>NC_082704.1:84333301-85533301 GCF_949987515.2 Delphinus delphis
TGGACTTGTGTCCGGATCTCACCCTGGGTTATTTTCTAAGCACCCAAGACACAGGGATATAACCCATGTCCAAGTTCCTAAGTCATCCGGTTTATCCAAATCTCAGTTCACAAGCTATTTAGAGTTTTGCCACCTGTGGTCTCCCTGTTTCTCCCAGAATTTCACAGTTAACTTGATAATCCCCCTTCTAATCCCAAAGATGCAGCTTTCTTGATCACTTTTAAGAGTTTGTAGATGGGCTAGCTTAGATGAAAAACAAACTGAAGAAAGTATATTACCCACGGACACACATACACTCCCAGTGTTCACTGCACATGGTTAAACACTATCCAGAACTACAATGGGATCTGATCCTCCCCCACACATAATAAAGCTTCCTTATAAGTCATTTCCTCCAACTGATGAGATTTCCTTGTTTTCCAGCAGTCTGAGAGAAAAATTTGCAGAGAACAAAGCTACAGAATGGTAAATTCTTCACAGCCACCTTATGTGAATCCCAATGTCTCCTTTGAGACTAGCACTAAATTCCTAGATTTGCTCTATGCTTCTCAGAAGTCTATCACAATGCTATAATTCATTACAAATCAGATCAAGACAGTGGTTTCAGCCCTGTGGTCCTCTGTTAGCTAGTTTGCTGTGGCATTCCTTGGCACCTTTGAGGTGCTTGTGGCTTAGTAGAACAAGCACAGATGTGGCTTCCTTCTCGACTCAAAAGTTAAAGCTTTGGCCTCTTACTAGTTGCATGGCCTTAGAGTCACCTAGGTAGACTCTGAGCCTTTTCCTTTATCTGCAAAATGTAGACAAAAATTACCCTCTCTGTTTAGAGGTTAAACTAGAAGAATAGATGTAATGATGCTTTGCAAGGAGAATCTTGTTACAAATTAGATATGGGATTGAAGTTGTACCTCTCAAAGCCCATCCTAACACAGTTGCAAGTGCCCTTGATATATTTCCAAACTGAAAGCAAGATCCTCTGAGTGTGGGACCCAGAAAGGCACATTTTGGGGGAGATAAGAAGCATACAGACAAACTTTGACAACTTCTCTACAATGCCTGGACCAGTCAGATAGAAGTAAAGGTAGGCTCCTTCAAAGCCAGGATTTTAAAACTCCCCAGCCCTTCTAAAGCTAATCAAACCTTTTCTAGTCTCACCCCGACCCCATGAAAAGCTTTGGAGTTAAGCTACCACAGAACATTCTCTTTGTCCTTGAAGAAAATCCTTAATAAACAAATCCCGGGACCAGGTCTGCATTTCTGATGACTCAGTCCTCCCTGAGCACAGCTGGGTCCCATAGTACTTTACTTCCTTGATTAACTCGGCTCTTGACTTACTCCTGATTTTTATTATGAGGCGGCCTTGGGGATTCTTTGGAACGTGGAAATAGAGCAAAGGAAGTTATATGTTCTGTTAAATGAGGGCCATTGGGGCAAAATGGTCTCTAAGGGCCCTTCCAGCTCTGACATTTGAGGATTCTAAGCGTTTCTCTTCCATAATTTCTCAGGGAAACTTGTGTGGATGAGGTAAGATCAGGGTGAGGAAACTTGATTTTTGCCAGAGCTAACTGACAGACTCCAGCAGAGAAAGGAATGCTTTGGGCCAGACAGGGCCCTGACAAGGATCTGGAGGAGCTCAACAGGCCTTGGGGTTTATTCCTGGAGGGTGAGACCCTGACCTTTCACCCCTCTAAATGGGGAAGTGATCCCAGGCATCCTATTAGCAATGTGGCCACTGCCAGCAGCTAGAAATGGACAAAGGCTTCTGCTGAGCTGAAAGCCCCACATATAGGAAAGGGATGACAGGAGCAGAAGGAGAAGGAAAACAGGATTATCTCCTGGCAGGCAGTGTCACTGTTTTGATATCGCTGACAATTTTAGTCTTTCTGAACATCAGGCCTCCATTTCACAAGAAAGTTGTGAGCAGAACTCATCTGGGAGGTTACCACAGGGCCAGGCCTAGGCTGAGGTGAGGCAAGAGAGACATTTTCCTCAGAGGCAAAATTTAAGGGGGCAGCAGAAAAAACTTGGTAATCAAAATCAGTAGTTTTTTTTTAATTGAAGTATAGTTGATTTACAATGTTGTGTTAATTTTTGCTGTACAGCAAAGTGACTCTGTCATACATATATACTTTTTCATATGCTTTTCCATTATGGTTTATCACAGGATAATGAATATAGTTCCCTGTGCTATACAGTAGGACCTTGTTGTTTATTCATCCTATATCTATAATAGTTTGCACCTGCTAATCCCAAACTCCCCAAATCAATAGCTTTAATGTACCATTTAAGAAATCAAAATTAATGCAGAGTATCAAAGTGTCAAATATTGTAATAAAGAGGATTAGTAACAGTGCCAGGCCAAAACATAATGGAGCATAAGGTAAAAGGAAAAATTGGTAAGACCTTTTATGGGAGGACCACTTTACGGGAGATTGCCAAGGCAGTACTTAGAGAATGTATAGCCCTGAAAGCCTTCATCAGTACAAAAAAGCAACAATGAATTAAATCCCTGCCTAGAGAACTTCGGGAGGGAACAAATAACAAATCAAACAAGTTTAGGAAATGGGAAATAAAATTTAGAGCAAGGAAACAAAAGACAGAGAAAGCAAAGTTTCACTTAAACCTTAAAAAACAATCAGGGGTGAGGAGAGGGGTATTGCAGTGTTCTCTCTCTAGCTTAACTTAAGAGTATATCTTTCCAAAGAAAGCTCAGATTAATTCTCGTTAAAAACAGGAACCACACAAGATTGCCCCGGTTAAAATTCTACTTTACAATAGTTCTAATAATGGAAGAAGAAAAGTAAAAAGTAGAAATACAGGAGTAATAAAAATAAAAATGCCACCTTTGCAAATGATATATTTGTACGTCCATGAAAATCAAATCCCCAAATATGAGAGGTAGTGAATGAGCTTTGCAAAGGTATAGGATAGAATTTACTTGTCAGCTGTAAGAATTTGCCATCAACTATAAAACAATTGCAGCTACTTTCTCCTCACTGACTCAGAGACATGTAAAAGTCCAGCAGTTCCACTGCACTGAGGTCTCTGTGGTGTCAGAACATGAAAAAAAATCTGGAAGAATTGATTGAATTTCTGTATCCTAGAGCCACCCAGCCAGAAAGAGGAGAGTCTAATTACCATAGTGACAATAATATTAAACACGTATGTATTAAGGAAGGCAAGAAATGACATTTACAGAGAACTTACTTAGTGCCAGACACTACCAGGTGCTTTAGTTCTTTTAAAAACCTTGTGAGATGGTTTGTTATTAGCTGCTTTTTACAGCTGTGAAATTAGATGGTCAGGTTTAAAGGCCTTTTTTAAAAGTTATACATCAGTAAGTGGGAGAGTTGGGATTCAAATCCAGGTTTGCCTCATGCCAAACACTATGCTTTTTCCATTCTATCACACTGTCTTCCCATTAATTCAGAATCCATGTTTATTAAACAACTATAACACATGAATGAGAAAAAGAAAAACAGGTAAATAGAAAAATAGACCATGCTCTTAACTAGTAAAACTAAGTAAAATAAAACACTTTCTAATTCAACATATAGGTTTCATATAAAGCCAATTTAAATCTTTATGGGGTGGTCTCAAAGTATCTCCCCCAAGATAGTTATTACTTACCAAGGGGAAAGAGTAACTTTACAATGGATGAGCCCACCAGTAACAACTTAATTATGTGATAAAGGTTAACACCATCAGTAAAGACACATTGGTATCATGTACCTCCTGATATAATATCAACAGAAGGGCATTCTTGCCAAAAACCCATGATCCCAGTCTAATCATGAGAAACTACCAGATAAACCTAAATTGAGGGACATTCTACAAAATAGCTGACCAGAATTGATTCCAAAGGGTCATGAAGGGAACATTTTAGAGTTGTGGAAATGGTAACTATGTATCTTGATAGGGGATATGTATACATTTAACATAGGTGTATACATTTCTCAAGACTGATCAAACTGTACACTTAAAATTAGTTAACATTATTCTATCTAAATTAGATCAATAAAGTTTAGTTTTAAATATATTTAAACTTAATACCTGTAGGGAAAAAAACCCTTCCACTGTTCACAAGTTTCTTTGCTCCTCTGTCTCTTTCCAGAAAGCCTCCAATTCAGCAAGTCTTTCTGACTTCAGGCTCTCAGCCACCTTTAACTTGCAGCCCTCCCTCCTGCCCCTTCCACTTGTTTGTGGTGGCCCAGAGCAGGACCCTGGGAACTCCCCCTTTATGAGAACTTCCCTCCCAGATCCCAGCTACGTATCCAAGGGGAAAAGGTTTTCAGCTCACCCCTCTTCTTGTCATAAAAGTCTCCTTCTCAGAAAAAACTTCCTTCATCACCCTATCTGCCACAGTTACTCTTTATTACATGACCCTGTTTTATTTTCATCACACTAACTGATACATCCTCTTTATCATAATTTACTTGCCTATTGACCGTCTCTTCCCTCTAGAATGGTAACTCCAGGAGCACAGGGACCTGCCTATCTTGTTCACTACTGTGTCCTCATTGCCCAGCACTGTGCCTGGTACATGGTAGCCATTCAATAAATATTTATTGAATGAATAACTATCCACCTATTTCAGTGTTCCCTGATGGGGACAAATAACATTAAATGGGGAATCAGAAAATTTGTCTTTAACCATGGCCACTTAATAACACTTCATCACTTGATATAGTAGCCAAGTATGTTTCCTCACCTCAAAAATCAGGATGCTAATCAATATCTTTCAATATCTACCTCTCTGGAGGTGTTGTGCAAAAAGGCAACAAGCAAGGTGAAAATGTTTAAAAATAGACCTAAATGTGCCCATTAAAACTTCAATGCAAAATAATAATAATAAATCTCTAACATTTACTGAGCTTTTACTATATGCCAGACATTCATCTAAGTGCTTTCCATTACTTTGTCCTTTAATCCTCCCAACAACTCTATGAGGTAGGTACTCTTTTTTTTTTTTTTTTGAGGTAGGTACTCTTATTGTCCCACATTGTAGATAAGGCAACTGAGGCCCAGAGAGGCTGAGAAACTTGCACAGTGAGAAGTGGTAGAGTTGGTATTCAAACCCAGATAATCCTGGCTCCAAAGCTCCCACTCTGTGCTGCTTCGTAGAATACCAGGGCCTTGTCCATAAAGTCACTTGTCAGGATAAGTCCTGGTGTAGTGCAGAATGGAGTGGACACATCTAGGAGGTGACAGGAACCTCTGGAGTGGGATGGATGGTTGGCTAGAAGGAATCCAGGCTGGTAGAAAAGCAGAGATTTCCAAAGGGTACTGCAGGCATAAGCCAGGGCCCAGAAGAAGGCCAAAAGCTACCCTCAAAGCAGCAGTCATCTCAACAAACAAGCAGATACAGCTCCTGGGACTCACGGAACAGGGAGTACCCCCAAGTTCAAGTACAGCTGATGCTCAAAATGCCTCCTCAGGGGACAAACTGGTAATTCACATTTGCTCACAGTTCCCAGGGCCACGACTGATGGAGGGTGGGTCCTGGGGGTTAGGGGGGAGGGGAACCAGAGTGAAAAAATACCTCCAGACAAGCTGGCAGGCATGTGCCCTGGGGGAATAAGGGTGGTCCCTGATGGTGTCCATTCAGTGTTCCCCAGAGCCAGGCTGCACGAGGCAGAGGGGAAGGAGGCATTATGGAATACTTGGGGTGCTTAGGGCCTTTGTCAATGAGTATGAAAGTTGTTTCAATATTTTAACAGCCAGTAGGGTTGTACTGGTGCCTAAAGTCTGAATGCCAGCCCTAGGTTGGAAATTCTTTACTTTCTCCTATCTTTCTCAAGCCTCAGGGCCTGGCTAAAAACTGAATTTGAGGTGTCATCTGAGGTGCATCCAGCTGAGGAAAGGGTGGAAGGGAGGGACCCCACAAGTTGCTCCTTCTGGCTCACATAGCTCCATCCTCACTTTGATCACGCTGTATTATAACGTCCTGTTTACATGTCTGCCTTTCCTCTAGACTGGAAGTAGCATGTAATAAATGGATGTGACATATATATGGAATCTAAAGAAAAAAATGGTTCTGATGAACCTAGGGGCAGGACAGGAATAAAGACGCAGAAGTAGAGAATGGACTTGAGGACACGGGGAGGGGGAAGGGTAAGCTGGGACAAAGTGAGAGTGGCATGGACAATACACTACCAATTGTAAAATAGATAGCTAGTGGGAAGCAGCCTCATAGCACAGGGAGATCAGCGCAGTGCTTTGTGACCACCTAGAGGGGTGGGATAGGGAGGGTGGGAGGCAGATGCAAGAGGGAGGAGATATGGGGATAGATGTATATGTATAACTGATTCACTTTGTTATACAGCAGAAATTAACACACCATTGTAAAGCAATTATACTCCAATAAAGATGTTAAATAAATAAATAAATGGATGGATGAATGGATGGATGGATGGATGCAAAGGGCCTCCCACCTACTGGGCAGCCAGCCAACCAATGTTTGTTGAGCAACAGCTAACGTGGATTGTGTGCTGATTCTGTGCCATGTCTCTCATCTGATCCTCACAGCACCCCTCTTGGTAGCCCCACTTTGCAACTGAAAAAATGAAAGCAAAAAAGATCAGAAACTTGCCCACAACTGGGATTAAGCCCAAGCAGCCTGATTCTGGAGTCTGTACTCTTAACTACTGTGCTTGATTTAAGTGGCTGGTGGGTGGCCATACGTGTGCAAAAGTTCAGAGATGAATAAAGTGTGGCTTGTTTAGGAAGCGGGGAGACATATGTAGCTGGAATGCAGAGTGTGTGAAGGGGAGGTGATGGGTGACAAAGCTAGAAAACTCAGCTGACATCCGATTGCAAAGGGCCTTGTATATCATGTTTAAAATTTTGGACTCACTTCTAAGGTCAATGAAAAACCATTTGAAAGGTTGGAAGCCCAGCAGTTTCAGGGTGAGATTTATGTTCTGGAATGTTCACTCGATCTGCTGTGGGACGGATAGATTGGAAGGAGTGCTGCTCAACTGTTATTTACTTCCTTTGTTTATTTCTGGTTTTTTCCTCCCTTTCATTTTTCATTTTTAAAATGCCAACCTCACTGGACTTTACTGACAGTTAAAAGGATTTATCCACATCAGGGCCAGCACATTTCTTGGAGGGCAGGTGGGGGGAGGTAAAGTTTGACTGTCAGGAAAACCCCAGCTGTTATGGAGCCAATTGGTAAAGGGGAGAGTGGTAGGTTTTCACTTGCCTTCCCTATGCCTGCACTTTGTCTCACCGCCTGTATTTCACACTCTCACTCTCACCAGATGCTAAGAACAGTCGACTCCAGATTCCATGTTCCCCCCAACCGCCAAATGACAAATGGATGTATTTTTTCTGACCCTGAAGGGGTTTCACACAACACCTCCCAGAAAATATAAATCCTTTTCCAGAACTCAGCAGGAGGCAGAAGCAAAGTCAAACAGCCTGACCTGCTAACCTTCCTCTTGGGGTTTGATAGCATCTGTCTCCCAGAAACCTTGCTTTTGAAAAAGAGATTTCTCCTGTCTGAGATTTCAGGTGCCTGTCAGCCAGCCCTGTGGCACAGACTATCTGCTGGAGGGAAGAGGGGGCTTGCCAGGGAAATCTCCTCTGGCAACGAAGGGCCCACTGCTGAACTGATATAGCAACTTACTTCTCATCCCGATGCAGCTTCTACACCAGGCACACCTAGAATGATTTGTCATATATCTTTATCTGCCTTTGAGTATACTCTTGGGGTTTCCATCCTACTTCCCTGGCCCTTCCTTCTCAGTCCCTCATGGAATCCTCTTTCTCTGCCCATCTGATAAATGTTGGAGTACCCCCAGATTCACCCTCACCTCATCTTCTCACCACTCCCACTCCCTAGTTGCACCTGCTTTACAAAGGAAGGCCTAGCTGCAACATTGCCAAAGAGGACTAGTGCCGAGGTTTGGGTCCCGAAGGAAACCAAGAACCAGAGGAGGTAGAGCTGGGTCTGAGATGAAGTTCCACAGTGGTGCTTCTTTTCTGGGGAGGGGGGGTGGCCCAGAACTTTTAAAATGCATAACCCTAGGTCCTGCCCAGGGAAGGTCTTCGTTCGTTAGCTTGAGGCAGCAACACAGGCATGTGTATTTTGAAAAATCTTCAAGAGATGGTCTATCACTCCTTTTTATTTTGAAAATAATTAAAACCTACAGAAAGTTATAAGATTGGCACAATGAGTACCCATATACCCTTTATCCAGTTTCACCAACTATTAATATTTTGCAATCTTGCTTTATCTATCTATCTAGCACACAACTGACTAAAATGGTGAAACATGTGGGGATATATGTTTATGTATTTTTAAAAATGGTGAAAGTATAATTATTATTCTATAATATAATAATTATTATTTTGCTGAACCATTTGAAAGTTAGCTGCAGACATCAGGATATTCAAGTACCTCAGTGTGTATCTCCTAGGATCAAGGACATTCTTCCACATAGAATTCATACTCGTTTTCCTTAAATATCCCAATAATGACTTCTGTAGACATTCCCCTCTATCCCATCCAAAAGACACTTATTGCATGGAGTTATCCTTTAGTCTCCTGTCATCTAGAACATTTCCCCGGCCTTTTTGCTGGTCTTTTATGACACTGACATTTTTCTAGTCCAGGCCAATAGTTCTGAAGAATGTCTGAGAGATTCTGATCTACAGCCAAGGTAGAGAACAACTTAGAGAATACTTTAGTTTGGAGAGACCATAACCAGTCAATGAACGGAAGGGCAGGCCTAGGGCCAAAAATAGAGACTCAGGAACGGTGTGAAAACTGAAAGGAGGTCAGGAGGGAAGTGAAGAAGTGTGGCGGCTGGGCAGATTGGATGGCCTAAAAGTAAAAGGTCACAGCAGCTATTCTTCCCAGGGTTACAAATACTGAAATACACCCAGCAGTGATTCACCCGGTGACCTCTTCAGTCCTCTCACCTGTCTCCTGTGCCCCAAGGCCCTTTGCTGATCTGTCATGGCATTTATTGAACATATACTCTGTGTCAGGCACTGTTCTAAGCACATTACATGTATTACCTCATTGAACCTTTACCACCACAATCTCTCTAGGAGGCAAGAACTGTGATTGTCCCTATTTTTTTAATTTTTAAAATGAAGTATAGTTGATTTACAATATTGTGTTAGTTTCAGGTGTACAGCAAAGTGATTCAGATATATATATATATATATATATATATATATATATATATATATATATATATATATATATATCTCAGATCCCTTTTTCCCTGACCAGGATTGAACCCAGGTCCTCTGCAGTGAAAGAGTGGAGTCCTAACCACTGGACCACCAGGGAATTCCCCCAGATCCTTTTCTGTTATAGGTTATTATAAGATATTGAATATAGTTCCCCATGCTGTACAATAAATCTGTTGTTTATCTACTTTATATATAGTGCTGTGGATCTGTTAATCCCAGCCTCCTAATTTATTAAATTAGGAGTGATTGTCCCTATTTAATGGATCAGGGAACTGAAGCCCAGCGGGGTGGTAACTTGTTCAGGGTCACACAGCTAGTAAGTAGGGTCCCAGAATTTGAATCCAGGCAGTCCTGTCTCTAGAGCCTTCACTTTTTTTTTTCACTTTATTTTTAAAACTATTATTCAATAAAATTGACTTTTTCTTCGTTTGATTTTCAGTTCTAGGATACAGAACAGTTCCATCATCCCCCAAAACCGCCCTGGTGCTATCCTTTTATAGTCACCCCTCACCCCCTCCTGTGAAGAATGTTGTCATTTTTTGTTTTGCTCCTTCTGGAGGTTGTGTTTCCAATGTCAGGGTTTTTTAAATTGTGCACTGTTAAGCAGGTCTTTCCTATGCATTCGCCAACCAGTAGTCTGTTGCGTCCTCGCGAAGAACAGTTAGTTCAGTTTTCCATCTGCGTTATGCTAATTAGGAGCAGTTTAATGCACCCAGGGGTCAAGAGTAAACAGCTCTGTCGGGCGGCTTTCCTGAGCTCCTCATACTTCCTTATCTTTCCAGTACTTCCTCGTTCCCCAGGCTTCCATGTTTGGTTCTCTGGGCTAGAAAGAACCCATGTCCAGGATTGCGCTGGGACTGGGAGGGGACAAGTGGGAGGGGACAAGGAAGGGGGTGACAGAGACGCCTCTCCCTCTTAGAGCTGCAGGTGCATTGAAGAGAGAGGAAGGGTCTTCTCCTTCAGAGTTTTGGCTTCTGCCATTTCCCATACCCGGCTGTGGGACTACCTGGTGACCGGGGCGTGAGGGAACAGAACAAAGAGGAGGGAGAAGAAAGCACCAGTGTATTTTCTGCACTCTGTCTGGGGCTTAGGATTTCCCTTTGCTGCTCCTCCATCCAGAACTAGAGGCTTCCTCCTGGATCTCCTTTTGCACCTCTCTGCTCACTTCCAGTTTTCAGAATGTGTTGAGTTGGTGGTGGGAGATGCTGGAGGAACAAAAGTGGTAAACTTACCACCAGTTTGGTGTTACTTTTATTTCTAGTGTTCTCTGGTTTGTCTGCTGATATATGCCGAGTTCTTAAAGAGTTGTTCATGCTTTCTGTACAAGTTTTAGAGTCAGGCTCAGTAGGCGATAAAGAGAGGTGTGTGTTTACTCGGTCATATCCAGAATCAAAAATCAACCCTCACTTTTAAACCCCATGCCATACTGCCTCTCCACACAAATGTCCCAGAGACACTATGAGCTCATAATATGCCAAGCGGATTTCATTACCATTCATTCACCTAGTCTTACCTCTTCCAATGATCCCTATCTCAACCATCACACCATCATTTGCACAGTTGTCCAAGCCCAAATCCCAGGCATTGTCTTTGACCCCTCCCCCTCTATACTGTCCACATCCAATCATTCATTGATCCTTGCTTCTCCCTCCTTATTTCCATGATCTTAAATTATTCAGGTCTTTATTCTTTACCACCTGGATTATTGCTACAGTCAGCTAATTGGTGTGACAGGCTGATATTTTTATTTTTTTATTCAACTTTCTACTTTGTATTGGCTATATACACAAAAACACACAAAATTATAAGCCCAATATATTATTATTTTATGCATTTTTATGGAAGTATAGTTAATTTACAATGTGTTAGTTTCAAGTGTACAGCAGTTATAAATATATATATATATATTCTTTTTCAGGTTCTTTTCCATTATAGTTTATTACAAGATATTGACTATAGTTCCCTATGCTATATAGTAGGTCTTTATTGTTTACCTATTTTATATATAGTAGTGTGTATATGTTAATCTCAAACTCCTGAGTTATCTCCCCCCCTCCCTGCTATCCCCTTTGGTAACCATAAGTTTGTTTTCTATGTCTGTGAATCTATTTCTGTTCTGTAAATAAGTTCATTTGTATCATTTTTTTAGATTCCACATATAAGTGATATCATATGATATTTGTCTTCTCTGTCTGACTTACTTCACTTAATATATGATAATCTCTAGGTCCACCAATGTTGCTGCAAATGGCATTATTTCATTCTTTTTTATGGCTGAGTAACATTCCATTGTATATATGTACCACATCTTTATCCACTCATCTGTTGATGGACATTTAGGTTGCTTCCATGTCTTAAGCCCAATATAGTATTGATAAATTACCACAAGCTGAACTTACTCTGGTCAAGAAACAGAACATTACCAGCATCCAAAAGGCCCTCTTTCCTGCTTCCTCTCAAATACTACCCCTTCCCTTCTCCCTGTAAGGTGACCGCTATACTGGCTCTCAACACCACAGCTAGTCTCTGCCATTTTAAAAACTTTATGTATAAATAGAATCATACTGTATGATTTTCTTGTGCCTAATTTCCTTAGCTCAACACTATGTTTGTGAGAATCAATCATGTTGTTGTGTGTTGTTTTATTCTCACTTCTGTATAATATTCCATTGTATGTTAAATCATATATTTTATGATGGATGGATATTTGGGTTATTTCCACTTTGGGCCTATTAAGAATAGTGCTGCTATGAATACTCTTATACATGTCTTTTGGTGGCCATAAGCACTCATTTATACTTGATGTATACCTATAGATTATATTTCTGACATGCATATGTTCATCTTTAGCAGACACTGGTAAATTATTTTCCAGAGAGGTTGTACCAATTTATACCTCCACTAGTGGTGTACGAGAGTTCCTGTTGCTCTATAGTTGGATAATATTTTAGGAGATTAATATGCTTATATATATATTTTTTCACCCCATATATTCCTCCTTTTATTTTCTTCCATTAAGCAGGTTCTGGACCTCTTGGTCACCAGGAGGTTTGTAGAAGTGCAGAAAACTGACATTTCCCACAATACTTGCTGGCTTTTGTTCACAAGAGCCTTGAGCCCCAGAGGGAGGGAAAAATCTGCAGTAAAGAAAAAACATCTTGGAATAAATAGAAAGGGAAGAGGATTTTCCCAGATTAAAAAAGAGATTTCTCCAATATAAAGGAAGGAGAGAAAGAGCTCTGTGGATTCCAGAGTGGCAGAGCCTGGCCTGGCTTCTGGGCAGCGTATGCGGAAGGCCCTAGTGAGAAGTGGTGAGGTAGGGAATCTAGGAAGTTGAGACCAGAAGCAAAAGTTTTTCACAAAAGCATCACAGTGCTGCCAGACCTGAAGGGCCCTGCACAGGGGTCAATGTGTATGTCAACATTTACCAGTGTGAGCAGATGGCTTGATGACTAGAGGGCCATACTGCCATGTGTTGGTGCATATAGAATTCCAGAACCTAGGCACAACTCAGAGTCAGGGGTCCCAAGAATAACTTAGGTTGAGTTTCCCTCCAGACTTATGGGATTGGGAGCTCAAAATGGAATTAACTCTGATTTATAAAGAGCAGTGATATTTCTTATCCATTGGAGTTGTGGAATGAGGTTTGTACCTCCAACACTGACCTGGTATTCCCCAGGGCTACTGTTAGCACATATAGCATCTTTGTGAAAATTAGGAAACAGGCATTGCCTCTGGGCTAACCAGTTAAGGAAAGGCTCACTTTCCTCTGAGCTGGCAGTGTTGGGCCAGTACTTGGCATGATAAGTAGAATGTGGACTAGATTTCAGCCCCCTTTCATGCTTCTTGTACCATACAACCTGCGCAATTATACATAGCAATCCTGAGGAGTCCCTGTCGCAATCCATCCTTCCCATCATCACCAGAGTTCTTGCTCTGAAGCACACATCAGACCATGGCACTCCCTAGCTTGAAACCTTTCAGTGGCTCCCCATCACTTAGATCTGCACTAACAGATACGCTAGCCACTAGTCACATGTGGCTCTTAAGCATTTGAAGTGTGGCTAGTTCAAATTGAGATGCACTATAAATGTAAAATACATGCCAGATTTCAATGATTCAGTACTAAAAAAGAATGTAAAATATGTCATTAATAATTGTTTATATTGATTACATGTTGAAATGATATTTTTATATATTTGCTTAAATAAAACATAATATTAAAGTTGATATTGTCTGTTGCTTTTTTTCTTTTTTAATGTGGCTATCAGACAATTTAAAACTGCATATGTGGCTCACATTATTATTTTTTCCTTCTAGTTTTATTGAGATATATTGGCATACAGAACTGTATAAGTTTAAGGTGTACAGCATGATTTGACTTACACACAGCATGAAATGATTACCACGATAAGTTTAGTGAACATCTGTCATCTCATATAGATGCAAAATAAAAGAAAAAGAAAAAATTTTCCCTTGTGGTGAGAACTCTTAGGATTTACTCTCTTAACATACAGCAGTGTGAATTATCTTTATCATGTTGTACATTACATCCCTAGTACTTATTCATCTTATAACTGAAAGTTCGTACATTTGACCACCTTCATCCAATTCCCCCTACCCCCACCTCCCTCCTCTGGGAACCACAAATCTGATCTCTTTTTCTATGAGTTTGTTTGCTTGTTTGTTTTTGAAACATAATTGACCTACAACACTGTGTTAGTTCCTGGTACACAACATAGTGATTTGGTATTTCTATACATTTGAAAATGATCACCACTCACATTATATTTTTAATAGACAGTACTGGTCTAGGTAAAGTCCAAACTCCTGACTTTGACACAAAAGCACATCATATTCTCGTCTTTGCTTCTTCTATAGCCTTATATACCCTCCAGTCTTCCTCCTTTCTCCCCACCCCTCCAACACATGCATACACACACTCTTTCATCTGGCTTACAACCACTTTAAATACGTTTTCATTCCTTTTCCTACCTTTTGCTTTTGCACAAGCTTTTTCCTTTTCCTCAGATGCACTTGTCTCCCCTGGGTCTTAGGTTCCTCGTGTCTCAAATTTTAAGAGCCATAGATAATCTCTAGCATTCCTTCCAGGCCAGTGGTTCTGCAACTTGGCCTCAAAGTAGTACACAGCGGTATAGATAATTCAATAGTCATTGACGTTTGCATTCAATGTAAGAAATAATAATATATACTGTGCACTAGAGGCCCACTGTGTTCCAGGCTCTGTTCCAATTGCTTTCCATACCACTTAACCTCATTAGCAATCCTATGAGATGAGTACCATCATTATTCCTGTTTTACACATGGGGAAAACCAGGTTCAGAGAAGTTAAGTGATTTGCCAAGGATACTGGAGACTTCAGAGTTTCTGCTCTTAACATCTATACTGTGTTTGAGAAGCTGGGAATTGATAGCAATTTCAGCTGAAGGAATCTACACAGTGAAAGAAATGATCAGGAAAAGATGACAAGCTGCCCAGATCTCTTATCCTGTTCTTGCTCTTTCAACATTCAGCTGCCTCGTCCTTCTCTAACACTGGAAGACTGGTGTCTCTACTTGTCACTGTCTGACTTTCCTTCCAGGTTTATATTCCCACAGAACCTCAATCATGGAGGCCCCGCCTACAGCTCAGGATGGCTGCCCATGTACACCATTGGACGCTTCCTCTCTGCCCTTGCTCAGCTGTCCCAAGAGTCCAAACGGTCTGGTCAGAAGGGGATTCTCAATATTTTTCAGGCCCCTCTCTTTAGGTTCAGGGATTTCCCTGAATTCTCTGGAATTAGGTTGCCTCATCAGCAAGAAATGCATTTATCGAATAATCCCACGAAGTCATAGGTAAACACAGAGGAAATGTGCAAATAAAAGAGCAGAAGCACATTCATCTAATCGGGTCTCTCTTCAACACACACTCACTCTTCTCACTCACACACACTTTTTAAAAAAATCATTCTAAAAACAACCTAACAGCAACATTAAAGAGGAGTTGTGGGAGAAATCATCTGAAGTGATTTAATAGAAAGGCTGTGGAATGTGTCAGACCTGGGTTCTGCTCCTGGCTTTGCTATGTGACCTTCAGCAAGATAACCTCTGTCCGAGTCTTCTGATAAACTGTTGAGCCCCCTCCATCCCTTCAATCCCCCACCATGTATCCAACCATCTAGCCCTCCTGCTTTGGATTCTTCCACAAACCCAGGCATTCAGCTTGCTTTTCTCTCCTTCAGGAGCTGTCAGCCTTTGCTCTTTGTCTTGAGGTTCAGCTTTTGCAGGATTGACTGAGATGTGGAATCCAGGCCTGCAGTCCCCGCTTCTTTGCTGCCCCCAGAGACAAGGGGCCATGGCCGGGCACCTGGGAAACTTTTACTAATTTGATACTCATGATTTTCATTCAAAGGTTTTGCTGTCAGCCCCTTCAGGGAAACAGAGGGGTTAACAAAAATCACTAAAACTGGAATATTGACAAAATTTCCAGAATCTTAGAAAGTACTCCGAGTCCCTGTCCCTGTTGTTTTGTCCCTACGTCTCTTGCTAGATGCTTCCTTGAAGCCCCAGAAGCCTTCTGTTCAGTTTTATCTCTCAGGATAGAGCTCAGCAATCCTCTCATTTGTCGCTGACTAGCTGTGCGGTATTGAGCAGGTCATTTACCCTGAGCCTCAGGGGATGTAATATCTCCTACTAATATTTCCCCTTATGCTTTCTTCTTCTTTTGTTTTTCTTTTCTTTTTTTTTCTTTTTCTTCTTCTTTTTAATCTTTCTCTGTCTCATTGCTCCCCTCACCTGGAGCACTCTCCCCAACTCCCACCCAGGCTTTGTACTGCTGGCAGCTTAATCTTTAGGTCTCAGCTGAGGTAATGCCTCCTGAGACAGGCCTTCTCTGTATACCAAATCTAAAGTAGGCCCTCTGCTCATTATTTTCTCTTGATATTTCTTCTTCCTGTTAGTTATCACAATTTGAAATTATGTATTTACTTTTCTGCTTATTTATTATCTGTCTCATCCCTAGACTGGGAGCCTTAGGAAGGCTGGCACCGTATGCCTTGTTCCCTGTTTGGGTACCTATATAGAGATGGTAGTTATTCACGCAAAACTACTGTGGCTGAACTCTGGGAGGGCATTTTGTATTACCTGTGCTTTCTCTGGTTCTCACAAGCAATCCAGTTGCATCAAGGCTTTTATTTTTAAAAAATTAGAGGCGGAGAACAGAATCTACTGAAGATGTGGAGAAACTAAGGGAAGGGTCATATTTTCCTATCTCTCCCAAGCCCTGTCCTCTGTTTTCCCCGCACTCTAAATTCCTCTCTGTCTACTATCAGAATTGCTCTCTCTCCTCTACCTTTGTCTCAGTTTGATGCCCTCAGGAGACTTTCTTTTTCTGCAGGTAATTAAATTATGTATAAAAGGACATTACTGAGAAGGTTGCTTTGTTGCTTCCCCCGGCCCCCATCCCATTTTTCCCAACACCCACTAGAAGCTAATGGTATTATGAATTTAACGTGTAAAGTTTTGATTCAAGATTGTGGTCTTCCTGAGGACAATGACCACTCTTTCATCCTCCAGATCCTCTGCCCCAAGCACAGGGCTCAGAACGTATTTGAGGAATGAAAGGAGGAGTGGACTTTCTGTTCTGTCTTGAACACTAATTATTGATTGACTTCCCAAGGAGAGGGAAGCTGCCCTGTGAGGGACACAAGGGCAGTGCCTACCCTTCAGGTACTTATGATCTGAATGAGGAGAGAAAAGAATGCATAAGATAGCATATTCTCCAGGTCAAATGAAGAAACCAACTAGCATTGTTGGAGTTCAGAGGAAAGACTACCCTGGAGGCCTCAGAGCTAAAGTAGGATTTAAGTTGGGTGTTAAAGAAAAGAAGGTCTTAATTAATCAGAGAGTGAGTGGGGAGAACATTAGGAGAAGAAAGCAACCCAAGTGAATCTGTGAGGTAAGGAAAATAAATACCTCCCTGGGCACACCAGTGTCTAGTAGGTTTCTTCCTGACATACCATCATCTACCATTAGCTGCCAGTCTGCAGCTGGAGTCCCCAGGGCAGCCTGTTATTCTAAAGCAGCTTCTCTGGTCACCTTTTGAGGATTTGTGAATGCCATCTTACAGGTTACTAGTTTCATAAGTAGCCCTAAATTATAATATGGATATGTTATATGAATCCAGTGGGTGTGCACTGAGGTATAAGATGGGCTGCTGCACTGGTAGGGCCTATACAGAAGTTTTCATAAGTATTACTTTATATTTTATTTAACAAACATATAGCATTTACTAGTGCTAGGCATTGTGCTAAGCAGTTTAAAATATTAACTCATTAACAGATACCAACCTCATATTGACCTATGAGGTAAGTGTTATTACTATCCTCATTTCAGAGATGAGTAAACTGAGGCACAGAGAGGTTAAGTCACTTACTCATGGTCACACAGCTGATAAGCAGCAGAGCTGGGATTCAATCCTTTCTCTTTTTTTTCTTTTTTGGTTTATACAGCAGCTTTTTTGAGATATAACTCATGTGACATACAATTCACCCCTTTCCAGTGAATAATTCAGTGGTTTTCAGTTCATTCACCAGGTTGTACAACCACCACCTAACTTCTTCACCACCTCAAAAAGAGACCCTGTCCCCATTAGCAATCACTCCCCATTCCCCGACCCCAGCCCCTGGCAACTGCTGATCTCTTTCTACCTCTTCTGGACGTTTCACATAAATGGAACCACACACTATTGTGAACTTTTGTGTCTGGCTTCTTTCACTCAGCATAAAGTTGTTTTTTTTTTTTAACTGAAGTACAATTGATTTGCAATGTTTCGGGTGTACAGCAAAGTGATTCGGTTATATATATATGTATTCCTTTTTCATATTCTTTTCCATTATAGGTTATTACAAGATATTGAATATAGTTCCCTGACAGTAGGGCCTTGTTAGCATAAAGTTTTTAAGGTTCATCCATATTGTAGCTTATGCCATAAATCTTCATTCCTTTTTATGGCTGAACAACAGTCCATTGTACATAGGAACCACATTTTGTTTCTCTAGTCATCATGGACGTTAGTTTTTCATAATCCTTGATTTGTCTATTTTTCTATACTAATCCACCTGTCTGTCCAATAGAACTTTCCAATGTTGGAACGTTCTAGATCTGCACTGTCTAATGTGGGAGCCACCAGCTACATGTGGCTACTGAGCACTTGAGATGTGGCTAGTGTGGCTGAAAAGCACCTTATTTAATTATACTTGAGTTTAATTACTTCAAACCCTGTGGGATGGACCACAGTCTATAGCTGCAGAGGAGCTATGATAGATTGATCAGAATCAGAGGCTCGATTCACGAGTCACTCTGAGACTGTGCGGCCAAGAAAGGACACTCCAAGCAACCTGAAAAATAACCCCCCCAGCTCTAGGAGGTCTGCTCCCTGCACGGTCATGATGAAATACTGCACAGGGGTCTCGGCCCCTGGTCCAGCCAATCACAAAAGGGATCCAAATTCTGGAAGAAGTCACACATTGGCCCTAACCAGAAGGCTGAAACTACCTATCATGATGTTGCAATTGCTACAGAACTGAGTGGCTGAGGAGGAAGGGAAACAGAGGTAAAAAACTGCTGGATTACTTATGCCTGACTCCAGGCCAGGCTCAGGAACAGTGGTGAGGAAATAGGAGGGCATTCCCTTGTGTGATGAGTTATTTACATCCACTCCCCCAACAGCAGCTGCCTGTGCTCCCACAGCACAGCAAGGGATCCTTGGCCTGAGAACAAGGTTGGTGGAGCTGGGACTTCTTGTTCCTCAGAGACAAAGCGAACCCAGAACTGACCAAAGTGAGGCACAGATGCGCACCTGAGGCCAGCACAGGGGACAGTCACGGCTCAGAGAAGACAGAACAAGCCCCTCGGTATGAAGTGCCCAGGGAGCCTGGCAGCTCTTCAAGGGGATACCCATCTGCAATCCAAGATCCAAAGGTTTTTACGCAAGTTGGCACTCAAGTTCACTTGGAGGCAAACCTGACCCACACCAGCGTGTGTGACTGTTACCGCTCTGACGCTAAAAGTCACTGAACGCAGGCTCTGACTCAGCCCTTGTCAACACCACATACCTAAAACCCAAAATTCTGAGTTCTGTAATGTACCCAGCCCCAAGGTTTTCAGGAAAGGGACTAGGCCAGTATCGGGTCCTCCCAGCTACATTCAAAGCTCTCCAAAAAGGGTTTATTTGTTTTTTTCAGGACAGCTCCTCCAGATACCAAGAAGGACTGCTGTTTCAATGGAAGGATTCGGGAAGGGGGTGTACTCCTAGGGTATCCTTGGCCTTCAGAGACTGCTGCAGGCAGACACCACAGAGAAGAACACAGGTGGAGCGCCTGCATATCAACCCTGGAAGATGCACCTGCGTGCCTCCCACAGGCCAGAGGAGGCATGGGAAGGCAATTCTTGGAACTCATAGGGTAGTGCTTCCAGGAACATCCGCCAATGCTAGGTTTACATGCAGGGTGGCTTTCTTTTCAGGATGATATGAATGATAAGCCTTGTGTTCTAAGTCAGGCCCCAGACACTCAATCTTCCTGAACTCCCATAAGGTGTACAGGATAAAAAGGATTTCACCTAAAAGGTATCAGTCACTAGATACAGTTCTTCATTCAACAAAAATATAAGGTGTGTACACTGTGTGCCAGGTACCAGGGCAGTCCTAGGACACGGTGAGTCCTAGACCCTGCACTCACAGGAATAGACAGATGGCAGAGGCCAGGAGCCATCATGGATGCAGTGAGAGCAGCAGCCGCACAGACAGTGCCCCCGCCCGGGGGCTGTGGGTGCAGGGTTTCCTCCCTGAGCCAGGACAGGGTGTGGAGGGGCAGCATGGAGCCTGAATGTGGGTTACTGGCTTGCAATCTTCTCTCTCCGGAGCTTTACTCTGCTCACCTGTCTTTTCCTTGATCTCACAGAGCACAATGAAGAGAGCAGGCTTTTCATCCCATGGCAATTCAGAGCATGCTTTCTGGCCCGCGCCTCCTCCAGGCTCCGGTCGGTGATGGCCATGATCTGCTGCAGGACGCCGCCCGTACCGGGGCGCGGCGGGGTCCCAGGTGCGCGGCGCGGGGCGGGGGACGGCGGCGCGGGGCGTGGCGGGCGCTTAACCTGGAGCCGCCGGGCCTGGAGAGCTCGAGCTGACGTCATAGACAACTGCCGCCATCTGTGCGGCGCGCCCTCAATCAATTCTTAACCATTATGCTCTAGTGCCTCTCTCTATAAAAATCCTGGATGGATGGTTGAATTAAGATCCTTTAAGTCTAGAAGCTGCAAAGATAGTACCAAAAATTCACCCTGTTTCCCCTTATATTAGCATGTTACGTAACTGTGGCCCTTGTGTCAAAATTAAGAAACCAACATTGTTACATTGCTGTAAACTAAACTACAGAATTTATTTGTATTATACCAGTTTTTCCACTTATGTTCTTTTCTGTTCCAGGCTTCAATACAGGCTACTATTTTGTATTTAGTTATCATGTCTTCTTAATCCCCTCTGGTATGTCAGTTTGTCATTCTCCTTGGTTCTCATGACCTTGACAGTTTTGAAGAGTACTGGACAGGTATTTTTGTAGAATGTCCCTCAATTTGGGTTTGCCTGATGTTTTCCTTATAAGTAGACTGGGGGTGACTGGTTTGGAGGAAGAACACCACCGAGGTGAAGTGCCCTTCTCATCTCATGGTATCAGGGAGGGCATGACATCCACATGACATCACTGGTGGTGTGAACTTTCATCACCTTTCTAGTTAGTGTCTACCAGATTTCTCCATCAGAAAGTTACTACGTTTCCATTTCTATACACATCTCTATTCTGTACACATACTGGTTAGAAGTGAGTTATTAAGTCCAGCCCATAGTCGAGGGGGAGGGTGTTAAGCTCCACCACCTAGAGGAAGGGAATACATATATTATTTGGAATCATTCTGTATGAAAGACTTTTTCCCTTCTCCTCTATTTATTTATTTGTTAAATCATTTATTTTTATCAGTATGGACTCGTGTGTTTCATACTTTGGGTTTTTATTTGGATTATTATTGACTATTTTTAAAATATATATCCTTCCTGTACCTTTAAAAGGTTATTGACTTGAAAATCCAGAATTCCTTATTGTGGATTTGTTTGAAGTAGGGACTATCTGAATTAAGTTTGAGGGAGTGTATGTGTGCATGCAGATGAGGAAATTAAGTGATGTTATGTAAATTGACCATGCTTATATAGTATGTGATGGAATCTCATACAGGAATGGTGTCTACAGAATCCTAATAGTAGGTCTCCATCCTCTGCTTAAGCACCTCTTGTGACATGAAGCTCATTACCTCATAAGACAGCTCTTTTGATGTTGAGTCTGCTCTACTCCTAGTGGGATTGCAGTCATCCAGGTAGTGGGATTGCAAGAGAGGAAGGGAAATGATGGCCATGGGAAGAGCAGAATATGACAGAGCAGTTGGCAAGAAAAGGGATTTGATTAGAGGAAGTGGTGACTGAGTCTAGGATGAAGCGGCTAAAAACTGATGTGTCTCGGGACTTCCCTGGTGGCACAGTGGTTAAGAATCCGCCTGCCAATGCAGGGGACACAGGTTTAATCCCTGGGCCAGGAGGATCCCACATGCCGTGGAGCCACTAAGCCTGTACACCACAGCTACTGAGCCTGTGCTCTAGAGCCCGTGAGCCACAACTACTGAGCCTGCATCCCACAACTACTGAAGCCCGTGAGCCTAGAGCCCGTGCTCCACAACAAGAGAAGACACCTCAATGAGAAGCCCACGCACCGCAACGAAGAGTAGCCCCTGCTCGCCGCAACTAGAGAAAGCCTGCAAAAAGACTGATGTGTCTCCCTGGATTTCAGGGAAGTATTGGACTGGCAAAAAAGTTCGTTCGGGTTTTCCATGTTACTTTTTGGCCAACCATTAGTTGTCTACCAGGCTGACAAAATATATACAGAGAGAACTTGTAGTGACTACTCCTCCACACCCCATGCCCATCTAGACCCTATTCTTCTCCCCCAGTGGACAACCTTCAGTTATTGTATTACTCCTTTGCCCATCCCCAATACATCCATTCTTAGATATAAACTATATTCGTTAATTCAACAAATATTTCTTGAGCACCTACTATATATGCCACAGGAAATATTCTAGGTACCACAGATGAGTTGGAAGGGTAGTGTGTGCGTGCATGTGTGTAGGAGGTGAAGCAAGCCCTTCTATTGCTCTCTTTTATTTGGATTAAATTATTTCTCATTCCTTCTATCCCTGATATGATTTTTTAAAATCTTTGAGATGTAATTCACGTGTCACATATCATACAATTCACCCATTTAAAGTGTATGTACAGGCAACTCAAGATGGCGGACGAGAGTGATACAGCAGTGAAGCCCCGGGCACCTCCAGTGCATTCCAGAAATGCAGCCAGAAATGCAATGGAAATGGCCATGAGCACTGCAGCGATTGCAAGAATGAGGAGGACAACAGCTACAACGAGGTGATTTGAGTCCAGCCAATGACACTGGAGCCAAAAAGAAGAAAAAGAAACAAAAAAAGACGAAAGAAAAAGGCCGTGAGACAGATTCAGCCCAGGATCAGCCTGTTAAGATGAACTCTTTGCCAGCAGAGAGGATCCAGGAAATACAGAAGGCCACTGAACTTTTTTTGGTGGCTCAAGGGACCTGCAAAAACCATGGAGGAGGCTAGCAAGTGAGGCTACCAGTTCTGGGACATGCAGCCCGTCCCCAAACTGGGAGAAGTTGTGAACATGCATGGTCCTGTGGAGCCTGACAAAGACAACATCCGCCAAGAGCCCTACACCCTGCCCCAGGGCTTCACCTGGGACGCCTTGGATCAGGGGGACCGTGGTGTGCTGAAAGAACTATACATCCTCCTGAACGAGAATTATGTGGAAGGTGATGACAACATGTTCCAATTTGATTATTCCCCAGAATTTCTTCTGTGGGCTCTCCGGCTGCCTGCCTGGCTCCCCCAGTGGCACTGTGGTGTTGTAGTGGTCTCAAGTCAGAAACTGGTTGGATTCATCATCGCCATCCCAGAAAACATCCGTATCTATGACACAGAGAAGAAGATGGTAGAGGTCAACTTCTTGTGTGTCCATAAGAAGCTGCACTCCAAGAGGGTGGCTCCAGTCCTGATGCGTGAGATAACCCAGAGGGTTCACCTGGAGGGCATCTTCCAAGCTGTTTACACTGCTGGGATGGTATTACCAAAGCCTGTTGGCACCTGCAGGTACTAGCATCGGTCCCTAAACCCACGGAAGCTGAATGAAGTGAAGTTCTCCCACTTGAGCAGAAATATGACCATGCAACACACCATGAAGTTCTACCAACTGCCAGAGATTCCCAAGACAGCTGGGCCACAACCAATGGGAAAAAAGGACATTCCAGTAGTGTACCGGCTCCTCACCTGGTACCTGACGCAGTTTCACCACATGCCAGTCAGGAGCCAGGAGGAGGTGGAACATTGGTTCTACCTCCAGGAGAATATCACTGACACTTTTGTGGTGGAGAGTGCAAACGGTGAGGTGACAGATGAGCGGAGC
Source organism: Delphinus delphis (assembly GCF_949987515.2). Taxonomy (NCBI): domain Eukaryota; kingdom Metazoa; phylum Chordata; class Mammalia; order Artiodactyla; family Delphinidae; genus Delphinus; species Delphinus delphis. Next base: position 84,357,104 of record NC_082704.1, read on the forward strand.
TTTTATACACTTCTGTCTACCATCATAAACCACCCAACCCACAAGAGTCTAAAGGCTGCTTATTCTTTCTACAATATTCATATCCAGACCCCTCCTCTAGACCTTATGAGCAATGCCCTCGTTCTCACCAACATGAAAGGGTTTGACATGTTCAATGCAGTGGATCTTATGGAGAACAAAACCTTCCTGAAGAAGCTCAAGTTCAGCATAGGGGACAGCAACCTACAGTATTATCTTAACAATTGGAAGTGCCCAGCATGCGGGCAGAGAAGGTTGGGCTGGTGTTACAGTAACCAGTTGCCAGTGAGATTCTGGATAAAGCCACTGAGAATTCAAACCAGGAAATGGAGCCCCACCACTTGTTGGTCCAATTTTCACAAACGTGAGAATCTCTGGCAAGGGGAGCAGAACTGAACTGGCTTTACAAACCACCACTGAATTTGACAATTGTTTTGCAATGGCATAGGCTGTGTGATGTCACCTCTGGCCATGTCTCTGGTCTCCCTGTTTTTCAATTAATCACATCATTATGCAGCCGTGATCAAGGGAATGTAACTGCTGAAAACTAGCTCATGATTGGCATATTATGGAGTTAATGGGTTAATAATAAAAGTATATATATATATATATATATATATATATATAAAGTGTATGTACAGTTCAATGGTTTTTAGTATATTCACAGATATGTGTAAACATCACAGTTAATTTTAAAACCTTTTCATCACATCAAGAAGAAACCATTTAGCTATCATCCCTCTATTTCCTCAGTCCCTCCTCCCAGCCCTAAGCATCTACTAATCTACTTTCTGTCTCTATATGTTTCCCTTTTCTGAATTTTCATATGAGTGGAATCATATAGTATATAGTCTTTTGTGACTGGCTTCCTTTACTTAGCATAATGACTCCTGGTTCCTGGGGGTTGTTAGTTTCCTCTGAAGAGGGAACTTATTTCCCTTCTATAGGCAGAACCCAGGAAACAAGCCTACTTTCCTATAAGCTAACCTGAGTACTCTCCAAAGAAAGAAACTAGGTCTTCATTAATCACCAACTCCAGCTACCTCATCCCTCCCACCCCTTACAAATCAACAAACACAAAAACTTGAAACACTTGGCTCCTGGCCCAATGAGAACTTTGACCTTTTTATTTATTTATTTATTTATTTATTTGGCTGCGCCGGGTCTTAGTTGAGGCATTCAGGATGTTCGTTGCTGCATGTGGGATCTTTTAGTTGTGGCACATGGAATCTTGTTTCCGGACTAGGGATCGAACCCAGGCCCCCTGCATTGGGAGTGCAGAGCCTTAGCCACTGGACTGCCAGGGAAGTCCCAAGAACTTTGATTTCTAAGGAGTGAAGAAACCTCTGACTCCGCTCCGGATTTGTTGAATAAATATCTAGTGATTCCCAAAGCAGAAGAAATAATTTTCAGAAGGAAGAGATCAAGAACAAGGGAGAACAGTGACCTTGTTTTCCCATCGCCACATTCCTCTCCATTTCTGAGCCCTCTCTACTACTCTTAGAAGGAGGTAGAGAATCTGCCTTTGACTACTGTAAGAATGGAGTCAACCAAAGTTCAGAGGTTAGCTCAGATGGAGAGTAACAGAATCCAAGCCTATAACCACTGAGTCCCATCTCCTGGTTTTATCCCCCTCACAACTAGGACTCTCCCTAAACAGAGGTATAAACTTGCCTCCTGAGATTACCAGCCAGCCAAATTTTAGTACACACTTCACCCTCCACCCTCACACTCTAGCTCAAAGCTGAATTAAGACTTCGGGAGCATAAGGACTAAAAAAGAAATTGTTTGGGGGAAATCAGCTATTTGTCAATCAAGTCTTTTGCATCTTTAAATTCATATATGGACTATTCACGTGTAACATGCCTATCATTTTTAAATCCTCTGAAACAAATTAGATGTCATAAACTTCTCTTTCTCAGGAAAAATGGTTCTAAAGCATGAGGTAATTTGAACTTGTGAAACTGAAGTTGGATTCCAGATAAGTTATAGTTTTATTAAAGAAATTGAGAAAGTCCTGTTTAATGTGGCTGCCCTTTTGGGGAACTTTTTTTAAAGTTATTTCAAAAACATGAGTCTTTTTTGCCATATGAATTTTTGTTGCAATGTACACATAACATCAAACAGCTCGGGTGCAGGGAGTTCACCCTTTTCTAGGCTTCATATGACCTCTTCAGAGATCTTCAAAGACATTTTCAGAGAAAGCGCAGATAAATTTATGTTTTATTATAATCCTTTTCTCCATTCACATTCTCAATGTCTTTCCAAATTAGAGAAGGACATAGTTCTTGTACTACACTTTGAAATTATGATGTTATGACAGGCTGACATTTTAGCACCTTTTCTATGGCCAGCAATAATGATAGGCATCTTGTAGGCACATGTCTAAGGATGCTGTCTCCTTCCATTTCTATAAACTAAGAAATCTCATTATGTGCTTCTGCATGTTTTGAGGAAGTTGAAAATGACCCCAAACTTTCATTATCAAAGCTCTAATTTCACAGGTAAGCAAAACACACTCCTTTTAAGCAGCATTGTGTACAAGGTGTGCAGGACATTTAACGGGCAAAATATTTTCATTTTCTTTAGTACGTTTATAGACTGAATGGAATTTTCAAAATTTATGTGTGTACTGTCTGCTGAATATGCAGATAGATGAGCAAAATCTAGTTTGTATTGTTCTGCTTTCTGTGGTTTCATTAACATCTTCATAGGTATCAAGAAAGCAATATGAAACTCTACCTTTTTTAAAAAAAATTGAAGTACCTAATAACTAAGTTTTTTCTTGCTGAGATCAGACTCATCATTTGACACACCGTAAAAAGCATGATCATTGGTAAGATATGACAGAATCAGATCTATGCTATAAGGGACCTACATATCTGTTATCAAAATTTCCCCCTTTTGTTTGCCTAGATTTGCAACCTCGTAATCAGGATATGTAACTTTAGTCAGTTTCATAGAGTAATCAAAGGAATAACATGATAATGCATGTTCATTTGTGTGGTATGCCCAAGCTAATTCAGTGGCTGTTATTTTCAACCGAGCAGTGGCGTCTTTTGTGGAGACTTTTGATTGATTTAGAAGTACTTGCCAGTCTTATCCAGGACTTGTAAGATTCAGTCTCTATATGTGCTTTCACATACCGTTCTTCACCATGCCCAATCCCAAATTCTTTATATTGTGTAATAGGTCCTGTTTGGGTTATTTACCTCCCTAATCCAGTTGTATATGGTCTTCACCTGTCTAAAATAACACAGTAGTTTAGCCTTCTTTTTCAATGATGCTAGTATTGGTATTGTAATCGTTCTCATTTTCATTATCTGCATTCTTGCAGAACATGGTGTTATGGGCTGAACTGTGTCCCTCCAAAATTCATATGTTGAAGCCCCAACCCGCAGTATCAAAGACTGTGGCTCTATTTGGAGATAGGGCCTTTAAAGAGGTGATTTAAGGCTGTTAGGGTGGGCCCTGATCCAATCTGACTGTGTCCTTATAAGAAGAGGAAATTTGGACACACAGGGAGACACAAGGAGTGCACGCTATGCAGTGGAAAGACCATGTGAGGACACAGGGAGAAGGCAGCAATCTACAAGCCAGGAGAGAGGCATCCAAAGAAACTAAACCTGCCAACGTCTTGATCTTGGACTTCCTAGGCTCCAGAATTGTGAGAAATAAATTTCTGTTGTTTAAGCCACCCAGTCTATGGTATTTTGTTACTGCCGCCTAAGCAGACTAAGACACATGGTGACAATATTTACAATGTTAAAGGTTAAACTAGCACTATTTCAATACAATTACTGCAAAGTATAGGCAAAGTCACAGACTGTTAATGCTCATGATTACAATACACTTAAGTTGCACACTGAAGTGGCATCATTCAGAGTGATGCAACAATGAATCATCCATTATTCATTCAGAATGATGCAACAATGAATGATCCATTACTGTGAACCAAAATCATGGTTGTCAATATCAGTATCCAGGGGAAAAAACAGCTACAACAACTGCAGAAGGCAGATAATCTATACCATACTTGTTTCACACTAAAAACTGTGTTGTTTTCACCCCCTATTTTGGGGGCCACCATACAGGTTTTATACTCCCCCCTCAACAATATTTAGCACCCACCAGTGAAAATTAAGACTTTTGATATCCCAGGAAGGGGTTTCCTGGGATTCAGGACTTTCAGTGCTAAAACTGTAACAGTTCAAGGCAAACCAAGACAGTTGGCCATCCTAAGTGGTGCTCCTGGGATGCCACTGGCTATGTTCTATTTCTTGCCTGGGTGATGGTCACATGATGTACTTTATAATAACTTTTAGCTGTACATTTATGTTTTATGCATTTTTATGTTAGTGTATTTGTTTTTCAATATATTTTAGAAAAAGTTACGCCCCCTCGCTTCCCATCCCATATGTAATTCAAAATAAAATGATACTAAATCATAAAACAGAACAAAATCTAACCAATTTCTGATTTTTCCATGGTATATATATAATGTAAAATTGATTCCACTTTTTGTGATGCCCTACTTTGCTGGTGTCTTAGGTACCTGTTTATTTAAACAACCTGGTATTGCCCTCAATGAATGACATCACATTACCAGACACAACATTGGCAGGCCTTCTGACACTAGCCCCATGTGACCTTTTGTTTTTTATCACTCTTTCAGGTAGAGTTAATGGTTCCTTTCCACTGCACTTTGTGTCAGTGCTGATCACAATTAATTGAAATTAGGTGTTTATTATGTGTCTGCCAACATTACACTGAACTCCTTGAGAGAAGAATGGTGCCTTGTTCATTTCTGCATCATCAGTGCTTTGTGATTGGTACTTGGTGACATTTTTTGAATGAATGATGGGATTTTATTAGGGCCAGCTATTAAAGTCTTCCCTCCCTGGTGCCCTTGTACTACAACTGCATTATAAGCCTGCCTATGTTGGCTAAATCCCAAACTGGCTCTGTCCAACTGACAGCATTTATTTTCTGAGCACCCCCATTACCCTAGAATATAGAGCTGGTATAAAATTCATTTATATAAGATACATTTATTGACTATATCAATAAATACAGTCAATAAATGTACCCTGACCTGTGCCTGCAGTACAAAGAGGCAAAATCTAAATTGAAAAGATACAAAAAAAATTAAATAAAATAAATGGAAAGCGTAATCAAATGCTGAATTATGGCAGGGAAAACCGGTCTACATGAATCATTTACTGAGCCTTCTACATTGATGGCTCCTGGAAATAACTGTTTGACATCATCTTCTAGAGGTGCCAAACAGTTACTTCCAAAAACCCAAGGGGTTTTTGATCATTTTTCCAAGTTTTAGTATTGATTTTTTTGGGGGGAGTGTGTCTTCCAAGCTCCTCACTCAGCCATTCTGAAAATCCCCACAATTATTTATTAATTGTTGTACAACATTCTCTATCCATGAGAATAGATACTATAAATAGCCCAAGATAAAGAGGCATTGCTGTCTTGAAACATAAGGCAAAGATAGCTTCTTCACTGCCCAAAAGCACAAAACAAAGCAAAATCTGTCAAAATCATTTTTAATATTCAACTCATAAAATAACATATATTAGGTAATCTGATGGCCCTTGGCCATTATGAGGTACTTTTGTTTTCCTGTTTTGTCTTAGAGGTATTTTGTGCTTTTGATGCAATCAAATTTATTTACTTGTATCTCTATGTTTTATGCCTACCCTACCCTATATTTCCTTTTATAATTTTATATTTTATGTTCAGGGCTTTTATATGAAATTTACTTTCATGAAAGTTGTGAACCAAAGATCTAACTTTATTTATCCTAAGTGGATAACAAGTGTTCCTAAGACCATTTACTGAGTACTTTATCCTTTTTTTTTTTTTTTTTTTTTTTTTTTTGCTGTACACGGGCCTCTCACTGCGTGGTCTCTCCCGTTGCGGAGCACAGGCTCCAGACAGGCAGGCTCAGCGGCCATGGCTCACGGGCCTAGCTGCTCCGCGGCATGTGGGATCTTCCTGGACCGGGGCACGAACCCGCGTCCCCTGCATCAGCAGGCGGACTCTCAACCACTGCGCCACCAGGGAAGCCCCCTATCCTTTCTCCTTTGTCAAAAACTGAATTCCCTTATACAGTTGGATCTGTTTTGGACTCTTCATTCTGATCCATTGATTCATTTGTCAGTGTTTCTTCCATTACCACATCATTTTAATTACTACACCTCTATGGTGTGTTTTGATATTTGATAGGGCAAGTTAAGTCTCAACCCACTGTTCTTTTTCAAAATTGTCTGGGCTATTTTTGCACTTTTTCTCTTCCAAGTGATTTTTAGAATCAATTTGTTGAGTTCTGTAAAACTTTTCACTAGGATTTTGATTGGGATTAAATTTATAGACTTTTATAGGTCATTGACATCTTTACAATATTGAGTTTTACCATAGTGAAATACAACATATCTATCACTTCACTCAGATATTCTTCCATTTCCATCTGTAAAGTTTGGGGTTTTTTCATCTAGATTTTGTACATTTATTATAGATTTTTTTCCCCTGGGTAATTTATAGTTCTGGGAGTTGTTGTGACTGGGATCTTTTTAAAATCTATTACAATGCCCAGTAGATTATTGTTGGTGTATGAAAATATTATTGCTTTTTGTATGTTGCTCTTGTATTTTGCCACTTTGCTAAATTATTTGTACTGGTTCTAATGGTTTCTCGATTGACTGTCTTGGATTTTTTATGTAGACAATTATATTGCTTACAAATAATGATAGTCATATTTCCCTTTTTATTATTTATATCTCTTTTGCCAAAGTTAATTCATTCATTCAATTAATATTTGGCAGCTGTTTATGTGCCAGGGCAGCTGCCATGTGCCAGGCATTGTTCTACACTTGGGGGATACAGTAATGGACAAAACAGACAGGTTTATGCCCTCTAGTGCTTATATTCTATTCAGGAGACATTGACAATTTAGGAAAGGCATAAAAAGGTCAGTCACCTAGCTGCATGTAAATCAAGGAAGTTAGAACACTCCCTAACAGCATACACAAAAATAAACTCAAAATGGCTTAAAGATTTAAATATACAACATGATACCATAAAACTCCTAGAAGAGAACATAGGCAAAACATTCTTTGACATAAATCGTAGCAATGTTTTCTTAGATCGGTCTCCCAAGAAAAAAGAAATAAAAGCAAAAATAAACAAATGAGACCTAATGAAACTTATAAGCTTTGCACAACAAAGGAAACCATAAACAAAATGAAAAGAAAACCTATAGACTGGGAGTAGATATTCGCAAATGATGCAACCAACAAGGGCTTAATTTCCAAAATATACGAACAGCCCATACAACTCAATATTAAAAAAACAAACAACCCAATCAAAAAATGGGGAGAAGATCTAAATAGACCTTTCTCCAAAGAAGACATACAGATGGGCAATGGGCACATGAAAAGATGCTCCTCATTGGTAATTATTAGAGAAAGGCAAATCAAAACTACAATGAGGTATCACCTCACACTGGTCAGAATGGCTATCATTAAAAAGTCTACAGATAACAAATTCTGGAGAGGGTGTGGAGAAAATGGAACCCTCCTACACTGTTGGTGGGAATGTAAATTTGGTGCGGCCACTATGGAGAAAACTAAAAATAGAGTTGCCATACAATCCAGCAATCCCACTCCTGGACGTATATCCAGACAAAACTATAATTCGAAAAGATACATGCACCCCAATGTTCATAGCAGCACTATTCACAATAGCCAAGACATGGAAACAGCCTAAATGTCCACTGACAGACAAATGGATAAAGAAGATGTGGTTTATGTATACAATGTATTATTACTCGGCCATAAAAAGAATGAAATAAAGCCATTTGCAGCTACATGGATGGACCTAGAGATTATCATACTAAGCGAAGTCCGTCAGAAAGAGAAAGACAAATATCATATGATATCACTTATTTGTGGAACCTAAAAAAGAATACAAATGAACTTATTTACAAAACAGAAACAGACTCATGGACATAGAAAACAATCTTATGGTTACCAAAGGGGAAGGGGGTGGAGGGATAAACTAAGAGTTTGGGATTAACAGATACGCACTACTATATATAAAATAGATAAACAACAAGGACCTACTGTATAGCACAGGGAAGTATATTCAGTAACTTATAATAACCTATAATGGAAAATAATATGAAAAGGAATGAATATATACATGTATATAAATATACATATATATATATATCTGAATAACTTTGCTGCACACCTGAAACTAACACAACATTGTAAATCAACTACACTTCAATAATAAAAAAAAAAGTCAGTCATCACTGGCAAAATATCCCCAAACTTAGTGGCTTAAAATAACAATAAAGGGGAAGGGATAATTTAGGAGGTTGGAATTAGCAGATACACACTACTATATATAAAATAAATAACAACTATATATAAAATAAGATAAACAATGGGGACCTACTGTATAGCACAGGGAACTAACTATATTCAATATTTTGTAATAAACTATAAGGGAAAGGAATCTGAAAAAGAATATATATATATATAACTAATTTTATATATATATATATATATATATATATATATATATATATATATATGAATCACTGTGCTGTACACCTGAAACTAACACAATGTAAATCAACCATACTCCAATTCTTTTAAAAAAGGCATAGGCTCTGAAATCAGAAAGAAAAAACAATAAATATTTATCTCACACAGTTGATACTGGTCGTGAATCTGGTAATAGCTTGCTGATGACTCGGGGTCTTTCTTGAGATTGTAGTCAAGATGTCAGCTGGGCTTGCCATCATCTGAAGATTTGGCTGGGACAGGAGGATTCATTACCAAGATAGCTTACTTACATGGCTGGCAAGGTTCTGGTTGTTGGCGGGAGGCCTCAGTTCCTCATCTCCATAGGGCCGCTTAAGTGTCCTCATCATGTGGCAGCAGGCTGTTCCCAGGAAGAGTCATCCAAGATGGAGAGACAGGCAGAAGCTGTAAAGTCGTTTATGACCTAGCCTTAACAGTATTCCATCATTTTCACAATATACTATTGATTACACAGGTCAACCTTATTCAGTGTGGGAGGGGACTACACAAAGGTATGAATACCAGCAGGCAGGGATCACTGGGGGCCATCTTTATTTATTTTTATTGGAGTATAGTTGATTTACAATATTGTGTTAGTTTCAGGTATACAGCAAAGTGAATCCATTATACATATACATATATCAACTTTTTTTTAGATTCTTTCCCCATATAGGCCATTACAGAGTACTGAGTAGAGTTCCCTATGCTGTACTGTAGGTCCCTATTAGTTTTCTGTTTTATATATAGTAGTGTGTACATGTCAGTCCCAATCTCCCAATTCATCCCTCCCTCCCCTTACCCCATCAGGGGCCATCTTGAAGGTTGGATACCACAAACTATACAGGAATTTTGAGGGAATTTTAAAGCATGAAAGTAGAGGATGTCAGCTGTGAAGCATAGACAACTTGAAGCCAGGAGACAGGCTCATGAACAAGAATTGAGGATTATTAAAAAATGAATCTCTAAGATAGTTATTCTCGACCACCAAACTCAATAATGACTTTATAACAAATATTTTGTAATACCCTTTTATTTTCCTGAAATGGAGTTTGTGGATAAGTAACTTACCTATATACCTAATTTGAAAAGATGAGCATAATGTCCTAACTGTAATATTAAGGACATAAAATTATATTTTTTAACAAAATAAAACATATTTCAATATCTAAATGCTTAATCATGATTATACTGGAAGACATAATGAAGTCAGTGACCTCCACCTGAAAATGCTAACTGATACAGGTGTGCTGTATTGGTCACTCAAATACCACAGATGGCATTGCCATAGTGATGTTGAAATGGAGCAGAACCCTATGGTCCTCCCCACAATGTCCTCTGCCTGCCTTTTGTCTGTGGAAAAACTTTTCTTAAAGAATAAATTTAATCAGAGAGTGAGAAAATTCAGAAACAAAGGAAAACAGTCCAAGACTAAATAATAATAGTCACTAAGCATAATCAAGGACCTTTAGTTCCTCTTCATGGGCTATAGGTAATATTCTGAGCCATATTCTGTGAGCTATCTTGTAGATATTGAAACCCCCACCAGGTAGAAGAAGTTAACTACAGGATGACCAGACTATAACCATGACATAAGCGGCCACAATTCTGAGAATTGGGCTCAAGGAAATGGGAACAAACCGACCCTGGAACTGAAGATTAACTGTACTTAAAACAATCAAGATGATGCTGGTCAGACCACCACATGACCAATTTCAAGAGGACTGTCAGAGCTGACTCTTGCTTCTGCATGTAGCCCCCTCCCTCTGTCTATAAAAGCTCTTGCACACTGGTTGTTGGGGGTCGGGGGTAGCTGGCCTTTGGACAGGAGTTCGCCCTCCTCCCGGGTTGCCAGCATCCAAAATAAAGCAAATTTTCCTTTCCACCAACTTGCCTCTTTATTGGCTTTTGAGAGGCGAGCAGCTGGACCTTACTTTTGGTTACAATGTGGTTTTCCAAATGATGAACAACTCTTGGTAAAATTCTGAATAAAACAACGCACAATCTTCCCTTGATTTACATGATTGTTGCATTTTTGAAAACTTCAGTGTTAATTTAAACTGTTTAAAAATACGTGGTGTTTTTGTTTAATATGGAGTTGGGCTATAAGCTTGGATAATCGTAAACAGTCTTTTCACCTACATGAATGTCTAGCAGACATTCAAAAGTTACATGAGATAAGACCATCATGTGCACTGCAGGACTTTAGCAACCCTGAACCCTGCCCACCCTCCGCCCCCCCCCCGGTTGTTGTGACAACAAAAAGTACCACCGTATATTTCCCAAAATGCCTTCTAGGGAGCAATATGGACCCCCACCCTCACTCCCGCCCCCACTGAGGACCACTTACCGAAGAGAGGGAAGGTATGTGTAGGCAGTGGAAGGAAATGAGAAGTGGAGGGGTATGGTTGTGAGGGGTACTTGAGAACAGGAAATGAGGCAATCTGAATCTTGGGGCTTCCATCGCCATACATATTTATTGATGGAATGAAGGTCTCAGAACCAAACACAACCTTACACCAGGGACAAGAGGGAAGATGGAGAGGGGGGTAGAAGAAAAGGCCAGGACTTGTGGACTCTGAGCTAATAGGACTTAGGACTACTATTGCACTTTTGCTGAAGTCACCTTACCATTTTAGACACTACCTCATACCTTTCTTTCTTTCCCTTTCTTTGAGCCCAGACTAACTGGAGCTTCTAAAATGCTGAAAGACATCTCTATTTTACATATGAGAAGACTGAGGCCCAGAGAGATGAAATGCCTTACAGGAGGTCCCCACAGCAAGTTGATGGCTGAGCTGGGGGAGGTGAGGATCTTTCCACAAGAGTACTTTTTCTTTTCTTTTTGAGGATACAAAGAATTTATTTTGGCGTGTCTCTTTCCTGACTGTCTTCTGTGGTTTGTCTGTGAGAACTGCTGATAGCAATATGTCTTCAGGAAATGCCAAAATTGGGCACAATGCCCCCCAGTTCAAAGCAACTGCTGTAATGCCAGATGGTCAGTTCAAAGATATCAGTCTATCTGACTACAAAGGAAAATATGCTGTGTTCTTCTTTTACCCTCTTGATTTCACCTTTGTGTGCCCCACAGAGATCATTGCTTTCAGAGATAGGGCAGAAGAATTTAAGAAACTCAACTGCCAAGTGATTGGTGCTTCTGTGGATTCTCACTTCTGTCTCCTGGCATGGATCAACACACCCAAGAAACAAGGAGGACTGGGACCCATGAACATTCCCTTGATATCAGACCCCAAGCACACCATTGCTCAGGAATATGGGGTCTTAAAGGCCCATGAAGGCATCTCATTCAGGGGCCTTTTTATTATTGATGATAAAGGTATCATTCAACAGATCACCATAAATGACCTTCCTGTTGGCCGTTCTGTGGATGAGACACTGAGACTAGTTCAGGCCTTCCAGTTTACTGACAAACATGGGGAAGTGTGCCCAGCTGGCTGGAAGCCTGGCAGTGATACCATCAAGCCTGATGTCCAGAAGAGCAAAGAATATTTCTCTAAGCAGAAGTGAGCACTGGGCCATTTTAGGGCCAGGTTGCAGTAGGTGGCCATGAGAACAAAACTATTGTATTTTGTACTATTGTAATGCTTAAAACACAGGACCTTACACTCAGCCCAGATGTGGTGTGGAACAGGACAGGCCTTTCCTGCAGGGGTTGGGGAGGCCAGCCTTTCTTCCTCTGGAGGGAATGGCCTGAGCTGTATTATGCGGCAGGCAAACTGATGTGTATAGTACTAGGTTATCGCTTTTGGTCTTTTGTAGTTTTATTAAACTTGAGCTGAGACCTTGTTGATTCTTCATTTTAGGGAGGCATTAGCCTTTGAGTGTAAGAGAAATTTACTTTTTGCTTTCCCTCTTTAGGGGAAAATGAGGTGTGAGAGCTGCCTCAGAATCAGGAAATTATATTGAGGGGAAATGCAAGGAGATACAGGGAATGGACCTGAAGCAAGGTGTTTCATTTCACCATATCTGGAGAAGAGCAAGACCTACTACACTATTGGCCAAGGCACTGCAATTTATGCTATAGGCTGGGTTGCAGGTTAAGAGCCCAATGAGATTACTGACATTTACTTTTACACTACTGGGAGGGCTATATGAAAACCTGAGGCTTGGCCTCTTCTGATAAATGCCTGGTACTGGTTCTGTAAAAGATCAGAGTTAGAGGCTTCAGTACCTTTGGAACTAAAAGGGAGAGGGGGACACAAACACAAGCACTGGTGTTCATAGGGTAGGGCTTTCTGTGTCAAAAGCACAGTGCTGGGCACCTCTTGGCTTCCCTGGGTTTCTATCCTTGATTTAAGGGTAGTTCTTTCTTGCCCTCATATCATTGTCCTGAGGGAGGGTTGTCAGTGGGGCAAAGGTGGATTCCTCCTGGGCTCTTGAGGCTAGGGCAGATTCAGGACTGAGAATCCTTCTGTATATCATGTGGTGCCCTTCTAGACACCTTCCAGACACGGCTACCCCAGCCTACCTACTCCTCCAGTATTCAGACAAGCAAGAACTATGAGCGACAGTATAGGATTCCTGGGGCCTTTAATAATAGCTTATTATATGCCAGGTAGTATTTATTCAGTCTCCATAAGAATCCTCTGAGGCAGGTACCATTATTTAGGGGATAGTTGCTTCTTAAGCCCTGTAACAAGTAGCATTTTGAAGCACTGCAGAGAAATGGTAACAGGTAGTAATCCCATATTCCAAGGCAGGTGGCAAGTCTGGATCTGCTTTGGTCTTTTGACCAAACTTCTTTGAGCTTTGTTATCTTCATTTAAGATCTTTACTATAATTCTTTATCAAAAATGATCATCTTGGGGCTTCCCTGGTGGCGCAGTGGTTGAGAGTCTGCCTGCCAATGCAGGGGACATGGGTTCATGCCCCGGTCCAGGAAGATCCCACATGCCGCGGAGCAGCTGGGCCCGTGAGCCATGGCCGCTGAGCCTGCGCGTCCGGAGCCTGAGAGGCCACAACAGTGAGAGGCCCACGTACTGCAAAAAAAAAAAAAAAAAAAAGATCATCTTGTACGCAATAAAAGTCTTGCCCAGCCAAATTAAAAAAAAAAGAATTTATTTTAATAATAGGCATCTGGTCAGTTTCTAGTGCTGGACCAAGGACTCTAGGCCTGGACCTACTTCAAATTGATCTGGTTTAAATGGATCACACTCTACATTCCAGATTATAACTGCCACTTGGTGAGTAGACATAAGGTTCGCCTCAAAGCTAACAAGAAAATGTAAAAATATATTTATTTATCAGTAATAAATAAATGTTATACATATGACTTTTTTCAGGTTAAAGCTTGAAATACACTCAAGGATGTTAAGCACTGATTTTTTTTCTCTTTCTTTTTTTAATTGAAGTAAAATTGACCTATAACACTATGCTAGTTCCAGGTACACAACATGGTGATTCAATATTTCTACATATTACAAAATGATCATCATGATGAATCTTCCACTTTTAAAAGGGAATTAGACCTGACTAGAAAGTGTAACTAGTGAACGGGCCTCTCTTTCCTCTTCAGGTTCCTTTGGAACAAGGTCAGGGACAGATAACACTGTTGTAATTCAGGCTCAGCTTCCTACCATCTGGAAGGTTAAGTCATCGGTTTGTTATGTTTTCTCTTAAAGAGCCAACCACTTGGAAGTCCTGAAGAATTGAAATACTTACAGTTGCTCAAGGGCCTGCCAGTGTCCCCTGACTTCTGACCAGATGTGCCTCAAGCTGGCTGACAGTATTAAGAAATATGTGTCCTCAGTGAGCGAGTGAGAAGGTTGACAGGCTGTCCAGTGACGACAGCCTCCTCCTTCTAGCCTCTGTCCTCTGCCCCTAATGTGGGGATGGGGTGGGCCGTACCAGAAGTTGGTCTTCTCAGAGTTGTCTAGCTTTCCTTCAAGGGACTGATAATATTCTCTAGCACAGTATCCAGAAACGTCAGTTGCTTCCCCAGGGACCCAGGAAGGACTTTTGAGAAAGATAGGTTCATATTTCCTGGGGGTCCTAATTATCTATGGCTGTGTAACAAGCCTCCCCAGAACTTAATGCCTGACATAAAAAAGAATGAAATATGGACTTCCCTGGTGGCGCAGTGGTTAAGAATCCGCCTGCCAATGCAGGGGACATGGGTTTGATCCCTGGTCCAGGAAGGTCCCACATGCCGTGGAGCAACTAAGCCCGTGCACCACAGCTACTGAGCCTGCACTCTAGAGCCCACGAGCCACAATTACTGAGCCCACGTGCTACAACTACTGAAGCCTGTGTGCCTAGAGCCCATGCTCCGCAACAAGTGAAGCCACCACAATGAGAAGCCCACTCACCTCAACGAAGAGTAGCCCCTGCCCACCGTAACTAGAGAAAGCCTGTGTGCAGCAACGAAGACCCAATGCAGCCAAAAAATTAAATAAGTAAATAATAAGAATGAAATAATGCCATTTGCAGCAACATGGATGGCCTAGAGATTATCATACTAAGAGAGTCAGACAAAGACAGATACCATGTGATATTGTTTATATGTGGAATCAAAAAAGTGATACAAATGAACATACTTACAAAACAGAAATAGAGTCATAGATGTAGAAAACAAACTTATGGTTACCAGGGGGGAAAGGGAGGGAAGGATAAAATTGGGAGATTGGGATTGACATATACACACTACTGTATATAAAATACATAACTAATAAGAACCTGCTGTGTAGCACAGGGAACTCTAGTCAGTACTCTTTAATGACCTATATGGGAAAAGAATCTAAAAAAGAGTGGGTATATGTATATGTATAACCGATTCACTTTGCTGTACACCTGAAACTAACACAACATTGTAAATCAACTATACCCCAATAAAATTTTAAAAAAGAACTCAGTGGATTAAAACAACCATTTTCTTATATCTCATAATTGTGTGAGTTAGGAATTCCATCAGGGTTTGGCTGGATGATTCTTGTGTCCCACATGACTGAGATTGCTCTCAGCTGGTGGACTGGGATGGTCTGGAGCGTCCAAGATGGCTTCACTCATATATCTGGCACCTTAGTAGGGATGACTGGAAGGCTGGGCTCAGATGACACTGTTGTGCAAGGTGCCTACATGGGAACTCTGTGGCGTGACAGTCTCAGGGTAGTTGGATTTCTTACATGGCAGCTTAAGGCTTCCAGAGTGAGTGTTATAAGAAACCTGTGTGAAAGCTACAAGACTTATGACTTAACTTCAGAAGTTCCAGAATGTCAGTTTTGCTGAATTCTTTTGGCAAAGCAAATCACTGAGTCTAGCCCAGATTTAAGGCAAGGGGAATTAGACTCTACCTCTCAGGGAGAAGGGTAGCAAAAGATTTGCTATTAACCTTAATCTGCCATACCAGTCTTATAGAAACATTCATTCATTCACTCAACAAATATTTATTGAATGTCTACTACATGCATACCCTAGTCACTAAAGACAATAGTGGGAAATAAAGCAGACACAAAAATTCCTGCACTTGTGGAGCTTACATCTTCCCAGGGGAGGTAAACAACAAATAAGAAATTAGTAAAATAGGGGCTTCCCTGGTGGCGCAGTGGTTGAGAATCTGCCTGCTAATGCAGGGGACACAGGTTCGAGCCCTGGTCTGGGAGGATCCCACATGCCGCGGAGCAACTAGGACCGTGAGCCACAACTACTGAGTCTGCGCGTGTGGAGCCTGTGCTCCACAACAAGAGAGGCCACGATAGTGAGAGGCCTGTGCACCGCGATGAAGAGTGGCCCCCGCTTACCACAACTAGAGAAAGCCCTCACACAGAAATGAAGACCCAACACAGCAAAAATAAATTAATTAATTAATAAACACCTATGCCCAACAGCAACAAAAAAAAGAAATTAGTAAAATATATAGTATGTTAGATTCTTGCAAGTTTTAAGGAGAGAAAACAGGGTAGGGGAATAAGAAGCATTGGAATGGAGGTAGTGTGGCTAGAGAAAGCCTCATTAAGAAGACGACCTTTGGGACTTCCCTGGTGGCACAGTGGTTAAGAATCTGCCTGCCAATGCAGGGGACACGGGTTCGAGCCCTGGTCCGGGAAGATCCCGCATGCCGCGGAGCAACTAAGCCCGTGTGCCACAACTACTGAGCCTGCGTTCTAGAGCCCACGTGCCACAATTACTGAGCCCACGTGCCACAACTACTGAAGCCTGCGCACCTAGAGCCCGTGCTCTGCAACAAGAGAAGCCACCACAATAAGCCCACGCACCGCAACAAAGAGTAGCCCCCGCTCTCCACAACTAGAGAAAGCCCACGCACAGCAATGAAGACCCAACGCAGCCTAATTAGTTGATTTCTTTAAAAAACAGCAGCTGTTATTATTTTTAAAAAGAAGAAAAAAAAGACTTTTGGGTAAAGAGCTGAAGAAAGTGAGGGAAATAGCCATTCACCTCTCTGGGGGCAAACACTCCAGGCAAAGAAAAAAGCAAGTGAGAAGGGCCTGAGAAGAGAGGGTGCCTGGTGCCTGGTGCCTGGAATACTTGAGGAACAGTGAGGAGGCCAATGAGGCTGGAGGGGAGCGAATGAGGAGAGAGAGTAATAAAGTAAGACTAACTATGGAGATTGGTGGGTGAGCGGAGCACCAGATCCCCTATGTTCTTGGGATCCATGGTTAGCAGTTTGGCTTTTCTTCTGAATGAGACAGGAAGCCATTGGAGGGTTTTGAGCAGAGAAGTGATATGACCTGACTTATGTGATGTCTATTTTAAAAGGAACATTCTGGCTGCTCTATGGAGAAAGAAAGATTTAAGGGAGTCTAAGGCAGAACAGGAAGTCCAGTTGGCAGACTCTTGCAATCATGTTAAAGGTGATTCCTGGCGGCTTGCACCAGAATGATGGCAGTGGGCATGGTGAAAAGTGGTTGCATTCTGGATAAATATCTCCAAGGTCAAACCACCAGGATGTGCTGACAGACTAGATGTAGAGTATAAGGGAGAGAATAAGCAGGCACAAAAATACGGCCTCTTCTATAAGTTCACTAAAATCTCAGATCCCTTTAGATTCCCTGTTAGTGCTTTTCATGTGACATCGTTTTGTTGTATTTTTTTCCCCCAGAGGTTCTATTTTATTTTGGTAATTGTGTGTGTACGTGTGTTTTACTTACTTCCAGTATGAAAAAGAAAATTCACATCCTACTTATCTTAATTGAAAAAGTTATCTCTGTGTTTACTGTTTTAATTTTTGTCAACCTTGACTTTCAACATTTTTGGTTAGATCTGAGAAAAAGAATTTAATATAAATGTAAATGAATGTATCATGCTGATGATTGTTGGTTTTGAAAAGATGGGCCAGTAATATACAGCCCATATTGAACACTGTAGGCGTTTAGAAAATGTTGATTGACCTGAATTGGTACCTTCATCTAAGAGGCTAGAGAAACTGAGAATCTGTAGTCTTTATGAAAATTCTGTTAAACTGAGTTTCAGGATCATGTGTTATTTCATGCAGACACTTAGGATGATGGAGACTAAGAGTTTCCCTTCTGTTGTGTGGTGTTCATAGAAAATATACTACTTCTAACAGGTGTTTCCAGAGGCAGTGTCGCTAATTCCAAGGGGTAACTCACCTGTAAGGTCAGACTTAAGACTGGTTTGCTTTCTCATTCAACAAATATTCTCAAGGTATTCTACATGCCAGATTGTGTCCTGGACACTGGGGCTACATCAGTGAACAAAACAGCTGTGAATATCCTGGACTTTACTGATGGCTTGGATCTGGAGGACTATGGGCAGGAAGTTGTTTGTGGTCGTCATACGTTGTCTCCTTTGTGGAAGCGCTGCTATCTGTGGGCAACATGGTGAGATGCTGCTGGCTACTGTTGCTTCTACTCCCAGCAAGGCACCAGTTCATATACAGGGAAGAAGGTGGCTGCAAGAAAAGAGTTCTAGAGGCTGAAAGTCCAAGATCAAGGTGCTAACAGATTCAGTGTCTGGTGAGGACTGCTTCCTGGTTCATAGATAGCTGTCTTTTTGCTGTGTCCTCCTGTAGCAGAAGGAGGCAAAGGACATGTCACATCTTTTAATGGTAGGATTCAGGTGACAAATGCTGCAGTAAGCCTCAGAACACTGGACCAGTTGGGACTTGCAAGCCTAGAGGCACCATTCCACAGGAATTATGCTACTGGGCTGGCTAAATTCTTGTAGCCTGTACATAAGAGGTGGGAGAGCCTGTGTATTTCTAGCCAGTCTACATGTCTTGAGCAGCATTCATTTCACCAATGAAAAAATCATTTCTAATTTGCATTATGCTATTTCACAATCTCTGGTATCAACTGGAGAAAACTTAAGTATTGGTGACAGCCCTCTGGAGTGTGGGCTTCTTCAAATGAAAACTAACACATGGCTTGTGCATTTCTAATTAAGATACTTCAAATGTTAACCAAAAGCTCCTAGGATGTTGATCAACACTAGCCAGATACACACACATGGATCCCACTCTCTTTGTTAAGTATTTAAAAGTAAATTTCCAGAAATTTTAACTCTAATTGGTCTCAGCTCTGTGGCCCAGAAGCACTTGGTCTATGGACCTTGAGAACTTAGATTCTTATTGGGATGGTGTGGGCTAATTAACTGGAGTGGCCTGCAATCCCTTCCCTCTGTGTCAATCTAAGGACACAGAGGTCTCAGAAATTTCAAATGGTGTTTTTCTGCACCACTGTCCCACCTCTGTCCCATGCTCTTTACCAACGAGGCTTATTTTTCCACTTCCCCAACAAGAGCCAGGATGGACACTGCCAGTGCATCTGAGGGGCAGCTGACCACCCCTTCCTCACTCACCTCTGCTCACCTCACTCTGTTGCCCTGCAGCTCTGCCTCCTGGATGGATGGGAATGTGAAGGATGGGCTGGATTTGCTTAGGCAGAGAGGAGAGTGATGACAATCTGAGCTGGGGAAGAGCATGATCAAAGACATGGAAGTGGAAGCACACATGGACAGGACGAGGAGACAGGAATTTATCCCATGCAATTGGAGCTGAAAGCCACAATAGAGAAGTGGTAGGAGACCAAGTCTGAAACACAGGTTAGGGCCATGTAATAGAGGGGCTTGAAAATTTAGCTAATTCATTTGGTCTTCCTTTCAGTAATAAGAGTAATAACTTCTGTTTGTTGAACGTCCCCTATGTGCCAAACTGTCCCAGGTACTTTTCCTACATTGTCTAATATAATCTCCACATTAAAGTAGAAAATATTTACCCTGTTTTACGTTTTGAGGAAGTGGAGTCTTAGAGAAGTTAAAATCCCTTGCTCAAGGTTACCTGGCTAGTGAGTGGTATAGCCCAGCCGCAAACCTAGGTCTGTGGCTCTTTAGACAATTTAAACAAGTTGCTCTCCCATTTAAAAAACCTTCAGGTCCTTTGGAAGGCTGGGATAGAGGTGAGTTGAGTCCGAAGAGCTGATGGAACTCTAAGCTGAAGGTCTCCTTCATCCTTAACAGCCACCCGCTACTCTTTTCCTTCCAGAAACTCCAATCCATCCTGAGGAGCTGCCCCAGTCATCACTCCTACACAACTGGAAGCCCTGAGATCTGCTGTCTTCCCTGCACAACCTCACCTACCAGGCAGAGGCACTTTGGCTCAGTCAGGGTGGCAAGTACCATGTGTACACCTAGGTCTACCTTTGCTTCAGTAACAGGGCTAAAGACAAGGAGCCCTTCCTCACAATCCAGTACTGATACAAGGTATCAACTGCTACACTGATTACCACCATCCCATTCTGCTCCTCAAGGGTATGGCCACCAAGTGCTGGTCACTCAAGATCAAGTGTAGCCTACAGGCTCTATTCTAGCTGGGCATCTTTGAGTTGAGGAGTAGGGAGAGCTCTTTGTGTCTTATCATCCCTCTCTGTAGATTACACTGACAGGACACCCAATTATTTGGGGACTTTCCATCTGGCCATGTGACCAAGCTCGTGGCCTGGAGTTAGGGAGTAGCTAGACTAGATCACACATTTTTCTTGACTTGTGAACCCTCAGCATGAAAACTAAAAATAACCAGATACTCAGATGCCAGTACTGTGGCCAAGCATCTAGGGCTGGCCTTTTGGGTCCCCTTCCCCCTCTCCTTCTCAAGAACCTAGTCCATGAGATGCCTGAAGGCCTGACATCATCCCCTCTGCCTATGTAGAGCCTGATGGCCAAAGTGAACAAGGCTGAGGAGAGAGCTGAGGATGAAGAGAAGCAGGAGACCTTTTCAGAGGAAAACAGCAGTTGCCCACCTCCGTGCCATCACCCTTGGGGCTGGCAGAGTATAGCCAGGGACTGAGAGCTGAATTCTCTGAGAGTGGCTTATGAGACAGTGACTCCACTGAGCACTTCCTGACGGCTCTTGTTAGGACAAGCAGCACCTACTTTTTCTTCAGAGCATGAAGGAAGTGGGGAAGGCTAACCTACTGGATAAAAATGCTGTTGCTGAAGGAAGGAGAGAAGTAGGTTCTTGCTGCCCCTGAACTTGAGAATTGTGCAGTCCCTTGTGTTTATATCTGTTCCTGTTGATTATTTCTATTAAATAAATATGTAAGGCTGCTAAAGAGGCTTTTTGTCATCCGTCACTTCCTTCTCCTTATTCTAGTCTTTCCTAGTACACCTGAGACTGGCCTCCAAGTTGTAACCATTCCTATTTCTTTCCTTTCTTTCTTCTGTAATTCTCTCCAGGCTCCAGGTATCAACTAGCTACAAAGGCCCAGTCTTTTGCCTCAGTTTCTCCTCTCAAAACTCTAGCAATTTGTTGGGATTGGGGTCCTCTTGGAACTTCACACAGGCCTTTGAGTTTGTCATTGACCCTCTGCCTGGCTCTGATCAAATTCTTCCTTAATGGGAAGACTCCTGCTTGTATTTTCCCGGGGCTCTCCTGTGAATGGACCAATTATTCAAAATCCCAAGTCCACCAGGATAGTTGCTTCATGGGATTTTCATGTACGAAAACCATGGTAAGAGACATCTAAGAGTAAAAGAATGAAAAGATGGTTGATGACTTGAGCACAATGTCTGAAGGACATACTCCAATGATATGATGTCTCTCTGAAATTTGTAGTATGGACTATGTTGGGGGACTTTGAGACCATCTGGAAGAGAACAGGGATACCATGAACTTTTCCTCCCTCTGCTACAGAAAAGGGAGTGAAATCAGAGTGTTGTGCAGTGTCCTAGTATGACATTATCATAGATCCTAAGCCCTGTGGCTTGGGCAGGTTCACATGGAGATTCTCCAGTGGGTCCTGGATTATGGAGTCAAACAGACCTGTGTTGAAGCCCCGCCTCTACTACTTACTAGCTTTGGACCCTTAGGCAAGTCACTTGTCCTTCTGTACCTGCTTCTTCATCTTTAAATTGGGACTAATGATAGAGTTGTGAGGATTAAATGAGAATTCAAAAATGGTAGCTGTTACTCATAACAAGAAGACAAAGCTGAACTGAGTCTGTTGATCAAAGGAGAAAGCGTATAAGTTATACTGCATTTCAAGGAAGACAGAGGGACCAGAGAGTGAACCCCTCTGACCTGGTTGTCCCCCATTGCTGTTCTCCATTGGTAAGGTAACCATACAATGTATCATCCAAGCTGGGACACTTTTGAAAGTAAAAAGATGCTATTCATTATTATACCATGAATACAGGTATAAACTGGGACTGGCCCAGGGCAAACCAAGTTGTATGGTCACTCTACCCACAAGGAACATGGTATAACATAAGATAAAGGCCCCAACATTGTAAAGATAAAATCCATATGGTTTGAATCCATAAATCCATGCTCGTGTCTCCTGGGACCTTGGGAAAATCATTTTGCCTTTCTGAGATTTAATTCACACATCTTTAATTGCAGACCGAAAAATCCACTTCACAGAATTGTGGGTGAGGATTAAGTTCCTTGAAATTTTATGTAAAGTAACTGACAGCTCCAGGTGGCTAACAAATGCTAGTTCCCTTACTCCTATTTTCCCTATGCCCTCAGGACAGGGCCCCAGTACCACTGTCTCTCCAAGCCCCAGTCTCAACTCAAAATGCCCAACTGGTCTCCAGCCTCATAACTCTGGGCCCAAGTCCTGCCCATTCAGAAAGCTCAGCTGTTAGCAACCCAGTCTCCTTTTGCCTGGCCAAACTCAAAGGATCTGAGGCTAATTATCATGATCCTATCTGCCCATATGTGCTTCCAGTCTTGCAAAATATTTTCTCATCCAACATTTCATCACTATATGTCCATGCCACTCTCTCACTTCGTCCCAGCTCGATGCTTTGTGACCACCTAAAGGGGTGGAGAGGGAGGGTAGGAGGGAGACGCAAGAGGGAGGAGAGATGGGGATATATGTATATGTATCACTGATTCACTTTGTTATAAACCAGAAACTAACACACCATTGTAAAGCAATTATACTCCAATAAAGATGTTAAATTTTTTTTCATTAAAATTAAATCAGTATTCCTACCCTTAACTCACCATGATACTCAAGAATGGTCTTAAATAGGGACATCTGAAACCATCAAAAAGAATACATGTTACTGCCTATCAGCATGACTACAAAATCCTGGGCCAGTATTTCACAGGATTCCTGGGAGAAAGTGATGAAATGTTGGATAAGAAAATATTTTGCAAGACTGGAAGCACATATGTGCAGATAGGATCATGATAATTAGCCTCAGATCCTTTGAGTTTGGCCAGGCAAAAGGAGACTCGGTTGCCTTTTCTCCACACCCTCTCCAGCATTTACTAGATTTTTTTATGATGACCATTCTGACTGGTGTAAGGTGATACCTCATTGTAGTTTTGATTTGCATTTCTCTAATGATTAGTGATGTTGAACATCCTTTCATGTGTTTGTTGGTAATCTGTATATCTTCTTTGGAGAAATGTCTAGTTAGGTCTTCTGCCCATTTTTGGATTGGGTTGTTTGTTTTTTTGATATTGAGCTGCATGAGCTGCTTGTATATTTTGGAGATTAATCCTTTGTCAGTTGCTTCATTTGCAAATATTTTCCCCATTCTGAGGGTTGTCATTTCATCTTGTTTGTGGTTTCCTTTGCTATGAAGAAGCTTTTAAGTTTCATTAGGTCCCATTTGTTTATTTTTGTTTTTATTTCCATTTCTCTAGGGGGTGGGTCAAAAAGGATCTTGCTGTGATTTATGTCATAGAGTGTTCTGCCTATGTTTTCCTCTAAGAGTTTTATAGTGTCTGGCCTTACATTTAGGTCTTTAATCCATTTTGAGTTTATTTTTGTATATGGTGTTAGGAAGTGTTCTAATTTCATTCTTTTCCAGGTAGCTGTCCAGTTTTCCCAGCACCACTTATTGAAGAGGCTGACTTTTCTCCATTGTATATCCTTGCCTCCTTTATCAAAGATAAGGTGACTGTATGTGTGTGGGTATATCTCTGGGCTTTATATCCTGTTCCATTGACCTATATTTCTGTTTTTGTGCCAGTACCATACTGTCTTGATTACTGTAGCTTTGTAGTATAGTCTGAAGTCAGGGAGCCTGATTGCTCCAGCTCCATTTTTCTTTCTCAAGATTGCTTTGGCTATTCGGGGTCTTTTGTGTTTCCGTATAAATTGTGAAAATTTTTTGTTCTAGTTCTGTGAAACATGCCATTGGTAATTTGATAGGGATTGCATTGAATCTGTAGATTGCTTTGGGTCATTTTCACAATGTTGATTCTTCCAATCCAATAACATGGTATATCTCTCTCTCTGTTTGTATCATATTTAATTTCTTTCATCAGTGTCTTATAGTTTTCTGCATGCAGCTCTTTTGTCTCCATAGGTAGGTTTATTAATTTTAATGAAATTTGATGTGTCATATTCTGATTGTCAAAGAAATATATGCTTCATTGTAGGATACTTGGAAAATACAGAACAGTGTAAGGAAGAAAATTAAAAATCCCCTGAAAGCCACCATTCAGACACAGCACTGTTTCCTTCCAGACTTTTCTAGTAGTGTGAATAATAGAGTAATAACTAGTAATATTTAGTGAGTACTTACTATGTGCAAGCACTATACTAAGGGTTTTGTATTTATTATCTCATTTCAGTATTCACAACAACCCTATGAGGTACATAATAAACTGAGGCACAGAGAGTCTACTTACTTGGCCAAAGTTACCACAACAATTAACTATTGACACTGTAGTTTGAATGCAGAAATTCTGCCTCTGGAGTCCAGCGCCTACCCCTATGCTATGTGGCCTTGTATGTTAGATATTTCCTACCTAATGCTTCCTGCAAGAAGGCAGACAGAACATGCAAATAGTAACTTGAAACTTTTCACTCACCTTTCTTTGCCACATCTGTTCCTTTTCCCCAGAGCTATTCCCCTTCTAGGAGATGGGGTAGAAGCCACAAACTGGTCCAATACCATGCAACAGGAGGAAAACAGAGGAAGAAAATGAAGGTCTGGATGAGGTGGCCTGCAAGTTGAAGGAAGCCAGCATCAGACGGAGTAAACCACAAGAAGCCTATCCTCTGTGAGTTCACACTCTGTGACAGACACTTTTGGCAGGCATTCTCCTATCTTTTTGCTAACAGAACCCCAACACTGATCAAGTCTCCAACAGAGAACTCTTGACCTCAGGGAGGGGTGGGCCAGCACTAGGAGATGAGCCCATGATTGGTTTATGACAGTTACAGCAACACTCTTTTCCTTGACCAGTGATTGGTGCCAGCAGAATCCATTAAAAATAGATACATTAAACTTTTTTATTTTTTAAAAAAATATACACACACACACATCCAATGGGTCTTTAATTGAAGGAACTTAAGAGATATTTTTTTTAAGTCTCCTATTGTATTCCCATCATTTTAAAACTTTTTTTAAATTAAAACTTTTTATCGGTGGGAAAACCTTGTTAAAAGAATGACAAGACAAGCCATCAACTGTGAGAAAATATTTGCAAATCCCAGGTCCAACAAGAAACTTGTACACGGAATATATAAATATATAAAGAACGCTCTAAAATTGAACAATAAGAAAACAAAGAATCTGATTCAAAAATTGGCAAAAGACTTGAACAGACACTTTACCAAAGAAGACGATATGGATCTAAAAACACATGAAAACATGTTCAACATCACTAGCCATTAGTGAAATGCAAAGTAAAATCATAATGAAATATCACTACACACCTATTAGAATGGCTAACATGAAGAATACTGAAGATACTAAGTGCTGACCAGAATGGAGTTATTTGAACTCTCATAACGTTCCTGGTGGGAACAAAAACTGGTAAAGCTACCCTGGAAAACACTCTGGCAATTTTGTACTATGGGATTCAACAATTGCACTCATGGGTATTTATCCTAGAGAAATGTAAACTTATGTTCACACAAAAAAACGTGTACATGAATATTCAAAGCAGCTTTATGTGTAATTACACAAAACTGGAAACAACCCTAACATCCTTCAGTGGGTGAACGATTAAACAAATTGTAATACATCCACCCAATGAATTACAACTCAGTAATAAAGAGAAACAAGCTGCTGATACAGGCAGCAACAGGGATGGATCCCCCGGGGCTTACGCTGAGTGAAAGAAAGCTAATCCCTTGTGATTCCATTCCCTTCTGAGAATATAAAATTCTCAAAAAATGACAATATTATATATAGAGATGGAGAACAGCTAAGAACATATAGGGAATGAGAGGAAATATATAATTATAAAGTAGCAACATTGGGAGTTCCTTTGTTGTGACAGAACACTTCTGTCTCTTGATTGTGGTGAGGGTTATATCCATCTGCACATGTGATGAAATGTAATAGAATTATACACAAAGACATACCCCAAAAATGAGTGCATGCAAAAACTAGTAAAATCTGAGTAAGAGCTAAGTCTAGATAATTGTATTGAACCAGTTAATTTCCTGTTTTTGATATGCACTTTAATTATGTGAGATGTTACTGCTAGGGGAAACTGGGTAAGGGGACACAGGACCTCTCTGTGTTGTTGCAATTTCTTGTGAGTTTATAATAATTAAGAAATGAAAAGTTTTTTTAAAAGAAAGAAACCTAGAGTTGGTAGTTAAAGCTATGCCCTAATTTTCTAACACTCACATGGCCCTTGTTTGCTAAAGACTATTTGCCCAGGGGTGACTTTCCAGGATATAAACCTTGCCACCAGTGTCTCTATAGAGCCCTTGATCTTGGGGAACTACCAGACTGAAGAGATGGAACATTAAATATTTGGGCAGGCTCTTTCCTCTAAAACAAATGTTCTTAACCTGGAGTCCATGGACCAAGCTTTTCAAGTCTGTCAGTGCCCTCTTTGATATTTTAGAATGGTATTTTTGTTTCTTTAGAAGCTATACACACATGATAAAATATTTGTAATGTACGAATAGTTAAAATCTTAGATTAAAAGCTCTCCAGGGGACTTCCCTGGTAGTCCTGTGGTTAAGACTCCACGCTTACAATGCAGGGGGCATGGGTTCGATCCCTGGTCAGGGAACTAAGATCCTACATGCCATGGGGCATGGCCAAAAAAACCCAACTCTCCAGCCTCAGAACCCTAGTCCTTCTATCCAAATGTAATTTTACTTTTGACAATTTTGTGTATTCTTCCAGGAAAAAGAAAGATACAAGTGGTAGCATACTATAGTCACAGTTCCTACTTTTCACACTTAAGAACAAATCATTGAGATAATTCCACATCATTGTAAACTGGTACAGCCACTATGGAACCAGTATGGAGTTTCCTCAAAAAACTAAAAGCAGAGTTGCCATATGATCCTGCAATCACACTCTTGGGCATATATCCAGACAAAACTCTGATACGAAAAGATACATGCACCCCTATGTTCATAGTAGCACTATTTACAATAGCCAAGACATGGAAGCAACCTAAATGTCCATCGACAGATGAATAGATAAAGAAGATGTGGTACGTATACACAATGGAATATTACTCAGCCATTAAAAAGAATAAAATAATGACCTTTGTAGCAACATAGATGGACCTAGAGATTATCATACTAAGTGAAGTAAGTCAGACAGAGAAAGACAAATACCATATTATGTCACTTATATGTGGAATCTAATGAACACAAATGAATTTATCTATGAAACAGAAACAGACTTGTGGTTGCCAAGGGGGGAGTGGGGGAGGGATGGATTGGGAGTTTGGGATTAGCAGGTGCAAACTATTATATAGAGAAAGAGAAAACAATAAGGTCCTACTGTATAGCACAGGGAACTATATTCGATATCCTGTGATAAACCATAATGGAAAAGAATATGAAAAGGAATTACTATATCTGTATAACTGAATCACTTTGCTGTACAGTAGGAATTAACACATTGTAAATAAACTATACTTCAAAAAAATAAATTTTTAAAAAAGATCATTCCACATCAGCACTACAGCTCTACCTCCTGGTTTTACATAGCTGCTTAATGTTCTCAGAATTAATAGATGAACCACAGTTTATTTAACCAAACTTCAATGATGGACACTTTGTGTTTTGCCATTATGAAAAATTCTGCAGTATCTTTATATACTTACACCATGACATGCTTTTGAGTATATATACATATGGTAAATTCTTAGCAGTAGTCTTGCTGGGTCAAAGATACATAAATGGTAAATGCTGATGCACGCTGCAAAATTGCCTCCAGAGAACCTGTACCAATCATCCATCAACAGTGGAGGGTAGCACCTATTTCCCCTTATGCTTGCCGACCATGAGCATTATCAAACTTTAAAATATTTGTTGTCATTCTGATAGACCACAAATGGCATCACTTGTTTATTCCTGGAGATAACTAGCTTTGGATGATTATGATTCTTCTTCAGTCTTTCTCCGAACTTCCCTCTTTGTCTGTTGTCCTTTATTTTTAATTAAATAATTGTATCTCTTTTTGTTAGACAAGTACTAAATAACATTCATTGTATAAAGACAAATCAAACAATAAAGAAGTATAGAGAGTAAAAGGGAAAATCCCTTTTCTCCTCCCCAACCCCATCAGTCCCACTCTGTCCTCAGAGCTGCAGAGACACTGCTGTGTGCCCATGAGTTTCACTCTGCTAGATGCCAATGCACCAGCACTCATTCTGAGTCCTCTCATTTGGGACTGGAATGCTTGTGCCGGGGCATGGCTGAGGTTCAGCTTTATAATATCCAGAAAGAAGGGGGGGTGCTGAGCACTTCAATACTAATAAAGACTGCAGAGAATGGCTAAACAATGTATGTGAACAAAATGGCTTAAAAGTCCTTCAAAAGCTTTAGAGGCACCATTTCCCTACAGCAAACCATAAATAATGTGTTCATGAAAGCAGAATCCAGAAGCACTTCAAGGAACCAAAGCTTAGTTAATTTATTTCCTATATGCTTTGAAAGTAGTGAGATGGTTATTTAAACAGAGAGGGAGAGAGGGGGGGAATTAGTAAGAAAAGACAAAGGCATAGTCTACATGTATAGAGACAGACTGGGGTAAATTATTTGACCCTTAATTTCCTCACATCCGATGGGAATAATTAGAAAATATCTAGCTCATAGGGCTATTATAGTAAATAATAATCTATGTAAAGTGCCTAGCACAGAGTTAGGCATAGAGTAAGTACTCAATAAATTGTAGCGACACTTAGCTATTCCTAAAACCTTTCCTGGAAGGGGGAAGGTATTGTGGATAGGAAGCACGGAATGAATCAAAGCTTGGATTCAGTAATGCGGATAATGTTCTTAGGACAATGATGAGACCTGACCAGAAGTGGAAAATTTGTGCAGGAAAGGAATGATTGGGGAGGAAAAGTATTAAAGCAGTGGGGAAAATGGAGACATTTTAGGCAAAAATCACTGTGAGAAGTGGGCAGAACAGTTTGGGATGGGGAAGTCAGTGGAGCGGGGGTGCAGTAGGAGGCTGTGGCAGTACAGGAGACAGGTCAGGGATATACTAACACAGGAGGAACC
Source organism: Delphinus delphis (assembly GCF_949987515.2). Classification (NCBI taxonomy): domain Eukaryota; kingdom Metazoa; phylum Chordata; class Mammalia; order Artiodactyla; family Delphinidae; genus Delphinus; species Delphinus delphis. The sequence continues at coordinate 84,386,628 of NC_082704.1, forward strand.
AGATGGCAGAAATGTTGTGAATTAAGATGAATGGACAAAGAAAATGTGGTATATACATACAACAGAATACTATTCAGCCTTAAAAAAGAAGGGAATCCTGTCACTTGCAACAACATGGATGAAACTTGAGGACATTATGCTAAATGAAATTAGCCACTCACAGAAAGACAAAAATAAGTGCATGATTCCACTTATATGAGGTATCTAAAATAGTCAAATTGATAAAGAGCGGAATGGTGGTTGTCAGGGGCTGGGGGGATGAGGAAATGGGGAGCTATTAATCAGGCATAAAATTTCAGTTAAGTAAGATGAATAGGCTGTAGAGATCTGCTGTACAACATTGTACCTATAGTCAACAATACATACATACATTACAACAATATCATACACTTGAAAATTTATGAGTAGCTATCATGTTACATGCTATCACAATAAGTTTTTAAAAATAAAATTTAAGAAAAGAAAGAATCCCCAGACCCTGATGCCTAACTATTTAAGGTATTAGGGAAGAAGGGAGAAGAGAAAACTATACTTGTTTGCTGAATGGCTAGAGGGCTGGTTTTACTCTAGGTGGAGAACTGAGGCCAGCAGTCTGTTTCCTTCATATTGGGTATGTGTGCAGTGACTGCAGAAGACTCCAATTAGTAAGGTTTACCTAGAGGTAAAATCAACAAGGCCAAGGTCTTCAGATCTCCTTTCCGAAATTTCTGGCCTCTAAACAGTTCCAATTCAGAATGGCTGACACGACTATTACATGTAACCAAGGTTGCTAATTTAGAAACACTCACTATCCTCCTCAGACATTGTTTTTCACCTGCAGATTTCAGCACTATTCCAAAACCTCAGTCCCAGGCCTGGTGGACCAGGGGTTTGCTACATCAAGAAGGCTGCTTTGAGGCCTGACTCCAAAATGGTGCCCATTCCAACCTATGGTTTCTCTGGCCTCAGACTGGTTATGGTCCAGAGATCTAGACCCTTGCTATTTCAAGTGTGATCCAAGGACCAGCAGCAATGGTATTACCTGGGAGCTCATTAGAACTGTAGAATCTCAGGCTCCACCCCAGACCTGCTGAATCAGAATCTGCATTTTAACAAGGTCCCCACATGAAAGTCTGAGAAACACTGACCTAGAGCATGGTTTTGGGAGTCTGACAGGTTTTGGATTCTTTTGGGGCAGGATAGGGAGAAAATGACTTTGAATGCAAATGTAAAACATGCGGATATGTATGTAGAGTCCCAATTTCAGAAATTTGAAAAAGATACCAATTCATAGAATTGAGGAAATGTGGTAGTTATATATTCAATAAATATATTATTACTTCTGTAACCCAGCTAGATGATGATATTAGCAGTTAACATTAACTTTCATTGAGCACTTACCTTGTTTTAGGTACTATTCTAAGTAATTTCCAGATAGCTTCTCATTTAACCTTCAAAATAATTTTATGCCTCACAACAAACCTATGAGACAGGTACTGTTATCATCCCCATTTAACAGATGAGGAAACTGAAGTACAGGGTATTTAATTGACTTGCCCGAGTTCACATAGCTAATTAGTATTGGAGCCACATTTTCAAACCAGTATGTCTGACTCCAGAGGCCACAGGCTTAAATTCCATATGTCAGTTGACAAATTTTCCCCTATCCCAGACCTGGGAGTTCGACTGTCTCTCCAAGATGTCTATATTCTCAATGTCACTTGATCACTTTTGGCTCGAAGAACCCACTGTTACTGAAGTACTCTGCATCTCACTTGTATCTTACCTCCTGTGGCTGATCTCTTCTTTCTCTGAAGCAACCACTCCATGAGACTCAGTCCCTTTTCCTTAATTTCCTCCAAAATCACTCACAAAAGACATCTGTGTATGTAGCAGACTTTACTGAAAGCTCTGTTCTTCACTTTTGGTATTGATCATTGGCTCATTATTAACCTTGGGTCTTACTTATCACCCAGTGCCCATTTGCATTCTCTTGCTCCCATGCCACAAATCATAGCCTATGGCTCTCGTGCTATTGCTGTGCTTTAGTAAAAAAGGGCTTGAATCTGTGACTTAAGGGAGTCACAGATTCTGGTTCACTCCTTCTACCTGTTCCCAGAGCTGCCATTTCTCATTTTCCCCAGTGAGGTTGCAGGTGAAAACATAGTTATTGAACAGTCATATGACCTGAGGCAAGTCCACAGGGGGCAAACTTCCTTTGGGCTTGGAGCCAGAGCCTGAAACAGGCTGAAGCTGGCTCAGAATAGGCTGGAGAACAGGAAGTCAAAAGCCCAGGAGAGAGATCATTCTGGAGGAAAAGACATCTGTGAAAAGCAATCTGCTCTAATAAATATTAAATGGGAGAAAGAAATATAAGGCACTATGAATCAGCATCACTCTAATTCTGTGTGTGTATGTACAAACTGTAATATATAGAACAAATACTAAAAATAAATTCACTAAAACCTTAACAGTGGTATCTCAGAGAGAAGGAATTATAGGTAATTTTACTTTCTTCACTATGATTTTCTGTATTTTTTGACAATGATCCTACATTTTATAATCAGAGAAAATGGAACATTATAGTTTTAAAAAGCAGACTGTTGCTTTTCACATGTCCCAGTGTCATCTGTTGAGCAGTTGGGAACTGAGGGAGGTGGGTTCTGATCGCTAGATTCTAAGAACTTTACCCAAGGAAGGTGTATTAGTCAGCTCAGGCAGCCATAACAAAAAATACCATAGAATGGGTGGCCTAAACAAGAGAAATTTATTTTCTCATTGTTCTAGAGGCTGAAGTATGCGATCAGGGTGCCAACATGGTCAGTTTCTGATGAAAGCTCCCTTCCTGGTTTGTAGACAACCACCTTCTCATTGTGTCCTCACATGGATGGCCTTTCCTCAGTAAGTACACACAGAGGGAGCAAGAGAGGGTGAGCTCTCTGGTGTCTCTTCTTAAAGGGACACTAATCCTATTGGGTTGGGTCCGGGCCCCACCCTTGCAACCTTATTTAACTCATTACGTCCTTATTCCAATTACAGCCATACTGGGGGGTCTAGGGCTTCAGCATATGAATTTTAGAGGGACACAAATAGTCAGTCCATAACAGAAGTAAAGGGAAGGGGTCTACATAACTACTAAAGACCAGGCAGTTTAACAAATAATCTTACGAAATTCTCACAACAATCTTGGAAGACAAGTGTTGTTTTTCCCCTTGTATATGTAATAATAACAACAGTAAAATTTATTAAGCATTTACCGTGTGACAGGCACAGGGTTATGGGGGAATCCCTGTTAAGTAGTGGAAAAAAAGCTTATTGAAATTGTTGCCTGAAGTTAATGTGGAAAGTAGAACACGAAAGTGATAAATTTGCATATTTACTCAACAAGACTTCCAAGCAAAGTGTTGAAGGTGTGGCCTGGTATTTTCTTGCTACCCATAATAAAATGTGAGGGGAGAAATAAATTAAGGAAAAAAACTGTTAAAACTAGAAGAAACCAGTACATGATTGATTCTCAGCCGCTCCAGATGGCAGAAGATGCAAAAATTAAGAAATGGCAGACTTCCCTAGTGGTCCAGTGGTTAGGACTCAGCACTTTCACTGCTGTGGCCCCAGGTTCAGTCCCTGGTCGGGGAAGATCCACAAGCCACGCGGTGTGGCGAAAAAAAAGAAAGAAAGAAAGAAAGAAGGAAATGGCTTCCAAGCACTCTTAAGAAAGCATGGCATTGAGAAAAGGCTGAGAGAGTGGCTGTACAACCTTCTGTTAAAACCTCAGAAAGATCAAAGGATCAGAGTGGTATTCACTCATACAATGGGCCCTTTCAAGAGATTAAGGGTATGCCTCCCGGAACCTTTCAAACAATAGGGCCTCTAGGAAGCTTAAGAGCTATGTACCTAGCCATCTCAGGAGTCCAAGGTAGAGAAGAGCTTATCTTGAACAGATCTGTGTGTATGTATTTTTTCTAATGGAGTGAACCTCAATTAAATCCACTGAAGACTCCTAAAGTTTTTGAGAAAGTTATTTCAGCAGAGACACTGTTAGCTTGGACTGAGACAGAGAGTAAAAAATTAAAGAAATTTTGGACCCCCCAAAATTCTATTGGCAGGAAGCAGGCTGATAAAACTACTCAGCTGCAAACTTGTGCCACCTTTCATGAAAAAGGAAGGATAAGTCAGAGGGCAGAACCAAGTGATTCAGAACTAATCAGGGAATATTTAACATTTGCCTAGCTGGATTTCAAAATTGCCATGGACTCTTCGATGCCTCCCAAGACCCCCTGCACCCTTTTCAAATGGAAATGTCTATAGTGGGTATTCTATGCCTCCCCACCATTTTCTGTTGGTTGTATAGGGGTAGATTATTTGTCTCTTTAGTTTTATAGATCATCATATTGAGAGGAATTATACTTAAAGGACCACATCCACACCTGGACCTGATTTAAGTGATGATACTCTGGACTTTAAGCAGATACTATAATGGGACGAGACCTCGGGGAATTTTGGGAGGGAGTGAATGTATTTTGAATGTGTGAGGGATGTGAATCATTGGAAGTCAAGAGGTGGACTGTGGCAGAAAGGCTCTAACATGGCCCCCAGAACCCCCATCATCACCATCCCTTTGAATGCGGGCAGGACCTGTGACTTTCTTCTAACAGAATATGGCACTAGTAGCAGGTTAGCACTTCTGTGGTTATGTTGCATAATCTTGTAAGGACCTTCCTGCTAGGACACTCTCTTCCTTACTGGCTTTGATGAAGCAAGTGGTCATGTTGGGGAGGCCCACAATGGCAAGTGTAATGGTTAGTTTTAAGTGTCAACTTGGCTGGACCATGGTGCCCAGATATTTAGTCAAACATTATTCTGGATGTTTCTGGTGGTTTTGTATGAGATTAATATTTAAATTGATGTCTTTGAGCAAGGCAGATTGCCCTCCATACTGTGGGTGGGCTCCATCCAATCAGCTGAAGGCCTGAGTAGAACAAACGACTGACCTCCCCAGAGCAATAGGGAATTCCTGGACTTAAACTACACCATTGGCTCTTCCCTGGGTCTTCAGCCTGCTGGCCCACCCTGTGGACTTTGAATTTGCCACCTCCCTTATCACATGAGCAAATTCCTCATAACCTCCTCTCTCTCTCTCCCCCGCCTCCCTCTCACTCTCCATATCTGTACGTACACACACACACACAATTGGTTTTGTTTCTGTGGCAAACCCTAACTAATACAGCAAAGAAGCAAGAGTGACCTCTGGCTGACACTAAGCTAGGAACTGATGCCTTCAGTGGGGCAGCCCACAAGGAATTGAATGTTACCAATAATCATGTGAGCTTGGATGTGGATTCTTCCCCAGGTGAGCCTCAGATGAGAGCACAGCCCTGGCCAATACCTTGATTTCAGCCTTGCAAACAACCCAGCTAAGCTTTGCCAAGACTCCTGATCCACAGAAACTGTGAGATAATAAATGTGTATTGTTTGAAGCCACTAAGTCTGTGGTAATAGTGTTACACAGCAATAGACAACTAATAAAAGAAGGTATGGAAACTTGGAGATTCCTTTCTATTTAATGTCCTATTTTTTCTTTCAAGAGTTCTCCTAGGGGCTTCCCTGGTGGCGCAGTAGTTGAGAGTCTGCCTGCCAATGCAGGGGACACGGGTTTGTGCCCCGGTCCAGGAAGATCCCACATGCTGCGGAGCAGCTGGGCCCGTGAGCCATGGCCGCTGAGCCTGAGTGTCCGGAGCCTGTGCTCCGCAACGGGAGAGGCCACAACGGTGAGAGGCGCATGTACAGAAAAAAAAAAAAGAGCTCTCCTAGCTTTCAGTAAGTCAGTCCTGTGTAATGCTTCCTTAGCAAAAATAGCCAATAGCCTATGGAAATATTGAAGCGTCGTGGTATTATAGAAAGAGGCTCGGGAGTCATACAGACCTGGACTTGAATTCCACCTCCACCACTTCCTAACTGTATAACCTAGGACAAGTCACTTCACCCTCCCACCAGCATGAGCATCCCTTTCCTCAGCTGACATAGGGTATAATAACAGTATCTGTTTCTCAAGGTTGTTGTGGGGATTAAACAAAATAATAGATGTAAAGCATGGAATCTACCACTTCAAACAAAGCAAGCACTCAATACGTGGAAATTTTGTAAATGCTAATTTGTGGAGGGTTCCTAAGCCTGCAAAACCCCAAGGATGAACACCATTGCCTATGGCTGCCCCAGATCCAGGGCTACTTGGTCATCTCGGGTAACAACTGGTAGTGGCATGATGTCACCATTCTCTCTAGATAGCAAAAGCCTGGAAGTACCAGGCCCAATAAATATTTGCTGAAAGAGTACAAGGAAAAGAAACAAAAAGCCTCTACTAGCCTGTAAGCCCTGTGAAGACAAGGACCATGTCTGTGTTGTTGGCCGCTGTACATCCAGCACTCAACACAGTGCTTGGGACAGAATTGATGTTCAATAAATAGTTGCTGAATGAATGAACGAATGAATGAATGAATGACTACCTCATAATGGGGCATGAAGGGAAGTAGGTTGGGTGTTTATTTCCAACATGTGTCTTCTCCACTTGAATGGCTCCCCAGAGATCCCTGATACAAGTACTGGGGCCATCCAGGGACTCCCTTTAGACCAAATTATTTCTACTACTGTCTTGGGGAATAGTTAATTTCCCCCAAAGGGAGGCAAATAACTGTGAGCAGAAGGGCCCTGGTTATTTAATTAGAGCGAAATAGAAGTAGAATGCCTTTTTTTTTTTTTTGCGGTACGCGGGCCTCTCACTGTTGCGGCCTCTCCTGTTGCAGAGCACAGGCTCCGGACGCGCAGGCTCAGCGGCCATGGCTCACGGGCCCAGCCGCTCCGCAGCATGTGGGATCTTCCCGGACCAGGACACAAACCCGTGTCCCCTGCATCGGCAGGCGGACTCTCAACCACTGCGCCACCAGGGAAGCCCCTAGAATGCCATTTTTTAAAGCATTTACCAGGCACTGCTGAGGTTTTTACACACATTATCTGTCTCATTTATTTCTTACCACAAGTCTCTAGGTTAGGTATTAACATTATCCCCCTTTGGCAGAAAAGATTACCGAGGTACAGAGAGGTTAGGTGCCTTGCCCAGGATCACACAGCTAGTAACTGAGAGTTAGGACATGAACTTAGGCCTGTCAGACTCCAAAGCCTATGCTCTTTCTACTACAGCAGTATTGGGATCTGGCAGTAGCCACAGACTTTTAGAAAGACAGCGGGCAGGGACCCTATCTTATTTGCCTTTGTGCCTCGAGTTCTGTCAGAGTGGCTGTCAAGTAGTAGAGATTCAATAAATGCTTAATAAACAAATCTATCAGTGAAGAACTCTTCTCATTCATTCGATCATTCATTCAATAAATATTTATTGAGTGCCTATAGTGTGCCAGGTACGTCTAGGTAGAAGCTGGGCATATAGTGGTGGACAAAAATCCCTATGGAACTTACATTCTAATTGGGGAAAATATACTATAAACACATAACTGAGAAAACCTCAGATGACGATGACTACTCTGAAGAAAAAAGAGCAGGAAGTAATTAAGAATGACTGGGAGGTGAGGGAAGGCTTCTATAAGAGAGGTCATTTAAACTGATAATAAGAAGGTACTAATCATGCAAAAGTCTGAGGGAGGTACATCTGAGGAAAATTAAACAGCTAGTGCAAATATCCTGAGGCAGGAATAAACTGGGTGTGTGAGGAACTGAAGAAAAAAAAAGGGAGTGTGCTGGTAGCAAGTGAGAGAGAGGCTGAACACTAAGAGATGAGGTGTATTAGGTTGTTGGGGCTGCCATAACAAAGTGCCACAAACCAGGTGGTTTAAACAAGAGAAATGTTTATTGCCTCAGTTCTGGAGGCTAGAAGTCCAAGGTTAAGGTGTTGGCAGGGTTGGTTCCTTCTATGGGTGTGAGGGAGAATCTGTTTGTGCCTCTCTCCTAGATTCTGGTGGTTTGCTGGCAAACTTTGGTCTTCCTTGGCTTGTAGACACATCACCTCAATCTCCACCTTCATCTTTACCTGGCATTCTGTGTGTGTGTGTGTGTGCGCGTGCGCGCGCACTTGCTTCTAAATTTCTCCTTCTTATAAGGACATCAGTCATATTGGATTAAGGCCCGACCTACTCCAGTATGACCTCATCCTAATTTAATCACATCTGCAAGGGCCCTATTTCCAAATAAGGTCACATTCTGGGGGTTAGGACTTTAACACATGAATTTTAGGTGGACACAATTCAACGCATAACATGAGGTTAGCAAGATAGGCCAGATGAAGGTCATGGAAGGCCTCAGAGGCCAGGGTAGGGGGTTTGGGTTTGCTCTGGATGTAATGGGAAGCTACCAAAGGGTTTCAAATCAGGCAACTGACATGATCTATCTTTGAAAAGGATCATTCTGTCTGCTGTGTTAGAATATGAAAGAAAACAGCCCCTGTGCCTGCATGAGTCATATGGCTCCCCTACTGGGGATGGGAATTCTCATCATAACAACCATCTACTGGACCTGAGGCTTTAATTTTCTTTATTTATCATTAGTTTGCAAGAAAAACAAATTTAGCTTCCAACTGATGAGATAAACACATATTTATAGCCACATATAAAAATATTGTTTTCTTTCCTGGATGTTTACTTTTAAAAAAATATAAAAGTGACATATGCTCCCGGTAAAAACTTCAAATAATACGAAGGGAAGTCAATTAGTAAATACAGGCCCCCCAGACACTGCTCCCCAACCCCAATCCATCCCCACTTCTCACTTTTCTACACAAGCACATTTAAAAAAAAATCTCCTTGGCGATCCCCTTCCTAGGATTGCTTCTGATCACCTCTACACGCCTCTATACAGATTCTTACCCACAGTAAATTTTTAACACTAGGCCAACTGCCCAACCAGGCAGGCTCCTGTTACTCTCTTCCCATAAACTGGCCTAGAAACAGTCAGGATCAACAGGAGCACATAGCCATAAGATTAGTCTGGATCTGGGGTCAAAAACACTGAGTTCCAGCTTCTGTTACAACACTTCCTGCCTCTGAGATACTGAGCAAATCACAAACAAGTCTTAGTCTTAGTATCCTCATATTTTGCCTATCTCACGGGGTTGATGTGAAGTTCAAGGGTATTTGTGCAACAAAATATTTCTAAGTATATTGCTGCTAGCGTAGACAACCCTCCTCTCCACTCCCCATATTCACACAGCCGCATCTGTTGGTATTCACCCACATACGAGGGAGTAACTAGAACTAGAAAGAGAAGCTATGCTGGAGGACAGGCAAGAAAGGAAAGGGTACAATCGATTTTCTCAGGCTGGGTGATACCTGAGGTAGGGAAGGGTTCTCCGAGTGGCTTTGCAGGCTTCAGCTGTGGTCAAGTGGGGGCTGGAGCTAGAGGGAAAAAATATAGGTGCATCCCTCTTGACAACCATAGCTGACAGATTGGTTTGAGTGTAGCTGGGATGCCCTGATTCCAGAGTCTCAGAGGCAGAAATAATTGGAAAACATTTTGGTGGGAGAGGAGGTGCCAAGATTCTGCTAATACTCAGCAGAGGCTGCTAAGCCCACAGATATCGGACTTGGAAAAAAATCTCTTTGTCATTAGAACAGACTGCTGGTTGATGCCACTCTTAATTGACTGTGTTTTGGATTGTCATCTCGGGAATGGGTCTATTTTTTCCTTTCATTGAATCTCCATTGCCTAGTGGTGCTCAATAAATACTGGTTGAGCGAACTGACTATTCTCATACATTACCTCCTTTAGCCCTCAGGACCAAATGAATAACAATGATGTTTGCATAGCCAACTTGTAAAACCCTGTTTTCTTACCTAGTTTCATTCATTTCAACAGTCCAATTAGCAGGTTTTATCATCATTACTACTTTACAGATGAGGTTACTGAGGTCACAGAGGTTGAATCACATGGTGAATAAGTAGCAGAGCCTGAAATAAACATGCTCTTCCTCACTTACAAAGGTTGTATGAGATGGTGCTTATCAGGTTGTGACTTGTAGTATAAATTATAAGAATTGCTTGGGGGTGGGTAAGCCTGGTGTCCCTGGAAGGTGGTATACATCTAGGGAAGAGACACATCTTCAGGCAGGCAACAGGAACTAAGAAGGCAAGTTTTACACAGGCTGCTATTCTACCAGTACTGCATTTTCAGAGGTCTTGCTCTGTGCTGGGCGCTCTATCTGGCACTTGGGATACAAGAGTGAACAAGAGGAGGGACAATGAATTCTCCCAGGTGGTACTAAGTTGATGCCCACCACGTAGAAGTCTGATAAAGCTTCAGGGCAGGGTGAAGCCTGTAATATCCCCCATATGGTTTTTCAAATACTAGTCCAAGACCTGGCACCAAACCACCAAGAATCTATATTTTAATACCCATTTCAGATGATTCTGCTGCACAGTCAGGGTCAGCCCGATGAGCTCATTGCACATCACGATGGCTTCATTTTCCCCAAACTTTTAAATTAAAATTTCTACCTCCATCTCAGCTGTGCTATAGAGGCACTTTCAGACTAGAATATTAAAAAGGAGTGATCTCCACTACACCCCAAGGCCAGTGAGGTAACCAGAAAGATTGTCTCAGCAGGAAGGAGAATCTTATGGAACACACAGCTGCACTGTGTGGTCCAGGAGCCCCTTTTCAAGAGAAGACTCTTCCTCCAAGGCCAATCTCAGAGATCCTGAGTTTTGTTTGATGGAGAAAGGTAGCAATTCCTTTATAGGAAGCCTCAAGTCCAGGCCCCCTGGCTCCAAATTCTATGCTTTTTCCATTCTCTCCGTCTTCTATTCTATCTGCAGCCTCCTGAATCAAGATCCTAAAATGTCTACTTAGAGACACTAGCAGTGGGCAATGTATAGACACAGAACTTCCTCAACCCAACAGCTTGAGGAGGCCTAAGGGAACCCAAAAGCCATAAGTGTCTTTCTCTTACCCTGAATGTTGCTCTCTGCTCAGAGTCCTATTATTATTTTTGAGAATAAAATTTTTTTGTGGTTGTCTGAACACCTCTCTACCCCATGTCCCAGTAGCAGTTAAGATGAGATTGCTTATTATGAAGGAGGGAAGAGAGGCCAGGAGAGGGGCTTTGGGAGCTCAAGGGAAGGGCAGAACCTTTGATCCTAGGGAAGGAACTTAGGAGCCCTGGAGCTAGAGTCCAAAGGACAGGAGCTGGAGATCCCTCAGGAAGAGCGGTTGACCACACTTCTTGGTTTGCCAGTGTTATCGACTGGATGTTTGTGTCACTCCCAAATTCATACATTGAAATCCTAACTCTCAATGTATTTGGAGGTAGGGCCTTTGGGAGGTGATGAAGTCAGGAAGGTGGAGCCTGAACATGAACAGGATTAGTGCCCTGATAAAAAGGACCCCAGAGAGCGCTCTAGCTCTCTTTCTGCCATGTGAGGATACAACAATTCTGTAGTCTGCAACCTGGGAGAGGGGCTCTCACCAGAACCCCACCATGCTGGCACCCTGATCTCAGACTTGCAGCCTCCAGAACTGTGAGAAATCAATTTCTTTTGTTTATAAGCCACTCTGTCTACAGTCATTTGTTATAGCAGCCTGAGCTGATTAACACACCTGGGATAGTCCCAGTTTGTGCCTGTTGTCCCTGGGTAATTATTAACACCACCATCCCACTGTCAGAAGTGTCTTAGTCACACAATAAATTATATGGCGATCCTAATGAAGGAAGAACTGGAGTCCTTTCCTCATTGTTTTTATCTGAGGCACTGCTTCTAAAAAGAAACTACAACTTTCAGACACCAGGACGATAGGCTCCTTAAAGGCAGGGACTGCCATGTGATTGACTTGTTTTAACAATAAGAAAAACACAGTTTATTATATACGTTAAAAAGAGAATATCTGATCAACTAAGAGATACCTTGTGATTGAATTTTGTATTCCCAGCATCTAGCTGTACGTATGAATTAACGCTTTTTGCCCTGCCTACTACCCTCAGACAGTTTTTTTCTGACCAAACCAGAGCTATACCAGTATTTTAATGATTGCACTGACATCTGGTGGTCATTTCCAGGTTCTTCTCTGGGCAGCTCCTGTACTAGATGATGGATTAATCTGTACCCCATACTCCATCAAAGCCATTTTTATCTGAGCCCTACAGCAACTAGACATGATACTCTAATTCTTCGCAAGTTGTTGAGAGCTGGTAACAGCTAGATGCAGTGTTTTTTTTCTTAGAAGGTATTTAGATTAGAGGCAGGGATGATGATAAGTGTGGAAGGGGTCCAGTAAAATGATAAATAACATCAAAAACTGAAGTTTCCTTGTGGAATTTCAGGCTTATGAGGGAGTTATTTATACATAGAGGTGTCCTTCTTGAAATGATACCAAGTAGGCCAAAGTCATTAAAGTTCTTGGTAGCAACAAGGTATCAAGTCAACACCAGTGCAGATGTAATCAAATGTCAACGGGAGAAACTCTTAAATGAAAACTTGGACACACAGTAAACTGCCTTCCTGGTGGTCTGGCTAACAGAGAGAGGGAGGGAGAGGGGAGGAGGAATCAGATACAGGAAAAATAGAGTGAGAAAGTAGGAAAACCATACTTCAAAGTATAGCTTTCCTTTGTTTTCTGGGTTCCAGAGAGGTGTGAAATGGAAATGTTTGCATATTCAACCACTTCCCCGAAAAGCCCCACTCCTCAGTTACTTCAAAGGGTTTCCCACAGAAAACATTTTAATCCCAACCCACCATAGCGAGGATACTACTAGCCCTACTATTCATTGGAGGAACATTTCCATCACCCATCCTACTCCTTGTAAGAACTGACTATAGGCAAGAGGCCTGTCAAAGCCCATAATCTTACATCATTAAAAGCTTAAAAAGAGAGGGAAAAAACACAGCTCCAGCTAATCCTCATTTCATCAGGAAAGGATCACCAATGTATGAGACAGGAACATTTAAGTAGCCATAATAAATGAGGTATCTGGAATCTCTCAGAAAATACAAGGTGCTCCTCATTTGTCTCCTTATGGTAAAAAGTATTACTCGATCTGTAAAACTAATTAAGTCTTTAATAAATCATTTTAAGAAGTGAGCCTACTAGCAGGAATTTGCAGGTACCTTTTACACTACCCTCCCCCAACCTCCACACCGAGCTTTTATGATCAGAAATCAATAGCTACAAAATTGAGAGTCTTCAGAAACACACCAGACACCAAGTTGGATAAGGCTGTGCTTTATTACATGCATAATTACAAATCTGTGCTAAGTGAAAAATGTATAAAGCAATGGCGACCTGGGTTTAAGCCACACAGAGAAAGGGCTGGACAATCCCATTAACCTTTCTGCCAAAGTCCATTCCATTGCCTTTAACGTGATTGTTTCCTTTTCTTACAATTTGCATAGCACTTACTTGTCAAAGTACTTTCCTTTCATTGTCTCAGTTTATCCTCACAACAACCCTGTGAGGTAGGTAGGGCAATTAACACTATCCCCATTTTGCAGATGGGAACACTGAGGCACAGAGCGGTTAAGATCTCGAGGCTAGTTAGTAGAAGCATAGGGAATAGAAACCAGGTCTCCTAACTCCCCAGCCCACATCTTCCTTTTTGGACTATGTTCCTATGCTTGACCAGGGAGCAGAATGAACTGTGCAGTGAGCCACAGCTTTGGTACAGGCTGTGCCTATGAACAGGAACCAATGTCTCTAAAAGTTAGAATAAAGCTAAGAAAGCGTGACTAAAGGGTTGGCAACACTCAGATAAATAATTGCTCTGAACAGCTCAGCACCAAGTTTCCTGTGGAAACTCTATTAGCTTTAGTTGACTCTAGTTTCTGGACGCCTAGCTACTGCTAATGTCTATACCTTAGCTTCGGTTGAACTTTTACCAACTCTCAGGAACTAAAATGTCGAGTCAGACAGGTTTTCTTTGGCTACTGCAGTTGGAGCCGGCCCTACAAATGAGCTTATTACAGAGACATTCATATAGTGGTCCATGGGCTGGAACCGGCCCCTCTGATCCTCCTGGCCTCACTGGCTCACCTGACAGGTGGTATTTTTCCCACAGCCAGAAATGAATGGACAGAGGTAAGAGCAGGAGGCTGGCCTTGGTCAAATGAAGAAGAGTCACCATCATTACATCAATGGCATCCTTAGGTGACATGACCAGGGTGCTGTCCGTCAAGCCCAACTCCTTTCTGGCCTGTACCTGGTTAGCAGCATAGCTTCAAAAGACAGTTTAAAAGAACAAAATATTAAACACATCATTTTTTTTTACCTAGAATGAAATTAATTCTTAATCATTACATAGTCCCAAGGGACCAAATATATAATAAAAAGTAAATATTTATTAAAATCTGAGTGCTAAAAAGGCGGGACAATGGGAAAGAGAGAGAAGGGATAAAGTGAAATGGAGGAGGGAAAAGGAACACTCTTGAAGGACCATATATTTGAGGTACACTCAATAAGATAATGAGGCTAAACATTCCTACCCTGACAAAACCATCTCGGGCCATTCCCTTATCTCCATTCTGCCAGGTGGCATTTCACTCATCAAACCCTAGACCGCCTCTGACTTTCAACAGATTTGGACTAGTAGATGATAACAAGGTTTAGCAATGAATACTTCACATGTCTGCATTAAGATGCTAAAGCCCTGGACACTGCCAACAGATACCATTGGCTTTAGCCCCTACAGTGGAGCAAAGCCCCACTGGTTCCATCAACTCAGAAGTATCTTCCATTCTCTACTCTCAGAATGATCCTCTCCCTCCCCAAGGTCCACATTCAAAATAATACACTTAGAGTAACTGAGAAAATTTTTTGAATTCAGGGTATTGGGGTGAGGAGAGACAGAGAGACAGGGGTGGGGAGGAAAGAGGAGGAGAGCCAGAGATCATTTATTTAAACCCTCATATTTTTATACCATCACACACTTTCTTCCCCTTAAAAGGCCAAACTTTAAGCAAGGCATTCATTCAACGAGTGTGCACCCAGAGGCTGAAGACCCTTTGGCAGGAACTTAGAGGTAGGAATTTAAGACTGCGGGATTGGGCTGGATGACCTGATAGGTCCCATCCAAGAAACGCAAACTCCGCACATCATAGACCTTCTTTCTTTCTTGGGTGATTTGGCAAAATCAGACTACAAGGTGGAAAAACCGATTTTGCTCCCTACGTCACTTCAAAACTTTGCCGAGATGCAGATGTTTAGAAATGAGACTGTGACCAGCAAACATTTAGGGAGTAACTTGAAGTTGCTAACACCTACTAGTCCAGGAACTCTTCCCCTTGGGGCAAGCAACCAAAATTGAGGCTGAGCACAGCTCAGTGGTTACCACAGGTCAAATTTACACAGCTCCCTGAGCTCTGAGAA
This sequence comes from Delphinus delphis, assembly GCF_949987515.2. Classification (NCBI taxonomy): domain Eukaryota; kingdom Metazoa; phylum Chordata; class Mammalia; order Artiodactyla; family Delphinidae; genus Delphinus; species Delphinus delphis. The sequence goes on from NC_082704.1 coordinate 84,401,961, forward strand.
AGCCTCACCTTTTTCTTTTTAATCTACAATAAGTACATACCAGGGAGGCTAACAATATAGATTTTTTAAATATTTTGCTATCAAAATTCAAGATAAGCTACCCAAAGCTTATCACTTAGGCAATGGCAGTAGACGCTGCCCTCCTCCGCAAGAGGGTCTGGTCTTGGGTCAGCCCTCTCCACAAAAGTAGACTGCCTCCACCAAATGCTGCTTTGAGCCTCTTGGTTGCTTGGAAAGCCTGGTCTTTGGTAGACTACTAATTTTTTCTCTCCTTGAGGCACATGATCAAGCAGTTTATAAATGTCGGGGTGTTTGGCTTGGGGCATGGAATGGCCTTCCTCCCACCATCTTACAAGAACTCGTATACTTGCTTACTAGGCTTTTTCCACTGCCATAACTTTCCATTCTCTCTCCAAAGGGAATCCAGGTTATCCCAGAGGTGGTTAAAAAAAAAAATCAAGGTCGTCGGACACTGAAGTTCAGACCACATATTTAGACACCTTTTTTTTAAGGACTCAATATTTCACCTCCCTTTTACTTTCTGAACTCCTCATTTTTTCTCAGAGTTTTTAAGAGCTCAATACTCTATGCACCACCATGAAAGATGCTCTCCTGCTTTCTCTGAACAGATGAGTGGCCTGCGTTTGGCTCTGATCCAGTGAAAGTAAACCGATTCCTCACAATACAATGTGGTCAGTCATCAGTAAGTACTCTGGCAATATAAAACACACTGGTCATGTCAAATTTTCAACTGTCTTCACTATCATTTATTAAAAACTCAACTTCAAAAACTGCACTCCTTGTGATTTATTAAAAAATAAAACCAAAAGATACTGTGGGGTAACAAGTACACCTTCCTACTCATCACCTAACTAAACAAATCAAGGTCAGGATCCAACCGGGACAGGTGATCCAAATACTTAAAACATACAGCAGTGATTACATTCCCTGATCGACTCTCTTGCACGCTGTTTTAAAAAACACATTTGCTCCCCCGACACCTGAATGGGTTCATAAATTCATAGTTAAGAATTACTTCACAGCCTTAGACCACACAAAGTCCCCATTACTTTATCATTCTTGTGTTCAAGCACAACTGAAGACTTGCTAGAGACATTTATGCTTCTTCTCTGCTCTTCCTGTAAAGGGTTCAGATTCAGCCTCTGGTGCCAAAACAACGGAACTGCTTTGCAGTTCCATCAGCAAATTAATCGACTGCTCTGCCAGCTGGCAAATCCAAAGTACCATCAATGTCAGATTATCCACCAGAGGATATCTGCTCTGTGGATTATACCACCTCTACTCCACAGCTGGGCTGAGCCTGAAGGACACCAGAGCCAGAAAAGAGGGGGAGTGTCTGAACGTACATCCAAATAGAAGTGATCTTAAAAGTGGCCATTATTTTGCTTGTTCAGTCCCCTGCTTCTGGCAGTGGCGTAACTAATCATGCCTTAACTATTTCGGCTTCTTTAATTCTTTACATCACAGATCTGAAGATACAAAATATAGCAGTTAGACTTTTACAAATCCATAGACTCTCATTCCTTTCGTGGCCTGGATGCCTACCAGATATTTTGGCTTGGAAAGCCCTAACTCTCTCGAAGCACTTATTGGCATTCTTTTGTAAATCCTTTCCGTGTGTCGGGAAACCTTCTTTCTTATTACCAGAATCGACTGGTCTCGGCTCATACTAATTTTTAAATCACAGATTATCCAGTCTTTTGCCATTGAGGTATGTGGCCATTTGAGACTACTGACAGACCCCCCTATATCAGCTTTGTTGGTTTAAGTATGTCCAACTGCTGAATTGGCAATGGCAGAAAGAACATTTTCCTTTGCCTCAAGACAAGAAACTCTGAGTGTTAAGGTGCTGAGCTAGCAGTCTAGCAGAGAGCTCTACCACAATTAGCCAAACTTGGAGCCAAACCATCGGACTGGACATATAATGGATACCATACACTACAGCTACTTCTAGCATATGAGTTACAAGGATTCCTGAGAAGCTGAGGTTAATGAATGAGATTTATCAGGAGTGAGGTATCAAAGGGATATTATTCTCTGGAGGGCCAATCGGTGCTTAGTATCTAGAAAGTATACCTTGGCACAGTGTTATCTGATTTCTTGAATTTATTCTCTGAAGTAGCACCTGAACACTGGCTCATCTGTCTCAAATCAAAAACAGAGCCTAGAAGAAACACAAAGGCAAACTTAGACACTCTCCATATCACTGCTGTACTATGAAATGCGACCAAACCTTTCACCATCACCAAATACCAGAGATACTAACATTTCCTGTTTTGCAAACTTTAGTTGGACGGCTGATAAGAAAAGACAGGTAGTGAACCAGAAGTACACACATAAGAACTTTGATTTGCGCACAACAGACGCGGTGGTCAGGCAAATAGCCTCATCTCGTGTGAGGGAATCAGTGGTACAGAAGGGACAAAAGACGTGAAGTTACTGAGTCGTGACTATAATATAATATAACCTAGGGAGGTTTTTGTCTTTTTCATTAAAATGCTAGAGTGATATACTTAAGAGGAGAAACTCTGGTGACTGCCTTGATATTTTAAAGATAAAAATCAAAATAAGCCTTGGCTCCCCAGTTCTAGGCAATAAAAGAATTTCAGATTTTGGAAAGATAAGAAACTAGGGGTAAAAAATCCTAGAATCAGAGATAGACAACTTTTAAAATGAGGTACGCTGAGGTGCTTGGAGTGGGAGGAGAGGCTGTGCCGAGTGACTGCTGATTCTAGGCTAGAAGCATGGTGGGAAGCGCTGGGAACAGACTTGTAAAATGGGAAAGGCTCAACTCCCACCCCTAGCATTTGAGTCTCACTGCTGTGGGCGTCAGCATGGAAATGGAGCTACTGGGCTATAAAGCAAAGCAAATGGTTGTGCGTCACCTCTCGTCCATGGGCTGTAAGATTGTAGAGGCTGGGTTTACAATTTAACTAGCCCTGGGAGTTACTTTTTTGTAACAGGAATGATTAACCGGGCACACTACTCAATCCCAAAGACAGGACTCAGGACTGAGGCGTGGGAAAGGGAGAATGGAGGGGGAACAACAGCACGTGGGTAAAACTGTAGAAAACGAAACAGTAGTCGGAATGATGATGGTGGCTCTGTAACTCCACCAGGTGTCCCTAGAGTGTGATATTTTCTACTGCAGTAAAGGTGGTAGGAAATTGAGACAGGCACCTTTTCAATTGTATACAAGCACCTTTGGTGTCACCAGGCCTTGTCCACACCCCTGGGTCTCAGGAAGGTTCTGCATTTTATTTAGAATTCTAAGGAGCCTCAAGAGAGTCACAGCTGCCTATCCTGTTCCAATGCCTTGAATATACCTGAAAGTACCCCAAGTCTAAATTCACGATCACGGGGACAACACTGGCCTGTTATATATATGTACTTAACACTGGGAGGAGGCATGAGTGCCCAGTCATTTTAGTACTGGTGGTTGTTATGAAGGAATGCATGAGAACGCAGATACAGTTCGGGATCTTCCCTGGTTTACCAGTATGCAGTCTAGACTTGGTTCCCTTTACTATTCTTACATATTCCAGAAGCTAAAAGCACCATCACTCATGGAGGTGGCATCTGGGTAAGAGTTGGGACCTCACAAAAATGTGAAAGTCCTGGTTATTGACTTTGCTTAGAACTTTACTAATCATTCGTTTCAAGGAAGATGGAGAAATCATTCCTTGCTACTAACAAATTCGTGGCAAAGTCCTTGTCTACTAGCTAACAAAGGCCATCTGGAAAATTACCCTTTTTGCAGACAAGGAGAAAATTCTATAACTTATCTTTTGTGCACTTCAAAAGAGTACCAGGAACAAGCAAGCTATAAAAGTCAACCTCTCTACATTCATTTAGAGGAGATTAACCAAAGCAGCATTGTCTTATAATCAGGTATTAAAATTAACATACACATACACACACATAAACTAATAATGCTAAATATTGTAACAAGAACAAGATAACATTTGAACTGAATTCACAGTCTGGAAAATACCATTCCTATTTTCCTTCTGGTTTTCCTTTCTGTGGTTGGAAAAGCAAAGTCCCTGGTTTACACTTCATCTTCCACCAATGACAGAGTCCAAAAAAGTGACTTTTTCATGAGCTTCCTGCAGGCTATAGGTCAGGACGGTTGGAATTTTTCTTGCATAGTTTTCAGTGATTGCATATTGGCTAATACTTATGTTTTAAATTAAAAAAATCTTTAGAAAAAGAATTAAACCATAGCAATCTTGTTTACTCTTTCATGAAATCTTCCTAATGCAATATCACAGAAGCCTAACTGAATTTTCTCCTAAAGAGAAGATTAATTTCCAGAGATTATGTAGTGCAACTGGTTAACTTGTAGGAAAGAGACAACACACAAATATAACTTCACCATCCAAATGTGGGAAATGTTTTTTGGGTACCCAGTTAATAAAATATATCCATGGTCTGCAATGTCCTTCCTGTTTTATATCCAGTACAACCCTGTGATTCTAGTTGAAGAGAATGGAATCAGGATCTTGGTTCGCCATCTGTGCTATATGCTTTAGCACATCCTTTTTGGTAATGATTCCAAGCAATCGCCTAAAAGATAAAACAAGACAAAAATTAATCTGTAGTTAAAATAACATTCTCAAAGGTGACACTTTTTGTGGTCCTTTTCATCTTTGTCTTTGAATACTATCTGTACTTACAGAACGATGACAGGACTAGATTACATGTACCAGGTAAATGGGACAATGCATGGGTCCCGAAGCATGCTCTAAGCACTTCTTCCTCTAGGTCTTAAATCCTGCTATTTGCTGTGGTTTAAATATTCTTCTCTCTATATACAAATCTTACCTTTTGCAACCCAGTTCAAATGTCCCTCTTCCAGAACACCTTCCCTGATCCTACGAGCCAGTAATAACTGTGCCCTCCTCCTGGGAACAGCATGTTCTGTGCACACCTCTTCCGTAGCATTTGTCCAATTTGCTGTGTTCTCAGCTTCCCTATAAACACTGTATGCTCCTTGAGGGCAGAGAAGGGTCTCATTGCTTTTTGCCTCTCCCCAGAATCTAGTGGAATGCCTTCTTACATGAAGTACAGATTCAGTAAAGGTTGAATGGATCAGTTAGGAAAAGTCCCCTAACTGATCTCAATCCTGCAAGACACCTGCTACGCTATTCAGAAACTGTAGAGGGCGAAATTCTTATATAATCATTAGATTAACATACCAGGGTCAAAAACAACAACAACAAAAACAAAAACACGCACCCTTCTCCTCAACCTCCTTTCTTTTCCAATAAAAATAGCATGGCTTCCTTTACTGGATAAGAAATATCCCAGAAAGAAAGAGCCTTAGCCTTGGAAGTCAGAAGACTTGTGTTTAGGGAGTTCCCTGGTGGCCTAATGGTTAGGATTCCGGGCTTCCATTGCATGTCCTGGGTTCAATCCCTGGTCTGGGAACTGAGATCCCGCAAACTGTGTGGCGAGACCAAAATAAATAAATAAATAAAGGCTACCACTACTAGACAGTAACTGAGGGTCCTTGTGCAAATCTTTAAACCTCACTGGAACTTGGTTTTCTCACCCTCAAATAATAACAACAAAGGTATCGTAAGCACCAAATACTATACATATACTACCTAATACCATTATAATTTCAGTGCTGCCTGTTCATGAGAACATAGTTGTTTCCTTTGTGGGGGAGGAACTGAGTTATTTATAATGTACAACTAGCAGTTCGCATCTCTCAAACCCACTATCTTCCCCAAACTCCTTTTCTATTAATTATGACAAAAAAAGAAACACATTCATCTTCATCTCAGAGCTTCAAAAAGGTCTATAAATGCTACAAATATTCATGTGAGTTGGGTTCTTCTTTCTTTATCTCTCTACATTCTCTTTTCCTCCCAAATCCAATTTGCCTTCACCAAAGAGCTCTCACCCATTGTGTGTAACCAGGCACTGCCGCAGTCCCAGCTTGCGGAAGATATCTACCACGATCTCCATGGGTGTAAGGTCAGTCACAGTGAAGGGGCTGAGATCCAGGATGTTCCGAAGCTTGAGGGTAGGTGGGGTGTATGGTGGCACTGGAGGAGAATGCTCGGTGAAATAAATGACAGAAGTGCTCACAACTCCATCCTGTTTTTTTCGAGCATTTTCTATTTGAAAAGTAGAAAACAAAAGGTTGAAAAAGGAATGACTACTTCTAAACTTCTGGCCCCTAACCAGTCCCCTCTCCACTCTGTCCTTCCCCTTTTCACGCATGCATGCATGCTTAGTGATTGATTGTATAGTTGATTTACAATGTTGTGTTAGTTTCAGGTATACAGCAAAGTGATTCAGTTTTATATATGTATATATACATATAATTATATATATATATTGATATATATAAACATTCTTTTTCAGATTCTTTCCCATTACAGGTTATTACAAGATACTGAATATACTTCCCTGTGCCATACAGTAGCCTTGTTGCTTATCTATTTTATATATAGTAGTCTGTACCTGTTAACCCCAAACTCCTAATTTATCCCTCCCTTCCCCTCATGCATATTTATTTATTTCCATAGTGGATTCCCTTATCCCATTTCTGAAATCCTTACCAATTGAAATAATGAGGTCTCTTCGGAGGACAAAACCCACAAGTCTTTGGGACTCCCGGGACACCACAACTGGGAAGCCACTGTAAGTGGTTTCACTGATTATGGTCTCTACGTCTTCCACGGTCATACTGTCCTGAGTAAGGACAGTCAACAAAGGATCATTTCTCCGGGGTTTCATCACATCCATTGCCAGGGTCTTGTGAGCAAACTCTTCTTTGGCTTCAAGAAAGGGGTATCCATTGAGACGGATGTGGGCATCATAGATGCCCTCCCGCCCAAGAGCATCTGCCACCCACTTGCTTGTCATGGCTGCGGCCATCAGAGGCACAATGTATTCCAAGCCACCAGTTAGTTCAAACATTATGACAACAAGAGAAACAGTCATCCGAGTCACCCCGCCTGCAAAAAACAGACACAGGCTACTTACTGAAGGGAGCAAAAGTATAGGATTCATTACAGTTATGGGCCTGTCACAGGCCCCATCCAGAAAAAGCTACTTACCAGAAACATCACTAAAAGGAGGCCTCACCTATAGACCCCTGCAACTGCATTCAAGCAAGTTTACAGTGAACATGAGTCAGACTTCTAAAAATAATCTCTACAAAAGTACAAGATACCTCCTTCATTCTTCGTCTTTTTTTCATTTGTCTGTTGCTCCCCACCCCCCAATTATATAAGTAATTGCATAAGATCTCTATGATTTGTGTAACACTACAGATACGAGAGGTTCTCTGGGATGTGCAGGCCCACGGTGGAAAGATAAGAAAATACATATATTTTTAAAGTATATAAAAGAAAGCCATTATCCATAAGCTCACTGTCTAGAAATATGCTGAGTAAAAATTTCAAATGACTTTTTTCAAAAACGTATGTTTTTATACAGATGAACTCGTATTATACGTTTAAATTCCCCACCATGCTTTTTCTCCTAACTTTATATTAGGAATACTTTGTATATTAGTACAAATGTATTTAACATTGTATTTAAAGATATTAAACCTATTAGCATCACATTCAGTGGCTGTATGGTATGGCATTATATGGATGTACTATACCATAATTTATTTAACCAGTCCCTTATTGTGCTTTTAGGTTGATTCCAGTTATTTGCTATTACACATAATACCATGATGCACATTCTTGTGCAGATCATCTTTGCCCAAATTTCTGATTATTTCCTCAATATGACGGAATTTGAGAGAAGAATTACTCTCAAAGGGGAGGAATGGAGATATATGGTAAAGAATGCTTTCTTAAAGCACTTGAAAATGGCAAGCCCAACAAGAAATGGAGAGTCATCTTTAAAAAAATCTACAGTCGGGCTTCCCTGGTGGCGCAGTGGTTGAGAGTCCGCCTGCCGATGCAGGGGACACGGGTTCGTGCCCCGGTCCGGGAAGATCCCACGTGCCGCGGAGCGGCTAGTACCCGTGAGGCATGGCCGCTGAGCCTGCACGTCCGGAGCCTGTGCTCCGCAACGGGAGAGGCCACAACAGTGAGAGGCCCACGTACCGCAAAAAAAAAAAAAATCTACAGTCAATTGTGTTTAATATCACTCGTCTTTATAATGCCACCTGGGTAGCAATCTCTTTGGAATCAATGCAAACAGTACTCACCCAAGCAGGCTGCAGCCCCAACCATCGCATAAAGGCCAGGGGTGATACAATCCGCTCCTTGACTGCACCAGCTATTGAAGATGGCCCAGTCATGGTGGTAATAAGCCAGCTGTTCCATCCCTACTCCCAAAAGCCGACCCGCTATAGCACCAACAGCCATGCTAGGGATAAAGAGGCCAGAAGGGATCTGCAAAGAGAAAGCAAAAGATGGTCAGTGAGAAGTGATGTGATCGTCCGGCACATGGTAAGGGCTAGAGGACTGACCCTCTGCGAAGCGAACAGGCCAATGACAATTTAACTATGCACTACGCTAGCAAGTGGCCGCAAAGATTTGTGTAACACTACAGGGACTAGAGGTTCTCTGGAACGTGCAGGCAAGGACGACTGCAAAGACGCTTACCCTGATTCGGGGTCCATCAGGCAAGAGCCTGAACTCTCCAGACCAACACAGAACTGGAGGCAGAAATTAAGCCTTTCCCAAAGAAAAAGGAAAATAGATGGAGTTTCTCATATATGCAGACATTTTCCCCAATTTTGAATTCTAATCAACAACAATTACCCTTTATTGACTACCTACAATGTTCAATGCTGGATGCTCTATGGACCAGATTTCATGGGTTCTTTACAACCACCCCAGGAGGCAGGTGTTATAATTCCCAACTCGCAAAGGACCTAAGGTGCAGAGAGGTTAAGGAACTCACCCAAGGCCAAGATTTAGTAAACGCTGGTACTGCGGTTTAAATGCAATGCTTGTAACCACTCTCATGTATTGAATCTTGACCCATTACTCACACAAAAAGGATGGCACATGAGGTTTCAGTTTATTTTAACAGCATAAAGAAAGAATAAATGATTAAGTTTTCTTAATGAGATAGTGACTATGGTTGCATGACTGTCCCAAAAAGGAACCCCCATCTGTCTCCCCATTCTTTTTTTTTTAACACCTTTATTGGAGTATAATTGCTTTACAATGGTGTGTTAGTTTCTGCTTTATAACAAAGTGAATCAGTTATACATATACATATGTTCCCATATCTCTTCCCTCTTGCGTCTCCCTCCCTCCCACCCTCCCTATCCCACCCCTCTAGGTGGTCACAAAGCACTGAGCTGATCTCTCAGTGCTATGCGGCTGCTTCCCACTAGCTATCTATTTTACGTTTGGTAGTGTATATATGTCCATGCCACTGGAAGCAACCTAAGTGTCCATCATCGGATGAATGGATAAAGAAGATGTGGCACATATATACAATGGAATATTACTCAGCCATAAAAAGAAATGAAATTGAGTTATTTGTAGTGAGGTGGATGGACCTAGAGTCTGTCATACAGAGTGAAGTAAGTCAGAAAGAGAAAAACAAATACCATATGCTAACACATATATATGGAATCTAAGAAAAAAAAAAAAGGTCATGAAGAACCTAGGGGTAAGATGGGAATAAAGACACAGACCTACTAGAGAATGGACTTGAGGATATGGGGAGGGGGAAGGGTAAGCTGTCCCCACTCTTTTTTTGACTCCTAGGATACAATAGTGCATTCTCAATTTTCTGTGCTAAGAGAGGGAAAATGATGACAGAGATAATCCAAACAGCAGATTATTTTAAAATAGCTTGTATTCAATTCTGGAATATATTTGAATCAGGGTGGGTCTGATGGTCTGCAAATTCACTTTAGATGAAAGAATGAAGCCACGAGGTAAAAAGTAACTCAAGAAGCACTGAAAATCTGTCCAGGGTGTTGAGGAGGATGCATATCAATTCAGAGATTACAGTACTGCCTAAACCGACTTGCTGGCTCTTATTTTCTGGTTTGAATCTCCATTTCCCTAGAGAAGAGGAAATACCTTGGTAGCTGAGTGCTAAAAAAAGAAAGAAACAAATGAAAACCAAGGAAGAGAAGGAAAATACTTTACAAATTTTCCTTCCTGGTTTCTTCTGACACACGGAAATGATAATGGGTACTGAAAATAAAAGATGCTGGCCTGATACCAGCTGTTGATAATCTAAATACTAATTTAGGATCACCTGTGAAGTTCTTGCTAATTGGACACTGGTAACTGTAAAAAATACATTTAGCTACCTATTGGGTTGAGCCATATGAAATTGCTATTTTAGTGGTCAAAATGGTCGGCAACTTCTTTTGGTTCAACCTACTATCTTGCTTTATTCGTAACTCTAAAGCCACTTTATAAGGACCAAAAATGTGTTGGTCAGATATTGTTTTGATATAAAATGCACTGGAATAAATACCTCAGCATCCTTTTTGAGAGGCAAAATATGTTTTCCACAGAAAAGGAGAAAATCTTTCTACTTGAAATCTCATCACTGAGGTTTGCATTTGGCCTAAAACTGGGCTTGCACAGTTTTAGATAGAGGTACAATCATCTAAGAAGTTATGAGAACACGTGGGGGTAAAAAGGGATTTGGGTCTTTGAAGTTGGATGCGCCACACGAACTATGAGAATCGTACAATATCTTGGCTTTGCCCTCCAAACTTACAGCCACACAAATATCCACCAAGGACCAAAAGAATCTCCTCACCTTCATGCCAAAAGTGAATATAGTGATGACAATTTTCAGTATGAGTGTCAAGGCCAGCTGCCACATTGCGCTGTAGACTCCCACACCAGCTGGTCTGTCGGGCAGCTCACCCGCCTTGCTTGTGTTGAAACGGTTCTCATAATCACAGAGCTTAGAGGAGTCCAGAAGGCCACAGTCATTGAACAGCTCAGAAATGAGCTCACTTGTGCTCATACGGGTGTACTCATTGGGGAAAGCCAGGATGGCAGTGATGGCCGTCATGACGAGTACCTCTATGACAGGATACTTGCCCAACTGGGTGGTCTTACGCTTCCGACACCAGGCAATATTGGTGCGGATAAACAAAGCTCCCCACAGACCACCAAATATGCCCAATAGAATGAAGGGCACGAGCTCAAAGAGATGCCATGGGGTGTGAAACTCCACATAAAATAGAACCAGGCGGCTGTTCCCAAACGGATTGATGGAGCGTAGAGTGAATGCTGCCACTAAAGCAGCAAAAAACGAACGCCACAGTGTTTTGAGGGGAAAGTAGTAGCTGACCTATAAGAGAGAAAATGAGAAAGTAAGCTCAGTCAACGTGCATAAACTGGGGTGAAAACTGGTGCTGCAGGAATTAGAGTTGAGGATGAAAATGGCCTGGAGATCTCTGGCCCCGTGGCAAAGCACTGGAGTTGGGCAGAGCACTTTGGGACTGCAATGTACACAGACAATGGCCAGAATTCCTGACACAAAATCATGTGCGTGGCTCTACAGACAGATAAAAGTATTACCTCTTCTAGGCTGAATAATACTCCGCCAATAGGTGCCCCAAAGGCTACAGATACACCGGCTGCAGCTGCAGCTGACAAGACCTATGATGCAAAACCCAAAATTAGTGAATAGATCAAGGCCACTTTCCTACCTTCAATCACATTTTAAAAAGGAATGTTAGTGGTTACTAAATAAAAAAACAATTTTATATGCTCCATATCCAGTTTATCAAAAATGAAGTTCAATGTATATTTACTTTGAGAGCAAACACTGTATGCTGAATTTTGAACACATGGTTCACATGCTGGTACATGTAGAGGGCCTTCCTTCGTAATTAATTTAGGCATGTACTTGATCCCAAATTATGCCCCCATCCCCAACACTCCCAATTCCGTAACTGATTTTGAGTCTGCAGACCTATTTATCACCTAAATGAGATACTTCCAGTGATGTATTTACATAGCACTTTCTTTATAAAGGAAAGCTTTTAAAATGAGATTTTAAAGGTTCTAATGATACAAAACTGAAGTAATGATTGGCTCACAGCTAGTCAGAAGTTGAAAATATTCAGACAATAAGTATTTAGAGTTTCCTGTACTATGTGCCCTACTCCATGCCTAGTGACCTATGGAAACAGAAGTAGGGGGGCGACTAGAGGCAAAATTGGGGATAGATTTTGAAAGGAAGAGAAGACCTAAATGTGTTTAGGTGTGGCAAGGAAAAGGGTGAGGAGGGAGGGGAAGAGGAAGAAGCTGTGAGAGAGAAATTAAAAGGGACAAGGAGATGGGGAAAGAGAGCAAGTGATATTTCGAGAGCACCATCTTTGTATGTCATAGGCATTGGCGTGTGTATGTAAAAGGTGCATGACAAACACACCAGAATTAATAGAAGCATAAAGTCCTTTCATTGGATTCTGGTTGCTGTGGGGTGGTATATAATTTGTGGTAGTGAGGAACTATTTTTAAAAGGAAGTTGAATAAAATTAAGAGTTTTTGAAGAAAAAATGGTTCTTGGCAAAAAGAAATAGGCAGGTTTCTCTGGGAGTGCAGGATGGCCAAAGAAAATGAAGGGGGTGGGGGGGAAGAGTGATCTCTGGTGCTAGCTGGGGAGGACTTTGAAATTCAAGGCTAGAATGACTTTCATCTGAGAAGGATGAGGACATTTAACATGGAACTTGAGAAAGGGGATTTCAGTGACTTTGTTTAGGTTGAATTATGAGGGAGAAGAAAGAATCGAAGTGGCCTATTTGCCTTAATATTATGTTGTAGAGTAGGGTCTATCTACACCCTACCTTCTCAAATCTCTATTTTACTCTCAACCATCTGGCCACTTTGACAAGGCCCTGGGACATAAAAGGGTTACTGCTGATGGTGAGAACAACAGGAAAAAATAACTGCAAAGTCTGAATAAGCAACAGGAAGTGAATGACATTCAAATATTCATGAGTTTAGTTAGAAATATATATGACATCTGTACAGAGAACCAGCCAAATGAAACTCCTCTCTTATTTTATAAAGAACTATTTGAACAAAAATGCCAATTTTTATGGAATGAAAGTAACCAGCAATCTACAGTTTCAAAGTTACCTCTACCTATGCAAAACCAGCAACAATCAACACTTTACTCTTGACAGTTAAAATGTTTTTTTTTTCATGTCTTTAGCTTCTGTTATACATTATTCCTGTCTAACAACCTCACTAATTTAATACTGCCTTTATGTCCCTCTACATTTGACAGATAGCTAAACAACCTACTCAGATTTCCCCCTCTCTCTCCTGCTAGCCTACCTCTCCTGCCAGGAACTTTCCCCCTTGAACTATCAAAATGTATTCCATATTTGAAATTTCAACATGTTTGAGTTTCCTTCCGAGTGTTATGGTGAATTTTGTTTTGTTTTGTTTTGTTTTCAGAACAAATCATTAGGTTCCAATTTTGTGAAAAATCCTTTCCAATGAAATGACCTTGGTCTTGACCCATTCCATATGTGATTTCTTTGTAATTCAAGGAAAATAGAGCAAGAACCATTTTCTTAAATCCTTAATTATAGCAGGACAAAAGTAACCAATGACTTGGAACTTTTAAAAAAATGTTCTTCCTCCTCAAAATGACATACATTAACAACTGTATAAACACGAGAACAACTATAGAGATGCTGCAGCGGGGTTAATTTAGCGGGGTTGAGCCAGAAGACAAGGGAGAGAGAGATCCAATACAGAGAGAAACCAATGCAGCGTCCTGTTAGGTAGAAATAAAAGATGGAAAAGCTGGCATCTTAAACACATGCTGAATTTTATATTCTTTCACAGGGATAAACAACTTTCTTTTAAAATAATCTTCCATTAGTTTTGTACTTATTTTGTAATAGAAATAGCACATGCTTGTATAGAATTATTCATAATAAAAAGTTGACGTCCTTACTTCTCCCTCACTTTCCCCCTCACCAGAGGTAGACATTTTTTAACAGTTTGGGGTGAAACCACTTTCCAGTCATTTTCTTTCTAGGTGCATATATACATACTTTTCAAAAACATTAACTGATTTTTACTATACACATTATTCTGAGATTGGCTTCTAAAAGTTTAATGGTATTTTATAGCCATCATTCCATGTGAGTATACATAGCATTATCTCATTCTTTTTAACAGTTGCACAGTATTCTAGAGTATGGACAGAATATTGTTTAATCAGTCCCCCATTGATGGACATTTTGATTGCTTCAGTTTTTCACGATGTTGACAGATGCTTCACTGTCCATCCCTATACATCTTTGTGCACACATGGTAGGATGTCTGTAGGATACATTTCTAGAAGTGGAACTTCTGGGTCAAAGGGCATTTGCATTAACACTGGTAGAATCTCCCAACTCTCATCCCTAAGGTTGTACCATTTATGCTCTCACCAAAAAAGAGACTATTAAGGCCGTTTGTTATTACCTCTCTGCGTTTGGCTTCATTCTTCCTGTATTTGTTGAAGCAGTGGCACAGGATGTTCCCACAGCAGCAAGCCACGTGCACTAGGGGGCCCTCTTTGCCCAAGCTCAGGCCAGATGACACTGCCAGCACCAGTGTTATGGTTTTGATAATCAGGGTCCACTTACCCAGATAGCCCCTAATAATGAAACCACTCAAGATAGTTTTTATCTGCAGGTCAAACACAGAGAGATTGAATACAGACTAAGTAAGGAAACAAGGCTAAGAAGCTATAAATCTGGTCCTCGTTATAGAAACTGCACCTTTTGAAAACAACTGATATATAAATGCTTGACCCACAGTGATCCCAGTTTGGGAGGGAGCCCAGCAGCCCAAGAAAGTGAGAAATGTTCTTTAAACTTTCATGTTCCTTTTTTTCTTTTTGGCCATGTGATAGCTGGGCAAGGTAGTATTGTAAGTATGAGAGTGCATTGTATGGAGAAGGGGCGGCAGAGAGGGAGGGTGTTTCCCTTACTTAATCCTTACAGGCTAGTATAGCCCTGATTCTCTACCAAGGAATCTGTAACTATGACTTGGTCAGGAAACAGAGAGGGGGCAAGGTCATCCAGGTAACCTAAAATCTCTGTGGTTTCAGTCACTGTCAAGCAATCTAAACCAAAAGTACTTAGAAATAGGGTTTTAGTCACCCTCCTTCTAGCCCAAATCATATTGCAGGAAATGTAGCAAAACAGTTTTATTTCTTCTGCTCTAACAAAGTTAACAATACCACTATTTTTTCAGACCAGAAGCCTGGGATCTACCCTAGGAGCTTCTTGGTTAGGGAGTCGGGGAGGTCTTCAGGGGCCTGGTTCACCAGGAACCCGGAGGAGGCTAGGAATCAACTCCTTTATTTATTTTTAAAATATTTATTTATTTATGGCTGTGTAGGGTCTTTGTTGCTGTGCTCAGGCTTTCTCTAGTTGCAGCGAGCAGGGGCTACTCTTTGTTGCGGTGCACAGGCTTCGCATTGTAGTGGCTTCTCTTGCTGCGGAGCACGGGCTCTAGGCGCGCAGGCTTCAGTAGTTGTGGCTCTCAGGCTCTAGAATGCAGGCTCAGTAGTTGTGGCACACGGGCTTAGTTACTCCGTGGCATGTGGGATCTTCCCGGACCAGGGATCAAACCCGTGTCCCCTGCATTGGCAGGCGGATTTTTAACCACTGCCCCACCAGGAAGTCCCTCAACTC
Organism: Delphinus delphis; assembly: GCF_949987515.2. Lineage (NCBI taxonomy): Eukaryota > Metazoa > Chordata > Mammalia > Artiodactyla > Delphinidae > Delphinus > Delphinus delphis. The sequence continues at coordinate 84,417,619 of NC_082704.1, forward strand.
CCTTTAATGTCCAGGTAGCCCAGCCTGGGAGGAGACTGAAGGGAAGATCTAGAGAGGCCCTAGATTGCCTCGTGATCTGATCCTGCTTGATATTCAACTGTGGTATATGCTGGAATACATACTAAATCGTTTTAACTAAAAAGGATTCATTATTGTTACCATTTATAAACCATTTTAGAGACTCACCTCAGGGATTCCGGAGCCACAGGCGTACGGTGCGAACACCTTGACAAGAGATACGGCAAGGAAGGCAAATAGGAGAGCCCAGAGGACATACATGAAGTAATTGACTATGTAAGCAAAGGCTCCCTGGAACAGGGGAAAAAGAAAGACGCTTGTTTTAGCCCAGACAGCCCCAGTGAGGCATGCATCTCTTCTGAGGAATGGGTTTTCAGGAGCGGAGGTCAGAAAGAAAAAAAAAACAACATTAAATTGCTCAAGATGTTCCTTCCCAGACTGTCAGCAAAGCAACTGTCAGCCCACTTGCTACTGAAAATGAGAGGCTTTGTTACACCCAGAGGACACTGACAATCCCTTCTAAGGATGGACAAGAACGAAGAAGCAAATTCACTTTCCATATGAGTGCTTTGATAGATTTTGTAGTCAAATATATATGATACTATGTCAATTTCATTAAGAGTCTTAACAGCCCTTTTATTGGAATGGCTGAACCTTGACTACACATTTGAAGTGAAGACTGGCTCCAGAGTTCCATTAAATTCATCCTTGCCTACTACCTACCTTGGTGTCAAATTCTCATAGGTTAGAGTATCTAAAATTCTTTGGTATTTTTCTTAAAATAAGCAATGACATTCTGTAGAGACCACCACATCTTTGAGAGAATTTTGCCACTGTCGTAGCAAAGGTGTAGTTGCTGACTGGCAACAAGAAAATGCAGTAGAAAGTTTTGGGCTCTGACCATCAAACAAAATCAGTGAGATGCCAGATATCCCAAAGAATAAAACAGCAACAGCTATTTTTAAAAATGGAGAGAATATATTTATGAGACTATCCCCCTATTATAATGAAATCTGCCAGAAATCTAATTTTGACCACTAGCAAGCATTCACCAACATTAAAGGGCTCGCAAAATAGCTATGCCTTACAAAAAAAGATATTTTGAACACTACCAGATGATGCTTGCTCATAGAAACATTTGAAGTTGAAACTCACTCAAATTACATGAAACACAAAACTCAAGGGACTTTCGACTTTTTAAAACCTAAAACACTATCAAAATAATTCATTGACCTAGACAAGGAGAACCAAAATGCTCAGGTTTTTTCTGAGTTATAATTTTGACACAGGTTTCCCATTATTTTAGTCCCTCAGAGGAACAAATAATTGCTCTCTTGGCCTTTAGAATGTAGCTAGGGAGGAAGAATACTCTAGAAGTAGGAGACAAAGAGGAAAAGGGAGGGAAAGAGGAAGTAGCTGAAACTGACTAGAGGCAGAGACCAGGAGGTCAAGTTCTTGGCAGGAGAACTCTTCTTAAAACCTAGAAGACTTTTTCCTCAGGCAAGAATTTCATTCATTAAAAGGAGGGCCAGAGAAAGTTGTCACTTGTGCAAATCTCTGGCTCCAGTTTGAAAGTTATGGTTGGAACACTTAAACGCATGCACACAGCTCTCAAGGAGTAGCATGGGGGAGCCTTGTTGTGATGGAACAGTAGTTCTACATCTTGATTGTGGTGGTGGCTACACAAATCTACACATGTGCTAAAACTGTGGAGAACTATACACACACACACACACACACACACACACACACACACACACACACACAGACTCACCCTAAATCCGGAGCTTCTCAAACTTTTCAACCCAAGTACATACTCCTAATCTAGGAGAGAGGATAGGGGGTGGGGTACCCAGAGCAGAGCTGAAATAGATATTCTGTTTTATCTTAAACATAGGACTTTTGCATTCCTTTTTAATGATTGTTTACATTTAATTTTTGAAAAAAATTTTCTTCCAAATACTGATCAGGAAAAACTGATATTCTGGGAAAGCACATAGCATGTATCCTGAGGTTTCACATACCCTCTGGTACGCTGACCTAACCCCAGTCTGAGAAGCACAGACTTAAACCCTCTCACACATATAGTATGTAGCTAACCCAAGCCAATATGCACAGTCAGATATATGTACATAAACACTCTTATTTCTGACTTTATTATTTTCTTATCCTTCTCTTACCTTCACTGAATCTGTGGGGGTGTGTGCCATTTCAAATTGTTTGTGGACCAAGATAGGTACGAAAATAAATTTTAAAAGTACAAACAAACATCCTAGTCTTGTCCCCCTCACTTTACCAACAGAGTAGATGAGGAGTGAGCTGAGATAGTACCTGTTTTAGTTGGTGGAAGCCAGAGTGGAATTGGGAGTTGAGAGTTGTTTTGTGTGCTTTCGTGTTTAGTAGGAGAGATCTAACATACAAACCAAATGGTAAGAGAAAGGTAAGGAACCAAAAAACAAAATTACTTTTACATCCAAAAAGATACGCTAAAAGACAATGACAAATGAACATTTTAATCTCAAAATGTATGGGCAATTTTATCCCTGGGTTTCTGTTACTTTGCTATGGAATGTATCATAATTTTTTTAATGTTCTAATGCAATGCTCAGGGAAAAATCGCTTAAACACATTTTTAACCCATTCCATCCTTTGTTAGAAATTATAGCTTACCTGTTGGCTGACTCTGACATTTCTACGGAAATAGCTAGAGAAAGATTCAGTCACACGGTGTACTAACAACTAAGAAGAAACATCAGGCTTGTTTAAAACAAGCAAAACATTTTAAGTTGTTGTGTAAGCATCAAAAAACTCCACATGTCAGAAGAGATAGAAATAGGACTGCACTTAAACCACAGAGAAAGGCAGCTGGCACTGGTTCCCCTTTTCATGAAAAGGAAAATAAAGGAAGCTTCCACATTTGCCACAGGGACAGTATAAGAAATGAAGTAAATGTAAGAATAATTAAATCAGTGGTTCAGAAATCGTCACTACGTGTTACCTCATTCGTGCTGATGATAAGCTGGGACCAGCTATTCCACTCTGGGCATTTGTCTCTGTCTTCAAAGGTGACGTGCTGGGAGTTCCAGCAACAGTGTTCATGGTTAAACCAGATTCCCCCTGTGCATATACCTTCTTTTAAGTCTGTCATCCAATGAGCAGAGATGTCTATCAAGCCAGCTAGGGAACCTGATTTGAGGGGAGGGAAGGAAAGGCCACAGTTGTCAGAGAAAATAAGGGAAAAGGAATCAAAATAATGGACAAGTATATACTTTCTCATTCCATCTGCAACCTCCTTCTGATTGTCTGTCTGCTTGCTTTTCACCTTTTATCTCTAATGGATTTTACCTGTTATTAAATGCCTGTTCAAGAGGGGAAAAAATAACAACAACAACATTGTCTGCATTAAACACTGTGTGTGCAGGATCTTTATTGTATATGGGAAACTTAGAGGAGAGCAAAGTGGTGGGGTGGGAGCAGGGGGCGAGTGGATTTGACTTTTAGCTGCTTCCCCGGCAAAGACTCTGCTTTGACTTAGAGTTGATGAATACTGATCCATAAAGACGGTCAAGTTTCTTAAAGTTTATTTTATTCTCACTTTATACATAAAACTGAGAAAATGTGAATTGCCCACGTTGAAGAATATTATATGATATTTATTTGAGATGGCTTGCCAAGGGCAGTTGATGAACACTATGAGGAAAAGGGCTCAGTCTCCACACCGATTTGGCTCCAGCAGCGAGGGAATTTGAGTGGTGGCAGGAAGGCATTCTAGGCTAAGGGAACTGAAGTTATAAAAGCACAAACTGTGATGTACATGGAAGATTAGATGAAGCTGTAGGTAGGTTGAAGCCTCCTGAGCCTAGGATGTGAACATTCTGAAGTTTTCTTAGTGACAAGGAACAAATAATATTTTATACAGAACGTTCCTCAAAGAAAATTATGAGAAAATGAATGGGGACTAATGCACTGCGGCTAATAGACTGATAGGGTTAAGATAGTTATAGTACTTTCAATTCTGCCCTTCTCATCATTTCTGCTGTCCAGATGAAGAAACGCTGGCATAAAGAAATTAAATGGTCTAGAATCGTGCTTTAGGGAAATAGCAAAGACATCATAAAATTCACAGCCCCTGAATTCCCAGACTGTTCCTGCATTCTGACACACTGCTTCTATTGTTGCTCTCCAATGCTTAAAAACAAAATACCCTGTGTGTATGAGGGAAAGAAAAATATTCACTGACCACCTAGTGACAAGATATACATTAAAAAGTTGAGGATATTACGCCTACGTTCCAACAGGCTGGAGGCCATGTCATGTGTATGTTTTGGTAGGCGCTAAGAGTGTTAACACACTCTCTTAGTTATTTACATATTTGAATAACCTAGTCAAATCTAACAAATTGTTTGACACCTACTCTTGGCCACTCCAGTTCCCGCTGTCTCTTCCTTCTAACTCCTATTGCACTTATTGCCTGGATTCAGAAAACTAACACGATGTTAAAGAGTTTGGTTAATTCTCTGGTTGTTTCACGTGTGCATGTCTTATTCTACCTAACACTGGTACCCTTCATCCTATCTTCCCGTCTACATCTCCTTCTCCTTCTTTTCCCAATTGGCTCTTTCCTCCCTGGTTACAAATATTAGCAGGTTTCCCCTACCCTAAAGAATGAAATGCTTCCCCTTGTCTATGCTACCATTTCAAGCTTCTGTCCCTTCTCTCCTTCCAGTGACTACCCAGTACCCCCAAAACTTCTACAATGGTTGCCTTCCCTTGCAATCTGGTTCCTGGGTACTCCCTGGTGATCCAGTGGTTAGGACTCAGTGCTTTCACTGCAGGGGCCTGGGTTCGATCCCTGGTAGGGGAACTAAGATTCTGTAAGCCGCGTAGCGCAGCCAAGAAAAAAAAAAAAAGAAATCTGGCTCCTAATATTTATCTGAGATGCTTTTTCAAGGTCACTGGTATCCTCCTAACTGCTAAACTACATAACCTTTTCTCAGTCCCCTTCCTTCTTGGCAGCTTCTGTGCAATACTCGACATTACAGACCACTCAGTCTATTATGAGCCAGCTCTAAATTGTCCAGACCATGTCTCTCTTCTGTGCGAGCCAGAAAAGGGACAGCATTAACACCCTAGACCATGGGTTGGCAAACTATGGCCCGAGGGTCAAATCTGCCTCTGTGTTTTTAAATAGAGTTTTTCTTGGTCACAGTCCAGCGAGTTTATTTTCCTACTTTCTATGGCTACATTCTTTCTATACAGACAATTTGGCCCACAAATCCTAAAATATTTACTATCTGGCCCTTTACAGAAAAGGCTTGCTGACCCCTGGCCCAGATAATCTTAGAAAACTCTGCTATGGATGAACCATTTCTCATTTGCTGCGATCATTTTATACTCCATGGCTCATGAATTATCTCTAGGTAACAGCAGCATTGTGAACAACTGGGCGCTGTGTTGAGTGCTGTATCGCTGTATTTCATTCAATTCTCGCAACAAACTTGTAATATAGGTACTCTTATCCCCATTTTACAAGTCAGTAAACTAAAACTTCCAAGGGTTAAGAAACTTGCCTGAAGTCACAAAACTAGCAAGCGGTGGGGCTGGGATTCAAATCCAGGTAGCCATAAACTAGAGCCTGTGCTATTAACTACCATTCCATCCCAACCGCCATCCAATTTCCCACCTTTTATTTTAGCTCAATATTCTAAATCTTCCTAGGCCCATCTTCTAATGCCACAAGGATATAAGTCTCAGCATCTCTGCCTGGTATTCTTGGCTTTCTGCTTTCCCCATGGGAGGGGAAGCCTGCTTGGGAACCTGCTTTAAAGCTGTATTGCATAGCAAGTGTGCTATTCGTGTTTAAGATTATATATTATTTGGAGTGGCTTAGAAGGTTGATGGAGAAGATAGGAAAAGGTGGTACCATCCCAGTCCTCGGTCACCATGAAAGAGTAAGAATTTAGGCCCCCTAAGGGTATGAGCCATATCTTACATGCTTTTCTTTACTCCCAAATGAGAGAGCAGATATTTAAGAAATAGCTACAAAAATCTCTCAGGAAGTCCTCTTCTACATGTTCTTTCCTAAACCCCATGCTTACTAACATGTTAATAAAAAAGGGGGGGAATTCTCTGGCTGTCCAGTGGTTAGGACTCAGTGCTTTCACTGCTAGGGCACGGGTTCAATCCCTGGTCGGGGATCAAGATTCTGCAAGCCACGCAGCACGGCAAAAAAACAAAAACAAAAAACAAAAAAAGAAAACCCTGTCTCTAATAGAAAGGTTCTTCCTCAAGACAAGCACCAAAAGGCAGTACTAACAGCACCTTTAAATGGATACAATATTTTATAGCATACAAATGCACTTAAATGCATTTCCTCATTTAACCTCATTTATTTAAGGAAGGAGATGAGGTATTACTACCTCTTTATAGACGGGGACATCAAGCTTCCCAAAGGTCCACAAACAATTCCGTTCATGTAGGAAAACAGTAAAGCACAGTATTCAATTCAGTTCATGACTTGGGAGAGGGGCACACCACAATTTTAGGAGATTTGTTTAGAAAGCTCACATGGTTTACCATACCTGATAAAAGCCCAATAAGTAGCATCAACAACCAGCCAGAAAAAGCATCGCTCACACTGTGAATTAAGGCCCATGTTGACTCCTTGCTTTTATTGGTAATCTAGGGAGAGATGAGAAAACATTGATACATTCTACACACACTCTTGCTTTTTTACCTCAAAATGTGCGATAAAGAAACACAAAGACAAACCTATTCATTGGAAATAGATTCCAATTTAGAGTTACTTCTCAAATCTTTGGCTGAACCAACGCCACCGCGAACTTTGAGCTTTATTGAACCCTGTCTTACTGAACCCACCTTCATCTCCAGTATTGCAATGTCTGCAAGTACCTTATTCAGGACTTCCCTATTAGCTGCTAAATTCTTATAACATCAATCTGTTTTGCTTATTGCAGCGGTCTCTTTCTAGCCTGGACATCAGATAGTCCAAAGATGGTCTCTTGACTCACAGCAAATAGTTTGATTGTTTTTCAAAGAATAAACAAACACGGGCTTATTTGAGGGGTTAAAAGTACAATTTGTGGTTTTCTACCTGGGGCTGTGCTTCAGGTCAGGCAAATTCCAAGACTTGATACCACAAACCTCTTACTGTACAGTGATCACAGATGTTAAATGATATCAGGGATGATCTCTTTCATTTTCAAAAACCTGCTGGGAATATCTGCAGCTTTCAAGAGGTGCAGAAACTTTTACCTTTTAGGTCCTAGCCTTGTTAATTTAACCCTTCAGTGCCCACACTTCAAAACCAAGCATTCTAACAGCTTTGTCATTAGTGCTTCCCCCTTCTCTGTATCTGTTTCTTTTTTTTCTTTTTCTTTTTTTTTTTTTTTTTGGCGGTACGTGGGCCTCTCACTGTTGTGGCCTCTCCCCTTGCGGAGCACAGGCTCCGGACGCGCAGGATCAGCAGCCATGGGCTCCGGACGCACAGGCTCATGGGCCCAGCTGCTCCGCGGCATGTGGGATCTTCCTGGACTGGGGCTCGAACCCATGTCCCCTGCATTGGCAGGTGGACTCTCAACCACTGCGCCACCAGGGAAGCCCTGTACCTCTATTTCTTATCTTTGAAAGTGTAAGTTAGCTACCCATCTTGATCTGCAGTAACATCACAAGTAATAAATTACTATAAAATTTTAAAAGCAGTTTAAAATTTCATTTTGACTTATGACTTTAAGTTTCCAATTTAAGTGCTGAAAGTAGATGAGGTGATACTTTTCCCTATGACACTGTTTCCATTCAGATGATGAACAGTTAATGCTAAAAAAGGTCACCTTTGAACATTTGAGAAACACATTTTAATTGATTTTAAATTATTATTAGCTGATATAATGTGCCTCAGATGCAACCATTTTGATATAACGGGAAATGTGCCCTTGTCATATCACAGGTGGCTTTCACAATCTGAGTAACATGTTGAATAAGCAAATGGTGACAAACTGAACTCTGAATACAGATAGCAAAAATTCTAAAGCCGTAAGATTCTATATTTTAAAGGCTGCCTGATGAATTGATATAACAGAAAGCATATGTGTGTATGTTCCCAAATAGCAGGAATCTTATAAAAAAAAATGAATGTTTTACAGAGATCACCTTTTTGAGTTAGGAGAAGAAAACTCTATGGGATTATGACAAATCCAAGGACTACAAAGAAATTTCTCAAAACCTGTACCTGGGACAACCTGACTCCTGGGTTTAGGTGGTCTTGAGAAAGCCAGTCAGGAGCTCGGAAAGGAATGAAAAGTGATCTGAACCTGACTGCTCAGGAGATTCACTCAGGTCTAAGAGGAGGAAATCATGAATTTAGGAGAGAATGGAGTCAACTTAAAAATCGAATTTTAAATTTGGAATCAAAGCAGAAATAGTAAGGAAGAAAAAATAATCATACTTACTGTTGGCTGAAGAAATGTTCCCTACTGAATCAGGATGACTGGGGCTGGGGCCCTACCTTTTGAATAAGCGCTCTATGTGCTCCTGACACAAACTAGAAATTGTGATTCCCTGATTTAAATGATACACAGCAATAAGTTAAAGGCAAATGACCTTGGTGGACTGCTCTGAAAAGTTTTCACAGTACTTTGAAAAGAGAAAAGTAGGGAGACTCTCTTGTCATATTCAAAACAAACTGGGCCATAGCTATAAGTACCATCTATCACCTATCATATTAATGTCATTGATTTGAATTTGATTGGTCTTGTGGTTTTGTGTGAGTTGAATGCGTAAATTTGCTTTGGTTTTATGGTTGTACAAGAGCTATAATCACGGGTTTACCCTGTAAGCTTCAGTAAACACTACAGCTCTGAGATTTTTTTTCTTTTACTCCTTTAAAAAGAGCCCATTTACTTTTCTTAGGTGTAAAAATCCTGCTTCAAGGGAAAACCATAAAAGAGAGATGAGATGGGGAAGGAAGATCTTTGAAATTTAATTTGGTTCCTCCCACCAACTTTGTTTTCACCTCTCTGCACAGGCATTTATACCCAAGGATCCTTTTCAACCACTTACTATCGGGAGATAAATCACCATTAAATATAAATTCTTTTCAAAATCATATACAAGATACCTTAAAAATAAAAATATATTAAAAATAAAACCCTACAAGTCCAACAGAAAACAGATTCAGCCACATCCAGTGTTGAGGGAAAGAATACATATAAAGAATCTATATCTTCAACTTCTTCTCCTGAAGTTTCCTAACACTCACTCACAAAGCATCCTTTCGTCTTACCTCTCGGTGCCTATCCCGGTCTCGAGACTTCTCTCTCACCCAATCAATTGTATTGAAATCATCATAGGTCCCCACACCAGGGATTGGCTCCTCCAAGAAGTCCATCATCCTATTTGAAGAACCTATTCCTCCACCATTGTATGACTTGTCCTCTGGATTGAACAGAAAACAGACATTAGTACTTCAGACACTCTGGACATTTTTAATACCTCTTTTCTGAGCACCAAGAGGTGAGCCCTTAAACTATCAGATGACTGCTGTTAGGGTGTGCTGATAAAGCAGAATAATCACCTGGTCGGAACATCCATCACATTCAGAAGTTTCTGTGGCTTAGGCACAAAACGATGAGCATCTCGAGGCAGTGTGAATGGAAAGGGACGTATGAGAGCCACAGTACAAAGGGAGAATTGACAGGGGTTGAAGTTCAGTGGGAAAGGATTTGTGAAACAAAAAACAGGAGCTTGCAGCAGCTTAGGTATTTCAGTTTCTGTTCTAGGATGAAGACAAAAGGGTCAAAGGTCTTTGCAGACAAATCAAGTCAGAAACCATTTTACATTTATAAGGCAGTAATTCCATCCTCAGAGGTGGCTTTTGCCTGAGTGGGGACTCCAAAGAAAGCACGTAGGTCTCTTCTAGAGTTAAGCTGGCTGGAATGTACATATTTCCCTTCCATAGTTATAAGACTTTGATTCCTGATGCCATGGGTTTGTGGAAACTTTTACTGAGTATACCAGGACAGTCTAAGATTTCCAAGTAGAGATTTTTAAAAAAGTGCATGGCTCAGAGATGACACGTCCCTCCCTGATCCTTCAACTGGAAGAAACATATCCTTTTGGCCAACAATCACAGTCCTTCACCTGCTTCGTTTTTAGCACTTCTACTACAATTACTTAAGCAAATGCTTTATCTTCTTTTCTAGACTATAAGCTCTTTGAGGGTAGCCCTATTATCTGATTTACCATTGCCTTCTCCAGTGTCTAGCACATGGCTACGACCCAATAAATATCAGCTGAACCCATGTTTGTTTGATGAACAGTTGGGATGAGGGAGGAGTGTTCAAACTCAGAAGTTGCACTTACACAAGGTTCCTTAGTATTGCTTAACAAACTTCTTCAAAATATTTCCACAATCCTCTGGTGAAACAAGATTTCACTATTAAACACAAAATGTAAAACCGTATTCAGGAATGCATGCAAATGCACAATGAGGAAAAATGCAGAGTAATGCCATCAATGAACTCAACCAGCCACAGCTCACATTTGCAGCATCAACCTTGGCAGGGACAAAGTTCTAGCGAGACTGTTTGGTGATGAATCCCTCTGTGAAGAAGGCCAAAGTGGGCCTGAGCTGACCCCCTCTTCCCCCATCCATACCCCCACCTTCACTCTAAACTCCTAATAGACAAACTTGAGCACCCTCAAAGGATAAGTTTGAATTAACACCCAAGTTGCACCTGGTTTACAAAGTCTAAGTCTCCTGAATACCTAGTTCAGCGTACCTTTCCCAAGCAACACACACACATGAAAGGAAAAGCTCTGCAGAATCCAAATCATAATAAGGGTGGGGGTGGGGTGAGGGTGGAGTGGAGGAGATGAACAAGTTAATCTTAAAACCCCTAACCAAAGTCCTTTCCATATCTTCAAGCATACCTGGCCATAAAATGGTTGGCTGCATTTCCTATCATGTCAGTGGCATACTGATAAAGATTAATGCTGGTGCGTTGTTTGAGAGCTTGGAGGGAAACAGCCAACCGGGAAATGAGGGCAGAAAGAGACTAAAGTATGTGGGGCAGGGGGGAACCAAGCTGTTTCAATTCTCAAGACAAACGCTGACATGAACACAGGACACCAACCAACCAGAAACTGACTTTTTAAAGCAGGTTAATGCTTCAATTGAATTTGGTCTGGTTTAAGTGTGCTCCTTTCAGGAGAAATTTTCAAAGGATTTTGTGAAACTGATTTTTAAAAGCACCCAATAGTTACCTAACGTTACGCTGTATATCAAATGAGGCCCCCAGCTGGAAGAATATTAAGACAAAATGAAGATCTGCAACAAGCTTCCTAACAGGAAAGAAAAAACCCTATTACATCACTAGGTAACATGAGCACTGCATCATCCTTCTTTGTAGATAGTCTCCTATTATAAATGCAAATTGTCAGGCAGCTCTAAAAGAGCAGGCAGTGATTAGAATCCGACAACAGACTGCTTGTGATTCTCCAGATCCCCTTCTCCCTGGGGTCACGCTTCGGTCCTTGGCCAGGCTCAAGTCTGCTTACCTTCAATCACAGCTTTCTTTTTTTCTGCCTCAAGGAAGAAATAACCTTGGCAGCCCGCATTTGCTCATTTAGGTTGAGGAGCTTTTACAGAAGGAGCCCCTGTCTGAACTGCTTTAGAAGGGCACTTGCTGCATTCTCTGCCTTTCACAGGAACAAACGCCACCTAAAGAACCACCAGTGTTCCCTGGCGGTCAGAATGTGATGTCACCGTTGGAATCACGTGACCAGACCCTTGGACCAGCCTTGGAGAAAGGAAGATTTTTAACCGAGCACAGAAGCCTTAAAGATGTAGTCTCATCTAAACAAATGTCATCAAACTTGGGGCAGTCAGGTCAGTTCAGAAAACTGGGATCCAGAAGTTTTAGTTTTCAGACCTCATTTAGCGGGAAATCTATGAAGGCAAAGTAGAAATATCGGAAAGCATTTAGAGTTACAGAGACCCTAAGTTTAAAAAAAAAAAAACGAGGCAGGGGAGACAGGCAAATATAGAAAGGCTTTTTAAAAAAGGGCACTGGATACCAATAACAGATAAAATCTCACAAATGTAACAAGCTAAATAAGTGAAATGAGTGACAGATGCTGGACACAAGAGAGCACATAATATGATTCTATTCATGTAAGTTCAAAGTCAGCCAAACCTAAATTATATCATTTTAGGACACAAATGTAAGTGACTACATTCCAAAGAGAAGCAAGAAAATGACAGAAGTAAAGACAATAAAGCCAGAAGTAAAACCAGAGGAGAGAGGGGGTCGCCATCTGGATGGAGCACATGATGAGGGTGGGGCTTCTGGAAGGCTGGCAATTTTTCTTAATCCGGGCAGGGGTTACCTGAGTATTCACATTATAATTATTCTTTAAACTGTACACACATGTTTTATGTCTTTCTCTGCACACATCATAGAGAAAATTATGAAAAACTGAACCACATATGAACTTACTATACAAAGTCAGTTCTTTAATACCACCTAGTAACTTTGAAAACTCAGAAAGCAGTCGAGAAAATGAGGCGTGTTAGTGGTAGTGCTCTACCTAGAAAGCAACATCAAGTCTGATCTCATTAATCCAACCTGAGTAAAAGTAGCTATTTCAGCCATGAAAATTAATTCACTACTACAGTTGCATTGTTTCAAAGGCTTTCCCTTCTCTTGTCTTATTCCAAAGGCTATTTTTAAGCAGGTTTTAATAAACTGTGCAGTAAGGCTAGTCCAGTAAAGAAGAATGAAATTGCCATCTCTCACTATACCTACCACTGCTGTATGATATATAGGAAAGTTGTTAAGAGAGTAAATCCTAAGAGTTCTCATCACAAGGAGAAAACTTTTTCCTTTTTTCTTTTCTTTCTTTTCCTTTTATTGTATCTATATGAGAAGATGGATGTTAGCTGAACCTACTGTGGTAATCATTTCACAATATATGTAAATCAAAGCATCCTGCTGTATGCCTTAAACTTATACAGTGATGTATGTCAATTATTTCTCAATAGAACTGGAAAAAAGAAAAGAAAAAACCTGCCATCTCCGAACTCCTTACGTGAATCCACAGAACAGCCACTGTTGAACATTAATCTAGTCAGTGTGCTCCAATAATCAGACCTGAATGTAGGGCTTTCAAATGTTGTGATTACTCTCATCAGTTCTTAACGCCCAATGCATCCTGAAATGTCAGTACAACAAAACCTTAGGAAATGTGAGGCGCTTCATGGAACCTGTATGCTTTTGGTCCGTCCATCATATATCACCATATATGATGACATCTCAGTCTCTTGATAAACTAACCTAGCACTAATGAGAAGTAAAATGAAGTGGCAATGGAAAGTATTGTGGCAAAGAACTAAAAAGCTTAAAAAGCAAAACCTATGGCCCAAGTGTGACTGTCTTATACAATTACACTTTTAGAAAAGTATGTATATCTTACTTAGAGAGGATGACAGGGCCAACCTCACAAGCCTCCTTCAAAGTTATTCTTTACTCAATAGGATTCTGCCTATAGTATCTGAAGACCACTACAGAATTAACTTACTTTAATAAGATTTACATTATCTTTTTAGATTATTTTATACTTTAAGATACTATCTTTTTGGTACTTAAAAAGTGTGTAGTTCTTCAATGTACAGTGATTGGATTGCATAACCAGTACCATGTCAATAACTTCTGATGAAAGTTCATGTGTTTTTCAAATACTCCATCAGTGCTTCTAGGGGAGGAACTTTTTTATTCCATGTAAATTTACCTCTTTTGAAAATTAGAGGGCTGATAGCCATGACACAGTCCTCATACTAAAATGAGATTTAATTACAATTCAGATTAAGAAATGAGGCACTGGATTTGTAGCAACGTGGGTGGACCTAGAGATTATCAGACTAAGTGAAGTAACTCAGAGAAAGACAAATAGCATATGATATCACTTATATGTGGAATCTAAAAAATGATACAAATGAATTTATTTACAAAATTAAAACAGACTCACAGACATAGAAAACAAACTTATGGTTACTAAAGGGGAAGGAGAGGGGGATAAATTAGGAGTTTGGGATTAGCAGATACACATTACTATATATAAAATTGATAACCAACACGGACTTACTGTGTAGCACAGGGAACTATACTCAATATTTTGTAATAACCTATAAGGGAAAAGAATCTGAAAAGGAATACACACACACACACACACTAAAATTACAATGAGAATTGTTGTATTTTTTTGGCTATAATTTATGCAATTGCTTTTTGTGATTTTTTAGAAAAGGAGGCACCTGTGTTACTTCATTATTGTAAAATTTTCTTAACCAAAATTTGGTGAATTTTAGTAGTCAGTCTACCTCACTTTTTGCTTATGATTCTAAATTGTTTTAAGTTGTGTTTACAGTATGTTCTTGTCCTTTAACTTGGTGAATGTAGTAAAATTCTCTCCCATCCCCCCCAAAATATATATGAATCACTTTGCTGTACACTAGAAACTAACACAACATCGTAAATCAACTATACTTCAATTTAAAAAAAAAAGAAATGAGGCACTGGTATTCAGAATTTGACATATTTCTTTTACTCTTTTCTACCCCTCTATTCCCTTCTCTGCCAAATTTGTAATCTCTAGCACATGTTTCTTTATACAGACTGCCAGGTCAACATATTATTATGGAAATAAGAGAAAGAAATGCTTACCAATTTTTAATGCATCCTATGATAAAACCACAATGATAAAGTTAATATTTGGGGACAAACAGAGTTATCTTTGTGGAACACAGATCTGATCAGATCATTTTCTGTTTCTAACACGTTAGTGGCTCGTACAACAATGTTTTTAAAACTTTCAACATAGGAAGACCACTTAATGAGCATTTGGCACAAGTGTGGACTAGGAATTGTAAGATATTCATTATAATTTTTAGAATAGGAAAAAATTATTTTATTTTTTTAAATAAGTAAATTTTTACAAAAGAGAGCAGTGTTGTTTAAAAAAAAGATTTTGAAATATTTTTCCAACCACTTTGGAAAAAAATATTTTTAAATGTATAATAAGGATGATGACAATGACACTGCTAATTTTTTAAGGTTTTACCAATGAGAGGGATGAAACTGTTTGCACTCTTTCACAGAGGTATCTATATCTGACTTGATGACAAACAGCTTAAGCTGTGGGTCTTATTCCACATCCAATTGGTTTCTTTTCTTAGCATTTTTATTACTTAGCAGAAAGAAATATTAATGTCATAAAACTAAGTTGTCAGGAATGGCAGTAGAGATTATTCCATTCAGGACCAACTACTGAGGTACAAAGAGAGTAGTAAAACACAAAAGGCGGGCTTCCCTGGTGGCGCAGTGGTTGAGAGTCCGCCTGCCGATGCAGGGGACACGGGTTTGTGCCCCTGTCCGGGAAGATCCCACATGCCACGGAGCGGCTGGACCCGTGAGACATGGCCGCTGAGCCTGCGCTCCGCAACGGGAGAGGCCACAACAGTGAGAGGCCCGCGTACCAAAAAAAAAAAAAAAAAGGAATTAAAAGATTTAAGCTTCTGGTGTGTAAATACTCTACCAAGGGAAGAAGAGTAAAATTAAACAACGACCCTAAATATCAGATTGGGGTGCTTATTAGGCAACTCTAGATTCTTGCCTCTATACAAAAAAAAAAAAAGTAAAACTTAGGTTTTTGAAGGCATAGTGTGCCCTTCAAAGTAAGTTATATTTAAAATGATTTAATGCTCTAGCAGGAAAATGATTCAGGTTAAAGTACATCTAGCTCTTAAATGATAAAAGTCACCCAAGAGCTAACCTGGATTGCTTGAGTCTGGGAAAAAACGTACAAAAAACAAGTCAGAAAAATAAGTCAACCTTGAAACAGCTTTCCCGGTAAGTTACACTTAGGTCTAAAAACTTAATTAATGGGTGTTTAAAAGCACACTGCTTGAATGAGGAGGCATATAAATGAATGTATTTAGCTCATTTTCCTTTATGGAAACCACTTTCTAATTTTTTTCTAAAAATCACATGATGCTTAAAACTGGAAAACCCCTTAAAATACAAGAAAAGAAACTCCAATTTGAGAATAATGTTTATTTCAATCCCTAACCAATATGCCATTAGACATTTCCCTGGGGAGCTGAACAGTAACTGATTAAGTGAATTAGTTAAACACTAACAAAGACACAAGGGGAAAGAGGATAGAAGGAAACCTCGTGCACCCTGAAGTACTGCTTTAGCGATAACCACAGCTGCATGAGGGCTCACTTATTGGCAGCAGCCTAAAGAAAGAAATAAGCACTCAAAGAAATGGAGCAGGGCTATTGGTACGTATCACAGGACTTGAAAATAGTTCCATTTTTAGAATGTATTTCAGTTTTTACAGGGATATATTGTATTTTTGCAAGGCTAAAAGCACGTGTACAAAAAAGTCAACACTCGACCTAGCACACATCAGCAGATATTCATCCTGCAATCTTTTAAACTGTACCTTCATTCAACAGCAAGTACTAAGGGTCTATTATGAGCCACTTCTCACTTCCATACCTGCACCCTTTTCCCTTCTTGTACTGGTTCATCCATTCCAGATCTCCCAATAAGCCATGAACCCTTTCACATTCCATTCATCTCTACGTTTGAGAATACATTACAGTTGAAGCCCCAATAATTAGTCAACATTTTTAGGACCTTTCTATATATCAACTTGTGCCTCCATTTTGCTTCCCCACTTACCGAAACCCAGTGGCTGAAAAGCAAATGCTTTCCCCCCCTCCCCCCCGCCCCGGCCACACCGCCCTGCGGCTTACAGTATTGAACCCAGGACCACAGCAATGAAATAACAGAGTCCTGACCACTGGACCGCCAGGGGATTGCCCTGAAAAGCAAATGTCTTCCTATGTAAGCCCTGGAGAATGTCACAGGACCATGTTATGTTTTAATATACTACCTTAGTTCGGCCCCAGGACACTTATTCAGGGTGACTATTCCATTGATACACATCTGTACAGCCATACTGGTTGTTAAACAGTGAAATACCTGTGGCTGTAGATAAGTAACTACTCTTTCCCAAGGACTCTCCTCCCCCACAACCATCCCCCCCAAGGCTCCTGAACTTTCCCATGATGCAGCAGCTGGAACACTAGGAGGCTCCAGAACACTACCCGCAGCTATATCTGACATCCAATCTGACGGGTCAGTGCCTGTGTTGTTTTGACTGTCACCCTGCACCCATTTCATTTAAGGACTGACTGCTTGGTTCCTGCTCACAGCACGTTAAAATGTGAAGCTAAGAGGCAGGAAGGACAACAAAGAGGAAACTCTCTATCCCAGCTCTGCTGAGCTAGACAATCAGAGAGGTGGTGAGAGAGGTGGGGAACGGGACTGCAAAAACAATAATGAATCTATGATATGTACTATTAAAATGAAGTGTGAGGGCCATGAGAAGTATATAGGAAGGTGGGGCATGGGAGAAAGGGATAGGGAAAAGGCTTTCGAGATATGCGTGAATCTAGATTCTTATACCACCTTCAGACTCCTTGGTTCCCATTGGATACAGCTCTGCCCCCACTGGGTTGTAGACATTTGCTTGACAGTGTACCTTTTGTGCCTTCTATTCCCAGCATCTACTCTAATGCGGAAGTTCCCCACCCAAATCACTTTCATTACCAGTGGAGCCAGGGTGCTAATTGCCAGAGTTACCAGTGTTAGGAAAAATAGCTTGAGGAGTATGGCTTGATATCTGCAGACCCCCACTGTACAAAATCAATGTAGAAATAGAAGTAGAGGGGATAGGTTTGACAATGTTGCTGAGAGGGTTGTCCACATAAAGAAAATAGCCCTCTGTTCCATTACTTGTTTTTCATTCCTTCCTTCTCAGATTTATACATAAAAGGGACTGACAAGAAGACTGGTAAATGTAATGGGTAGGGAAACCCTGCTCTAAAATGCACATTCCATACCAGAGTATTGAGAAAGCTTTTGGCTAGCACGATCCTGTGTGACTACTTGTGCTTATTATTTTAGAAGCAGCATTTCTCCAGTTCTTCTATATTGAGTCTGCATTGGTTTCTCTCTATTAATCTCCAAAAGGAAGTTGGGGAAAAAAGATTAGCAACTATTCTTTAGCAGGAGAAAAAACTTCAAGAGAGGAAATACCAAGTAGGAGATTCTTCTTGGATTCATGGGAATAGTGTGATGTCATGGACAAAAAAAAAAAACAAAACAGTTAAACACACACACACACACACACACACACACACACACACACACACACATAACCTAGGAATTGCTCTTAAGGAAACACTTGTACCTGTGCACACCAATGTATGTATGCTATTCACTGCAGCACTGGAAACAATGAAAGAGTCCAGTAATGGGGGAATAGCATAAGGATAGAAGTAGACTGATGTGTACTGAAATAGAAAAATCTCCCAAACTTACTATGTGATAAAAGCAAGTTACAAAATAATAAGTAGATTTTTTAAAAAAATTAAAGTGTGTGTCTCTGTGTTAACTTGATAGAAAAAGAATTGAAAGGGTCATAACTGAGTTATTTTGAAGGGTTATCTCTGGAGTGGGAAGTAGTGAGGGAACTTTCACATTTTATATACATGTGTATTGTTTGAATCTTTAACAGTGACGTGTATTTATGTGTTATATAAGTGTTTCTAAAAATAAAAATAATGATAATGCAGCTAGAAGAGTAGAGACAAGACATTGCAAAGGGAAGACTTCCATTCTGAGAGGCAGACCACTGGGGTATTTAGAAACAAAGCAGGTGACAGTTTCTGTAGAACACTAGGAGGAAAGCACCAAGAGGAAGATGACTTAACTAAATTTTTACATGGAAGTCAATGGGAGGACTTCCCTGGTGACACAGTGCGGTTAAGAATCCTCCTGCCAATGCAAGGGACACAGGTTCCATCCCTGGTCTGGGAAAATCCCACATGCCATGGAGCAACTAAGCCCGTGCGCCACAACTACTGAGCCTGTGCTCTAGAGCCTGTGAGCCACCACTACTGAGCCCACGTGCCACAACTGCTTAAGCCCACACACCTAGAGCCTGTGCTCCGCAACAAGAGAAGCCACCGCAATGAGAAGCCCGCACACTGCAACGAAGAGTAGCCCCCACTTGCCGTAACTAGAGAAAGCCCACGCACAGCAATGAAGACCCAATGCAGAAAGGAAAGAAAGAGGGGAGGGGAGGGGAGGGAAGGGAAGGGAAGGAAGGAAGGAAGGAAGGAAGGAAGTCTTTGTGATCAGATCCATTGTCCAGCAGTGAGAAGATACAGATTCCAACCCTAGCTCCATAACTCACTAACTGTGTCACCCTGGGCAACTGTCTTGATCTCTGTGGGTTTCAGGTTCCCCATCGCAAAAATGAGGGCATATCAGCATGTATGATTTTTACGGTCCTTTCCAACTCTCGTACTCTATAATTTTAGCAATGATTATTTGTGGGTTATTCGTACATTGTGTTGAATGACTTCTGAGAAGACATTAGCTTTGAGGAATTCCAAATGGTATTTTGATTGCAGAGTTATCACAGAATACCCTTCTGGCAAGATCAATAAATGGTACTACCAATCCTTAGGAAAGTAAGATTCAGCTGAGAGATGAAGTAGAGCACAACCTGGGACCCAACACTTCCAGTCTGTGCCTAACTAGAACTATACCAACATGGCCACGGTACCTCTGGAGTACCTGCTAGCCACAGACCCCGGAAACACCCAGCACACACTCCTGAAACATCACAGCAACCCTCTCATCTACCACATAATGCCATAAATTGGAAGAAGGTGAGGTTCATAATAATCCACTCAGGATTTATTAGAGGCCAAACGCCCTCTAATTTTTTTCTCCCTTTGAGAGGGGACCAAAGTGGTCTCACTAATTAGAAAATAAACGGGGAGCTTCCAGATTCAGCTCTGGCAAGTAAAAAGCTCAGAAATTGTCTTGCTGTATACTTGAAACTAATACAACATTATAAATTAACTATACTTCAATTAAAAAAACAAAAAAGTTGTTGCTCCCATTCGTACAGCAAGAAAAAGCTAGACAAACTAAAAAATCAATAACTTTTCTTGAACCCACCGGAGAATTGCTGCAAGGGAAACTCTGACCCCCAAATCTGAAGAGACAGGCTTATCCAAAAAGACACAGAGAGATCTGCTTACCTGGAGTAGAAACTGCTAGAACCATAACTGGTAGGGCTACTTAAAGGCAACTTTGATGAATTGCTGAAGGCTGTGTGTGGACTTGTGTGAGAGTAAGGATCTCCTGAGCCTATACTTCGGTGGCTTTTATCTCCAGGAACCCTACCAAGTTCTCAAAATGAAGAGCTAAGAAACATGTCCTCCTAGCTCAGAGAAGAAGTGAAGAGCTATCATTGTGAAATAGGCCAGACCTGTCTCTGTAACAAAGGCCTATGCTCCAGGGGAAAATACTTTGCCTGAGCCTTATCCCAGTTGGGGGAAGGGCATTCTTCCCTCTCCAGCCGTAACCCGTCTCACTTAAGGGAAAAAAAGCAAAGTCAGTAGGGGTCTGGGCTTCCTGGAAATGGGCTGGGAATGCTGAGGTCAGAGACAGGAGTAGGGGGCAGGGAGAACAAAAAGCTATAACACCGGATTACACTTTGTGAAGGTTAAAGACACAAGACACAGGTCCAACAGACAATGCAATTTAATCAGAAGATTATAAAATAACCTGCTCCCCCATACCATACAACCACACCAATGGGGCTCCCATATCTTAATAACAGTGGATTACAGCTGCAAGACACAGAATCTCTTTCAAGGAATTGTACTTAAGGAAACTCAAAATCAAGAGAGAAGACAAAAACAAGGACACTACAGGAATTTAACCCCTGGCACTAATAATTACACCAAACATTAAACAAAGCCCAACTCCTAGCCAGTTTAACATAAATCTTAACACAAGGGAATTAAACTAGAAACCAGTAACAGAAAAATAGCTGGAAAATGACGAAATACCTGGAAATTAAGCAACATACTTCCAAATAACCCATGGGTCAAAGAAGTCTGAAGACAAATTTTAAAACATTTTGAAGTAAATGAAAATGAAAATACAACATAACAAAATTTGTGGGATACAGCAAAAAGCAGTACTTAGAAATTTATAATATTAAATGTGTATATTAGAAAAGAAGAGCTAAAATCAAAAGATCTGAACATCACCAGAGAAAACATACAGATGGCAAATAGCAAATGAAAAGATGCTCAACATCATTTGTCATTAGGGTAATGCAAATTAACAACAAGTTCCCACTACACACCTATTAGAATGGCTAAAACCTAAAACACTGACAATACCAATTGCTCACAAGGATGTGGAATTACAGGAACTCTCATTCATTGCTGCTGGGAATACAAGATGGTACAGCCACTTTAGAAGACAGTTAGGCAATTTCTTATAAAACCAAACATAGTCTTACCATATAATCCAGAAATTGCATTTATATATTTACCCAACTGACTTGAAAACTTAACGCCCACAGGAAAAACTACACACAGATGTTTGTAGCATCTTTAGTCATAATTGCCAAAAGTTGGAAGAAACCAAGATGTCCTATAGTAGGTAGGTGAATGAATAGACAAACTGTGGTATATCCAGACAATGGAATATTATTTAGGGATGAAAAGGAACGAGCTATCAATCCACACAAAGACATGAAAGAACCTTAAATGCATACTGCTAAGTGAAGGAAGCCAATCTGAAAAGTCTACGTACTGTATGATTCCATTTATAAAGACATTCTGGAAAAGACAAATTTATAAAGATGAAAACGGATCAATGGTTGCCAGGGACTCAGAAGAAAGGATGCTGAATAGGTAAGACACAGGAGATTTTTTAGGGCAGTGAAACTATTCTGCATGATACTGTAATAGTGGATACATGTCACTATGCATTTGCCAAAATCTATAGAGTTTTACAGCACAAAGAGTGAACCTTAATGTATGCAATTAAAAAGAAAATCTCAGGATGGAATGCAGAATGTGGCAAAAGAATCCAATTATATCACAAATTTGTGAAACAGCCTCACTAAAGGAAAAAGATGCTGACCCAAGTAACTGGAAATGAGTGGAGTTTGTAAGACTAAAGGTAAAAGAATTTTGTATAAGCACTTTACTGTAGTTGATAAAGTAGTTTCCCACGGAGGGTATGGGTTAACAATTTGAAACCATGCACATACACTGGAAATGAACAGTTAAATATTGGATGGTGGATGGTGGGAGCCACGTTTCTCACTACCTGGAGGGGAAGGTTACAGACAAGCAAGGGGAGGAGGCAAGAATGATCCATGTGGTAACGGATTACAGTTAGAGACACCAGTATGATCTCATGTTTAGCTTAATATAGATGCAGATAGTTACATACAGATAATCTATTTACAGGTATGTGTAAATACATGGGTCAGAATACACATATATTTATATTTCCTTACTGAGAGGACCTAGAAGCAACAACGCCCCAACAGAAAAAAGCACACCTCCTGCCCAGATCTTGCTTTCTAATACCAATCTCCGCTGAAAGGAACTAGGGCTCCTTGGAGAAATGGCTGATTCTAGGACTGAGGCAGGAAGTATATAACATGGGCCTGGAGCATATTGTAGTACCAGAAAGTAAATAAGTGCTTAAGAAACCTGCACAGTGACAGGGATACATCAAAGGGAGACAGAGCCAATTGAAAGAGCTCCAAATGCAAAGTTAGAAAAATTTGAATAAAATAAAGTAATAATGGATTATAGCCCAAAGTATTAAACAGATGAGTCCCTACTGATATAAATAAGTGAATGAATAAATAACTGAGAATAGAGAAATCTCCGATGAAGAACAATTCCAAATAGTGTTTGTAGATACTTCACCCTCAAGGAGGTAGAGAATAACTTCCTTATTCTTAAGTGTCAGCTACGCAGTGACTTCCTTAATCAAAGAACACATTATGGAAAGGATGAAAAAAGAGTAACTTCACAGGGGAGAAAACTGACAAACACTACCTCAGCCACGTGATCAAGGTGAACATCAGCAGTGATGAGTCATATTGATGGTATATACCTTTGATATGATGTGGTAAGAATGACACTTTACCTCTAGTCTTCCCCCAAGCCCCAGTCCAATTATGAGAAAAACATCAAACAAATCCCAACTTAGCAACATTCTACAAATACCTGGCCAGTAATCCTCAAAACTGTCAAAGGTCACCAAATACAAAGAAAGTCTTAAGAAACCAACACAGCCAAGAGGAGCCCGAGGAGACACGACAACTAAATGTAATGCGGTGTCCTGGATGGGACATTCGGTAAAAACTCAGTAGACCTGAATAAAACATATACTTAAGACAAAAATATAAATATATAAATGGGGGAGAGATTAGAGGGCATACATTCTGAAATCTGACCGGGTATTTTCCCATTAAAGAACCTAAAGGAAGCCTTTAAAGCCTATGGACCATAACCATAGGCCTCATTTTATGGGGTCAGCATATTAAAACAGGTGAGGTTTATGGCCCCACGGAGCTTTTGATAAGGGCTACTTTTTCTTTTTTTCAAGCTCAAAAAGCAGCGATAACAATTGCCATTCTCCTAGGCTAAGCGTTTAGGGAAGTTTGAATATTATGAGGGTGACGGTTCCCAAATTCCCTTTCCTTCTCCTCCTGGCACCATCCACACAAATGAGTCAGTTTGGGAGAGCCTAACTGAGATGATGAAGGGAGGATTCTCCATGAGCTGAAGCCTAAGATGTTTTCTGTTTCTCTCTGAAGGAATACTATGATCTTTCTTTACAGCGGGGCAGAACAAACAGAACTGTTTCACAGCTTCCATGGTGGATTTCATGCACCGTCATGTTTTTCATTTTAAAAGATTTTTCCCTTCCCTGGGACATCGGGAGGTTATGCTGAGGCTGGCAGGGGTGGTCTGGGCATGTTTTCACACGTGAGAGGGAAATGGCCTGCTCATGCTCCACCTGGGCTTTGAAGTCATCTGTGTCTCTTCTGGTTTATTCTCCATGTCTAATTGGTCCTATTGATCCCCACTCTGAAATTTCTCCAGAACTTATTCTTTCCCCCTCTCCATTTCCTGCTGTCCTAATTCAGGCCTTTGCTCTTTTGCCTAGATTGTTCAAAACTAACAGTTTAACTGGTCTTCCAGTCTCCAGCATACTCTTCCCCTGAACCTATCTTCCACACTGCCATAATTCTCTAAAACACCGATCTGATCACATCATTCCTCTGCTTTTAAATCATTTGGTGACTCCTTGGTTACAAGATGAGGTCCAAAAGCACAGACAATCTGGACCCCACCTAGATTTCTAACTAGATCACCCAGCCTATATCCTGCTCCAACTCTCACCATCCCCACCCTTGGAGTCTCAGGCCTCAGACATACAGACTCTGTTTCTTGAGCAGAGGACGCTCTCTCATGCTGCTATGTGCCTTTACCTGTGCTGCTCTTTCTGCCAGGAATGTCTCCTCATTCTACAGTTAGGGAGTAGCAGCAAGGCATGCTAGGTAGAAAGACAAGGAAGCGAGGGGGAAAAGAGAATCGAAGAACGTTACCAAAACAACACAGTTTGTATCTGGGTGTTCCATAAATGAATGAATCGCTGAATTGCTGACCAGGAGTTCCAGGCTGCGGAGGCAGGCAAGTGAGAACAGATGGACTATGAGAATAGCTCTGAATTTCTTCCTGTTACTCAAACCCTTTTTCTATTTGCCTCCTCCTCCCCTTCTTTCAGATCTCTGTGTTTATGTTTCTTCTAATTTACAGACTACTATAACACTACCTCAGATGCATTTAACCATGACATGCATAATTTATTTATTCATTACTCATAAATCAATCCCTCCAGCCATCTGGAAAACAAGGACCACTTCTACTGCCTTTCAAGCTCCTTTTAACTAATCTTTTTAGTACGTGCCATTGTGCCTGGTACAAAGTGTAATATTTTATGCACAGTTTCACCACCAAATACCAAGGACTTTATGACCTTTTTTTTTCTGTTGTTGTGTTCACTAGGAAATCCCATGTGAAAACATTAAATAAAATAAGAACAATTAAAAAGCAAAGCAAGAAAATTATAACACTACGGAGTATTGTAAGTGGACTGATTTTTGTGTGTGGCTCATGGAAAACAGCCTCATTATTATACGGTCAGACGTTGGAAGCCACAAGTAGTAATTCTCCTGTAAAGGCTAGTGATAAGTGATGAAGGACTACTCACCTAAAACTATATTCCACAATCATAAGCAATGTCAAAATCTTGTCTGCCTCAGTTTTCTAGTTTATTAAATAGGAATAATGGATACTTGCCCCAATCACCTACCCAGAGCAACGTGAACACAGAAAAACTACTTTGGTCATACAGATGCCATATGAAATCATTTTTCATTAGAAGCAATGATGGTAACTATGCTAAACCACTCTGGTTTAGCCGGAAGGCTTAAGTAGAGGTAGCCAGTTTAAGCTAATGGATACCCTAACTGACCACTTCACTAGAGCCAGTAATTGGTATGACTGACTCACTGTGGTTGTAAGTACTCATAAATGGACATGACACACACATGTCCCTTTTATATTAGTAGGCAAATAGGAAAACCCACTAAATACCAAACCATGAGTACCTTTCTTTTATGAACTTTAAATTCAGGGGCTCTCTTCTACTGTCACTGCCCTGAGGTACCTTTACCAGGCAAATTTCTTGTTATCCTTTTGAACCTGTGGTTTTCTTACCTGTATATTCATCCCAAGTTGGGCACCTCCCCTCAGAGGAGCCTTCCCTGACCTTTCCAACTATTGTGGTATTCCCCAGTTATCATCTATTATCATTCAGTTTATTTCCATCCTCAAACTTATCACAATGTGTAATTAACTAGAGAATCTGTTTATTTACCCAACTAGATCTAAATTCCAGATCAGCTTGCATCTTATCTATGTTAATCCTGCCACTGTATTCCCAGTGCCTATAGCAGTACCTGGTTCATACCAGGTGCTCGAAAAGTATTTGTTGAATGAGTATGTGAAGGAGTTGTGTCCTCACAGTGACAATAAGGTTAATTCAAACTTCTCAGCATGACATTCAGGCCCCAATTTACTTATTTGGGCTTATATTCTGTCTTTTTATACCTCTGTATATTATGCCTGTTGCTATCTCTGTAAAAGCTTGCTTTCTGCCTCAAATGCTCTTCCTCCTACCAAATAATTTACCTTTCAAGGCCCTTCTCAAACACACCTTTTCTGTGAAATTTTTTCCAATCCTACACACACACACACACACACACACACACACACAGAGAGAGAGAGAGAGAGAGAGAGAGAGAATGCGTCCTCTGCTAAGTCCTTGTAATATAGGGTTATAATAGACATAATAATGCTGATGATTATGATAGCTAACATTTTATTGAGCATTAACTCTATGCTGGGTACATAAGCACTTTATATGTTATTATCTCATTTAATCCTGAAAACAACTCTTAAGAGGTAGGTAGGTAGGTAGGTACTATCATAAGTACTTATGTGTCTGTTAGGCTAGCTAGAATCAACTTCATGAAGGCAGGGATGGTGCCTTAAAGCCTTGCTAATTCCCAGAACCTAGCAAAATATCTGTAATGTCATAGGCCCTTAATACAAATTTGCTAAATAATGAATTCTGACAGTAGTTTCTTGTCCCCTGATTTCACTTTGAGAATGGCAATCCCAATCACTTAAAGAACCAGACAATAAAGTATATAAATTTAATCTTAAAGTGATACAGTCCTTTCTAATTACAACAAGAAACTCAGAAGTCATAAAAGGGTTATATACCTAGCTATACAAAAATTTTAAAATATTTGTAGATTAAAAAAAACAAAGTTAACAAAAGCAAACCAGAAATAGAAAATATACATATTCAACCTACATTAGACAAAAGATTAATAATAATAATATAAAGGGCTCTTATAAAAAAATAAGAAAAGGGCTTCCCTGGTGGCACAGTGGTTGAGCGTCCACCTGCCGATGCAGGGGACACGGGTTCGTGCCCCGGTCCGGGAAGATCCCACATGCCGTGGAGCGGCTGGGCCCGTGAGCCATGGCCACTGAGCCTGCGCATCCGGAGCCTGTGCTCTGCAATGGTAGAGGCCACAACAGTGAGAGGCCTGCATACCGCAACAACAAAAAAAAAGTGTGAGAGAAAATAAGAAAAGATAATCAGCCCATTAGAAAAATAGGAACATCATATGAACAGGAAACTTCCAGAAAAAGAATTTTTTTTGGCCAGACCGCACAGCTTGTGGGGTTTTAGTTCCCTGACCAGGGATTGAACTCAAGCCCTCGGCAGTGACAGTGCAAAGTCCTAACCACTGGACCACCAGGGAATTCCCCAGAAAAAGAAATTTAAATGGTTAATAAACATGAAAATATGCTCAAGCTCATTAATTTTAAAAATTGAAAATTAAAACAATAATAGGGATGTATTTATTTATTTATCATATTGTAAAGATGAAAAAAGAATTATAATATTTAGCACCAGCAAGGCTGGTGAAAGGGGAAATAAGCACTCTTACACACTCATGCTACAGAAATGCTCTCATACACTTAAAAGATACACACACACACACACACACACACGCACATGGTTGTCCATTGTGGCACTGTTTGTAATAGCAAGAGATTGGAAGCAACTGAAATGTGCAACAATAGAAGCTTGGTTAAGTAAACTATGGTACAGCTATACCATGAAATTGTATGCAGCCAATGAAGAGAATGATGTTACTGCATAACCAAATAATAGATAAGGGGAATTCTCATTTTATAAATATATTCCAGATAATAAGAAAACAATTATAAAAAGGGGAAAGGATTTGAACAGACACTTCATCGAAGAGGATATAAGGTTGGCAGATGAGCACATGAAATGATGTTCAACATCATAAACCGTTAGGGAAATGAAATTAAAACCGTGATGAGATAACACTACATAGCTGTTAGAACGGTTAAAATTAAAATTACTGAAAATACTAAGAGCAGAACAAGTGGAAGAACTACCATACATGGCTAGTTCAGATGCAAAATGGTACAGCCACTCTGAAAAATGGTTTGGCAGTTACTTACAAAGTTCAGCATACATTTATCACACAATCCAGTGATCCCACTCCGGGGTATACTACTCAGCAAGAGAAAGGAATGAACAACTTAAATGAATCTCCAAGGCATTAAGCTGAGTGAATGAAGTCAGTCTCAAAAGTTGAAACTATGTGACTCCATGTATATGACATTCTCAGAAAGGAAAAACTATGGGACAGAGAACAAATCAGTGGTTACCAGGGCTTGGGGGTCAGGGAGGACTGACTGCAAAGGGTAATAAGAAGGAATGCTTTGGGGGTGTTGAACTGTTCTTATCCTGTCAGTGGTGGTGATTACAAGTATCTACACATGTGTTAAAATTCATAGGACTGTGTGCCAGGAGATAAATAAATGTTATTGTATGTACATTGGAAATAACTTTTAAAAAGATAAATTGTCATCAGCAGTAATGATACCTTCTATTTCTCCATCTAAGGGAGGAACATCATCTCTCATGGAGAAATCCATAGCTGTCCCTGGTATGTCCATCAAGTCCTCATCACTGGAGCTGCTCTGGAAGCTATTGAAACTCCCCTGCTGAAAGCCTCTGTTATCCATGGCTCCTGTACAGAAAAAAAAACAGGAGGCTTATTACAATGATTTCCAAGTCCCTTACCACTTATTCTTTTTTTATTGTGGTAAATACACATAACATAAAATTTACCATTTAAACCATTTTAAACTGGCAATTCAGTAGCATTTAGCACATTTACAATGATATGCAATCATCACTATCCATTTCCAGAAATTTTTCATTATCTCAAACAGAAACTTGCTACCCAGTAAACATAACTCCCCATCTCCCTCCCACCCCAGCCCCTTATAACCTCTGTTCTCTTTCTGTGTCTGTGATTTGCTGATTCTGGATATTTCATATAAATGTAATCATATAAGATGTGGGCTTTTGTGTCTGGCTTCTTTCACTTCTCATAATTTTCTCAAGGCTCATCCATGCTGTAGCATGTATCAGTATGACATTCCTTTTTAGAACTGAATAACACCTATTGTATGGATATACCACATTTTATTTATCCATTTATCAGTTGATGGACATTTGGGTAGTTTTCACCTTTTGGGTTACCACTTATTCGTATGTCCTCTTTCGTGCTCTTACTTTGACAGTATAGACACACAAACTACTTAGCATAGTCAGTTACCCTCCAGATATAACATACCACTACCCTTACAATGTAGTTGATATTGGTTTTTTGAGAACCATTGCAAATAAGCAAATCAAATGAGGACATGCATACAAAACTCATGGGAGTTCACAATAAAAATCTGAAATAAAAACTAGACAGCAGTATTCAGAAATGTGCTAGCCATCTGGGAGTGGAAAAATATTATTTTATGCCTCCGGCTCTCCCAGAGTTCTTAACACAATATAGATGCACAGAAATACTGGGAAAAAGAGGCATACTGTGCTGTTCAATGTTGTTCTCTGCTCAAGAATTTAATATTAAAGATGAAACACTTTCCACATCCCAAGTGGGAATCTTCAGATCATAAAATTTTATTCAAAAAAATCTTAGTATATTGATCATTTAAAAAAAAAAGAAAAACAGCATTACAGCCAACTTTATCTAGCCCTGCACCACCATCACCCCAGTTTTTGATGAAATCTTGATCAAGTTTCATAGCCAGCAAAGTTCTATTCGATTAGGCAAATAATACTATTTTTTAAAATTTCATTCATTCATTCATTCATTTTATTTTTGGCTGCATTGGGTCTTTGTTGCTGTGTGCAGGCTTTCTCTAGTTGCAGTGAGCGGGGGTGCCTCTTCGTCGTGGTGTGTGGGCTTCTCATTGTGGTGGCTTCTCTTGTTCTGGAGCACGAGCTTCAGGCGCGCGGGCTTCAGAAGTTGTGGCAAGCGGGCTCGGTAGTTGTGGCTCACGGGCTCCAGACACAGGCTCAGTAGTTGTGGTGCACAGGCTTAGCTGCTCTATGGCACGTGGGATCTTCCCGGACCAGGGCTCGAACCCGTGTCCCCTGCATTGGCAGGCGGATTCTTAACCACTGCACCACCAGGGAAGCCCTAAATAATACTCTTTTAAGAAACTTCTTACTCTGGGTTATCAGAATTATGTGCAAGAATGTGGTAAATACCAAATACGTTAAATTAAACTTTAGGGGGACTTCCCTGGTGGTCCAGTGGTTAAGACTCTGTGCTCCCAATGCAGGGAGCCCGGGTTTGATCCCTGGTCGGGGAACTAAGATCCCACATACTGCAACTGGAGAGCCCGTACGCCACAACTAGAGAAGCCCGTGCACTGCAATGATGACCCTGAGCAGCCATAGTTAATTAATTAATTTAAAATTAATTAATTAAATGTTAGGCCTAAAAAAATTGGAATCACAGCAGTTAAATTAAATATTTTAAACATTGAGCATAAAGGAGAAATAAGCAACATTTACCAGGACTTCAATTAATTTTCAGGCCCTGGGCCATGCGCTTAAAGTGAACGCTTTCACTTAATTTTTCCAGCGTTCCTAAGCTGTGGCATTAGCACTCCTAGTGCAGATGAGGAAACCAAAGCTCAGAGAGACTAAGTAACCTGCCCAGTTAGTGTTTTTAAAAGACGGTAAGCTCCAAATCATGTGTTCAATTTCACAACATCTCACTTATGATAAAGAGGTCAGCCTGAAGGAGGAGGTCAGCATGAGTGACATTTATGAACCACCTATTATGTATGAAGCATTGTGGGATAGTGGGACAGATACAGAAATGATGCTGGGTAGGCCAGATGAGATGAAGATTGAGAGGCAAAGACTTGGGAGTTATCAACATCAAGGTGATGACTGAAATCAAGAGAACAGATATTCTAAGGGAAATCTGCCATTCACTTATGGATAAGGATGAATATAAATAAAAGAAACACATTCTCAACAACATTCTTTAGTATACACCAATAGCTTGAACTCTGTGCAGACATGAATCTAAACAACAGGTTCTCCAGGAACATTACCATGCTTCCATGGTGACATATGGTCAGGTGGAGACGGTAGGGTCATTTACCCAGAGGTACTAATAATTTAGAAAATTATCTATCATAAAACCATTCCCTCAGCTACAAAACCTCTAACCTTCCTATGTGGATCAAATGTTTCCTAGGATACTAAGAATCCATGCTTTGCATCTTCAGCCCAGCTCCCTCGCTGCCAGCCAATCCTTCATCCTCGCTAGACTCTTCCTCCTGCTCTATCCTGCTTCCTTCACGCCCCTTCTCTGAGCACACCTGCAAAAATGCACTTACACGAATTCCTCTGAATTATGATTCTAAGCAAGAGGGTGAAAAAGCGGACTCTGCCGCTGCTTCCAAGTCTAACCTGACTACCACGGATCCTTAGCAGGTTTTTCCTATTACCAACGACACAGGAAATTCTGAATCTCTCAGTCTTCCCTCCTGTCATCCAGGAGGAAGTGTCTTTAATCTTTATTTAAGAAAAAAATTAGTCTCTCTATTTTGTTCTTGATCTGACTGAGATAGCAGATCCTTACCTGCCTTACTCTGAGTTACTTTATCTTATCCTTTAAGGAAACCTACTATCTCTAGCCCTCATCTCTATCTCAAGCTCCAGTCCTTAATTCCCAAGAATTCCATTTGACACTTCCGTTGCTGCTTCAAACTCAACAGGATGAAAATGAAAAACAAGCAGAAATAACATTAGCCTAAACACAAATAACAAAATCCAAACAAAGCATGTTTCCTGCCCTCACCCCTCATATCAACTTTCCCTTTTAAATGTAGGTGGCATCAGAGTCAATAGTTGCACTTAATATTTGTCTAACTCTGGGATTTACTACGTTCAACGAACCTATAAAAGCAATCTCAAAAGTAGGTATTCCAGGTTTCTAGAAATCTTAACGGAAAACGAGCACCATTTTAGCTGATGAGAAGAACTTGAGAGATTTTCTTTCTGTTTAAATTCATCCAACGCCTGTGAATTCCAGTGACTAGCACTGAAAGTAGGCAAGAAAATTTGCAAAATGATGCAGAATCCTTTCCCTCTCTCTTCACTGGTTATGTGCTTCATTCAGGAAATGATTTAAAATACACAGTTTCAGCAACTCTACATTAGCCACACAAATCATAGGAAGAAAAAGTATGGGGAGTCCAAAAATAATTTATATTTGGCTTTGGAATATGTCCTGTAGTCATATTTTCAGAAGGTGTACCTATTGTTCTGGGAATTCATTAAAACAAAATAATGACGCTACAAGATGAAGACTCAACAAAGGAGAAGCTGGAAAACTCTTCCGTTTCCCCATTAGGACCTTACAAACTCCTTCCTGTAACCCACTGACACAGAACAACCCAGCTAAATTGAGCTGCCTCATTTCAAACATTTCATGGAACAGTTATCTGGTTCAGTGTTTGGGTTATAAAGTGCTTCCTTAATAAGTACATAGAAATAAAGGGTCAACAAAAGAAAATTAGAAGCAGCAAGCAGATCAAGCAAAACAGATGCAACAAACTGGAGTTCAACAAAGAAAAAGAACATAATCAGTAAAACTCAAAGTGATATTTTGCCCGTGGATAATCCATTCTGGTAGTAGTTGGTTTTATTTTGCAGATATAAAAAAGTTCCAGACAAAAAGTTAAAGCAGCAGAATAATGAGGAAATAATTTAAAGTTCCTCCAAGTTGAGATTTGATCCTGCATTTAGTTGAACTCCAAGCCTATTGCTCTTTCCATAACACTCTGGGGCTTCCCTATGACATGTCAGTCCAGAGAATGGCACATCTGGAATAAATCAAACCTCTAGATGGTCACAAGCCTGAGGTCAGCCGGAATTTAGGGTAGACCAGGAACAAAGTAACAGGATTTATTATCCCAACTAGTGGATTACTATAGGGCTCGTCATACAAGGAAGGGTTATGGGGGGAGGGCAAACAGGGAAAAATGTTTGGTTGATATCTGCATTACATAGCTGACACTTTCAGTGCCTTTTGTCACCTTCTTGCTTAAAATCATAAGCTGGTTCCCCATTGCCTTTTGGGTCAAGTTTACATTTCTTTGTATGGTATTCAGAGCCCTATCAAATCTAGATCCCATCTACCCAGACAGACTTATCTCCTGCCATAGATTTGTTATACTCCACATAGGCCATGTACTTTAACACCTCCATACCTTTGCTCAGGCCATATATTCTATCTGAAATCCCACCCAGCCCCCATCCTCTTTTTAGCCTGGTGAAATCCCCTTCAATCCATCTCGGGCCAGCTCATACAAGCTTTTCCTCAACACTCCCTTTGTTCAGACATCTATGCTGATTGCATAATCTCTTCCACTTGAGTCTTGTGACTACACCGTATCCTTCTCATTTTTGTGGTCTTAACAACTCTAGTGTTGTTCCAGAGAAGGTATTCAATAAATGCTTATTGAGGAGGATTCTAGTTGGGGAGGAATGGTTAATAGCCAGTCAACATATTTACATAGCCAATACTCAATAAATCTATGCCTTGCACTATGAGGGTAGAGGATTAAGGATACAAAAAACATCTGTTACCCTGTCACTGCTCTCAAGAATTTATTATCTAGTTGGGGAGGAAACTTCCACATAATGTAATTATACAACAGCTAAGTGTTAAACTGCTAGAATAAAAGTGAAACTGGCATTTAGAAAATGGAAGGGAGATTGTAAGCTAGAGAAGCCTTCATGGAGGAAAGAAGGTATTCGAGGACCAGGAAACAAAATGGCCAAAGGCTTGAGATGAGAATGAGGCTGGCATCTGTGCTTGACTAGAGGACAGGGTAGCTGTATGTGAGCAAATGGTTGGGAAGCCAATGGAGTCGCTGTAGTTTTTGAGGAGCAACATGATAAAAACATAACTTTAGGAGGTAAGTGTGGCAGCAGTGGACTGGAAGAGAGAGGATGAAAAGGCTAGGAAGGCAGTTCACCACTTCCAGTTTCAACGTAGGTCATTTAGGATGGAGGAAGAAGGGGGAAAAGGGGAGGAGGAGTGCATATTCCCAACAGCTGTACTGAAAGAGCCAGGTGGGGATGGGGTGGGATGGTGCTAATTTGTGGTATGGCATACTAGCATCTTGTTTAACTAGTGACAGCAACACATGTTGGTACAAACAAATTAATACCTCCATCTCAACTAGCCCATTTGGCAAAAGCAAATGTATAAACCAATGGGCAGGCTGATACCCACAACCCTTCAAATAAAAATATAAAGTATGTCACATATTCCAATGCTAACAAACACAAAGAAGCAATAAACTTTTCTATTTCTTATTTTGGTTCAAGAACGATAACTGTTGACCTGCACATGGCATTCCATGTACGTAATATGCCAGATACCACAAATGTGGAAAAGGGAGGATGCAAAAGGAAAAAAGGGTAAGAGAGGCATTATACAACCTACCAAGATACAAGTATTGTCTTATCATTTAAAAGAAAGAACATTAAGTCAATCCTAAGTATAACATTGAAGGTGACAAGAACTGGCACATACATAAAATCACCCTTTTTCTACCCACTATACTTTGAGCTACTTGAGGACAGGGTACCTTAAATCTGTATTCCTAAGTGCCTGACACAAAGAGAGCTCAGTAAATAATCTAGATTATACTCCGATTCCAGTTTTAGTTACTTTATTTTGAGAGGCAGAAATGAAATGCAAATCTTGGACAGTAGTCTCTGAGGTGCCTTATTTCAGAGGTTTGGGCCAATCCTAACCCAAGTCACCTTCTCTACCTGTCAAAATTTCAAGTAAAAAGTTCCAGGAGGAAATAACAATGCTTCTTCTCACAGTGTGGTCTTCATCTGGGAGTCATCCTCACAGACAAGTAGGGGTTATGAGAAAAAACAGAACTCAGAGCAGGCAGTACGAGAACAGCAGTTCTCAAATTTTTTGGTCTCAGGATCCCTTTAGTCCTCAAAATTATTGAGGGACCTAAAGAGCTTGTATTTATAGGGGTTCTATCTATAGATATTTACTGAATTAGAAATCAAACCCCAGAAATGTTCAAAATAAATATTTATTAATGTATTTAAATATAATAATACTCCTCCCATTATATGTTTATGTTAACTTTTGGAAAAAAAATCTATATTTTCCAAAAAAAATTAGTGAGAGGCATTTTGCAAATCTTTTTATTTTTTAATTTTTTAGATTTTTAAATTTTTTATTCTTACTTTTATTTATTTATTGGCCTCACCACGCTGCTTGCAAGATCTTAGTTACCTGACCAGGGTTCGAACCCGGGCCCCCTGCAGTGGAAGCTCAGAGTCCTAACCACTGGACCACCAGAGAATTCCCACAAATCTTTTTAATGTCTGCTTTAAGAGGACACATATTCCATTAGCCATCAGAGCAATGACATCAGCACCTGTCATACAGCCTCTAGAAAACTCCACTGCATATTCATGAGAAAATGAGAATGAAAAAGGCAAAGAAAATCTTAATATTAATATGAAAATAGTTTTGATTTTGCAGACCCCATGACAGGGTCTCAGGAAGCACAGACCACTCTTTGAGAATTGTTAAAGGAGAGAAAGAACACAGAATGGAGAAACCATACTTGGGCAACACTCATGACTGGTAAGAAGGAGGAAGAGGACAAACCAGTCAGATGAGACCGTGTTGACAGATGAAGGAAGTGGAAGTGAAGCAAACTAATATTTCCTATAAATATTTTTCCAAAGGAGAAATAGCCTTGATATATAAAGAGATTGTTCAAATCATTAAAACTGAATCCCAACAGATGAAAGGGCAAAAGATATTGGTAAGTAGATAATTTATTAAAGGAAACGGGGAAAGGGGTTTTAAAAATTCAGAGAAATTAAAATTGAAACAATAATATGCTATTGTCCCTTAGCATTTCTTTGGTTTTATCTCAGAAATTCTTTCTTTCTTTCTTTCTTTTTTTTTTTTGGCTGTGCCACATAGATTGTGGGATCTTAGTTCCCCAACCAGGGATCGAACTCAGGCCCCTGCAGTGAAAGTGCCAAGTCCTAACCACTAGACCACCAGGGAATTCCCTCAGAGATTCTTCAAATATGGTAACACTCTGATAGAAAGGCTTTCAAGAGTGACAAATAAGATGGCTAGAGAAGCACCCTGAAGTTCAAGGACAAGAGCCTGCCAGGCCTGACAAAGACACCACTCATATTTTATAGATCACTTTCACTTTGGAATATATGAGTAAAACACCAAAATAAACTTTAAGAAACTGAAATATAGCATTACATTGAAAGATTTGCCTACTATAAATAAGGAGAGTTTATTCCAAGAACACAAGACTGATATCACAAGGGAAATTGTCGACATCATTTATCAGACTAACAGATAAAATTTTAAAAGCCATAATTATCTCAACAGATGTCAAGAACAGATTTTAAAAGTTTATATTTATTCCAGATTAAAATATTTTAAAAATATTCCAGGTGGAAAATTTGTTTCTTGACATGATACAGAAAATTTAAATTAAAACCAAGAAGCAAAATCTCATTCCCCTTAATACAGGAAGATAATGATGCCTCCTGTTGCCTATTATATTTAACATGGTAAAAGAAAACTTTAAGAGGAAAAAAGTGAAGAATGCATATAGGAAAGGAAGAAATATATTTTGATGTTTGGATTGCATGAATACATATCTATACAGCTCTAAAAATATTAACTAAAAATAACTAAAGGTAATAAATGAATTCAGAAATTATAAGGCAAATAGACAAAAAAACAACTGCATTCCCATGTACTATCACAGAACTAGAAAATACAATAATTTATTTATGATAGAGACATACACTTGAAACACAATATTACTGTAAAATTTATAAAATCCAAGTAGGAGGAAAAAAAGAATGACATAAATCAACAAAGAAGTATCATGCTCATGGATAGAAAGTCTAAATATAGTAAGAACAAAACAGACACCAATCTGAATTGTATTACAACTATATATTAATCTAGAGTCCCTATGGCATCCTTTAGATAACTTGAAAGATTGATAGTGAACTTTACCTGGAAGAATAAGTAGGCAAGGATACTAGTGTATATATTTTCTTAAGTAAATATGGCAAACATAACCTGTCAGATTTTAATCTTCTACAAAGAAACAATCATCAAAACCTTATGGCACTGGATTAAGAATAGAGATTCTAGCAGTGGACACGCACTATTTTACGAACTTAATAGCTGATAAACCAGAAGCAACACAACTATAAGGAAAGGATCAACCACTTTTTAGTAAATAGTTGAGGGATTGCTAGATATCAAAATGGAAAACAATGTACAATTACAACATATACCACATTGTGATAAATTCCAAATGGGTTTTTTTAGGGTTGATTTTTAAAATAACACAGAATAGTATATTCATTCCAGATGTGGTGGACAGGCAAAGTTATTTCTGACCATGGACACATACAAAATGGATTAATTGATATGTAGTAAAATAAATAACATTTTGCATCAGGGAATGTATGTAATAAAATGAAGTGAAAAGAACAGAGGAACAAATCTGTGTCATCATTGATAAAGGTAATAAAAAAGGTGGATGCACATATTCAAGTAAAGATTAAAGGAGGATTTCTGGTCAAGAATGTAATAAGGAGCTTGGAAGTTCTCATTCTCATCCTCACAATGAGAAAAAACTGAACAAACTGAAAATCAACAACTCTCCTTAGATCCATCAGAGAACTCAGATTACAGGACAAACTACCGTCTCCAAACTTAGGGAGACAGACAGGCGGATACAGAGAATCATAGCTTACACTAGCGGAACCCTCTTTGAGAACCAGTGCCAGGGTAGGAGAACCTAAACTGTAATTGAAGAATAGCTAGAGGCTTAGTGTGGACAAATTTGAGAGTTAAGAACTCGAAAAGGCCCAGTGAAGACCAGAGAAAAATCCCCTCGTGCTTCCAGTAGGGGCAGGAAAATGAACAGGGCATTCTCTTCTTTTTACAAGGCTGATCCTCAGGAGAAACTATTTTACCAACGCCTAACCAACTTAGCGGAAAGGAAAACTGAAGTCTAGCTCCCTCCAGCCTTCCTGTCTCACATAAAGGAGAAAAAACAAAAGAAAATAAAACTGAGAAGCACCTGTGAAGTTCACAGTCAAGGGGGCACAGGCTTGCTAAAAGACTGAAACCTAATCATAGGACTATAGAACACATCCCTTCCTCCATGCCTTACTAAAACATCAACAGGGCTCATGAATAACAATAGGAGAATATAACTATAAGAACTGCAAAACCCAAATACATATGAGGGACAAAAACAAAGACATTAGAGAAAATTTTAGCCTCTGACACATACAGATACAGCAAACAGTAAACATATCCTAACCCCCATCCAGATAAACATAAAATCTCACACTAAAGGCCTATTTACTTTAGTTATTTTTACCCAGTATATCATTGTCCAGCTTTCAAAAAAAATTCCAAGGCATACTAAAAGACCAGAAAAAAAAACAAAAACAGCATGTAGAGACAGAGCAAGCATCAGAACCAGAGTCAGATGTGGAAGGAATGTTGGAATTTTCAGAACAGCAATTTAAAGTAACTATGATTAATATTCTAAGGGCCTTGGAAAAGGTGGACAACATGCAAGAACAGATGGGTAATGTAAACAGAGAGATGGAAACTAAAAGAAAAAATCAAAAGGAAATACTAGAAATGAAAAATGCTGTAAAAAAAAAAGGTGAAGAATGTCTTTGATAGATGCATCAACAGACTGAACACAGCAGAGGAAAAGGATCAGCAAGTCTGAAGAAATGTCAATAGAAACTTCTAAAACTGAAATGCCAAGAGAAAAGAAGAATGAAAAAAAAGAATATCAAGAGCTGTGGGACAATTACAAAAGGTGTAACATACACATAACGGCAATAACAAGAAGAAATGCTGCAAAAGAAATATTTGAAGCAATAATAATGAAGCAATAATGAAGCAATAAAAACCACAGGTCCAGAAAGCTCAGAGAACATGAAGGAGGATAAATATATACATACATACATACTACAACTAGGCATATAATACCCAAACTGCAGAAAATCAAAGTCTTGAAAGTAGCCAGAGGAATAAACACCTTACCTATAGAAGAGCAAAGATAAGAAATACACCAGACTTCTCTTCAGAAACCATGCAATCAAGAAGAGAGAAGAGTGAAAAATATGAAGTATTGAAAAAAACCACGGATCAAGAATTCTGAATCCAGAGAAATTATCCTTCAAAACTGAATGAGAAATAAAGACTTTTCTCAGAAAAGCAAAAATTGAGGTAATTTGTCAGCAGTAGACCTGCCTTTCAGGAAATGTTAAAAGATATTCTTTAGAAAAAAGAAAAATGATAGAGGTCAGAAACTCATATCTATGTAAAGAAAGGAAGAGTGCTAGAGAAAGAATAAAGTAAAATAAAATATTTTTTAATTCTTAATTGAGCTACAGACAACAGTTTGTGCAAAATAATAACAGCAACAATATTCAGTGATGATATCTTATGGATAAGTGAAATGAAAGACAGGAATATTATAAGGGACAGAGGGAGGAAGTGGGAATACTCTGAAAATAAGGTACTTGCATTATTACTCATTAAGTAGAATTGTGTTATTTGAAAGAAGACTTAGATTAGCTGTAAATGTATATTGCAAACATAAGGGCAACCACTAAAAAAAGTAAAAA
This sequence comes from Delphinus delphis, assembly GCF_949987515.2. NCBI lineage: Eukaryota > Metazoa > Chordata > Mammalia > Artiodactyla > Delphinidae > Delphinus > Delphinus delphis. The sequence goes on from NC_082704.1 coordinate 84,457,428, forward strand.
GATAAAAAGGAAAGGAAAAAGTATGATTAATATGCTAAGAAAGGAGGAAAAATGGACTCACACAAAATGTTCAATTAAAACTAGAAGGCAAAGAAAGAGTGGAAGATAAAATAAGAAAACAACAAGGGCAACAAATAGGAAACAGTAACAAATATGGCAGATAATGTGGACTCAACATATCAGTAATCACTTTACACATCAATAGTCTATTAAATATACCAATTAAAAGGCAGAGACTGCCATAGTGGATAAAAATACAACACCCAACTATGTTGTCTATAAGAAACCATGCTAACACTAATTAAAAGGAAGCTAGAGTAGCTATATTAATTTCAGAAAAAGCTAACTTCAGAGCAAGGCAAATTATCAGGGATAAAGAGGTACATTACAAAATGATAAAGGGGTCAATTCTCTAAGAAGCCATAGGAATCCTTAATGTGTATGTGCCTAACAACAGAGCATAAAAATACATGAGGCGAAAACTGACAGAACGGCAAAGAGAAACAGATGAACCCACCATTATAGTTGGAGACTTCAACAGCCCTCTACTGGAAATGGACAGATCCAGAACCAGAAAATCAGTACATACATAGCTGAACTAAATAGCATCAACCAACTGAATCAAGTTGGCAAATATAGAATCCTTCATCTAACAGCAGCAGCAGAATACACTTTTTTTTTTTACACTTTCTTCTTAAGCTCACATGGATCATTCACAAAGACAGATGACATTCTGGGCCCTGAAATACACCTTAACAATTAAAAAAAAACAGAAATCATGCAAAGTTTGCTCTCAGATCGTAATGGAATTAAACTAGAAATCAACAACAGAAAGGTAGCTGGAAAAACCGAAAATACTTAGAGATTAAAGGACACACTTCTAAATAACACATGGGTCAAAGAATAAGTCACAAGAGAAATTAAACATTTTGAAGTAAATGAAAATTTAAAATCAAAATTTGTGAGAAGCAGCAAAACCAGCACTTAGAGGGAAATTTATAGCATTCAATGCATATATTAGAAAAGAAGAAAGGTCTAAAATCAACCCTCTAAGTTTCCACCTTAGGAAACTAGGAAAAGAAGGGCAAATTAAACCCAAAGTAAGCACAAGAAAATAAATAATAAAAATTAGAGCAGAAATCGATGAAACTGAAGACAGGAAATTAATAAAATAAATCAACAAAACCAAGAGTTGGTTCTTTTAACAGATCGATAAAATTAATAAACCTATAGCCAGGTTAACTAAGAAAAAGAGAGAGAAGATACAAATTAATAATGTCAAAAATGAAACAGGAACCATCACTATTCATCTTATGGACATTAAAAAGATAATAAAGGAATATTATTAGAAAATCTATGCTCACAAATTTGATAACCTAGATGAAATGGACTAATACCTTGAAAAATACAGTCTACCAAAACTCACACAAAGAGAAACAGATCAGTGAATATGCTTATATCTATTAAATAAGTTGAATCACTAATAACCTTCCAAAACAGAAAGCACCAGACCCAGATGGAATCACTAGTGAATCCTACCAAACATTTAAAGAAATTATATCAATTCTCCACAATCTCTTTCAAAAAATAGAAGCAGAGAGATTATTTCCTAACTCATTTTATGAGACTAGCATTATCTTAATACCAAAACAAGACAAAGACAAGAATAGAAAACTACAATATTTCACATGAGCACAGTTGCAAAAAGCCTCAACAAAATATTAGCAGATCAAATCCAACAATGTATAAAAGAGTTATATGCCATAACCAAGTATGATTTATTTCAGGCATGCAAGGCAGGTCCACCATTAAAAAATCAATTAGTATAATGCATTACATCAACAAGCCTAAAGAAGAAAAATCGTAAGAACATATCAATCGATGCAAAAAGAAAAAAAGCATTTGACAAAAATCCAACATCCATTCATGATAAAATCTCTCAACAAACCAGGAATGAAGGGGAACTTCCTCAACTAGAGCTAACATTTTAAACATAATGGTAAGGACCTAGATGCCTTCCTGCTAAGACCAGGAATAAGACAAGGATGTCTGTGCTCACGACTCCTACTCAGCATCATACCAGAAGTCCCAACTAATGCAATAACAATTAAAGGAAACAAAAGGTATACAGTTTGGGAAGGAAGCAATAAAACTGTCTTTGTTCACAGACAACATGATTGTCTACACAGAAAAAAACTCCTGGAACTAATGATTAACTCTAGCAAGGTTGCAGGATACAAGGTTAATATACAAAAGTCAACTACTTTCTTGTATATCAGCAATGAACAAATGGAATTTCAAATTAAAAGCACAATGCCATTAGAGCTGTAAAATGTGCTGCTGTGGGGAGGACTAAATGAACCAGAAATCATTACTCCTTCTAGCCTGGAAAATCTCCAACATTAGTTTACACCATAGGAAACAATCTTTTTTGCCTGTATCATGAACAGCCACTCTGGGGTATTTGAAAGAGTTTATAATAAAGTTTTTCAATTGGAGATTGTGGCTATAGAGATACTCATCAGAGAACTATAACAACGTCAGTGATTCCCAGAAAGTCATCGGGCTTGGAGGGCAGGAAGCCTCTCCACGATGCATGTCATCTCGGAATAGATCATGTCATGAAATCTCTTTCTACACCACTCTTACAGAGAACCTGGCAGTGTTTTCCTAAACAGATGCCCTAGTATCAAAAGCTCAACTGATGGAATGAGATGTAAACCCCTAACATAGTAGGAAAATACACATAAAGGACTGGAGAGAAGGAAAGAGTTCAGGACTGGTTGTCAGGAAACCCAGTCCTGTGTCCCTTCCTCCTCTGCCTCTCTAAATATCAGTTTTCACATTTGTAAAATGTGCTCCCTCACCCCACCCACCAAGGATCATAAACTCTTTGAGGGCAGTGGTAAGTCTTAGCTCCAGAATCACACATCTAGGTTTGGCCAAGAATAAAACTGTAAAATAAAAATAAAAAAAAATTAAACACAGTGCCATTTACATTAGCACCAAAAATATGAAATAATTAGGTATAAATCTAATAAAATGTGTACAAGATCTATATGGTTAAAGAAATCAAAGATCTAAATAAATGGAGACATATTTCATGCACATGGACAGGAAGACTCAATACTGTCAAAGACGTCAGTTCTTCCCAGCTTGATCTATAGATTCAATGCAATCCTAATCAAAATACCAGAAAGTTATTTTGTGGATATCAACAAACTGATACTAAAGTTTATATGGAAGGGCAAAAAAGTCAGAAAACCTCACACAATATTGAAGGAGAAGAACAAAGTCGGAGCACTGACATTACCCAACTTCAAGACTTATTAAAAAGCTACAGTAATTAAGACAATGTGGTGTTGGTGGAAGAATAGACAAATTGATCAATAAAACAGACTAGAGAGCCCAGAAATAAACCCACACAAACATAGTCAACTGATCTTTGAGAAAGAACAAGAGGCAATTCAATGGAGAAAGGACAGTCTTTTCAACAAACGGTACTGGAACTGGACATCCACATGCAAAAGAGAAAATGAATCTAGACAAAGATCTGCAACTTTCACAAAAATTAACTCAAAATGGATCATAGACCTAAATGTAAAGTGCAAAACTATAAAACTCCTGCAAGAAAACCTAGGTGACCTTGGGTTTGGAGATAACTTTTTAGCTACAACACCAAAAGTATGATCTATGAAAGAAAAAAGTTGATAAATTGGACTTTATTAAAATTAAAAACTTCTGCTCTGCAAAAGCCACTGCTAAAAGAATGAAAAAAACAAGGCACATATGGGAGAAAATATTTGCAAAAGACACACCTGATAAGGGACTGGTACCCAAAACATACAAATAACTCTTAAAGAAGTTTTTTTTTTTCTTTTGGGCACGCTGCGCAGCTTATGGGATCTTAGTTCCCCGGCCAGATATTGAACCCGGGCCCTCAGCAATGAAACTGCAGAGTCCTAACCACTGGACCACCAGGGAATTCCCAAGAACTCTTAAAAGAGTTTACACATAAGGAAATTCTGACTCTTAAAAATCATCCTGTGGAACACAGAAATCTGTATTAAAGTTATTTAAACCAGTGGTTCTCCAAGCGCACCGTGCATCAGAATCCCCTGAAGGGCTTATTACACAGACTGCTGGGCTGCCTACCGGAGCCCACCCCCGATTTTCTGATTCCCTAAGTCTGAGGTGGGACCTGACCATTTGATTTTCTAACAAGGTCCCTGGGAATGCTGGTGCTGCTGGCCCTGTGCATCAAGAAAGATGTAAAGTCTGAGAAAAATAAGAGCAAGGCCGAGCAGCCACCAAAATGGGGTTTTAGAGTACACAAAAAGTTACAAGGCACATATTAAACAAGTTGAGTCTTTTTTTGCAGAGTACATTAGGCGAAGTTGGGAGAGAACAAGTCCCACTTATTTAAGAACTTGAGAAAAGATTGAAAAGTTGTTTGTCTTTTCCTATCACACTCTTTCTCTCTCTGTGTCTCTCTCACCATCTGTAATACTGTATTGCTATACTGACCTGAAATCATAAATCTGTAATGGGCAATGGGCAAAGGCACTAAGAAAGGTAGGAATGAACAGATCAGCCTAGCTGAAATGGAGAGTGCACTGGAGAATACTGCTAAGGCCTCCTAAAAATGCTAGACTAAATCTGCATTCTCCATCCCCTCCCTCTTTTCTCTTAAAGATTGATCCTAGATAGCATAACTCATTGGACTATCCCTCATTTCCAGGAGACAAAACAGGCTGCTGATAAGCAACTCTGAACTCTGGCACAATATCCTCTGCCACTCTCTACACCCAAACATGTACGTAGTCAAAAGGTGGATGGAGAACATAAGAAGAGTTTCTAAGAAACTCCTAAATGTGCCCACAAAGCCAAACATCCAATGCTGTCTATTACGTTCACCTCAGTTTTTCTAGCAACCAGCATAGTGGCTGGCGCATAGTAAATGCTCCCTAAATAATTGCTGGAAGAGTGACCAAATCTGAGGGAAGTGATGTAAATCTGAACGGTCCTCCTATATGATCACAATGCATACTTTCCTTAGACCCAGGCATATAGATGATGGGTTCAGAAAGCCCAGCACCTACATGTAATGAATATGAGGGAGGGAGCCAATCAGAAGGCTCAGGTATGGGAAAAGTGTGTGTACATACATGTGCAAGCACTTCCACCTACCTGCAATGACAAGGCCCATCCCGACACACTACACGTGTACATAATAGATAATGATGAAATCTACTCTTCCATATGCTTCCAATGGTCTGCTAAAAAGAAGATTTGCCTTTCTGTGCACTGAGAGGATGAAACACAAGGCTTATTTCCGTGCACACTGAACATGCAGACACGATGATAATAAAGATGTTTATTCTCACACAAATCCCCTAGACAGTAAGGCCACTGCACCCCCCCAAAAGCCACTCAATAAATATTTATCAAAGAAATAAATGAGGAGGAGGGGGGAAGACGGCGGAAGACTAAGAGGCGGAGATCACCTTCCTCCCCACAGATACATTAGAAATACATCTACACGTGGAACAACTCCTACAGAACACCTACTGAACGCTGGTAGAAGATGTCAGACCTCCCAAAAGGCAAGAAACTCCCCACGTACCTGGGTAGGGCAAAAGAAAAAAGAATAAACAGAGACAAAATAATAGGGACGGGACCTGCACCACTGAGAGAGAGCTGTGAAGGAGGAAAGGTTTCCACACACTAGGAAGCCCATTCATGGGCGGAGACTGCGGGTGGCAGAGGGGGGAAGCTTGGGGGCCGCGGAGGAGAGCACAGCAAAAGGGGTGCGGAGGGCAAAGCGGGGAGATTCCCACACAGAGGATCGGTGCCGACCGGCACTCACCAGCCCGAGAGGCTTGTCTGCTCACCCGCCGGGGCAGGCGGGGCTGGAAGCTGAGGCTTGGGATTCGGTTGGAGCGCAGGGAGAGGACTGGGGTTGGCGGCATGAACACAGCCTGCAGGGGGTTAGTGCACCACGGCTAGCCGGGAGGGAGTCCGGGGAAAAGTCTGGACCTGCGAAGGGGCAAGAGACTTGTTCTTCCCTCATTGTTTCCTGGTGCGCGAGGAGAGGGGATTAAGAGCCCTGCTTAAAGGAGATCCAGAGACGGGCGCAGGCCGCGGCTAAAAGCGTGGACCCCAGAGACGGGCAGGAGACGCTAAGACTGCTGTTGCCGCCACCAAGAAGCTTGTGTGCGAGCACAGGTCACTATCCACAACCCCCTTCCAGGGAGCCTGTACAGCCCACCACTGCCAGGGTCCCGGGATCCAGGGACAACTCCTCTGGGAGAACGCACGGCGCGCCTCAGGCTGGTGCAACGTCACGCTGGCCTCTGCCACCGCAGGCTTGCCCCACACTCCGTACCCCTCCCTCCCCCTGGCCTGAGTGAGCCAGAGCCCCCGAATCAGCAGCTCCTTTAACCCCGTCCTGTCTGAGCGAAGAAAAGGCGCCCTTCAGCGCAGAGGCGGGGCCAAATCCAAAGCTGAGCCCCTGGGAGCTGTGAGAATGAAGAAGAGAAAGGGAAATCTCTCCCAGCAGCCTCAGAAGCAGCGGATTAAAGCTCCACAATCAACTTGATGTACCCTGCATCTGTGGAATACCCGAATAGACAACGAATCATCCCAAATTGAGGAGGTGGACTTTGAGAGCAGGATTTATGATTTTTTCCCCTTTTCCTCTTTTTTGTGAGTGTGTATGTGTATGCTTCTGTGTGAGATTTTGTGTGCACAAAATCTTTTGTGTGAGATTTTGCTTCCACCATTTGTCCCAGGGTTCTATCCGTCCGTTTTTTTTCTTTGTTTTTACTTAAAAAATTTTTTTTTCCTTAATAATTATTTATTTTAATAACTTTATTTTATTTTACCTTACTTTATTTTATTTTCTTTTATCCTCTTTCTTTCTACTTTTTCTCCCTTTTATTCTGAGCCGTGTGGATGAAAGGCTCTTGGTGCTGCAGCCAGGAGTCAGTGCTGTGCCTCTGAGGTGGGAGAGCCAACTTCAGGACACTGGTCCACAAGAGACCTCCCAGCTCCATGTAATATCAAACGCCGAAAATCTCCCAGAGATCTCCAACTCAACACCAACACCCAGCTTCACTCAACGACCAGCAAGCTACAGTGCTAGACACCCGATGCCAAACAACTAGCAAGACAGGAACACAACCCCACCCATTAGCAGAGAGGCTGCCTAAAATAATAATAAGTCCACAGACACCCCAAAACACACCACCAGACGTGGACCTGCCCACCACAAAGACAAGATCCAGCCTCATTCACCAGAACACAGGCACTAGTCTCCTCCACCAGGAAGCCTACACAACCCACTGAACCAACTTTAGCCACTGGGGACAGACACCAAAAACAACGGGAACTACGAACCTGCAGCCTGCAAAAAGGAGACCCCAAACACAGTAACATAAGCAAAATGAGAAGACAGAAAACCACACAGCAGATGAAGGAGCAAGATAAAAACCCACCAGACCTAACAAATGAAGAGGAAATAGGCAGTCTACCTGAAAAAGAATTCAGAATAATGATAGTAAAGATGATCCAAAATCTTGGAAATAGAATAGAGAAAATGCAATAAACATTTAACAAGGACCTAGAAGAACTAAAGATGAAACAAGCAACGATGAACAACACAATAAATGAAATTAAAAGTACTCTAGATGGGATCAATAGCAGAATAACTGAGGCAGAAGAACGGATAAGTGACCTGGAAGATAAAATAGTGGAAATAACCACTGCAGAGCAGAATAAAGAAAAAAGAATGAAAAGAACTGAGGACAGTCTCAGAGACCTCTGGGACAACATTAAACGCACCAACATTCGAATTATAGGGATTCCAGAAGAAGAAGAGAAAAAGAAAGGGACTGAGAAAATATTTGAAGAGATTATAGTTGAAAACTTCCCTAATGTGGGAAAGGAAATAGTTAATCAAGTCCAGGAAGCACAGAGAGTCCCATACAGGATAAATCCAAATAGAAATACGCCAAGACACATATTAATCAAACTGTCAAAAATTAAATACAAAGAAAGCATATTAAAAGCAGCAAGGGAAAAACAACAAATTACACACAAGGGAATCCCCATAAGGTTTAACAGCTGATCTCTCAGCAGAAACCCTACAAGCCAGAAGGGAGTGGCAGGACATACTGAAAGTGATGAAGGAGAAGAACCTGCAACCAAGACTACTCTACCCAGCAAGAATCTCATTCAGATTTGATGGAGAAATTAAAACCATTATAGACAAGCAAAAGCTGAGAGAGTTCAGCACCACAAAACCAGCTTTACAACAAATGCTAAAGGATCTTCTCCAGGCAGGAAACACAAGAGAAGGAAAAGACCTACAATAACAAACCCAAAACAATTAAGAAAATGGCAATAGGAACATACATCTCGATAATTACCTTAAATGTAAATGGATTAAATGCTCCCACTAAAAGACACAGACTGGCTGAATGGATACAAAAACAAGACCCATATATATGCTGTCTACAAGAGACCCACTTCTGATCTAGAGACACATACCGACTGAAAGTGAAGGGATGGAAAAAGATATTCCATGCAAATGGAAACCAAAAGAAAGCTGGAGTAGCAATTCTCATATCAGACAAAATAGACTTTAAAATAAAGACTATTAGAAGAGACAAAGAAGGACACTACATAATGATCAAGAGATCGATCCAAGAAGAAGATATAACAATTGTAAATCTTTATGCACCCAACAAAGGAGCACCTCAATACATAAGGCAAATACTAACAGCCATAAAAGGGGAAATCGACAGTAACACATTCATAGTAGGGGACTTTAACACCCCACTTTCACCAATGGACAGATCACCCAAAATGAAAATAAATAAGGAAACACAAGCTTTAAATGATACATTAAACAAGATGGACTCAATTGATATTTATAGGACATTCCATCCAAAAAACAACAGAATACACATTTTCTCAAGTGCTCATGGAATATTCTCCAGGAGAGATCATATCTTGGGTCACAAATCAAGCCTTAGTAAATTTAAGAAAATTGAAATTGTATCAACTATCTTTTCCAACCACAACTCTATGAGACTAGATATCAATTACAGGAAAAGATCTGTAAGAAATACAAACACATGGAGGTTAAACAATACACTACTTAATAACGAAGTGAACACTGAAGAAATCAAAGAGGACATAAAAAAATATCTAGAAACAAATGACAATGGAGACATGACGACCCAAAACCTATGGGATGCAGCAAAAGCAGATCAAAGAGGAAAGTTTACAGCAATACAATCCTACCTTAAGAAACAAGAAACATCTCGAATAAACAACCTAACCTTGCACCTAAAGCAATTAGAGAAAGAAGAACAAAAAAAAAAAACCCAAAGTTAGCAGAAGGAAAGAAATCATAAAGATCAGATCAGAAATAAATGAAAAAGAAATGAAGGAAACGATAGCAAAGATCAATAAAACTAAAAGCTGGTTCTTTGAGAAGATAAACAAAATTGATAAACCATTAGCCAGATTCATCAAGAAAAAAAGGGAGAAGACTCAAATCAATAGAATTAGAAATGAAAAAGGAGAAGTAACAACTGACACTGCAGAAATACAAAAGATCATGAGAGATTACTACAAGCAACTCTATGCCAATAAAATGGACAACCTGGAAGAAATGGACAAATTCTTAGAAATGCACAACCTGCCAAGACTGAATCAGGAAGAATTAGAAAATATGAACAGACCAGTTACAAGCACTGAAATTGAAACTGTGATTAAAAATCTTCCAACAAGGCTTCCCTGGTGGCACAATGGTTGAGAGTCCGCCTGCCGATGCAGGGGACACGGGTTCGTGCCCCGGTCCGGGAAGATCCCACATGCCACGGAGTGGCTGGGCCCATGAGCCATGGCCGCTGAGCCTACGCATCCGAAGCCTGTGCTCCACAACGGGAGAGGTCACAACAGTGAGAGGCCCACGTACCGCAAAAAAAAAAAAAAAATTCTTCCAACAAACAAAAGCCCAGGACCAGATGGCTTCACAGGTGAATTCTACCAAACATTTAGAGAAGAGCTAATACCTATCCTTCTCAAACTCTTCCAAAATATAGCAGAGGGAGGAACACTCCCAAACTCCTACGAGGCCACCATCACCCTGATACCGAAACCAGACAAGGATGTCACAAAGAAAGAAAACTACAGGCCAATAACACTGATGAACATAGATGCAAAAATCCTCAACAAAATACTAGCAAACAGAATCCAACAGCACATTAAAAGGATCATACACCATGATCAAGTGGGGATTATTCCAGGAATGCAAGGATGCTTCAATATACGCAAATCAATGTGATACACCATATTAACAAATTGAAGGAGAAAAACCATATGGTCATCTCAATAGATGCAGAAAAAGCTTTCGACAAAATTCAACACCAATTTATGATAAAATCCCTGCAGAAAGTAGGCATAGAGGGAACTTTCCTCAACATAATAAAGGCCATATATGACAAACACACAGCCAACATCGTCCTCAATGGTGAAAAACTGAAAGCACTTCCACTAAGATCAGGAAGAAGACAAGGTTGCCCACTCTCAGCACTCTTATTCAACATAGTTTTGGAAGTTTTAGCCACAGCAATCAGAGAAGAAAAGGAAATAAAAGGAATCCAAATCGGAAAAGAAGAAGTAAAGCTGTCACTGTTTGCAGATGACATGATACTATACATAGAGAATCCTAAGGATGCTACCAGAAAACAACTAGAGCTGATCACTGAATTTGGTAAAGTAGCAGGATACAAAGTTAATGCACAGAAATCTCTGGCATTCCTATACACTAATGATGAAAAATCTGAAAGTGAAATCAGGAAAACACACCCATTTACCATTGCAACAAAAGGAATAAAATATCTAGGAATAAACCTACCTAAGGAGACAAAAGACCTGTATGCAGAAAAGTATAAGACACTGATGAAAGAAGTTAAAGATGATACAAATAGATGGAGAGATATACCATGTTCTTGGATTGGAAGAATCAACATTGTGAAAATGAATCTACTACCCAAAGCAATCTACAGATTCAATGCAATCCCTATCAAACTACCACTGGCATTTTTCACAGAACTAGAACAAAAAAATTCACAATTTGTATGGAAACACAAAAGACCCCGAATAGCCAAAGCAATCTTGAGAACGAGAAATGGAGCTGGAAGAATCAGGCTCCCTGACTTCAGACTATACTACAAAGCTACAGTAATCAAGACAGTATGGTACTGGCACAGAAACAGAAATATAGATCAGTGGAACAGGATAGAAAGCCCAGAGATAAATCCACGCACATATGGTCACCTTATCTTTGATAAAGGAGGCAGGAATGTACAGTGGAGAAAGGACAGCCTCTTCAATAAGTGGTGCTGGGAAAACTGGACAGCTACATGTAAAAGTATGAGACTAGATCACTCCCTAACACCATACACAAAAATAAGCTCAAAATGGATTAAAGACCTAAATGTAAGGCCAGAAACTATCAAACTCTTAGAGGAAAACATAGGCAGAACACTCTATGACATAAATCACAGCAAGATCCTTTTTGACCCACCCCCTAGAGAAATGGAAATAAAAACAAAAATAATCAAATGGGACCTAATGGAACTTCAAAGCTTTTGCACAGCAAAGGAAACCATAAACAAGACCAAAAGACAACCCTCAGAATGGGAGAAAATATTTGCAAATGAAGCAACTGACAAAGGTTTAATCTCCAAACTTTGCAAGCAGCTCATGCAGCTCAATAACAAAAAAACAACCCAATCCGAAAATGGGCAGAAGACCTAAATAGACATTTCTCCAAAGATGATATACAGACTGCCAACAAACACATGAAAGAATGCTCAACATCATTAATCATTAGAGAAATGCAAATCAAAACTACAATGAGATATCATCTCACACCAGTCAGAATGGCCATCATCAAAAAATCTAGAAACAATAAATGCTGGAGAGGGTGTGGAGAAAAGGGAACACTCTTGCATTGCTGGTGGGAATGTGAAATGGTACAGCCATTATGGAGAACAGTATGGAGGTTCCTTAAAAAACTACAAATAGAACTACCATACGACCCAGCAATCCCACTACTGGGCATATACCCTGAGAAAACCATAATTCAAAAAGAGTCATGTACCACAATGTTCATTGCAGCTCTATTTACAATAGCCAGGACATGGAAGCAACCTAAGTGCCCATCATCGGATGAATGGATAAAGAAGATGTGGCACATATATACAATGGAATATTACTCAGCCATAAAAAGAAACGAAATTGAGCTATTTGTAGTGAGGTGGATGGACCTAGAGTCTGTCATACAGAGTGAAGTATGTCAGAAAGATAAAGACAAATACTGTAATGCTAACACATATATATGGAATTTAAGAAAAAAAAAAAAGGTCATAAAGCACCTAGGGGTAAGACAGGAATAAAGACACAGACCTACTAGAGAATGGACTTGAGGATATGGGGAGGGGGAAGGGTAAGCTGTGACAATGTGAGAGAGTGGCATGGACATATATACACTACCAAACGTAAAACAGATAGCTAGTGGGAAGCAGCCGCATAGCACAGGGAGATCAGCTGGGTGCTTTGTGACCACCTAGAGGGGTGGGATAGGGAGGGTGGGAGGGAGGGAGATGCAAGAGTGAAGAGATATGGGAACATATGTATAACTGATTCACTTTGTTATAAAGCAGAAACTAACACACCCTTGTAAATATACTCCAATAAAGATGTAAAATAAATAAAAAATTTTTTAAAAAAGAAAGAAATGATGGGAGAGACAGGTAATCTAAGGGCACTCTACACTTTTCCATGTCAGGCAAGGCTCACCCTCCTAGAGTCCTTTTACTGGGGCACTGCACTGAGAGTACTCGCTCCCAGGTACCAAGGACAGGAGAGACGGAGTAAATCCGCACATGCACCTGCATGCCCTAGGTGAGTCAGACAGGGACACACTGACAGAGACAGAGAGAGATGGAAATAGACAGTATGGTAACATAAAAATCTAGGGTGTTCTCATCTCCATAGTGTGTGGTATGCATATAAGATGAGCAATAAGATGGGCCCCCTGCCCTTATCCCCCACCGAGTTCAAGAAGAGTCTGTGGTAGGCATCTTAAGGAAGCTCACAGTCCTGTCTGCAGGTCCTGGGAGATAAGGGACAGCTTATGAGTGCAAACTCCTACACATCCTATAGGCAGGAAGTTTCTCCACAATTGTGCGCACCTCTCCATCATCAGAGGAGAGGGGGTGAGGGTGCCCTCTTGATTTGGGGGAATATCAAGACTCACTCTTTGGCACCCCCAACATTCATGCCCATCTGCACTGTGGATCTGAAGTTCATTCTCCTAAAGCTGCTCACCAGAGGGCAAGTCCAGTGATTCTGCCTGTCTCATTCCTTACTGTATCCTTAACACTCAACACAGTGCCTGACATGTGGCAGAAACTCTGTACATATTCAGGAAGGCAAAAAGGGAGACAGAACGAACTCAGTCCTGCCCTATGTAGGCAAAGCTCCAGCTATCTGAAGCCCTGACTGGAGACAACACTTGAGATAGTGCTCACTTCTGGGCTGAAAGGGAGGGAAGGAGGGAGGGAGGGCGTGGGAAGGCTCTGGTCTCCGCCCGCCACCCCAGGTGGAGAAGGCAGGAAGGGAGTAAAAGGGAAGCTCACTCTCTAGCACTCTGCACATCTGAGCACATAGACATTACTTAATAGGACATCTCTTCTAGAACACTGGCAAGCCCACTAGACAGAGAGCCCCAAATCCCTGATTATTCTGTTTTCCTGTGCTTTCCCAATATCCACCAGTCACTCAAAAACTCTTACTGGAAAGGAAGAGGGGATGGAAGGAGGGAAGAAGGGAAGAAGAGAAGGAGAGAGGGAGGGAAGGAAGGAGGGGAGGAGGAGGGGAGGAAGGGGAAGAGGGAGGGGAGAAGAGAGGGGAGGAAGGAGAGAAGGAGGGAGGGAGGGAGGGGTGATTTATAGACTGTCCTTGGTGCAGTTCAGCCCACCCTCTCTGAATCCTTGCTCAGGTGCATTGCATCAAGACAGCACTAGCACCCAGATAGCAAGGATTAGAGAGGGGGAGCAGGGCAGAAGGCTCAAGCTCAACACGGAGAAGGTTCTCTATTACCTAAGTCTTTGCAAGAGCAGGAAGCAGAAGTCCGCACACTGTGTGCCCTGGGAGGGGAATTCCTAAGAAGCCCCATTCCGCAGCTCACCCAAACTCAGCACATGCAGGATATTAGGTGCCACAGAAGTCCACTCACCTACACATATCCTTTGAGATAAGGACCACATCCATCTTCTCAGCCCAATGTCAGCACACTTGCTCAATAAGTACTTGAGGAAGGGAGGGGGAGGGGAAAGGGAGGAGAGGTGATTCACAGGCGCTTTGTCCTTCCACCTGTAGAAAAGGGCCCCGCTTGGGGTCCTGGAGTAGGTGCACTGGGGTCCTGGAGTAGGTGCTAGCACTCACATCTGGGGCTCAAGGGAAGTGGGAGCAGAGCAGAAGGCTTGGAACGTGCACACCACAGGCGCATCTGTGTGAGGGGATAAAGAGAAGCCCAGGCCCCACACGCTGAGCCTGTGTATCCACAGGCACTGTCGTGAGAAAACCAACTGTCCCAGGGCCCTCTAGACAGTGAGGTTGGCGTGCCTGACCAGCTAGCTCACCGTGGCACCCCCAAATAGCAGGAGCTCAGTAAATGTGTTAAATGGATGAACAAAAAAATGCACACACAAATAACTGACTGAAAGAGCATCAAGCACAGCAAAGCAAGTGCTGTACAGGCTTCGTCCTACACGGAGACCAGGCTCCCCATCTTGCATCCTTGCGCAAGCTCACGGCACAAAGCTGGCACTCAGCCTAGGTTGCAAGGAGAGGGGAGCAGAAGTGAAAATCACGGTCCAGGCAACGCCATACGTGCTTTTGAGCGTGTGTGCACAACAAGGAAGTTCGAGCTTCTACAAACAAGTGTAAATACTAACAAAGTCTCTCTCCTGCCTTTCAGTTTGGGGCAGAAATGTTGTCTCTACTTAGGTGTGTCTGTGTGCATGTGCACGGGGGCACATGGGTACGCACAGCACAATGAGAGGCCTCAATTCCCGGCACACCCTGCGTGCCTGTGTTCTAGGCTTGGGGGAGTTCATTCACCACACACCTCCACCTGACAGGAAGTCCTGTAAAGAGAGAAGCTATCCCGTATTCAGCAGGATGCTCCCAGCCCAGTTCATGGAACACAGAAAGGGATCAATACACATGTAATGACTGGATCGTTCAGCAGAAGGTGCACGATGACAGGGCTCGCCCTCCTGTAATCCATGCACATAGGAGGTGCTTTGAGAATTCACAACTCCGATATGCAATGGGTACGGGAGAAGGAGCAGTTCGTTCTTCTGCACACCGTGTGTGTGTGTGTGTGTGTGTGTGTGTGTGTCTAATGTTAAGTGCATACCCTGAAAAGTAATGATAAGGCTCTTCCTTGATAGAGTCTTGGCTGTGACTTCACATAACCTCCTCTGCTCACCACGTGTGTGGCTCTAGTCATGAGCACACGTACCCTCTGCCACAGCTTGCGGGGACACAGCACTGGGCACATACATGACAAATGGGGAAACGTGTTCCCTTCCACCCTCTATGGGCTAAGTCACTCGGAGGCTGATTTGCTTGTCACTGCATCCCCAGCACTTCCACTAAATCAGTGACTCTCAAACTTGAGCGAACATCAGAGTCAGCAGGAAGGCTTGTTAGAATACAGATGGCTGTGGTCCATCATTTAGTAGGTCAGGGGTGGGGCCCAAGAATTTGCGTTTCTAACAGCTTCCCAGGTGATACTAATGGTGCCGGTCCAGTGACCATGCTTTGAGAGCCACCACTCTTAAAGATTTTTTTTATGTGAATCATTTTTAAAGTCTTTATTGAATTTGTTACGATACTGCTTCTGTTTTATGTTTTGTTTTTTTGGCCATGAGGTATGTGGGATCTTAGCTCCCCGACCAGGGATCGAACCTGCACCCCCTGCACTGGAAGGCGAAGTCTTAACCACTGGACCCCGCCAGGGAAGTCCCAAGAGCCACCACTCTACACAGACATGAAAGAAATGAAAGACTGGGACGGGTGATGTAAAGACTCTCTACTATTTTAAACATGGATGAGATTCATTTTCTAGGAAATTTTGTACAAGGGCAATGGACTGGGACAGTATTTGTCTCCAAGTACCAAGAATGAGAGAGGGACCCGAATAGAAGGCTCAGGGTTCTTCAGACTTAGTCTATCACCCGTGTGTGTGTGTGTGCGCACGCAGGTACAAGAAACATCACTCTCCTGCTCACAGGTGATTTTCCTATGATTGTGCGAAGATGACATGCCCTTTCTGCATATGCATGTGTGGGATAAGCAATAAATAAGGGTGACTTCCACTGAGGCTCTGGCTGTGGAAGAAGCGTGCAGAAAGCTCACTGTCTTGCACACTGGATACGGGCAAGAGCACACTGCCAGTGACACTTAGTATCCTGCACACTCCGTGGATGCAGTTCTGGGTACAGGGGACACACCTTCTGTGTTTCTATGCCTGAGTGCTCTGTGTGTGTGTGTGTTTACAGGGAAGGCTCACTTTTCTGCATCCAGTGTGTTCACATGTAATCGTACAGAGAGGGAAAGACAAGGCTGTCTCCTGCACACAGCAGCATGAATGGGAGCAGCAGTGAGAAGGCCTCCCTCACTGACTCCTATCCATGGGAGGGTTAGGAAAGCTGATGGGTCTGCACGCTGGGGTGGCAGTGGGAGGGCACAACAGGCTCCATCTCCTGCCCTTGCTGTAAGCGGGAGTCTCTGCACACAGGTCCACATTGCTGAGCATTTCTGGAGGCTGGGGTGTTGAGAAATCGCACTGTGGCATATCCTGCACATGTTTGTGTCTGCAGAATGGGCAGCAGGGAACATAGAGATCTCCTTCATTCCTCTGAACAGTGGCCTATTCGTGCACAGCATCCATGTGTCATAGTGTGTTTATTAGTCCCCCACCAGAATGTAAGGGTAGCAAACATGTCCGTTTTGATCCCTGCTACATCCTCTGTGATGACATAGTAACTGGCATTTAGTAGACACTCAAATATCTGCGGAAGGAAGGGAAAGAAGGAAGGAAAGTTGCTGCACAGGAGCTCTGTCCTTCTAAATGTAGACATGGCTCCTTCCCTTGGAGTCCTAAACAGGGGCAGTGACTCAAGACAGCATGGGCTCCTAGACTGAACGAGGGAGGGTGGTGCACCCAGCCTGGGCACATGTCTGTGTGTGTGCAACCAGTCAGGCCCTTCTCCTGCACACAGCGCATTTATGTAGGACTGTACTGAGGCTTAGAAGATTCTCCTACACACATCTGGCTGTGACCAGGATTGGGGGTGGTGGTGGCCGTGTCAAGTCCCAGTGTGCAGCCTGCCCACCCTCAGGACATGTGGGCATGATGAACGAAAAGGGGTCCATTCTCCAACCTGCAGGGAGGGACCAGACGCGGCTCATTCTCTCGTGGGCCGGTTGCCCAGCACAGCAACTGAGCTAGAGCAGGTACTCAGTAGGTAGCTGTAGAAAGGAGGGGAGGAGGACACAGAGGTGCTCTGTCCTATGCGAAGGTGGTGCTCCCTCTCTCAGAATCCTTGCCCAGGTGCATTGCATTCAGAAAGCACTCTCACCCAGGTAGCAAGGATTAGAGAGGGGGAGCCAGAACAGAAGATTCCAGAACCTGCATGCCTTGCATGTGTATTTAACAAGGAGGCTCACCATTCTTGCCCAGTGCATTTATGTAGGATTGAACTAAAGCTAAGAGAAGGTTCTCCTACACAGATCAGTGTGAAAGCGGCAACGAGAAGTGTCATACTTGTCTGTATGTTGGGGGGTGGGGTAGATAAGTCCCTGACGTGGCCCACTCACCCTGGGTACATGCAGGGGTGATGGGTGATGACAAAGTCCACTCTCCTCCCTGGACTGTAAGATCCAGGAGGGCAGGGGCCAAGTCGGTCTTGTCCAACTTCTGTGTCCCATGTCCAGCACGGTGCCTAATAAATATTTTTGTAAAATGAAAGAATGAATGAGGGACAGACGGCAGGCAAGCATGCAGCAAGCAGCAGAGAGGTGATGTCCATATCCTCTGTCCTGCTCCATGCAGAGCAGGCTCGCCCTCAAGAACCTCTGCGCCGGTGCACTGCATTCAGAAAGCGCTCTCACCCACGGACAAAAAAGAAGAGGGGGGAACAGAGCAGAAAGTACTGGTGCTGGCACCCTATATGTGTGCATATGTACATAGTTAACTCTCACGGTCCCATTCCCACGAAGTATCACTATGTGCATGTAATGAGACTGATCCCTTTCCCCAGCATGTGCATGTGTACTCATCTCCATACACGAGGTCCCATGGCCATTCTCTCTCAGACAGCCTCTGAATAAAGACCGTGAGCAGCATCTTTTTCAGATCGTACATGAGAGTTTATGCGTGTTGGCTGTGTGTGTGGGTTAACAAGAAGGCTGGGATGATCACCAATGTACATGCACATGCTACAGGATGGTACAGTAAAGAGGCTACTTTGCCCCCTTCCATTCCTCTGCTAAACTATAAGCTCAGGGAGGGCAACAACTGGTTGTGGGAGCCTCGTCACCCACTGGATATTTCTCCATTACAGTGTCTGAACGTAGGAAGCCAGAATAAAGAGAGAGCTCATGCCCTGACATAGGTATAAGCCTGCCCACGGGGAATGATGCCCATTCTCCCACATGTGCCCTCCAGAGAACCCAGGGACGAGGACTCTGGGCCAGTCCATCTTATTCACCAGTGAATCTCTAACACCCAGTGCAGCGCACCTCATAGCAAATGCAAATATTATAAAGACGGTGGGATGGTGGAAAGGTGATATAGAGGTGCTCGGTCCTTCTCCATGCAGACCAGGCTCAGCCTCTTTGAATCCTTGAATAGGTGTGTTGCACTAGAGCAGCACTCACACCTAGGTTCCAAGGATTCGAGAGGGGGAGCAGACAAGAAGGCTCAGGCACCTGCAGTGTGTGTGTGTGTGTGTGTGTGTGTAGCTATGACAAAGAGTCTTGGCCTCATGTATATACATTGATGAGTGATGGTATAGAGCGGCAGAGAATGTTCCATGTGAGATCAGAGAAGGTTCCTGATTTTGTGTACTTGTGGGTGACAGCAGCAATGAGAAGGCCACTCTGTGACCACCCACTCTCGGGGCAGGTAGGGGTAATGGCTGATGAGGAATTCCATTCTCCTCCCTCAACTGTAAGCAACATGAGGGTAGGAAAGCGGTGTGCCTTGTTGACGACTGTAGGCTCAATGCCCAGCTTAGTACCATGTATAGAAGAGGTGATCAATAAACATTGGTGGGGTGGCTGGAAAGGTGCTCTGTCCTGTATGAAGATGGAGCTCTCACTCTCAGAATCCTTGCCCAGGTGCATTGCATTCGGACAGCACTCTCACCCAGGTAGCAAGGATTAGAGAGGGGAACCAGAACAGAAGGCCCCGCGTGGACTTAATCAGAGGGCTCCCTCTTCTTCACAGAAGCTGCTTAGTTGTGGCACAGAAGTAAAGACAAGGTTCTGGAGCTTCACATTGAAGATGTCCAGTTGAACAGATATTTTGTCTGTTCTCTCAGATAACAACAACAAAGAAGTATAAACCTGTTAGGACAAAGAGACCAGGAGGAGAGAAGAGTGTGAGAGGAAAGAGAAAACAAATGAATATCACTGAGGCTCATTATCCCCCAAATCCTTTGTGTGAATGTGACCACATACAGTCGAGCACAGTTGTTCTCAAACTGCAACATGCATCAGGATCACCTGGAAAGCTTGGTAATACACAGGTTATAGGGGTTTCTGACTCCACAGGCCTGGGGAAGGGCCCAAGAATTTGCATTTTTAACAGGTTCCCAGGAGCTGCTGCCACTGCTAGTGTCTGGGACTACAGTGGTGTGCTGGGAAAACCATGGACCCTGTGAATACTCAGGGTATTCACATTACCCTTGTTCGAATTCAAGCTCCACCACGAATGAGCTTAGAGAATCAACACTTTCTGAAAAATGGGGTCAATAAAGCCTACCTCCTTACGGTGCCAAGAAAACGAAATAGGATGACAAATAAACGCAAAGTGGAGTGCCGCACCTGTCACGCGTCTGTCGTCACTTGTACTTCTTACCCTCCACTTATATGTGTCTGTGTATTTGAATGAGTGTCCATTTTTAAGGGTGGGGGTCACACTCCTGCAAGCAAGGGACACATGAGAGGGAAGAGGCCTGAATACCTGTGAGACTGAGTACCTGCAAGGGTGGGGGATGAACAGATTCATTCTCTTGAATTCCTTGTGTGCGTGAGTTGACGAGTCTGTCTCTCCCTCAATCTCCCTTATCAACAAAGTTCACACCCCATCATATATAAAGAATATGAAGGAAAACATCAGAAGTTTCCTCTACTCGGCGTGCATGTGCGTGTGTGTGTGTGTGTGTGTGTGTGTGAGAGAGAGAGAGAGAGAGAGAGAGAGAGAGGGGCGCAGTGGGGAACCACTGCAACAAGATGCACCCTGGCACCCTTGTGCAAACGTAGCACATAGGAATGGGGTTTAGAGAGCTCACTGTTCAACTGCAAGAACAGTGGAACCAGAGGGCCTGTGCCTTTGTCCTGGGGATCCATTATGCATGAAGTTCTGCATGCAGGCGTGGGGGGCGGGGGCAGCACATACGCCCCCACACCAGAATGGGGCAGATGAGGCTTGCCCTCCTGAGAACCCTGCATGTTGGAGGGCGTTTTAGAAAGCTCACCCTCCCAGGCAAGGGATGTGAGAAGGAGCAGGTGAGGAGAAGAAGTCAGAAAGTGAACTCTTTGAGTGAGAGTCCGTATGTGCCTGTGGTGAGGGGTGGGGAGGGAAGGGGTGGGGAGAGAGAGAGAAAAATAGAGAAAACATACAAGTGGATGAATGAGAATGGGGCATTTGCCCCTGTGAGTATAAAACCAAAGGCACCAGCTGTCTCCCATCTCTGAAAGCTCACCTGCCTGTCTACGCTGGAAACTTGGCCATGCGTGGGCCTCCTGTGCACGCTCACCCTCCCGTCTATCTTGCTGGTGTGTATGAGAATGCTGGTATCTGTGTATCTGTGAACGTGAGAGCAAGCATTAACAAGCGAGTGCACCTTCATTCAATAACTTCTCAAGGGAAGAACCCTGAGACAGCTCACTGCTCTTCCTGGGAAGTATGAGAGAGCAGGGTCAAGGGCAGGAAGGCTCCATCCCTGCTCACCCCGCCAGTGGGACTCTGTGCATGCAGGTCCACACCCCTACGTAGATGCCCGGCTGTCCTGGGGGTGAGGCAGGGTGCTTGGCGAGTGGAGTCTAAAGAGTAAAAACTCATTCACTAGCGTGTGTGCACACCTGCGCAGTGGGTACAAATGAGGTTCATCCTCCTTTATGTGCCCACTAGCCAGTATGCTCAGGGGAATATGAGTGTCCTGTTTGCTGCTGGCTCCCTACAGCCAGTGGACTGTCTGGCACATAGTAGGAGGTAACGAAATAATGGCAGGCAGGCAGGAGAGAGAGGTGATATACAGGCACCATCACAGGTGACATCTGTGCTTCCATCTGCAGATGAGGCTCAGCCTGCTCGAAATTCCTGCCCAGGTGCATTGCGTGTACAAAGCACTAGCAACCAGCTAACAAGGATTAGAGAGAAGGAGCAAGTGAGAGGGCTCCCAAGGGTGGTGCGGGAAGAAGGACAGAAAAATCTCACTTTTCCCAGCCCCTTGAACACGTGAAGGCAGGCTTAACGGGAGTGAGGAATTTTATTCTGTGGCACAAGCTCACAGGACAGTAAGCCCAGGGCCCCTGATGCTTTGCTTAGATTCTCAAATCCAAGAGATGTTCAAAAAGATCTGTGAAAGGAATGAGGAGAGGTGATAGATAGGCACTGTTCTCTCTGTGTAGAAGACACTCACCCTCTGAATCCTTGTTCAGGTACATTGCACCAAGACAGTACCTCCATCTGGGTATTAAGATTAGAGAGGGGGGAACAGAGCAGAAAACTCAGGCACTCACACAAGCAGTGTCGGCACAGGTGCCCAACTGACACATGAAAAAGAGGAAAAAGAACAATCTTTGACCCCTCTTTCTCTCATACCTCACATCCAATATATTGGTAAATCCAATTGGCCCTAACTTTAAAATAGATCCGAATCTGACCAGTTTTCACCACCTTCACCACTACCACCAATACCACCATGTCTCCATCAATCTTTCACCTGAATTATTTCAATCGTTCTCCCTGTTTCTGCACTTATAGTCTATTCACCACACAACAGTCAGCATGATACTTTTGAAACAAAGGCATGTAAAACCCCTGTTATGATTTTGAATTGGAAGTGTAAGAATGATCTCATGTTTTTGTTTTTGTTTTTGGCCGTACCACGTGGCTTACAGGATCTTAGTTCCCTGACCAGGAACTGAACCCACACCCTCGGCAGTGAAAGCACAGAGTCCTAACCACTGGACGGCCAGGGAACTCCCTGATCTCATGTTTTATCTAGAAACAAGACAAAGCAACAATAACAAAACCTTTTTTTTTGTTCTGGTCATTAAAGAAGCCTGAAAACAATGACTAATCCAGAGGCAGTGAGCACCCCTAGGGCCTAGAATGTGGTCTCCAAATACCGCATCTAATAAAAGGAACCAAGGCTTACTGAAGACATGGCAGATTCCAGGTCTGGGGAAGGAGATGTCTGAGATAAGCCTGGAACAATTTTTCAATCCAGAAAGCAGAGAAGCTATTGAATCAATACTGGGGCCATGTCAAAAGAACTCAGGAACCAAGTTGAAGGTCTCCTGGCTAAACATGGGACATTTTAGCTTTACTGAGGACAAGAACTGCAATGGAAAGATCAAGTATATTTAAATCCATGAGTTTATCATAATAATTTTTTTAAAGATTCTCTTTGGAGTAAGCTAGTGAGACAACTCATTATTTTGAGCACTGATAAAGAGAATCAAGCATTTATCCTGCCTTTTCTATAAAAACTGTACCACTGGGTAATCAAACAGTAGTTGAGGGGAAGTTTTTCTTTACAGAAGTATTTCAGCTAACAAATAAGAGAGAATATATCATCATTTTGCAAACCTAATGAAATAATGGCTCTAGGAATTGAGCATCAATGGCAACTAACATCACAAAAG
This sequence comes from Delphinus delphis, assembly GCF_949987515.2. Taxonomy (NCBI): domain Eukaryota; kingdom Metazoa; phylum Chordata; class Mammalia; order Artiodactyla; family Delphinidae; genus Delphinus; species Delphinus delphis. Next base: position 84,480,690 of record NC_082704.1, read on the forward strand.
GAGGGACAACCCATCATTATGTGCCTCTTGACAGAAGTACTTCTGCCCCCTTTCCCAAAATTAAGCCTGAATCTGATCAGGCTTCTAGATACAATTAACAATTTACGGGAAACACAAACAAGGAAAAGCAACATGTAAACTACACCACAGGGATGCAATCGGAAAAATCCAGCCTGTGGGAGACTGCAGAACAAATAGCCCACTTTCTTCCAACAAATAAATTACAATCAGAGAAAAAAGACAGATGGTGGGAAAAGGTATAATTCAGAGACTTCAGATCTCTATCAACCAAATGCAGTGTATGGACTTTATTTAGATCCTAATTTTTTTTTTTTTTTGGCCACTCCACACGGCTTGTGGGATCTTAGTTCCCCAACCAGGGATCGAACCCAGGCCCTTGGCAGTGAGAGTGCGGAGTTCCAACCACTGGACCACCAGGGAATTCCCTGGATCCTAATTTATGATATTCTTGAGAAAACTAGAAATTTGAACAATGAGTATTTGATGATATTAAGAACTTATTAACTATTATTGTGTGATAATGGTATTATGGTTATGATTTTTTAAACAAGAGTTCTCATCTTCTAGAGATACATACTAATCATCAGCTTTCCATTTCCTCCATCGGATCTTACTACTTCCCATGCCACAATGGCCTCTTTGTTGTTCCTAGAACACAGTAGCCCTCTCTTTTTTTTTTTAATTTTTACTAGAGTATAGTTGATTTACAATGTTGTGTTAGTTTCAAGTGTACAGCAAAGTGAATCATTTATACATATACATATATCCACTCTTTTTTAGATTCTTTTCCGATATAGGCCATTACAGAGTCTCGAGTAGAGTTCCCTGTGCTCTACAGTAGGTCCTTATTGGTTATCTATTTTATATATAGTAGTGTATATATGTCAATCCTAATCTCCCAATTTATCCCTCCCCCTCCCTTACACCCTGGTAACCATAAGTTTATTTTCTACATCTGTAACTCTATTTCTCTTTTGTAGATAAGGTCATTTGTACCATTTTTCTAGATGCCATATATAAGTGATATTATATGATATTTGTCCTTCTCAGTCTGACTTACCTCACTCAGTATAACAGTCTCTAGGTCCACCCATGTAGCTGCATATGGCATTATTTCGTTTGGCACTTATCACTAATTGACACACTATGCGTTTTCCTTGCTCACTTTGTTCACTGCCTGTCTCCCTCCCACTAGGGAAGGAATTCTTTTCTTTCCATCACTGATGTTTCCCCAGTGCGTAGGAGACTGTCCGATACATACTAGATGTTCAATAAATATCTGTTGAATGAATGGCTCACTGAATAAGCTGCAAATTCTGCATCTGGGAAGAGAACAGAGAAGGCTCACACTCTGATTCATGTCTATGGAAACGCCTAAGAAAACAGACCTTCACACGCCCTCTTGTGCAAATAAATGTGCATTGGGTAAGGCATGGGATAGTGAGGAACCCCACTTCTTGCACCCTATATGGATGTGTGCGTGTATGCACACTTCCATATGTGTTAAGGAACAGACACTTCTTAATTTCCCTCACACCTTGGGTTTGTGAGAATGAGCTAGAAGGCTCCCTTTCCATCATACCCCATGTATGGGAATACTGAAAAGGCTCTCTCTTCTCCCCGCCAGGTGCTGACAAGGAAGGAACAGGTCAAAAGACTCACCCTCCTTCTAAGTTGTCCTCATCCCTGAGTATGAGGACCTGCACTTTGTACAAGATAAAGGTAAGAGAAAACTCCCTCTCCTGCAAGATCTACATATGACTGAGATGGGAGAAAGGACATAGGGCAGAGGGTTGTCCTCCTTCCCACTGCCGGTGGATATGTCCGTCTTTTCTGAAGGTGTGTGTATGTGTAGGCGTAAAGGCACAAGAGAGCAAGGAAAGCCAAGGCTCACCATCCTGCAAACCCTGCATGTGGGAGGGGTTTTCAGAAAGCTCACCCTCCACCATGCAAGGGATGTGAGAGAGGGAGCAGGGAAAGGCTCACTCTCTTGGCACAAGGTGTGGGTACCCTCTAGAAAGTGAGATACAGCAGCCTGGGGGTTGCCCATGGGCAGCAAAGGAGTGAGGGAGGAGTGTTGGGGGGTAAGCCAGGAGGGGCACACATGGAGCGGGACAGCCACGGTGGGGGGTTTGGTGTAGCGCACACACGGCTTAGGAGGGAGGGGTACATCAAGACCCGGATCACCTACAGTGTCTACGTGTTTGTGCTCATGTTTGTGCACTGCAGAGGGAGGAGAAGGCTGGCCCTCCTGCAAGCCTTGGGTGTGGGAGGGTAATTGAGATGCCAACGGTCCTACACTCAAGGCATGTAAGAGAGAAAGCAAGTCAGGAGATTCGCTCTCCTGTACACTGTGTGTGTGTGTGTGTGTGTGTGTGTGTGTGTGCGCCCGTGTGTGTGTGTGTGTGCCCCAGATACTTTGGACAGGTATGTATGTGACTGTGCCCCATATATAAAATGTTTCCCATTTAATGAGACTGTGTGTCTGTGTGTCCATGCACAATATGTACCTTCAAGAATGTTCACTATTGCCTATTTTTTTTCCATTTTCTTTCTCTTTCTTTTTATTCCAAACACCAGTATGGCATTCATTATTTAGAGGGCACTGTTCCAAGTGCTTTTCATATATTAACTTATTATATCCCCATAAAATATATACAAGGTAATCATCACTCTATTTTATGTATGAAACAACACTGGACCATTCAGAGAGGACACGTGATAAGAAACCTCAGAATCTTAGATGCTGCTGTTTAGAAAGAGGCCCCACAAAGGCGGCGCAACCTGCTGACAATTGTATGCATATGAGGGAGTGAGATGGCAGGAATCCTAGGCTGTGCAAGGCATAGGCGAGCGTCTCATATTCCCCTTGTGCTGCATGGAGGGAAGGACGTGTGAGTGTGAGAAAATGAGGTGGAGGAGATCTGTGTTCCGTGTGTGCTGTATGCAACAGGGAGGTTCATTCTCCTGCTTATAGTAGGTGTTAAAGTCCACAACCCTACACACATGGCATGAAAAATGATAGGGTCTGGGTGTGGGAAAACAAAGCACAAGAGTGTCAGAGGGAGAGACAAGGTGATCAATTTGCTAAGAAGTTTCCCTTTGATGCCAGATCATAAGAGGGAGATTCAAAAAGTACAGCTTTTGGGACTTCCTTAGTGGGGCAGTGGTTAAGAATCCACCTGCCAATGGAGGGGACACGGGTTCGAGCCCTGGTCCAGGAAGATCCCACATGCCGCAGAGCAACTAAGCCCATGCACCACAACTACTGAGCCCACACTCTAGAGCCCCCGAGCCACAACTACTGAGCCCGCATGCCACAACTACTGAAGCCCGCGTGCCTAGATCCCATGCTCCACAACAAGAGAAGCCACTGCAATGAGAAGCTCATACACCGCACCGAAGAGTAGCCCCTGCTCGCCGCAACTAGAGAAAGCCCGCGTGCAGCAACGAAGACCCAACACAGCCAAAAATATAATTAATTAATTTTTTTAAAAAGTACCACTTTCTGCAGGCAAAGGATGTGAGATGGAAAGGGAACAGAAGAAAAGCCTTATTTACTGGCATGTGAGCAAGGTAAGCCAAGGTTCCCTCTCCTGCATATCGGCAGTGGTTTCAGAAAGCTCACCCTCCACTGGGCAAAAGATGCAAGCAAAGGAGGTGAGATGATTCACTCTCCTGAATACCTGTATGTATGGATGTGTGTGTGTACATGCCCCAAACAAGATGCAGAAAGAATGTGGAGTGTGTAAGCCATGGGTAGGCAGGTAGAAAAGCAAAGCCAGGGCCTGGGCCAAATAAGGTGGCTCATTTTCCTGCAGGCCTGTGTCCCTGAACTATGCATGTGTGGTGATGGCTGAAAGGCAGGGGAGGGACTGCAATAAGCCTCCCTTTTGTTCAGACTGCATATGGGGGCAGGGTCAGAGGAAAGCTGAGTTTGGGAAAAGGGAACAGTGAGAGGAAAAAGACAGAACCAGACAAAATGGGAGAGGGGGAGGGGGGAGGGGGAGGGATAAAGGAGGGGGAGAAAGGGAGAGAGGCCCAGCCTGGAAATATCAATAGGGAAGTCATCCACATAGGATGGTGTTAAGAACCACAGGACAACATAAGAACTGCTGAGGACTAATGAGAAGTAGAAAGAAGTCATCCAAAGACTAAGCCCTGTGTCTCTCTAAGGTTTAGAATTCAGGAAGAAGAAGAGGAGCTATCAAAAGAGACTGAGAGGACTTCCCTGGTGGCGCAGTGGTTGAGAGTCCACCTGCCGATGCAGGGGACCGGGTTCGTGCCCCGGTCCGGGAAGATCCCACATGCCGCGGAGCGGCTGGGCCCGTGAGCCATGGCCGCTGGGCCTGCGCGTCCGGAGCCTGTGCTCCGCAACGGGAGAGGCCGCGACAGTGAGAGGCCCGCGTACTGCAAAGAAAAAAAAAAAAGAGAGACTGAGAAAGAGAGGCTGCTGAGGTAAGAGGACAATAAACTGAGAGACAATGGAGTCCTGCAAACCAGAGAGAGGCAATGAGCAACTGTGTGTGGATCTGTCAAAAAAGACGACAAGATTGTCCAATGAACTGGGGGGTGCTAAAGGCATCAGGGACCTTGACAAGAGTGATTTTAGTGGTGTGGTGAGGATTAAGGCCTTAATTGGAGGGCGTTCAAGAGACAATGGGAGAAGCATAAATGGAGTTAGCTCCTTGAAGGAGTTTTTCTGTAAAGTGGAACAACAAAATGGGGAGAAACTGGAGGAGCTTTTAGGGTCAAGGAAGGAGGTAGTGCCTTTTAGTTCTTTAATTTTTTTCAATTTAATTTTTTTTCAGTTTTTAATATATATATTGTGGAAATTGAGACAACAAGAAGAAAAGTCGCTTGTCCAGGATCGCGAAGCTGGTAAGGGATCATACCAGGATTCCACCACAGGTAGTCTGACTGCCGAGACAGCACACCCAACCACCAAACCCCAAGCTGTGTGTGCCCATGCACGTACAAGAACCACAGGTAATAAGGACTCACTTTCGGTGCATCCTGGGCACACATGTATGGGAGAGGGAGCGGGGAAATAGAAGGGAAAAAGATGAAGGATGTGTCCTAAGAAGGCTCAAGCTGCTGTCATAGATGTGTGGGGGTGGGCACAGAGAAAGGAGTAATAGGGAGACTGACACTGTAGCACAAGCAATGCGGACTACGCACGTGTGCATGGGAAAGAAAGAAAGAGGACTGCGGGATAAGAGAGAGAGGCTAGTGGGACGGGGGTGGGAAAACACACACCAACAGACAGGACACGTAAGAGAGAGAATACGTTGTCAGCAGGGTCACTCGGTGTGTGTGTGTGTATGTATGTGTTTGGGTAAGCTTAAAGAAAGAACAAGCTCATAGTCCTACATGTTCAAGGTAGAGAAGATGGGACAATTCAAGAGGCTTGCACTCTTGCATTGACAGTGGGGGGTGGCTGAGGGGAAAGAAGAGGCAGAGATGGGACAGGTATAAGAAGAATGCTTTGGACATATATACACTACCAAACGTAAGGTAGATAGCTAGTGGGAAGCAGCCGCATAGCACAGGGATATCGGCTCGGTGCTTTGTGACCGCCTGGAGGGGTGGGATAGGGAGGGTGGGAGGGAGGGAGACGCAAGAGAGAAGAGATATGGGAACATATGTATATGTATAACTGATTCACTTTGTTATAAAGCAGAAACTAACACACCACTGTAAAGCAATTATACCCCAATAAAGATGTTAAAAAAGAAAAAGAAGAAGAATGCTTACTGATGAATCTTATAAAAATGTTAAAACAGAAATAGTCACACTATTTTTATGATGTAAATACTTATTTGAACAAAGTTCCAAAACCTTTGAAACAACTAAAAGATAAAGGGCTTTTAATGTATAGACTAAGCAAGCAAACTTATCAGCTGTAGGATGATTCTCATACTCTTTTCCTTACATGTCAGTTGCTCGACAACGCTAATTATAGTGTAAAGAGCCCAATGTATATTCACCTTGGCACTTTTTCTTTAGTTTTCAATCTTGTTGGCCAACAGATGAAAGCTTAGAAGTTCCATGCCATCCTTGAAGGATAAACTCCAGTTTCTGATCCTTCTGTTGTCCCCACTAAGTTAAGAGGGGCAGATAGTTTTTATTCTTCCACACACTCCACCATCCAAGACAAATACTAACAGGCAGAAGGATTCTTCTCCCTCGCTTCGTGGGTGTGTGTTTGTGTACACATCTAAATACATATGTGCCTGTGAGTCTGAGGCAATTTTTTTTTAAGTTCACTGCTGTTCTACAAAGCATGCTTATGAGAAGGGAACTTTAAGGCATGCTAGGTGTAAGAGACAGGGCACAGCTCAGAAAGCATGTATACCTATAAAGCTTGTGTGTGGGAGGGGACCTGAGACAGCTCACACCCAACATGTGAGGCACTAGAGCCCAAACAGGTCAGAAGGCTGCTGGTCCTCAGACAGAGAACGTGCACCGACACAGGTACAGGGAGGTGGGGGGATAATCAGGAGCCTCCTCCTCTCACCACCGGTGTGCATCATCTCTGTGTGTATGTTGGGGCAGGGAGGGTGTCACTGTAATAAAGCTCAGTCTTGTGCAGCGTGCCTATGAGAAGGGCATGAAGAAATCTCCGTCCTGCCTGCTGGGCGAAGGCTCACTTCTGCAAACTCCACAGCTGGGGGTGGAATTCGGAAAGTTCACTCTCCTCGGGTGAAGCCATATAAAAGGGTGATGGGGTCAGAAGGCTCTTCTCTTGGGCTCTCTGTGTGAGGAGACGGGGAAAGGCTCGTTTGCCTGCAAACCTTTGGTGTGGGAAGCAGACTGAGAAAGATCACACTGTTCAAAATTTTTTTTAAATTTTGGTGAATTAAAAAAATTTTAAGTCACACTCTGACATATATAAGGCCTGTGAGGTAGCAAGCAGGTCAGAGAGTGCATGTGCTTATACATCTGAGGTGAGAAGCCTTGTTTCTCTGCACCTTTTTTTGGGGGCTGCTCATGAGACAGTCCATCCCTCTGTGCAGGGATGTGCAGGTGCCCGCTCAGTGGCAGGCGGTAGGGCACCTGCACATCCCAACCGTTCACCTCCTCCCTTGTCTGGGGCCAGAAAGGAGCTGCTAAAGAAGGGGAGGCCCAGACTCCACTCTGTGCTCAACAACCTGGGGCTCAGAGAGAGGGAGAAAGAGAGAACCAAGAAGATAGACCCAGGGGTGGAATCTGCCATAAAAATGTTCACTGTTTTAATTTTGAAGTAAAGGAGCTGGCAAAATGGACTGGAGACCGAAATGGCTGTATGTATGTGTTCTGGAAGAGAGGAAGGAGCTACTGAGGTAAGGGGTGAAGGACGGACACTGTACAATGGGGACATGACACATGGGAGGCAAGATAATCAAGTGGTGACTCTGATGGCTCTGCGGGAAACACTGGTGATCAACAGGATAGGCTAGATAATGAGCTCCTGAAAAATCATGAGATAATGACACATTTAATGGCATCCAGAGTGCAGAAAACCCTAAAAAGCAGCCATATGTTCAAGGCTTGATATGTATAATGTGACTGCTTTCCTCAAGGAGCTTGCAGTCTTTACATCAAGTAAGAAAGTCCTAGGCAAAGTTCTTTAAGCGCCATCCCAGCTCTGAGACTTTGTGATGCCCTAAGGACAGACTTAAGCCAGATCAAATGAAATGCTGAACTAGTGACACAAGGCAGCAGGGGTAAAATGCAGGAGTTTAGAGAGGAGAGACACTGCTGTAGACCATATGGGTTGGCTTGAAGAGTGACCAAAGAGGATGGGAAAGATGCTGACAGGTCAAGAGGAAGAGGAGGTGGAGGACGGTATTCCAGAAGGTGGAGGAGAATATGTTAAGGTGCTACTTAAGAGGCTACAAATAAACCAGTTTAGCTGGAGTGGAAAGTTCTGCCAGGAAGATGAGGGTGGATAAGGCCAAGGCCATGCTGTGGTCCTTAAATGCTGCAAGAACAATAACGAGTTGGACTATCCATGCAGTGAGCAACCACTCTGGAGAGGGAATTCTTAACGCGTCCACTTTAGTGTCAAAGAGGAATAAACTAAAACTAACTCCAACTTGCATTTCTATGGAGTTTATTGCTTGAGATGAGACTAAAAGATTTAATTTCTTTTTTTCATTTTATTATTTAAAAAAATTTTTTTTTGCGGTACGCGGGCCTCTCACTGTTGTAGCCTCTCCCGTTGTGGAGCACAGGCTCCCAACGCGCAGGCTCAGCGGCCATGGCTCACGGGCCTAGCCGCTCTGCGGCATGTGGGATCCTCCCGGACCGGGGCACGAACCCGTGTCCCCTGCATCGGCAGGCGGACTCTCAACCACTGTGCCACCAGGGAAGCCCAAAAGATTTAATTTTTAAAATGAGCTGATTCAAAGGAAGATAACAAGTCCGGATGGACATGAAGATTGTGAAGGCAGGATGCAAATGACTAGGATGCCTGCGAAACACAGCTATAGGCAATGGGCAGTTTCCAACGTTTTATAAGTTGGAGAACAAAATGCTCCTTCAGGAAGTTTAGTCTAGCAGCAAATGGAAATATGGATTGGCACGAGGGGGATCAATTTAAAAGCTCAGCTCTCATGACTGACAGTTGTGAGAGGAAGTGATGCTGGGCAGGGTGGTGAGAGATTCGGTAGATTTCAAGAGCAGGAATTGGCAACTCACACTATCCGGTGTTTTATGAACATGAGTCTTGTGACAGTGTTCGAAACAAGGCTTGATGAGGGTGGTAGCTGAGTCAGTATAAATGTGATGGGCATGAAGGATGCTTTAAACAATGTACAGAACTTGGATGATTAAGCTGGGGCATGATTACATCAGAAAATGCCAAGGATTCCAGCGTTAACACACAGATAATGGCTTTGAGCTAAGCATTAGGTATTTGGGGTCTTAGCATCCTTCACTGAAATGATCATGTTGTATTGCAAAGCACTAAACAACAGAATGCCGTTTGCTGCACAGATACCAATGCATTTAATATACTTTTGCTACTCTGAATTCTGGGCAAGCTACCTATCTGTGACGGTGTTCCCAAGGTGAAACACTAATTTTTCCTCTCATTTCCCAACCCCTGTAGCTCGAAAGCCAAGATATAACATGTGATAAAACTGGCAGTTGAGTGGATTTTATTTTATTACTCAAGGGAAATTTAAACAAAAAACGACAACTTGGAAGGACTTGACTCATGAGCTGAAGTCCCCTCTAAAAATAGACACAGTTACACCATTCATTTGGTACATAAACTTATTACGTCTTACAACTTGGAGGACTGGCAGGATGAATAGAGTCATTATGTCTTCATTTATGCTTTTCTTAGTAGCTGTCAGGCCTTTGCACTGTCTCTCCTCTGACTGGCTCCCATAGCACGTACACACACTCGGCCTTGCGATCCAGTTATTTGCACTGTGTCTTATCTCTCCCAAAGGGAAGAGACTGACCTTAACTTCACTTGGAGGCCTCAGATACAGGGTAGAAGCTCCATAACTAACTGTGAGATGAATCCGTTTGCTTTTAACCTAAGTACAGCTGCTCCGATTCTGTTTGAAGTACTGCCATTACAAGGCCCCACAAAGGTCATATCAGCGGCTCTTCAAATTACTTCCCCTTCCCCATTATTGTGCAAGAAGATATGGATAAAATGATTTACTCATTCAGGAAGATTTCAGGGTGTGTCAGGTTTGGGGACACACACATACTCCATTCTTCAGTCACTGTTCTGCCTAACCGCCCACGCAAGGCATGGCAACTACTAGTCTGACAAATTACCGCCTACACCTCACTCTGTAATTCTTAAATGTAAGCTTATGAATAAGTCTTGATCTGAATTTAGTTCCAAGAGATAAGATATATAGAGTTGAAGGTTAATCCTTATTTTCTCAATGGGCTAGAGGAACAAAAAACATATTAACCAATCTGGGGAACTGGATTCTAGCTCCAACCCTGTCACTGATGTCTCCATCTCAGCTACTCATGGTGATATGACTAAACATTTGTTTTGGGGAGAAAATAGTCTGCTGAAACTTTGTGGAAAAATTCACCCAATCTTGTTTAACTTTTGTGACCTATCATATATATTTGAAGATAACATGCATAAGCCTGTATTTTATGCTGTCCCTCAGGTTTATGCAGCAGAATGGAGTCATGGGTAAGATTCTTCTAGAAATATATCCCTTCTTAGAATGGAGTCCAAGACTGTATCAAATTCTGCACTATTAAAAGTTGTGTTAGGGGTTCCCTGGTGGCGCAGTGGTTGAGAGTCTGCCTGCTGATGCAGGGGACACGGGTTCGTGCCCCAGTCCGGGAAGATCCCACATGCCGTGGAGCGGCTGGGCCCGTAAGCCATGGCTGCTGAGCCTGTGCGTCTGGAGCCTGTGCTCTGCAACAGGAGAGGCCACAACAGTGAGAGGCCCACGTATCACAAAAAAAAAAAAAAAGTTGTGTTATAGTGAGATTCTAACTTTACCAGGTCAAAAGGGCTTAATATCTTCCAGAACCTAACGCAGCTAAAGGGAATTTTTTACACTTCCTACTCTTCTCATTTTTTTCTTTTAAGCATCTGACATAAGGTGACTCCCCAATCCTTGAAATGCCCTCATCTTTGTTTGTGTTATCCTGTACTGTAGTATGGTTCTCCTACTGCTTCTCTGAGCTTTCCTTCTTTTCCATCTTTGTTGCCACCTCTTCCTTCTTCAGGGTTCCTACTGTTTGTCTTCCCTCCTCCCCCACCCCTCCTACCCCCTGGCAAAAATACATCCTTGGCTTTCTAATCATCTCTCTGAGTTCTATTTCAGGTTTCAGACGTCATTGTTCTCAAACAAATTCTAAGTATCTATTCCTGCTCTCCCATTCAAGCCACAGGATATTTCAAAGCATTTATCACAAAGCATTTATCACAAAATAAAAAGGCTGACACCTAAAAAACATACCTAAAGCTAAACTCACTACTTTTCCCCAAAGCAAATTTCCTTAACCCCCAAGTTGCCTGCAGTTGCTATTGCTATTTTGAGCTTACCAATTTAGAATGTTAATTATCTTTTGCTCCCTCCTACTGTCATCTCTATATTTAATTAGTTACCAAGTCCAAACTTTCTGGTTTGCAATGTTTCATATTTGTTCCTTTACTTTCTATCCCCACCTTTCTCACAGGAGTCTGGCCCTGGCTGCTTTACACCCTTCATGATCTGTTATTCCTCTCCAAGACCATTCCCACTGCCACATTCAATCTCAGACTCCCCTGCCCTCCTACTCAGAATCTCTACAATCCTCTTGCTCAGTCAAGACAATTTCTTCATGGTCAACCCCTACCCACCCCCAACCAAACTTGTGTTACTGGGCCAGACTGGACTGTCACCTCCCCTTTCTGCATGTCCAAATGCTAACTGTTTTAAAGGCCCAGCTCAAGACTCACTTTCAAGACACTCTGCTTTTCCCAAACTCCCACTGGACAATGCTACTCACTTGTTGACAATATTCTCATCCTCCACCCCCCTTGTTGTTTCTTGAATAATAAGGCCAAGAGAAGCCGGGTTGGGGGCATTTTTCTCTTATATCCTCTTCCACAGTGCTAGACACATAACGAGTACTCAAGAAGTGCTTTTTGGTTATGCAATGATTAACGTTCAAACTATATTATTTAATTTGAAAGCCTCTGCTCTAATTTCTCTCCTCAGTGATCACATATTGAATCTAGAAGGGCCCAAGAGAGTCATGACACTCTGGTCCACCTCCCTACTCCTCTCCTTCCCTTTAACACATGAAACATAACACACGAAAAACATACATATGGTACTAAAAGTCTGTAATTTGAGAACTTTAGTAACAAAGGACCACAAAATAACGCTAGATACTTCCCTTAAATGTGAAAAACTGCTTTCCCGCCCACAGGAGTCAGGTTAAACAAAGCCCTTAAATTAAAAAGCAAGGACAACCGGAAACCTTTCCTCTTCAGGTCCCTGGGGAAATGCTGCTCTGAAGCTGACATTGGTAGTGGAGAAGGTGGGTGTGGGGAAGAAACTAGAATCTAGGGCTCAAGCCAAGAGAGGAAGAAACCCAAATCCACTGGGGCCCAGAACATCTTTCTCTAACACCAGAAGTTCAAGGGCGGGGGTCTCATTTCCTAATTTGTCTTGCTGTACGCTTAAATCTCTTTAAGTTATTGTACTGCTTATCGCATCACCCACCAGCCACCAAGTAACAAGCCCTTTCTAGTTAGCTGAAGGAAACAACAGCACACCAGTCACACACCCTTCTGTACTCTGCCTAAGAGTAACTGCAACAATTAGTTTTTTATGGGCCAGCAGAACTTACTTGTAACTACGTTATAAACCAAGTAAAAATTATAGCTCCACATATATGCAAACCTTTAGATTTTCAATATGTTCCTCAATTAACCATAAGGGCAAGCAAATTACTTGCATTAAAAACAATCTTTAAAAAAGGTTGCTGGCTTGCTGCAAAATTAATATATCATTGAGTAAAGAAATTATTGCTAGGGGGAGAATGAAGAAAACAACGTGCAGAACATTTAGCATATTGTAGTAGCAAAGTGCGAGTTTTGTTGCAATAGATTTTAGGAATGTGGCCCTTTTTTTTCCTTGACACAAACCGCAATATTTAAGTATTTCTTCTCTTTGTTCCTTTTTTATTCCTAAACAGAGGTCTTGGAGATTCTGCCAGTGATGCACCTGGATGGTAACTGGGTATTTTAATGTGGGTACTGATTAAAATGCCAACCCCACAAACCACACAGGACCTCGAAGAAGAAAACAGGCAGGTTTCCCAGCGCAGGTACTTTATGAGCGCTGTGTCTAATCCCATGGTAGGACACATAAAATACTGGCTTGGCCAAAACGTTCATTCGGTTTTTTCTGTAAAATGGCTCTAGTAGCACTTAGTTGTCTTTAACTACATTCAAAACAATTTTGTTAGATTGTACTGTGACAGCTGTCACATCAGCATGCATTTTTAAAAAACTTATCAAAATTGGTGAATTTTTGTGTAGCCATTTTAATATTGAATATTAAAGGAAAAACAATATTTTCAGCGTATTATGCATTATTATTTCAAAAAAGGTAAAAACGCAACTGAAACGCACAAAAAAAGATTTGCACAGTGTATGGAGAAGGTTCTGTGACTGATCGAACGTGTCAAAAGTGGTTTGCGATGTTTCGTGCTGGAGATTTCTCGCTGGATGATGCTCCACAGTTGGGCAGACCAGTTGAAGTTGACAGAGATCAAATCAAGATATTAATTGAGAACAATCAAAGTTATACCACGCGGGAGATAGCCGACATACTCAAAATATCCAAGTCAAGCGTTAAAAGTCATCTGCACCAGCTTGGTTACGTGAATCGCTTTGATGTTTGGGTTCCACATAAGGTAAGCAAAAAAAAACTTCTTGGCCATATTTCAGCATGCGATTCTCTACTTAAACGTAACGGGCGATGAAAAGTGGATACTGTACAACAATGTGGAACGGAAGAGATCGTGGGGCAAGTGAAATGAACCACCACCAACCACACCAAAGGCTGGTCTTCATCCAAAGAAGGTGATATTGTGTATATGGTGGGATTGGAAGGGAGTCCTCTATTATGAGCTCTTTCCAGAAAATGAAACGATTAATTACAACAAATACTACTCCCAATTAGACCAACTGAAAGCAGCACTCAACTAAAAGCACCCGGAATTAGTCAACAGAAAACCCATAATCTTCCATCAGGGTAACGCAAGACTGCATGTTTCTTTGATGACCAGGAAAAAACTGTTACAGCTTGGCTGGGAAGTTCTGATTTATCCACCGTATTCACCAGACACTGCACCTTCGGATTTCCATTTATTTTGGTCTTTACAAAATTCTCTTAATGGGAAAAGTTTCTATTCCTTGGAAGACTGTAAAAGGCATCTGGAACAGTTCCTTGCTCAAAAAGATAAGAAGTTTCAGGAAGATGGAGTTACGAAGTTGCCTGAAAAATGGCAGAAGGTAGTGGAACAAAATGGTGAATACATTGTTCAATAAAGTTTTTAGTGAAAATGAAAAATGTGTCTTTTTACTTAAAAACCGAAGGAACTTTTTGGCCAACCCAGTAGTATGTCAGAATTCATCGTTTGAAAGCCCAAAGAAAATAGTAACCATGGAAAGATAAGGATGTGGGAAACTTTTTATAATTTTTCCAAGCTGAAATGCAGAAGGCAAAAGAGAAAACAAAATAGACTGGGGTGGGGCACGGTGTAGAGACTGACCCCAATATCTTTTTGTACCTTTTGCAGATTCTACAGCACAAGTCAAGAAGATGTAGCCAGCCAGCTCATAAATTTGCCACTAACCACAACTAAATATAATTCAAAACACCTGGAAAGTTTTTTTTTTTTTTTAAGAAGTGAACTGAAAGACCCTATAGATTTGGGCAGTTGTCAGAATTTGTGCTGCCAGACAGATGGCGTCAATACTCTCAGGACAATGACACAAGTCAAAGGCTTAATTCAGTCAACTGAGCAGCACCTCTGTACATGGATTACAATTTACACTTCATAATGTACACTCCAACTAACACCACATGTTTAAGGAACCATCATTGGGTTTGTGAAAGGAGTGCACACTATTTTGTAGGTGTGTTATAATATAAAAGTTAAAAAAAATAAACCCTTCCCAGCATCCTCTGACTAAACTAGTAGCATCATTAAACACCTTGCTGCAGAAACACTTAAATGGCATAGCATTCCAATCATTTGGAATAGACTCGCTGGTTGAGATAGAAACATAAGCACTTGTGGACTACTGGCACAAGGACGATAAGAACCAACCCTGCATCTAAATGCATAGGGGAGGACTTCCCTGGTGGCGCAGTGGTTAAGAATCCGCCTGCAGGGGCTTCCCTGGTGGCGCAGTGCTTGAGAGTCCGCCTGCCGATGATGCAGGGGACACGGGTTCGTGCCCCGGTCCGGGAAGATCCCACATGCCGCGGAGCGGCTGGGCCCGTGAGCCATGGCCGCTGAGCCTGCGCGTCCGGAACCTGTGCTCCCGGTGCTCCACAACGGGAGAGGCCACAACAGTGAGAGGCCCACGTACCGCAAAAAAAAAAAAAAAAGAATCGACCTGCCAATGCAGGGAACACAGGTTCGAGCCCTGGTCTGGGAAGATCCCACATGCCATGGAGCAACTAAGCCCGGGCGCCACAACTACTGAGCCTGCACTCTAGAGCCCGCGAGCCACAACTACTGAGCCCACGTGCTACAACTACTGAAGCCTGCGCGCCTAGAGCCCGTGCTCCACAACAAAGACAAGCCACCGCAATGAGAAGCCCGCGCACCACAACGAAAAGTAGCCCCTGCTTGCCTCAACTAGAGAAAGCCTGTGTGCAGCAACGAGGACCCAATGCAGCCAAAAATAAATACATAAATAAATAAATTTATTAATAAATAAATAAAGGCATAGGGGAGAAATTATTCATTGATTAAGGGGTGTGCAGACTGGGCCACTTAACCTAGAACAGGGCAATCCAACAATTTCCAAATTTGGGGCAACTGTAATACTCTCTCAGTTTAAAGTTTCCTCTAACCTTTAAAGGGAAAAAGCACTGCATGGTGTGTAAATGTGTAACAAAAATTAATAGAAATTGGGTAAATAGGAATCAATTTTTGAAGTTTCACAACATTCTTAACATGTGACACTCCATGGAATCATCAAATCAGGGCTGAGAATAACCAGTCTGAAGCAGCAGAAAATGCCTATGTGAGGCGGTACACCTAACCTGTGCCATAGTCAACCCCATACAGTGGCCCACAGATTATGTAACAGGGCAGTATTGGAAAGTGAGTACTCTGCATGTACCCAGACTATAGTCAATTTAATATACTTTTAAAATACATGTTTCAATCAAGTGCCTACTCTGCATTGTGGAAGACACATTTTAGGGGGAGAAAATGTTATTTTTATTTGGATAAAAGAAGATTCATTCATTTGTTCAACCAATATATACTAAAGAACTTACATGGCTAGGTGCCAGGATACAATTTTTTTTTGGAAGACACATTTTATACTCTTTAGCATCTCAGGCTACTTGGGAAGGCAGGAGGGTGGGCGGTATTAACAGAGATGGAACAATTGTAGAAAAATAAAATATGGTGTGTAATCAGGTGCTAAGCGGTGCAGTATTAACTGTAAGTAGAGCAGCAGATTAAGGAAGGGGTATATTCAGTATGGCTTAGTATAGCTGCAGAAGTGGAGGAAGGAGGGGGCACACAGTCTGGATCTTCTAGCATGGGCAGGTAAGATTACTGAAAAATAGGGCGTTCTGAGCCAGGGCAGGTACGTCTAAACAAAGGGCAAGGCAGTGTAAATCAGCAGGAGGCAGAGCTGTGGTACTCAAAGCATAATTCAAAGCCTAGTGCCAGGCCCCAAACTTTATTACCAGTGCTCACCAAGGCAAGTCCAGAAATTAATAAGCATTTAGAAACTTTGTTTGACAGAGTAATTTTATGTTTCATGACTAATAATAAATATGAAGCTTTGTATGTCTTTATTTTCTATGTCTTTATAATTTGATTCTCTGAACGATTTTTATTGTGTTATGCAAAAGTATCAATTCACGATGGGTTAGAAGCTAAAACAAAAACAAAAGCAAAAAAAACAGTGGGTCTCTCAGCACAGCTCCTTGAGAAGCACTGGTTAAGATTGATGGTACGTCTGACTCAAGGGGCTGGGGTGTGGAGGAGAGGTAAAGGAAGACAAAGATGGATAAATGAGGTGAGGCAAGATAATAAAGACCTTGAAACCCAAACACATGGAGGAGTTTACACTGGAGACAATAAGCATTGGAAAATCACCCTAGGTTCATCAATAAGGAAGTGACATGAAGAAAGCAGTTATTTTGTAGGGCAGAGTCCATTGGTTGGGTTGGATTGGAAAGGAGCTCAATCTCTCGGAAAATAAAGGGATTGGAGTAATTTGGAAACCTGGTGAAGAAGCTGAACTTGATTCTCCCCTAGCCTGGGGTGATGGACAATCGCACTGTGGAACAAGGGGTAAAGTTTAGTACACTAGCTATCTGGGGGTGAAAAAGGTGAAACAGAACTCCAAGGTTTCTTGCTGGAGGCCAGACACAAAGGGACCTCACTTCTCTAAAAGGAGAAGCTAAGCCTTGAACAAGGATGACAGGTAAAGACAGACTAGTAAGGAACGTGGGAGACCCAAAACACTTACTTGGAAGATGGAGGGCTTTTTCTGGGAGTGGGGGAAGGCAAGGGGTATAACCATGGGAAGAAAGAAAGGTCTAGAAGAGTAACACTATAAACACTGAGACTATGTATCTGTACCTCATCGAATCTGTATAATCTATAAACTAACCTATACAGTTTCTACTCTGAGATTCCTCCACACTGGAGTTAGTGTATGTTAAAATGGCTGCACTTTGGGGCAGGGGCCTTTCTGTAAAGGTCTAAATAGCAGACCTTCCCTGAGCTTCTTCTCACAGGCACAGGCAAGAGAATGTTACCTGAGATTTAACAGGAGTCTAATTAAGATGGCCTCTGCTTGAGGACTTCCAGGAAAAATGTTTTATAGGGCTTCCCTGGTGGCGCAGTGGTTGAGAGTCCACCTGCCGATGCAGGGGATATGGGTTCGTGCCCCAGTACGGGAAGATCCCACATGCCACGGAGCGGCTTGGCCCGTGAGCCATGGCCACTGAGCCTGTGCGTCCAGAGCCTGTGCTCCGCAGCGGGAGAGGCCACAACAGTGAGAGGCCCGTGTACCACCACCAAAAAAAAAAAAGTTTTATAATGACTTGAAAACATCTTCATACAAAGTTTACAATTATAACACCACTGGTCTGTTAACATTTGGTCTTATATAAAGGGCAGGGGTTGATTCTAATGGATTTAATAAGCAATATTTAATAGACTGCTTCTATATAAATATATTACTGTTAGTAACTTTCCAAAAGGATATACAGACAAATTGCTCCCAGAATCTGGCTGAGAGAAGTCTTATCAGATATCACCTATCTTGTACAAGAAATGTGTTGTTTACACCACCCACCAAGGGGGTAAGGGTAGGGTGGACCACAAACAACCTTGGACAGGTTCAGAAGATAAGAAAGCATTACGGGGCTACAGTCTCCTAAGGGGTCAAACTTCTTGAAACTTCAATAAACAGGCAATGTCAATGAACTTTTGCCAATGAAATAGTTTAGAGACACAAGGTGGGGTGAGGATGAGAATGTCATTTCAAAAATGTATTGGGTAACATAAGCTGGGTCTCCTGTCAGCACTCAAGCTTTTGACCTAGTCTACACCTGTGTTAACTGTTGAGCGTGTCTTGCATTATTCCTTATTACATAATCTTCTGTTTTTGAAGATTATCAAGTCCAGCAGCTTCTTTTGAATGAGTGCAAGTATATATTCCTTAGACCAGCATTCTCTAAACTGTGAATTATGGAACACCTGGTTACATGAGATGTTACCTCAAAAATTTTTTTTAAGTATGATTGCTCTATGGTCTTTAAAAACCTTTTCTCCCCCTCTTAGAATGCTTCTGAACCTCCTGGAAAACATTGTTTTGTGTAGGAAGTGCTGCCTTGCCTAAGCACAGTATTTTAAAATCAGTATTTAAAAGTCATTTATACTAGGTATCACAATTCATTTCACATTTTTAAAGTATATGTACTTTCCCAGCTGTACTTTCCATACTTTTCATTTTTATTCCTGACACTGATGGAGAGCATTTGCCAAAACATCAGACAGGCGGCAGGAGGAAGGCAGGTGGGATGTAAATGTAGCCACACACTGTTCATTCACAGAAAGACCTGACTGAGGATATATTTTTAAAGCTTATAAATATATATATATTTATGATTTAGTATTACATATATATTACATAATTGTATTTTTAAATGTTAAGATACAGTGTAATAAGCAAGCTAGAAGATAATATAGTCACTTTGCTTGTCGGAAAAAAACTTGCTGTATTATACACTGCTAAATTTTAAGACAGTTTATTAGAGCTGCTAGTGCATAGAGGAAGGTTGATTTCTAATGTTTTCTTCAATAACTGACATTTTTCTAAATTAAAAATGATGAGAAAAGATGGAAAATTAAACCATGAATGCAAAGGAAAACAATCATCTTTAAAGGTTTGCCACATATGAATGTGCTAAATACCACACCTAAGATAAATATTTTTTTAATTTAAACAAACAAATCCTTACATACATTTGACTTAAGGAAAAAGCAATTTATTTTCATGTCCTTAGAAAAAAATTCTACAGATGTTTTAAAAACATACTAATTCTTAATAGTAGAGAAAATGAATAACTAAAGCTGTACAAGAAGCCAGACATCTCAGCAGATATGGTAAAACAACAGCTCCTTTGAAATTAAACACATTAAAATTTTTTTCAAATCTCAAAGAATAATGAATATTATTAATTAAAAACTAATCAAGATAGGATGCAATTACTATGATATCTTTTCTCCTCATCTATAAAATGGAGATAATAAAAGTATTTATTTCTTGGGTTGAGGAGGGGATAATATGTAAACCTCTTAGCACCACACCTAATAAAGCTCATAACTACAATGTTCAATACATATTATTTTTAATTATTTTTATTTATTTAAACTAAAACCCAAAAAGCAGTTCACCGATTTTTCCACCTCACACCCCCTGCCTCTAGCAACCACCAATCTATTCTCTGTATCTATAAGCTGTAATATATATATATATTATATATATTAGATTCCACATATAACAAAGACCATATGATGTCTTTCTCTGACTTATTTCACTTAGCATAATACCTTTGAGATCCATCCATGTTGTTGCAAATGGCAAGATTTCATTTTTTTTAATGGCTGAACAATATTCTATCATGTGTATGTATGTATATGTGTATACACACTCACATACACACACACCACAATTTCTTTACCCATTCATCCACCAATGGACGCTTAAATTGTTTCTATATCTTGGCTCTTGTAAATAATGCTGCAATGAATGTGAAGGTGCAAATATCTTTCCAAGCTAGTGTTTTCATTTTCTTCAGATAAATACCCAGAAGTGGGATTGCTGGATCATATGGTAGCTCTATTTTTACTTTTCTGAGGAATCTCCATACTGTCTTCCATAATGGCTGCACCAATTTACATTCCCACCAACAGTGTAGGAGGGTTCCCTTTTCTCTACATCCTCCCCTACACTTGTTATTTCTAGTCTTTTCGATAATAGCCATTCTAACAGGTGTGAGATATCTCATTGTGTGTTTTTTTTGAAGTATAGTTGATTTACAATGTTGTGTTAGTTTCAGGTGTACAGCACAGTGATTCAGATATATAAATATAAATATATATATATATATCTTTTTCAGATTATTCCACTTATAGGTTATTATAAAATATTGAGTAGAGTTCCCTATGCTATACAGTAGACCTTTGTTGGTTATCTATTTTATATATAGTAGTGTGTACACATTGATCCCAAGCTCCTAATTTATCCCTCACCCCCCCTTTCCCCTTTGGTAACCATAAGTTTGCTTTCTATGTCTGTGGGTCTAACTCTTTTTTGTATATAAGTTCATTTGTATCTTTTTTTTTGCATTCCACATATAAGCGATATCATATGATATCTGTCTTTGTCTGGCTTAGTTCATTTAGTATGATAATCTCTAGGTCCATTCATGTGCTGCAAATGGCATTATTCCATTCTTTTTTATGGCTGAGTAATATTCCATTGTATATATATACCACATCTTCTTTATTGATTCATCTGTCGATGGACATTTGGGTTGCTTCCATGTCTTGGCTACTGTAAATAGTGCTACAATGAACATTGGGGTGCATGTATCTTTTCGAATTAGAGTTTTATCCAGATATATGCCCAGGAGTGGGACTGAAGGATCATATGACAACTCTATTTTTAGTTTTTTAAGGAACCTCCATACTGTTCTCCATAGTGGCTGTACCAATTTACATTCCCACCAACGGTGTAGGAGGGTTCCTTTCTCTCCACACTCTCCCCAGCATTTATTATTACTTTTTGATGATGGCCATTCTCACCAGAATGGGGCGATACCTCATTGTGGTTTTGATTTGCATTTCTCTGATGATTAATGATGTAGAGCATCTTTTCATGTACCTGTTGGCGATCTGTATGACTTCTTTGCATAAATGTCTATTCAGATCTTCTGCCCATTTTTTAATTGGATTGTTTGGTCTTTGCTATTGAGTTGTATGAGTTCTTAATATATTTTGAATATTAACCCATTATCAGATATATGATTTGCAAATACTTTCTCCCAAGCAGTACATTGCCTTTTCATTTTGTTGGTGGTTTTCTTTGCTGAACTGAAGCTTTTTAGTTTGGTGTAGTCCCATATGTTTAGTTTTGCTTCTGTTGCCTTTCCTTTTGGTGTCAGGTTCAAAAAATCACTGCTACGACCTATGTCAAGAAGCTTACTGCCTATGTTTTCTTCTAGAAGTTTTATGGTTTCAGGTCATATGTACAAGTCTTTAATCCATTTTGGGTTAATTTTTGTGTATGGTATAAGATGGTGGTCCAGTTTCATTCTTTTGCATGTGCCTATCCAATTTTCCCAATACCACTTATTGAAGAGGCCATCCTTTCCCCATTGAATATTCCTGGTTCCTTTGTCATAAATTGATCGTATATGCATGAGTTTACTTCCAGGCTCTCTATTAGGTCCCATTGATCTATGTGTGTGTGTTTTTATGCCAATACCATATTGTTTTTATTTCTCTAGTCTTGTAATATAGTGTGAAATCAGCAAGCCTGATGCCTCTAGCTTTGTTCTTCTTTCTCAAGACTGCCCTGGCTATTGGGGGTCTTTCATAGTTCCACACAAATTTTAGGATTGTTTGTTCTATTTATTTGAAAAATGCCATTGGTATTTTGATAGGGATTGCACTGAATCTGTGGATCACTTTGGGTAATATGGACATTTTAAAAATATTAAGTCTTCCCATCCATGAGCATGGAATATCTTTCCATTTATTTGTGTGTCATCTTCCATTTCTTTCATTAATGTCTTAATAGTTTTCAATATACAGGTCTCTCACCACCTTGTTTAAGTTTATTCCTAGGTGTTTTATTCTTTTTGATGCAATTGTAAATGGGATTGTTTTAACTTCTCTTCCTGATAGTTCATTATTAATTTATAGAAAAGCAACAGATTTTGAGTGTTGATTTTGTACCCTGCAACTTTACTGAATTTGTTTATTAGTTCTAACAGTTTTTTGATGGAGACTTTAGGGTTTTCTACATATAATATGTCATTTGGAAATAGTGACAGTTTTACGTCTTCCTTTCCAATTTGGATGCTTTTATTTCTTTTTCTTGCCTAACTGCTCTGGCGAGGACTTCCAATACAAGCATACCTCGGAGATATTGCGAGTTCAGTTCCAGACCACAGCAATAGAGCAAATATCAAAATAAAGCAAGTCACATGAATCTTTTGCTTTCCCAGCACATAAGAAAGTTACATTTACACTGTACTGTAGTCTATTAAGTATGCAATAACCTTATATCTAAAAAAATGTACATACTTTAATTTTAAAAATACTTTATTGTTAAAAATCGCTCACCATCGTGTGAGCCTTCAGCGAGTCATAACCCTTTTGCCAGTGGAGGCTCCTGCCTCAATGCTGATGGCTGCTGACTGATCAGGGTGGTGGCTGCTGAAGGTTGGGGTGGCCGTGGCAATTTCTTAAAACAAAACAACAGTGAAGTTTGCCCCATCAACTGACTTTTCCTTTTGAACACCTAGAGGCTATTGTAGGGTTATTAACTGGCCTAATTTCAATACTGCTATGTCTCAGGGAATAGGGAGGCCGAGGAAAAGGAGAGAGACAGGGGAACAGCTGGTCAGTGGAGCAGTCAGAACATACACAATTTATCAGTTAAGTTCGCGGTCTTATATGGGCACGATTCATGGCATCTCCCCAAATTACAATAGTAACATCAAAGATCACTGATCACAGATCACCATGACAAATAATAATTAAAAAGTTTGAAATATTGTGAGAATTACCAAAATGTGACAGCAACATGAAGTGAGCAAATGCTGTTAGAAAAATGGCACCAAGAGGCTTACTTGATGCAGGGTTGCCACAAACCTTCAATCTGTAAAAATCACAATATCTGCGAAGCACAATAAAGCAAAGTGCAATAAAACAAGGTATGCCTGTACTATGCTGAATAAAAATGGTGAGAATGGGCATCATTATCTTGTCCCTGATCTTAGAAGAAGTTTTCAATTTTTCACTGTTGAGTATGATGTTAGCTGTGGTCTTGTCATATATGGCCTTTATTATGTGGAGGTACATTCCCTCTATATCTGCTTTGTTGAGAGTTTTTATCATAAATGGATGTTGAATTTTGCCAAATGCTTTTTCTCCATCTATTGAGATGATTATATGATTTCTATCCTTCATTTTGTTAATGTGGTACATCACATTGACTGATTTGTTGATGATGAACCATCCTTGGGTCCCTGGAATAAATCCTATTATGATCCTTTTAATATAAGTGTTGAATTCAGTTTGCTAATACCTTGCTGAGGATTTTTGCATCTATGTTCATCAGGAACATTGGCTTCTAATTTTCTTTTCTTGTGGCATCCTTATCTGGTTTTGGTATCAGGGTCATGCTGGCCTTGTAAAATGAGCTTGAAAGAGTTCCCTCCTCTCCTGTTTTTTGGAAGAATTTGACAAGGATTGGTATTAATTCTTCTTTGAATGAAATGAAGCTGTCTTCTTTGAATGACCAGTGAAGCCTCTGGTCCTGGACTTTCATTTGTTGGCAGGTTTTTGATTACTAAGTCAATCTCCTTGCTAGTAATAGGTCTGTTCAGATTTTCTCTTTCATCAGTCTTGGTAGGCTGTACTTTTCTAGGGATGTATCCATTTCTTCCAGGTTGTCCAATTTATTAGCATGTAATTGGTTCATGGTAGTGATCCTTTGTATTTCTATGGCACCAGGTGTAACATCTCCTCTTTCACTTGTTTTTATTTGACCTCTCTCTTTTTTTGTTGGTGAGTCTAGCTAAAGGTTTGTTAATTTTATTTATCTTTTCAATGAATAAGCTCTTAGTTTCACTGATCTTTTCTACTGTCTTTTTAGTCTCGATTTCATTTATTGCTGTTTAAATTTTTGGTATTTCCTTCCTTCTATTAAATTTGGGCTTTGTTTTTCTTTTTCTAGATGCTCCAGCTTTCTTTTAGTTTCCATTTGCATGGAATATCTTTTTTCATTCCCTGATTTTCAGTCTGTGTGTGTCCTTATATTTATAGTGAGTCTCCTGTAGGCAACATATAGATGGGTCGTGGGTTTTTTTGGTTTGTTTTTGGTTTTTTTTTAATCCATTCAGCCACTCTCTCTCTTTGGATTAGGGAATTTAGTCCATTTAAATTAATTATTGATAGGTATGTGTGTGTTGCCATTTTGTAGTTGTTTTTTGTCTGTTTCTGTAGTTCCTCTATGTTCCTTTCTTCTTTTCTTGCTCTCTTCCTTTGTGGTTTGATGACTTTCTTTAGTGGTATGCTTATATTCCTTTCTCTTTACCTTTTGTGTATTTACTATAGGTTTTTGCTTTATGGTTACCATAAGGCTTACATATAATAACTTATATCTATAACAGTCTATTTTAACTTGATAACAACTTAAGTTTGATCCCATTTTAAAACTCAACATTGTTACTCTCCCCCCACTATGTTTTATATGTC
Source organism: Delphinus delphis (assembly GCF_949987515.2). Lineage (NCBI taxonomy): Eukaryota > Metazoa > Chordata > Mammalia > Artiodactyla > Delphinidae > Delphinus > Delphinus delphis. The sequence continues at coordinate 84,505,464 of NC_082704.1, forward strand.
ACATTTTACATCTTTTACCTTGTATATCCCTTAACTAATTGCTGTAATCATAGTTATTTTTACTACTTTGTTTTTTTTAAGCTTCATACTAGCTTTATAAGTGATTAAACTACTACCTTTACTATATATTTACCCTTCCAGTGAGATTTAGTCTTTCACATGTGTTACTAATTAACACCCTTTCTTTTCAGCTTAAAGAAGTCCCTTTAACATTTCTTATAAGGCCAGTTTAGTGGTGATGAACTCCTTTATCGTTTGCTTTTCTGGAAAATTCTCTCTCTCCTTCACTTCTGAATGATAACTTTTCCAGGTAGTATTCTGGGTTGGAAGTTTTTTTTCCTTTCAGAACTTTGAACATATTGCACCACTCCCTCCTTGCCTTCAAAGTTTCTGCTGAAAAATCTGCAGATAGTCTTTTGGGGGTTCTCTTCTGTGTAACAAGTTGTTTTTCTCTTGCTGCTTTTAATATTATTTGTCTTTAACTTTTAACATTTTAATTACGTGTCTTGGTGTGGGTCTCTTTAGGTTCCTCTTATTTGGAACTCTCTGGACTTCCTGGATATGGATGTCTGTTTCCTTCCCCAGGTTAGGGAAATTTTCAGCCATTATTTAAAAAGCAAGCCAGGTCCAAGTAAAAAGTTTCACAACACTAAAAGCAAATATGCAAAGTCACAAGGACAGGGTGAAAACAGTAGCAATTAAGATAGTATAAGAAAAACAAATATAAGATAGATGGCCTAACAAGTATATAAGAAAGACTACCATTCGATGGCAAATAGCCATTAGATTATTAAAAATAAAAAAATCACTGAGCACGTCTATAAGAAACTGAGGCAATATTATAAATTAAGGAATTAAGGCTATCCTTCCACATCATTGAACCATCTAGTAAATCTATTAGAGCATGAATTTAAAAAGAAAAACAGTTCATTGTTAAGTGAAAAATACAGGATAATCACAATGCTAAATTTTATGCAGTAAATCCAATAAAAATAATTATAGATTGGTTTAAATAAAATCTGACCCTAACTGATTACAAAACTACTTTTTTTTTTAGGCCGCGCCATGTGGCATGTGGGATCTTAGCTCCCCAACCAGGGATCAAACCTGTGCCCCCTGCGTTGGGACTGCAGAGTATTAACCACTGGACCACCAGGGAAGTCCCTATAAAAATACATTTAAAAAATGTCTACTCCTGCAAATGGCAACAGAAACAGACTCACAGATATGGAAAACAAACTTGTGGTTACCAAAGGGAGAAGGGAAGGGAGGAGGGGCAGATTAAGGGTATGGAATTAACAGATACAAATGACTGTGTATAAAATAGATAAGCAACAAGGATACAATGTACAACACAGGGAATTACAGCCATCATCTTGTAACAGCCTATAATGGAGTATAATCTGCAAAAATACTGAATCACTATGCTGTACACCTGAAACTAATACAATATTGTAAATCAACTATACTTCATTCTTTTTAAAAAGGCTACTCCTTTTAGGTTTGCTAATGTAATTTAAAAGATATTAGTCACAGAATTTTTTTTAAAAAAAAGCAAATTTTAAACCAAAAACAGACATTTTAAAATGATTTTTTTTTTTTTTCCGGTACGCGGGCCTCTCACTGTTGTGGCCTCTCCCGTTGCGGAGCACAGGTTCCGGACGCGCAGGCTCAGCGGCCATGGCTCACGGGCCCAGCCGCTCCGCGGCATGTGGAATCTTCCCGGACCGGGGCACGAACCCGTGTCCCCTGCATCGGCAAGCGGACTCTCAACCACTGTGCCACCAGGGAAGCCCATAAAATGATTTTTTAAAGCTCTAGATAATGATTTTTTAAATATCCTGGAAATAAAAGAAAATCTAATGTTTTTTTACAAAACAAAAAATTGATCAATTTAACATGACAAACACAATTTTAGTTGGAGAACTGCTCCATTATTTGAATGTGAGAAATCGAATTAGCAACAAAAACAATGAAAGAATTCAATATATCTAAACAAAACAATCAATACAACTATCAGGTTTATCATAATATTCAACTGGAAAATTTTGAGAAAATTTTTTTCACAAAATATTTATCATATACTCAGACACAAAAACATTCTCAATAAATATGAAGTGGCAGGATTTTTACACAGCACAAAGCAGTAAGATAAAAGTGGGATAAAAGAACACAAACCACATGGAAATTATAAAATATATCTTTCTTAAATGACAACTAAACCAAGAAAGTAAGGGACTATTTAAAATTCAAATATGAATCAAAATAGATTCATAGCTCTACATGCCACTCTTAAGAAAAGAGCGGTTTAAAATAACTAATAAAATTGAGAAATTGGTAGTACAATTCAACGAAAGAGAAAAGCACACAAATTACTGACTTTAAAGATATATAATTCATGCAAAGATGATTTACATTATTAGGGCATTCCATATGCAAATATGTTTTTTTTGAAAAAGAAAAGGAATAACTTTCTTCAAAAGAAAAGCCCAAGTACCCAGAGTGAAATAAGGACTCTAAATAGACCAGAGAAATAAGCAACATTATCAACAAACTTCAAAAGAAACAAAAATGGCACTTAAATGTCTAAATAGTAAATGAATAATAATCCTATTACACAAATGTTTCCTAAAAGTGTTGTATCAAATTCATTTTCATGAGGTGAACATCAGCTTGATTACTAAACCTCATTTATGGCTAAACTCTGAAAAGGAAAATTATAGTTTTGTCTTATCTGTGAACGTAGATGCAAAATTCTAAATGAAATTTTAGCAAACCATATACCAACACTTTATAAGAATTGATCTTCATGGGCATTCAGGTTTTAGCCTGAGGTTGCAAGGCTGATTTCTAAATAAGACCAGCGATTCACGAGAAAAATAATAAACACAAAATTAAGTGAATAAATATGGTTTAAATAATCTGAAAATTCATTTCTGATTTTTTAAAAAGGATTTTCTTTTAACTATAAATATGATATGTCTGAAAGAAGTCAACACTATTCTTAAAGCAGACACACTGGAGGTATTCATCCAAAAAAAAAAGCAGAAAAACACAAAGATATCTAGTCACCATTCCTGATTAATCATGTTAGAAAACTGGACCATTGTAACGGCACATGAAAAATGAGCAAGTAGTATAAGGAGATAAAATTAAAACAGCAGTTTTTGCACATTATGTAGTTATATAACCTGAAAGACCAAGATATTCAAGAAACAAAATTAAAAGTAATGACTTCAACAAAGGGGCAAATTATAAGATAAAATCTCAAAAATCTATTGCATGCCAATAATAAACATCTACAGAAATTTGTTTTACCACAGCAACGGCCACCAAAAAAAGTTAACCCAAGAGTTATCCTAACTGGGCCACATATACTTTGTGGGGACTAACTATGGCAAAGATGACAACAGTTTAATACAATACAGAAATGTTTAGGCCTTCATTTCTGCATAGACGTTTGCTGAATCCTGTCAAGTTTACTTCTGTAATGTGACAGTATGATGTACAAACCACAAGTAAATGATTACTTAGTACCATATTCACCCACTGTGTTAGTAAAACAATAAAGCCAAATGACTGTGGGCTATTGGGATAATGAAGACACACTCAAGATGCTATTGACTATATTACCCCATAAACCAACTGTCTGACCCAGTACTCTCAGTTCAGGAACAGGTCGCCCCCCTCCCCAAAGTAAATCTCTCCTCTCCCATTTATAAAGGGTGCTTTGCACAAAAGATAATTGTCACAATTGCATTCATAATCTTTTTTAAAAATCCCAGAGATGTGATTAAACCAACTCCAATATAGCACTTATTCCCCTCACTCACTGATTGTTCAAGTGATACACACATGAACGAAACATGCACTCTCTAATACCAAGGAACTTGGGTGATATTATTTAATTCAACCATTTAAATAAGTGTTATATCATGATACATGGAAGTGTAAAAACTAATGTTAGCTGAAAAGGTCTATCAATGACAAAAACAAAAAACTGCATAACCAATGGTAAAAGCAATGTGGAAAGATTTTCTCTCTATACACACAAATAGAAACAAAGGAGAGAGACAAGAATGTGTAAGAAATGTACAATAATATAAACAGTTGGTGTTTTAAATCACACATGCATACAAACTTGCACTGCAACTTCTATAATGCTTTCAATGGCAAAGTTTGGCATTATCTAGCTGCTTCTGTTTCTATTTTTTTACAGGGAGACCAGCCTTTATGTAAATGTAACTCAGTATTCCCCGCTTTTTCCTTCTCCTCTGTTTCTCTTCTAACTCCCAATAACGTAAAACCCAAGTACTTCTTGTAAATTATTGTACTTGCTGCATTTACTGAATAGGGGGTTTTATGTTCCCTTTTTCTAATTTTAAAAACAGATGAACGGAACATGTTATATTTCTTTACTTTTAAAAAGTTGCTTTTTTAAACTTGTGATCCTTAAATGAAATCTTTCAGTGGGTCAGTGACCCTTGATAGAAAAAATAAAATACAAGTTCCCCCATCCTGTTTTATATGATGCTACTTGTTGGAATGTAAAAAGGAATCCTGAAAGTCGACATTACAAGTTTCCCACCAGGGGGCAAGGGGCTCCTCTACATTTAGGCTCCCCCTGGCCCTTCAGGACATTTAAAGGGATTTTATATTTAGTCTTAAAACTTCCAACTTATTTTGTTCCTAAATGTCACCTGCATTGAAAACACTGTTTTGTCTCTGTTGCCACTTTGAAAAACAGCTCAAAATTAGGAGATCAAAAACACAGAAAGAAATGAGCACGGATGATAATGGCAGTCAAAGGGAAAAGAGGAACGGCAGCAAAAGCCAAGATAATTCCCAGCCCCCCGCCCCCCCCCCCCCCCCCCCGCCATTCCCGAAGACGTATGGCCACTGGCTCCAGTTAGAAGCATCACAAAGCCTTCAACACAGGACCCGAGGACTTAGACTAATTTCCTTAATGATGCCACTGAGAGTTTGGTGAATTTAATCTTTAGAAGGTTTATTCTATTGGTTTCAGCTTCATATTTTAGCTTGAACACAATTAACGGTAGTCCAAATACATTCTCTGTGTTCTTTGCTATTCTCTCAAAAGCTCAACAGCTGCTGCTCTCTGGCTACTAGTAACAGAAAGAAATGAATTTAGTAATATTTGGATTTAAATCCTGAATCTTGAAAGGCCTGACTTCTGTACTTGAAAACTTGACTTAAAAAATAAGTAAATAAATGGAATAAAAATCTGCTAAAACTGAGATGCTGAGGCATGGAAAAATAAAATAAAATACCTATGGTATCTTTCCATGCAATTTCAAGATGCAGTTTTTTTGTTTGTTTTATCACTGTTTTTCTTTTGGTTAGGGTGTAGTATAGGGTTGAGTTTCCAGAATAAAAAGTAGGGAAATATATTTTTTTAAGTAGGGAAAGATATGTATAAGGCTCACAGATGGAGGAATGCATTTACCATGAAATCTGAAATTAGAATAGGATTCAAGCAACTTCAACTATGTGGGAGAATGGATAGCAGAAAAAGAATTCACACAATGTCTTTGAATTACAGTGTGAGAAATGACGGTTCACTGGGGAAAGGAACTTTCGATAAATGCTTTTGGGAAAACAATTAAAATTCATTCCAGATGAGTCAAGGATTCAGTTTTTTTTTAAATTATGAGACACTATAACAAAATGGAAAGGTACATTTATAATCAATGTGTGAAAGAATTTTATTAATACCAAAGCAAAAGAAGAAATTATCACCTATGGGTGATGAAATATGACTAAATAAAAATAAAGCTTTTCGTACATTAAAAAATTACAAAGTTTAAAAAGAAAGCAATACAGATAAAAGCAGCCATGATTTTGATGGAAAAAGAACTTAATACAGAAAATAATAAAGATCTGATACAACCTGATAGTTAATACTACTTTCCTTTGGGTAAGTAGCTAAAAAATATAAAAATCTTACGTCAGTCACCAAGAAAGGAACACTGAAAACTGTTTAGCCTCATCGGCGATTAAAGCACTACCTATTAACTCTGTAATAAAATTCAATGCTACAGCCACATTTTATTCTCCTGACAAATGATACTAGTTTTTAAGGTTACAGTACTCTATTGGCTCCAGATGAATTAGTTAAAGCAACAAACAGGAAAAAAATCCATATTTTTTGGTCCCTGGCATTTTTTATACTATTTCCATGCACCACTAGGATAGTTCTGTAACCTTTAGGGCATGTTTTTAGCATTTCAGTTCCTTTCAGATTTTTTTTTAATTTCAGATTTTTAGCCTTTTATGCCTAAATCTGTTTGGCAATCTTTCATAAATATTTCTCCAGTTTATTTCTGCCATTAACTGAAACTGCTTTTGCAAATTTGGTTGAAAATATTTCCAGTCACAAGCTTCTTTATCAATAAATAACTTTTATACACTTTCTGGTGATTTTACAACATTTAAAACATACTTCTAAAAAGGCATTTTGGGCTATTTTAATCATTTTGTTTCATTAAAGCCTATATTATGAAGAGAAACAAAGCTTTCAACAGTGAAGGACTGGCTGAATTTATTCTAAAAGTGGCATTAGATGTTAAATATTATTTTATGATAGAGGTGTTAGCTAACACTACCGTGGTAACCATATTGCAATATATAAATGTGTCAAACCAACATGCTGTACATCTTAATGTTATATGTTAATTATATCAATAAAAATAAATGTTATTTTAACTCTGTAATATAAAACTAAGAGATACATACAGATATATAATTAATTCGGCATCCCAATAATCATAAGAATATTTATATCTTTAATCCTAAATACATTAGACAGTACTAGACCTTTAATGTGACTAATTAGAATTTATAAAAGTAAAGTTGCTTCAATACAAAAAAATTATAGGGAACAAAAAGTAGAGAAAGCATAGCCAAAGAAGTGAAGCAAGCAGAGGAGCTAAAAAGTCACCTAACGCTTACCTAATAATGGAGGATATTTTTTAAATTCACAAAGACACGGCCAAACGAGTAGATATGTATGATGGGCTGAAAGTGAATTATATTTTGTTGAGTCTGAAGAATGGACAGAAATAATTCAAGGCAGATGCAAAGCTTCAGAACTATCCTGCGATACACAGAAATGAGCAATGTGAGAAAACTGTGGACAAGTTCATTCTTTCAAAGAAATCATCTGCTTCCCAAAAGTTTTAAAATCGGTAAATGGTTAAATAAACTGTGGTATATTAGTGACGGACTAAAATCTAGCCATCAAAAATGAAAAATGATAAATGTGTGGCCCGTGGTGGAGGGTGTGAAAAGAAGTGGGCTGTAGGCAAGACTTTAATAAAATAAAATGAAGATAGAACACAAAACATCTGTCTTTCACTAAAAATCATAAGGACACAGAGGTAAGAGTTGTGGGGAAGATATTGCCCTCTTTTCAGGTATATTAGTATACAGTAAAGAAAAACATATTATATTCAACCTTTTTCCTTGTTTCAGAGGATGAAATTCCCCCCATCCTCTGCAAAGTTGGCCCCCTAACCTGCATTTTGACTACCTTCTTCCTCACCTTTGTGCGGGCCTTTGGTTCAACTGCCTCCAAGGGACCCCTATATCTCCAGTGACACGTGGTCCACTCCTTCCATTTAAAACAGAACCACAGACACTCCTTCAATCTTGCTGTCCCCTCAAGTAATATACACCCCACTCCATCCATAGATACTTTGCTCCTACCTTTATCTTCCACCTTGGTTGGAAAAAATGTCCATCCTTTTGGGAGAGTCTACAGACCAAACCTACCCAACCACTACTTTATCCTGTCTCCTGGTCTTCTATGCAAAATAACTGCTTTAAAAAAAAAGTAGTTAAGGGATCAGCTTACCCAATGTCACACCGTTGATGTGCAACAGAGAGAAAACTGGAATCCAGAAAGCTTGACGCCAGTTGCCCATGGCCACAAAAGACCCTTTTGCTCCCTGTCCCTCTTCCAGGTGATTGAGATCTGCTAGTTATGGGCAACTGGAGAGGAGCAGCTGTCACCATCACAGCTGAATTGGCTTGAGGCTGGCTGGCCCAGCCCTGCCCGCCACCTGCTCCACACTCTAAAATCAGCCTTTGTACAGCCTGGCTTCTGGGAAAGAGGAGGCACTAGGAGGAAATGGGGGTGGGGGGAAAGTGGTTCTTTTTTTTTTTTTTTTTTCAGTCTCCCTCCATAGATCCTCTTTGGGGGAAGTCTAGACACACATATTTTGAAAACTCCCCTTGTGGTCCTGATGTTCAACCTTGGGTACTGACTGTAGTCCAATAAGGAGAGGTATGAAGATATATCACATACCTCTAGGAAACTGATCACTATAGCAACTCTGTTGCTATGTTAATTACAGTAGACTTGCAGAAAAACATACCAGGGTTTAGAATTCTAGCCCTGACACTTACTTGCTGCCTGACTCCAGGCCCATCATTTTACTTCTTATAGCCTCAATTTCCTCATCCTACAAACTGGGGATACCACCATTAATTTCCCTGGCTTATGAAGTGTGCTTAAAGATTCACTGCACTGTGCCTGACACACATATAGTCATGAAGTTTCTTTTTAAAGAGAATTTTTTTAAAGCCTTGTATGGAAAATAACTGCTTTAAAAAACTATATTCAATGTCAGCATTTCTCTAACATACTCAACTTGTTAGGGAAACAAATCCCTAATACCAGCACCTATTTTAACTCTCCCTCCCCCAACATAGACAAGGCTCTAAAATTCTTTTCTACCCTCACGCCCACTCAATAAAAAGCTTCTTTAGAAAACTATCCAATCCAAATCGCTCTGGGTATCTACTATTTACGATACAAGCTTTTCCCCTGAAGGAGACTTTTCCTCTCCCATTGTCTTATCTATATCCTTGACTTCCTTAATGAGGCTTGAGAAAAATTTCTGTTCTGAAGTTGGCTTTTTTATTGGTTTCTTCCCAGAGAACCAAAATTAGCCTAAGGCACCTGCTTAGCTTTTCCTAGGACCTCCAAGTCCACCAAACCACCCTTCCCCCAAGCAGAACAAACTGGTCATGGGATCCAGTTTACCTTTGCTGCCTACCGCTCTGGCATAACCTTTGAAAACACCTTTTTATGTACTGTTACAGCAACACTCCACTGTAAAAATACTTATGTACATAGACAAAGCCTGAAAGAAAACACAAAAAGAATAAGAGCTGCTGTGTTAGAAGGATGAGAGTCCTGGCAAGTTATTTCCAGAAGCCTAACATTAAATACAAATTTTAACAAGCAGTTCTTTTGCATAGATGACTGCAAACTGAAAGCTTTCAGGTCCCCCCTACTCAAACCTGTCACTTCTGAATGACATTATCCTCGCTGCCCTCCATTTCAGGAGTCTTAACTATCAGCAGCAGTCTCAACTCCCTTTGCCTGTTCTCATATTTAGCAGTTCTTCAGGAATATCTGATACCAAGGACCACTTCACCCTGGTAACCATTACCTCCTGTGGATTGTTCTACCATTATTCCTTAACCACCACTCCCATGCTGGGAGTCTCTTGGGGTTTTGGTTCTGGCTCTGTTACCAACCCGCTCCCCCCCCCACCTCCCCACCCCCCACCCGCAGTGAAAGCACAGAGTCCTAACCACTGGACCATCAGGGAATTCCTGCTAACCCACTTTTTGACTTTAGAAGTGGTTCTCAAATGTCAGCCTGTACCAGAACCCCCTGGAGGGCTTGTTCAAACAGAGTGGGCTGATCCCTGGAGTTCCTCCTTCAGTGGCTTTGGGATGGCACCCTAGAATTTGCCTTTCTATCAGTTCCCAGGTGGATGCTGCCACTGCCGGGGTGGGGACCACACTTTGAGAACCACTGCTTTACATAGAAGAGAGCTAAACTTGGTTAGACCCGGGTTTCTCAACCTCAGCACTACTGACATTTTGGGCTGGGTAACTTGTGGTGGGTTGCCTTGTACACTACAGAATGCTTAGCAGCATCCTCGGCCTCTACTCGATGCCAGTAGACACCTGCCCCCTCCCCCCAGTCAACTGTCACAACCAAAAATGTCCCCATACATTTTCAAGTGTTCTGGGCTGGGGAGGCCAGGGTAGGCAAAATCACCCCAGGTTAAGAACCACTGAGTTAGACTGACAGCCAAGCTCTCTTTTTAATGAAGTAATGAAGCCTCCTCCTCTTGTTCATAAAATGCAGATTTTTCTCCAGATGTGATCATTTTTGTTTAATTCATCCATGCATCTATCCTACTATGTGTCAAGCACTGGGGGGCTACTCAGGTCGATGAACAGGTCCCTGCTCTTAAGGCACTTACAATTAATAGAAGAGCCAGTGTGATCAGTAGACCCAAGAAACTGTGGGGACACGGAACAAGGGGTCACAGCAGACTTTCTGAAAGATTACGATAAAGATGGGCAGGAGTTGGCTAGACAAAAGGGATGGGGTAGGAAAATTCCAGGCAGAGGTCATGGCACACTCAAAGGCATGGAGGCAACCAAGCATGAGAGTCAGGGAACTACTAGTTGTTCCTTGTAGCTGTAGGCAACCATCTTCCCCCCCCACCCCACCCCCACCCCCCGTGTAGGAAGGGGTTAGTTAGGGGAAAACAACATTATCAACCCTTCAATCTTTTTATCTCCTATATCCGTCTCTGGTAATTCTCTGTCCTTCCCCCATTTGTACCTTAAGCTATAGCCATTTTATTTTTTTAAATTTGTTTTATTGAAGTATAGTTGATTCACAATGTTGTGTTAATTTCTCCTGTACAGCAAAGTGATTCAGTTATACACACATATATATGTATATACACACACACACACACACACATTCTTTTTCATATTCTTTTCCATTATGGTTTATCACAGGATATTGAATATAGTTCCCTGTGCTATACAGTAGGACCTTACTGTTTATCCAAGCTATAGCCATTTTAAACTTCTTTCTACTAACCCCGGAGCCTCATAGAATCACTTTCTCCAGGCGCCTGAATTAAATCCTTCTCCTCACTTCTATCATGACACCCATTACACTTAGTTATAATTGTTTTTGTCTGTCTGCCCTACTAAGCCCACAATCTCCATTAGGGCAGGAACCATGACTAGGCCTTTCTTCAATGTATCTCCAGAATCCTGAACTATGCCAGGCACAGACAAGCCACTCAAATTAAGTATCACCTGAATGAATGATGTCCTCAAATTCTGTATGTTCCAGACTGAACACTCGCCAACACCTTCCTTCCACAAACTAGGTTCTACTTCTATATTCCTCTACCATCCCTTCCACCTCCCACATACCCCATTCATGTATTCTCATCAAAATCTTGGCATAATCCCTCACTTCTTATTTTTCTCACTCCATACATCCATTTTGGTGTCTTCAGTGAGAAGCAAGATCTGTCCTCTAAACCTCAATAAATATTCATCTGGTAGACAATCTATGGAAAGAGCATGGGCTTTGGAATCAAATAGAAGTGGGCTCATCTCACATCTGCCTATTAATCACTAGGTGATTTTGAACAAGTTATAATCTCAGAGCCTTAGTTTCCTTATCCTTAAGTGGGTTTAACAGCACCAACCTTACATAGGTTTTTATGAAGTTAAACGTGAAGTACTTAGCACTTCAATGTTACTCAATAATAAATGTTTCATTTCTCCTCACAGCATCCCTGACAGGAGTAAGCAGCGGTCAGGAAGACATGTAAAGAGCTAAATAAAAGGTCAATAAAATGGGAGAGAGTGAGAGGGATAACATGGAAAGCCAAATAAGAAATAAAAATTTAATTCCCTTAAAGAATCATGTTCACTTTTCTATTGTTTTCTTTTCTCAAAATGTAACACATAACGTTTATATTGATCAAGGAACACAGTTAATATCCAAGAGAAATGAAAATATATGTCCACCAAGAAACTTGTATGCAACTGTTCATAGCAGCATTATTCATAATAGTATACAAGTGGAAACAACCCTAATGTCCGTGAACTGGTGAATGGATAGACAAAATATGGTACATCCATACAATGGAATATTATTAGGTAATAAAAGGAATGGAGTACAGTTACATGGATGGACCTTGAAAACATTATGCTGACTGAACGAAGCCAGACGCAAAAGACCACGTATTGTATGATTCCATGTATATGAAATGTCTAGAATAGGCACAGAAAGTAGCGCAGTGGTCTCCTAGGGTTGGGGGTGAATATAATTAAAACCATTGAATCATATACTCTAAATGGGTGAGCTGATGGTGTGTGAATTATATCTTAATAAAGCTGCTAAAAAAGAAGATAGAAGAACAGCTGGAGAAATGTCCAAAAAGTTTTTTCCTAATTATTTCCTTCCTACATCCTAGTAGATTATCTTGTATATCCCACTCTGAAGACTGCCACCTTTGACTAAAGAGAAACTGTCTGACTACAGAGAAAGTTTCTCTGGCACCGGCCATGACAAGGCCATGACAAGGCACTGCCAGAGAGGTTGGTGAGAGCCAGGCTTGAGTAGAAGTGAAGGGTCAGTGCCCTAGACCAGTGCTTCTCAGACTTGAAGGTACACATGCATCACCTGGGGACTTGTTTTCCCAGGGTTGGTGTGGATCTAAAATGAAAGAATGTATTAAAATGCATTATAATTGGTAAAGCACCATATAAATGTTGCTGTTAGTCAAGTCAAACATTTCTGAGGATGTGGGGGGGGGGTCCTTGTGAGAGGAGGAAGGGAAATGGCAGTAAGGTTTCCTTTTTCCTACTTTGCTTAAGGAAGTTAACAGCCACTTAACCTCACTGAGCCACAACGTCTTCAAATCTGTATGTTGCAAGCAGCCGGCACAGGCTGTAGAATCATATGATTTTAAATGGCTTTAAAATTCCTAAGTAGAAAAGTCACATGTAGACAGCTGAGAGCTTATTCAGCAAGGTCACTTGGTGTGGAAACATATGAACTCTGGGGTCAGAAATCCTGGGGTTGAGGCCCAGGTCTAACAATCGCTAAGCTTTATATCTTTAGTAAATTCCTCAGTGTTTCTCCATATTTGATAGGGGTGGGAAAATACATCTTGCCTGCGTCACAGAGTGGTGGTAGGATCAGCTGAGCTGATAGTGAAAGCATTTTGTCAAACTCTGATGGGTTGCTTCACAAATCTTTTTATTGCACAGGTCTATCAGTAGAAAAACATTCAGAAAAGAATCTAAAAAAGAATATATGTTTGTATAACAATCATTTTGCTGTCACCTGAAACTAACACAACATTGTAAATCAACTACACTTCAATTAAAAAATAAATAAATAGAGACTTCCCTGGTGGTGCAGTGTTTAAGAATCCGCCTGCCAATGCAGGAGACACGGGTTCCATCCCTGGTCCGGGAAGATCCCACATGCCGCGGAGCAACTAAGCCCGTGCGCTACAACTACTGAGCCTGCACTCTACAGCCCACGAGCCACAACTACTGAGCCCATGTGCTGCAACTACTGAAGCCCACACGCGCCCAGAGCCCATGCTCCACAACGAGAAGCCACCACAATGAGAAGCCCACGCACCACAACAAAGAGTAGCCCCCACTCGCCGCAGCTAGAGAAAGCCCATGCGCAGCAATGAAGACCCAACGCAGCCAAAAATAAATAAATAAATTTATTTTAAAAAATATATACATATAATGACACAAATGAGTTAAAAGTAAGAGACAATTTAAGGCTACAATGAGATACCACCATGCACCTACTAGAATGGCCAAAGTCAAATACGTGACCATATCAAGTATTGGGACAGACGTGGAGCATCTGAAACTCACTGACTCTACCATTTTACATTACCATCAGCAACCACTGTGGATAACAAGTTGGCAGTTTCTTAGAAGTTAAACATACACCTACCATATGACGCAATCATTCCAATCTTAGCTATTTACTCAAGAGAAATGAAAGCATATGTCCATAGAACGATTTGCTCACAAATGTTCATAGCAGCATTATTCACAGTAGCTAAAAACCATAAATAACTCCAATGTCCATCAGCAGGGGAATGGATAAATAAACTGTAGTATGTCCACACAATAGGATAATAAAAAGCAATGGGCTGTTGGTATGTACAACACGGCTGTACCTCAAAATAATTATGCTGAACAAAAGGAGCCAAACAAAAGAGACTACGTACTGTATGATTCCATTTACATAAAACTCTAGGAAATGCAAATTAACACGTAGTGATAGAAAGCAGATTGGTGGGGGGGTCGGTGGCGGGGCGGTGTCTCCACTGGCTGAGAAGGGAGGAATTAACAAAGGGAAACTTTTGGAGGTAATGGATATTTTCATTGTCTTGATTGTGGTGATGGCTTCATAGGTGTATACATATTTCAAAACTTATCACATTGTACACTTTAAATATGTGCCGTTTATTGCGTGTCATTATGTCTCAATAAAGCTGATTAAAAAATAGATAAAGGGCTTCCCTGGTGGCGCAGTGGTTGAGAGTCCGCCTGCCGATGCAGGGGACACGGGTTCGTGCCCCGGTCCGGGAAGATCCCACATGCCGCGGAGCGGCTGGGCCCGTGAGCCATGGCTGCTCGTACCGCCAAAAAAAAAAAAAAAAAAAGATAAAAATCACACATTCTCAAGGCCGAACAGATTCTTACAAATCATTAAACCAATCCTGGGCAGATCCTTCGGCCCCTCTGTCACTTTGATGTTCCTGGTTTAAGCTGAGGAGTATGAGCCTGTGCGTTCAACTTCCAAGTGGAATGAGCAGCACGAGACAACACAAGACAGACCTATTTCAATCCCCCTGCTGGCTGCTCTGGAAGCACATATGCTTTGTTGTATGTGACACAATTTTCAGTCATGTAGATATTGATGAAGTTCAAGAAAGGTTTTTCCTTGAACTTGGGACACTCAGTCACTAACAGACTAAGGCAGGATAAAAATTGTCCCATGTGGGATCTGTAGGAATCTGCTATTGAGGGAGCAATGGAAGAGACGGCTTGTGGAACTGAACACTCTTGATGGCTGAAAGAATGAGCCTTGGAGACAAGTGCCCGGCACATAGTAGATACTCAAAAAATAAGCAAAAAATAATAAAAATAACAAAATTAGGGCTTCCCTGGTGGCGCAGTGGTTGGGAGTCCGCCTGCCGATGCAGGGGACACGGGTTCGTGCCCCGGTCCGGGGGGGGTCCCACATGCCACGGAGCGGCTGGGCCCGTGGGCCATGGCCGCTGGGCCTGCGTGTCCGGAGCCTGTTGCTCCGCGACAGGAGAGGCCGCAACAGTGAGAGGCCCGCGTATCGCAAAAAAAATAAAAATAAAAAAAATTAAAAATAAATACTATTAATTCAGAATCTGTCATAAACTGGATTATAGCTAGGTAGAAAAATATCTTCAAAAAGGGAGAAAGTTCAATAAACAGATCAACAGCATAAGCAGGATTTCGGGGGCATGACAAATTCAATTAAGCAAATTAAACTTACACGTCCTTCAGAAAGAATCTACTTGCAGCTTAATACAGGTAGCACAAACTGCCTGCATTTCAAATCCTAACATCATGACTTAATATCTTGTAACCTTGAATAAGATGTCAAACCTCCATGTTTCTTCACTTATAAAATGGAGGTGAAAATAGTATTTACCTCACAGGGTTGTTGGGGATTAATGAGTTCTTATTTGTAAGGTGCTTAGAACAAAGCCTGGCACTACACTGCTACTTGTTCATTAAAGCTGTAACTGGCAAAAGTTTGTTTCAAGCTACACTTTTTGCTATAATACAGTGACTTTACCTACAATTGGATGGAATTAATGAAGTTTTTTTCAAGAAGTAATCTCTCACCTACTCCTCCTGTAACAGTTCTTTCAAAAGAACATACCTTGTTTGCTGCTCTAATTTCAACAAAAACAGCTCTATTATTCAAAACATTGCTTGATATTTTCTGACACACAGTTGGTGTTCAATAAATGGTTGCTGAACAAATATTCTTCCAGACCAAAGCAAATGTACCAAAAGTAACATTACTGTTTTTATAGTCAGAGTTAAAAATGCAACATGCATCCCATCCAAATAGGAAATAACCCAAAAGAGGTAGAGTTACCACCTAACCGGTTAACCAACTTCAATGAAGTTGCCCAAGATAAGAAAGGTGCTAGTTCACTGCAAAAGCAGCAGAATTAAGGCTTTGGTTTAAGCCAAAATGATGATGCAATGCAGGCATTCCTTAGCACTTTTTGGTGAGAACAAGAAAAAAAGACAGACTTAATGGTCCACAAACAGCAAGAACATGGACTGTACCCTAAATGGCCTCACTGGGAAACAGCACAGGTCTTCAAAGTAACTGACATGGGGACATCCCTGGTGGTCCAGTGGCTAAGACTCCACGTTACCAATGAAGGGGGCCCGGGTTCAATCCCTGGGACTAGATCCCGCATGCCGCAACTAAAAGATCCCACATGCTGCAACTAAAGATCCCGCACACTGCAACAAAGATCCTGTGCACGGCAACGAAGATCTCACGTGCTGCAACTAAGACCTGGTGCAGCCAAATAAATAAATATGTTTAAAAAAAAACAAAAACAAAGTAAATGACATGGAATTCACCTGTTATCCCTCTTTTGCAGGGAATACTGAGCTGGTTTGTAACGTTTGTCCTGAGATACCTTCTAAGGTGGGAAATCAAATTCCCTTTTTCCTAACGAAAGGCTGGAATCAAGCAGGAAGAAATATTTCCTTGCTTTGAGTGGCCCAGGTGAGCAGAAGTTGAAAGCATCATCTCCACAGGTAGCAAGTAAAGTGTCCTCAAAGAAGCAGCCAAGTGGTTACCACTTTGTCCTGGGTACTGCCAGACATTTCTGTTCCTCCTCCTTTCTAGACTACTTTTACATTACTGTGATGGCCACCTGTTGCAATAGTCTCTTCTTAAATCTTAATCAGCCTCTCCCCAGTCCTCAAACCATGTACTTCACTGGGAAGAGAGATCAAACACAGCTTTCTTGTTCTTTGCCTCTCCAGTCTCAAGGGAAGGGTTACTGCTCCAACATGACTTGTTCATTCCGGCTTCCATCCTCTTACACAAGTCATTCTGCTCTACCCAGAATCACTTGCTCTTGCCCCCACCTCAAGTCAAACACTTCCTTAAAAAAATTTTAAAACCAACGTATGTCTCTCACTTCTTTCACCACCCACCTCTTTCTGGAGTCACTGGCTGGCTGTTCATTAAGTCTGCACCCCTTTTACCGTCACTTGTAGTACTGGCCCAGGTATGTCAGGTCCCTAATCTCGTTCCAGTACTGGATTTTCAGCTCATGCTATTGCCTCTAGGCTAAGATGGCACCCTATCAATCTGTTATCGGCACTATACCTGGTTGGGCCAGGAACGGGGTGGGGACCTTCATTCTCAAGGCAGAAAATATGGAACTGGGCCAGGCTTGAACTTTTTAAATAGGCCAAGCTCTCATTTGGGGTAAGTTCAAGGTGAGAATGACGTTTCAAGCTTAATCACCTAGAGATCACCAAGGTCAAGCCTATAGTCTGACAAAGTCAGATTTATTCATGCATCATAAGGGAGGGCACTCCAGAGGAACCATGGGATGCTGCTCAACGAGAAGAAGGGAAACATCTTTCAGGGATGTTTCTGAATGATTCTGAGAAGGGCCTAAGGAAAGTGGGGATCAGTTCTGGATTGGTTATTATTTTTGAGGCAGGATTAGGAGAAGCGGCGATAAACTAAGGGTTGGGTGCTCTTCTGAGGCAAGGGCAGCTCAGCAATTGGGAATCCCCAGTAACGGATGGGAACAGCAAAGTGGATCTCGGGCACCATTAACAAGAAAGCAGTATTCACTGAAAGAGTATATCTTTATGGCTTTTTACAGCTGCTGCCTGACTTTGGGAGAAACAATGTTTCCTGTTAACTTTGTAGTTGTCTTCATTGGTGTCTGTCCTTCCAGCCCAATTAACAGAAAGAGCTGACTTTTTTTTTTCAGTCCCAGCTAATTCTCCCATCCTGGACTTTTTTGACTCTTTCAGTGAGATGGACATGGATGCCATGCATCTTCCAGTTTATTTTCAGTCCTGAAAATGTCTAGATCTGGCAACAAATTATACAACCAAGAAGAACCTGGACTATATCTACTGACTTTGTAAGTTTAGGCAGAAAACTGAAGACTTTAGGGGCACGTGGGAGCTTTCTACCTCTTCTTCCTTGTTGAAGGTCATGACTCTTGACCAGAAGGGAAGATATGGGAAATGAGTATTGCTACTTAGATGATGTCAAAGAATAGGATGTAGTTCTCTGGATAATCACTTAAGATCTCAGAATGATGAACTTCTGGCAAGGGAGGGGGAAATTTCACACAGACAAGGAGGAAATGATTTTGCTGGAGATTCATTAACATGATGAATATGGACTTAAAAGAAAATGTTAAGGAAAAGAAAAAAACACCACCAAAAATGTGACGTAGAAAGAAAAACCACAGTGGAAGAGACACCCTCTGCTCTTCAAGAGATAACCAGACAAAAGAGCTAGAATCGAAACTGACACACCATTGTAGAGCAGTTATGCTCTAATAAAGATGTTTTTTTTTTTTAAAAAAAGAGCTAGAATCATGCCTAGGGCTTTAGAAGTCCTCAGACTGATTTAAAGAGTAGTAGTAATACACAAAGTCACTGGGGCACTTCAAACACCAGAAAGCAATGACCTCACAGTTACCATCATCAAGAAGGAGTGAGATGGCATCTGGCACTAGATCACAGAAGGCAGTAAAGTATAATGGTTAAGGAGAGGTTTGAAGTCAGGCCGACCAGGGTGCTGGCTCTTGCTTGTCACGTAATCTTGGTTAAAACACTTACCCTCTCTGAACCATCACTGGCCCATCCATAAAATGGGTATTAGAATACTTACTTCACTAAGCTCTTATGAAAAGCAAAGGCTATTTAATACATTCAAGTATCTATCACAGTATGTGGCACAGAGTAAGCACCCCAAAGGTGGCCATTATCATCATCATCATCATCACCATCACCATCATCACCATCATCATCCTCATCATCATTTGTAGTAAAAAGGCAGTAGTACTTTCTTATGGAATTTAATAAACCAGATGGTGGAAACACAGTGAACAACAGCTGAGAATAAAGCAAAGAGAAAGAAGTGATGTTATTACATCGTGTTATTTATGAACTTTTCTGGAACAGAAGAAATGTATAGTATTGAATTCTATCCCCTCTCCCTGATACTTCTTTTCCCCTCTAAACAAGCATGGGCAATCTTGTATGTACACACACACACACACACACACACACACACACTCCTTCCTTCCCTCCTCTGTTTTCTGTACCTCGGGACATCGAATCCACACAGTCTGAATTTCAAAGTCAATGCTAACCTATGAGAGGTCAGTTTTTACTAGAGGGAAGGGTGCACAAGCCAGATTTTATGAGTTGAAGGCTGAAAAATGAGGAAGCATAGATGGCTCTTTCAAGAAATTTTCAGATAAAATAAACAAAAAAGATTTCCCATTAGTCTGTAGGGATGGAATTTGGGGGAAGTAAGTGAAAGAGGGATTCTTGGATATGTGCAAGTAGAAGAAAAAGAGTTCTTTGAGGAAAATACTAAAGAGACAGAAGGAAGAGATGAATGGAACAGAGAATATCATTAAGGAGGCATCGGGGGATAAGTAAAAAGCATTGGAAAAGACGATATGAGAAGAATGAAGATAAAAGTAGCCATGGAAATAAATGTTTCAAGGGAAAGAGAGTCTGTGACCAGTGGGCTCTGTCTTTTCAGGGAAGTACGTAACTACATTATCTGCTGAAAGGAATTGGGGATAGGGAAGGCTAAATTAGGGCAATGGAGGGGTGCAGTAAGAAAATGGAACAGATGCTGTGGGAAATTGGAAAAGGAACCAACTAGGAATGTGTAAAAAAGGATTAGTGAGCAGCCGTTGAGGATCCAGCTGTGGTCAGAAATCACAGTTTGGTCATGGATATAATCAGCATGGTGAGGTGATTTTCCCGAGGACAACTCAGCAGCCTGGGAACAGGACGGAAGAAAACATATGCTAAAGTCCATCGAGGTTCAAGGATTGGCAGGGCAGGTGCAGGGGAACAAGAGGGACGTGAGGTAATTGAGGATACTGGTGGGAATTGATATCAAATGGCTGGCAGGGTTTAGCAGGGGTGAGAAATGGCTGACTGAGTGGGAAAGACCATAGAAGTAGGAGAGGACTGAAAGTCAGGAAGAAAAGAAAAGGGACGATGAGGTCAGAAAGGTTCTGTGAGAGGAAGGGAATATGGGATGTGGAAGGCTAAAGGTACTAGTCAAAAAACTGAACTTCAGCGTTTGAAATATCAGAGGTAGGACAGTACCAGCTGGTGACAAGGCCCAAAGTGTGGCCATAAGATGAAGTTACTGAGGCAGACCAAAAATGAGGGTCACAGTATTGGAGGTCAAGGAAGTGTTATGCTGGAGCATTTGATGATGCATCAGTGTGGCCACTGACATGGTCTAGGATTATGCCAGGAGTCAGGATAGCACAGAACACTAAGCTAGGTGCCAGAGGTCTCAAAGAATTTGAGCAAGTAAGCCAGGGATCAGATTATGCCAATGAAGAGAGTTGGTACACTACCCAATGGCATGTGCATTCAAGAATAAGGAAAAGGATGGTGTTGAACAACATCCTGGCAGCAGAAGCCAGCTTTGAGATTGAGGAACTATGAGAGAATGAGCAGCTTCCATTTAAGAGGGTAGTGAAGAAAATAGTGTCATCAAGGCAAAGAGTTCCAGAAAAATAGTTGAGAATATACGGACATTTCCTGACCAAAGAACAGGAGTTCTGGAGGCCACAAGGGACCTGAGAAGGGAGTGTCAGCCAGGGAACAATATGTCTATGGAAGGGGAAGGGCTGTACTGAACTTATAAGAGGGAAATTTCATCCTTTAGGAGGCTGAGGAAGCAGCAAGGGAACTACAACTTTGTAAGTTTGACCAAGAAAGAAGAACTGATTGGTAAAAGTAGAAGTTAAAGAAACTTTAGGAGATACAGCCATGATATCATCTTAAGTACTGTTGGGTAATGATCAAGAACAAAAAAGTGTGATAGGTACCAAGATATTCCCCAGATATTAAGGATGGACATTTCTACAAGAGACCATAGTGACTCTTAAGTGGACTACTGTTTAAGAGGAATAAAAGATTTCAAGGGGAAAGTTCTCATAATATCAATCGTCCATGATCCTGAAAGGAACAAAGGAGAAATGAGTAAAGAACCCAATGTAGCTACACAGGAAACATGCTGGTAGGCTACAGGAACTAATGTAGCTATAGCAAGCTCAGATTTTTCGAGCTAAGATCATCAACCCTAAATAGAAGATATATGTGAACAGGTGACAAAGAGAGCAAGTGAGGGAGCAAGAACACCAGTGGGATGACTGACTCAGTTCCTATTTTGATTCCGTCTTAAATGATAAGGATCATTTTCAAATTGAAAATGGTGGCACAAATGTGAACAATAGTTTGTCAGAGCCCAACAGATATTGAAATATTGAGACAAGCAAACAGTTTCAAATCAGTTTGGGTCTGTTGGCCCACATAAAGAATACCGGGGCTTCCCTGGTGGCGCAGTGGTTGAGAGTCCGCCTGCCGATGCAGGGGACGCGGGTTCGTGCCCCGGTCCGGGAAGATCCCACGTGCCATGGAGCGGCTGGGCCCGTGGGCCATGGCCGCTGAGCCTGCGCGTCCGGAGCCTGTGCTCCGCAGCGGGAGAGGCCACAGCAGTGAGAGGCCCGCAATACCGCAAAAAAAAAAAAAAAAAAAAAAAAAGAATACCGCATGCTACTGAGATACCCAACATTCCTGATTGAGAAGCCACTACTGGTATCTCTGAAAAATCACAGCCAACTACAAAAATGAAGGAAGACTATAACTGGACAACTAACAGCCCAATTTTCAAAAGTCAGATATTTCTAAAACAGCTCAGAAATCAAAGACTGCTGATCTTGATGAAAAACAGTCTACAATGGGGTATTAAACTTATAGTTATGAGCAATGGGTAGGTAGTGAGACTGGTAGATTGAGGTAATGCCACCAAGTGTTTTCCCCTGTAGAATACATTCACATGAGACAGCGAGATGTGCTCTGCACTGTTATACAGATAGGTTGATTTATGATTGATTGAATAACCTTACGCAAAAAGAATACTAATGGAATACTCAAAAAGAATGCTAATGGAATGTTATTCAGCAACAAAAAGGAACAAACTATCGATACATGCAACAACTTGGATGAACCACAAGGAAATTGCACTGAGTAAAAATAAAACAATCTCAAAAGGATACACACTGCACAATTCCATTTATGTGACATTCATGAAACAACATAATTATAGAGAAGGAGAACAGTTGCCAAGGGGGTAGACATGCGGGAGGGGGAAGAGATGTGGCCATAAAGGGGTAGAACAAGGGAGTCTTGCACTGATGCCAGAGTTAAGTATCTTGATCGTGGTGGTGGTTACACAAGGCCACACGTATGATAAAATTTCATAGGGCTAAACACACACACACACACACATGCACACGCACACACACACACACAATCTGAATTAAGCTCTACAGATCGTACCAAGTTCAATTTCTTGATTTTGATACTGTACTATAGTTGGGTGAGACGGTAACACTGGGAGAAGCTGGAAGGAAGTGTGCACAGACTTCTCTATATATTTCTTTGCAACATCCTCTGAATCCATAATTATTTCAAATTAAAAAGATTTTTTACGGGAATTCCCTGGTGATCCAGTGGTTAGGACTCGGCGCTTTCACTGCTGGGTCCCAGGCTCGATCCCTGGTTGAGGAACTAAGATCCCGCAAGCCGCATAGTGCAGGCAAAAAAAAAAAAAAAAAAGGTCTTTTTATTGGTTTGTTTTTATAAATTTACTTATTTATTTATTTTTGGCTGCACTGGGTCTTCTTTGCTGTGTGTGGGCTTTCTCTAGTTGCAGCAAGCAGGGGCTACTCTTCGTTGCGGTACACGGGCTTCTCATTGTGATGGCTTCTCTTGTTGCGGAGCATGGGCTCTAGGCACACGGGCTTCAGTAGTTGTGGCGCGCAGGCTCAGCAGTTGTGGCACGTGGGCTCTAGAGCGCAGGCTCAGTAGTCGTGGCGCACGGGCTTAGTTGCTCCGCAGCATGCAGGATCTTCCAGACCAGGGCTTGAACCCGTGTCCCCTGCATTGGCAGGTGGATTCTTAACCACTGCACCACCAGGGAAGTCCCAAGGTTTTTTTTTAAAGAGCACTAATTAACGAATCAATGTCCACCTCACAAAAGGAGATCTAGCTGCTCATCTCAGGGCTCTGTACTGACACAACTGAGACACCATTTTTAACCCAACAAGTTAGGGAACACAGAGGAAGCATGTTGATCAAGTTTATGAATGATATAAAACATAGAGACTCAGCTAATCTGGTTTCAAACAAAACTGGAATCCAAAAATATCAACAGGCTGTGCTAGGGACTGAAATACAATAGAGACAAAGGTGGAGCCCACCATATTGTATCCCAAGCACACAGCACCATGCCTGGCACAAAGAAAAGGGCTCAAAAAATGGTGAAAAAGTAAGTGAAGGCAAGTTTTAAAATATTCAACAGGTTTAATGGGAGTTCACTTGAGAAGGCCCTTAGGGACTTCCCTGGTGGTCCAGTGGTTAAGAATCCACCTTCCAGTGCAGGTGGCGTGGGTTCAATCCCTGGTCAGGGAACTAAGATCCCACATGCATGGGGCAACTAAGCCCATGCACTGCAACTACTGAGCCCGCGTGCTCTAGAGCCCATGTGCCACAATGAAAGATCCCGCGTGCTCTGGAGCCCATGCATCACAACTAAAAGATCCCGCATGCCGCAATGAAGATCCTGCATGCTGCAACTAAGACCCGACACAGCCAAATTAATTAATTAATTAAAAAGAAAAGGCCCTTTAGCCAACACAATGATAATATTCCCTCAAACCAATACAATTTTCCACTTCATGACGAAGTATATATTTTTTAAGGGCAGGTGGAGGTAAATATTATCATTGTGCTCTGCACTAATCTGACTGCATATAGAGGACCAAGTTCAAGTCCTAGGGGCCATGTTTTAAAGGACACATGAATAAACTAGAGTATATCCCAAGTAAGGCAACTAAGATGATTAAATATCTAGAAATCTTGTTATATGAATAACACTAGAAGGAGCGCAAAACACTTAGCCTGGAGAACATACAATGTGGCAGATGCAAGGGACACATTAGATAATAATTATAGTGTAGGGAATTCCCTAGTAGCACAGTGGTTAAGAATCTGCCTGCCAATGCAGGGGACACAGGTTCGAGCCCTGGTCTGGGAAGACCCCACATGACATGGAGCAAATAAGCCCATGCGCCATAACTACTGAGCTTGCGCTCCACAGCCCACGAGCCACAACTACTGAACCCACGTGCCATAACTACTGAAGCCCACATGCCTAGAGCCAGTGCTCCACAACAAAGACAAGCCACCATAATGAGAAGCCCGCGCACCGCAAAGAAGAGTAGCCCCCGCTCGCCGCAACTAGAGAAATCCCCTGCACATCAATGAAGACCCAACAAAGCCATAAATAAATAAATAAAATAAATTTTAAAGTAATAATTATAGTGTAGACCATGATATAATGATAATATTAAATACTCCTTTGGAAGTAGCATGGCATTTTACAATTTACAACGTGCTTTCACACTGTGTCCCTACCTGTCCAATATCTGAATGTCTGGCAAGTAGGGAAAGGGTTAGATTTTTTTCTTTCTGTGCAGCACAGTGGTTAGAGATTACAAAGATAGATATTTCAGATCAAAATAAAGAAGGATTTTCAAACATTTCAATCTTCATGACAGTGAAATACCAATAGCGGTAAGAGCAACAAGAAAGTGCTAGAAGATATAAGTACTGTCACAACAGTCTCGTGAGGTAGGTACCATTATCCCCATGTCACAGATGAGAGAAGTAATGTACACAGGGGTTAAATAATCTGCCCAAGGCTATAACCACAGCTAGTGAAGTATCAAAACTAGAATTCAAATTCAGGCAGCCCCACTCCAGAACCACTACATGTGGGGTATTTGGAACAATCACCCGCTGAGGCCACTGCAGGGTGAGTGGACTGCTAGCCTGAGTCAGAGGCTGGACTAAATCAAATGTAAGCCAACAGGATTCTAGGAATCTTAGATGACAGGCTAATTTGGACTGGAAATACAAAGTGGTGCCCTTCTGAAAGTGGTATGGCTCTAGTACAAAAAAAAAAGTAACATTTTTAAAAGAAATATATAGTTTACTAGGAAGGTAAGGGACATTGCTGTCAAAATATTTCTTACACATATATTTTTAATCTTGTAATGGTTGTATATGTTATTTCCTTATACATCTGCTCTCCTTTGTTTTTTTGCAGAGTATTTTGACCATAATTCTATAATTTCAGTCTTATCCTAGATTTATGAGTGAGGAAAACAGCATAATGCAATGTGCATAGTAACTAAAAGAGCAATGCTATTGTGTGTTATGTCCACATTGCCCCTAAACTGAAAACAAACAAACAAACACAGTAAAACAAGAGGGAAGGGATATGGGGATATATGTATACTTATAGCTGATTCACTCTGTTGTACAACAGAAACTAACACAACATTGTAAAGCAATTATACTCCAATAAAGATATTTTTAAAAAAAGCAAAACAAGCAAAACAAAAAAATACTAGCTCTAAAGCAGGTTGTCTGAGAGTGAAGCCAACAGGATAAGGCCCAAAGAGCTAAGACACCTTGGAAGTAGTGGTACAGTTCTCCACACATTCAGATCAGTTTTGGTTTCATCAAAATCTGCAGTTTGAAGATCTAACAGAAGATCAGTGTCATCATAACTGAATCACAAAAGTACCTGGGAATTATTTCCTATTTCAACCCCTGCCCCCATCAACTGATGCAACATATATTAAATTCGCAAAGCTCACTCCACTTTGACAGTTTTAATTAACAAGTTTTCTCTGCTTGAACATAAATTGAGATTTCTATCTCTGGGGAAATAAAAGTAGGGTTTTCCTTCATTAAAGATTAAAAAAAGAAAGAAACCTGCCGTGTTGAAAGTCAGTTTAATAGTTGGTAGGCTGAACTGTCTTTGGGGTATGGAGTATATGATTAAAAGTAGAGAAAGAAGATAAAAAGTTGAGTCAAATCCAGATGAATTTCTGAAAAAAAAGTTAGAGAAAAATAAACCAAGGTCGTCACAATAAGCAACCTGCATTCAGAAGCAGCCAATGGCTATGCTTACAGCATTTCAAGGGAATTAAGGGCTGGGGTGACTGAATAGCTCATTAGAAGCCTTAAGAAAAACAAAACCACGCCAATTCTGTAAAATAAAAGTATTCATCAGTGAAGGACATGACCAACGATTTAACTCTCAGGATGTTCATGGTGACACTGGTAATGATAGACAACAACTGGAAACAAATGTACAAGGGATTGGTTAAATCAATCATGGTACAACAATACAATGGGGCATTCAGAAGTGTTATTGTAAATGAAGAGATGACAATAGAGAAATAGGTCCATGATGTAAAAACGAAAAAAGGTGGTTTATAAAGTGGTACAATTCATTTTATTGTTAAAGTTATACACACAACCTAGAAGCCTACACACATGGGTGTTAAAAATGTTCTCTTTTTTTTAAAATTTGGGATGTTAAAATTTTTCTTTGTCCCTTATTTGTATTTTCTAGTTTTTAAAAACTGGTTACAATAAAAATGAATGACATTAATATTTTTAAGAGAAGAGATGGATTTTCATTTTTAAGGGACTTAGTTACACTAACATTCTACAACAGCATCCCTTTGTAGCTTCACCATTTTGGACTCTGAAAGGAAAAACTAATGAACTGTATGGTATCCTCTGGAGAGCAGGAAGGGGTCACTGCAGCATCTTGTACATTAATGCGGCAAAACTCTATTAGCATAAAACAAACAAACAAACAAACAAAACCTTCCTAGAAGACAAAGGCCCTGCAAGTATAGGGTGGAGACTCCCCACCGCTTAAAGCTATAGAGTTTTACAGTCTTTTAATGCCAAATGACTTCCACACAAAACCAAAACCAGTCAATATGATGCACAATTGGTAGGTGGAAGGACAGGAGAGAATTAAACACAGTGGTATTGGTGGGGGGAGAGGGAATGATTTTATTTTCTACTTCTTCCATTTCAAGGTAGAGAAGCTTCTGTTAGAATAACATTTCTGGCCTCTTTCTACCCCCTTACTTACTCCTCCCCATGGAAAGAGCTACAATTATTTTCTTGAGAGTTTAGACAACAATTTATAAGAACAAATTGGTGTTAAATGTAAATTTCAAGGTTGGTCCATTGTAACCACAGTTTAAAAACAATTTATCTGCCTGCCCATCCATCTATACATACTTAAAAATATATGCACGGGCACGAGATACGTGCTTAAGCAACACTTGCTCTCTGGCTAATCCAGGAGATTCGAAATCAAAAGACTTAGATAAGTAGGCTGTTCCGTAAGCGGAAGTTTCCATGTCTGTGCAAGAAAAGGATCTGCCAAAGGAAGGCACAGCAACACAAACGGGTCCTTAACAAATCCCCATTTCAATGTACAGGACCTCTCTCCATCTTGTGCCACACAGAGCTTCCGTCTGGTGAGCAGAAAACCATGCCAGCTCAATGAACTGTCACCAATTTCTGCATGTCATTGGGAGTACAGAAGGGACATCTATTAAAATCCTATCCATCTTTCTCCAACCAGCTCAAATGTCACCTCCTTCCTGAGCCTTCCCTCTTCCTCACCACAGCTGCAAATTACTTCTTGTCCTCGTAAGATTCTAAGCCCTTTGTTTCTATTCTACCACTCATTACATATGACTTTATGTAGAGTCTCGTGGGTACAGGTTCTTTCACTATCAGTAGATAATAAGCTTCTTGGTGGCAAGGTCCAAGTCACTGATTTTTATCTGAGCCATACTGTCAACACAGTGTCTTCCACAGTTATTCATTAGATGTGCACAGGACTAAAACTTTAGAACTTACATAAGTTTAAAAGCATCTTCCCTCCCCACCCCTTAATGCAAGCATTAGAGAATAGCCCTGAAGTTCCCCCTTAGAGACTTACTGGTGACCGCAGCAAACTTTAGCCCAAGGTATTTAATATTTTTGCCTTCCTCAGCTTTTAGCTTCATGTACATAATAGGGTAAGATATCACCCACCCACAGGAGCTAGCCTGATAAAACTCTCTAGAGCAGTGTCATCTAACAGAAATATAAAAACATATGTTGGGCTTCCCTGGTGGCGCAGTGGTTGAGAGTCCGCCTGCCGATGCAGGGGACGCGGGTTCGTGACCCGGTCCAGGAAGATCCCACATGCCGCAGAGCGGCTGGGCCCGTGAGCCATGGCCGCTGAGCCTGCGTGTCCGGAGCCTGTGCTCCGCAACGGGAGAGGCCACAGCAGTGAGAGGCCTGCGTACCGCAAAAAAAAAAAACCAAACAAAAAAACATGTTAACTTTATGTCAACTTTAAATTTTAACTTTATGCCAGCCACATATGTTAACTTTAAATTTTCTAGAAGCCATGTTAAGAAAAGTAAAAAGAAATAGGATGAAGTTAATTTTAATAATAGATTTTATTTAACCCAATATATCCAAAATGTTATCACTTCAACATGTAATCAATATTAAAAATTACTGAAATGCTTTATATTTTTTATCATACTAATTCTTTGAAATCCAGTGGGTATTTTCCACTTAGAGCATATCTCGATCCGTATCAGGCACTTCTTATTAGCTATAAAAGCTAGTTATTTAACCTCTCTTTACCTCAGGTTCCTCAATTTCAAAACGGGAATAACAATATTCACCTTATAGCACTGTACTGAAGTTTAATAATATGTGTAAAGGGCTTAGAACAGTACCTGGCAAATTGTAAGGACTCAATAAATATTAACTACCTGTAGGAAGTTAAATAAGTAGTTCTACATTCCACCCAGAATAACTCTGTGAGTTTCATTTCTCTTATCTGTAAAATAACATAACATGGCCCACTTTGTAAGGTAATTATGATAATTTGAGATAATGTGTGTAAAGAACTTCTTATGTTGTTGTTGTTATGACAATTTACAAACCTCATACCCTTCCAACCTTTGTGGTTCTATCAATAGCATTGTACCTTTGGATGTTCTTAATCCTCAGTAAAAGATACCTGTAATATTTTTAAAAATTAACTACTTTTATCATTAACATCCTCCATTTACTTTACGAAGGAACTGAGCATATGAAGAAACTAAGTATATTTCCTAAGTTCATAATGCAAATCAATGTTGGTTCTATTCCTTCAGGGTTTTTTTTTTTTTTTTTTTTTTTTTTTTGGTGGTACGAGGGCCTCTCACTGCTGTGGCCCCTCCCGTTGCGGAGCACAGGCTCCGGACACGCAGGCTCAGCGGCCATGGCTCACAGGCCCAGCCGCTTCGCAGCATGTGGGATCCTCCCGGACCGGGGCATGAACCCACGTCCCCTGCATCGGCAGGCGGACTCTCAACCACTGCGCCACCAGGGAAGCCCTATTCCCTTTTAAATACTCGTCTATTACAGTATGGTACTGGCCCAAAAACAGAAATATAGATCAATGGAACAGGATACAGAGCCCAGAGATAAACCCATGCACACATGGTCACCTTATCTTTGATAAAGGAGGCAAGAATAAACAGTGGAGAAAAGACAGCCTCTTCAATAAGTGGTGCTAGGAAAACTGGACAGCTACATGTAAAAGTATGAGATTAGATCACTCCCTAACACCATACACAAAAATAAGCTCAAAATGGATTAAAGATCTAAATGTAAGGCCAGAAACTATCAAACTCTTAGAGGAAAACAGGCAGAACACTCTACGACATAAATCACAGCAAGATCCTTTTTGACCCACCTCCTAGAGAAATGGAAATAAAAACAAAAATAAACAAATGGGACCTAATGAAACTTCAAAGCTTTTGCACAGCAAAGGAAACCATAAACAAGACCAAAAGACAACCCTCAGAATGGAAGAAAATATTTGCAAATGAAGCAACTGACAAAGGATTAATCTCCAAAATTTACAAGCAGCTCATGCAGCTCAATATCAAAAAACAAACAACCCAATCCAAAAATGGGCAGAAGACCTAAATAGACATTTCTCCAAAGAAGATATACAGATTGCCAACAAACACATGAAAGAATGCTCAACATCATTAATCATTAGAGAAATGCAAATCAAAACTACAATGAGATATCATCTCACACTGGTCAGAATGGCCATCATCAAAAAATCTAGAAACAATAAATGTTGGAGAGGGTGTGGAGAAAAGGGAACACTCTTGCTTTGCTGGTGGGAATGTAACTTGATACAGCCACTATGGAGAACAGTATGGAGGTTCCTTAAAAAACTACAAATAGAACTACCATATGACCCAGAAATCCCACTACTGGGCATATACCCTGAGAAAACCATAATTCAAAAAGAGTCATGTACCAAAATGTTCATTGCAGCTCTATTTACAATAGCCAGGACATGGAAACAACCTAAGTGCCCATCATCGGATGAATGGATAAAGAAGATGTGGCACACATATACAATGGAATATTACTCAGCCATAAAAAGAAATGAAATTGAGTTATTCATAGTAAGGTGGATGGACCTAGAGTCTGTCATACATAGTGAAGTAAGTCAGAAAGAGAAAAACAAATACTGTATGCTAACACATATATATGGAATCTAAGGGGGAAAAAAAGGTCATGAAGAGCCTAGGGGCAAGACGGGAATAAAGACACAGACCTACTAGAGAATGGACTTGAGGATATGGAGAGGGGGAAGGGTAAGCTGTGACAAAGTGAGAGAGTGGCATGGACACATATACACTACCAAACGTAAAATAGATAGCTAGGGGGAAGCAGCCCCATAGCACAGGGAGATCAGCTCTGTGCTTTGTGACCACCTAGAGGGGTGGGATAGGGAGGGTGGGAGGGAGGGAGATGCAAGAGGGAAGAGATATGGGAACATATGTATATGTATAACTGATTCACTTTGTTATAAAGCAGAAACTAACACACCCTTGTAAAGCAATTATACTCCAA
This sequence comes from Delphinus delphis, assembly GCF_949987515.2. NCBI lineage: Eukaryota > Metazoa > Chordata > Mammalia > Artiodactyla > Delphinidae > Delphinus > Delphinus delphis. The sequence goes on from NC_082704.1 coordinate 84,536,583, forward strand.
TAAAGATGTTAAATAAATAAATAAATAAATACTCGTCTATTAAACCATGCAGGGCAGCTGGGAGCAACGGAAAATCATATTTTTTACCCATTTAAAATTCCGAAGTGCTAGCCAAATGGAGCTTGGGAGTCAGTCCAAAAGGCAACATTTTTCAAAATGGTAGCTTAGAGAAATGCCATCCAGCTATATTATACTAACAGTCCTTTTACCCTACCACTTCCTTTAAGCTCCACCCCCCATTTGTGTAATATTGCATCCATGTTAATTGGTGGAGAAGTATAACTCCTTGAGTTTTACTCTGCAGTATTTTAGGTTATTTTTGTTGGTGAGGTTGAATATTCTTGCAAAAATCTGCAAAATGCCCAGCACCTAAGACTATCCAATCTTGACATACTTGATTGTGCTCTTCAGGAAAAGCAGCAACACAGAAGAGATGGCAGAACTGAAGGAACAATAGCCTAGAAATCAGGAGACCTGATTTCTGGCCCAGGGTTGATTAAATCACTATGTGACCTTGGGCAACGCAACTTAAACTCCTGAGCTATATCTCAGTTTAAGATAAGGTCACCTGCAGTATTCAGGATTAAGAATTAGAACACCAGAGCAATAACTGAAAACTGCATCAGGTCTTAGCATTCTTGTTTATCTCTCTTTAAGTGTTCTGGCAATAAGTTTCCCTTGAAAAAATGAGTATTGACAAAGTTTGGGAATAATTTCCTTTAGTATCCAAATAATTAGAATAGCTAGAAAAGCAAATAAGGGTCTTTTATCTGATATTTATGCTACTATCACTGGAATCCAAACAATCATCATTATCTTCCAAGGTTAAGAATTACAGGACATCAGCATAAATACAAAGGGGCATCAATGACCACCTCCATGGATCTCTCTCAACCCCAAATTCCCTGGTTTCTCAACTTCAGCACTGCTGACATCTTGGGTCAGATCATTCTTTGTTGTAGGGGGCTGACCTTTGCTGTGGGGGGCATTATAGGATATTTAGCAGTTTTTCTGACTTCTACCCACTAGATGCCAGTAACATCCCCCGCAGTTGTGAAAACCAGAAATGCCTCCAGACATTGAGGTGACCCTCAATTCCTTTGTAATTAAGCTTATACCGAGACCTGCAATTTTCAGTGTGTCATCTGCTTATGACACAGCTTCATTAATATGACACAGAGTGGGCTTCCCTGGTGGCGCAGTGGTTGAGAGTCCGCCTGCCGATGCAGGGGACACGGGTTCGTGCCCCGGTCCGGGAAGATCCCACATGCCACGGAGCAGCTAGGCCCATGAGCCATGGCCACTGAGCCTGTGCGTCCAGAGCCTGTGCTCCGCAACGGGAGAGGCCACAACAGTGAGAGGCCCGCGTACCGCAAAAAAAAAAAAAAAAAAAAAAAAAAAATGACATGGAGTAATCAACTTCCACTGGCAATCTGGATTCTCAAAAGGCATGACCTTACCAGTAAATTTGCGTTTAATAAACATACAGCGGAAAATACTTTTGTAAAGTGATCCATTACACTGCAGAGCTTATCCATATATCTTTTTCAGAGCCAAAACAATGTTTTCACACAAATAGTGATTCTGGTAGCTAATATTTTAGATTAAGATATTTAAGTTTTAGAGCCCATGATATTTTTCTTTAATGTTAGAACCCTGGCTTTAATTTACTGATCAAAGTTTCCAATAAACTATCCATCACTTTATTCTCCTCCAACAAATCCCCATGCTTCCTCTTACTCACCTAACCGCTCACAAGTTCTGGTTCCCAGTGACTGGGCCCTATACCCAGTCATCCACCTTTTCATCTAAAGTTTTGACAGAGGGTTATTCTACTTCTTTGGGATTAGAACTGGGAAGGAGTACTAATGAGAGCTTATCAGCCATAAAATAATAGGATCAACCAAACATATAAGGAATATCTTTAACGCAATGGGGACACAAAAATAAATACACATTAGACAATGAAAGAACCACAGAATAGAAACAACCACAGAAAGAATCACATCAACCACATGCCCAAAGTCATTCAGCTAACTCATTTGATAGGCTGATAGTAGAGCATTCAAGTTAAGGGTATTCAGACTGCAGTTATAGGTGAAAAAGTAGAGTTTAGAGCTAAGTTTATGGGTTTGTGACTCAACACCTGGAAGGTAGGACACCAACATGATAATGGTGGTTACCTCTAAGGAGGAGGTTGAAAGAGAACTTTCACTTTTTACTCACGATGCTTCTGTATTATTTTTTTAAGATAAACATGTAATCATGTGTTACTTCTATAATTAAAAACCAAAAGAGGTGAAGCCAGAAGAGAAGACAAAATTTCACAGGGAGAGAATATAAAGGGAGAAAAGGCAAAGGACACTCCCAAATATGGATATAATTAGGGGGCAGAAGGAAGCAACAGCAGGAGAGGCAGGCAGAAAGAGAACTAGCAGGGTACAACAACTCTGTGGCCAAGGGAGGGAAGTTTCAAAAAGGAACTGAACTGTCAACAGGACCAAAAAGGGAAAGGGGGAGAAAAATAAGATAGCAGAACAGAATTTAGATCTGAAAGAGGCTTCTTAAAAATCATAACCTTCTGCCTATATTTTGCCACTCAATCTTTGAGAAAATTGAGGCCCAGAAAGGTTAGGCTGCTTGCTAGATAGGTATTAGTAGCTAGAGGGCACAGCAAAGGGAGACCACAACATTTATGGATAGTCTAGCGAATGGGTCCAGTGGAAAGAAAGAAAAGATACCAGAAGAAAAGGGGGGATAATTGGATACATGCTACCTAGAATAGACAGGAAGAGATGGGACTGAAGACAGAAGCAGACAAAAATAATACAACTTTTCCTCTGAAGCAGCATAACTTGTTTCCTTTTTCATTTGGGTTGTTAGATTGGGAGGTCAGGGGACTCACTCAAAGTACTTGGGTTTCCCCAGAATTTCACCCTTGGCACCTTTCCCCTCTCAAACTATACACACACCCTAGACTCCATTTACCATCTTTATATGAAAGACTCCCAAATCTCTATTACACAGCCCAAACCCTCTCGTAAGCCCCAGACCTGGGGGAGATGAATCTCTACTTGGATACCTATAGGCATCCAAACCGGAATCTCTGTCTCCACAAGTCTACTCCTGCTCCAGTGCTCTTTGTCTCAGTGGAAGGCCCCACATGATGAATGATATTAGGCGAATAACTGAACATCACCTCTCATTATATCTTTGTAAGCAAGATGAAAAAAAAAACATTCACTGGATGACAATAAAGTTAGAGTCACAGCTGTTAGAGCAGCCTTACTCAGTAAGTGTCCCTTAATGTCTTAATGGTAAGTTGCACGTCTTCAATTAGCCTCATTCAGCTCTATGCCAAGTGTAGCAGTCACTTGTAGACCACCTCCAATCATTCGTACCTCCTGGTGTTCATGCCCTTGCCTTCAGTGTGGGTGGGACCTGTGAGTAGCTTCTAGCCAACAGAACACAGCAAGGATGATGGATGTCACTCCCATGATTATTATAATTCCTTCTTGCTGTGGTGACATAAAGACTTTATGGTTTGCTGGCCTTGAAGAACTAAGCTGCTATGTTGTAAAGTGCCTTTGGAGACGCCATGTGGCAGGGAACTACAGGTGGCCCCTAGGATCTGAAGGCCTCAATCCTACAACCAACTAAAGAACTAAATTCTGCCAACAGCCATGTAGGCTTGGAAGAAAACCCCAAGGCCTCAGATGAGACTTGTGGTCCCAACCAACACACTGATTGCAGCCTGAGAGACTGAGCAAAGGACCCAGCCAAGCCATGAAAGACTTGACTCACAGAAACTGTGAGATAATAAATGGGTATTGTTTTGAGCCGCGAAGTTTGTGGTAATTTATTATGCATCAATAGAAAACTAATACACCAAGCAAAATTTTATTAATTACTTGGATAAAGATATTCATAAAATATATATAATAATAATGCAAAAACTAACAAGACAAACAAATAAAAATTTAACTACATTAATGTTTAAGTAAAAGCCTAGATAGAAAGGTTTTTGTAAATAAAAATAATTAAAAAGAGAGAAAGAGACAGACAGACATAGACATACTTGGAGTAAGAAGTAGGCCTTAGGCTCATTACAAGCTCATAGTAAGATGTAGCTGCCAAAAACTCAATACTATTTGAGGCCATATTAATAAAGTATAATGGACAAAACAAAAGGAGGGCAGTCATATTGTACCATATGAACTGGTCAAATCAAATCAATAACTATTTCCCGGGTGCTTCTATTTAAGGCATTAGGAACATGTATGTTCCTGTCCCTCAAGTATTTTACACTCTATCTGGGGAGCTAAGATAAACATTTCAATAAGTTAAACCATAATAAAGATTTTAAGAAACAGTTTAAGACAATGATAGAAAAGATATTATAAGGTGGGCATTAGAATTCATCTGGCAGTTAGTTAAAGGCGGTAACAGAAGCAGAAGTTCAGAAGAGGGAGACAACACATCATTATCAATATTATGATTATTGTTTTGCTGATATAATATAAAAATGAATGTATTCAACACTGGGATTCAAGTTCACTTTACTGAGCACAAGCTCTCAAATTTTGAAAAGATGGAGGTAAAAAAATCCATTCAGACAAGCTGTGCTATTTCAGGGGCTTTTTAGTGACAGATAACACTACATTTTACAGGTGAGTAAATATTGGCAAAGGAGGGTTAAATAATTTGTTGATTATAACCCAGTAAGTCAACTGTACTGAGAAGCAGATTTCCTCTTAGTCTAGAATGCTAATGAAAACTCACATTACCTTTCTACATTACAATGGCTACTTTTGGTTAACAACGTTTTCACTAAATAATTTGAAATCCTGAGTTGTCCTTTACTCTTCTCCCTCCAAAGTTGACCAGTAATCAAGCTTTGTCATGTTTTCCTTTGTGATGGCTCTCACATTTATCCCTTCCTTTAATTCCCCCAAATTAACTTCTTATATCCAGGCCCTCACACTGTTCTACCTGAATCTCTTTCAGCGATCTCCTAACTAATCTCTGCAATTCCAGTATCTCCTTCCCATCTGCCTTACATAGTTCTAACCATGACATTCTCTGCAAAAAGCCCTTCAATTGCCCCCCCCCCCGCCCCCACTGCTTGCAGAATGAAGTATGGACCTTTTAGTTTGTGAGCCAGAGTTGGATTCAAGTCCTGGCTCTACCACGTCCTGCTATGTGACTTAAGAGCCTCGTTTTCCTTGTTTGTTAAATGAGGATACCAACTGCCTCATATGTCTTGGTTTTCCTGGATCAGTCTCTGTCTAGACTAATGCCATTTGATTAAAAGTGTCCTGGTTTTGACATTAAATCATTTGGTCAATAAAGGGTTGTTATGAGGATTTAATGAGACAATGCATATAACGCATATAACAGGCCTGGCATGACACTTTTTCTCATTTTCTCAAATGTACCTTGTACTTTGCTGCCTGAAATCATATCTCTAACATCAACAACTATAGAAGAACCTACCCCATACTACCCGGTCTACCTCAGGTGCCACCTCCTCACCTTTGCCTAACCCCTATGGTATTCTAAGCCTCTCTTATCATGTGTATCTAACACTAGCTTGGGTCACAGTTATTTCTACACGTTTTAACTTACTCAGAGATTAGCTGTGGGGAGGACAGTGTTTACTTCTGATTCCTCTTAGTCCCACTTGTGACACCTAGCAGTGTCTTTCACACAAAAGATACTCACTAAATTACTTAAATTTAGGAAGAATCCAGAATTTTGGCCACAAAATTCCATTTCACTTATCCATCAACTGTTTATTCAAGTCTTCTGCCTTCTTAACTGCCTTGAGATCGTTTCACTTCCTCATTAGTACCACAGCAAGGTCATTAGAGCCAGACTGCCTTGGATCTAGGCTCTATCAGTTACCAGTTAAAAATGCATGTTACAGGACTTCCCTGGTGGCACAGTGGTTAAGAATCCGCCTGCCGAGGCAGGGGACACGGGTTCGAGCCCTGGTCCAGGAAGATCCCACATGCCGTGGAGCAACTAAGCCCATGCGCCACAACTACTGAACCTGCGTTCTAGAGCCCATGAGCACAACTACTGAAGCCCACGTGCCTAGAGCCCATGTTCTGCAACAAGAGAAGCCACCACAATGAGAAGCCCACGCACCGCAATGAAGAGTAGCCCTCACTCGCCACAACTATAGGAAGCCCATATGCAGCAACGAAGACCCAGTGCAGCCAAAAATAAATAAATAAAATAAATTTATTTTTTTAATGCATGTAAGGCACTTGGAAGAAGCACACAGCAAGTACTGGATAAATGATAGCCGTTATTATTTGTTCTCTTCTCTTCCTCGACCTCAGTCAAATCAGAACACTTTACTATGGAGTTAGGCCTCTCAGCAACATTTTCTACACAGGGCAGTCAACTTCTGGCTCTCAGCAGATACAAAGTTCAGCCCATTTGTCGCTCAGGACCTTCTCTGTCTTTCTAGGATTTCTGTTTCTTGTCCCAGTTTCCCCCTCCTTTATGCCTAGTCCAAGGTGGGGCTGTTTCTTACAGCTTCTCTGATCACTAGCAAAGACAAGAATCTTCCTGTCTGGTTCTCTAAGCATAACTTCCAGGTCCAGGTTCAGGTTCAGTCTAAAGCCACACTCCAGGCAACTCCTCATGCTCTACGGTTTCACCAACCAGAAACATCTCTCAAAAGTTGCACTCTTTATGATTCCAGTCCTTCTACACCAATCTACAGCCTGAAATTGCTTAGCCTTTCTCACTCCAGCCTCTGCCACCTGCCCAATTACACATACAATTATACATCCTAGAGTAAAACATGTCTTGCTTCTTAACCCATTTTTAAGTCTTCTACCATCCATCACCTGGCTAAAATTCCAAATATTAGAGAACCAGGGTCAGTTAAGACTGGCTAGTGACTCACCTCTACGTGCACACAGTTGAGTGAAAGAAATATTCATTACACCAAATCAAGAGGACATTCAGCTAGAAATTCCATTTACCTCTTGTAGCTCAGGCAAAAGCCTTCTTTTGGTGGGGGAAGAGTGGGCTAAAATGAACCTGAAGCATTTGAGGATTTAATTTAATCAAAACTTTATTACGTAAATATAGTCAACTTAAATCTTCTCCGCTTCAAACTTAAGACCATACCTGCATTCCTCCTCGGGTCCTTAAGCAAAAAGCTCGAGAAACTGTAGCCTAGCATTCACTTACAATATTTAAACAAGTTGAACAAGAACAAGAACTATTTATCCAGACACTGAGACACGTAATTGTTTAATTGTGTCCTAAAATACAATTACTATGCAACTTAGGTATTAAAATACCCACAGATCAAAACTAATGACATAATTAAAATTGCTTCATCAAAAAAAAAAAAAAAAAAAAAAACCTGAGCTTCCCTGGTGGTGCAGTGGTTGAGAGTCCGCCTGCCAATGCAGGGGACACGGGTTCGTGCCCCGGTCCGGGAAGATCCCACATGCCGCGGAGCGGTTGGGCCCGTGAGTCATGGCCACTGAGCCTGCGCTCCGCAACAGGAGAGGCCACAACAGTGAGAGGCCCACGTCCCGCAAAAAAAAAAACAAAAAACAAAAAAAAAACTAACAAAATCCTGATTTTTACCTAATTTTATCTCACTTTCTTAGCATTAAGCTTTAAACAGAGCCACACCCACCCCACACCACCCCCCAAGCCTCCTGGTCATGATGATTCCCTGGTAGCTTTCTGAGGCCTTAGATTTGCCCAAACTCTGCCTCTGGTGCTTCAGACCTGACCTCTCACCTCAACCACTATTACACCTTTTATTTCTTAGTATAATAGTGTCAAGAAAAGAATTGTGTGGAATACAGGTTTTATTTAAAGTTTATTATTTAAAGGCATTATAGCTTGTTGTAAGCAAGTCAAGCAGTACAGAAAAGTGTCAAGTGAACATGAAAAAGCCCTAGCCATCCCTAATCCACAAGTAACAACTGATAATTGTTTCATGTGCATCATTCCAGAAAATGTCTATGCATATGTAAGTATATATATTTACAAAGTTAGATCTATCTATCCTATAACTCTCCCCTTCTTTATGCTGTACAGATGGGATCATACAATACCATTCTGCACCTTTCTTTTCCCACTTAAAATGTATCTCGGACATCAATCTCTGTCATTATATAGAGAGCTATCTCACTCTTCTTAATGAAATACATTCCATAGTGCGTATACACCGTTATTAATATAACCAGTCTCTCATGATGGACATCATGATTATCGACAGTGAAAAAATGGCAACAACGAGGCAACTAACATCTTTGTAACATATACTTTTGTGCAGTTCCTTTTTAGACTACATTCACCGGGACAAAAGGTGAATTTTACATTTTGATAAGGACTTCCAAGCTGCCCTCCAAATGGGCTCTAACAATTTATACTCCCACCAACACTGCACAGAGGGTGGGCTTTTTAAAATCAATCACCTGGTCTGAAGTTCCTGCAGCTCAAATAGGGAACTAAATATTTAACACAAAAATAGAAGCACAATGGGCTTCCCTGGTGGCGCAGTGGTTGAGAGTCTGCCTGCCGATGCAGGGGACACGGGTTCGTGCCCCAGTCCGGGAGGGTCCCACATGCCGCGAAGCAGCTGGGCCCGTGGGCCATGGCTGCTGGGCCTGTGCATCCGGAGCCTGTGCTCCATAACGGGAGAGGCCACAACAGTGAGAGGCCCGCGTACCGCAAAAAAAAAAAAAAAAAAAAATAGCAGCACACTGATGATTTTGTTACATCTTTTACTTTATTTAACACAGTCTAGAAAACCAGGTGCCATGGCTGGTGGCAGCCACACCTTGCTGTGATTAGCCTGATTAGCCTTGCCCCATCCAAATGCAAATTCAGAGGTACTGTTCCTCACAATTCATCCAGCTCTTCAATAACGAATTCTTTAGGCTCTTTAGGCTCGGAGATTTTATTGAGTGAATTCAGCACAGAAGAGAAACCTATACTTCTCCTGGCAACACAATTATCTCTAACACCAGAGAGATTTTGCTAGTTTAACAATTTGGGGTTTTTTTCCCCCAGTGGTAGTGAACATCTGTAAGCATCACTGCACAGAATCTAGTGAATCGCATCTAGAATAACACTTGTTTAACATTTTACATTTTGCAAAGCACTTTAGCATATCTTACCTTCTTTAATCTTCATGGCAATCGTGGCAGGAAGGCCAGGCAAGTATTACTCATTAAACAAAGACTCAATCACCCATAGTATGTGGCAGGCACTCTCTACTAGACAGCTGGTATGCAAAGGTGAACGAGACACTACCCTCTCCTTCACTGATATCCTGCCCTGTCCAATCTATCTGCAAAGCCTCCACACTGCACTTAGGATACTTCGTTACATGGCCTACAAAACCCTGTGTACCAGCCCCTGCCCACCCTTCCAATTTCTTTCTTTCTTTCTTTCTTTTTCCCTTTGGCTGTGCCACGCGGCTTGCAAGATCTTAGTTCCCTGACCAGGGATCAAACCTGTGCTCCCTGCAGTGGAATCGTGGAGTCTTAACCACTGGACCACCAAGGAAGTCCCCACTCTTCCAATTTCATCCCGTGCCCCTTTATACCTCCTTCACTATGGTACAGCCCCACTGGGCCATGCTAGGGAAGAATTCAGGTTCTTTCCACCTCAGGGATTTCCACTTTGTTTCCTCTGCCTGGGATGCTCTTCCCCCAACTCTTCACCTGGATGACTGCTGCTTATCTTTCAGTCTCAGCCGAACTTGTCACTTCCTCCCAGACCCTCCCTCCCAATAAATTATGTCTCATTTATTATTCTTTTTCAGAGGACATTATAGCACTCATGACACTTCACAATGAAATATTTCTGTATTTATTTGTTTGCATTCCAACTCCCCCATATGACTGTAAGACTTAGGAGAACAAGAATCATGACTTTTGTGGCCACTACTATACCCCCAGCACCCACCTAATGCAGTGCCTGGCACATGGCAGACACAAAAACAAAAGTACTAAACAAAAATAGTCAATGTCTTCAAGGGATATACAATATAGTGTGGAAACACACAAAGAGAGGAAAGGCGAATTTTACCAGAGGATGTGCAAGGTTTCAGGAAAGGCTATAGAGAAGAGATGACCTCTGAGCTGATAGCTGAAAGATAAGTAGACATTTGCCAGGAATGTGACCTACTGAAATGCTCTAGGCCACCAAAGGTGGACTGCACGTGGGGAAGAGCAAGAACCATGTGATGCCACACAGAATTTTGGCTTTGATATCTGGGTAGATGGTAGTTCAATTAATACAGCGAATGTAAGAAGAGGGGTTCTACTATTATTATTTATTACCAGGGTCCAGAACCCAAGGAAAACAAGCCCTTGGCAGAGTTGGGCATTTGGACGGTGGCCATTCCCCTGCCAACCTGCTTCTCATCACTCTCAAACTAAACAGGAAAGATCATGATTTCAACCTGGGAATATTCAGTGCTTAGTCATAGGTGGCCACACAGCAGGCCAGGCCAAGGAAGGGCAGTGGAAGGACCATAAGACCCAGTACAGACAGGGCCAGGGGGCTCCTCTATATCTGAACACTTTTTATGGCCAGGAGATGTCAGTGATGTAATTTAGTGTGCTTATCTTTTTGTGTGGGGGCCAGAAGAAAAGAAGAGGTGGGGAAAAAAGGAAAAAAAAAATTTCAGTGCCCAGAATATCTCACACACCTGATAACATCTATTTCATTGCCACTAGATCGTCCCTGTCCTGGATTTATTTCTATGTTGCAATTTCTGTGATGCTCTTCATGGAAGTAGTCAGGGCAGAAATCCTAAATAAATACAATAAAATGCTACCTCACCCCTGAATGGTATTGGGTTGAAAAGCATGAAAATATGTCATTACTACGGGGGTTACTTCATCCTATTAACTCCTCAACAGCTTCTCTGGTCTGACCACAGGGCTATAAATACCTGCGTGTTAACAGAAGGTAGGAAGAAGAAGAATCTGGCATTTGTTGCCACCCATAGTGCCCCCCTCCCCCTGCCCCACCACACACAGAACAGCGTTACATGAAACAGGAAGCTCTGAATCATAATCCCGGTTAAAACCTAAGGAACCTATAGTTTATTTCAAAAATGCTAACAGAGGCACAGGAAAAAGAAAAACACATCCTGGAAACCTCAATGACAAAACAATGCTTTGGGGGAAAAAACCCTAAACTTTCCAAAGCAGCAATAAAGTAGGAAAAGCAATAGTAGGGAAAGACTAACAATTATAGAAAATTATAAAATAGTCAAGCCTGGGGGAATGGGGGGCAGTGTAATGCAGTAGAGCTAACAGACTGGCATTCCCACGAGACAGCTGTATGACCCAGAATGAGTCTCCCTGGGCCTCAGTTTCTTCCTTTGCAAGATGAGACACTGGAAACAGATCACCTCAAAAGATCCTTTCCAGTTGAAAGATGAAAACTCTAATTCAAAAAGATACATGCACCCCAACGCTCACAGAAGCACTGTTTACAATAGCCAAGACACACAAGTAACCTAAGTGTGCATCAACAGATGCATGGATAAAGAAATACACACACACACACACACACAAACACACACACAAATATTACTCAGCCATAAAAAAGAATGAAATAAAGCCATTTGCAGCAACATGGATGGACCTAGAGATTATCATACTAAGTGAAGTAAGTCAAAGACAAATATTATATGATATCACTTATTTGTGGAATCTAAAAAATAATACAAATCAACTTATTTACAAAACAGACTCACAGACACAGAAAACAAACTTACAGTTACCAAAGAGGGGGGGATAAATTAGGAGTATGGGATTAATAGATATATGCTACTATATATAAAATAGATAAACAATAAGGATTTACCGTATGGTGCAAGGAACTATATTCAATATCTTATAATAACCTATAATGGAAAAGAATCTGACGCTGTATACCTGAAACTAACACAATAATGTAAATCCACTATAGTTAAATAGAAAATAAAATAAAATAAAATGTGGGGGGGCTTCCCTGGTGGTGCAGTGGTTAAGAATCCGCCTGCCAATGCAGGGGACACAGGTTCGAGCCCTGGCCCGGAAAGATCCCACATGCCGCGGAGCAACTAAGCCTGTGCACCGCAACTACTGAGCCTGCACTCTAGAGCCCACATGCCACAGCTACTGAGCCCACGTGCCACAACTACTGAAGCCTGCGCACCTAGAGCCCGTGCTCTGCAATAAGAGAAGCCACTGCAATGGAAGCCTGTGCACCGCAACGAAGAGTAGCCCCCCGCTCGCCGCAACCAGAGAAAGCCTGCATGCGGCAACGAAGACCCAACACAGCCAAAAATAAAAATAAATTAATTAATTTAATAAAATAAAATAAAATGTGGGGGAACTTTTCATTATAAATGAATTCTAGCTTCAAAAAAGAGGGATGATAAAATTAGAAAAATTATCATTTTTCAACAATTCAGGTAAAGATTGCCAATTAATGCTAAAATTACTGGATGAATGATTTGGGAAACAGGATATTCACAAGGTCTTAAAGTACCATACCATAGATTTTTTAGTTAATTATCTATGAAAAACAGAACCTCAGCAATGAAGAGATATGGCAGACACCTCCTTAATAAGCGATTACCTTAGCATCACCAATAATGGGATAAACTGACATTACATGTCTTCAACCAAAATGTAATGCAGTGGGACATACACAACATCATCTATGTAATTTTCTTGCCAAAAGCACAGAACTGGAATCTAATCTCAAGAAAACAATCACACAAAGCCAGACTGAGGAATGTTTTACATGACAACTGTCCTGGACTCTTCAAAACTGTCAATGTATTGAAACAAACAAAGGAAAAGGAACAGGGGATTAAAGGGAGAGATAATCAAATACCTCCTCCTTGATTGGATACTAAATGCCCCCTCAAGAAATGCTATAAAAGATATTTTAGGATAATTGAGAAAAATGTAATTATAGGCTATAAACTAGATAAAATTATTGTATAGATGATAATTCCCCGCGTGTGAACACTATTATTGTTATGTAGGAGAAAGTCCTTGTTCCCCTGTTCTTTTTTTAATTAAAATTTTATATTGAGGTAAAAACTTTATTTGTAGATTCACATGCAATTGTAAATAGTACAGAGTAAGGCCATATACCCCCTGAAGTATGATTATTATTAACCCCATTCTACAGATGAAGAGGGTGAGGCCCACAGATGAAATAACTTGCCCATAGCTATCAGTGACACAGCCAGGATACAAACCCAGGGAGTCTGTCTCCAGAGACTACACTTGACCCCAGAGGAGACAATTGAGGCTTTTGGAGCTTAGGGAACTCTGGCTACCAACTGGCAGAGCTGGGTTCAGATCCAGGTGTATCGGATTCCAAGGCCCATGTTCCTTCCACAGTGTACGCTTGGGAAGGAATGACTGGCTCTTACAGAAAAAATTTCTGAAAGACTGGTTTTAGTTACCCCCTATTCAACGTTTTTCATCATAATCCTTCTCCCCCGCCCCCATTCTGCCCCGCTGAGGAGTTGTGGAAGGGCAATAATGCAGAGAGACAAAGAAGTCATTTCTTGTACCTGTCGGAGATGAGACACACAGATACTAACGTTTTGATCAACAGAACAGAACCAGATGGCTTTTCCTAGGTGATGGTGGTCCAACTATCAAGCCACACAGCCATCTAGATTTCACACTGAAGTTCTGTTATCAACTCACTGACTGCTTTGTGATGCTCCCCTCGGCCCCCAAGTGTTAGCTAAATCACCAGAGTGTTTACAAATACACTGTGATGTGCTTAAAAAAAAACTGCAAAGTTGAAACTTACTTCCTTTGGATCTGAAGCCAACAGAACAGTTTCTCATTGCAACTGTTTTATTTTCACCCTTACCTGACATACTTTGCCACTCCACCTTATTATGTAACTTCCACACTAAATTAAGTGTAATTTCTCCATTTTTGTACACTTTCCCTGTCCCCAATCTCACTCTCAAAAGAGTTTTTGGAGTCAGTAGGAGAGACAGCTAAAAGTTACAAGAGTACTTGAGGAAGTATTAGTAGCAAAAAACTGCTCTAACCAAACCCTCAGGAGTTTGGTTGTTTTTTTTCCTTTAATTTGGAGGCAGGGGGGCACAGAGAGGCTGAAACAGTTGTACAGAAGCCCACACAATTCACTCTTTGTTGGAGGCACTGCTATTTTATACCTCACTTCCAAATTATTAAAAGTAATACATTTATTACATAAAATTTGGAAAGTAAAAATAAAAGGGAAAAAATATAAATGCATCCTACTACCTAGGGATAGCCATGTCAACAACTTTGGATAATTCCCATCTATTCTGTATTTATTGTCACATTCATAGGTATTTTCTTTTTTGAAATATATTAGATTTGGTTTTTACTGCAGAGCACACATAGCAGGGCAAAGTGCTACACACACAACTACAAATCATTTTGGGGAAAAAAAGCTGTAAAAAAATAAAACTGCAACTGCTTTAGTTATGCAGTCCCAACTTGAGGGATCCACGCTGGCAAAGGTGGATATATATATTCACAGGTATATACATAACATGTAAAGACCGAGATATACACAAAGCCCCACTTAAATTGAAGACAGAAAAGGAATAATCCCAATACTCTTCCATTATGTCATGAAGATTTTCCTCAGCATTGGTCTGGATTTTTAATCTGTGGACCTGCCATAATTTACTAACATTCCCCTACTATGGAAATTGTCTTCAGTTTTTCACCACTTATAAATACCTTAGTATATAAAGCTGTGTACATATATCTGATATTTCCTTCAGAAATTATACCTTTAAAAATTAACAAGGAACCCATGTTATGTACAGAAAAAATGGAAGATACAAATAAGTAAAAATAAAGTCAACCGTAATTTCTTTTTAAAATACTCGTGTGTCTATCCTCTTAGACTTTTCTTTGTACAAAACATACATGGACACACCACATATATTAATATGGGACCATACTATTAATAAGAAAAAGTAACAGTTACTAATAATAGTTATCATGTATTAAGTACTTACCACATGCCAGGCACCGTGATTTTCTGATTTAATCCTTTCAACCATCCTATATATTAGCTCAGCAGTTCCCTAACTTGTCTGCACACTGGAGTCACCAGGGGCTTCAAAATTCCCGGAGTGCTGCATCTCATTCCCAGAGATTCAGATTTAATCGGCCTGTGTGAGGCCTGGGCTTGGGTGGGCTTAAAAGATCCCCAGGTGATCCTAATGGACGTACAAGTTAAGAACTGTTAGGTTCGCTGCTATTTTATCCCTCTTTTAACAGATGTGGAAGTTTGAGGAACACTAAGGTAAGTAACTTCACAAAACCACGAAGCTCATAAAGCTGGGATTTCCATCCAGCTCTTAAGCCCAGAGGCCACACTGTTAACTACTGATAATTTGGGATGTGCTTCCCAACCCCACCATTTAACACCATATCATGAACCTATTTCTACGTTAATAAGTATAATAACTCCACAGTATCATTTTTAGTAACTATAGTATTGCATTGTATCAATGCATCAGAATGCAAGTGTTATCAATTTTCCCTAGTATAGAAAATGCTGCAATCGATATCCTTATTGATACATCTTTGTGCACATCCTTCATTATTTCCTTAGGATGAGTTCCAAGAAAAGGAATTGCAGGGTGAAAAGGTAAACACGGTTTTTAAAGCTTTTGATGAATATTGCCAAATTGACATCCCCACCAGAAGTGTATGCAAATGCCTGCTCCCTCGGGTCCTTGCCAAAGCTGCGTTTTGTCATTCCTTTTCAATCACTGCAAATTATATTGGAGAAAATAGTATGCTATTTTAATTCCCCCTTTCTTTGACTACTACTGAGATAGAACATTTTTTCATGTTTATTGGCCATTTGGATTTCTGAGTATGTATTTTCCTACTCCCATGCTTTGCACATTTTTTCTAGTAAAATACTTGTATTTTTCTCACTGAGCTGTTAAGTCTTTACATATTAAGGATAATGAGTCTTTTTGCAACTGTTTCCAGTTTTCTCATTAATTTTATGGTTTTGTGCAGAAATTTTAAATTTTCACACAGTTAAAACTGTATTATTCTACCTTTCATATTATGCATACAAAGATCTTCCCTATCCCACGATTATATGAGTATTCTGTATTTTTTCAGTTTCTTTATAATTTTTTTTTAACTTTTAATTCTTTAATGCAGCAGTTCCCAAACAGGATTACACATCAGAATTGCTTACAGCACTTCTTTAAATGCTCAGGTCTTAAGACTGAATCACAACTGGGGGGGATGAGAACTGAGCAGGAATTTTTTTTTAACATCTTTATTGGAGTATAATTGCTTTACAATGGTGTGTTAGTTTCTTCTTTATAACAAAGTGAATCCGCTATACGTATACATATATCCCCATATCTCCTCCCGCTGCGTCTCCCTCCCACCCTCCCTATCCCACCCCTCTAGGTGGACACAAAGCACCGAGCTGATCTCCCTGTGCTACGTGGCTGCTTCCCACTAGCTATCTATTTTACATTTGGTAGTATTTATAACTTCATGCCACTCTCACTTCGTCCCAGCTTACCCTTCCCCCTCCCTGTGTCCTCAAGTCCATTCTCTACGTCTGTGTCTTTATTCCTGTCCTGCCCCTAGGTTCTTCAGAACCATATATATATATTTTTTTATTTATTTAGATTCCATATATATGTGTCAGCATACGGTATTTGTTTTTCTCTTTATGACTTACTTCACTCTGTATGACAGACTCTAGGTCCATCCATCTCACTACAAATAACTCAATTTCGTTTCTTTTTATGGCTGAGTAATATTGCACTGTATATATGTGCCACACCTTCTTTATCCATTCATCTGTCAATGGACACTTAGGTTGCTTCCATGTCCTGGCTATTGTAAATAGAGCTGAGCAGGAATATTTTTAAAAGGCAATTCCGATGCACCAGCCTCCTTTATTAAGAAACCCTATTTTAATCCTTCTAAATTTACGTTGGTGTCATTTTTCCAAGTTACTTCAGCACATTTGTTAAATAAAGCATTTCATAAGCTTGAAATTCTACTTTTATCCTCGTTGGTAAGTTCCGTGAGAGCAGAGCCCACACCTGTTTTTACTGACCACTGCATCTCTAGAGCTCAGCACAGTGCCTGGTGCACAACTGGTGCTTGATGTTAATTGAATAAATAAATGAGATCTGACAACACAAGTCTCCACTCTCATCCCGCCCTAAACTGGCTAGTATTCTCTTCAATATTTCCTTGACCATTAGACCAATGAAACCGATGTTATTAATGATGACCCTGAGTTATCAAAGATATTAAATTATGCCCAGTACACTCTGTTTAAAATGGCCAGGAAATGTCTTAGAGGACTCCATCAAACGAAGTCAAAAATAATAATGTTGGCCATGTTAAAGAGGCATGGGAATTCGGATCCAATTCTCCATGAAGGAACTAGACAGGACTGACCCAAGAGACTAACGACACTTGGCTTCCTCTAGCTTTTAGAGTTCCTCTACTAGATCCAGAGATTGACTCAGAGCTCCCTTGAGCTGGGGACAGACCCACACATTCCCTCTTCCACAAGTCCATGGAAAGAAAATTGGAATAGGGAATCAGGAGGCCTGGGTTTTAGTCCTATCACTACTATTAACCTGTTTTGACTGTGGGTATGTCACTTAACCTCTAGGGGTTGGGCTAGATGTTTTCTAAGGATCTCTTCATATCTAAACCTCTACATAAAGACCCAAACAGATGACTACAGGGCAGGCCTTCCAAGGACAACCTGAAATTCCCTCCACAGAACAGGGTGCCAGGCCCACTCCAGGCTATAGCAAATAATAATGACAGCAGTAGAAGTAGTAGTAGTAACAATAACAGCTATTGCTAAATTTTACTAAGCACTTATATGATAGACAATATTCTAAATGTCTTACTACTAATAATAATGGCACACATTTATATGACACTTACTATGTTCCAAGTGTTTTGTTTAATATTAACTAATCATCACAACAGCCTTATAAGGTGAGTTCTATTGTTATCCCCATTTTACAAAAGAGAAAACTGAGACAGAAAGATTAAGGGACTTGCCCAAGGTCTCACAGCTACCAAGTGACAGAACCAACGGAGTTGAACCTAGACCCATACTTTTAACTACTCTACCATACTGCCACCCAAACTATCATTGTACTATGCTTGTCACTTCAGAGGTTGCAGAAAACAAGGAATGATTGCAGTTATTTCTGTGGAATACTCCCCTCTTCACTAATGCTAGGAAAATTGTTTTCCTCCAATGTAATCTTAAGCAGATCGGATTTCAGGGCCTGAGATAGCAAAATATATTACTTATTAAGAAATTATGACATTTTTATTAAGAATTGTTATCCATTAAAATGTTTTTATTATAAATCATTAACTACTGATGACATTTCCATCAAAAAGAGAGAAAACACACAAGCTCTTTATGCATCATTAGGAAACTTTAGCTCCCCACTTACACAAACTCTAATTCTATACTTTCAGGACTGTCTTTTAAACATTGACCCGACAGCTCACAGGTGTCTCAAACAAAACAGGCCAAACCAAATGCTGCACAGTAACTTCCCACAGTCCCCATGCCCCTCTCATTACCTCCCATGTTCCCCATCTCAGTGAACGGCACCACCGGCCCCAGGCACCCAAACTGGCTGTCAACCCAGGCTCGGTGTCTCCCTGCATCTAGTCACAGGACGTTTCTAGAATTCATCCCATTCTCTCTATCCTTGCTGCCCCTGCTTCTTCTCAGACCCTCACCATCTCTTCCCTAAACCACTATAACAGAAACCTCCCAACTGCCTCTTGGCTTTCATTCTCTCCGGCTCCAACCCCACCTCAACATTGCTGCCAAAGTAATCTTTCTAAAACAAAATCTGATTATGTTACTTCCCTGTTTAGAATCTTTGTCTTCGGGATAAAGTGTAAAATCCTTCCTAGGACATACAAGGTTCTTTGTTATCCAGCCTCCTACTACCTTCCCTGCTTCATCTGAGGTCGTGGCCCACACATCTCACACGAGTCCAACAGAGCAACTTGGAAGTTCCCAAACAGTGCTTCTCTGTCTGCCCAGAATGCAATTCTCTCAGTTGCCCATCTGGCAAACTCCCACTCATTTTTTTTTAGCCCAGCTCAAAACTCACAGTTCATCATGCTTTTCTCTGGACGTCCATCACATTTTGCATCTCTCCCTATTATAACACTTATTCAACCTGACACAATTATTTGTTTGTATGTTTGTCTCCCCCATAAGACAAGGAACCCTCTAGGGTTCTGCATCTTACTCATCTCTGTATTCTACTTGTTGAATGAAAGAATGTCTCAGGATTTAAACAAGAATATTCAAACTCCTCCTGATAAATGCCCATTGTGTGAGTCAAAGCAGGGATACAGGCCGAATCTCACATCAAAAAGTATCTTTAAATTGACAACCCTCACACATCAAAAATTCTTCTTACGGCTGTAACCAACTGGAGACGGTTTTAAAAGATACATTAGACCACCAACAAACCTACCTATTGAATATTTATGGACATTCAAGCTCCTTTCATTCTACTGCATATAAGTGGCCCTTAACCTTCTGTGGGTCACAGACCAATTTGGGTAGTGTTTGTCTACCATTTCTTAAACCCACATTCCCTTCTGATAAACATAAAAATCCCACACACCCCTGGAGATTCTGATACTCTCCCAAAGGGCACCATCCCCAACCCCACCAAAATAAAAAGTAACTTTATATGTGGTAAGAATTCACAGGTTCACAAGAGATATAGTCTATCAGGCAAGACATCACTGAGCTTTGCTCTCAAGTCATTCCATAATATTAAAATAGGCATTTCCCTTCTATCACCAAATATAATCATTATAACGCTAAATATGCTTTCAAGTCTTTACTGCGAAGAGGAAGTCAAGGAGGTGCTGACATCTGTCTCCCCGACCTTTGAAAACCTTATGATAGAAATTTGCCGGAACCAAATAAAAAACAGAAATATGAAAAGATATCCTCCATCTCTTCACCTACAACCCCCACGAGCACACGTTAAAATGAAGGGAGTTCTTTGAAAATGCTCCTGGCACTACATTTTCCCGCTACTCCTACCCCCCCAAACACACACCCCCCTCCACCCCTACTTTAAAATAATCTGAACTTCCAGCTAGCAGCAACTCCTTTTAAACCAATATGCTTTGTCCTGGCGAAGACAAAGGGTTAAATTAAAGAAACCGCTGCCTGGCTGCCTGCCACTGGCTTGGAGGGTTGGGCTGGGATAGAGAATAGAGGAGGAAAAACCAGTTGAAGGCATAAGTGCTAACTTCTTACCCTGCCACATGGCCATCTTGATCCTATTCTCTCCCACGCTGGGGTCACAGGCTCAGAGTTTCCCGGACCCCCCAGTTTTGTAGGGAGACTCGACTGGGATGTAGATGGAACAGCAGCTGTGTCGTCTCGTTTTCTGCAAGATGCTCAAGCCCAGAACCTGAAAATATCAACAGGAAAACAAATACCTAAATGAAAAACATTCAAATCCTTGAAAATCATCTCCTGTCCCTCTCTGGACCTCTCTTTCAAAGATAAGCAGACATGGACAGTGTTAGGTTTCCACCTAAGCAACAAGATCTCACCAAAAAAAAAAAATGGGGAGATCTGGAGTCAGTTAATATTGCCCTTGAGTGCTGTCCAATTCTGCATGAATCACTGGATCTTCACTAAGTGGGTTTCAGAATCTCAAAGGATGGGTGGTTGGATGAGATAACCATTAAGTGTCTCTCCTATCTCAAAGTTCCACACTTTGGGGGAATGAAGAACAGCATAATATCCGATGCCCTCCCCAACCTCCCCAAAACACCCAACTCTGCAACAAAAATATTTGTAGAAAGGAGAGGAAATTTTGTGACTAAAAGTTTTAAAACAGATCTCGTATAGGAAAAGAAAAGAAGGCATAATAAAAACTGAAGAGCGATGCCCTCGAGGTCGTGGTGCTTCCTCTCCGCTTCATTATATTTTCCCACATTTTGCCAATGTCCTGTAGAGAGCATAGACTGCTTTTAAAATCAGGAAAGAAAAGAACCAAAGGAAAAGAAAAATGTAAAAAAAAAGAATACTAATTTAAGTAAAACCAAATTAATTCAGATAATTCCTATTTTTAAAATGTCAAATTCAGTCTTAGGACAGTACTACTTGGAAGGATATGAAAGGCGCTAGGAATGGGAGAAAAAAATGAAAGGCCTGACTACTTCATTTGATTCAGAAGGTGAATATATTAAATGCTTTTCTTGTCCATTTAAACAAGTTCTTCATTAAGTCTTCCTTTTGTAGCATACAAGCCAATCTGCTTTTTCTAAGAAAAAGTCCTCACCTTTTTGACCTGGGGAACTTCAAAGCAGATTGCTATTTCCATAGCTTTCATACAAGCAACACCTCCACCCCTTAAGTGAAAACGCTAACGTATACATACTGAAGACTAATACGAACTTGAGAGCCATCATTTTGGCCTTTTTTAAATACCTTTTTTTAAAGGACTAAAGTGTGAATGTGTACACTAATCCCAAAAAGCCGATAGAGAAAAGACAACGCTTTGGATAAGGAAAGGCTTGTGAAGTCCAAGAAAACTAGGAACTCACAAAGTCCCAGGATGAATTCACCAGGAAAAAGCGCTCTGATGACTTATCTGGCACCCAGGACAGTTTGTTTTGGTTTGCCTTTTTTTCCCTCTTATTTAGCGCGCAGTTAAATAGTACTGCTCCGCGCCTCGTGGGACCAGGAGAATTTAACATCTCCGTAGTCAAACCCGGGTAGTTGCTAATAAATGTATGAAGCGTTCATAAAGCAGATTCTTACTGGCTTTTTGTACTCCACACTTCTGGATTTCCCTCACTTATTCGGGGTAGCTTACACTGACGTTATCACACGGGCACACGTACAACTTCACTTGGCACTCCTGGAAACTGATTTGCTCTGAAATATTAATAAAGTACACGCGCATCAATGTGAAGGTAAAGTTTTGCCCTTGGGGTGGGTGAAGGCGCTCAAGCGCAAGCCTGTAAAGTCTAGAGAGAACCAGCTCCCCGCGTTAAGTGGGAAAAGGAAAACGGAGCAACTACTTTTCCGAGAGTGTGGACTCGGCTTCGCTACGACCCACACGAACCTGCCAGTCCAGAGCAGGATGGATAAGAATGGGGCCTCGACAGGGCTTTACCAGCCAAAGCCACCCTGCCCCAGTCCTGGAAAGGGGACGCCTGCAGCTAACCTCCCCCATTCAAAAGCGGGGCGGGCTTGGCGCGGCTCCGCTAGGAAACTTCGCTGGGACAGCGCAGGGACCCTGGCTCGGAGAATAGGGCTGGGCTCCCTGGAAGATGCCGCCCTGCACTGGCTAGAACTGGCCGGTGTAACTCCTCCGAGTGCCAAGCAGCAGCGGCCGGGCACGGGGAACCCCCATCTCCCGGGTACGGAGCCAGCGGGGGAGCGCTTCCCCTGTGTCGCTGAGCCCAAGCGAGTGCTCCGGAGGTGGGCCGGGGGCCAGCGGCCCGCCAAGGACCTGCTGGGGTAGGAACAGCCCATTCGTCTTTACCTGTCGCCGAGGTCCGGAGCGGCAGAGCCCGTGCCCGCCGCCGGCGGGCCGAGCGCTCAGTCGGCTCTGGCGTCCGGGACACTAAGTTGAGCTAGCGCCCCACGTAGCCTGCAGAGCTTCATTCACAGCCCAGCCGGGAGGAGGGGGAACGGAGCGGGCGCGCGGCTCATGTGACAGACGCCTCGCAAGGATCTGCCAAGCACGGCCGCTGCCTGCGCGTGCGCGCCCCGTCCAGCCCTCTCCCCACACCTCTGCCGAAGCGCGGAGGAGGTGATGCCTGCCCAGGAGGCAGCAGGGCGGGGAGATCCGCGGAGAAGGCGGTGCTCAGAGGAGTTTCCGCGCGCGCAGCCGCAATAGGTCGGCCCTGCTCGCTGCCATATTTAATGAGGACTGGGCGGGTCCTAACCCAGTGCTGGGCGTGTCAATTGCTTTTGAAAAAGAAATGCTCCTTTATGTTTCACTCTTTCGAGCCTACGGTATGTTTTTTTGGTTTTGTTCTTAAAACGAAACTGTTTATCCTGAGCTTCTGGCCCACAGAATAGTTAGTGGTAGAAATCTAATACTAATTACATTAGCTCACGTATTTTGAGCCTCTAATTATATGCCGGGCACTGTTCTAAGCCCTTTACTTTTTTCATCTCATTTAACGTGCACAATAACCCCACTGGGGTACGTACTATTATTTCTCCACTTTTATTCATAAGAAAACAGAGGCACAGAAAGGTTGTCCGAGCTCACATAATAGTGGTAGTATGAATAATGATCAAATATAGTGATGCTTGTAACAGCCAACTCGATCCTCATAGTAACACTGGAAAATCTACACTGCGGTTTTTGGTATTGTCTCCATTTTAATAATTACAAAACAGAGGCTCAGGAAAGCAAAAATTACAGGACTGGTAAGGGGTAGAACTGGGATTCCAACCTAGGTCTACCTGACTCCAAAGCCCTTTGGCCTAGGTTTGGAAGAAACAGCCCCTCATTTTACAAAAGAGAAAACAGGCCCTTGGGGTTTGTTGACCTACTTAACATGATCCAGCTAATTATTTACTGGCAGAACTGAGACTAGAATTTATATAATCAATCCAGGTAATCTAAGTAGAACCCCAGTACGCTAATTCAGAGTCCACTGTAGTGAACAATTTTGAACGCCTGCTTTGGGCAAGCTAAGTGGTGTGGGATACAAAACCTGTATCCTAGACCAGTCAGCACTAGGCCACCAAGGACAAATCTATAATCAAAAAAGTCCGGCTTTTGGACCTATTGCAACAAGGGAGACGGCACACCAGAGAAACCATGGGACATCTTACCAAACAAAAAAAAAGTCATTATGGTGTTGGGGGGAAGGGTGGAGTTTAAGTGAATTTTAAACGAAGCATTGTTTTAGTAAGCTCAAAGCAGGGCTGTGTGAGGGGGTCAACATCAGGTCTGGACTTCGAAGTGAACCCAGAGTCCTGTTTCCTTGGGAACCACAAAGTAAAGATAGATGTGGAATGTTGTGTCCAGATACCCCTTATCTGAAGCTCTGCACCTGGATTGGAAATTGAGGCTGCTTCTCTGGATCCAAGAAACGTATGTACTCCAGACAGATGTGGAATGTTTTATTCTCACTGATATGATTTCAAGCAGCAAAGTTCCTGATAGTCTATGATTGTAGAAAACAAAGTTTCTCAGTGAGTAAAAAACATGGTGGTCACTCAGATAAGGCGACTGTTATCCTCTTACAGCTGCAGCATGTCTCTGGGAGAAATATTGTTCCCCATTAAATTTACAGCTGGTTTTGTTTGTGTCTGTTATTCCAGCCTGATGAAAGGCCAGGTTTTTGCTTTCTCAGTCCAAGCTAATTTTTACTTTCTCACCTGAGAACATTTATTCTCTGCTTTCAGGCACTGGCAGTATATAGGTGGGTGGGTGCATGGGTGGGGGATAGCCACAGGCGACTAGAAAGAATCAGGGCAGGTTGTGCTGAGTCCTCTGATGATGGTAAATGCAAGCAGAGGTAACACCTTGTACAAAGGTATGCAGGCAAGAAATCACATATGAGGACCTGTGAGTAGTCCTCCATGGTTGAAGCTTAGGGTAAAGAAGTGTATGGAAGTTGTAGGCGATGTAACCAGAAGGTAAATTCAGGCCCAATTTTGGAGAATCCTGAATGTTGGACTGAGATTTGTACTTAATTCAGAAAGTGATTGAAAAAGAAGGTTTTTGAGCAAGGTAATCCCTTTATTGAGACACTTCTTTTTTTGTAGTTGAGGTATAATTGACATATAACATTATATTAGTTTCAGGTGTGCTGACTCGCTATCATTACCACAATAAGTCTAGTTAATATCTGTCACTCTTCTTTAAGAAGGTGAATTTGGAGTAATTGTTCAAGGAGAGGTTGGTTGGTTGCTTGGCTTTTGTCGTTGCAGGATAGGAGAAACCAGAGCTTACCTGTAGGTTGAGCAGGAAGAGACACTAGTGAAACAGAAATTGAAGAGGCAAGAAAAGGAGGGGATAAATAGTGGAGTAAAATACATGAAATAGAAATGAGATGCAAAATACAAGCTAAGCTTGGAAAAGATGCCTTTCCCTATGAGACAAGAAAAAGATGGTTGCAGGATGGCAATCTGGTTGGAAGCCACCACTGTAGAGCGAGCAAATATTGGCTTTACGTGGAATACGGGTTTATTTGGGAGAGCTTGGGCAGGAGTGATTTATGGAGAGTATGAGGGCTGCAGTACAACCAGATGACCACGTGGTGTCGCCACTGACCGCTGACAGCTCGGAGGGCTCCTGTTTTAGGAGTACACTCCATAAAAGAACATTCTATCTTTTGCGAATTGCAAAACAAAACCAGTTACGTGAATCGACTCTGGAGCCAGACTGCCTGGGCTCAGAACCAACCAGACTCAGACACTTATTAGCTGTGTCACGTCGTTCAAGTTTCACTCTCCTTCAGGTTTCTTATCTGTAACATGAATAATAGGATAAAATGTATTAATAGATTTTAAATAGTTGGAAAATGTTAAGTGCTCAATAAATGTGAGCTAGTATTACTATTAATGGTGATGATGATTAATAAGCCTCCTTTGGATCCACAAGTTTTGCAGGAGTTATTTATGTGGTGAGTAATAAATGCCTATACAACAATACCTTCCCAAGTGAAATGGTTAGAGTGTGGTGCTAATGAGGCAAAGTTAATAATTTAATCAGGAGGTATGGATTCTGTTAACTCTGTTCTCTTCCCCATGAGAACCTTAGCCAGGTGCCCCACAAGTGTGTGTACACGGTCACAAGTGGATCTGGCCAAAAGAGTGTAGATAGATCAACATAAATGAGACCCTCTGTTCTCCTCCCCCATCCTTGGAAAAACTTGAAAAAATGTTCCCGCCCAACCCCCCACAGTGGTCAGCAGACTTTCGGTCAAGAGCCATTTCAGGTCTTACAAAGTAAAGAGTAAACACAATGTGATCTTAAAAGTTAATTATAAAGATACAATAAAACAGTGGATTTCTCTGTATAATAAAATGTAGCATTTTAGAGTTAATTTTGCAAAAGAAAAACCTTTAGAGCAATAGGTCACAGTGGCACCTAAACTGTCATATCTAAAGCAGCTTTATCTTTTTTAACCATTTTTTAAAATTGAGGTACAGTTAATATACAATGTTGTGTTAGTTTCAGGTGAACAGCAAAGTGATTCAGATATATATATATATATATATATATATATATAATGTTTCAGATTCTTTTCCATTAGGGATTATTACAAGATGTTGGATATAGTTCCCTGTGCTATACAGTAGATCCTTGTTGTTTATTTTATATATAGTAGTGTATATATGTTAATCGCAAACTCCTAATTTATCTCCCCCCGTTTCCCCTTTGTTAACCATAAGTTTGTTATCTATGTCTGTGAGTCTTTTTTCTGTTTTGTAAATAAGTTCATGTGTATCTTTTTTTAGAGTCCACATATAAGTGGTATCATATAATATTTGTCTTTCTCTGCCTGACTTACTTCACTTAATATGATAATCTCTAGGTCCATCCATGTTGCTGCAAATGGCATTATTTTATTCTTTTTTATGGCTGAGTAATATTCCATTGTGTGTGGTATTCCATACCACATCCTCTTTATCCATTCATCTGTTGATGGACATTTAGGTTGCTTCCATGTTTTGGCTATTGTAAATAATAAAGCAGCTTTATCTTTAATTTTGAAATTGTCATTGCAAATCCAGAGTGAAATAGTTACATGAGTACATAGCCATGTAAAGTAGTAAGTGAATGTTTCTGGTATTGTTCTTTATTTGTTCCACATTTTGTTTGAGTCTTTACTATTGTGCCAGGCACGTGTTAGCCCCTAGGGATACTAGTTTTAAAATAAAATAAGTGGTACAGGCTACTATATATAAAATAGATAAACAAGGTCCTACTGCATAGCACAGGGAACTATATTCAATATCTTGTAATAACCTATAATAGAAAAGAATATGAAATATATGTATGTATGTATAACTGAATCACTTTGCTGTACTCCAGAAAGTAACACAACATTGTAAATCAACTATACTTCAATTAAAAAAGAAAATAAAATACCATGCATAAATAAAATAAAATATCTGGGGTGCCCAAGGGATGCCTGGAATAGTTCTAAAAAAATGGGGCAGAATAAAAGGAAATGAACAAAGTTCTGTAGCTCAGGGAATCTATCAAGACAGTAGGTTAAGTCTGAAAATAGAGTGATCTAAGATCATTTGCAGTCACCTTGTACTGGACTTCCCTGGTGGTGCAGTGGTTAAGAATCCGTCTGCCAATGCAGGGGACACGGGTTTGAGCCCTGGTCCAGGAAGATCCCACATGCCACGGAGCAACTAAGCCCATGCACCACAACTAAGCCCATGCACCACAACTAAGCCCAGGCGTGTGAAGCCCACACGCCTAGAGCCCATGCTCTGCAACACGAGAAGCCACCACAATGAGAAGCCCGCACACCACAACGAAGAGTAGCCCCCACTCACTGCAACTAGAGAAAGCCTGTGTGCAGCAACGAAGACCCAACGCAGCCAAAAATAAATAAATTAATTAATTAATTAAAAAATAAAAAGCAAAAAAACCAATCACCTTGTACCTAGAGAGCTGAGTATCAAAATTAACAAATGGTTTCTAGGACATAATGGTAGCTAACCTCATGATTGGAGAAACACTAATGAAAACCACAGTGAGTTACCCTCAGTAAAGCATAAAAATGTTGGTAATATACTGTGTTGACAAAGCTGGAGGTGGGAGGAGTCCTCTCAAATTGCTGGTGGGAGTGCAATTAGTCAATTGAGGGCAACTTTGAAATAGCAATAAAAATTTTAAATACATGAGGCTTTGATCCAAAAATTCCATTTCTAAGAATCTCTCCTTCAGTTATGTTTGCATAGGTGTAAACTATTGTGTGCAATTGTTTGTAGTAATAAAAATAAAAAACAACAAGATCTCCATCAGAAGAGGATTGATCAAATAACTAATGTAATTTTTAACTTTTTTATTGAAGTATAGTTGGTTCACAATGTTGTGTTAGTTTCAGGTGTATAGCTGTATAGCACAGTGATTCAGTTTCTATTTTATATATGCTCTTTATGTGCTTATATGTAAAATTCTATGAAAAAAAGGAAGGTGTGGAGCTGTGTACTTTCTCAATTTTGTGCCATGGAAGTGTATTACCTATTCAATTATGCATCTTAAAAAGTAATATAGAAAAATTTTTTGAATAGCCTGTCAAGGATGATATTTAGATTGAAGAGAGAGTTGGTCAGCTTCCTGCCTTAGTGTCAGCTAAAGAAAGATCCTGTTAGCCTGTGAGCATATACTAGAAAGTCTATGTTGTGCAAAAACTCAGTCTTTATAGTTCTCTAATTGGGCCCAGCAGAATTTTTGACAGACGGTTTTCATGAGAAATTTTACTTTGTATAAATCCCATATCAGGTTGCCCTCTATTTGAGAGAAGTCCAATTCTATTTAGATTAGAGCTGCTAAGCTCTAAGGGCGCAAATAAGAGAGTTCATTTAGAGAGTGGTTTTGAGGATGTGCAGGTCTCTACTCTGTATTCCATCCAGGTCTGTATTGCCTTCTTTTCCATGCAGCAGTGCAAGCCCACAGAGTAGTGGTGGTGTTTTCTCAGAACCACTGTGATGCCTTTTCACCTACGACCGTGAGAGCTCCTTGAGGACACGGTCCATGTCCTATACTTCCTTTATATTCATCAGCAGAGCTTCTCAAACCATTTATGGTGAAGGACCCTTTTCCCCCAAATCCATTGTGTACCAATAATTTTATATAACACAATAAAAATGAATGACTAGAAAAATGAAATCAAAACAAAAGAGAAATACAAGCCCAATTCTTTTCTGATTGTATTCAACAGACATAAAATTACTCTGTCAATTTTCTGTTAAGGTTTTGAAACATTTAATCTCAATTTCTTGTCATGGACCAGCAATAAACTGTTGAATACATCATACTTCTAGTGTTTCCTATTTTGCAGAGTGTTTTCACATCTCTCTCCCGCTTCTACCATAACACCACCTTCGGAATTAAGTAGAGCAGATTTTATCATTCCCATTTGACAGATGAGGAAGATGAGGCATGCAGATTAAGTGATTTGCCTGGTCTGAAACAGCCCAAATTAGTCTCTGACTCCTATTGCATTTTGCGGCAGCTGCACTAAGAAAGCCCTCCAGTCAAAGAGAGCCTCCCAAGAATTCCACCAATTAGAAAAACTTGCCTTAGGCTTTCCAAAAGACCGCTTGGCGTGATGGTGTGATGGAAAGAACAGAGATTCTGGAATCAGAGAGGTAGTTTGGAATCCAGGCTTGAGCAAGAGATTTTACCTCTGAGCCTGACTCCTTATCTCTAAAGTGGGGATAATGATAGCTTCTCCACAACGCTGCGCTAAGAACTAAATGGTGAATGTAAATAGCCAGGTACATAGTTCAGAAAGAATGGTTATTATTAAAATCAGGCTCGGTTTAGAAGGGCCCCATTGAACGACGCGCTCTGTAATCTAATCACGTGGAAATGTGCGCCATCTACTGGTGGAGTAAAGAACATGGCTCTGAGAAGAGAACGTTGCTCTCTGCTAAGAATGGGATCAGTAAACTGTGCCCTTCTTGTCTTTCTTTTTACTCCTTCCCAATAGTAACAAGTGCCTCTCCTGCCTCACAGTGAAAACAAGGTAGGAAATATGGTCTTCCACCTCTAACTGGTAGTAACAAGGCCGCATCCCCTTTCTGACATGGTATCAGAGGAGGTCAGCTCAACAGACGATTTAAGTAAGATCCAGAGTCCCATCACATAATGTCAAAACTGTCCAGGATACAAATGAAAATAACTTGTCATAACAAGAAACAGGAAAATCTCAAATACGAAAAATCAACCAACAGATACCAAGACCTATGTCACACAGATGTTGGAATTATATGACAAGGATTTTAAAACATTCAACATAAAAGTGCTTCAAAGAGCAGTTCTGAACAGGTTTGAAGTGAATGAAAAAGTCTCAGCAAAGAAATAGATGACATAAAGGAGAACCAAATGGAAATTGTATCCTTAGTACAGTTTTTTAAATAGAAATATAGTTGATTTACAATATTATATTAGTTTCATGTATACAGCATAGTGATTCAGTATTTTTGCAGATTATACTTCATTATAGGCTATTACAAGCTAATGGCTATAACTCCCCGTGCTATACAGTATACCCTTGTTGCTTATCTATTTTATAAATAGTAGTTTGTGTCTGTTAATCCCATACCCCTCATTTGTCACTCCCCTCGTCCCTCTTCCCTTTACTAGCCACAAGTTTGTTTTCTACATCTGTGAGTCAGTTCCTGTTTCGCATATACATGCATTTGTATTTTTTTAGATTCCACATATAAGTGATATTATACAGTGTTTGTCTGACTTATTTCAGTAAGCATAATATTCTCTAGGTCCATTCACATTGCTGCACATGGCAGAATTTCATTCTTTCTTATGGCTGAGTAATATTACAGTACATGCACGCACACCACATCTTCTTAATCCAATCGTCTGTTGATGGGCACTTGGGTTGCTTCCATGTCTTGGCTATTGTAAACAGGGCTGCTATGAACATTGGGGTGCATGTATCCTTTCAAATTAGTATTTTAATTTTTTCCTGGATATATACCCAGCAATGGAATTGCTGGATCATATGGTAGTTCTAGTTTTAATTTTTTGAGGAACCTCCATACTGTTTTCCATAGTGGCTACAACAATTTACATTCCCACCAACAGTATATAAGAGTTCCCTTTTCTGCATATCTTCTCCAACATTTCTTATTTGTAGACTTTTTGGTGATAGCCATTCTGACAGGTGTGAGGTGACATCTCATTGTTGTTTTGATTTGCATTTCTCTAACAATTAGCAATTTTTCATGTGCCTGTTAGCCATCTGTATGTTTTTTTGGAAAATTTCTATTCAGGTCTTCTGCCCATTTTTTTTTATTGGATTGTTTGTTTTATATTGAGTTGTATAAGCTGTTCGTATATTTTGGATATTAACCCCTTGTCGGTCACATCATTTGCAAATATTTTCTCCCATTCAGTATGTTGTCTTTTTGTTTTGTTGATGGTTTCCTTTGCTGTGCAAAAGCTTTTAAGTTTAATTAGGTCCCATTTATTTATTTTTGCTCTTATTTCTTTTGCCCTAGGAGACTGATCTAAAAAAAAATATTGCTATGATTTATGTCAAAGAATGTTCTGCCTATGTTTTCTTCTAGGCATTTTATGGTTTCCATTCTTACATTTAGGTCTTTAAACCATTTTGAGTTTATTTTTGTATATAATGTGAGCACATGTTCTTGCTGTTTTACACGTAGCTGTCCAGTTTTCCCAGGACCACTTGTTGAAGAGACTGTCTTTTCTCCATTGTATATTCTTGCCTCTTTTGTCATGGATTAGTTGACCATAGGTGTGTGGTTTTATTTCTGGGATCTCTATTCTGTTCCATCAAGCTATGTGTCTGTTTTGTGCCAGTACCAACTGTTTTGATTACTGCAGCTTTGTACTATAATCTGAGGTCTGGGAGGGTTATACCTCCAGATTTGTTCTTTTTTCTCAAGATTGATTTCTCAAAATGTCATGAGTATTTTGATAGGGACTGCCAAATGGAAATTTTAGAACTGGAAAATACAATGACTGAAATTTTCCAAAATTTGGGGAAAGAACCTACAGATCCAATGGCTGAGCAAATCACAAACAGAATAAATGCAAAGAAATCCACACCAAGATACATCATAATCAAACTTTTGAAAACTAAAGGCAAAGAAAAAATCTTGAAAGCACCAAGTGAGAAATGACACCTTACTTAGGGGGAGGGGAACTATTTGAATGAAGGCATGGTTCTCATCAGAAACCATGGAAGCCAGAATGAAATGGCACAACATTTTTCAAGGGCTAAAAGAATTGAATATATAAAGAACACTTGAAATTGAACAGTAAAATAAAACAAATAATCCAACTAGAAAATGAGCAAAAGACATGAAGAAGCATTTCACTGAAGAGGATAAACGGAAGGAAATAAACACCTAAAAAGATGCTCAATGTCACTAGCGTTTAAGGAAATGCAAATTAGGACTATGGTGAGATATCACTAGACACTTCCTAGAACTGCTAAGCTAAAAAAAAAAAAACAGTGATAATACTAAATGCTGGCAAGGATGTGGAGAAACTGGATGTTTCATAAATTTCTGGTGGGGATGTAAAACGGTACAGCCACTCTGGAAAACAGTTTAGCATTTTCTTAATAAACTAAATATATACTTAGCATATAACCAAGAACAAGCTCAAGGTGCTATATGAGACGGAACAGAAGAGGCCTATGACCACCCTGTGTCACTGAAACTGCCATCTGGTATCAGCCATCAGCCAGAAGAGCTTCCTGTGAAGCCTGTGGGCCAGCAAGCTGAGGGGCATGGTCTCCATTAGCGCCCAACTGTACTTCCACCAGGTAATCACTGTGAAGCATTTCATCTTGGCCATGGCTGTCCCGAAGAGCATCTCACTGCTATGCTACCAGTAGGACAGCAAGACTCTAAGCCTCAGGTTCTGGGATGACAAGACCCCTCAAAGTGTACAACGTGGACCTCATGGTGGACAATGCTCAGCTGGGCTTCAGCGTGTCTGTCCAAGACCACAAGCTCATGGTCTACCTGTACCTGCTGAAAGCCAAGGAGAGTTCTGGGGGCATATGCCTGCTGCAGTGGGCAGACGTCCACGTGGGCACCCAAGTGAACATGATCTGGAGGACCCCAGGTGGAGGGTCACCTAGGGGCCCAGCAAAAAGTCAGTAGTGTGGGAGAACAAGCATTTCACGTGGTTTGTCACACTGGATAGTGGCATCGGGCTTCAGCAGCTGCTGAAGCTGCAAAACAGGCTGACCACTGTGCTGCCACACCTGCGCTGGCCACAAGTCCTGCAACGGGTGGATGAAGCGTGTGGACTATGTCCTACAGAATGTGGTGTTGACC
The DNA here is from genome assembly GCF_949987515.2 of Delphinus delphis. Lineage (NCBI taxonomy): Eukaryota > Metazoa > Chordata > Mammalia > Artiodactyla > Delphinidae > Delphinus > Delphinus delphis. The sequence goes on from NC_082704.1 coordinate 84,569,739, forward strand.
TTCCTCACCACAGCTTCTCAACTGCTGTCTTCACTTCAGAACCGAGGAGCACTGTGAGCTGGCCAAGATCAGCACCATGCCTGGCATTGTCGTGGATGACCTGATTGAGACCTATGGCATCACCACCCACTTCTAGACCCAGGGACGCTGCCACCGTCCCCATGCACTGCTTTCTACCCCCTTTTTGTATAAAACACGGGGAAATGGGTAAGCGGGGAATGATTGATACATGCAATAACTTAAATGGATCTCAAGGATGGTGAGTGTAAAAAAGCAATCTCAAAAGGTCACATATTATAGGATTCCATTTACTTCAGATTTTCAAAACGAGAAAATTGTAGAGATGGAGAATAAATTAGTGGTTGCCATGGATCAGGAATAGTGAAGGGAGGGGAGTGACTAGAAAGGAATAGCATGAAGGAGATCTCCATGGTGATGGAACAGTTCTGTATCTTGATTGCAGTGGTGGCTACACAAATCTACACATGTGATAAAAATGGCATAGAAGTATTCACACACTTGTACCACTGTCAATTTCCTGGACTGGATATTATACTATAGTTTGTAACATGTAACTGCGGGGGAAATCTGGGTGAAGTTTACAAAGGACCTCCGTAGTATTTTCACAACTTCTGGTGAATCTATAATTATTTCAAAATTAAAAGTTTTTTTAAAGAATGGGAAGAGAGGAATTGTAGACATCGAGTATAGACAATTCTAATGAGGAATTTTGCTGTAAAGGGGAACAGAGAAATCAAGTGGGTAGAGAACAAGGGAGGGTGGCTCAACAGAAGATGTTAAAAATTTTTGAATGGGAGCAATAACAGCATGGTTGAAGCTAATGGGAAAGACACTATAGAAGGAAAAAAAATTATGCTTGAGGGGCAAGAGAGGAGAAAATTGCCAAAAGAGGAGTGGAGGGGTTGGCCTCAGCTAAGAGCAGGGAAAGTTCATCCATAGTCATAGGAGAAAGGGTAGAATATATACATAGATTTAGGTAGGTAAGTAGATGCAGTGGTAGAAATTTGTGAGCTCTGTTTTCTGATTGCCTCTGTTTTCTCAGTGAAATTGGAAGCAAGGTCATGAGCTGAGAGTGAGGACGGGTGCGGAGGTGTTAGAGGTTTAAAGGGAGAAGGTATAAAATAGTTGTCTAGGAAACAGGGAGAGTAAATGGACTGGGATAATATTATGTGATTTCCTGGCAACATTAAGTGCCCACTTGAGGTTCGTGGTCTTGAATTTAAAGCGAGAGTGTCATTTTGTGTTTTTCTCCAGCCATGTTCAGCTCCAGTGATATAGGAGAGGGATAGGAGTCATTGGTAATGACAAAATGGAGGCAAGAGACTGCAATTAGGTGGAGGAGAAAACTGGAAGAGAGGATTTCAAGGGACTGAGAGGCTAGGGTGTTAAAAGGATCAGGTATTGTGATACTGAAATCACAAAGAATTAAGACAGGATTAACTGCAGAGAGTTACAGTGAGACAGAAACTAAAATATTATATAGCATGTATAATATATTTAACATACTCTGTGACAGAAATTCAAAGATGGGGATTTTTAGGGAGGAGAAAGGGAGGATGACTTGAAAATAGCAGTGAGGGACCTCAAGCTGTGGCAATAAAAATAACCACTGCTCGAGAGGGCTGTAAGGTCCTTGGGTAGATCTAGATTTCAATCAGATTAAGAAGGTGAAGGAAGCATTCAGCAAACCAGGAAAGAATATAGAGGATTTTGCTGAAGACTTTGAGTACTAGTTAAGATGACTATATAATTTATCATCCAATCTGGGATACTTATGAGAATGACAAGTGTTAAACTGGGCAGGATGGTGGCACACCGTGTGTAAACTGGAATTGTCCTGCGCAAACCAGAACCATGATTCTAGAGGACAAAGTGGAAGGATTTCAGGGCTAAGAGATGGGGATAGAACATGAAATATTCAGATAGTGAGCAAGGAGTCCCAGGATTTTTGTGATGACTGACATAAACAAAGTTGAAAGGCATAAAGAGCTTAGTTCTGTGATACTAAGGCAAATCGTGGTGGCAAGTCTGTGAGTGTTTAGAGGGAGAAAAGGGTGGGTGTTCAGGGCCTGCCCTTCACTCCTACCAATGGAGATAGAGTCCTGGATACGGGAGTTCTATTCCCAGCCAGACAGCAGCTGGATCCTAAGCCCCACTGAGGAATACCTTGATATTTCTGAAACTCTTTGTGCTTCCAGTATGAATTATTTGGGCAACTGGGACTGGACTGACTGCAGCTAAGGAAATTAATAGACCTAGCTGTGAAAAGGTGAGGATGGGAGAGACAAGGGACTCAGTGGTATTTCCAACAGAAACTACAGGGAAAGACACTAACGTTGACAAAAGTAGAAAATACCATGCTGAATAGGAAAAAATATAGAGTCCACCACTTAGATCTAAAAACCTAACTGCACAAGAACAGAATGGCTAATACGCTGCTTATTAATGGCTAATAAGGTCTCTTATTCCTCTTTTCTATGTTCATTCCCTAGGTGAGTTCATCTAGTCTCATGGTTTTAATTACCATTAATATGCTAGTGACTTCCCTACATATACCAAATGCTGGAGAGGGTGTAGAGAAAAGGGAACCCTCCTACACTGTTGGTGGGAATGTAGATTGGTGCAGCCACTATGGAAAACAGTATGGAGGTTGCTCAGAAACTAAAAATAAAGTTGCCATATGATCCAGCAATCCCACTCCTGGGCATATATCTGGACAAAACTATAATTCAAAATGATACATGCACCCCTATGTTCATAGAAGCACTATTTACAATAGCCAAGACATGGAAGCCACTTAAATGTCGATCAACAGATGAATGGATAAAGATGTGGTATATATATATATATATATATACAATGGAATACTACTCAGTCATAAAAAAGAATGAAATAATGCCATTTGCAGCAACATGGATACACCTAGAGGTTATCATACTAAGTGAAGTAAGTCAGAAAGACAAAGACAAATACCATATGATATCACTTGTATGTGGAATCTAAAATATGGCACAAATAAATTTACCTACAAAACAGAAACAGACTCGCAGATATAGAGAACAGACTTGGGGTTGCCAAGAGGAATGGGGGTTGGGGAGGATGGATTGGCAGTTTGGGATTAGCAGATGCAAACTACTATATATACATATAACTGAATAACTTTGCTGTAACCAGAAACTAACACAACATTGTAAATCAACTATACTTCAATAAAATAAAATTTTAAAAATATGCTTATGACTTTCAAACTTATTACTCTAGACCTAATATCTCCCCTAAATCTCAGATCATACAACTGCCTTATTGAAATCTCAACTTGGATGTTTAATAGGTGTCTCAAACTTAATATGTTCAACACTGAACCCCTGATTTTTTCCTTAAAAATATGTTCCACCCCCACCATGCCTCATCTCAGTTGATAGAAAACTATCCTTCCAGTTACTCAGGCCAAAATACATTGGCCATAGCTTTAACTCTAATTGTATCCCCAATTCTGTTTGGTTTGTCTCTTTTTCTCACACCCCGCATCCAATGTATTAGCAAATCCTTTTGGTTTTCTCTTCAAAATGTACCCAGAATTATACACTTCTCACCTTCTCCACCACTACCTTACCGTTCCTAAACACCATGATCTCTCACCTGGATTACCATAATATTCTCCTGACTGGTCTCCTTGATTCTACTCTTGCCACCCTATATTCTGTTCACAACACAGAAGTCAAGGTGATCCTTTCATAACACAAATCAAATTATGCTACTCCTGTGTTCAAAACCCTCCAATAGCTTCCCCATCTTACTCAAACAAAAATCCATACACCTTATCATGGCATGCAAGAAAGGCCCTATGATCTGTTCCCTGCACAACTCTCCTCTAGACACACTAACTTTGTATTGCTGTTTTGGATTTGCCATACTCTTCAACCTCAGGGCCTCTGCACTTGCTGCTCTCTCTGCCTAGAAAGCGCTTCCTCACCCTCACCCTCACCCTCACCCCTACCAGATATCCCCTTGGCAAGCTCCTCACTTCATTTGGGTCTCTAGTCACATGTCTTATCCTTCCCTTCTACCACTCCTAAAATGCCACCCCCTTTGTCATCAATTCCCTTGATTTATTTTTCTTCAAGCACTTTTTACAAGGCTATATATTTTACTCATTTCATTTATTATCACTTCCTCCCACTAGAATATAAGTTTCATGAAGGCTAGAACTTTGTCTCATTTATCACTATATCTACGGCCCTAAAAACAGTGCCTGGTACATAGTAGGTACTCAAAATTTTGATTGAATGGAGACAAAGGTATAAATAATTAAATAGATAGAAATAAATTTTAAGTGGTATTATATGTATATATGTTATTTTAAGTAAAATACTGGTTTTAGATTTATTCCTAGATACCTTATAAGTTTTTTTTATATTGCAAATGAAATCCTTCTTTAAAATTACATTTTAACTGTTAATTGCTACCATACAGGAACTCTATTGACATTTATGAGAAATTCTTATATCTAGCAACCTTGTTGAATTCTCTTATTCTAATAGTTTTATAGATCCTCGTAGCTGTTTTACATAGAGAGCCATGTCATCTGTGAATTATATATATTTTATCTTCTTTTTCAGTCTCTATTCCTGTTTTTATTTCCTTTTATCATCTTAGTGCATTCTTAGAACCTCCAATTTAATGTTGGATGATAATGGCACTGGGTTTCATGTAGATTTTGGGCAGGTATCCTTTTTCAACTCTATATCTCTTATGTTTTGTTGTTTGTTTTTAAATAATGAATGGGTGTTCAATTTTAACAGTTACTTTTTCTACAACTAAGACGATCATATGGTTTTTCTCTTTTTTAACTATTAGTGTGGTGAATTATATTAACAGTTTCTCTAATTAAATCACTTTTGAACAATGGGAAAACCCTACTTGTTCATATTTTTAAAATATACATGAGGGAATAAATCTGCTTGTATTTCAGTTAGGTTTTCATTTATGTTTATAATCAAGATTGGCCTCTAAAATTTTTTTCATGCCCTGTCTTGGTCAGGTTTGGACACTAAGGTTATTCTAGCCTCAAAAAATGAGTGTCCTATTCACCAGGAAATTTGACGTTATATAATTGTTGAAGGTTGGCTTTAAAAAAAAAAGCTATGGTAAAGTCATTTTGGCCTCATGCCTTTCCTTAAGTGGATTTTTTACTACCATTTTGACTTATTTAATTGTTAAAGGTCTATTCAGCTTTTGAAAGTTCTATATACACTTTGGATACAAGTCCTTTGTTAAGTATGGATTTGCATATATTTTATCCCAATCTGATGTTTGTCTTTTCATTCTCTTAACAACATCTTTCTAAGAACAGATTTCGATTTGATAAAGTTCAATTTACCAATTTATTATTTTATAGGCCATGCTTTCGGCATTATTTATGAGAAATATGTGCCTAACTCAAGGTTTAAAAAAAAGATTTTCTACTATGTTTTTTCCCAGAAGTTTTATAGCTTCAGATTTATGACCATTTTGAGTTAATTTTTATAAATGGGGAGAGGCATGCATCAAAGTTTACTTTTTTGCAGGTGGATATCTAATCATTTGAGCACCAGTTGTTGAAAATGCTATCCTTTCCAAATGAATTGCCTTTGCATCTTTGTCAAAAATCAATCCTGTGGGCCTATTTTTGGACTCTCTATTCTGTTCCATTGATCTATTTACCAATATTCATGCCGATACCACACTGTCTTGATTACTGTACCTTTATAATAAGTCTTGAAGTCAGTTGTTGTAAGCATTCCAACATTATTCTCCTTTTTCAAAATTGTATTTGAATATGTGTATCAAATCATCACATTGTACACCTTAAACTTACACAATGTTATATGTCAATTGTATCTCAAAAAAGTTGGAAATAAATTTAAGCAGACACCAAGATAACTCAGTAATAAATAGTGCTTTATTTCAGTATTTTAAAAAATCAAAATTAATGTAAAAATTCATATTGAATAAAATATAAAATTTTAAATGAAGATACAATCTGACCCTGGAATCAATTGCATGCCCCTTAAAAAATTGTATTTGACTATTCTAACTTCTTGGAATTAACATGAATTTTAGAATTTGCTTGTCAGTTTGTACAAAATTCTTTTAGGGTTTTTATTGAGAATACATTGAATCTTTAAATCAATTTGAGGACAACTGACATTATAACAATATTGAGTCTTCAGATCCACGATGAGGATATACCTCTTGATTTATTTACATCTTTTGTAATCTCTTTCAGCAATGTTTTCTAGTTTTCAATGCATAGATCTTGCACATATTTTGTTAGATTTTTATCTCCAAGTATTTTATGGCATAGTTTTTTAATTCAACTTCCAATAGTATGCAACTTGTATATAAAAATGCAATTGATTTTTGTTTATTGATCTTGTACCCTACAGTGTTGCTAAACTCATTTATTAGTCCTAGTAGCTTCTTTTGTGAATTCCTTAGCATTCTCTATGTAGACTATCATGTCATCTGACTATAGAATTTTAACTCTTCCTTTCTACTCTGTATACCTTTTATTTCTTTGTCTTGCTCTATTGTATTGGCTAGGACCTCCAGTAGAATAACAAATATAAGCAGAGAGTAGATATTCTTCCCTTGTTCCTGATTGGACTCAAAGCATTCCATCTTTCACCATAAATATGATGTTACATGTAGAGTTTTTTTGTGGGTTTTCTTTAATGGATTGAAGAGATTCCTTTCTTTTCCTAGTTTGCTGAGAATTTTTATCATGAAAGGATCTTGGATTTTGTAAAGTACTTTTACTGAATCTGCTGAAGTGATCATATGGTTTGTTATTTTTTCATCTTTTAATATTGTGAAAGACATTGGTTGGTTTTCAGATATTAAATCCTCTTTGTAGTTTTGGAATAAGTCACTTGTTCATGATATTTTAGATTATTTTCTAAAATCTTAAGAATTTTTGCATCTATGTTTGTTAGAGATATTGGTCTGTAGTTTTCTTTTCTTTCAAATTTATTTGTCTCCTTTGGGTATCAGAGTAATGCTGGCCACATAGCATTAGTTAGAAAGTGTTCCTTCATCTTAAATGTTTGGTAGAATTTGTCAGTGAAGCCATCTTGCCACGAGTTTACTTTGTGGGAAGGTTTGTAAATAAAATTTTAATTTCTTTATTAGTTATGGGTCTGTGTATGTTATCTATTTCTTCTAGAGTGAACTATTGTCCATAATATTCCCTCATTATCCTTTTAATATGTCTAGGACCTGTAGTGATGTTCCCTTGTGTTATATCTGATACAAGTAAATTGTATCTTCTCTTTTTTTCCCTACTCAGTCTGAGTGGATATTTATTTATTATATTGATTTTTCTCAAGGAAACTGCTTTTGGTTTTATTGATTTTTTTCCCATTTTATATTACAGTGATTTCTGATCTAATATTTACTATTTTTATCCTTCTGTTTAATGTGTGTTTGATTTGCTTCTCTTTTTCCAGTTTCCTAAGATGAAAGCCTGGGTCATTTATTTGAGACCTTTATTCTTTTATAATGTAAATGTTTAGTGCTATAATTTCCCTCTAAGCACTGCTTTGTTGTTGCCCTTACATTTGGTAAGTCATATTTTCATTTTCATTCAGCCCAAAATGCTTTCTAGTCCCCCCTGTGATTCCTATTCTCTGACCCATGGGTTATTTATAGGTGCATTAATTAGTTTCCAGATATCTTGGGATTTTCCAGATATCTTTCTGTTATTGATTTGTAATTTAATTATTTTATGGTCAGAGAACATACTTTGTATTACTTGAAGCCATTTAAAATTATTGATACTTTTTATAGCTCAGAATTTGGTGTCTTGGTCATATTCTGTATGACCCTTAATAATGTATATTCTGCTGTTTTGGGTGAAGTGTTCTATAAATGTTAATTAGGTCATGTTGGTTGATAGTTTTGTTTGTCTTCTATACCTTTATTGATTTTCTGTCTCCTTGTTCTATCATTTCTTTAAATTAATTTATTTTTATTTATTTATTATTTTTGGCTGTGTTGGGTCTTTGTTGCAGTGTGCGGACTATCTCTAGTTGCAGCAAGCAGGGGCTACTCTTTGTTGTGGTGTGCGGGCTTCTCATTGTGGTGGATTCTCTTGTTGCGGAGCACAGGCTCTAAGTATGTGGGCTTCAGTAAATGAGGTGCATGGCCTCAGTAGTTGTGGCTCACGACCTCTAAAGTGCAGGCTCAGTAGTTGTGGCGCATGGGCTTAGTTGCTCCGCGGCATGTGGGGTCTTCCCAGACCAAGGCTCAAACCCGGGTCCCCTGCATTGGCAGGTGGATTCTTAACTACTGCACCACCAGGGAAGCCCTCTATCATTTATTGAGAGAGGGATGTTGGAATCTCATACCTGTGAATTTATCTGTTTCTCCTTGAAGATCTCAGGTTTTATTTCATGCATTTTGAAGTTCAGTTATTTGATGAATTGACCATTTTATCATTATGAATGACACTCTATCTGTGGTAAAATTCTTTGCCCTGAAATCTATTTTGTCCTGCACTAATATACCCACTCCAGCTTCCTTCTGATTAGCACAGAATATCATATTCTATCCCTTTATTTTTAATATAGTTGTGGTTTTATATTTATTGTTTAAGTGTGCAGCAGTTTTATTTTTTTAAGATTTATTTACTACTTATTTATTTATTTTATTTATTTTTGGCTGCATCGGGTCTTAGTTGCAGCATGTGGGATCTTCATTGAGGCATGCAGGCTCTTCGTTGTGGTGCACGGGCTTCTCTGTAGTTGAGGCATGCAGGTTTTTCTCTTCTCTAGTTGTGGTGTGCAGGCTCCAGGGTGCATGGGCTCTGTAGTTTGCAGCCTATGGGTGCTAGTTGAGGTGCGTGAGCTCAATAGTTGTGGCAAGTGGGCTCAGCTGCCCTGCAGCATGTGGGATCTTAGTTCCCTGACCAAGGATCGAACCCCCTGTCCCCTGCATTGTAAGGTGCATTCTTTACCACTGTACCACCAGGGAAGTCCTATCTTTTTATATTTAAAATGAGTATCTTGTAGGCAGCCTATATTTGGGTCATGCTTTTTCATGCAATCTGGCAATCTCTGCCTTTTAATTGGGGTATTTAAACCACACGTCTTTAATGTGACTGTTGATATAATCATATTTAACTCTGCCATCTTGCTATTGATTTTCTCTTTATCCCATCTGTTCTTGTTCCCATTTTATTCTTTTATTTATTTATTTATTTATTTAGGCTCCGTTGGGTCTTTGTTGCTGCGTGCTGGCTTTCTCTAGTTGCGGCAAGTGGGGTCTACTCTTTGTTGCAGTGCACGGGCTTCTCACTGCAGTGGCTTCTCTTGTTGCAGAGCATGGGCTCTAGGTGTGGGCTTCAGTGGTTGTGGCACATGGGCTCAGTAGTTGTGGCTTGCAGGCTCAAGAGCGCAGGCTCAGTAGTTGTGGCGCACGGGCTTAGTTGCTCCACGGCATGTGGGATCATCCCGGACCAGGGCTTGAACCCGTGTCCCCTGCATTGGAAGGCAGATTTTTAACCACTGTACCACCAGGGAAGTCCCCCCGCTTTTATTCTTTTATTGTCTTCTTTATGGATTAATGAGATTTTTTTTTGGATCCCACATTATCTCCTTTTTGGCTTATTAAATATAACTTTTTGTTGTGTTACTTTACTGATTGTATTAGGATTTACAGTATACTTTAACCTATCACAATCAACCTTGAGGTAATAACAGTTCATGTACAGTATAAGAACCTTACATCAACATCCTTCCACTTTCCCTCTCCTTGCCTTTGTGCAATTGTTTTCATACATTTTGTTTCTACATATAAGCCTCATAATACATTGTATCCTTTTTGCTTTAAGCTACCTATGATCTATTCTAGAAATTTGTAATATATGGACAAGAAACAGTATTTACCCACATAGTTTCCTTTTTCAATCTCTTCATTTCTTTATGTAGATCCAGGTTTCCACTGGGTATTTTCTTTCTGCCTGAAAGACTTCCTTTAGCCTTTCTCATAGTACTGGTCTGCTGGTGGTTAATTCTTTCAGCTTCTATGTGTCAGCAGAGGTCTTCATTTTTCCTTCATTTTTAAAAATATTTTTACTGAGTATAGAATTCAATGTTGACAGTTTTTTCTTTCAATCCTTTAAAGACGTTGCTTCACTGTTTCCTGCCTTTCATGGTTTCTGGTGAAAAATATGTATAATTTTGATATTTGCTCCTCTGTATATAATGTGTCTTTTCTCTGGTCTGTTTTAGTATTTTTTTTCTTTATCACTGTTTTTTGAGATATTTGATTTTGATATGCCTTAATATAGTTTTCTTTATGTTTCCTGTGCTCACAGTCTATTGAATTTCTTAGATTTATAGGTTTATAGAGTTATCATTTTGGGGAAATTTGGGGCCATTATTTCTCCTAATTATTTTTCTTTGCCCTCTTCCCTCTCCTCTCCTGGGAATCATATATATATATTAGGCTACTTGCAGTCATCCCATAGCTCACTAGTGTTCTGTTCATTTATTTTCAGACTTTTCATTTTTGTGTTTCTTTTTTGAATCATTTTAAGTGCTATGTCCTCAAGTTCACTAGTCTTTTTTATTGTCATGTCTAATCTGCTCTTAATCCCATCCACTGTATTTTATATCATAGACATATATTTTCATATCTACAAATTCAATATGGATCTTTATTTATATCTTCCTTTTCTCTCCTTAACATACCCCTACTTTCCTCTACATATATGGAATGTATTTATAGCAGTTGTTCTAATGGCCTTATCTAGAAACTATATCATCTGTGCCATTTCTGGGTCTGTTACTATTGATTATATTTTCCTTAATATGAGTCATATTTTCCTACTTCTTTGCATACCTGGTAATTTCTTATTGGATGCCAAACATTGTGAATTTTATCTTGTTTGGTACTAAATTTTCTGTATTTCTCTTAATGATTTTTAGCTTTCTCTGGGATACAGTTAACTTACTTGGAAAGAATTTGATCCTTTTGAGGGTTGCTTTTAATCTTTGTAAGGTAAAATCTGGAAGAGTAAATAAAAATAAAATTGAACTTTCCCTACTGCCAAAAAGGAAAGATATCTTTTTTTCTCTCCCTTTTCTTAGAGTTTTTTCCTTGAGAAACCCAGTATTTGTGAATTCATCCTCTGTTGCTTTGATATGTATGTAAATCTTTTTTAAGGACTAAATAAGCTTCTTGCCAGCCTTATAATCCAGAAATGTTTTTATGAAGAGACTGGGAGCCATCTCTCTGAAATGTAAACATCAAGGAAGGGGCGTCCCTGGTGGCACAGTGGTTAAGAATCCACCTGCCAATGCAGGGCACACGGGTTCAAGCCCTGGTCCGGGAAGATCCCACATGCTGTGGAGCAATTAAGCCAGTGTGCCACAACTACTGAGCCTGCACTCTAGAGCCCACGAGTCACAACTACTGAGCCCACATGCCACAACTACTGAAGCCCACACCTAGAGCCCATGCTCTGTAACAAGAGAAGCCACCTCAATGAGAAGCCCACACACTGCAACGAAGAGTAGCCCTTACTCACCACAACTAAAGAAAGCCTGTGGGCAGCAACGAAGACCCAACACAGCCAAAAATAAATAGATAAATAAATAAATTTATAATAAATAAATAAATAAACATCAAGGAAGATAGCACCCCTATATTTCTCTGGCATCCTGGGAGTTTAGCCTAGGTGCTTTGCCCTAAGCTGTAAGCACCTGCCTGTTACAGAGATATGAGAAGCTGTATTTTTCCTTCAGATAAAGGCAATTAACTAGCACAGATGGCTACTCCAATTACCAGGTGAACTTAGGATGAACTATGAAAGAATGTGTAGCAAACAGTACTTTCAAGTCCTCTTACATAAGGACACGTTATAATTTAAAAACATGTATGTAATAGATACATGGCATACATAAGAATGGGATTTATTTCTTTCTTTCCAATCTCATTAGCAGATTGCCTGTAATGCATCACAGTCTGGTTTAATGCCTATTCAATAATAAAACTTTTTCTCTCTTGTCTAGATTCATGGAGAGGATTTCCTGGATTGGCAGAAAATTGTACTTTTAGTTTTTCTCCAACAGATCAGACAGCAGTTTAAGGCTAATATTGTCCTCTACTGTGGCACTATTCTTCTGAGTACTCTACCCAAAACTCTATGTATTACAAGATCTCTCTACTCTGGATATTGGGGATATGAAATCTTCCCAATCCAGTTTGAGCTCATAAACTTGTTCTCTATTCTCATTTCTTGTAATTCGTTTCCTGGCCTTGGGTAGTTTCCTCACATACATGTGCTGATCAGTACTCAGCTGAAGAGTCTAGGAGAACCCACTGCATATTTCCAGAGCTCTCAAGTATGCTCTCTCTCTCACTCTTGGTCTCTCTCTCTGTGTCTCTGTCTCTCTCTCTCCCTCTCCCCTTCCCCCCAACCCAATACTATGCCCTGTGAATCTAATCACCTTGTACTCCTTGAATTTTCAGCTCAGTCTTCTTGACTCAGGAAGACTGCCAAGCTCTGTTTAGATTCCCCCTGCCTGTGCTGTGACCTGAAAACTCTCCAGGCAGTAAGCTGAGGTAATCATAGGGCTCACTTTGTTTGTTTCCTTTCTCTCAAGGATCAGTGTCCTTTGCTGCCTTATGTCCAATGTCTGAAAAACATTGTTTTATTAATTTATCCATTCTTTTTAGTTGTTTAAGGCAAGAAGGTAAGCCCAGTTCCTTTTACTCCATCATGACTGGAAGAGAAAGTCCCTGCGTTATCTTTGAATCATAGTTTCTTCTTTTTCCCCCTCTTTTCCTGCCTCTCTTGGATTAATCACTTTTTTAAAAATCCCTAATGATTTTGAAGTTATTCACTATATGCCCTTTCTTTTATAGGTGACCATTTTCCACCTATTGTCTTGGACAAATGATGAGCTTCTTTGCTGTATTTCAGGCCCTGTAGGTGAAATTTTACTAGTTCCCTTTGTGTGAAAGGGCTCAGGGCTTAATGGATAGAACTCAGTTTCTGCTTTGTGGCCACATCGTCCATCTCTGGAAGGGTATTATAACTCCAGTACCTAAAATGCAGCGATTCTCAAACTTTTTCATCTCAGAACCTATTTACACTTAAAAATTATTGTTCTGTTTTGCTGAGTTAGAGTAAACAAATTCCAAACTGTCTCTCCCACTAAATATAGCTGTAAAACCTGGACAGAATTCATGGAACAGCTATTTGAGTACTCTGAAAGTAAATAATAGAGTAGATAGGGGAAGAAGACTAGATTTTGTAGTATTACTGAATTATCAGTAAGTTTACCATTTTATTTCTTCTGGTGTAACCTGGTTGGACTCATGGAAGTCCAAAACCCAAAAGTGTATGCTGAAAATTACTAAATGCTGATGGAAGAAATCAGAAAAGGCCTAAATAAATGGAGGTACATATCATGCTCATCGATTGGAAGACTCGACATAGTAAATATGCCAGTTCTCCCCAAATTAATCTATACATTTAACACAACTCCAATCAAAGTCCCAGCAATAGTTTTTTGTCAATATTGACAAGCTTTTTTTTTTTTTTTTTTAGATTCCACATATATGTGTTAGCATACGGTATTTGTTTTTCTCTTTCTGACTTACTTCACTCTGTATGACAGACTCTAGGTCCATCCGCCTCACTACAAATAACTCAATTTCGTTTCTTTTTATGGCTGAGTAAGATTCCATTGTATATATGTGCCACATCTTCTTTATCCATTCATCTGTTGATGGACACGTAGGTTGCTTCCATGTCCTGGCTATTGTAAATAGAGCTGCAATGAACATTTTGGTACATGACTCTATTTGAATTATGGTTTTCTTAGGGTATATGCCCAGGAGTGGGATTGCTGGGTCGTATGGTAGTTCTATTTTTATGAAGAACCTAGGGGCAGGACAGCAATAAAGACGCAGACATAGAGAATGGACTTGAGGACACAGGGAGGGGGAAGGGTAAGCTGGGACGAAGTGAGAGAGTGGCATGGACTTATAAATACTACCAAATGTAAAATAAATAACTAGTGAGAAGCAGCCGCATAGCACAGGGAGATCAGCTCGGTGCTTTGTGACCTAGATGGGTGGGATAGGGAGGGTGGGAGGGAGACGCAAGAAGGAGGAGATATGCGGATATATGTATATGTATAGCTGATTCACTTTGTTATAAAGCAGAAACTAACACACCATTGTAAAGCAATTATACTCCAAAAAAGATATTAAAAAAATATTGACAAGCTGATACCAAAATTTCTATGAAAAGACAAAGGAATGAAAATAGTTAAAACAATTTTGAAAAGAATGAAGTCAAAGTAATCACACTATCTGATTTTAAGACTAACTGTGAACTTTACTTTGAACTTACAGAAATCAAGGCAGTGTGGTATTGGTGAAGGGACACACACATAGATCAATGCAGGATAGAGAGTCCAGAAGCAGAACCACACCAATATGACCAATTGATTTTTTATAAAGGTGTAAAGGCACCTTCATACCTTCCTAAAATGGAGGAAAGGTAGTCTTTTCAATAAATGGCATTGGAACAACTGGAATTAGATGTACAAAAAAATGAATTTCAACCTTAACCTTATACCTTACAGAAAAATTAACTCAAAATCAAAATAGATCTATATGTAAAACATAAAACTATGAAACTTTAAACAGAAAACGTAGGAAAACTAGCTTCATGACCTGAGGTTAGGTAAAGAGCTTTTTTCACATGACACTGAAACATGATCCATAAAAGAAAAAAATGCTAAATTGGACTTTGTCAAAACAGAAACTTTTTGTTCTGTGAAAGACACTGTTAAGGGAATGATAAAAGGAGCTACAGACTGGGAGAGAATATTTGCAATTCCCACATCTGACAAAGGACTTGTATCCAGCACACATAAAGAACTTTCGTAACTCAACAGATAGAAAATAAAAACTCCATTAAAAAATGGCCATTGTATGGAAATATGTTAATATAAATATTTCAGACATTACATGAAATTTCTAAAAATCTTATATGGTCTGGTATAATGTTATAAGTCACAATTCTAGTTATTACTTTAAAATGTATATCAGAAATAACTGAATTTCCTTGTCAATTGCATTATTATGAACTTTCGTCAAATCTTTAACCATGGTCACTTTTAAGTATTTTGTCATTTACAGACAGTTCTGGGTGTACTCTGATGCTTTTGCAAAAATGTTCCTATAAAAGGGTTTCATCTTCAAGGAATTCATGGAAAAGACTCTGACAAGTACAGGTTTCTGATAACTGACTATACTGCTGAACTGAATGAATAAGCATTTTCAGAACTCTAATGGAAAACTGATGAATTCATAAAAGTGCTAACAAAAGATCAAGATGAAAAAAAATTAATTACATGGGACTGAGTGAACTGATGAGGATGATTATAATTTTTGTGAATTTCTGTTTGAATAAAAAAAAATTCCGCCCCAAAAAACAAAATGGCCAAAACGCTTGAACAATCACATCAACGAAGAGGATTTATGGATGAAAATAAACACATGAAAAGATTTTCAACATCATTAACCATTAGGAAAATATACATTAAAACCACTACATATATATTAGAATGGCTAAAATGAAACAGACAAAACCAATTGCTAGCAAAGATACAGAGCACCTGGAATGCTTTTACATTGCTCTTCTAAATGCAAAATGTTGCAGCCACTTTGGAAAACAGTTTAGAGTTTCTTATAAACATACACTTACCATATGGTCCAGCAATCCCATTCCTGGGTATTTACCTTAGAGAAATGTTCACATGAAACCTGTACATGGAATGTTCACAGTAGCTTTATTTTTAACAGCCCCAAAGTGGAAATAACCCAAATGTTCTTCAGTGAGTGAATGGATAAACAAACTGTGGTACTACTCAGCAATAAAAAGGAATGAACTATTGATTCGCCCAACAACTGGAATGGATCTCAAAGGCATTATGCTGAAGGAAAGAAGCGAGTCTCAAAAGGTTATATATTGTATGATTCATTTATATGACATTATCAGAAGGATGTAACTATAGTGACAGAGAACGGATCAGTGGTTGTCAGGGCTTAGGGGTGGGGGGATGGTATGATAAAGGGGTAGCACAAGGGAGTTTGGGGGGTAATAGAACTTTTTTTTATTATTCTGTTTGTGGTGATCGTTGAATGACCCTATACAAGTGTTAAAATTCACCAAACTGTATGCCAACAAAATCAATTTTACTATACATTCATTTAAAAACAAAAATTAAGAATTATTGAACATCCTAAAGAGCTTTTGTTTATGTGGTTTATATCTATCAGTATTTGCCATTATAGAAGTTACAAGTGATTTAAAAATTAAATATTAATTTGTTAATTCATTTAAAACAATGCTGGATACATGTTACGTAAATAACATACTTGTAATGAAAAGTGACTATATATTCCAAAATATGCAAAAAATGTAATCTCATTGTTTTACATCTTTGCAAATCTCTTTCATGTCTGGCTGAATAGAAGACAGCTGGATTCTCATATCTGCTCTGCATCAATCTGTTGCAGTATCATAGGTCATGTAGCTTCGGGAAAACTGCTAAACACTTGATGGAGAGAGTGATAAATGAGAGTGATAAATGCAAAGAGAATCTCAGCATTCCTGTGAAAATACTTTTGACTTTGTGGACCCCTAAAAGGATCTTGGGGACCCCGAGGTGTCCCTAGACCTCCCTTTCATTATCACTGCTAGTGTATGCCAAAATCTGATACCTGCTTAGGTCATTTTCAGCTTCAGCTCGGCGTCACTGATCTAACTTGGCCTTCCCTCTTTGTTTATGGTGCTTGGGAATTTCCTTTTCTTGATTCTAAACATGGCTATATGTATTCTGTTTCCATTACATGTATCCAGCATTTATGTATCTGAAGTGGGATACATATCACACCAACTTCATCTTCTTTATCAGCTGTAGTTCTCTCTATATATAATCATTGTGCTATTGATCTTTTCTGTTTTGTTTGGTGTGATTTCCTTGTGCCTTTTCACAGTGTTTCTACCTTTTCAGTTGTGGGGTTTCTTTTCTTGTTTGCTTCTAATGTGGCTTTGTAATTTATTTTTCTTTTCTATTTTGTTTTGAGATTTAAAGCTTGTTTTCTTAATTTCCTACCGTCTTCAATATCTTCTTTTGACCCTAGTATTTTTCAGTTGTTCTCTTTTTAAAGAGCCATCATGATACCTATAATAACTATATACCATCATGATAACCTATGGTATCTATATACCATCATGATATCTATAATACTTCCAGTGTTTCTTTGGTACCCTTTCTCACTGTGTATGCTCTTCATTTGCCTTTTGCTTATGTTCCTTTCTCTTTTCCTCATTTCCCCCTAGTTTCTATGCATAGGCCTTGAATTGGTTACCACTCATATTTTGATGGGTCAGCTACCTGTTGCAAAATACTATAAAGCAGTCCACATCCTTGATATAGGTTTAATGTATCAAATACCTTGTCTCAAATCATATTAATTTATTTGTTCTAGGAGAACATCTCTATCTTTGTCATGCCCTACCAAGGGCAAGGGTAGTGGGAACAGCGTTCTGCACTGGGTGGCAAGGCAATAAAGGAGTGTATTGTCTTTAGATAATTTAAAAATAATAATAAAAAACAACTAAAACTCAATCTGATTTTTATTATCACCAAACATCAGAAATTGTAAATAAATATCAGTGATAAAATACTCCTCCCCAACACCCGGGGAATGCTCCCATGGCCCTCCCCCCACTCCCCTCCCTGCCCATGCCTCTGATTCATCAGATCCATGTGAGTCAAGCCCTTTAGTGACACAATATCTTCACAAAGGGGCCTTCCAGTTTTTGCTGGGCTGCTTATGTTTACTTCCATTGCAGATCTATACTCTATTCCCCTGTTTTCAGTCCCACTTCTCATTCCTACAAACCTCCAAATCCTCTCTAGGACTCCACTGGCAAGATGGGCTTCAACCTCTACTCCAGCATCCTCATAAAAGTACTCTGGGGGCTTCCCTGGTGGCGCAGTGGTTGGGAATCCACCTGCCAATGCAGGAGACGTGGGTTTGTGCCCCGGTCTGGGAAGATCCCACGTGCCACGGAGCGGCTAGGCCAGTGAGCCATGGCCGCTGAGCCTGCACGTCTGGAGCCTGTGCTCCGCAAGGGGAGAGGCCACAACAGTGAGAAGCTCGTGTACCGCAAAAAAAAAAAAAAAAAAAAAAAAAAAAAAAAAAAAAAGAAGTACTCTGGAGTTAGGCTTCTCCTCTTCCACTCGAATATGGGCTCCATGAAGTCAGGGGTTTTTTTCTGTTTTGTTCACAGATAGCAGGGACACTGCTATTTTCCCAGTGTCCAGTAAAGTGCCTGACATGTAGTAGGTGATTATCTATCTATCTATCATCTATCTATCTACTTGACCATGGTCATATGTTTATCTGTATTGCTGTGTGGTGCATCTCAGCAGATGGTACAATAAGCAGCATTATGAAAGATTTACATGTCCCACTGTGGTATGGACTCATCAGATAGCCACCAGACTTCATGGGGCTGTAAGGTCCAAGATTTACTCAGCAGCAAACTATGGGGACAGATGATTGAGGACTAGCTGCCAATCTCCGATATCCTGGCAGTGTCTAAAATATCAGGCAGAGGGGCTTCCCTGGTGGCGCAGTGGTTGAGAATCTGCCTGCCAATGCAGGGGACACGGGTTCGAGCCCTGGTCTGGGAGGATCCCACATGCCGCGGAGCAACTAGGACCGTGAGCCACAACTACTGAGCCCGCGCGTCTGGAGCTTGTGCTCTGCAACAAGAGAGGCCACGACAGTGAGACGCCTGCGCACCACGATGAAGAGTGGCCCCCGCTTGCCACAACCAGAGAAAGCCCTCACACAGAAACGAAGACCCAACAGAGCAAAAATAAATTAATTAATAAAATAAATAAATAAATAAAATAAAATATCAGGCAGGGAGGGATAAATTAGGAGGTTGGGATTACCATATACACACTACTATATATAAAATGAGCATTCTCTATTTACAGTGTATTAATTATTAATTCTGCCTTTATTGGAAAAATAAGTATAAAGTAAAAATAGATCTTTTTGTTCTCTAAAAAATAGAATAATAATTCTAAATAAATAAACAAACAAACAAATAAATAAAATATCAGGATTATAGCACCAACTTGGTGGTAGATAGGGATAGGTCTGAGATAGTATAACTGAAATGGGGGCTCAGGGGCAGAAATTAGGTTGAATTATTGAAATAAAGTTGTATTTATTTCACTCAAGTTTGTGGACAACAGGTTAATACTACATACACATATATATAGCTAACATAATTGAAACCATATCTTTGGAATAGATAGTACATTCACATGTGATGGTGGCATTTCATATTTACTGTTCTGTACTTTGCTTTTTTTTCACTTAACATATCTTGACAATTATTCCATCTGAGTACATAAAGAGTTGTCTTTTTAACATCTGCATTTTAGTCCATTGCCTAGAGATACCATAATTTATTTAACCAGTTCTCTATTGATAGACGTTTAGTTGTCTCCAACATTGCAATAAATAACCTTATATATCATTTTGCCTGTATGCAAGTATGTCTATAGGATAAATTCCTACAAGTGAATTTGCTTAGTATAAATATATGCTTTTTGTTTTGTTTTGTTTTAAACATATTTATTGCAATAAATTTGACAACTTATAAGAAACAGACCAAGTCCTAGAAGATGTGGCACATATATACAATGGAGGGTTTCCCTGGTGGCGCAGTGGTTGAGAGTCTGCCTGCCGATGCAGGGGACACAGGTTCGTGCCCCGGTGCGGGAAGATTCCACATGCCGCAGAGCAGCTGGGCCCGTGAGCCATGGCCGCTGAGCATGTGCGTCCGGAGCCTGTGCTCCGCAACGGGAGAGGCCACAACAGTGAGAGGCCCGCGTACCGCAAAAAAAAAACCCAAAAAACAAAAACAAAACATATGTACAACGGAATATTACTCAGCCATAAAGAAACGAAATTGAGTTATTTGTAGTAAGGTGGATGGACCTAGAGTCTGTCATACAGAGTGAAGTAAGTCAGAAGGAGAAAAACAAATACCGTATGCTAATACATATATATGGAATCTAAGGGAAACAAAAAAAAGGTCATGAAGAACCTAGGGGTAAGACGGGAATAAAAACACAGACCTACTAGAGAATGGACTTGAGGATATGGGGAGGGGGAAGGGTAAGCTGTGACAAAGTGAGAGAGTGGCATGGACATATATACACTACCAAACGTAAAATAGATAGCTAGTGGGAAGCAGCCACATAGCACAGGGAGATCAGCTCGGTGCTTTGTGACCACCTAGAGGGGTGGGATCGGGAGGGTAGGAGGGAGACGCAAGAGGGAAGAGATATGGGAACATATGTATATGTATAACTGATTCACTTTGTTATAACGCAGAAACTAACACACCACTGTAAAGTAATTATACTCCCATAAAGATGTTAAAAAAATTTACAAAACCAAAACCGGCAAAAAAAAAAAAAACATTAAATACCTGAATAGCCCTATATCATCTGAATAAAAGAAATAACTTAAAATCTTCCAACAAAAAATACCCTAATTCCATATGCATTCACTGGTGAATTTTATCCAACATTCGAGGAAGATATAATAGTTGTCTTACAGAAAGTTTCAGAAAATAGCGGGAATACTTCTCAACTAATCATGAGTCTACCATTACTCTGACACCAAAAGTATAGCTATCACAAGAAAAGAAAATTAAAAACCAATCTCTCTCCTCAGCCTACTTGGAAAAGTTCCTAACGAAATATTATCAAATCTAACTTAGCAACATATAAAAAGGATAATGCATCATGACCAAGTGGGATTTACCCCAGTAACAGAAAGTTGGTCTAACCTTTTAAAAATAATCAACGAAATTCACCATGTTAACAAACTAAAAAAGGAAATCCACGTGGTTCTCTAAATAGATTCAGAAAAAGCACTTGATAAAATTTAACACCTACTCAGGAACAACAACGACAACCAAAAACTCTCATCAAATTAGGCATAGAAAGGAATTTCCTCAAACTTTTTCTCATAGATTCAATGAAATCTCAATCAAAATCCCAGAAGCCCTTGTGGTAGAAATTGACAAGTTGATTCTAAAAAATTTTTTCTTGGCCGCCCTGCACAGCTTGCGGGATCTTAGTTCCCCAACTAGGGACTGAACATGGGCCACCGCAGTGAAAGCACCAAATCCTAACCACTGAACTGCCAGAGAATTCCCTGATTCTAAAATTTAGGTAGAAATACAAATGATATAAAACAGCCAGGACAAATATTTAAAAAAAAGAACAAAGTTGGAGTGCTTATATTTTCTGACTTCAAGACTTACCATAAATTACAGTTATTAGGACAATGGATTTTGACTAATTGCTCTACACAGAGGCTGTATCCATTTAATAGCTACCAACAATATCTCTCTGTCATCCTCACCACTATGGTGGGTTAGTAATCTTTTTTAATCCTTGCCAATCTAATATAGAAAATATGGCAACTCAACTTAGTCTTAATTTGCCTTTCTCTTATTATGACTGAAGTTGAGAAACATTTACATGTAGGAGACTTTTATTTCTTTTTCTGTGAACTGTCAATATTCTTTGCCCACATTTTTTACTGTGGTCTTTTTCATATGGATTTGTAGGAGTTCTTTGTGTTTTAGGAAAATAAGCCTTGTGTGATATGAATTGTAACTATTTTTTACAGTTTGTTATCAGTCTTTTGGTGTTGCTTATGGTGGGTTAGAGCAATAAATCACACTTTTATTATAAAATATTACAAACATATGGAAAAGTGCACAGAATAATATATCAAATACACATGTACCCTAAATTTTGTTATTTGGGCATGCTTACATACTTTTTTTTTTTTTTGGCCTCACTGTGCGGCATGTGGGATGTTAGTTCCCCAACGAGGGATCGAACCCGCATCCCCTGCATCGAATCTTAACCACTGGACCGCCAGGGAAGTCCCTATTTGTCTTTTTAAAGAAATAAGATACTACAGATGAAGCCCCTTTTTGTTCTCCTTCCAGATCCACTCCCCTCTCTCCCTCCCCCAAGGTAATTACTATTCTGAAATTTATCTGTATTCTTCCCATCAATGTTTCTATACTTTCACTTATAGGTATGTGTCCATAAAAACAGTACTTAGTACTGTTTGGTGTATTTTTTAAATTCTATATAAATAATATCAAACTGTATGTATAACTTTCAAGTTTGTTTTTTACTCAATATTATGTTTGTAGGATTTATCCTTGTGGCTACATATAGACCAAATTAACTGATTTTTATTTTTATAAAGCATTCCACATATTAATATACCAACATTTAGTCATCTCATCTCTCACTGGTGGAAATTTTACTATAAAAAGCAACACCCTGGGCTTCCCTGGTAGCACAGTGGTTAAGAGTAGCCTGCTGATGCAGGGGACGCGGGTTCGTGCCCCGGTCTGGGAAGATCCCACATGCCGCGGAGCGGCTGGGCCCGTGAGCCATGGCCGCTGAGCCTGCGCGTCCAGAGCCTGTGCTCCGCAACGGGAGAGGCCACAACAGTGAGAGGCCAGTGTACCACAAAAAAAAAAAAAAAAAGCAACACTCTGTGTGCAAGAGTTCTCTAGGGTTTATACCTAGAAGCCCAGTGGCTGGCTAGTACCACGTCCCTTTCAAAACCTGTGAGAAAACAAAATAAAACAACCAAACTCCAAACTGTTCTCTAAAGTGGTACCAATATATACTCCAGCCAGCAGTATATGAAAATCCCAGTTATTCTAACATCCTTGCTGATACCAACTTGATATTCTCAGACTTTAAAAATTTTCCAGTCTGATGAGTATGAAAATGTGTCTCAATATTGTTTAATTTGCATTTCCTAATTGCTAGTCAAATTGAATGTCATCCATCTGGGTTTCCCCTTCTGTGAATTGCCAGTTCATATCTGTTTGCTCGTTTTTCCCATTGGTTTGTATATACTTCTTATTGCTTTATAAGAGTGATTTCTATATTCTGGATAATAGAGGTACACGGAACACACATGAATGACGTCCATGTTCAGTCAAAGTCAAGGCCAAAGCTGAATATCATTATCATAGCATAAACTCCTGAATTACAAGAATAATTCTGAAATTTTATCAGTAAGTGTTTTTACAATTACAATTTTATTAACAAACTTTTAACAATTTGACATTATAATGCAGGAATATGAATTTCTCAGTGCTGTCAGCAGCTAGACTCCTCCTGTGCTTACTAGAGTGCACATTTTTAGTACTAAACACTACTCACCTTCCACTGAGATCAGTGGAAAAATAAGATATTTACACTTATATGTAGAATCTAAAATATGACACAAATGAACTTATCTATGAAACAGAAGCAGACTCACAGATGTAGGAACGGACTTGTGGTTGCCAGGGGCCGGGGGAGGGGAAGGGATGGACTGGGAATTTGGGGTTAGCAGATGCAAACTATTTTATATAGGATGGATAAACAACAAGGTCCTACTCTACAGCACAGGGAACTATATTCAATATCCCGTGATAAAACATAATGGAAAAGAATATGAAAAAGAATGTATATATATATATATATATATATATATATATATATGTATAATGTGAATATATGAATCACTTTGCTGTACAGTAGAAATTAACACAACATGCAAATTATATTTGAATAAAATAAAATTTTTAAAAAAGAATAAGATACTTAGGGCACTTCTCATTTTTCTCTAAAACTTTTTTCTTTTGAACTCTTTATAATCTTTAAGTCTGAACTAAAGGTGATTTATAATAAATGTTGTTATACATGATTTTGGAGTTTTTCTACCACACGAAATTTTGACATGGAAAAGATGACATATTGCTCTTAATCCATCTTCACAAGCTATGAGGAATTCTCAAATAAGGCTTATAGTCTAAATGGAACTAAGCAACTAAAAATTAAATGTAATTCTTAAATTTTATTTTGTTTAACGTTATGAATGCTCTGTGTGGAAACAACTCTTACAAACAATAAAATTATTGTATAATCAAATATCTATTACTCTGCCTTGGATTATTATATAAAATAACATAAACATCTGTTAGTTCAAAAAGCATATAATGCCTTTCCTAAAATTGTCTAGCTAACATACTGTCTCTTAATATTGGCATTAAAGGTCAACCTATGTCCCTATTTAACTATTTGAAATCTCTTAATCACTTTTTGATATAAAATTAACAGCTTGCCCAATCATTAATTATTGCAGAATTTGCTCTTGCAATAATAAATAAAACTTTATTCTTCAAGGGACTGATAGAATTTCAATATATAAAACAAATTTTTTTGGCTTCAAGTTACATCTGGAATATTTTCCTTCATGCCTTTTGCTGTTTATGTTCTGTATAAGAAATCCTGAAGTTATTATATTCTCCTGTATTTTCTTATGAAGGTTTTAAAGTTCTGTTTTTCACATATAAGACTTTAACCTATCTGAAATTTTTTTCAGGGTTACGATGTCAAGTACTGGCTTAATTTAATTTTTCCATGTGAGTAATCAATTGTCCCAGCAGATTTATTAAATTTTCTATCTTTACCCACTAATTTGTAATGCTCCCTCTGTTGAATACAAAGTTTCCATATGCGTGTGGATTTTTTTTTCTGGATTCTCTATTCTGCTCCATTGATCTATTTATCTATACCTTCTTCTCCTTCAAAATTATTTTGGCT
The DNA here is from genome assembly GCF_949987515.2 of Delphinus delphis. Classification (NCBI taxonomy): domain Eukaryota; kingdom Metazoa; phylum Chordata; class Mammalia; order Artiodactyla; family Delphinidae; genus Delphinus; species Delphinus delphis. The sequence goes on from NC_082704.1 coordinate 84,594,578, forward strand.
GTCCTTGGCCCTTTGTTTTTTCATATAAATTCTAAAATTTGTTTTCCCAGTTACATGAAAAAATCTTTGGGTATTTTAATTGGATTTGTGTTGAATTTTAAATTAGTGAGATTTTTAAAAATTCCATGAACATGCTCTATCTCTCCATTTATCTAGGTCATATTTATGTGTTACAATGAAATTTTTAACATATTCCATGTAAGTTTTGCATTGTTGGTTAGATATTCCTAGGAACACTATATGTTTAGTTGCTATTGTGAAAGTCTTTTATTTTTATTTTTTATTTATTTATTTAATTAATTTATTTTTGGCTGCGTTGGGTCTTGGTTGCTGCGCGCCGGCTTTCTCTAGATCAGGGGCTACTCTTCATTGCCGTGCGCAGGCTTCTCATTGCAGTGGCTTCTCTTGTTGCGGAGCACGGGCTCTAGGCGCACGGGCTTCAGTAGTTGTGGCACGTGGGCTCAGTAGTTGTGGCTCGTGGGCTCTAGAGCGCAGGCTCAGTAGTTGTGGCGCACGGGCTTAGTTGCTCCACAGCATGTAGGATCTTTCCAGACCAGGTCTTGAACCCGTGTCCCCTGCACTCGCAGGCAGATTCTTAACCACTGTGCCACCAGGGAAGCCCCTGAAAGTTTTTTTAAAAAAACATTTTCTAATAGGTTGTTGCTGGCACATAGGAATGTTCGATTTCTGTACACTGATCTTGTCTCCAGCAACACAGCTGAACTCTCTTGTTGGTTCTAATAGTTTGTTGTAAACTCTCTCGAATGGGGTACTGTTGATGCCCTGTCCCATACCCCTTGACTCATCTCTGTGTTCATCTACAGCTGTGGTAGAAGGTATTTGTCAAGCTGACTACTTTCCTCCTAAAAGGCATGAGTGTCTCTGCTTCTTTCCTTGAGGGCTTTGTCCAGCAAAACAAGAGCTTGGAGACACCACCGGGAAGGCTGTGGGGGAGCTAACACCTCTGGGGTAATATTCAACCAATGGGGGTGGGGAGAGTCAGTGGATAAATGCTCCTATCTCCCTGTCCTTCAGCGGAGTGGCTCTGACACATGTGCCACATGTGTGGCACACAGGGGGTCCTAGTGAGGTTGATTCCCAGATACGCATAGTGCTAACCAGCTCATTAATATATCTTGTATTGTTTTTTCTCCCATTCCCATATAACTTCCTCACTCCCTCACTTGTGCTTATTTGGATCACCTCTCAAATAAACTACCTGTCCCCAAATCCTACTGTCTAAGGGTCTGCTCTTAGGAGAATCCTAACTAAAATAAATGGTTTATCTAGTTAATCTTATCATCTTTAAATAATGAGTCTTTTCCAACTCCTATACCTTTTTCTCCTGGTCTTACACTGGTTAGGAACTCCCCCACCGCCAGTACAGACTAAATATAAAATAGAATGTAAAGTCAAGTGATAAAGACACCCTAGTCTTATTTCTGAAATTAAAGGGAATGCTTCTAATATTTTATTTTCAAGTATGATATCTGCTGTAGAGTTTTGGTTCTCTATCAGGTTAAGAAAAATTTCTCTACTCTTAGTTTGAAATATTTTAAAAATCATGAATGGGTATTTTATTAAATGTTTTAAATGTATTTATTAATATCATTTTTCTTTAATTTGTTAATGTGATAAATTTTATAGATTTCCTTTAAATAATTTTTAAATTTAGATTTGCATCTTATCAAAGTTACATAAGCATTTAGAGTCAAATAATTCTACAAGGCTTTTTATGAAAAACTACATTCCCCTCTAGCCTTCCCCCATTTCTCACTCCCCAGAGGCAACAACTTCCAACTCATGTTATTTTATTTTGATATTATTTTTAAAAAGAATATTCTGACACTTGTTAAAATGGTAAGGAAGACTGTATTCAGGACTTTTGTGATAGGTGTCAAGACTATCACAATAGGGGAGAGAGATTGGACTCAACTCTGAATACAACAAGGATAAGTGGGGATTTATAGCCAGTGGGCAGAATAAGGGGGTCAGTGGATGAGAAATTACTAAGAGGAGACATCGCGGTAGGGGGATTCTTGTTAAACTGACCTAACAGGATTCTTGCTGAAGGCAAGCCAGGGTGATCAGACATCAAAGTGGGGGATTCTCTCTAAAATAACTTAGCAGGATTCCTGGTAAAACTGGACTAGGCAGGCAGATGACAAGGTCCAGGGATGAGATCTAGTCCAAAAGAGGTCTCAGAGGAGCCTGACTAAAGTTTGGTCAAGGAGAAAATCTTTGTCAGTTTTTACCTTGTGGCAGAGATTGTTAGTTTTGCTCATCCAAATCTATCTGGGCACACAGCATTTCTGCAGCTTCCCTTGCAATTAGGTGGGTCATTTGTTCTGTAAAATTTCACTTAACCCCCTGTTTTCAGGATATCACCCCCATCTTCAACTATGTTTTTTGTCCCCTGGTATGGAGATCCTTTTTTACCCTCTCCAAAGAATAAATCTCCTTCTCAGCTTAGATGGGAGAGAGGAAGTTATATGGTTGAAGACAGGAAGAGGGGACAGGTTCTGGGGTATAACTAACGAAGCCGAATCCGGCCTCTGTACCCCGACACCGAATTAAATCTCAGACACAGAGTTTTGGATGAGGCAGAAAAGATAGCTTTATTGCTTTGCCAGGCAAAGGGGGCCACGGCAAGCTAATGCCCTCAAAACTGTGTGTCCCAACCTGGAAAGGGTAGTGAGAAGTTTTATAGTAATGGTTCAAAGGGGGCATGATCAGCTCGTGGGCAGTCTTATGGTTGGTTGGTGGTGAGGTAAGTGGGAGTCGGCATCATTAACCTTTTGGTTCCAACCTGTCAGGGGTCTACGTGCTTGTGGGCAGCTTTGGGCAGCATACCATCGTTAACCGTTAACTTCTCTCACCTGGTGGAGGTTTCAGTATCTGCAAAAGGGCTCAAAGATATTGTTGTGTGTCTCCATCGGTGGGGAACCAAGACGTTGCCCCAAGCCTGCACTATTGTTTCTCTTGACTATTTCTCTTTGGTTTTGCATCTCCTCCCTTCCCTAATTAGCAACTGTTTGAACCTGCCCATTGGAACTCAGGGAAGCTCCTGGAGGCTGAATGAAGCCTATTTCCTGTAATCAAAGAAATGGCGGACACAGGAAGGCTTTTGTGCCAAGGAGCTCCACAGGGTCCTGCTTGGTATCACTACTGCTGCTGCTGCTTCTTTTTTTTTTTTTTTGAAAGAATTGCACCTTTAATTTATTGAATACTTATGATAGTGTGATGATGCCAGGAATTCTGCTAAAGACTAAACATGCATTATCTCTTTGAACCTTCACAACAACTCTTTGAGAAATATTCTGTTATTATAATCTACATTTTAAATTTGAGGTACAATTCACAGGCTATAAAATTTACCCTTTTAAAGTGTACAATTTGGTGGGTTTTACTATATTCACAGGATTGTGTGCAACAATTACCATTATCTAATTCCAGAACATTTTCATCATCCCCAAAGGAAACCCTGCAACCACTAGCAGTTACTCCCACTCTCCCCTCCCCCAGCCCCCAGCAATCATTAATCTCTGTCTCTGTGGATTTGCCTATTCTGTACATTTCACATAAATGGAATCATACAATAAGTGACCTTTTGTGTCTGGCTTCTTTCACTTAGCATAATGTTTTCAAGATTCACCCATGTTGTAACAGGTATTGGTACTTCATTCTTTTTATAGCTAAATAATATACTATTTTATAGGTATACCACATTTTGTTTTTCCATTCATCAGTTTAGGGTCATTTGGCTTGTTTCTATATTTGGGCTATGAGGAATAATACTGCCTTGAACACTCATGTACAAGTTTTTGTATGAACATATGTTTTCACCTTTCTTGGGTATATTCCTAGGGGTGGAATTGCTGGGTCATATGATAACTCTGTGTTTAACTTTTTGAGGAACTGCCAAACTGTTTTCCAAGGAACTGCATCATTTTACATTCCCACCAGCAATGTACGAGGGTTCCAATTTCTCCACATCCTTGTCAACTCTTGTTATTGTCTTTTTTTTTCTTGTCAAATCCTTTTTCTACATCTATTGAGAGAATCACCTGTTTTCCTTCATTCTATTAATAGGGTATATTACATTGATTGATTTTCATATGTCGACCCAACTTTGCATCATGGGATATATCCCACTTTGTCATGGTGTATAATCCTTTTTATATGCTGCTGGACTTGGTCTACTAGTATTTTGTTGAGGATTTTCACATCTACTTTCATAAAGTATATTACTGGTCTATAGTTTTGTAATATTTTTGTCTGGCATTGGTATGAGTTGTAATACAGACCTCATAGAATGAGTTGGGAAGTGTTCCATCCTCCTGTATTTTGGGGGAGAGTTATGAAGGATTGTTGTTAATTCTACTGTAAACACTTGGTAGAATTTACCAGCGAAACCATTTGCTCCTGGGCTTTTCTTTGAGTACTAACTGCTTCTTAAATTTTCAAATAAACCCTCTATTTTTGGTCTCACCATCACCCCTAATTTCAGAGGTTCTTGGCGACATCAATTCCTGAGAGTTTTGAGAATTTCTTGGCATAAATTGGGTTGGCTCTCTATTTGCTCCACTGCCATTTTAGGATTCAGCTTTCATTGGGTCTGCTAAGTCAGTTGTCATTCATCCATCTGCTTTCTCTGGCTTCTTTCAAGACTTTCTCTGCCTTTGGTTTTCTGAAGTTTGAATATGCCTAGGTGTGGGTTTTTTTGTGTTTTATTTTGTTTTGTTTGGTGTTCTCTGAGCTTCCTGGATCTGCAGTTTTGTGTATGTAAATAATTTTGGACCATTATTGCTTCAAATATTTCTTCTGTATATATATATATTCTCTCTCCCTCTCCAAACTCAGTTTTCAGCAATATGTCAAAATTACTCGTTAAGTAAGTGGCCTTACTGCTATGGCTTCCACTGGCTTCTATTCCAGGTAAGCACATCTTGGGTGCTGAATCTCTTTGAATCTGCCTGTCTCTCTAGATTTCAAGATGGTAGTTTGCCCTGTGACTTCAGTTCTCTGACGGTATAAGAAAATAATCTATTTTCAGTTCACCCAGCTTTCTTGTTGTAAGAATGGGAGTAATAACTTCTAAGCTTTTTACATATTGGAGCTGAAACCAAAGCTACTTTCTAGATCTCCCAACTTTATTGCTGTTATATACTCTCTCATTCTCCTTATCTTTGTGGATTTGTTGCTTTTTAAAATTCCTTTAGGGACTTCCCTGGTGGTCCAGTGGATAAGACTCCGCACTCCCATTGCAGGGGTCCCGGGTTTGATCCCTGGTTAGGGGACTAGATCCTGCATGCATGCCACAAGAGTCCACATGCTGCGACTAAGAAGCCCATGTGCAGCAACTAAAAGATCCTGCGTGCCGCAACTAAGACCCGGTGCAGCCAAAATAAATAAATACTAAATAAACAAACAAATAAATAAAATTCCTTTACTATTAATTTAGTGGGGTCTTGGGAGAGAGGAAGAGCTAATGCGGGATTCAACCCTCCATCTTTAGCCAAATGTCTCAATAGATTTTTTAGTATTAACCCATCCTTGCATCCTTTGGACATGATATACCTTTTTCATATACATTGCTATACATTGCTCGTTTGCTAGCATTTTGGGGATTCTTGTGTCTAGGTTTCTAAGTGAAGTTGGTTATTATCCATAAAGATTATATATTTGTTGCACATAATGATGTGAAAGTATTCCGTCCTTTTATATTTCCTGGAACAGTTTCTATTAGGTAGATTTGATAGATCTCACCTTAGAAACATATTTTTTAATTTAGTTTAGGGGAGAGAAGATTTTTACTAACTATTGATTCAAATTTTTAAAATATTTATATAACTTTTAGGCTTTCTATTCTCCTTAAATAAGTTTTGCAAAGTTATATTTTTTTAGAAGATTGCTCGTTTCATCTACAATTTTACATTTATTGGTAGAAAGTTGTTTGTAGTATTTTAAAATTATTTTTAAAATCCATTGTACCTGTATTTTGTCACTCCATTCTTTTTTTTAAATAAATTTATTCATGTATTTATGTTTGGCTGCATTGAGTCTTCATTGCTGCATGCAGGCTTTCTCTAGTTGTGGTGAGTGGGGGCTACTCTTTATTATTTCTTTTTTTTAACATCTTTATTAGAGTATAAATTGCTTTACAATGGCGTGTTAGTTTCTGCTGTATAACAAAGTGAATCAGCTATACATAAACATACATCCCCATATCTCCTCCCTCTTGCATCTCCCTCCCACCCTTTGTTGCGGTGCGCGGGCTTCTCATTGCGGTAGCTTCTCTTGTTGTGGAGCACAGGCTCTAGGTGCACGGGCTTCAGTAGTTGTTGCACGCAGGCGCAGTAGTTGTGGCTCACGCGCTCTAGAGCGCAGGCTCAGTAGTTGTGGCGCACAGGCTTAGCTCCTCTGTGGCATGTGGGATCTTCCCGGACCAGGGCTCGAACCCGTGTCCCCTGCATTGGCAGGTGGATTCTTAACCACTGCGCCACCAGGGAAGCCCCCTATTCATTCTTAATATTATTCACTTGTGCCTCTTGTTTTCTTGTTCAGTCTTGCTAGAGGTTTATCTTTTCTAAGAACCAGATTTGGGTTTTATTGATCTTCTCTATTGCTTTCTTGTTTTCTATTTCATTGATTTATGATCTTACATAGCTTATACCTTTGTTGTGCTTTCATTACATTTAATTTGTTGTCAGTTTTCTAACTTCCTGAATTAGATGATTAAGTCCTTAAAATTCAGCCTTCTTTCTAATAAAAAGTATTAAAGGCCATACAGTTCCCCCTAAGTTCTGCTTAAGCGGTCTCTCACAAGTTTCAATATCAATGTTATCATTCAGTTCTAAATACTTTCTAATTTACGTTATGATTTTTCTTTAACCCATGAGCTAATTAAAAGTGTTTTTTAAACATTCCAAACAATTTTTAAAGCTTGTTGTTGTTGTTTATTTGTAATTAAGTTAGTTCAGGGAAAGTGATCTGGATGAAACCAATTCTGTGGTATTTATTGAGACTTACTTTATAGCCAAGAATGTGGTCAATATCCCAAGTGTGCTTGAAAACAAAGTGTATGTATTACCTCTTATGTGCATGGCAATGTATTTGTGAGTGTGTGTGTGTTTGTGTATGTATATATATATATGTGTGTAATATATATTATTGTGTGTGTGTATATATATATATCCATCCATTAGATTGAACTTGATAATTGTACAGTTCAGATATATGTTCTTATTGGCTTTTTTGTCTGATTAATCTAACAGTCTCTAAGGAAGGTATGCTAAAATCTCCCACTATGATTATAGATTTGTCAGTTTATCCTCATAATTCTGACCATTTTTCCTTTATATATTTTGAAGCTATGTTACAAACTATATAAAATTTATAATTTTTATATCTTCCTACTGAACTGTTTCTTTCATCATTACATAGTGATGCTCTCTTTCACTAATAATGGTTTTGGTCTTATACTCTATTTTGTATGTTATAAACAGAGCTACGCCAGCTTTCTTTCATTTAGGATTTTCCTGAATATCTTTTTTCATTCCTTAATACTTCCAGTCTGTGACCTTCTGTTTTAGATATGTCTCTTTTAAAGAGCACATGGCTAGATTTTTCAAAATCTAATCTGACACTATTAACTGGAGAATTTAATCCATGTGGATTATTGTTGTCTTGTATTATTGTATTTGGATTTGTTACCACCATTTTTATTTGCGCTTTCTATTTACCCTAATTTTTCAGCACTTCTTTATGTTTCTTCTCCTTTCTTGCCTTCAATTTGATTGATGGGGTTTTTCCCGTTCAGTAGCTTGGAAGTTATATAGGTTTTGTTGTTGTTGTTTGTTTTTGTTTCTGTTTCTGGCCGTGTTGGGTCTTTGTTGCTGTGCGCGGGCCTTCTCTAGTTGCAGTGAGTGGGGGCTACTCTTCGTTACAGTGCGCAGTCTTCTCACCATGGTGGCTTCTCTTGTTGCAGAGCATGGGCTATAGGCACGCGGGCTTCAGTAGTTGTGGCACGTGGGCTTAGTTACTCCACGACATGTGGGATCTTCCCGGACCAGGGCTTGAACCCATGTCCCCTGCATTGGCAGACAGATTCTTAACCACTCCGCCACCAGGGAAGCCCTATATAGTCTTTAAAAAATTATTCCAGGGCTTCCCTGGTGGCGCAGTGGTTAAGAGTCCGCCTGCAAATGCAGGGGACACAGGTTCTTGCCCATGGAGCGGCTAGGCTCGTGAGCCATGGCCGCTGAGCCTGTGCATCCGGAGCCTGTGCTCTGCAACGGGAGAGGCCACAACAGTGAGATGCCCACTTACCTCAAAAAAAAAAAAAAGTAAAAAAAATTATTCCATTTTCTCCCTCCCTTAGTGTGTAAATTAGGAAATTATGCACTGCACTATGTTTCTACTTTTTAATGATTACCTCAGAAATAATGACATGCATAATTAACTTACAAAAGTCTAAAATGAAAAAAAATTCCTTTACCTTCCTTCCACATAATACAAGAGTTTAGAACATTTTAACTCCATTGACTGTCCCAACTCACATGCTTATTATTGTCTAGTATTTCAAGTCTAGACTACCAATGATTATTAATACCTCATATTTATTTACATTTGTCCACATGTTTACCATCATCTTTACTTTTCATTCTTTCATTCATCCCATATCTTCCATCTGGGATAATTTTCCTTCTACTTTTTACTCACAATACACTCCTTTGAATTTCCTTCAGTGAGTATCTGCTGGTGAGGAACTATCTCAATGTTTGTGTGAAAATGTCTTTATTTCACTCTCATTCTTTAAAAAAAATTTTGCTGAGCATAGAATACTAAGTTAACAATCAGCAAATTGAAGATCATTCCACTATCTTCTGATTGTTGAGACGTCAGCTGTCAGTCTAATGACTGTTCCTATGACATGATCTGTCATCTTTCTCTGACTTCATTTTCTCTCTCTTTGTTTTTTTGCAGAGTCTGGGTTAGACCTCTTTTTATTTATCCTACCTAGGATTTGTTGGGCTTCTTGAATGTGTGGGTTGATTTCTTTTATTAGGATGAGAAATATTCTCAGCCTTTATCTCTTCAAATATTGACTCTGCCCCATCAATATTCATATTCTCTTTCTCTCACACTATAATCAGATGTGTGCTAGATTTTCTCATTGTATCCTCCACGTCTCTTACTCTCTTTCCTGTATTTTCTATTTCATTTCGTCTCTCCATAAAGCATTCTTGATCATGTCTTCGGGTTTATCTTCTAATTCATTAATGCTCTCTTCACTTATGTCCACATTTCTGCCAGATACATTTACTGAGTTGGTATTTTTCACTTCTAGAAGTTATTTTTCATTTTTTCCCAATATGCGATATCACTTTTTATAGATTTCTCTTCCCTGTGGATATTTTCAAATTAACAATTTGTTTCTTTAAACATGTACGCATAGTTGTTTTAAAATATGGGTCTGGTAATTCCCTTATCTGAAATCTGTGTGAGTCTGTTTCTGTTATTTCTCATCCCTGCTGTTTCTAACTCAAGTTGCCTTGTTTCTTTGTATGCCAATTTTAGTCTGTTTTCTGGTCATTGTGCCCTTGAAAACTTATTTGTGGGGGTTCCCTGAGGCCTGGAATGGATAGATTCTCCTCCAGAGGCTTTGTATTTGTTTCTACTGAGTACTATGGAGTACTACCTGTCTGGAAGCCACTTAAATCCAAAGTAATAGCTTGAAGTTCCCTGGCTGATTCAGGCCATGGGTGATAGGGGTGCAAATCTGAGGACTGGAGTGTGGCCTCATTTTCTCAGGGATGACTTTTTTTTACCCACTCCCCCCTTTTAAAAAATTTTATAATCTATTTATTTACTTTTATTGAAATATAGTTGATTTACAATGTTGTGTTAGTTACAGCAAAGTGTACAGCAAAGTGATTCAGTTATACATCTATATATATATGTAATATATTCTCTTTTTAGATTCTTTTCCATTATAGGTTACTATGAGATATTGAGTATAGTTCCCTGTGCTATACAGTAGGCCCTTGTTGGTTATCTATTTTATATATAGTAGTGTATATATTTTAATCCCAAACTCCTAATTTATCCCTCCCCTTCCCTCTTTGATAACCATAAGTTTGTTTTCTATGTCTGTGAGTCTATATCAGTTTTGTAAATCAGTTCATTTGCATCATTTTTTTTTAGATTCCACATATAAACTATATCATATGATATTTGTCTTTCTCTGTTTGGCTCACTTCACTTAGTATGATAATCTCTAGGTCATGTTGCTGCAAATGGCATCATTTCATTCTTTTTATGGCTGAATAATATTCCATTGTGTATATGTACTACATCTTCTTTATCCATTCCTCTGTTGATGGACATTTAGGTGCTTCCATGTCTTGGCTACTGTAAATAGTGTTGCTATGAATATTGGGGTGCATGTATCTTTTTGAATTAGAGTTTTCCCCAGATATATGCCCAGGAGTGGGATCACTGAATCATGTGGTAACTCTATTTTTAGTTTCTTAAGGAAACTCCATACTGTTCTCCATCCCACTCCCCCTTTTTCTTTATTTTTTTTTTATTTTTATTTTTTGCTGTACGCGGGCCTGTCACTGTCATGGCCTCTCCCGTTGTGGAGCACAGGCTCCGGACGCGCAGGCTCAGCGGCCATGGCCCACGGGCCCAGCCGCTCCGCGGCGTGTGGGATCCTCCCGGACCAGGGCACGAACCCATGTCCCCTGCATCGGCAGGCAGACTCTCAACCACTGCACCACCAGGGAAGCCCCCCCACTCCCCTTTTTTATACCCTTTATTTTTAGCAAGAGAGCTCTGCTTGGTGCCTAGACAGCCTTTTGTACAGTTCTCTGGGACTGTTGGGAACAGGGGCAGATTTCATTCTGGTTGGCCCTTACACAGCTGATGTAGTTCTTTGGGGTCTCAGCTTAATGTGGAGAGGGTCTCCTATTAAACCCCTACCATGGGCTGGCCCTGAGCCTTAACTTCTCTCCCTCCAGCCCCGTGTGGCCACTGGTTCAAAGCTCAGGTGGGCAATGTAGGCAAATGCCCTCAGAGCAAATTGGCTTTGGTGTGCCAATACTCTACTTAACCTGTCTGGTTACAAGCTTTCATCCAAAACTTGGCCTGAAAGTTTCCCTTTGTCCTCTCAGCTCTTCAGTGGTTTTGAAACTTTTTATCCAGTATATTTCATTACTTCAGTAGGAAAGTTGAATCAAATAACAAAGCCTGCCATTGCCAGAAACTAGAAGTCCACACTCTTAAATGTTTAAACATTCATACTTGACTTAACAAGGTCCAAACGCAGGCAATATCTCTACTCTCCTCCCAAACAATACAAGAGCCTTAGAATGCTTTAAATGTTAATAGCCTCCTGCTGTTTTACAGGTTTTTGTGCTCTAGTGCCAGTTTTTTTATACCTCCATATGATTCAACATTATTGTTTTATGCACTTAATGCTTATTTAGATTGCTCCATGTTTACCAATTTTTGTTCACTGTTCCTTGCCTCCTATTCATTCCTCCTCTCCAATTTCAATTTCCTTCTTCCTGAAGTACATCTTTCAGTAGTTATTTTAGTTGTCTATTATTGCTGAACTTTCTTAGGTTTATTTTTTCTGAAAACGTCCTTATTCCACTCTCAAAAAAAAAAAGAGTAGAAGTCCATCTCATCAGTATTTCTTCGGAGTACTAATTCTCCTCCTTGTGGCAACTGGTGACTCACCTTCGTGGCATGTCATTTCTTTGCAAGTACAATCTTTTTATTGTTTGTTTCTGAGTACATCTTGGGCAGATATTGTCTTTTTCTGTGGGATTCTATGTGCCCAGTATTGTAAAAATGTGTTTGCTTTAGCTGAGGTTCTAGAGGTTTGAATTGTTCTGCTCCAATTTCTGTTTTAATTTTTCAGCATGTGATTCCCATTATACACAGTAGGGTAAATTTAGACCCCATATCCACATATGACATAGGCCTGGGATTTTTATTTCTTCTTGTGGCTCCAGAGAGAGCATAAGACTTTTCATGGCTTACTCTCCAAACCCCTTTTTAATGAACAGAGAAGCTACTAAAGGCTTTATCCAGAGGCTTTAATTACAGCTTCTCTGCCTCTGGTGGACCTGAGGCTGTGTTGCCAGTACCTGCATGAGCACTAGATTCGCAGCTCTGAGCCCCAGCCCCTACGGCCTGATATCTAGAACCAATACCACAAATAGGTTATTGCAGTGTCCATTTACAATTACTAGACTGGCTTTTTCTTTTTTCTCTGGAAATTTTACCTTTTGTTTTTTTAAGCTCAGCTATAAGTTAAAATTTTTGTTACAGTTTATCTAGTGTTATTATGTGTTTGTAGTTGAGGGGGGCGCTATTCATGTCGTCTTAGTGTGCTATATTGCCAGAAGAAAATCATACTTTATACATATGATTTTGCACTGTAGTTATACTTAAGCATTTTCTCTTATCACATCCATCCTCATAAATATGCACTTCTCTGAGTTCCAAGGAAATTAAGTCCCCCTCAGGACCATGTAGATTAAGGGTACATATGAGGCCAGGTCTCTGTAGCATGTTGGATCATTCTCTGGATACACCACCTATGTAGTTTAAATACATCACTCCCCTGGGGTCTAAAGTTCCTTAGCAGAGTGATTTTCAACTTCACAAAATTTTAGTAGCAGAACTCTTTCTTCAGATATTACTTGGAACCCCCAAATATAAAATCAATAACTCCCTCTTATTAATTTTATATTTCAGAGTTCCTGATTCTCACCAATTTGCCCCTCCTCTAGCTCCCCAAGGTGTTCTCCAGGGCCATCTTCATAGATTCCTTGGGCACCAAGTACCACAGTGTGAAAAGAAATTGAATGTGGTCCTCAGAGTGTGGTCCCAGAGCCAGAAGCATGAGCATCAACTGGAAATGTGTTTGAAATGCAAATTCTCAATGCTGCCCCCATCCCAGGACTACTGAAATCAGAAACTCTGGGGTGGGACCCAGCAATCTGCATGTTAACAAGCCCTCTAGGTGATTCTGACGCACGTTTAAGTTTGAGGCCTCACTAGAATAGAGTAGCCTATTCAGGAGCTATTGGAACAGGGTTGGAGTATTTGCCCAAAATTAACATTTCTGGGTGCCTAAATAAGCCCAAACTTATCTGGCAGGCTGTTTTCCATCCACTGTTTTCTTGTACATGAAGGTGATTAAAGACCCTCTCAAGGTCCAACTTTGCAATGGCCTGGGTCCCTTTGAATTGGTTCAATAAGTGAGAAATCACTAGGAAGAGTAGGAAACCCTTACTTTTAGTTCATTAGGCAGAAATAATGACACTCTACATAATTTTTCTTGACAACAAGACTTCAGATCGGAAGCTCATAAAATAATGTTGAGCAAAAGAAGCCAGACACAAAAGTGTACATACTGAACAGTTCCTTTTATAGATGGCACTTTAAAGGCAACACTGATCTACAGTGAAAAAAGTCAGAATAGGGATTACCCTTCGGGGTTATTGACTATAAGGAAGCAGAAAGGGGGCCTGACTTATGGGTAATGTTCTATTTCTTGATCTGAGTGCTGTTTACAGAGGTGTGTTCATTTTGTAGAAATTCATGAAGTTGTACCCTGATGATATGTGTATTTCCTGTATATTTGATATGCTTCAATGCAAGAGTTTAAAAGTAGCATTAGGTCACCTGCAGGGGAAGGTCAGTGTGTAAATGACACACTACTGTGGGTGCTCGGATACATACTCTCAGAGGACCAGGGCCTTTGCTTCTGGGTGTGAAATACACATTTGGTGCAAACATAGGTTCCTGGCACCAGGTCTATTGCGTTATGACAATGAGTAGTATGGGGTCCATTTTTGTTTGTTTGTTTGTTTGTAATTTATCTTTATTTTTATAGCGGAGTAAAGCTGATTTACAATGCTGTGTCTTTCTGGTGTACATCCACTTGATTCACTTACAGAGAGACATATATATATTCTTTTCCATATTCTTACCAGTCTTATATATTCTCTTACAGTGATTACAGTGTGTTGAGTCGAATTCTATGTGCTATACAGTGCTTTTTCTTGATTGGAAAAGACCTCTTGGTTGATGGCATCCCTGATCAGGATTCCCTGTGGATGGGGAAGAAGTGAGGCAGTTACCAAATGTGAACTATAGGCCAGAGTAAGTTTTAGCACCTGGCTACTCCAGGAAATGGGAAGTGATAGGGTTCTGGATTTCCAAATCCAATTGGAAATTGGATTTCCAATTTCTTAGGCCAAGAAACTGTGGGAAGCATGTGTAGTGGGTAAAAGGTAAGTACCCCATTGTTTGGTCCCTCATCCTGAGCTCTATGGGTGGATAAGGCCCCCAATTGTGAGCACCCATCTTTTGCCTGTACCCTTCTGGGCCCAGATCATAAACCTACATATGAACTGGGTTTCCCTGGCTTTATCAGCTTGTGGAAGTAGAGAGTCTCAGTTAAAGAATTAGCTTAAATTTCACCAGCTCTTGCCCACATCTGCTCACACAGGAATTCCAGCCCCCATGTAAAATAGCCCAATTGTGTCTGAAAGTCCCCAGTATGTCACAAACCAATCTGTTTTGGGCATCTCCCATGTTCTTCCTCACTTATTCTGGGCCCCACTTTTATGTGCTTTGCCCATGAATCTCCTTCAGGAGTATTTACGCCCTCCCTGCCACCCCACTGCTGCTGTGCCCACCATGGGAATATTGATGAAGGTGCCAAGGGTGCTACCTCCTGATCCCCCTAAAGGCCCCAACCATGGAGGTGCCCGCCCATGTACAAGACATGCTCAAACATGCCTGAATGGCATTTGAGCTCAAGGTACCACATACCTGCCAAATACATGATGCCCTGGTTCCCACAGTGATGTGATCTGAAAGCAGGCCCTGCTGCTGTTACACTCCATGGCTCAATTTGGGGGTTGGTGATGGGTAGGGGCATAGGGCTGGGCTTGAATGGCTCCCCTGTTGCTGAGGGACAATGGTGTTTTCCAGACAGAGGTGAATGCTTCAATCAGGAACTGCCAGGTACAGCTGCTCCCTCTGGTGGAGACAGGGAGATCAGCTTCAGCAGTCTCGCGCCATTCATATCTCTTAGAACTATTCCTGAGTACAGGGTATTTAAAAGACAGTTTCTGTATCAGACAAACCCAAAATGAAGAATATTCTATTAAAAATGCTAATGCCATACAAGATGCAGAAAGGCTGTGAAAATATTCCTGATTAAAGGAGGCTAAAGAGACATGACAGCTAAAAGCAATACCTCATCCTGGACCAGATCCTGTGATGAAGAGGAAAAATGCTATTAAGGACATTATTGGGTCACCAGACAAAACTGGAGTACAAATGGTAAACAGTAGTATTATACCAATGTTTAACTTACTGAAGCTGTTAACTATACTGTGATGTAGGGAACATGCCTATTCTTAGGAAGTGCACACTGAGGTACTCGGGCATAAAGGGCCATGATGTTATCTGTCCTCAGTCGGTCCAAACACACACACACACACACACACACACACACACACACACACACAGACACACAGACACACACGGGAGTGCATACATGCAAACGATAAAGCAAATGGGGTAAAATGTTAGCAATAGGTAAATCTGTTCTTTATACTATTTGGTTTTTTTGAAACTTTCCTGTAAGTTTGAAATTATTTCCAAATGAAAACGTTTTACAAATGTAAAAGACAGCATCTGTGCAAGCAGTCAGGATCTGGTGGCACATGCCCGACTGAACTCTTCCTGTGGCAGAGATGAGGAAGGAGGACATGGCGGTCTTCCCAGGCAGGGCTCCTGCACATCCCAAAGGGGAGTCAGATACCTGCATGAAGGTGCCAAGTGGCACCTGAGGCCACTTACCTCTTGCTCTCCCCCAGCCTACAAGATATCAAAAATAACACTTTTTACATTTTCTCCTGAGGATTATGAGCCTTGGGGTGGGGGGATGATGAAAATTTGGTTATGAAAGGAAGGTGATTCGGTTAATTCATCCATCTGGAAAATGTTTCAAATACTATGTGCCAGGGTCTGTGCTAGGGGCTGAGGACATAGCCCGGGGTACAAGAGGGGACAAAACCCCTGTCCTAAAAATGCCTATGAGCTAGCGGGGGATGCATCCACAACCACACAAATAAATATACATTTCCAAATGAGCTGACCATGAAGTAGACTTGGGGAGCCCTGGGGGAGCCCAGCCTCTTACCAGAGCCAGTGAATCCAAGCCCCATGGGTCTGAAACATTCAGTTCCCCTCCTCCCCCTCAGGATTTTCTAGGTACTAGGTCCTTTTGTATCTGATGCTGAGGAGAAAAGAAGGAACCACCACCAGTGCTTAACCCATCCTGGGCACATCCCATCTGTTTGAGCTTAGCCCTCCACAGGCCACTCTGCCCTCCGTGAGAATCAAGAGAGGAGGCCAACATGCCACTCCCCCACTACCTCTGGGCTGATGGACCAGTGAGCTTTGGAAAACAGTCTTTCTCCTGATCTATGCCTGTAGGTGAACATAGCTATGCCCATAATGCTTTTGGAGGGCAAAGACCACCAACACCCTCACGTGGAAGCCTGTCAGTCTACTGGCCCTGAGTCCCATCACTGGGGTGCTGAGTCATGATAACAACATGACAGTTTTCCAAATGGACAGAATAATGACTTTGGGGGGACAGCTGTGGTTCTCCCCCCAGTCCCAGGTGTGGAACCGACTGGGATGCCCTGTACACAGGGAAAATAGTGGGATCCACTGCCTTGGGGCTCCAAGTAGACAGTACTAGGGAGGGAGTTATAAGAGTGTGTGTGTGTGTGTGTGTGTGTGTGTGTGTGTGTGTGTGACTACATGTGACACAATGTGTGTCCCTTCTGTCCATGGGTCTCAGGTAGGGCTGACCCTCACCTCTAATGCATTCTGGTCCTGGTCCAAAGAAGTTTCAGATCCAACGAACACTTACTGAGCCCCTACAAAGTTCCAAGCCTTTTTACTTTATACTTTGACACATTTTATATCCTTTAATCTTTAACAGTAACCCTTTAAGGTAGGAATTATCTGCATTGTACAGATGAGAAAACAATCGCAAAGAGGTTCATTGATTTGCTCAAGTATATCATACAGCTTTAAAAAAAAAAACACTCACACACTATACTCTTAGCTGAGGCCTGTCTGTGTTGGTTGCTTATCTTACAGTGTCTCTTGTCTTCTCTACCTTTGGAGCAATTGCTCCCCTTATACAAAAGCCCCCTTCTTTCTTGTTTCACAGGCCCATGTGGGCTTTTCTTTGTTTAATACTGCATTTAATAGCACAAAAAATCACGAATACAAAGAAACTGGCAAAGGTGTTTGTCAATGAGATATCCCTGCCTCCTCCACTTTTCCGCTTTCATACCCATATATGTAATGGGCTACATTTGTATGAACTTTTCCTTTTTCCCCCCAGACATATAACTGTTATGTGATTGGTCAGTTGAAGCTGAAACACCCATGGAGAAAGATGTTTTATGGTTACAAGGGCACACACCCCCCCCCACACCACCCCCCTCCCACCCCACACTTTCCCACACAATCTTTTGGAGGAATATAGGATATGTACCAGTGTCAAGATTTCCCTGCTCCTGCCTTCCCCACCCAGAGCATCCTGCCATTTAATCTTCCTTTAAATGACTGCTTAGACTAGAGCCTCTTCTCCCGCCCCTTCTATTTCTCTTCCAATCAGGACCTTTTAGACACTGGGAACTGTTCAATTCTTACTCTGTCAGGCCCGTGGGCCATGCAAGTAGGTCCTTTAAATCTCAATGCCAGTTGTAGTATGGGTGCTGTCATCTTCCATTACAGGTAGGTAGGTCTGTGTGTCACTTCAGTAGGCTTGTGTATTCACTTCTTTCACTTTTTCTGACTCATGTTCCAGGACCTGTTTGTGATAGAACAGTAAATACCCTTCACTGTCCAGAACGTCCTTAATACTGGCCTTGGTGATGACGGCATCATCACACTTGAACCACTGGTCCTTGTGGTGCCGGATGAAGCTGGTGTAGTGGCCACTCTCCAAGGTTCCTTGGTGATTAACCACAGCAAACAAGGAATACTTATTCTCGTCGTTTCCACTATTGGTTGGCAGCTGCAACTGTCCATTCATCCTGCTCTCTTTACTCGAGGCCATGAATGGTGTCATATCCAGCTCCAGAGGAAAGGATATGTATGTGGTGATCTTGCGCCTCTGTTTGGCTGAGTGTTCAAACCGTTTGAAATGAAAACAGGCAACGACAGGTAATTTATTCATTGTGAGCTGTTTGGTAGATTCCTGGTAGCTTTGGCAACTACCGCACTTGATTTTGGCACTGCTTCCTAAGTGCTCTGGCCTCGTAAACCTTCGCAGGCAGTCCGTGAGGGTGGTGATTCCTGGTATGTGGCTTTCCCCATTCACACTGCCCTCCCTCCCTGGGCTCATAGGCCAGAAGGAGGTGCAAGAGCCAGGCAAGTCCAAACTGATGTCCCAGCATGGGTCTATCGTGGTGGAGACACCATGGCAGGCTTGACAGGTAACATCAGATTGCAGGCCACCTGTGAAGATTTGGTCAATGATGCAGTTACAGTGGTTGGGATTGTTGGCTGCCTTCCCGGCATCATCACCTTTGCAGTGCCTGTGCAGGACATCTAATGCTGCGATGAGGAACTCATGGGCATCCTGTTGCCTGTACCCTGCTAAATGCCGTGCGTGTATCCACACCAGGTGCAGTAATTTATAGGGAACGTGAGGAGATGGATTTCCAGAATACAACTCCCGAAAAAGCGAAGACATCTCACAGACCAGACACAACTCGGGACTTGGCATTTCACATCTGTGCCTGTCGGAGAGGAAGAAATCTCTCAGGATCGGAGTGTGGGTAAGGGCCTGGACAATGCAGTTCATAAAGCACGTGTTGCCAAGATTGATTAGTCCTCTTAAACCGATGGTAAAGCTGGAGGTAATTCTTCTTCTCCTTGGGTTGTGGCCCAGCAGTTCTAACTCGGGTTTGGTTGTCTCCCAGGTTGGATATTTCTCACTGAGGCCTGGCATTGAACACTGCTGGTGAGAAACCTCGGTTGAGGTGGAAGCTTGTAATTTCAAAGCTTCCCCTTGCTCTTCTTTGGCAATTTGCTCAATGTCTTTGTCATATACATAATCCTTACACATAAAGCAGTATATACCTCCGTAATAAAGGTCTACAGCTAAGTTGTGTTGTTTTGTCTCGGCGTGCTCATGAATGTGTTTCTCTGTGAAGCAGCCAAAGAAGACACAGGAAAGGCAAGAGTGGAGTCTGTTCAAATGGGTGCCGCACACATGGCAGATGCACGACTTTGCCTTGCTTTTCCTGGTCTCTGGGGTTCCACACCAGACGAAGCACTGGTAGATCACCCGCAGTTCCTGCCTCCAGTTCTCTCCCACCTTAAAGCTGTTCACGTGGGAACAGCCTGGTGGACCCACAGCGAAATCCACATCCAGGCATCCGCCCCCAGGGCCGCGCCGGGGCCGGGGCCGGGGCGGGGGCCGTGGCCTAGGCTGCGGCGGGGTACGGAGCCGGGTCTGCGGCCGCGGCCGGGGTCGGCGGCGGGGGGCACGGCTGCGCCGCGGGGAGGGATCGGGGGGCCGCGGGGGGTCGGAGGGAAGGGTGGGGAGAGGAACCTCGTCGCTGCCGCCGCCACCGCCGCTCCGCGCCGGGTTCTCATCCTCTGGCTCCTGCTTCGGTTCCCCCTTCGGCCCCTGCTCCGCCTCCCGTGCCGGCTCGGGTTCGGGTTCGGGCTCCAGCTTGAGCTCTACCCGGCGGCCCGGACCCTCCGCCGTCTCCACCTTCCCGGCAGCGTCCACCTTCCCTGCCGTCTCCACCTTCTCGGTGGCGTCCACCTTCCCCGCCGCCTCCACCTTCCCCGCCGCCTCCACCTTCCCCTCCACCTTCGCCTCCGCCTCCACCTTCCTCTCCGCCTTCTCCGCCGTCTCCGCCGTCTCCGCCTCCTCTGCTCCTCCGCCTCCACTGGCGGCGGCTCCTCCCCCTGCTCGCAGGGATCGGGCGGCCACTGGGCGTGGTGGCGCGGGGGCCACGCAGACCTGGGGTGTCCCCCGCCCGGCCTGAGGGAGCGCGGTGGCTGTGGCAGCTGGAACCAAAAGGGACTTTCACTGAAGGAGGCGGCGGCGGAAGCAGGCGACGCCCCCGGGAATCCTCCCGCCGTAGCCCTCTAGCGGAGGCCGCTCGGCAGCCAGGCCCCGTTTCCTTTAATTCAATATTTCCCAAACTTGCTTGTTCACGAGAATCACGTGGGGAGCGTGTTAAAATTACAGATTCCTTGGCTCCACCCGCAGCCCCACTGAATCAGAGTCTCGAAGGGACGTGCTCCGGAACCTGTATCTTTAACTAGGGCCCGAGAGGATTCTTATGATCAGGCAAGTTTGGGAAACACAGCTCTAATTCATTGAGGCTGGCGGGAAGGGGGGCGGGGACCGCGCAGTCTCTTTAAGGCGCTTCCAGTTCTCGGCTCCAATCGCTGCTCTGACCCCCTTCATCGTCTCCTCCCCTCTCCTCGTCCTTCCCTTCATCCATGTATCCTCCCCCAGCCCTGCGGGGCCAGGGACGGAAGGGTAGCCAAGTCCAGAAACGCCCCTGGGGCTGGGCAATGGGCCCCCAGAGGCCGGGTCCTGAGGAGCGCTGGCAGAAGCTGTGATAGGCCATCATCTTTGAGACTGAGCGTGTCCCCATCCCTGTCCCAGGCTCTCCGCCCACCCTAGGTTCTGCTCTGCCCCATAAGGATGAAGCCCCAGCTCCATTCTGGGACAGGCCTGGACCCCAGATCCAGAGGGGTAGAGCTCCCAAGGCCACCGGGCCCGAAGAGGCATGTCCCACGCCCATCTTATTGGTGCTCTGCACAGTCTGTGCCTGCTCCTCGCCTCCTCTTCACCTTTTCCTCGGGCTCCCAAGGCCAAGGGTGGGCTGAGGGTTTGGCAGCCAGCCTTTTGGCCCAGCAGACGCTGAGCCGCCCCGGGAGCAGTGGGAGGAACAAGGCACAGCAAGGCCATGCCTGCTGCTGGCATCTCCCCTACAGCTGAGAGAGGGGCCTGAACTACAGGACACTGTCCCAAGACCCTCAAGCCGTAGCAGAGACCCGGGTCGGGCAGCAGGTGGGAGGGGCGGGGAAGCAGCTTCCATCTGTGGAGCTACCGGTGGGGGGAGTGGGCGGCCACGCGTCTGGGAAGCGCTGCTGCGCTGAGAGCTGCTGGCAGTGGGCAGCAGCACCAAGGGGCCCACGAAGACTGAGCCCAGGACAAGCGGCTTAGGTCTTGGGCAGCTGGGGGATGTTGGGAAGCGACCGCAGGTGCTGGTCCCAGGGAGTGCAGCCCAGGGCAGGCGTCAGCACAAGGCTCAAGAGAAGCAGATAGCCCATGCTCGAGAGCCAGGGAGACTGTTCCAGGAAGAGTCTGGCCCCTGAGTCCTGGTGAAAGCCGGCCTTGGCCCAGTACACACTGCACTGCCCGGCCCGGCCCGTGGGGCTGTGCTGCCTGATTACATTGTGGCAGAGTTCTCCCTGGTTAGCGCTGGATATCACCCCTCCACCTGGCCCCTTCCTCCAGGTAGGGGGATGTGCCTATGCCTCCTGGGGTCAGCAGCAGGAGGTGCTTGTCAGGAATCAGGAGCCCCTAAGGAGGATAGGATGCTGGTTCCCATACACCTGAGGTCCCCAGAGCTGCCCTGGTGCCTCCCCTTTCAGCATCCTTCCAATAAATGCCTGCCCTTTTTGGCCTGCAACAAGAGGAACTGCAACTAGAGCACCCACTGAAGGAATCCTGCTCCTGCAAGGGTGGAGGCGGGGAAGCACAGGAGATACTCTCATCCCACCTCCACAGAGTAACAGACGTCAAAGAGACCTAAACATCTCAGTGCACCCAAGGCTATCTGCCACTGAAGACTAACCATGGCAACCTGACTGCTTTACGGATCATCTTCCTGCAGAAGGCCCCACGTCCAGCATGTTCTGGAATGGAAGGGGCGACTCTGCCATCATTCACTCACTCGACAAATGTCTATTCAGCTCCAACCCAGACCAGGTGTTGTACTAGGAGCTGTACCAAACACACTTGCTCCAGGGCCAGAATCAGGGCTGGGTTCCCCAAAAGGCAGACTGAGGAAGTGTCTAGGCCACCAGCAGAGAAGGGACACCAAAAACAAAAGAATCAAGAAAAGAATATCAGAAACAGTTTGACATTCAATTTTTTTTAAACAGTCCTCATGGGAAAAGTCAGAATTTTATTGTACTTCCTTGCATTCCTTTCCTGATTGCATGTTGCTTTTGCTCTGAATCACATGCGGGGGCGGGTGGGGGGGTCAGCATAATCCTTTCGATGCTTCGTGCTTGTATGGGTCTGGATTCAGTCCTGGGCGAATGCCACCATCTCTGCCTCACAAAGACCTGACTGAAGGCTAGCCAGAGGGACTGACCTAAGAAGAGACCCCCCTCCTCATTACAGCTGCCATGCCTAGGGTTGAATACAACTCTGGCCACAAGGTGGCAAGAGAGTATATGATGCTCCCTCTGATATTTGTTTTGTATATTTATATAAAACTTGGTTTATATCAAAATGCTCTCTAAAATATTTTTTAACGTTGTGCTCCTTCACACACATTTAGGTTGACATCTCAAATTTTGCATCCAAAATGTCAAGCTGCACATAATGTGATTTCTGACAGATATTAACATTCACAAACAAAACGTGACAGTTTTACGTGAAAGCAGTGAAGCCTAAATACGTTAGTGATTTGAGAGCCACCGTCATGTTTTAAAAATTCATAACCGAGCTCTTCTTTGATAGTTAGAAGGTGTACATTTTCCCTTTTCTCCCTGGATTCTCAATTCCATTTTATTCTTCTAATAGAATTTTATCTTTATAATATATATTTTTGCACTTGAAATGATTTTATTGATTATCCTATCGTATTTCCCTGCAGCAAAAATATGTGTATATTCTGCTATTTAAATGCTTTTTAAATGTTGCTGTGATCCTAAAGCTCTAAGTGTTGTTCAGAATTTACTTTTGCTCAAGTTATCATGACAATTAGTATTGCAATATGATAGATCAAAAAAATTGTAAACATATTACAAAAAATTGTAAACATATTACAAATTTTGATGGGTAATTATTAAACATAAAAACAACAATTTACTAAAGATAGATAAGTCTTTTTTTTTTAAAGGTTGGTGTATCCATAGATAAATATTGCTTATTTTTAGAGTGAGGCAGGATTCAGCATCAGTTCTCTTCCTACTTTTTTTTGGTTAAACGTTAGCACACAGAAACCTCTTTTATATAAATAAGTAAATGGGAATGAATATTTTGTTTTAGCAGTATCACTCAAGTATTTGAACTCCTTTGAAGATATATGGGGGGAAATTACACAATGATTTACCTTCAAAATTATTTTTCATGATTAGCCAGCTGACAGCTCCATTGGGTTCGCTTTCAATTTTACTGGAAGCCATCTGAATTGCAAAAGGATTTGATACCAATATATTCATTTGTTTGAGCAATTTGTTTCTTCACCATTGGCAGCAGTGTTTGGAACTGTCTCTCTGGTTCCCTGAGGATTTTTTCAAAGATATGCTTTTCTTTTGTAAAGTGCAAAAAGGACTATTGTGAAAAGGGAGATGGAAAAAGAGATCCAGCTTGATTCTTCCACGGCTAGTGTGTTCTCTGGCAGATCAATTTTAGGAAATATGAAAATGAAATTTGAGGATGTAGAAATCGATCCCCTTAAAACTGTAAGTGCTTATTTACCCCTTGGAAAGTCCTATAGCCCCAGGGTAATACACACTCCACTTTTTTTTGTTTTGTTTTGTTTTTGTTTTTGTTTTTGTTTCTTGCGGTACGCGGGCCTCTCACCGTTGTGGCCTACTCCCGTTGCGGAGCACAGGCTCCGGACGCGCAGGCTCAGCGGCCATGGCTCACGGGCCCAGCCGCTCCGCGGCATGCGGGATCCTCCCGGACTGGGGCACGAACCCGTGTCACCTGCATCGGCAGGCGGACTCCCAACCACTGCGCCACCAGGGAAGCCCCACACTCCACTTTTAAGGTTGCTGGTTTATATTTGTTATTATAAAATAATATATACATTGTATATATTATTGTATATATATATAGTAATATATACAATATTTGTGGTTTTTAAAAGGGGGATAAAAGAAGGCATAACATGAAAAGTTAAAGCCCCTCTCTCCCCTGCCAATCAAACCCAGTTCTATTCCCCTAAAATAACCACTTATTAACAGTTTGTCATGTATCCTTTGGGAAATTTTCTATGCAAATACAAGCATGTTTTATACATTTATCCTTTTTATGAAAAATAAATGAGACTGTAATATACGTATGGACCAGCAACTTAGCACTATATGCTGGACATTAGGCAGCACTCTCTAAGTTGATCTACACAACCAAGGCAATGCCAATAAAAATTCCAATGAGATTTTTGGAGGAGAATTTTACAAAATTAATATGGAAGAATAAAAGGCATTTCCCCTTTCTTCATTTCTCCTTCTTCCTCCTGGAAATGAGGATTTAATGTCTATAGCTGAGTAGCCATCTTGCAACCAAAAAACTGATTACCTCAGGACCTAATCTTACATGAGAAAAAAATGCCGTATGTTACCAACTCTAAAAGGTACATCTCTTCATGCTTCAACATCTCTGAAATCTTTGAATGACAGCTTGTGGATTATATTTGCCAGCATTTTTTTCCTCTTTCTTGGTACATCAAATAATGATGTGTCCTGGAATCAATATAACACTTGAAACATCATCCTATTTAAGCCTTTGTTATTTGGATCCCTGTTATGCGTAGCTGAATACATTTCCCAAGTGAGCAGGCTTTCCATTTCACTCTTAGTGAAGTCCCAAGTCCTTATCCTGTTCTGTAAAGCCCTGTAGAATCTGGCCTCAGTCTCTTAGACTTCATTTTCTATCAACTCAGCCTTGCCTCAAACAAACTATACGTACTGTTGTTCCTTGAATAAGCTAAGCTGGCTCCTGCTTCCAAGCCTGTGCCCTTATTGTTCACTCTGCTTGGAAAGCTCTAGCCCTAGAAATCCTCATGGCTTTCTCCCTCACTTCTTCAGATCACTGCTTAACTATCACCTTATCTCAGAGCCCTTCCTTGGCCTCTATATAAAATGATACCCCATCCCTGCTTTATTTTTCTTCAAAACACTATTACCACATGATGTATTAAATATTACACACACACACACACACACACACAATTACTATAATGTAAACTCCATGAGAGTAAGATGTTCACTATTCTATTCCCAATGCCTCTTTGGCACTTAAAACATATGTAAATACATGTGAAATAAACAAATTAATGCTTTTCATCATGAGTGAAGTCAACCATATTTTCAGGTTTATTGATTATTTTGTATTACCTTTTTTTGTGTGAAATGCCTGCTTACATCCTTTACCTAGTTTTCTTTTGGCTTCTTAGTAACCCTAATAATAAGTAAAACTTACATGTTGCTTGAAGTATACCAAGAGTCATTCTACTAAATTGCTTAACCCTCACTACAATATTAAGAAGTAGGTGTTGTTAAAATCCCCATTTTACAGATGAGGAAACTGAGGCATAGAGAGATTGAATGAAACCCAAGGTGACACAGCTAGTAAATGATGTACCTGGGATTCAAACCCAGCAGTTGGAATCTAGAGTTTAGATTACTAGGTATTAGTCCTTTGGCTGTCATATGTTTATTTTCCCAATTATCATTTAACTATTATATTTTATTTCATTTGGTGATATTAAACATATGGTGTTTAATATTATTATGTAGTCAAGATTCACAAACTTTATGGATTCTGGATTTTTAGTTTCTCACGTTTTTTGTTGTTGTATTGTTTTGTTTTTCTGAGTATAAACATGTAGAGCAAGTGCAAGGTCCTGAGACAAGAAGCTTGATGATTTTAAGAAATGAAAATATGGCCAGATTGGCTTGAATTTGGAAGACGGAGAGTGGTACAAGATGATGAGTATAGAGATGTAGGCAGGGACAAGATCACCTGCAGCCTCATAGACCATTGTATAGGATTTGAATATTATCCCAATTATGATGGGAATCATTGGGGGGGTTAGCAAGGGAATGACATGATATAATTTATGATTTACATACAATAATTATAATCAAGTAAAAGTAACTAACATTTATTGTTTCTGATACTACAGGCACACCTATTTGATAAGTACTTTACTAAGTTATTTAAACTTCATAACACCCTGATGAGGTAGGTCCCAATATTATTCTCACTGTACAAATGAAACCAAGGCACAAAAACAATAAGTACCTTGAATTTGCTCATGCTTACTCTCTGCTTCTATACCTGTTCCCATTCAGAATATATCTACCATCAACAATAAGATATCCGAAACCTACTTTGTCCAGGCCCCTGACGTCCCACTAGTGGTCCGCAAGTCTTCACTGGGCTAAAGAAAGGGAAAAAGGCAAGTTCACTCAGCACTAAGGCCCTTAGGTCTGGGAGCTGGTCAGCTGAGCTCTTCCCATCCCATTTGGGCCATGCCAAGCTGCCCTAAGTTCAGGAATAGCCAGCCTCCTGGCCTGGTCATAATGACCAAGGTAGCCAGCTCAGCAGCCCTGCTCATCGTTGTAGCAGGACAGGGCCTTGCACCCTGCATCCCCAGAGCCATACCAGCAACCAGGGAACTAAGTGATGGGCTCATCAGGATCCACCACAGGCTTCCGGGAGATGCAAACCCTATAAAAGGAAGCAGCAGGCCTAGTGGTGTGGAAGGGGGCAGAGAATGGAAGTTAAGGCCTTCTTCAAGCACACATAGAGCCCTGGGTAGCCTCACCCATGTGATTCCAATGGCCCAGGCCTTTTGTTGGCTGAACGAAAGGAAAGGCTCATAGAGAGAGCAAAGTCAGGCGTGTGAGGGATGACAGCAAAGATGTAGGTTATATACTACATCATATGCTAACCAGCCATTTTCCCAGTTTTCACCACATATTGCTTCCAGTAGTCTGTTTCTTAGCTTCCCTCAGTCTTCAGCAACTCTGACTATACCTCTTCAGACTGCTGCCCCATTTGACTTATATGTTTTTTCTTTCTTTTTTTGTATTGATTTATAGTTGATTTACAATGTTGTGTTAGTTTCAGGCATACAGCAAAGTGATTCAGTTATACATATATATAATGTATTATTTTCTCAGATTCTTTTCCATTATAGGTTATTATGAGGTATTGCGTAGAGTTCCTCGTGCTGTACAGTAGGTCCTTGTTATTTATCTATTTTATATATAGTAGTTTGTATGAGTTTGTATCTACTAATCCCAAACTCCTAAATTATCCCTCCCCCTGCCCTCTCCTCTCTGGTAACCATAAATTTGGTTTCTATGTCTGTGAATCTATTTCTGCTTTGTAAATCAGTTCATTTGTATCATTTTTTTTAGGTGCCACATATAAGTGATATGATATTTGTCTTTCTCTGTCTGACTTACTTCACCTGTTATGATAATCTCTAGGTCCATCCGTGTTGCTGCAATGACTTACACTTTTGATTCCTTACCTCTCTGCTTCATAACATGGGCTCTGAACAGCCTCCTGCATGCTGGTGCACATCTGGCCAACCACCTATCTTACCTCTGCCTTTTAGAAAAACACTGAATCCCAAAATCTGTTTCCAGTGCTGGAGGTTGGCCCTGTGGAATATAGCATGGCCCTGGGTCTGAGTTTAGACAGAGGCACAATGAAAAACATATTCTCCCATTTTATTCACCAAAGTGTGGAATCTGACTTTCTGTGCTTGTTCTAAATGTCTCTTTCAAGTTCAAAGGGTGGGAAAGGTAGATCTTGTAGTATTGTACCAAAACTGGTACTTAAAATCTTAATCACACTTTCTCCTCTTTTTCAAAACCTTATTCCTATTTTTATTTTTTAAATTCTTATTTATTTCATTTATTTTTATTGAAATATATTTGACATACCACATTGTGTCAATTTGAGGTATACAATGTGTTGATCTGATGCATTTATATATTGTAATAGGATTGCCATTGTAGAGATAGTTAGCACCTCTATCACATCACATAATTATCATTTCTTTCTTGTGGTTGGAATAATTAAGATCTAGTCTCTTAGAAAGTTTGATGATTATAATACAATATTGTTGTCTATATTCACTACACTGTGCATTAGATCACCAAGATCTATTTATCTACTAGTTGCAAGTAAGTATTATTCGTTTTTAAAACCACAAAAAGCAATATAGACAAAATTATATAACCTCAATAGAGGGGAGTTTAGCAATGTCTAGCAAGATTACATATGCACTCACTATTTGACTCAGTAGTCCCACTTCTAGGAATATAAACCAAACATACACCAGCAAAAGTACAATGACACATACACGAGGCAACACTATGCACAAAGTGCAACACTATGCACAAAGTGCAAAATGACATATGCACAGGGCAACACTATGTGAAATAACAAAAGACTGGGAGAAAACAAATGTCCACCACTAGGGAACCAGTTGAATAAATTATAGTGGAGCCATAAAATGGAAAGCTGCAAAAAAATTTTAATAAAATGAAATGGAATACTATGGAATGAGATAGATTTCTATATAATATTTAGGAGTAATATTTGGGATATATTGTTAAGTGGAAAAAGCAAAGTATAGAATATTATATATACAGTAGTATGTTAGCTTTTGTGTAAGAAAGATGAGGAAATACAAATATTTACAGAAACATTATGAACTTATGATTTATTTATTTTTCTCTTTCTAAAAATAAATATTTCCTAGCTCTGTCCACTGAAAAGATATAGCAACAATGACAACCTACTAGCAGTGTGTATATTTAATGCCTAGATTGTGGTCTCTAAATCTCATTTCCTACCAAAAGGAACCAATCTTCCTTGAAGAAATAATTGTTTATAGGTATTTAACAGGAAATGTACAAAATGATCCTGGGACATCTTTTTTTGTCAAAGAGCAAGGAAGATAGCAAAGACTAAAGTAGTCATGTCAAAAGAACACAGGATCCAAGATGAAGGGGAGTTCCTATTTGCCTATATTTGCCTATATATTCCTATTGCCTATATTAGAGCATCAAAAAATCTGCAATTAATCAACCATCAAATGTATAAAATATGAGTTCATAATGACATTAAAAAAACATTGGTGGGACTTCCCTGGTGGTGCAAGTGGTTAAGAATCTGCCTGCCAGTCCAGGGGACATGGGTTCAATCCCTGCTCCGGGAGGATCCCACATGCCGCGGAGCGACTAAGCCCATGCACCACTATTACTGAGCCTGCGCTCTAGAGACCATGAGCCACAACTACTGAGCCCACGTGCTGCAACTACTGAAGCCTGCGTGCCTAGAGCCCATGCTCCGCAACAAGAGAAGCTGCTACAATGAGAAGCCAGCGCACTGCAATAAAGGGTAGCCCCCACTCGCCGCAACTAGAGAAATCTCACATGCAGCAATGAAGACCCAACGCAGCCAAAAATAACTTTAAAAAACCAAAAACCAAAAAAAAACATTGGTCACCCTTGGGTGATGCTAGGGCACCAAATTATTGTTGCAAAAATTAATAAAGATAAAAATTAAGAACTTATCCCACCTTTCCCATAGTTAATAATATTCTTCTTTATGCAACAATTCCAGATAGCAAATGCAGAAGGAATGATAGAATTACTATATCACTATTTATAATCCCTAGTGAAATAATAAATCTAGGCCATGGTTTCTCGTCCCCAGTGCTATTGACATTTGGGGCCAGATAATTCCTTATTTGGGGACTATCTATGCATTGTAGGATTTTTAGCAGCATCTCTGGTCCCTACTCCCTAGATGCTATTAGTACCACACACACAACCCCACTTGTGACAATCAAAAATGTCTTCAGACATCGTTAAATGTCCCCTGGGGGACAAAATCATCTCTGGTTGAGAACCACTAATCTAGGGCAATGATCATGAATGGATTGAAAAGAAAGATTAGGCAAATGATGATGGGGAACTTTACAATGGAGGGATCAGGTTGATACCACCTGAACCCACTGATCAATTTTAGCATCACTAAGAGTGGGACAGCTAGATATTATGTGCCTTCTGATGTGATGCAGTAGGAATCATACAGCATCATCTATTATATATTGATGCCAAAAATATAAAAACTGAACCTAAATCTAATCAAGTATCTAGCTCTAATTCCCAGTTGATGGTGAATATGGGAAATAGAAGAACAAGTTCAGTGTCACCACTAAGAAACAATCAGCAAAATCCAGAATGTGGAATTTTTTATAGGAAAAATGACCCATTTTTAAATGATAAGTGGCATTTAAAAGAAGATGAGGAAAACAATAAATGTTTAAATAAAACAACTACAAGGTAAACTAATACTGTATGATTCCACTACATGACATCCTGGAAAAGGAAAAACTATGGAGACAGTAAAAATATCAGTGGTTGCCAGGGGTTAGGGAGAGGTAGGAATGAATAGGCTGAGCACAGAGGATTTTAGAGCACTGAAAATACTCTGTATGATACTATAATGGTGGATACATGTCATTATAAATTTATCCAAACCCAAAGTGTGTACAATACCAAGAATGAACCTTAATGTAAACTATGAACTCTGGATGATCATGACGTGTCAAGGTAAGTTCATCAATTATAACAAATGTACCACTCTGGTGGGAGTTGTTGATAATGGGGGAGGTTATGCATATGTGAGGGACGAGGGTATATGGAAATTTTCTGTACCTTTCACTCAATTTTGCTGTAAACTTAAAACTGCTCTAAAAATTAAAGTGTATTTTTAATTGAAAATAACAGAGAATGAGGAAAAGAAAGATGGGAGACTTACAAATTCTTTTCTAGCTTTATTGAGGTATAATTTACAAATAAAAAATGTATATATTAAGGTGTACAATGTGATGTTTTGATATATGTATACATTGTGAAATGATTACCACAATGAAGCTAATCAACATGTTCATCACCTCACATAGTTACCTTTTTTTAATGGTGAAAACAGTTAAGATCTACTCTCTTAGCAAATTTCAAGTATACAGTACAGCATTATTAACTACAGTGACCATGCTGTACATTAGATCCCCAGAACTTATTCATCCTACATAATTAAAACTTTGTACACTTTGACCAACATGTCCCCATTCCCCCACCCTCCAACCCCTGGAAACCACCCTTCTACTCTCAGCTATATGAGTTGGGCTTTTTTAGATTCCACATATAAGTGACACCATGTAGTATTTGTCTTTCTGTGCCTAGCTTAGGAAATTTAAAGATTTTTAAAAAAGACTTAAGAGAGATAATGACCAAATGCAACATTACATTTGGTTTGGGTCCTATTTTGAAACAAATCAATTTTAAAAATACTTCTTGAAACAATCAGGAAAATTTGAATATGAATTAGTATTTAATTACATTAAGGAATTATTATTAGTTAGTAAATTGTGATAATGGCATTGTGGTTATGTAAAAAAACTATTTTCTGTTATAGATACACACTCACATTGAATGAGGTAATATTATATCTAGGATTTGAGTTAAAAGACTGCAACAAACCTTGGGGTGGAGAAAATAAATAAAACATGATTGGCAAAACATTGAAAATTGTTGAAGCTGAGTAAAGGGGATTCATTCTACTAATTTCTCTACCTTTGTGTATGTTTAAATTTTTCCATAATAAAATGAAGTTTAAAAACAAACCGAGTGAGGGCTTCCCTGGTGGCGCAGTGGCTGAGAGTCCTCCTGCCAATGCAGGGGACACGGGTTCATGCCCCGGTCCGGGAAGATCCCACATGCCATGGAGCGGCTGGGCCCGTGAGCCATGGCCGCTGAGCCTGCGCGTCCGGCGCCTCTGCTTCACAACGGGAGAGGCCACAACAGTGAGAGGCCCGCGTACCGAAAAAAAAAAAAAAACGAGTGAGACTTCTGTTTCTAGAAAGATGTGGTAGGTGTACTTCTCCCTATTTCTCCTGCTAAGTACAGTTTAAAACCCTGGACACTGGTTATAAAACAAACGTAAAAAGAGTCTGAAAAGTAGACAAGAAGGCAGACTGGCTTTAGAACTCAGAACCCAAGGAATGACAAAGC
Source organism: Delphinus delphis (assembly GCF_949987515.2). Classification (NCBI taxonomy): domain Eukaryota; kingdom Metazoa; phylum Chordata; class Mammalia; order Artiodactyla; family Delphinidae; genus Delphinus; species Delphinus delphis. The sequence goes on from NC_082704.1 coordinate 84,626,762, forward strand.
AGTGAGTTCCCTGAGGTTTTGTTCTGTTTTGTTTTGCTTCATATATCCTATGCTGGGTGCTGGAGAAGCTGAAAACCTGGAAACATCAATGGGTATAGGAAAAAAAGAAAAGAAAAGGAGAGGAAATGAAAGGAAAAGAAAAGACAAGGCAAAGAAAAAAAGCCTGCTCTCTCTAGGCAGAGGACCAGGAAAGGGGCAACCTTGCAAGACAGAAAAGTTTTAGATAATAACCACTCTACTCCAAGCAAATCCCACAGAAAAAATTGAGCCACCATCCATGCCAACAAAGGCCAAATGGAAAGGTTAAACTTCCACCCTTGGCAGGCTGTAATATGCTAGGATGGTGTCAGAGAAAGACAAGTTGGGAGCCTGAACGTTCATTCCTACTGGGCAGTAAAAAGGCCCCTTTGATGCAGTGTCTGTGGAGACTACATGGAAAGCCAGGACTTCATGCCCACCTGGTGATAACAAGGGGCCCCTCCTCTTCTCCTCACTGGAGTGCTATCAGAGGAGTCCCAGTAGAGAATCAGCACTTTTACCGCCATCTAGCAGTAACTAGTATCACTCCACCACCGTGGTGCCAGTGGCGGTCATGAGAGCTACAACAAGGCATTCCTGCTCCTCTCAGCCAGCGTGAGAGAGTATCAGCAGAGGCATAGGGGAGAGCCAGAACTCCCACCTTGCCAGGTATTAATGAGGAGATCCTCACCCCCAGGTGTCAATGGAGGCAGAATTAGGAACCTGGACTCCACTCCACCTGGCAGCAATGAAGTGGCATTCCCCTACCCCTGCCAGAGCAGTGTCAGAAGCATAAAAAAATAAGAGATTTAAATGCTATCCAGAGTCTCATAAAATATTATCCAAAATGTCAAGATTTCAATCAAAAATCAGTCATCATATCAAAAGCCAGGAAAATCTCTGCTTGATGAGAAATGACAACTAAAAGACAGAAACAATATGACATAGATGTTCATTAAGATGCTTCAATAAGCAATTACAAACATAATAGAAACAAATTTTTAAAAAGAAAGTCTCATCAAAGAAATAGAATGTATAAAAAAGAAGTAAATTGAATTTGTAAAACTAAAAAATGCAATAGCTGAAATTTTAGAAATTAGTAGATGGGCTCAGCAGCAGAATAGAAAAGACAGAGGAAAGAATTAGTGAACTTTCAGAGAACTAGAACAAAAAATTTCACAATTTGTATGGAAACACAAAAGACCCCGAATAGCCAAAGCAATCTTGAGAACAAAAAACGGAGCTGGAAGAATCAGGCTCCCTGACTTCAGACTATACTACAAAGCTACAGTAATCAAGACAGTATGGTACTGGCACAAAAACAGAAAGATAGATCAATGGAACAGGAAAGAAAGCCCAGAGATAAGCCCACGCACATATGGTCACCTTATCTTTGATAAAGGAGACAAGAATATACAGTGGAGAAAATACAGCCTCTTCAATAAGTGGTGCTGGGAAAACTGGACAGGTACATGTAAAAGTATGAAATTAGAACACTCCCTAACACCATACACAAAAATAAACTCAAAATGGATTAAAGAACTAAGTGTAAGGCCAGACACCATCAAACTCTTTGAGGAAAACATAGGCAGAACACTCTATGACATAAATCACAGCAAGATCCTTTTTGACCCACCTCCTAGAGAAATGGAAATAAAAACAAAAATAAACAAATGGAAACTAATGAAATTTAAAAGCTTTTGCACAGCAAAGGAAACCATAAACAAGATGAAAAGACAACCCTCAGAATGGGAGAAAATATTTGCAAATGAAGCAACTGACAAAGGATTAATCTCCAAAATATACAAGCAACACATGCACCTCAATGTCAAAAAAACTAACAACGCAATCCAAAAATGGGCAGAAGACCTAAATAGACATTTCTCCAAAGAAGATAGATATACACATTGCCAACAAGCACATGAAAGAATGCTCAACATCATTAATCATTAGAGAAATGCAAAGCAAAACTACAATGAGATATCATCTCACACTGGTCAGAATGGCCATCATCAAAAAATCTAGAAACAATAAATGTTGGAGAGGGTGTGGAGAAAAGGGAACACTTGCACTGTTGGTGGGAATGTAAATTGATACAGCCACTATGGAGAACAGTATGGAGGTTCCTTAAAAAACTAAAAAGAGAACTACTATGCGACCCAGCAATCCCACTACTGGGCATATACCCTGAGAAAACCATAATTCAAAAAGAGACATGTACCAAAATGTTCATTGAAGCTCTATTTACAATAGCCAGGACATGGAAGCAACCTAAGTGTCCATCATCAGATGAATGGGTAAAGAAGATGTGGCACATATATACAATGGAATATTACTCAGCCATAAAAAGGAACGAAACTGAGTTATTTGTAGTGAGTTGGATGGACCTAGAGACTCTCATACAGAGTGAAGTAAGTCAGAAAGAGAAAAACAAATACTGTATGCTAACACATATATATGGAATCTAAAAAAAAAAAAAAGAAAGAAAGAAAATGGTCAGAAGAACCTAGGGGCAAGACAGGAATAAAGATGCAGACCTACTAGAGAATGGACTTGAGGATACAGGGAGGGGGAAGAGTAAGCTGGGACAAAGTGAGAGAATGGCATGGAGATATATACACTACCAAACGTAAAAAAGGTAACTAGTGGGAAGCGGCCGCATAGCACAGGGAGATCAGCTCAGTGGTTTGTGACCACCTAGAGGGGTGGGATAGGGAGGGTGGGAGGGAGAGAGATGCAGGAGGGAAGAGATATGGGGACATATGTATATGTATAACTGATTCACTTTGTTATAAAGCAGAAACTGACATGCCATTGTAAAGCAATTATACTCTAATAAAGATGTTAAAAAAAAATTAGTGAACTTGAAGATAGAACAATAGAAATTATCCGGTGTGAACAATGGAAAGAAAATAGACTGGGGGCAGGAAAGGATGGAATGAACAGATCCTAAGGAATGTGTGGGACTATAACAAAAGTTTGGACATCTGTGTCATCACAGTTAGAAAAGGAGAGGAGGAAAAAGAGCTGAAAAAGTATTCAAAGAAATAATGGCTGAAAAATTCCCAAAAGACGTAAACCAATAAATTCAAGAAGCTGAACAAACTCCAAACTGTATACACATAAAGAAATCCACACAGAGCTTCCCTGGTGGTGCAGTGGTTGAGAGTCCGCCTGCCAATGCAGGGGACACAGGTTTGTGCCCCGGTCCGGGAAGATCCCACATGCCACGGAGCGGCTGGGCCCGTGAGCCATGGCCGCTGAGCCTGCGCGTCCAGAGCCTGTGCTCCGCAACGGGAGAGGCCACAACAGTGAGAGGCCCGCGTACCCAAAAAAATAAAAATAAATAAATAAATAAAAAGGCAGCAAGGGAGATGATGCCTTGCCTTTAGGGGAAAAACAACTTGAATCACAGAGGATTTCTCATCAGAAACCATGGAGCTCAGAAGAAACAGATACAATATTTTTCAAGAGGTGAAGGAAAGAACTATCAATCGAGAACTCTATGCCCAGTGAAAATATCCTTCAGGTATGAAGGGGTAATCAAGACATTCTCAGATAAAGGAAAACTAAGAGAATTTGCCACCAGCAAACCTGACCTGAAAGGATGGCTAAAAGTAGTTGTCTAAACAGAAAAGAAATTATCAAAGAGGGAATCTTGGAACATCAGGAGGGAGAAAAAGCATAACAGAAAGAGTAAAAATATGGATAAATACAACAGGTTTTCCTTCTCCAATTGACTTTTCTAAATTATGTTTGATGGTTGAAGCAAAAATTGTAAATACTATCTGATGTGGTCTTCAATGTATGCAGTGGACATATATAAGACAATTATATTATAAATGAACTAGAATAAGGTTTCTACATTTCATCCAAACTGGGAAAATGTTGATACCAGTAGACTATGATAAGTTATGTATGTGTAATACCTAGAGAAAAAGTTCTCTCTTTCTAAATAGGTGGAGAGATGTACTGTGTTGATGGGATGGAAGACTCAACATATAAAGATGTCAATTCTCCCTCAAATTTATATACAGCATTTTTAATGTAATTCCTATGAAGATCCCAGCAAGATTTTTTTTACAGATGTAGGGAAAGTTATTCTAAAACTTATATGAAAAGGCAAAGGAACTAGAATAGCTAAAACAATATTGAAATAGAATAATAAAGTTAGAGGAATCACAATGCCTGATTTTAAGATTTCCTATATGGTAATCAAGAATGTGTAGTAGAAAAAAGAAGGAAGATGGTGGAAGAGTAAGACGCGGAGATCACCTTCCTCCCCACAGATACACCAGAAATACATCTACACGTGGAACAACTCCTACAGAACACCTACTGAATGCTCGCAGAAGACCTCAGACCTCCCAAAAGGCAAGAAACTCCCCACGTACCTGGGTAGGGCAAAAAGAAAAAAGAAAAAACAGAGACAAAAGAATAGGGATGGGACCTGCACCAGTGGGAGGGAGCTGTGAAGGAGGAAAAGTTTCCACACACTAGGAAGCCCCTTCGCGGGCGGAGACTGCGGGTGGCGGAGACTGCGGGTGGCGGAGGGGGGAGCTTCGGAGCCGCGGAGGAGAGCACAGCAACAGGGGTGCGGAGGGCAAAGCGGAGAGATTCCCGCACAGAGGATCGGTGCCGACCAGCACTCACCAGCCCGAGAGGCTTGTCTGCTCACCCGCCGGGGCGGGCGGGGCTACGAGCTGAGGCTAGGGCTTTGGTCGGAGCGCAGGGAGGGGACTGGGGTTGACTGACTGAACACAGCCTGAAGGGGTTAGCGCACCATGGCTAGCCGGGAGGGAGTCCGGGAAAAGGTCTGGAGCTGCCGAAGAGGGAAGAGACTTTTTCTTCCCTCTTTGTTTCCTGGTGCACAAGGAGAGGGGATTAAGAGCGCTGCTTAAAGGAACTCCAGAGACCGGCCCGAGCCGCGGCTAAAAGTGCGGACCCCAGAGACGGGCGGGAGACGCTAAGGCTGCTGCTGCCGCCACCAAGGGACCTGTGTGCGAGCACAGGTCACTATCCACACCCCTCTTCCGGGAAGCCTGTGCAGCCCGCCACTGCCAGGTTCCCAGGTTCCAGGGACAACTTCACCTGGAGAACGCACGGCGAGCCCCAGGCTGGTGCAACGTCACGAGGGCCTCTACCGCCGCAGGCTCACCCCGCACTCCGCGCCCCTCCCTCCCCCCCCCCCCACCCCGGGCATGAGTGAGCCAGAGGCCCCGAATCAGCGGCTCCTTTAACCCCGTCCTGTCAGAGCAAAAAACAGACGCCCTCCAGCAACCTACACGGAGAGGCTGGGCCAAATCGAAACCTGAGCCCCTGGGAGCCATGAGAACAAAGAACAGAAAGGGAAATCTCTCCCAGCAGCCTCAGAAGCAGCACATTAAAGCTCCACAATCAACTTGATGTACCCTGCATCTGTGGAATACATGAATAGACAACGAATCGTCCCAAATTGAGGAGGTGGACTTTGAGAGCAAGATTTCTGATTTTTTCCCCTTTTCCTCTTTTTGTGAGTGCGTATGTGTATGCTTCTGTGTGAGATTTTGTCTCTATAGCTTTGCTTCCACCATTTGTCCTAGGGTTCTATCTGTCCGTCTTTTTTTAATTTTTTTCTTAATACTTAATTTTAATTATTTCATTTTACTTTATCTTCTTTCTTTTCTTTCTTTCTTTCTTTCTTTCTTTCTTTCTTTCTTTCTTTCTTTCTTTCTTTCCTTCCTTCCTTCCTTCCTTCCTTCCCTCCTTTAGACAACGAATCATCTCAAAATTGAGGAGGTGGACTTTGAGAGCAAGATTTATGATTTTTTCCCTTTTTCCTCTTTTTGTGAGTGTGTATGTGTATGCTTCTGTGTGAGATTTTGTCTATATAGCTTTGCTTCCACCATTTGTCCTAAGGTTCTATCCGTCCGTTTTTTTTTTTAATTTTTTTTCTTAATAATTATATTTTAATTTAATAACTATTATATTTTACTTTATTTTATTTTACTTTATCTTCTTTCTTTCTTTCTTTTTTCCTTCCTTCCCTCCTTCCTCCCACCGTCCCTCCCTCCCTCCCTCCTTTCTTTCTTTCTTTCCTTCTTTCCTTCTTTTCTTCTTTCTTTCTTTCTTTCTTTCTTCCTTCCTTCCTTTCTTTCTTTCTTTCTTTCTTTCTTCCTACTTCAACTAATTATTTCTCTCTACTTTTTCTCCCTTTTATTCTGAGCCGTGTGGATGAAAGGCTCTTGGTGCTGCAGCCAGGAGTCAATACTGTGCCTCTGAGGTGGGAGAGCCAACTTCAGGACACTGGTCAACAAGAGACCTCCCAGCTCCACATAATATCAAACGGCGAAAATCTCCCAGAGATCTCCATATCAACACCAACACCCAGCTTCACGCAACGACCAGCAAGCTACAGTGCTGGACACCCTATGCCAAACAACTAGCAAAACAGGAACACAACCCCACCCATTAGCAGAGAGGCTGCCTAAAATAATAATAAGTCCACAGACACCCCAAAACACACCACCAGACATGGACCTGCCCACCAGAGAGACAAGATCCATCCTCATCCACCAGAACACAGGAACTAGTCCCCTCCACCAGGAAGCCTACACAACCCACTGAAACAACCTTAGCCACTGGGGACAGACATCAAAAACAACGGGAACTACAAACCTGCAGCCTACAAAAATGAGACCCCCAAACACAATAAGATCAGCAAAATGAGAAGACAGAAAAACACACACCAGATGAAGGAGCAAGATAAAAATTCACCAGACCTAACAAATGAAGAGGAAATAGGCAGTCTACCTGAAAAAGAATTCAGAATAATGATAGTAAAGATGATCCAAAAACTTGGAAATAGAATAGACAAAATGCAAGAAATATTTAACAAGGACCTAGAAGAACTAAAGATGAAACAAACAATGATGAACAACACAACAAATGAAATGAAAAATACTCTAGATGGGATCAATAGCAGAATAACTGAGGCAGAAATGGATAAGTGACCTGGAAGATAAAATAGTGGAAATGACTACTGCAGAGAAGAATAAAGAAAAAAGAATGAAAAGAACTGAGGACAGTCTCAGAGACCTCTGGGACAACATTAAACGCACCAACATTCGAATTATGGGGGTTCCAGAAGAAGAAGAGAAAAAGAAAGGGACTGAGAAATTATTTAAAGAGATTAGAGTTGAAAACTTCCCTAATATGGGAAAGGAAATAGTTAATCAAGTCCAGGAAGCACAAAGAGTCCCATACAGGATAAATTGAAGGAGAAATACGCCAAGACACAGATTAATCAAACTGTCAAAAATTAAATAAAAAGAAAACATATTAAAAGCAGCAAGGGAAAAACAACAAATTACACACAAGGGAATCCCCATAAGGTTAACAGCTGATCTCTCAGGAGAAACTCTGCAAGCCAGAAGGGAGTGGCAGGACATACTGAAAGTGATGAAGGAGAAAAACCTGCAACCAAGATTACTCTACCCAGCAACGATCTCATTCAGATTTGATGGAGAAATTAAAAGCTTTACAGACAAGCAAAAGCTGAGAGAGTTCAGCACCACCAAACCAGCTTTACAACAAATGCTAAAGGAACTTCTCTAGGCAAGAAACACAAGAGAAGGAAAAGACCTACAATAACGAACCCAAAACAATTTAGAAAATGGGAATAAGAACATACATATCGATAATTACCTTAAATGTAAATGGACTAAATGCTCCCACCAAAAGACACAGATTGGCTGAATGGATACAAAAACAAGACCCATATATATGCTGTCTACAAGCGACCCACTTCAGACCTAGAGACACATACAGACTGAAAGTAAGGGTATAGAAAAAGATACTCCATGCAAATGGAAACCAAAAGAAGGCTGGAGTAGCAATTCTCATATCAGACAAAATAGACTTAAAATAAAGTCTATTACAAGAGACAAAGAAGGACACTACATAATGATCAAGGGAGAGACCCAGGAAGAAGATATGACAATTGTAAATATTTATGCACCCAACATAGGAGCACCTCAATACATAAGGCCAATACTAAAAGCCATAAAAGGGGAAATCGACAGTAACACATTCATAGTAGGGGACTTTTAACACCCCACTTTCACCAATGGACAGATCATCCAGAATGAAAATAAATAAGGAACCACAAGCTTTAAATTATACATAAAAGAAGATGGACTTAATTGATATTTATAGGACATTCCATCCAAAAACAACAGAATACACATTTTTCTCAAGTGCTCATGGAACATTCTCCAGGATAGATCATATTTTGGGTCACAAATCAAGCCTTGGTAAATTTAAGAAAATTGAAAGTGTATCAAGTATCTTTTTCGACCACAGCGCCATGAGACTAGATATCAATTACCGGAAGAGATCTGTAAAAAATACAAACAAATGGAGGCTAAACAATACACTACTTAATAACGAAGTGATCACTGAATAAATGAAAGAGGAAATAAAAAAATGCCTAGAAACAAATGACAATGGAGACACGATGACCCAAAACCTATGGGATGCAGCAAAAGCAGTTCTAAGAGGGAAGTTTATAGCAATACAAGCCCACCTTAAGAAACAGGAAACATCTCGAAGAAACAACCTAACCTTGCACCTAAAGTAATTAGAGAAGGAAGAACAAAAAAACCCCAAAGTTAGCAGAAGGAAAGAAATCATAAAAATCAGATCAGAAATAAATGAAAAAGAAATGAAGGAAACGATAGCAAAGATCAATAAAACTAAAAGCTGGTTCTTTGAGAAGATAAACAAAATAGATAAACCATTAGCCAGACTCATCAGGAAAAAAAGGGAGAAGACTCAAATCAATAGAATTAGAAATGAAAAAGGAGAAGTGACAACTGACACTGCAGAAATACAAAAGATCATGAGAGATTACTACAAGCAACTCTATGCCAATAAAATGGACAACCTGGAAGAAATGGACAAATTCTTAGAAATGCACAACCTGCCAAGACTGAATCAGGAAGAAATAGAAAATGTGAACAGACCAATCACAAGCACTGAAATTGAAACTGTGATTAAAAATCTTCCAACAAACAAAAGCCCAGGACCAGATGGCTTCACAGGCGAATTCTATCAAACATTTAGAGAAGAGCTAACACCTATCCTTCTCAAACTCTTCCAAAATATAGCAGAGGGAGGAACACTCCCAAATTCGTTCAACAAGGCCACCATCACCTTGATACCAAAACTAGACAAGGATGTCACAAAGAAAGAAAACTACAGGCCAATAACACTGATGAACATAGATGCAAAAATCCTCAACAAAATACTAGCAAACAGAATCCAACAACACATTAAAAGGATCATACACCATGATCAAGTGGGGATTATTCCAGGAATGCAAGGATTCTTCAATATACGCAAATCAATCAATGTGATAAACCATATTAACAAATTGAAGGGGGAAAACCATATGATCATCTCATTAGATGCAGAGAAAGCTTTTGACAAAAGTCAACACCCATTTATGATAAAAACCCTCCAGAAAGTAGGCATAGAGGGAACTTTCCTCAACATAATAAAGGCCATATATGACAAACCCACAGCCAACATCATCCTCAATGGTGAAAAACGGAAAGCATTTCCACTAAGATCAGGAACAAGACAAGGTTGCCCATTCTCACCACTCCTATTCAACATAGTTTTGGAAGTTTTAGCCACAGCAATCAGGGGAGAAAAGGAAATAAAAGGAATCCAAACCAGTAAGAAGAAGTAAAGCTGTCACTGTTTGCAGATGACATGATACTTTACATAGAGAATCCTAAAGACACTACCAGAAAACTACTAGAGCTAATCAATGAATTTGATAAAGTTGCAGGATACAAAATCAATGCACAGAAATCTCTTGCATTCCTATACACTAATGATGAAAAATCTGAAAGTGAAATCAAGAAAACACTCCCATTTACCATTGCAACAAAAAGAATAAAATATCTAGGAATAAACCTACCTAAGGAGACAAAAGACCTGTATGCAGAAAATTATAAGACACTGATGAAAGAAATTAAAGATGATACGAATAGATGGAGAGATATACCACGTCCTTGGATTGGAAGAATCAACATTGTGAAAATGACTCTAAAACCCAAAGCCATCTACAGATTCAATGCAGTCCCTACCAAACTACCACTGGCATTTTTCACAGAACTAGAACAAAAAATTTCACAATTTGTATGGAAACACAAAAGACCCCGAATAGCCAAAGCAATCTTGAGAACAAAAAACGGAGCTGGAAGAATCAGGCTCCCTGACTTCAGACTATACTACAAAGCTACAGTAATCAAGACAGTATGGTACTGGCACAAAAACAGAAAGATAGATCAATGGAACAGGATAGAAAGCCCAGAGATAAACTCACACACATATGGTCACCTTATCTTTGATAAAGGAGGCAGGAATGTACAGTGGAGAAAGGACAGCCTCTTCAATAAGTGGTGCTGGGAAAACTGGACAGGTACATGTAAAAGTATGAGATTAGATCCCTCCCTAACACCGTGCACGAAAATAAGCTCAAAATGGATTAAAGACCTAAATATAAGGCCAGAAACTATCTAACTCTTAGAGGAAAACATAGGCAGAACACTCTATGACATAAATCACAGCAAGATCCTTTTTGACCCACCTCCTAGAGAAATGGAAATAAAAACAAATATAAACAAATGGGACCTAATGAAACTTGAAAGCTTTTGCACAGCAAAGGAAACCATAAACAAGACCAAAAGACAACCCTCTGAATGGGAGAAAATATTTGCAAATGAAGCAACTGACAAAGGATTAATTTCCAAAATTTACAAGCAGCTCATGCAGCTCAGTTACAAAAAAACAAACAACCCAATCCAAAAATGGGCAGAAGACCTAAATAGACATTTCTCCAAAGAATATATACAGACTGGCAACAAACACATGAAAGAATGCTCAACATCATTAATCATTAGAGAAATGCCAATCAAAACTACAATGAGATATCATCTCACACCAGTCAGAATGGCCATCATCAAAAAATCTAGAATCAATGAATGCTGGAGAGGGTGTGGAGAAAAGGGAACACTCTTGCACTGCTGGTGGGAATGTGAATTGGTACAGCCACTATGGAGAACAGTATGGAGGTTCCTTAAAAAACTACAAATAGAACTACCATATGACCCAGCAATCCCACTGCTGGGCATATACCCTGAGAAAACTATAATTCAAAAAGAGTCATGTACCAAAATATTCATTGCAGCTCTATTTACGATAGCCCAGAGATGGAGACAACCTAAGTGCCCATCAATGGATGAATGGATAAAGAAGATGTGGCACATATATACAATGGAATATTACTCAGCCATAAAAGAAACGAAATTGAGCTATTTGTAATGAGGTGGATAGACCTAGAGTCTGTCATACAGAGTGAAGTAAGTCAGAAAGAGAAAGACAAATACTGTATGCTAATACATATATATGGAATTTAAGAAAAAAATGTCATGAAGAACCTAGGGGTAAGACAGGAATAAAGACACAGACCTACTAGAGAACGGACTTGAGGATATGGAGAGGGGGAAGGGTAAGCTGTGACAAAGCGCGAGAGAGACATGGACATGTATACACTACCAAACGTAAGGTAGATAGCTAGTGGGAAGCGGCTGCATAGCACAGGGAGATCAGCTTGGTGCTTTGTGACCACCTAGAGGGGTGGGATAGGGAGGGTGGGAGGGAGGGAGATGCAAGAGGGAAGAGATATGGGAACATATGTGTATGTATAACTGATTCACTTTGTTATAAAGCAGAAACTAATACACCATTGTAAAGCAATTATACCCCAATAAAGATGTTAATAAAAAAAAGAATGTGTAGTATTGGCATGGAGATAGACATATCAATGGAAAAGAATAGAGATCAGTGATAAAGAATCAATGATCAGTGGAATAGAATTGAGAACCTGGAAATAGACCCACACAAGAATGTCCAACTGATCTTTGACCAAGGTGCAAAAGGAAACCAATGGAGGATAGTCTTTTCAACAAATGGTGCTGGAGTAATTGTATGTCCATAGGCCAAAAAAAAAGAGAACCTCCACCTAGACTTCAAACCTTACACCAAAATTAACTCAAAATGAATCATAGATTTAAATGTAAAACTATAAAACTCTTAGAAGAAAACATAGGAAAAAATCTTCAGGCCCTAGTGTTTGGTGAAGAATTCTTAGACATAATACCAAAAAGCATGATCCAGAAAATTAAAAAATTGATAAATTATACTAAATCAAAATAAAAACTTTTGTAAAAGACTCTTAGGAAAATTAAAATATAAGTTACAGACTGGGAAAAATTATTTGCCTAACGCCTATCTGACAAGGATTTCATAACTAGAATATATAAAGAATCCTCAAAACTCAACAGTAAAAAAAATCCAATTAGAAAGCATACAAAAGACTTGAAGAGATAGTTCACTGAAAAGGATAAACAGCTGTCAAATAAGCATATCAAGAAATGTTCAATATCATTAGCCATTAGGGAAATGCAAATTAAGACCATGATGAGATATCACCATATACCTATTAGAACAGCTAAAATTAAAAATAGTGACAATACCAATATTGGTAAAGATGCAGAGAAACTAGAGCTCTCATACATTGCTGGTGGGAATGTACAGTCACTCTGTAGAAGAGTAGTTTCTTAAATGACTAAACTACCATATGACTCAGTAATCTTACTCCTAGGCATTTATGCCAGAGAAATGAAAACTTCCACCCACACAAAAATGTGTACTTGAATGGTCATAGCAGCTTTATTAGTAATAGCTTAATTTGGAAGCAACCAAACTGTCTTTTGATAGGTGAATGGTTAAACAAACTGTGGTATATCCATACTATGGAATACTATTCAGCAATAAAAAAGTCAAACTATACACACAATAATTTTGACGGATCTCAAAGACATTATGCTGAGTGAAAAAAGTCAATCTCGAAAGGTCGACTCCATTTATTTAACATTCTTAAAGTGACAAAATCAAGAGATGGAGAACAGGTTAATGGTTTCCAGGGTTTAGGGATGGTGGGTGGGAGGGGAGTGGGTGTGAATATAAGGGGTAGCAGGAAGATCTTCATAGAACTTCATAGAATAGTTCTGTATCTTGATTGTGGTGGTGGTTACACCGAACTACACATGATGAAATGACATAGAACTATGCACACACATTGTTCCAATGCCAATTTTTTGTCACACAAGATGTAAGTTTTGGGGGAAACTGGGTTAAGGTTATACAAAACAAATATAATCTCTTGAAAAAGGAATTTAAAATAAAAACAAGAGGAAATTGAATTCACAGCAATAATTTTCTATCATGTTGTTTTTAACTAGAATGTTAGGGTTTTTTTCCTGAAAGCAGAGGTTCCCAAGTGTCTCCAGAGGCTCTAATAAGCCTGACTCCAAGGGTCTATGTGACAACATGTCTTTTGCTGCTCCCCTGGGCAACACTGGTGGAATACAGGAAGCCCAGGCCTTCATCCAAGACCACAGCTATAGGAGGAGCTTTCAGAACCATGCAGGCTCTCACTAGACATGCTTCCACAACAAGGAGCCTTAACAGACTGACTTGGCTCTCTTTTGTTGTGCTCTAGGCCATAGGCCTCCAGCTAAATCAGAGTTAAATACCCTCCAATCCAGCCTAATCAGTGACTGGTGAATACTAGATCTTTTCATACAAACATGCTCATTCATTCACACCAAAGTGATTTGTATAAATTAAATATAACCCCATGTCTGCTATCTTGGCTGGCACTCTGCTACTTCTTGACCACCATGTTGTCCTTCTAGGAGGGATAAAGTGAGGAAATGGTTTCATGAAGTCACACTGTAGGTGAGCTTAGGCAAGATATTTAACCTGGATCTCAGGACCTGGAGTTGAGAGCAGTAGAAGATCCAAGTGCTGCTCTTTCTGTCTATCATCATAAATGCCTCTGTGACTTTTATTGTAAAAACAACACCAACAACAAGAATTTCATTTACCCAGTTATAAATTCATCCTTTTTAAAAATTATTATTATTTTTGAGTGGAATAGCAGCAGATCAGAACTAGGTAAGCCCTGAGTCAGCAAATTTATCAGGAAGACCTCCCACAGAATTGGAAAGATCTCTAACATCTTCACATTGTCAATATGGGTTTGGGGAGCCCTAAGAATGCCAGAAAAATCTGCTGCCAATAAATGTGACATGGAGGGGACTTCAGCATCCTGGGGAATTTTGGAGTGTTTCACTAAGAGCTGAGTGATCAACTGGGATGGGGTTTCTTAAGAAAGACTCATTCCTAGGATGAGCTTACTTTACTTAAGAGTCAGATCAAGATAGATTGGGGAGGGATGGGCAGAAGATTCTGGAGCTACATTCTCTTGGGTGAAGACAATGTCCCTAGTGGAGGGGCAGGAAACAGGAAAGTTAAAAACAGAGAAAGGGATCACATTACCAGAATTTGTGACAGAGCTTTCCCTTTCCATGAGATGGGGAGAGGGAGCATGAACAAACTGAATAAAGCATAGTACAATACTGACAGATTTCTCGTGGACAGATGAAAGTGGCAGGCCAGTCAGTTTCAGCTTTTAAAGGTCAAAGGGCAACAGCTCTAACAAATGGAGAGAAAATTGTGAGGAGCTGGAGAGATAGTCTCAGTGATTCACTAGGGACTCCACCCCAAGAAGTAAATGGAAAGAATTTGCCTGAAAATCATGAGGTATTTGAAGAATGCCAAGGCAAGGAACAAACCTCTTTCATTATGGTGCACCCACCACCAGTTGTGCTTCACTAGGAGGGCAGGTCTGCACATGAATCTGTCAAGGTGAATCAAACAAGGAAGATGATTTGCAAGGCAGACAACAAACCTGCAGGAGGGAGGGGGGACAGAGCAGCCTGGGGAAACACCCCCAAAACCTACTCTGCTCTGCCATCCATCCACACTGAAGTGGACATTTATCATTGAAAACCTTGAAGTCCAGTGAGTCCAAGAAGGTTTTCAAGTCCAGGGAGGGTGCCCTAAGAACTGAAAAGTTTTCCAAGTGACTGATGGAGCGAGCTTAGGTATGGAGCAACATAACACTGGAGACAAGAGGAAGTTATGGGGGCCTTTGCTCAGGCAGTTGGTATGGGGATCTGTAGAAGGAGGTCAGAGAACATATAGGGAGTGTTTAGGGATTGTGTCAATTACAAGGCAATGGTGAATCAAGAGAGAGATCCTCATGAGAATCACTAAGAAGCCTTTTTGCTGATCATCACAAGGGCTACACACTGGGCAGCCATGCCATTCAGTTAGGATGGAAGCCCTGGTCTTACCAACCCCAAGAATGGCAATAGACATTCAAAGACAACTTGAAAATTCAGCACTTGCCCCCAGTAATGTGAAATACGGAAAAACTATATGACTTTTCAATTATTACAACCAGAAAAACTAGAAAGTCAAAACAAATGGTTGATGCTGATACTTTCTAGAAACCTTCTAGAAAACAAATTTTTGGTGTTGAACTAAAGGCTTGGGGATGGTGAATCCCTGCAACAAGCCAACAGTAGTTATCTTTTCAGAGAGGAATGGGCAGATACTAGGGAAGAATAGAAGGGTGTTAAGTTTCTTATAAAGTCAAATACACACTTATTATATGACCCTGCAATCCCACTCCTAGGTATGTACCCTAGAGAAATGAAAATTTATGTTCACACAAGAACCTGTACATGAATGTTTATAGAAGTCCCAAAATGGAAACAATCCGAATGGATATATTGATTTTGGTATGTCCTTACAATAAAAGGACAATTGTCAACAATAAAAGGGAGTGAACTATGGATACACACAATAACATGGATGAATCTAAAATGCATTATGCTAAGTAAGAGAAACCAGAATCAGAAGGCTACATACTGTGTAATTCTATTTATATTCTGGAAAAGGCAAAACTATGAGGATAGAAAACAGATTAGTGGTTACCAGCATCTGGGGGCAAGAAGAGGGACTGTTTACCAAGGGGCTCAAGGGAACTTTTTGTGATATGGAAATTTTCTATATCTTGATTGTGGTGTTGATTACACAACTGTGTAAGTTTGTCAAAACTCATGCAACTGTACTTCTGAAAAAGGGGAGGCTTAGTACATATAAATTGTATCTTGATAAACCTGACTTTTAAAAATGCTGAGTTAAAACATATTTAAAACTGATTATCCAGGGCTTCCCTGGTGGCGCAGTGGTTGAGAGTCCGCCTCCCAATGCAGGGGACACGGGTTCGTGCCCCTGTCCGGGAAGATCCCACATGCCGTGGAGCGGCTGGGCCCGTGAGCCACGGCCGCTGAGCCTGCGCGTCCGGAGCCTGTGCTCCGCAACGGGAGAGGCCACAACAGTGAGAGGCCCGTGTACCGCAAAAATAACAACAACAACAAAAAAAACCCTGATTATCCAAAGAGGCTACATTGGATCAAATAGGCCAGTCTGGTTGGTTCCTGTTTGGACCTGGTTTCAGATCAAGGGCAGAGCCCCAAACCAAAAACCCACGTGAACTCATCTATCATCCTTGGGAAGAGACCAGTGTCTATACTCCTCAGGGAAAATGGATATATTCTGAGGCATTATGATGAGCAATACATTTTGCCTGACTCTTGTTGTACTTTACGTATGGGACTCTGCATCCAGGGGGAAATGGAAGAAGTTGTTTTGGTTCTGAGCCAAGAATATTCCGAAACATCTGAACATTTAGGCCTCGCAAATTTCAAACTAAGAAAGCAGGAGTAGTGGGTTCCCAGCACATAATTACTTCCCAAGGCCACAATGGGCTTGTTGAGAAGAATACAGAAGGAATAGATACCTGGACTTCCCCACTGAATTCTGGGTACAGATATAATTTATTTAAAACTTCTCAACTGTAGGTATTGTTTATGGGATGGGAAAATTGGCAGGAGTACCTGAAATCCCACAAGCAGCACCCAAGGTTGAATTGGGCTTAAAGTGAGCATGTCTTAGGAACCTCAAGGATTTTTTTATTCTTCTTTTTCTAACCTAATAGAGTCATCAAGTTTTGTAATAGGGTGTGGAGAAAGAAACAGCTGCCACAATACAATTAATTTTGATGGAGGAATCAGCTAGATGGCAAGTCATGTATTCACATTTGAACTCAAGTTGGTATAAGGACTATGGATACCCCAAACTCCAACAGAAACATAACCCCAATGCTGTTGATGTCATTGAAGAAATGAAGACAATAGTCCAAAAATTTTTGGCTTGGAAATAGCACTATTACAAGGTTCATCCATAACCATTCCTGCCTGATTTGGAAGCCAAATGGAACTTGGTGAATAACTACACTCTATTATGGAGGTTTCAATTTGCTCATAAAACTCCTGGCATTAGTGGTAGCCTATGACCATTAATTGAGTGGAGAAATTCTCAGAGAAGCCTCCAACTTCTCCATGGGAAATAGCTATATCAATATCAATCAATGACTATGTTTCTATAACATATTTATTATTATCTTCTAAATAATCTTGGGAGAGAACTACTAACTGCAGGAGAAAGCAAATTATATTTTGAGGATTACTCCTTTGTACAAGGAAAAGCTGGAATGGGAGTCCAGGGACCTGGGATTTCAATAAGCTACCTTGGAAAATGGAATTGGATCTAGGAGACTGAAATTGTGGCCTTGGGGCTTCCAAAAGAGCAATCCATTTTGAGGATGTCAAAACACCATGGCAACAAAGTCAGCCTATATATTTCTGACAGTCAGTAGGTTGCGGGACTACTGAAACATCCAGCCCTTGGTGAATTCTATTTGCTACCACCTCTGCCATGTTTCCTGTTCGAGAAGGAAGTAGTCTGGCATAACAGTTCAGTGCAGACTCTGGAGCCATTGTTGCCAGTGTTCAAATCCTATCTCCGCCATTCCCTGGCTATGGGACCATTGGCAGATTATTTAACATCTCTGTTTCAGTTTCTTCATATGTAAAAATAGATATATTATGCCAATGACTCCATTTTACCATTGTTGTGAGTTGCAACTTTATAAATGTAAAAGAACTCAGAACAAGCAAGAGCTCTGATAAGTATTATCTAGTAGTATTACTATTTTCATTTCCAGGGGCCCAAAGTACCAAAGCAAGTGGAGAAATAAGAATTGGGAACACTGGATACCTTGGCCAAAGTGTGCAGTGAGACTCTTAACTAGTAAGACTTCGGAACCAGAGACCTGAGCTGGATCCTCTTCTCTGCATTTTTGTTCCTGGCTAATAAAACTTGGAGGAGGGCCAGGAACATCAAAGTATTGCACACATTCCTCTCTGATGGGTAGGTCCCAACTTTCCCCTTTATATTTCTGGAAAGTCCTACCATAACTAACCAAAGTCAGTATAGGCATCTATGTTAGTTTCCTAGGACTGCCATAATAAATTAACACAAACTGGGTGGTTTTAAACAATAGAAATTTATTCTCCCACAATTCTGGAGGCTAGATGTCCAAAATCAAGGTGTCAGTAGCACCATGCTCTCCCTGAAGGCTCCAGGGGAGAAGATGTTCCATGCCTTTCTCTTAGCTTCTGATGTTGTCGGCAATGGTTGACATTCCTGAGCTTGTAGACATATCACTCCAATCTCTACCTCTGTTGTCACATGGTATTCTCCCAATGTGTCTCTGTCTCTGTGTGTCTTCTCCTCTTCTTACAAGGAGACCAGTCCTATCACATTAAGGGCCCACCATAATGACCACATCTTAACCTGATTACACCTGCAAAGATCCTATTTCCAAATAAGGGAACATTCAAATAAGGTACTGGAAATTAAGACTGCAACATATCTTTTGAGAGACACAACCCATGACAGGATCTAGGACAACAAACATTTTAGTATACCTGAAACAATTATGCCATCACACATACTGGATGGTGGAAAGAAGTAAACATTGAAGGGGAATGCTAGAGTTCTCCCTGAGATGGCCCCAAACCAACCTCTCTAAGAATTCCTTTCAGGCAACCTCTAGTTGGGGGCATAGCTTAAGGTAATCTTTGTAAAACACTGTTCTTGGTGGTAGTTCACAGCCACTCTTCTTGAGTTGAGACCATTCTAACTATGAAGGAGGTTTTCCCCCCCAACACCCATACTGGAATTCATCCAATTAAGATACTTTGCTACTAAGGCAAGGGGGTTACTTTCAACTAAGAAACACCCTGATAAACAGCAACAGAAATGGATGGACAGTCACACATATCTCTCACATCCTCAATTCTGTGGACATCATAGAGACAATGAATCAGGTCTAAAGTTGCTCTGCCTAAGGGCTGTCATGTCTTAGGGCTTAATGGTGCTAAATCCCTTCCTTTCATGCTGATAAACCTGAGAAAGCAAAAAACATACATATTAAGGCCTGGCTGACTACCTTGTGTGGAGGCCTTAATACATTGAGAGTCCAAGAATGGGAGTCAGACGTAAAACATAGTTTGGCAAAGAGTTACAAAAGTTAGTCCAGAGTTTTACATTTTAAATAAATAAGGTGTATGGTAGAGTCTAAGGTCCAGGCCAGGGCTCTACACAAGCCAAAGAGAAGGCCCTAAAATGATTGAAAGTTGGTCATGGCACATTTCTAGGTCCCATTCCTGTTCCCAAACTTGAGTGAGGGGTGGAAGATGAGGGAGCCTTTCTCGGTAATGTGGAAGCTCATACTGGGTGTATTCAAGGGGCATAAAAATATCCCTGGTTTGTCCATGCATTGCACTTAAAGAAGCATAGGCAGAAGCCCTCAATCCTTTCTCCAGGGGTCAAAACCAGGGATAGATGCAAGGTTTGTTCGTAGAATGCCACCTGTAGTAGCCATAAAAATGTACCACTGAGATCTTCTGATGCAGGAAGCATGGTTGACTAATAGCCCCAGCTTCCACCCAACTTGGTCCACCACCAAGTTTGCACCAAGTTCATGCTTCCCCCAGGCTGCCAATAGCACTGACTGAACATGGTGCAAATACTAGTGCTGGCCCATTCTTGTGGTACACAATATTTCTCTAACCTTTCTGATGGGTTCAAACTTTCTTTGAACTGTGCTACAGACTGGAACTCTCTCGAGCCAATCCTTTTCCTCCCACTCTCCTTTCACTGGTGTCAGACCTACATTGTAATCTGAAAGCTCTCCCTTGCCTACATCTACTTCTTCCTCTTTATCACCCACAGGCATTTCTCCCAATAAGTTTCTTGCAAATCTAATCCCATCTTGGCATCAGCTTCTTGGAACATTTGAATAGACATAAAGTATACTGTTGATGGGATCCAATAAAGTAGATGGTCAGATGGGTTTCAGGGACTGGATCACTCACCACCTGTTGGGCAAAGAAGATGCCATCCTGAGTTGTAGATGGGAACAGGTATTCCTTTCCACAAGGCGGTAATGCAAATGCTGACTCTTTCATCATTAGTGACCTTGGAAAATGTCCAGTGGAAAGGAACACTATTGCAGGTATGATGATTCTGGCATTTGAAAGAAAGGTCAGCAAAGTTGACTGGTTATTACTAATTTGTATTAATGTCCTACAAATGGATAATGAGATTGAGGGCTGTTAACAAGCAATTGACGGCTAAGTGTAAGAGCCAAAGGATCTTGTCGATAGCTTATAAAGACACAATTTTCTCCTTCAGTAGAAGAGCATGTAATAGGGAAGAACAAATATGACTCCATATTGGATCTGTTTCTTTTACTTTAACCTTTGTATTCTATTGCTTGTGCTACAAGTTAATCACTAAAGGAATGTTGCTTATATCTTAAAGTATACATAATGCCCATCTCCCAGAACACTGCCTTCCCATGCCTGAGAGTTAAGCTGAAATACCCTTGTTTAAGCTCACAAGAAACATCCTGACCCGGGGCCACCTGTGAATGGCTGCAGGAAAGATGAAGTTAACACATCCCCTCCCCAGTCTGGCTGGAACCAGGAAATAGTTACAACAATTTATTGTCTTTCTTACTTTACCTCCTCACCTCCCACTCTTTCCTCTGTAAAAGAAACTAGCATCCAAACTCAGGCAAGATGGTACTTTGGGACACCAGTCCACCATCTTCTTGGTCTGCTGACTTTCAGAATAAAGTTGTCTCTTGATTTATTGGCCTGCTATGTGGTGAGCAGTAAGAGTGTGGACTCAGTAACAAGCAGACACATCAGAGGAGTAGACTCTAGACTTGATAGCAAAAGCCTCAAAATGATTAAATGCCAATCCCAGGCAAGTCTGTCATGCTAAAGTCAGAGCCCTGGTTGGAAAAACCTGGAACCTGAAAAGTAGGATGGAGACATCTGGATGGATACTTCTAAGATGTCAGCTCTGTAGAAACTGAACTCTCAGAAACTGCAGAGGTAGCTCACCCTTCCCTAGTAAGAACTAGCACATCTCTCATGCCGGAAGATATCAACAAGTCCTCACCCCACAAAACAAATGGTTTCCCTTTCAGGAGCTGCCCCAATCTTTTCTCCTGGTTGCCAAGATAATAATCTTTGTTAAATCCCAGGATAACCCAACTGGAGATATGCTGGGCCTGATAAAGAAGGAAATAGATTGTATACTGAAGGAGCTGGAAGAATTAGCTAACACAGATTGGCATGAGCCAGTTTAAGTACCCCTGAGTACTTAGTGAGTACTTACTCAGTGACTACCACTGAGACTAGATTTTGAGCTGCTCGATCAAGGTAGCTGGAACATAACATTGAAGAAGTAAGAATTTATCAATTTGAGGGTACTTTCTTAGGAGATTGATTTAACACCCTGGCAAGCACCCAAGGGATGGGGCAAAGTCATTGCTGGGGTGGCTCTTAGAAGCCGGGAGTAGACAAAGGCTCATGATGGCTGAAGTGGAAATGCCTGTGTTACCTGAAGGATGGTAGAAGAAGGAATAGAGAGGCTGAAGGAATTGAACATGTTGCAATGGACAGACCTTGTGAGGTCAGAAATACTACCAGAAGATTATGTTCCATGGAGGGCCAAGAAAACTCACTATTCACCAAAGCCATCAGGAATGTACTGGTGAGAGGGACACCAGCATCACTAAGAAGCTCAGGGGTGGCTCTCACTTGCTGGCTAGGGCTGAGGGTAGGAGAGGTGGTTACTGCTCATTAATGTCCATGGGAATCATGGAGCCTTGAATTAACAGAGCCAGGTGGCGGCAATTAACTGCCAGAAGCCAGGAGGCTGCAGTCACCATAATGACTGACAGTATTTTTAAGTCAGAAGAGAAGCCAAGGGGGCTTGCTATGTAGCGTGTTGTGGAGATGGTGAACATGGCATGCTTAGGAGGCAAAATAGACAGGTAGTCCACAAAGGCACTGCTTAGCACCTACAACCAGATAAAGCCAAGAATGGAGGAGAAGGCTGAGTATTTGCCCTCATAAAAAGTGTGACCATAAAGGGGTAGCATGAGGGAGATCTTTGTGGTGCCAGAACACATCTTGATTGTGGTGGTGGTTATACAAATATATACATGTGATAAAATGTCATTGAATGATCCACAAGCATACAAAATAAACGAGTGCATGCAAAAATCGGTAAAATATGAGTTAAGATCTGTAGTCTAGTTAATTGTGTTGTGCCAATTGGTTTCCTGGTTTTGACAATAAGCTGTGTAAGATGTCACCATTGATGGAAGCAGGGTGATGAGTATGTGGGACCTCTCTGTACTCTTTTTTCAACTTCTTGCAAGCCTAAAAGTATTTCAAAAGTTAAAAAAAAAAAAGAGCGAGCTTTGGAGCAAGTTCAACTCTCAGAGGCATATTAGCACAAAGAGTAATGGGCACCCTCAGGCTAGAAATGGTGATCTGTGTAGCTGCGGTTTGTCATGAAGCAATAGACACCTGAAAAAATGGAAAAATTATTGCAATTCCACATTTTCATGCAGGGCAACGACAAAGTGTATTTTGAATCCAAAACAAGGAAGATACTTACACGTAGCTGAAACACTCGTTGTATTTTGTTGTTCAGATATGATCAACCAGATTGCTTTTTACAAGCCTAGCGAGCAAGCCAATGTCCAAACTTGTAGCTTGGAAGCAATTTGGAAGAAAATCCCCTGGACATTTCTTTTAAGAAATGCTACATCACCAACAATCTTGATGGCACAGAGGACAGCATCGTGTGGGAAAACATGGACAATTCCAACTCTGAGCTGAAAAGTGATTCAGAATATTCAGGTTATAGATGTGAAGGAATTTTAGAAATACTTTAAGCAATTTATATTCTTTATATTTTTAAAGCACTCATAAGAGTGATATCTGATAAGATACTATGTCTATATAAGACTAAAATAAATCTTTCAATAAGTAAAAATTTTAAATTATAAGTGCAAAGAAAACATTATGGCATGGTTTAATTGGCAGCCTTTTTACTTTCTTAGTGTAGTGATACATAAAATAATGGTACATCTTACACTCAATGACAGATTTGGTGAAATACAGTATCTAGGAATAGCCCTTAACTAGACTTGGGTGAATATCTTTGCTTCCTACAGCCCAGCTCTGACCAAGTCATTCACCTCTGACCTTTACACCTTGAGGATGCTCATGCCTAGATCAGGACCCATGCATCAGCTACTCCTGGAATGAGGCAGCCCACCCCAGACAACTCTCACCTGACCATGATGCAGCTCCATTCCAGACCAGCCCTGCCTTCTGCTCCCCACAACGTGAAGCACTTGTCCTCTTCAACCTCCTCCAATCCCCAGACTTGGACCTCACCTTTTCTCCATCAACACCCCACCCAATTGCTCCAGCCTTTGGCCTGCCTATGGAAGACATTCACAACAAGCAAAAGAATCTGTGAGTCACCTCCAGAAGCCAACAAAGGGGGAAAAGGCCAAGGTTGACCATCATCACCCAGCTGCAGCAGCCATCTGGGAGCAGAAGCAGGTAGGGTTTTCGTCCCATCACATCACGTGATCTGGCACTGCCAGAAGCTCTGGACAAAGCTCCTCGTTCAATCCAGGGTGAGAGAATGCTACTGAGGAGGGTGGGGGCACCTAGGTCTGTTTGGAAACTGTTGGGGTCTCTCTGGGGTCTCGCTATGGGCAAAGACCCACATCTTCATGGTGTGAAGAGCAGACTTGAGAGTTTTGATTTGGCAAACTTGTGTCATGGTGTGAAAGGCAGAAGTGAGAGCCCTGACCTTTGGGTGGACTGTTGCTGTTTATAAGTGCCAAAGGAATGCCTCCTGGCCGGCTCAGCTGCCTAATTGGATGGGGGATTTAGTTTGAATAGAGTACAGGGGAACTTGGAAAAGAAGAAATTTTAGGGTGTGGCATTGTTCAATTGGAGCAAAATTCTCAAATTTTTAATTGGTTTGAAATTAAACGTTTCCAATCAATAACTAGGATCTTTCAATAAATTTGAATGGTTTGGGGTTTGCTTTTCAATGATTTTATGAGTCAAGTAGACTTGTTTCAGGTTTTTTGCAGAGTCATTTCCTTGTTGTGGCTCTTTTGATATTATTACTTTTATTTCAATTTCATTTTAAGATAAGTAGTTTTATTCTGTTTGATTTCTAAAGTTTTTATAAGCCTTTTGAGTTTTTGAATTGGCTCAAAGCAAATATCTCCCGACTGTATTCATTTTTTAAATAAGTTTATTTATTTTATTTGTTTTCATTTTTGGCTGTGTTGTGTCTTCGTTGCTGCTTTCTCTAGTGTCAAGCGGGGGCTACTCTTTGCTTTGGTGCGTGGGCTTCTCATTGCGGTGGCTTCTCTTGTTGCAGAGCATGGGCTCTAGGCGTGTGGGCTTCAGTAGTTGTGGCATGCTGGCTCAGTAGTTGTGGCTCGTGGGCTCTAGAGCGCAGGCTCAGTGGTTGTGGCACACAGGCTTAATTGCACTGCGGCATGTGGGATCTTCCCAGACCAGGGCTTGAACCCTGGTCCAAGAATCCGCCTGCACTGGCAGGCAGATTCTTAACTACTGCGCCACCAGGGAAGCCCCGACTGTATTCATATTTGAACTATTTTATGTTACTGTTCTGGCATCAAAACACTTTTTCATTTGTGGATTCTTAAAAATTCACTTACAATTGAAACAATGATTTTGTTTTGAATGCTTCTTTCATATTCAGTAAGCTTTTCATTTTCACAATTTTATCAGTCTCTGATATTATTTTGATACCATACACCGTTCTATCAAAATTGAGGATGTGAACGTTCCTAGGCTTTCCATTTGGACATTTGATTAATTTTTAAATGCTCTGTGGCATTTTCTAAGCTTTTAAAAAATTATATATTTGCATGTATTTCAGAATTTCAGGAGTTATTCTCTTTCTATTAATTTTTAAAATTGAGATATAATTGACATGTAACACTGTGTAAGTTAAAGGTGTACAGTGTGTTGATTTCATATTGCTATCACTGGTTAACTAACACCTCTATCACCTCACATAATTATCATTTCTTTTTTGTGGTGGGAATAATTAAGATCTAGTCTCTTAGCAAGTTTGATGATCATAATACAGTATTGTTGTCTATATTCACCATACTGTGCATTAGATCTCCAGAACTTATCTACCAGTTGCAAGTTTGTACCCTTAAACAACATCTCTCTTATTCCCCCACCCCCAGTCCCTAGTAACCACCATTCTACTCTGTTTTCAGGAGTTCAGCCTTTTTAGATTTTACATATAAGTGAGATCATACAGTGTTTGTCTTTCTCTGACTTATCTCACTTAGTATAATGTCCTCAAAGTTCATCCATATTGTCATAAATGGCAGGATTTCCTTCTTTCTCATGGCTGAATAACATTCCACTATATATATCTCACATCTTCTTTATCCCTTAGTCCATTGGTGGACACTTAGGTTGTTTCCATATCTTATGTATTGGGAATAATGCTGCAATAAACATGGGAGTGGAAATATCTCTTCAATATCCTGCTTTCATTCCCTTTAGATATATTCTGAGAAGTGCAATTACTGGATCATAGGGTGGTTCTACTTTTAATTTTTGAGGAACCTCCATACTGATTTCCACAGTGACTGTGCCAATTTACATTCCCACCAACAATGCAAGAGTGTTCCCTTTTCTCCACATCCTCACCGACACTTGTTATCTCTTGTCTTTTTGATGATAGCCATTCTAACAGGTGTGAGGTGATAGCTCATTGTGGTTTTGATTTGCATTTCCCTGATAATTAGTGATGTTGAAGATCTTTTCATGTACTTGTTGGTCACGTGGATGTCTTCTTCAGAAAAATTCTTGTTTGGTTTCTCTGCCCATTTATTAATCCTATTGAGGATTTTGTTGTTGACTTGTATGAGTTCTTTATATATTTTGGATATTAACCCCTTATCTGATATATGATTTGCAAATATTTTCTCCCATTTTGTAGGTTGCAATTTTTATATTTTAAATCTCATTTATTTAAGTAAATTATTCCTGCTCTTTTTAGCAGTGTTTTCGTGAAATTTTCAGTTGCAAGTTAGTTTAAAATGCATGCCTCCAATCACCAGTTAACACTTTTGGTAACTTTAATGTATCCTATTTAGATGTTAAAAAAACAGGAGTTGGGACCTCCCTGGTGGCGCAGTGGTTAAGAATCCACCTGCCAATGCAGGGGACACAGGTTCAATTCCCGGTCCCGGAAGATCCCACATGCCGCAGAGCAACTAAGCCCGTGTGCCACAACTACTGAGCCTGTGCTCTAGAGCCCACGAGCCACAACTACTGAGCCCACGTGCCACAACTACTGAAGCCCACGTGCCTAGAGTCCATGCTCCGCAACAAGAGAAGCCACCGCAGTGAGAAGCCCACGCACCACAACGAAGAGTAGCCCCCGCTCGCCACAACTAGAGAAAGTCTGTGTGCAGCAATGAAGATCCAACACAGCCAAAATAATAATAATAATTTTTTTTTAAAAAAAAGCAGGAGTTGAACTATTCATACCACACAGATTATAGCACACTTTTATCATCACTCAGTACAGGCTATTCTCTTTTTTAATTTAATTTAATTTTTTTCCTCTTTTACCCCAAATCCCTACTCTCATTCTCCTCTCTCTACCACAGACACTCTAAATATTTTTGAAATATATCCTAGATGTTTGTATCTTTAAAAATATATATATATGTATGTATATCGTGTTGCTTGATGTCACAACTTTTTAATGCATTTTTTTCTCAAAAATCATTTTTCAGATTTTAGGGTTTTTTCCAGACAGTAATATTCACTTTATAAACCTAGTTTTGTTATATTTTTGATTTTATCATTTATGTCAATGCAGGCTTTAGTCAACATAATGTTCCCAGACCAATGACATTATATTGCTACTTTGTTTTGCTTTCAAAATTGAAGCTTTTATCTAATTGGGCTTGTTTCATATCATGAAAGGCCACTCTCAGTGTCAGGGGCAGGGATGAGGGCTTTTCTCTGGGCAGGGAATGACTGGTAGTGAACTCTGTAGAGTGGCTTGCTGAATCTCTCTTCTAACCCTTCTCTGGTACGCCTTCTTTTATGA
Organism: Delphinus delphis; assembly: GCF_949987515.2. Lineage (NCBI taxonomy): Eukaryota > Metazoa > Chordata > Mammalia > Artiodactyla > Delphinidae > Delphinus > Delphinus delphis. The sequence continues at coordinate 84,654,245 of NC_082704.1, forward strand.
CACAAAATAGCGCTAAAAGCTCTATTTTCTCACTCCTTTTAAACCAGGAAATGGATGTAATTTATGTTCTGCTAATCATATATACTCCTGTGAGAACTGTCTTTGAAAATTTAGTCAAGTGGAGAGGGAGGTGGCAATATGAGAAGCCTCCATTCTGCTGCTGGCACAGGTGGCTCTGGAACAACAGATGTGATGGCAGCTTCCTGATCTCAGGAGCATAGCTAAGGTAGTATATTCCTAGAGTCAACAGTCGTGATGGCCGATTCCTGATTCCAGGATTGTGACTAAGGTAGTGTGATCCTGAACCCAGCTGTCAGGAAAGAAACTTCCTGATTCCCCAGCTTCCTGACTGTGGCAGAGGTAGCCTTCTTCCTAGTGGGGCAGTTCATTTTATTGTTCTAGGAGTCATTTCTGGCAGCTGAGCCTAGAAGTTGCTCCTTCAGCCCTTCTGATAATTTTGTAAGCACCTTATTCCCTCTGTTCAATCCATATCCTGTTAAAGTAACTAGAGTGATTTCTGTTATAGGCAACTGAACTTTGACTAATGCACATGCTGATCAAAATAAACTTCTTCCACAACCTAAGTGTCCAGCGACAGATGAATGAATGGATAAAGAGGATGTCATGTACACACACACACACACACACACACACACACACACACACACAATGGAATACTACTCAGCCATAAAAAAGAACAAAGTTTTGCCATTTGCCACAACATGGATGGAATTGGAGGGCATTATGCTAAGTGAAATAAGTCAGACAAAAAAAGACAAATACTCTATGATATCAGTTATATGTGGAACCTAAAAAATACAACAAACTAGTGACTATAACAAAAAAGAAGCAGACTCACAGATACAGAGAACAAACTAGTGGTTACCTGTGGGGAGAGGGAAGGGGGAGAGGAGTAAGAGGTATAAACTATTAGGTATAAAATAAGCTACAAGAATATATTGTACAACACAGGGAATATAGCCAACATTTTATAGTAACTATAAATGGAGTATAACCTTTAAAAATTGTGAATCACTATATTGTACACGGGTAACTTATATAATGCTGTACAGCATCTATACTTCAATAAAAATAAATTAATTAATTTTTTAAAATAAAGTTCTTCCAATAGGAACACTCTACTGGGAATACCAAGACTAGTGTCCTTTCAGACAACCACTCCCACAAGTTGTTCTTATTTTTAGGGACCTTCATTAAGGCATGTCAGGTACAGAGCCTCTTTCATCACTCACAAATCCCAGACTACTGACCAGATGAAAAGAGTCTATCACATGTGGATGGAGAAACTCTTTTCCTCAGGCAATTAGAACCCCTTATCCTCAATGGAATTTTCTTTTAGTTACTGCATTTCCCATCTCAGAATAAATTGACTTAATAGAAAAATGTGTCACTCTTTTTTGCTCAGGACCCTGACACCAGAGGTTGAGTCCAAAAAGGGAGGAGGTGGGGCTTCCCTGGTGGCGCAGTGATTAAGAATCTGCCTGCATGCAGGGGACATGGGTTCAAACCCTGGTCCAGGAAGATCCCTCATGCCGCAGAGCAACTAATCCCGTGGGCCACAACTACTGAGCCTGCGCTCTAGAGCCCGCGAACCACAACTACTGAGTCCACGTGCCACAACTGCTGAGGCCCGCATGCCTAGAGCCCGTGTTCCACAACAGGAGAAGCCACTGCAATGAAAAGCCCGTATACCGCAACAAAGAGTAACCCTGGCTTGCCACAACTAGAGAAAGCCTGAGCACAGCAACGAAGGCCCAATGCAGCCAAAAATAAACAAATAAATAAATAAATTGTTTTAAAAAGGGGAGGACGTGAGAGGAGAAGAGTGGTATCTACACATCAACTTTAGCAGGGCATCAAAAGAAAAAGAGCAAAATTTGTAAGCTTCAAGGACTTGAGATGTGGGAGCTGGGCAGGCAGGCTCCGTCTATCTCCTTGGGGCCATCTGGAACTGCACAAGCTCTGGAAGGGTCAATCTGCTCAGCCCCTTCAGGGTGAACAAGGCTGTCTACTCACCAGCCCTGCTCCCTGCTTGCCTGGCATCCTCACATCCATCAATTGTCCCATCAATCTGAGAAAGAGGAAGGCATGCTACTATGTAGAATGCTTGTATGTGCAATGCTTCCTGATGTTTGCTAAAGGCTTGATGGATGGGGAGGCCCCTGGGTAGCCCAAAGGAAAGTATGCAAAGGGTGCTAGGCCACACAGACAACTATACAAATGGTACTTCCACCAAATCAGGTCCTAACCAGCCCTTCTCCACCTCTGCATTCATAACATCCCCAGCTGTTCTGTTACTTATCTTTCTTCTGTATTTTTAAGCTTTACTTGCCTAGGCTGATACCCCTGTTTAACCTATACTCTGAGTTTTCTACCTTTTAATTGCATTTCCTAGGCTCCTATTAACTGCCTGCCTGTTAGGATTGTGTCTTTCCCAACTGATAAATTCCTAAACACCTTCCTTTGGGGCCCAGCCCTGGGTTTACTTGCCTGTGACCTTTCCTGAAAGGCAACCCTGATAGAACCTGACCCAGCTCAGACTGAGGGCTTACCAAAGAATACCAATCCCCCCCGCAGCCCCCAACCATCACCTCAGGCATTATTTTTGTATGGCTTTCTGAAATACATTTCAAAGTTAGAGGGTTTGGAAAGGCAGAGTGTATTCCAAGGTTAAGCTCTGTGTACAAGATTGATGATTGACCGGAGAAACCCCTGTACTGGTTAAAGTAATGCTAGCTACTGTAATAAATAAACCCTGAAACAATTTCAGTGGTTTAACATGATAGATTAGATTCTTGCTCCATAAACCCAGTGATGTTGTTCTTGCCTGGCGGTGGCCTTTTTCTATCCTGTGACCTCACGCTTCCCTAGGGCCCCAGGGTTCCCTCCATTAAGCTGGCAGATGGGGAAAGAGACCACGGAGAATGCACAGGCCCTTATTTGGCCATGCAGTTACTCACATTCTACTAGCAAGTACTAGTCACCTGGATGGGGTAGGGGGATGGGGGCCCTGAGAACTGTATCCCCGACTGGGCAGCGGCTCTTAGCCACAGTTCCATTGCCATAGAAAGAGAGCATGAATCTTAGGTGGCCACTGAGCCATCTCAACCACACACGCCTTATTCCTTTTCAAATAATTAGCTTCTAAATCAATCATAGCTGAAGATAAAATGTTAACTTCTATAAAAAGGCAGTGAGGCAAAAGTTCCTGGAAATAAATTCGAAATAAACCCTCTTAATATCTGAAAATCGGCCCGAAATGTATAAGTGGACTTGAAAAGTTTTAAGACTTTTTCATGGTGCATAAAAAATAACACCCTCACTCTTCGCCAACATTTAAATAATTGGTCACAAAGGCTGAAAGGTAAAAATTATCAAAAGTCCTGAAGCTCCTTGATACACAAATTTTTCAAATACTTGGAAAACATTGATGATGAAATAATTGTTAACTTTTGTGTTTTTTTAAGACAGAATGTATGCTTATCCCTGCTGATAAGCTGCTCTTCTGGTTCTGGCAAAACTATCCCCAGCAGGGGTCTGCTCTCCTGAGTACATCTTTGGGGATCATGAAGCCCAGGCCCATTTCCAGGTGGTCAGATAGGCTCGCATTCAAGGAGACTCCATCTGGCTCCTCCCCATGCCTCTCTGGCCTGTGGTCCTCCAGTTAGGCACAGTAAATACCCTCCACCCTAGCCTAACCAGTGGGTGGTGAACACTAGGTCTTTTCATGCAAAGATATCCCTTCATTCACACAAGAGTGTCTATAAGCCACATGTCTGCTACCCTGACCCATAGGCTGTTTTTCTCTATATCTAAACCTTCAAAACAGATTTTGTTCATATTCCCCATAAAGAATCCATTCCCATCAAACAGTGAGGTTTGTAGAATTAAATTGTAGCAGATTTCCTAAGGGGAGATATGTTGAGGTTGGGGGTTGCTCCCATAGAATTTAACTAGCAAGTCGCCATTAGACATATTTCTTCTCTCACATCTTTCTTTTTAGTCTCTAGCTATCAGCTCCCCTTCGTCCCCACTGCCTGCACCTTCTCCCAACACCCTTCCATTTTCCCTGGCTTCATTCTCTCCTTCAGAGGATCTTACCCAGGTCCTCTTGATCTTTCCTCTTGCTCTTTCAGGGAAATTATCGTCTCCTTTAGCTTCTCCTTCTAAACTTGTACACTCCATCCACTACTGAAAGGTCCCCTCACTCCCTGTGACAGGCCATTAATTATATTAAGGTTAATGACTTTGTACCTAGCTCCCCACCCCAACCCCCAAAAAACCCTCTTCTGTTAATAGACCTACCCTCCTTAGAAAGTTGTGTGGTATTACATCTAATTTTCTCTTCTGCTACTTGTGCAGCATAAACATCCTGGTATTGCTCAGCTGATTTTTAGGGGAGACACTGTGTTTTGGGGCACTGGATCTGCAGAAGCCATTCAACTGGATATTGTCAGATATCGAGAGGGGAGGAAATAAAAATTATGGACCATATGTAAAACACATACGACATATTTTCACCGAAAGCTGGTCAACGTGCCTACTCTTGTGACTGAAAATCAATGATTGACCCCTGAAACCGATCGGGTCGTAGGGGAATCCAACCCCCCACAGTTGTTTGTTTACTCCAGCTCTCAGAATCAGACAACTGCCCTGAAGTTCTACTAGATGAAGAAATGGTACAGTGGCACAGATTTATTTAAAAAGTGATTCTTTTTAAAACTGGTTGATGATGCATATAAAAATACTAAGGTTATATACGTTGTAGAACTAAGAGTATGAAAGACTATGACCAGGGCAGCATGTTTGAGTTGGGTTACGTAAAAAAAGGTAAACAAAGATAATTTTGAAAAAAGACACTGCCTCAAATAGTACATGTGCCTAGGTGATTCCTAGGTCCCAAGTCTCCTATGGATCCTGGAAACGTCATGGGGTCCTGGTCCTGGGGCAGAAAGGCCGCAGGAGCCAGCCTATAAAGGTGGGGGCTGGGCTTGCACAAGAGGTTTCTTTCCTCAGCTATATCCTTCCAGTCTGGGAGGACTGAAGGCCAGAAGCACAGTCTTGAGAACTGACCTCCCTAAACTGCTATAAAAACGGACAGGAGCTTATTGGGGATGCCCAGCAATGAGAACAAAATAGGAAAGCTACCGTTAGGGAAGGGATTAGTTCTGAGCTAGAGCAGCCTCTAAAGGGCTCCTGAGAGTGGACTGCGGGCATCTCTTTGCAACTCCACATGCTGTTCATGACTTTATGTTGGCAGCTTGAAATCAGCCCTAGTAGGAGCATTTACACCATGGAAATCGGGCAAATGCTACAAATCAGGGGTTTTCTCTCTCTGAGAGCTGTTTCACCGGTACACCACTGCCTGTGGGCATGTGTTTGTCTAGGGAGGAGACAGGCCTCCCCCATGCAAGCCCCTTTGAATGCCTAGCACCTACCCACCCACTACCTGGAGTGAGCATCTTCTATTGATATTTTCTGTCTGCTGCATCCCTACTTGTTTTCCTTTTGGTACTAACACCCCCTGTTCTTTTCCTTGATCCTGATTATTTATAAATTCCTGTTTTACTCCATGGATTCGCAGTGGGCCCACTCACTCTATGCATAAAGAAAAGTGGGGCATAACTGTACAAATGAAATCCAACCTGACCACGACATCAGGGCATTTTACTGCAGAACAAGGAAAGTTGTGGTTCCATCACCTCCCATCGCCCTTATTAGTATAGGTTACACCTACTGAGCCTTTACTGTGTGCAGGTGCTTTCCATGGATTTTCTCCCTCAATCCCCACAACCACTCTAGGAGCTGGGTGTAATTATCCCCCATTTTACCCATGGGGAAACTGAGACTCAGATCAGCTTCTCTAAGTGAATAGCTAAAGGATACATCGAGCCAAATTCCGAGCCTGAAATTGAACCCAGGTCTGCATGACTGTAAATCCCGTGTTTTATAACCACTTCCTTGCTCCACTCTCAACACATTTATCAGACATCATGATAACAGCGCTGTGGGGGAAGAGAGAAAGCGTTTGGGGACCGTTATCCTGCTTTGCCCAGGCTCAGTCTCATTATACTTCAGACAGTGTGTGGTGAGAGTGCTAAGGAAAAAGAGCCAGCTGACGCGTGGGATTGCCAAGCAACAGCTTATGAAACGAACTCAAACCATGGCAACCAAACACTGCGGACCCAGCAATAGCCTCATTTCATTTACAAGAGTAAGAGGAGGGCTTTGTCAACAACTGATGAGATAAATGAGAAGACTACTAGCTATGCAAGTACAAGGAATTATCATCATCATCATCATCATCATCATCGTTATTATTTTTAGAGCACATGATACCAAATAATCTATGAAAACTATTCCTTGAAAAAATATAGGATTAATCACATCACTATGTCACATATAAACTGCATACACATACATTTTTTTTGTAATGAAAGCTTATTTATTTATTTTTGGCTGTGTTGTGTCTTCATTTCTGTGCGAGGGCTTTCTCTAGTTGCAGCAAGCGGGGTCCACTCTTCATCGCGATGTGCGGGCCTCTCACTGTCGCGGCCTCTCTTGTTGCGGAGCACAAGCTCCAGACGCGCAGGCTCAGTAGTTGTGGCTCACGGGCCTAGTTGCTCCGCGGCGTGTGGGATCTTCCCAGACCAGGGCTTGAACCTGTGTCACCTGCATTGACAGGCAGATGCTCAACCACTGCGCCACCAGGGAAGCCCCACATACATTTTTTTAAATGTGTATCTCTGATATAAAAAATCTCAATCAATTGCCCATTATTTAATAGAGCTATTCATTTTGGGGTGGTAAGGAGGGCTAATAGATGAATAGCCCTCATTTAAAAATCAATTTATTTACAAAGCACCTTCTAATTAATTCCTCACAATAACTCTGTGTGCTTGGTATTGTTTTTCCCACTCCACAGGCAGGGAAAGCATGACATGGGGATTGTAAATGAGTTTTCATAGGGTGCACAGATAATAAAGCACAGATCTAGGACACCCTCCTGCAAAAATGTCGTAAGTCTCAGAACCCTCTGAGAATCTGATCACATCCACTGCCCCTCTTCCTCGAAAAATGCACAAAAATCAACTTATACACTACAGTTTACCTGTAATTCAGTGGGACTCATGGTTCCCGCTGATGTACATCCATGTATTCCAGCTGGGAGAAAAATATTCATTTGTTTTTCTCCATGCTACACAGTGCTCTCAGGGTCTTTTTATTTCTTTTCTTCAGTGCTTACATGAAGCCTACCCCAAATTCAGAGGGTTGTTAGCTAGAAGCCACAGAGAGGGTTAGCAGTTGCAGGCAGAATGGATTGGACATCACTGAGTTGTTCATAATTTCAATCTGCCCCAATTTTGGTGCCTCAAAATTCCATCCTGATATCACCTTTTGTGCACCGCCTTGCTAGGCACGTATCCACCAGAAATGTAGGAACCTGACATCTTTCTGTGAACAAATAACCCCAGAGCCAGTGGCTCTGTCTCTGCCTGGATGTGTTTTGTTCACCTGTTGTGACCTGGACATTGTCTCCGTGCTGTCAGGAAACCTCATGACTGTTCCCGTAATGGGAGGAATGGAGTCGTTACTTGATAGTGACTACCACACCAGTAGGGCAGTGTATTTGTTCTCAGAGGACCTAAAGTGGTTTGCTGAGGACCCACACCAGGCAAACTCTCCACAGACTCTTTTCCTCTCTCAGTCCTAAGGCCCAGACTAAAAGCTAATTGCGTGGCCTTTCTGGTACTCCAGGTCATGCGATTGTGATATGTGCAGATGAGAAGGAACCCAAATCCTGTGGGGGTAGGGGGGTGGGAAAAGACAGAGAGAGAGAGAGAGAGATCAATCTGCTTCTCCTTAAGGCTTCAGTGGAGTCTGAAATGAGGTGGGGGATGGAGTCCCCTGACCTTGGATGTCATTAGTATCTCCCTGCCTCCCTCTCAGCCCTCCCTTCAGTGTGTGGGATTTTTATCTAGTCTGGGATGGCTGGAAGCCTTTGGACAGACCACGTATTCTTCTATGCCTGTAGATAGCCTGGGTCCTTATCTCTTAGTATTCAGAAGACCTAAGATCTCAGGACTCAAAAAGCCTTTCTTACAGTCCTATTTCCTCTGTGTAAATTTTCTGAAATCTCTTCTGAAACTCAAAAGCTGATCTTGGGCTCTTTAAGTCTATTTGCATTTCTGCTAAAATAACTCTACCCTGGGGCAGAAGCCTTGGACGTGCTGAGTCTGAGGCAGGGCCGGGAGTACAAGGGCAAGCTGGAGCTGAGGGGGAAAAACAAAGGTTAATAATTCACAATGTCACACTTTCACAGAAAGAAAGAGAAATAAGTTTGTCAGTAAAGAGATAGGGCTCAAAAGGAAAAAAAAGACCAAGGTAAATTCTAAAAGTGATCCTCTACCTATTTTATTTCTCCCCCAAGAGGAAGCTCCATGTGGAAACAGGAGATTTTAATCTTGTTTTGCCCCCACTGGATGTCCTATCTCCTAGCCCACTAGCCATCATGATCTGGAAGGTATTGTCTTCCACAAGGGTTATGTGCATTCTCTCATTTAAATCTGTAAGATAGTGTTGTTATGCCTATAAGAAGATGAATAAATGAGAATCAGAGAGAAATAAGTAACTTGCTTTTGGTACATAGCTAAGAATTTAAACTGGAATTTACTTTCTGCCAAGCCCAATGCTAATAATCACCAGCCTAACAGTTTCTTTGACCTTGACTCCTATCAGGGTTGGAGGGGTGGGGAAGGAGACAGCCTGTGCAGCCTCAAGGTTAGAGTGTGTCTGGAGCATAAGGGCCTCTTTGTGCACTGGGCCCTGGGACCAGTTGTCTGCGAAGTCCAAGACATTACAAGCACTAGAGGGGCCACACACTATTGGAAGGTGGTGTCACCTATCACTCATAATGTCACCTTCTTTTAGTATGCATGGGTGTGCAGAAAATAGTTAATACAGCAGACCTGAGACCTTGAATTGACTTTACACAACCTTGAGTTGTCTTTAGAAAGGCCTGCTTTCCAGGCTGGCCGTTGGCTGGCATCTGGGAACTTTGCAGTTGAAGGCAGAATACTATCTGCCTAAAGATGTCCACATCCCTGGAACCTATGAATATGTTACTTGGCAACATATTCAACATATATGGCAATGGGATTTTGCAGATGTGATTAAAGTTAAGGGGTTTGAGATGAGGAGATGATCCCAGATTATCTGGGTGTGCCTAATCTAATCACGTGAGTCCTTAAGAGTGGAGAAACTTTCCCAGTTGTGGCCAGAGGGATGAGATGATGGAAGAGGGGTCAGAAAGATGTGCCTTGAGAAGGATTTGACTTACTGTTCTAGCTTCTAAGATGGAGAAAGGGGCCATAAGCCAAGGAATGTGGTGGCCTCTAGAAGCTGGGAACAGCCCTCAGGTTATAGCCTGCAAGAAAACAGGGACCTCTGAACTGAATTCTGCCAACAACCTGAGTAAGCAGGAAACAGACCCTCCTCTAGGGCCTCCGAAAGGAATGCAGCCCTGCTGACACCTGGAATTTAGCCTGGTGAGACCTGTACTGGACTTCTGACTTACAGAACTCTAAGAGAATAAATTTGTATAGTTTAAACTTCTAAGTGTGTGAAAATTTGTCACAGCAGCAATAGAAAATTAACACAGCACCCTACCCGTTCCCTAACTGATAAGTGTGGTTCTCTGTGCTTAACCTGGTTGTACAGAGTCATTTATGCCGAACACCTGCTTTCTTTCTAAGAGTCTGGAATGTTGGTACGTGCTAGGCAGAGAGTGTCCAATGACCATCCCCCAATAAAAAATAAAAAAAAAAAAACTCTTGGACACTGAGTGAGATTCCTTGGGCAAAAACATTGCCCACATATTGTGTGTTTTCATTCCTGGGGAAGAGTGGACTTGATGTGCCCCCTCACAGGAGGAAGAGAGCAGAAGGAAGGAAGGAAGGAAGCCTCCAGACCCTACCTGTGTCTTTTTGTCCTTGCTGATCTTATTGTAGATCCTGCTGCTGTAATAAACCTTAGCTGTGAGGACAATTACATACTGAGTCCCTCGAATCCTTCTAGTGGATCCACTGAATGTGTGGGTGGTCTTGGGGACCCCCAAAATGATGAGGGATGACAGGTGGCATTTTGAGTGGCCAGGAAGTTCCAAAGGGCTATAGAAGATGGGATCTGAAGGCAGACCTTTACATTCCATGTCTCACTCAGGGCTGGTGACTGGTAGAGGCAGGGGCCCTGCACGACTGGTTTCTCTGTTGCCGAGCAACAGTGGTATTTTCCAGAGCAAAGGGGGGGGGGCGGGGGTCCAAACAGGAAGGGCTATGATCCACCACAGCAGAGGTACACCTGCTCCCTCTGCTGGTCTGTGCCTTTCAACAGCCTCAACCAGAGATGGGGACTCACCACTCAGTGATGAGTAGAGCAAATCCCATTTGAAGCCACTGGCTAAGCCTAGCACTGGATGTCAAAGTTCAATTCCAACAGGTCTTCAGACCCAGCCAACTTGAGCAATTCCACTGCATACTGCATGCATTCCTCCTGGAAATATGTTTTTTTAAGGAATCAACTCCCATTTATTCAACTAATTTTTCACAAGCGTGCCAAAGAAATTCAATGAAAAAAGAATAATCTCTTCAACAAGTGAGGCTGGACAATTGACATATGGAAAAAAAGTGAACCTCAGTTACCTGGGTTTGCCAGCCTCCACGGAAATATGTTCTGAGAGCAGAATTTTTTCAAGAAAGTACCTAGTTGGACAGTAAAATCTGGTGGCACACACTTGATTGTCCTTTTCCTCTGAATGGAGACACTGAATGTGTCTGCTTGGGCAGAACCCTCCTGGAGGGGAATCAGAAACCTTATGTGAACCTACAGTTTGGTGTGAGTGAAGCTACCTCTCTCTGGATCTCCCTTATCTAACAAGATATCCCCAAGACAGCATCTTTCAGGCCTCTGCTGAGATTACGAGCCCTAAGAGTCACTGAAAATTTACAACTCATAAGGAAAGTGGCCAGCTTAATTTGTTCCTTCATTGCATCGTTCCTTTAATCATGTATGGAAGCACTGAGCTAGCTACTAGGGATACAGTGGTAAACCAGGCAGACATGGTCCCTGCCCCCATGGAGGGCCCAGCCTAAAAGAACCATCCCATCTGGTCTCACCATGGTCTGCCCCCTGGATAATCAGTATGGACTCTGACCACAGACTCAGGCAGACCTAAATTCCTGGTAGTGCCTGGACCATATCTAGAACCTGTTGCTAGACAGGAAGGGACATGGGTTTCTGAAGTACACACACTCAATATCCTCTCCCTAGGGACAGAGCATCACCCCCCCCCCCCGCCCTATCCAGCCTCTTCTGAAAAGCCTTTCTAAACTTGCAGAATCCCCACACTAAGAGTTCTGCCTCCGTAAGGTGGAAACCAGAAGTCAGCCGAGGGAGAGGTGTGAGCCCTGGGCTCCACTGATCAGATGTTCCCCATCAAGACTTCAGGTCAGGACTTCCCTGGTGGTACAGTGGTTAAGAATCCGCCTGCCAATGCAGGGGACACCAGTTCGATCCCTGGGCCAGGAAGATCCCACATGCCACGAAGCAACTAAGCCTGTGTGTCACAACTACTGAGCCTGCACACCCTAGGGCCCACAAGCCACAACTACTGCTCCCACATGCTGCAACTACTGAAGCCCACATGCTCTAGGGCCCGTGTGTAGCAACTACTGAGTCCAAGTGCTGCAACTACGGAAGTCCATGTGCCTGGAGCCCGTGCTCCGCAACAAGAGAAGCCACCACAATGAGAAGGCCACACACCGCAACAAAGAGTAACCCCTGCTAACCGAAACTAGAGAAAGCCCATGCGCAGCAACAAAAACCCAATGCAGCTAAAAAAAAAAGACTTCAGGTCAGCTAGAGATTATCATACTAAGTGAAGTAAGTCAGAGGGAGTAAGACAAATACCACATGATATCACTTACATGTGGAATTTAAAATATGACACAAATGAACTTATCTAAGAAACAGAAACAGACTCACGGACGTAGAGAACAGACTTGTGGTTGCCAAGCGGGAGGGGTGAGAGAGGGAAGGATTGGGAGTTTGGGATTAGCAGATGCAAACTACTATATATAAAATAGATAAACAACAAGGTCCTACTGTATAGCACAGGGAACTATATTCAATATCCTGTGATAAACCATAATGGAAAAGAATATAAAAAAGAATACATATATGTATAACTGAATCACTTTGCTGTACACCAGAAACTAACACAATGTTTTAAGTGAACTATTCTTCAATAATTTTTTTTAAAAAAGACTTCGGGTCAGGAGAGAGAAACAAGTAAGGAGATAATCATCCAGTGGAATCCATGCCTGGTGAAATGGTAGAGCATGGCTGAGAGATGCTGAGTTTCCACAAGCAACTGTAGTAGATGTTCCAATGGCACAGTCCTGGGTTCAGCCTCAGCAGTACCTGTCCCCAGAGGAGGTGGATTGCACCAACTTCTGACTGCCTAGCCCCCAAGCGAGATAGTCTCACCTGTTGGAGATTTCCTTGTACTCTACCTAATAGCAGTTTTAAAAAATCCCTTTTCTACCTGAAGAAGCCAGAATGGGTTCTGTCACTTGCAACTAAGAAGGTTGATGGATAAAGAGAGGCTTGAAAACGAACAGAAAACCAGTCAATGCGCTGTTTCTCATCGACACTTTCAGGGCTGGGAATCCAAATGGGAAGCAATAAGTAGAGGACAATAAGTCTCATCTAGCTACCTATTTAGAAAGTTGTTTGTTTGTTTATACTCTTTTTCAATTTTAAAAGTCATAGGTCCGCCACCCTCACTAAGGCCAGAACTCATACACTCACCTACCCAAAGCGTTGAGAAGATGCTTCTTATTGGCATTGACATGCCTGCATGGCATACACTGACCACAAGGTGGCAAAAGAGATTATCACATCCAGCCATCCTGTCGTCCTCCGCATCATTATTGCACTAAAGAGAACATTTATTGAGCACCTAGTATGTGCCAGGAACTGTTCCAAGGGGTTGAATGCATTTAGTAATTTACCCCTCACAGTAATGCTGTGAAATAGGTACCATTTCACATGTGAGGAAACAGGTATGTAGATATGTCTGTGTGTCTGTCTATCCTCTAGCTCATCTTTTATTTATCTATCTATATGTCATTTATCTATATCCATTTTCTATCATCTGTATTTACAGATCAATTTATCATCTATATCTTTTGATTTAAAGTTTTCTTTATTATAAAAGTAACACATGCTCATAGTAAAAATATTCAAACGATAATGATTGGTAAGAATTTTTAAACTCTCCTCTTCTCCCTTCCAACCACCCCAGTTACACTGCCTAGTGATAACTACTGTTAACAGTTTCTTGTGTTCTTGTCCATAAATTTACATAGAAATGAAAATTATGTACTCTTCCATAATCATATACAATGAATATGCAAGCATATTTTTATGTATATCCTGCACACACACATACACGGAACCATATCCCACACTGCTCTACAGCATGTACCTCTGTTTAGCACCTCATCCTGGACATCAGATGCAAGCTGAGGCCACTGTTCCTAAGGACCTTGGGTGTGACACTGGCTGCACTCTCCCGTGCACTAGAGAGCAAGTAGTGTGGTCTGGTGTGCTAGAGCCCCAGGTGAGAGTGAGTATTGGAGAGGAAGGGAGTTGACAGGCAGCAGGGTGTGGGGAGATGTGATGGGGTGTGAGGCAAGTCTGTGAGTGGATCACAAGTGGCTGGCCCTCACTTCTAGTGTAGTTGGGCCTCTATCCCTGGTCCTAGAAAAATTCACGTTTGGATACAACCAACATTCACTGTGCCTTTAGAACAGGCCTAGCTCTTTCCTTTGCACACTGCCATTTTTCATCTCATTTAATCTCTGTGGAATCCCTGTGAGGTAGGAATTATCTCTAGTTTACAGGCAAGAAAGCTGACACTCAAAGAGGATCATCTACATATTACAGTTAGACACATAGTTTTTAAGTAGAACCACAAGCCAACTCAGTTCTTTGGATTCTCATTGAGGGCACTGTCCACTGCACTTCACGAAAGGCCTCTGGGGAGAGATTACCTTGTATCTCATGCGGTATTCCGGGAGTACAGGCTTTGTGCCCCCTTATACAACCCTGATTTTCCTCCCTTGTACTTCCCTTCATCCATGTATCCTCCCCCAGCCCTGTGGGGCCAGGGACGGAAGGGTAGCCAAGTCCAGAAACGCCCCTGGGGCTGGGCAATGGGCCCCCAGAGGCCGGGTCCTGAGGAGCGCTGGCAGAAGCTGTGATAGGCCATCATCTTTGAGACTGAGCATGTCCCCATCCCTGTCCCAGGCTCTCCGCCCACCCCAGGTTCTGCTCTGCCCCATAAGGATGAAGCCCCAGCTCCATTCTGGGACAGGCCTGGACCCCAGATCCAGAGGGGTAGAGCTCCCAAGGCCACCGGGCCCGAAGAGGCATGTCCCACGCCCATCTTATTGGTGCTCTGCACAGTCTGTGCCTGCTCCTCGCCTCCTCTTCACCTTTTCCTCGGGCTCCCAAGGCCAAGGGTGGGCTGAGGGTTTGGCAGCCAGCCTTTTGGCCCAGCAGACGCTGAGCCGCCCCGGGAGCAGTGGGAGGAACAAGGCACAGCAAGGCCATGCCTGCTGCTGGCATCTCCCCTACAGCTGAGAGAGGGGCCTGAACTACAGGACACTGTCCCAAGACCCTCAAGCCGTAGCAGAGACCCAGGTCGGGCAGCAGGTGGGAGGGGCGGGGAAGCAGCTTCCATCTGTGGAGCTACCGGTGGGGGGAGTGGGCGGCCACGCGTCTGGGAAGCGCTGCTGCGCTGAGAGCTGCTGGCAGTGGGCAGCAGCACCAAGGGGCCCACGAAGACTGAGCCCAGGACAAGTGGCTTAGGTCTTGGGCAGCTGGGGGATGTTGGGAAGCGACCGCAGGTGCTGGTCCCAGGGAGTGCAGCCCAGGGCAGGCGTCAGCACAAGGCTCAGGAGAAGCAGATAGCCCATGCTCGAGAGCCAGGGAGACTGTTCCAGGAAGAGTCTGGCCCCTGAGTCCTGGTGAAAGCCGGCCTTGGCCCAGTACACACTGCACTGCCCGGCCCGGCCCGTGGGGCTGTGCTGCCTGATTACATTGTGGCAGAGTTCTCCCTGGTTAGCGCTGGATATCACCCCTCCACCTGGCCCCTTCCTCCAGGTAGGGGGATGTGCCTATGCCTCCTGGGGTCAGCAGCAGGAGGTGCTTGTCAGGAATCAGGAGCCCCTAAGGAGGATAGGATGCTGGTTCCCATCAGGTTGCCTCTGTACTGGTACTCCCAGGGTGCCGGGAGGGTTGCCACCCCTCAGGTGAGGTAGACAGACAGGGGGTGCCATATCCTGCATGCTCTGGGGTTTTGTTTCACACACCAGGTCAAGAGGAACAGAACCACCACAGCTGAGGTCCCAAGAGCCGCCCTGGTGCCTCCTCTTCCTAAGCCTACTCTTGCTTCAATTTCTTGAAGCACCCCAGCATCTTTCCAACAAATGCCTGCCCTTTGTGGCCTGCAATGAAACACTAAAATTGGTTCCCTGCTTTCATGAGGCACCAGGTTAATGGACTCTTCCCATCCATCTGGTATTTCTCTCCTGCCCCCAGAGGACCCATACAGAAACTGAGCATAGCATCCAGGTCATATTAGGTTTCCTTGTATCTTACAGCAATCCAGTGCGTGGTGATGGATTGGGAGGTGTAAAAACCTGAAGGAAGGACCAGTATCAGTGCTAGGTTACCCTAAAGACCAACTAAGCAAGTGTTTAGCTCACCAGCAGGAAGGGGGCTCCCAGCAATGAGAAAGAGATTGTTAGAAACATTTGATACTTGAATTTGATATTCAAAGAAACAGCAAAATCAACATCATGGGGGAAATATAAAAACTTTACCATCAATTTTTATCATGAAATGTATTGATACATGGCAAGTGTAAATGAGAGCACTCCATAATCTTTCTGAGCCTCAGAGCCTCTAAGGATCTTAATGTGACCCTGGCAGAATGTCTTCAGGCCTGGCTGTACCCTGGCCAAGGAGGGGAATCAAATGAGAGCTCCTGCTTCCCCTGATAGGGGTTCATGTGCACCTCAGAACACAAGATGGCTGCAAAGTAAGTGACCACAAGCTTCTCTCTGAAAATATTTTAAATTTAACAAAAGATTTTTATTACTTTAGAAAAGCAAATATAACCATGGTTAAAATTCAGAAATCATAACAGGGTATAAAGGGAAAAGTAGAAGTCCTCCTGTCTGCTTTCTAATCTTACCCATTCCTCTACTCAGAGAAATTTACATAGCCTTCATGTTACTGTGGAAAGGTGTCCTGTTCCTATCCAAAGCCAACCCCTCCAATCGTGCTTGGATCCCTCCCCTATGGCCTTATCCTTCCATCCTCTACTGGACCATTCTCACCAGCACACAAACATGCCTTCATATCACTCTACAAAAAAATAATCCCCCCTTGACCTTGTGCCGGCCTCCCAGCTAAACTTCCATTTCCTTCTTCTTTACCATCAAAACTCCTCAAAATACATTTCTATAACATCAACAAAACCAAAAGACAACCTACTGAATGGGAGAAAATATTTGCAAATG
This sequence comes from Delphinus delphis, assembly GCF_949987515.2. Lineage (NCBI taxonomy): Eukaryota > Metazoa > Chordata > Mammalia > Artiodactyla > Delphinidae > Delphinus > Delphinus delphis. The sequence continues at coordinate 84,670,921 of NC_082704.1, forward strand.
ATATGACTGATAAGGAATTAATATCCAAAATACATAAACAGCTCATACAACTCAACATTAAAAAAAGAAATAACCCAATTAAAAAATGAGCAGATCTAAATAGACATTTCTCCAAAGAAGACCTACAGATTTGTAACAGGCACATGAAAAGATGCTCAACATCACTAATTATTAGAGAAATGCAAATCAAAACAATGAGTTATTAACTCACACCTATCAGAATGACTGTCATCAAAAAGACCACAAATAACAAATGTTGGCAAGGATGTGGAGAAAAAGGAACCCTCTTTCACTGTTGGTGAGAATGTAAATTGGTGCAGCCATTACGGAAAACAGTACGGAGGTTCCTCAAAAAACTAAAAATAGACCTACTATATGATCCAGCAATCCTGCTCTTCGGTATTTAACAGAGAAAAATGAAAACACTAATTAGAAAAGACACATGCACCCCAATGTTTATAGTAGTATTATTTACAATAGCTAAGATACAGAAGCAAACTAAGTGTCCATCAACAGATGAATGGATAAAGAAGATGTGGTATATAATTACAATGGAATATTACTCAGCCATAAAAAAGAATGAAATCATGTCATTTGCAGCAACATGGATGGACTTGGAGGGTATTATTCTTAGTGAACTAAGTCAGACAGAGAAAGACAAATGCTGTATGATATCACTTATAGTTGGAATCTAAAAACTACAACAAACTAGTGAATATAACAAAACAGAAACAGAGTCACAGACACAGAACTAATGGTTACCAGTGGGGAGAGGGAAGTGGGAAGGGGCAAGATAGGGGTAGGATATTAAAAGATGTTGATTAACTATGTATAAGATAAATAAGCTACAAGGATATATTGTACAGCACAGGGAATATAGCCAATATTTTATAACTATAAACAGAGTATAACCTTTAAAAATCATCAATCACTATGTTGTACACCTCAAACTTACATTGTACATCAACTGTACCTCAATAAAAAATATGTTTCTATAATTACTATCTCCACTTGCTCACCTCCCATTCTCACTTAATCCTCTTCAGTCAGGCTTTTCTCTCTATAACTCCCACTAAAATGGCTCTTATCAAGGTCTCTGGTGACATGTCTTGCCAAACTAACCATAAATTTCCTTATACCTTTCTTGCATGACCTCTCACCAGCATTTCAAATTGTTGACCATTTATTATTCCCTTAAACACTTTATTTCCTTTAGATTTTGATACCCCACCTAGTTTCTTCCTACCTCTCTGGCAGTCCTTTTTCTCAATCCTTTTCTTTGTAGGTTCTACCATTTGTAGAGTGCTCCAAGGCCCTGCCCGTGGCTCTATTCTCTCTATGTAATCTCTCCCTAGATGAGTTCCTGTGGACTCATAGCTTCAAATGCTATCTATAACCTTAATGAATTTCAAAGTTACTAAATTCATCATATCCAAATGCCTACTGACAACAGGACAACAAGACAATAGGCAATAAGTAACACATTTTAAAGAGCAGGAGATAATACGTCTCCTCACCTTGCTAGCCTAGCCAGTCTACATAAAGACGAGTAGAAGTTTGAAAAGTCCTTAAACAGGGATTTGTTGAAATAAAATACCTAAATTGTGAGTTGTCAACTTGGTGAGGGCTGATGTGAAATGAATCATCTCTACACTAAGTTGGAGGGAGGGTAAATTACCCACCCCATCTGAAACCAAATGAATTGGGATCCAAGAGATACACTGAAAGACATTTGAAATATATTTAAAAGGGAAGGCTGGCATCCCACCAGCTGTATGCTCACTGAGTTGTAGAAAATCAGAAACCCATTCTAGTGCTGCAACCAGAATGAAATGTGATGACCAAGTTTTTAGAGCTTGAAGTATATCCCCTGGAAACAGGAACCTGGTTTTAGCCTAGAGAAGTTTCAGGGAGAAAGGCTTGTAGAGCTGCCAGTGACAGCTGGGAGAAAAGAAACCACGGCCTAGGAACATGCTCTACTACCACTATGTGGGTATGGCAAGAATGAACTAGTTTCCTATAGGCCAAGTGGAGGCTGAGGAAGGCAGCAAGACTTGAGCCATTGCCCAAGGGTTCCTTGCCTTGTCAGGGCAAGGGGACCACAGCACTAAAATCTTGTGAAGTGTAGGAGCAGGATAGGAACATGAAGTTAGGCAGAGTACACCACTCACATTCAACAACTGAATACACATTCTTTTTAAGCACATATGGAATTTTTTACAAAAATTGACCATATGCTGGGTCATAAAACACATCTCAACAAATTCCAAAGAACTGAAATACAGTGTATATCCTCTCACACATAATTGCACTGAAAGGAGTATGTATTGAATATGTTGTTGAATACAGAGTTTTATATATTTCCATTAGATAAAATTTGTTAATTACGACGTACAAATCTTACATATCCTTACTGATATCGCCTTGTGGTTTTGCCAATTTTTCCATCACATTTTGAAGCCGTGCTATTAGGTTCATATTTAAAACTGTTAAATCTTCCTGATAAATTCAATTTTTCTATACGAGGTATCCCTTATTTCTAGAAATGCCTATTTATCTCAAAGCCTATTTTTAGTTATTCTGTGTAGAATATCATTTGCCCATCCTTTTATTTTCAACTTTTCTGAATTCTTATGTTTTAGCTGTATCTCTTCTAAACAGTTATATCAGTTATTTGTGCTGCATAACAAAAAGTTAGAAAGTGCTCAAATGTTTAAAAGTTAAGAAATACACTTAGAAGTAATCCAAAGTCCAAAGAAATCAGAATGAAAATTAGAACATACTTTGAGTTGAGTAACAAAAATACTACATATCAAAACTTGTGAGATGAAGCTAAAGCCCTATTTAGAGAGAATATTATAATTTTAAAGTATATCTTTAAAAGGCTGAAAATTAATGAGCCGAACATCTTAAGGAGTTAGAAAAAGAACAGCAGATTAAATAGAGAAAGAAGAAAAGAAATAATAAAGCTGAGAAATGAAACAGAATAGGGTCAACATAGCCAAAAATTGGTTTTATTGAAAAGACTAGAAAAAAAATCAGTAAACCTCTGGTGAGGCTGATTTAAAATGCAAGAGAGAAGGCACAATTTATCAGTACTAAGAATGAAAATGGCAGTATCATTACAGATTCCGCAGACATTAAGAGGATAATGAGAGGACATTATGGACAACTTCGTGTAATGAAAATTTAGATAACATAGCCAAAATCCTATAAAAATAAAACTTACCCAAACTGACTGAAGAATAGAAAATAAGATATCGATTCATTAATTAAAAACTGTCCTAATAAGAGAACTCCAGGCCCAGATGGCCTCACTGACAAATTCTATCAAACATTTAAGAAATATTTCCAATGTTAGATGAATTCTACCAGGAAATAGAAAAAGAAGCTATCTACATCAACTCACTTTATAAAGCTGGAATAACCCTTGATATCAAAACTCAATATGGAGGGACTTCCCTGGTAGTCCAGTGGTTAAGACTCTGTGCTCCCAATGCAGGGGGCCCGGGTTTGATCCCTGGTCAGGGAACTAAATACTGCATGCCGCAACTAAAGATCCCGCGTGCCACAACTAAGACCTGGTGCAGCCTAATAAATTAATTAATTAATTTTTAAAAAAACAATACAGAGAGTACATTAAAAAATTATGGGCCAATCTAACTCATAAACAAAGATGCAAAAATCCTAAACAAAACATTAGGAAAAGGAATCCAATGATACAGAAAAAGGACAATATATCATGACTCAAATTGGGTTTTTTTTCTAGGAATGCCACATTAACAGATTAATGGAGAAACATCGTAAGATTGCCTCAATAGATGAGGAATGAGTGTTTGATAAAATTCAACAAATATTCATGGTAAGTACTCTTAGCAAACTAGGAATACAAAGGAACTTCCTTAATCTAATAGAAGAGATCTAATAAAAACCTGTAGTATACATCACAGTGAAATGCTGAAAGTTTTCCCTTTGAGGTCAGGAATATGACAAAGATGTCTACTGTCATCGCTTCTATTCAACACTGTACTGAAAGGGTCCAGCCGGTGTCATAAGGTAAGGCAACAAAAGGTAGAAAGATTTAAAAGGAAGAAACAAAACTGTCATTATTTGCATACAGTATGATTGGGTATGTAGAAAATCCAAAAGAATGTAGACATAAACTGTTAGTATAAGTTTAGCAAAGTTGCCAGACATAAAATCATTATACAAAAATAAATAGCACTTCTACAGACCAGCTCTAAACATAACATGAAGAGTCTTTTGAGATACCACTTACAATAGTATCAAGTTCCTAGGAATAGACTGAACCAAAGATGTGCATGATTTCTTCCGAGAAAACTGTAAAACTTTATTGAGAGAATTTAACAAGCCAAATTATCAATATAACAACAGCATTTATGGCTTCAGCTTGTCTTCTTTTTAACTTATGACTGTCCATCACCTAAAACATAAACATAACAGTTGTACATTACTTAGCAGAACTTTACTTAGACAATAAAAAAGGTACACAAAGCACACTACAGTTTTGGTTTTATAACATGAAACTAAAACCAGAACCCTGACAACTGCACAGGCTTCTATGCTACATGTACATTTTCAGGCATATGAGCACTAATTTTTTAATGCATCATTCTTTTTGGTGGTGTGAAGAAACATAGATTCCTCAAGCCCAGAACAAATTAAATCCTATGAGCCTATTTAAAGATAATTTAAGTAGAGAACAAAAACTGCCAGTGATTTCAGTTAAAATAAAATCAACCTAACAAAAACTCCAAGAGGTAAAACAAGCAAGCAAACCCAGTGTTATTCAAATGCATCGACTTTAAGTATCCTTCTAATTACATATATTAGTTCAAATAATAATGTCATACTTGGAACTGTTCAAAGAGAAGACAAAGAACAGCATTCCATTTGGTTTGTCTCTTTTGTGCAAAAGTACTTCAATGATCCAGCTCAACCTTTATATGGCCTATATATAGAAAGGTGGCATTTGTTCCATTCACACTTGTTGTCCTGGAGTAAGCAGTAGTGGCCCTCCCTTTAACTCTCAAAAGTATCCCAGTTTGGATGATAAAAATTACACGGTCACACTAGTTTTAAGCCACGACCATCATATATGACATTAAAATGTGAGGAAAAATACTACCATTTCTCAGCCTGGCTCACAATTTCAAAAACAACAACAACAAACGAACCTGGAAAAGCCCAAACATACAGATCCATATGATTTTTTGGCATCTAAAAGATAGTGATTTTTGAGAAACAGTTCTGGCAAATTCAAAACCAAAACATCAATACTATTGTATTGTTTAGATACCCAATTAGCACTGGGGTACGTTAATTTATGTACTTTAAAAAGTATTTGATCATTTGCCTTGGGTTTTAAAGGACTTCTACTCCAAAGTAATAATACTTTCATGTTTTATAATTCAACAATATGGACTTGACAATTCATTTCTTCCTGATACTGTCTTTGAATCAAGCATTTGGTGTCAGAACTACCTTTCAAATAATCTGTGTGTGTGCGATTTGCTACTAAAGTATAAAAATATTGTAGAAAACAACTACTCCATGACTTGCAATCTTAATAGATAACATACCTGCTTCTGGAATTTTAGCAGGCACTAGATTAGGTGGAATCTTCCCCTTCACATCAGGGTCATTCCCGTGCTCACCCCCAGTCTTTTCCAGACCCATTTCCTGGCTTGCACCTTCCAATTAAGGTTGATATAAATAGACAGTTATTAATATAAGTGGTAAACCATAAATTAATGTTATTAAATAAAGCACTGTAGGTTAGTATTATAATAAATGTGATGCATAAGAATGCAATGAGCACTAAAGAGTTTTTTGCTAGAAAATGAAGTTGTGTTTCTCATATATTACCTCCTCTATGAAGCATGTTTCTTTCTAAAACTGTTTAAAACAAACTTAGTTGTCACGTTTGTAACCTATATACACATGTATAATTGCACTTATCTCATCAGATCAGCTATTTGTTTACGTGAATTTCTCTGACAAGAGAAACTCAAGATAGAAGTTGTGAACTCAAGACAGAAATCATTCTCATTTGTATTTACATCCTTAGCACCTAGTACATTACCTGCCACCAAGCAGGTCTCAATAAATGAGTGAAAAAAAAGTCTTTAAAAATAGCAAGATGAGACAAACCCAAACTGAAGAAAATTCTACAAAACACCCGGTTTGGACTCCAAAAGATGTCAATCTTTTGGACAAAGAAAGACAAAGAAATATTGAGGTACACTTCCAGGTTAAAGGAATCCAAAGAGAGGTGACAACTAAATGCAACAGGTAGCCTTGGATTGGATCCTGGATCAGGAAAAAATAATGCTATAAAAAACATTACTAGACCAACTGACCACATATTAGATAATCATGTTTTCTCAATGTTAAATTTCCTGCATTTGATCACTGTACTGGGTTATGTAAGAGAATACCCTTGATTTTAGGAGGCACTTATTGAATTACGTAGCGAGTGAAGAGTTGTATTTGAAATTTACTCTCAAATGGTTTGGCAATAAAAATATGTATGTTAATACCTAAAGCAAGGACACTATATGGCAAAATATTAGCAATTGCTGAATCAAGGTAAAGAGGATACAGAAGTACACTGTGCTTTCTTATAACTTTTCTGTACTTTTAAAAACTTTTCTAAGTAAAAAGTTAAAAAGAATATGTGACAACTAAATTATGGCTCAGGAAGACAAAAATATTGAAGACTTTAACAGCAACTAGGAAAGGATTTAATTTTTTATTTCTCTGCACTATGAAAAAATTTTGAAATTACAATGTAAGAGCTAACCAGAATATATCTAGGTTTGCTCAAACTTTTGATGCAATGACTTAACCCTGAAAACAACATTCCAAAAAGATCAAGTTTAACTAGAAAAATAGTGTATAATTTTGTCTACATTTAATGTTTCTTCCTTTGATTTGCTAATTTAGAGCCTTGGCAAGGACTGTATTTTCCAAGAATGTCAAATAATTTAAAACATAGGTGGGTAAAATGCTGAAAGAGGGAAAACTTATCACAGAGAGGGACTGCAGTCAGCTGCAAACTATATCTTTCCCTTACCAAACAGGTTTCCAGCCAATTTTCAGGGAACCCTTCATACCTGTTACTAGTATAGCATCATAAATGAAATACAAATTGTCTCTCCATCCCCCTTTACCTTGAACCACAGATGTTCCTCCTTCTTTCTCTTGTCCAGGTTCAATATCCACATTCCCAGTTGGTGGTTCCTTTTGTTGAGATTTTTTGCCACCTAGTTTTGGGGCCTTGGGAGAGGGTAGGTGCAAATAAGAAGTATTGTTATTAATACTATAACAAGAGAAGGCACAAATATACATACTACATGGACGTAACTAATCACCAATCTGAAGAGGCTTTTCCTATATCTTTGTCCATAAGTACTCTTAATAAAGTTACTCTTCCTATATAGAAAATAATCTAAGAAAGGAGTTATCTGCAAGGACCAATAATTCTGGAAACCATTTTCATCTTTTCTGGGCTGTGTGTTATTTGTTAATTAATAAGCACAACAAGGAAGTCATAGAGGTGATTTCCAGGCTCATATCAATATACACATCCAGGCAATGTCAGAATATAAGTCTACTTGCTCAATGTCTCAGTCATGAGATTCATTTTTCAACCATTCAACCATTCTCAGCAAGATAGCCCTTTATACAACAGATCTAAATTGGTTCAACAACTTTTTCGATTTTCTTTTATTAATTTCTGTCAAGGGAAGTAAGATATTAAAGCACTCACAACCACAGGTTCAACCGTATTGGAAGACTCTTGACCATCTCCCCTTCCTCTAGATCTTGATCTTACTCGTCCACTCATATTTCACACTGAAAGTAGAAAATGGTGAACTGAAGAATGTAATTTAAAAAGACTATACTGAATTATTACCATGCTGACTGGAAATTCTTTTTTACATCTGGTGAGATTTCCAAAGTAAGTCTTGAATTAATAATAACTGCCTGCTTGCCAATAACATCAAATAAGGCTGTCAGCAAACCCCTCTGTTTCTCTCACAGCCAATTTGGCAGAGAAGGGACCTTCAAGTACTTGACTGAAAAAAAAAAAAAAGGTACGACTTAAGAGATTCAGTTTCACTCACGAACTCTCCAATACGGAGAGATTTTGTAATATACAGCCACGCCCAGCTTCCCACTGCTGACTCTGGATTCTGTGCTGGTCTGCAGTTCCAGGGCCTCCAGGACCCAGATACCGCAAATAACGCCGCCATGACTCGCTCTACCTTCATCTGAACCCCCTGACCTCCACCGCCCACCGCCCTCCCTTTCCTGCCACCAGGACAAGAGCTATGGTGGCCATGACACCTGTGGGGAGGACGACGACCTCGAGGACCTTCCTCCTCAAAGGCCATAGATCGCACCGCCTGACCCGCCCGAAGCCCGCTGGCTCCCCCTCACACACACGCACACTTAGACTCCAGGCAGGACAGATCTGTGGACCTACCTGGTGAGTTTCACCAGGCAGAGAGAACCGAGACGTTAAGACGCAACCTTTACAGCTACGCACGCAAACTGCACAAGGGCCGCTGGGAAGGCGCGCAGCCCTGGGCATGCGCACTGCGTCTCGCGTGTGCCGCGTGGGCTTTCCTCGCCCTCCCACGGACCAAGGAGTCCCGGATGTGTGGTCTGTCTGCAGTTCTGGTGCCTCCAAGGCTCAGACACCTCAAGTCGTGGCCCCAAGCCTTGCTCTACTTTCAACTGCCCCACTCCCCTCTGTGGCCCACCGTTCTCCATTGCTCCGCCCCACCGCAAAGGGCCATAGCCACGATGCCTGTAGAGAGCAAGACAACGACCTCAAGGACCTTCCTCCCGGGGGGCCAAGTATCGCGCTGCACCCACCCACCCGAATCCCGCTGGCTCACACTCATTAACATCTATTCACACACCAGCTGTGACACAGCTGAGAGCCTGGTGGAGAATCAGAAAGGAAATGAAAATGCTACCTACCTTTCTTTGCCACTTAAACGCGACTTCTGCGGAGTCGTCTCCACCTGCCAAGCCCAAGCCTCGGAGGTAAGCAAGGTAACTCCCACACGCAGACGCAGTAATGTGTGTGTCACGTGGGCTGTGGTTGCAGCCCTCTCTGACCAGGTAGAGGCTCCGCCCTGCCTGGAAGAGAGTGTTGCTTCCCAGTCCCAAAAGGGACTTTGTCTTTCCCTTCTCCACACCAAAAATCTTTCAGTTCTTCTGTGTCTAGAACGTTCCAAGCCCTGATTGAACTCTCCAAATTCTTCTCTCAGTGAGGCTGCTTCAGTGGCTCTCAAGAGAGTCCTTAGTCTCCCCAGAGATGAGTGAAAGCTTTTAGGGTCTGAAAGAGTACAAAGGCATTTTTAAGCATGAGAGGGATCCAGAAAATGTAAAGAAAAGGATTAATAAATCCAAATACATAAGCCTTAAAACATCCTGTGACCCAACATTTCTACTTCTAGAACTTTATGTTAAGGTAACTATATTGGATGTGAACAAACATTTAGATACATGGGACTTCCAAAGCAGCTTATTTTATAAAAGCATGGTCATGGACTTGCTATAGAAGTAAACCGAGGCACGTTTGAAATATGGCTGTCCATCAAAACGAATGCTGAATGTTTGCTGTCATAGTGGTGCTGCTCACGGTGTTATTAACTAGAAACAGCCGGTTATGGGGCATTGCGTATGTGCGGCATGATTCCAGAAGAAGTGGGAGGCTTTGGAAAAGTTCACCAGCACGACCACACCACCAACCCTCCTCTCAGATAGTAAATATGCTTTGTTTTCCTGAAGTCAGGAGCTTCCAGGGCTCCAAAGACATCTGGTTTTCCAAGGGTAACCCAGCAGATAAAATGCAGCCCTCAGGGTTGTAGGTCTTCTGCACCTGGTGCACCTCAAAGGGTTTCGACATCACCTAGGTGGTCTGGTCCTCTGCTGTCAGGGAAGGGGTGGGGGGAGGGGAGGGGGAGGACAGCAGCCCACTGCTCCTGCTTTGGGCGAACAAAGGTAGGTGGGTACCTGCAGGACAGGAAGGAGTTTGCCCGGCCTTTCCCTACCCCTCCCCCCCTCATAAAAAACCCTTTTCTGTACTTGCATGTCCAGGACAGTTCCCAGGCCCTGCAGGTTACCTTTAGAGAAGCACATATTCTTTGAGAGTTAGAAAGATCCCTGTGGCAAAAATAGAATTGCCACATCCCTCCCTTTCTCCCTCCCTCTCCCCCATCCTCTCATACAGACAAGCTATGGAGTTAGAGCCAAGTATAAATATATAATTCTTCCTTGATCTCACCAATCAGGGATAACCAGTTTTAATATCTAGTCAGGAGCTGCTTCTACAACTCAGATTTTTATGTGTATGAAATAAAGATTTATTGAGAAGGACTGAGTTCACATTGTCTTTAATCAGCATTAACTGTGGATACTAACCTCAGTCTGTTTCTCCTCATGTAAAGCACTTTAATTGGCTCTTAGTCATTTCTTCTAACCTCCTTGAAAGGCTATCTGCAGCCCAGCTCCCTGACCTTAGGGCTTTGTCTATATGCAGCAGCTATGTTCTCTGAGTAGGATCAAGTTTCTCCAGGACACTGCGAAGAAGTTGGAGGGAAGATGGGGTCCTTTCTGTGTGAGAGCTTGGAGTCTGAACTGAAGAAGCAACCCTGGCTTGCCCAGTGCCGCAAGCCTTCCTGGGTAACCTCATCCTCAGGTAGTATTAGTGCAGAGCATGTTCTCTCACCAAGGACAATTGGGTACTCCCAAGCCCTTGTTTGTATCATTGTGATGATTGTAGATATCACTTCATTTTGTTTTATGACACAAGTGATACCTGCTCCTTACAAATAATTCAGTCATGAAGAATTGGCCAGTGCCACTGTCTTTGACATTATTTAAATCCCAGAGTAAGTTCACCCAACTCTGGGTAGAATTAACGCTTGGTGATAATGGTGTTGCTAGGTCCACTGAGGGGGCCACAAGGCATCCCCTCCTGTCCCTCCACGCTCCCCTTCCTCACGTTAGCAGAAAAAAAAAAGGATGTACCTTTTGTACATCCATTTGCCACAGAGATGATTATCAAGAGTGGGAACTGGCAGGTGTGCCCAATGTGAAGTGGAGCAGGTGTCAAGGTCAAGGCCCAGGTGGTGCATGGGCCGAAGGTGAGCTCTGTGCAGACTGTTCAGAAACCCAATGGGAGAAGTATGGGAAATGCTACCTGGGCCAGCTGTGAACGGGACGCACAGGCACAAGGCTACGATGAAGCTGTGGTGAGGTGGCAGCTGTGGCTGTGCGGTGGGTGGGATGATGACTCGGCCCATTTCCAATACCTGGAGGAAGGAAAGATTCAGGGTTACATGCTGACCACAGGTGTGTGCTCCAGAGGGAGACGATGGTGGTTGGGAGTACTCTGGCCTTCTGGCCTCGGGTACCAGCCCTGTGGATCTGGGGATGGGCCGGACCTGGGAGAGTTACTGCCCGCAACCATCATCCTCACCTGAAGTTGGGGGAAATCCCAACAGCCAGCCTTGTAGAGAGAGAGCAGTAGAGAGTGCATGAGGGGTGTCTTTGTTGAGCCCCAACAGCTTGTGTAACCCGTCCCCACCCCATTAGATGGTGGGGAGGAAGCAGGTTTAGAGGTTCATGAGAAACTCCTAATACTCTCAGTGTCTCTCAGTAATGCACTAAGCACCCTTTCCCAGCAATCTGCCTTTTGGAACTCATCCTAAAGATATATTCATCCAAGTAGACTGCAGTAAATACACAACAGTTGCAAAAGTGAAAACTCAAAAGTGCCTGTGTGTTCAGCAGTGTACTTGCTCATATGAATTACAGTAAAACTAGACCATGGAAATTTTGCAGCCCATGAAGAATTAGATAAATTAACATGTATTGATATAGAATGATATCCGTTAATTAAAGTTAAGTAGTACAAAAAAGGCTGTAGAACACTCTAGTGTGATTCTATGGTTTTAAGCAGACACATGACTATGTGTATGTATTTATGTTGATTTGCTCATGGTCTTTTTAGTAGTGTAAGTAAAATTGGAATGAACATCCTATACTTGTGCTGTGGCATGCTTTTCTCATACTTTCTTAGGATGTATTCCTGGAAATTGAATTGCTAGGTGAAAGGAAAGTGGGCGTTTAAACGTTTTTAATGTGTATTGCTAGATGAGTCAAAAAAGTGAGAAACCATTTTACACTCCAGCTTGTGTACAAGAAGTCCTGTTTTCTTCCAACCTTGCAATTGTTGGGTATAACATTAGTTCTTTTTCTCCTATTCTGATGGACACTAGTATCTGAATTTGCATTATTATAAATAAGCTTTAACATTATTATTCAAGTAATGCATGCTCATAGTAAAAACAAAAAGTAAAATTGGAAAGAGAATTAAGAATCAATCTTGGTACATGACTCTTTTTGAATTATGGTTTTCTCAGGGTATATGCCCAGTAGTGGGATTGCTGGGTCATATGGTAGTTCTATTTGTAGCTTTTTAAGGAATCTCCATACTGTTCTCCACAGTGGCTGTATCAATTTACATTCCCACCAACAGTGTAAGAGGGTTCCCTTTTCTCATAGCACAGGGAGATCAGCTCGGTGCTTTGTGACCGCCTGGAGGGGTGGGATAGGGAGGGTGGGAGGGAGGGAGACGCAAGCGGGAAGAGATATGGGAACATATGTATATATATATAACTGATTCATTTTGTTGTGAAGCTGAAACTAACATACCATTGTAAAGCAATTATACTCCAATAAAGATGTCTAAAAAAAAAAAAAGAATCAATCTTATAACTTGAGCATCCATTAAAAACCACTCTGCTATTTTAGCGCATATAGTTAGATATATATGTCTCACACATTCATTCTAGATTATCATCCATGCTGCAGCAAACATCCTCATGGATCATTCCCTACCCACTTCCTTAAATATTTCTTTAGGAAAAATAATCATACATAAACGAAAAGGGGCTCGAGAGTATTTCCAACTTGTCCAACATCACACCCTTGGCAAGGTATTCCAGGCATTAAACCTGTGTCTTTTTGCTCCCATTGCCTTTGCTTGTTTCTTTACATTGCTGACTGCTGGTTCCCTTGAATCCCTTAACTCAAGGAAAAGCTTAGCAACCCCATGACCACCATCCATGAGAGGTGATGTGGTGTAAGTACCCACGTGTGCGAGATGTAGCAGTCCCTGAAGGAACATAATGAGCTAAGTCATGGAACCTGGCAGGCCCTGACATGCTTGGCAACCGCAGAGGTCACTGAGGCTGGAGACTCAGGCTGTGGGTGAAAGGAGGATCTTTTCTTTGGTGTTCCTGACCAACAGTAGACCACAATGAGTGCACAAGTAGATTGTGAATATAAATATTCTGTGAGGTAATTTTTCTAAATCACTGCCTGGTAAACATGAAGGAAGTTTACATGATTGCAAAGGAACATTCATGTAAATCTCATTGATAAAGTATATGATTTTAAACTTTGACTCTAACAATCTGCAAACTCCTTCAGATACTACACATGGACATTTAGTTGTTGCACACACACTCACATGTATTCAGATAGCTATTACTTAGTGGTGGCAGATCTGGGCAATTCACCTGAAGTGGTGGAGAGGAAGGAAGGTTCTTGACAGCTCCATCACCTGAAGGAGTTGCCCTTTTTCCTCCCTCCTCCTTATCCAGAAGCCTCCAAGTTTGCCTTTCTATGCCAACTGATCCCAAAATTTTAATTGTGCTTTCAGTCTTTATTGATGGTGTTCAGTCTTCTCACCTGGCCTAGAAAGCTCATCTGCCTTTGGACTTCTCTCTCAGGTGAGTTTACTCTTAGGCACATATCCCCCCAGTAGTCAGGCAATTCATTGGTAAGGGTACCGTGGTCACGCTGGCCTTTGCTGGCTCTTATGCCCCTACCTGTATGCCTTTGCCAAAAATCAGTTGTCCGTATATTTGTGGGTTTATTTCTGGACTTTCTGTTCCATTGATCTATTTGTCTGTCTTTATGCCAATACTACACTATTGTGATATAGTTTTATAATAATTATTGAAATCTTGTTTTGTCTAATCTAGGTCCTTTGCATATCCATATAAATTTTAGAATCAGCTTGTCAATTTCTACAAAAAAAGAAAAGAAAGAATTGCTGGGGTTTTCATTAAGAGTACATTAAATTTATAGATCAATTTGGGAAGAATTGCCACATTAACAATTTGGAATCTTCAGACCGATGAACAAGATATAATCAATCTCTCCATTAACTTAGGTCTTAATTTTGTTTTTATAAATTTATTTATTTATTTATTTTTGGCTGTACTGGGTCTTCATTTCTGTGTGTGGGCTTTTCTCTAGTTGCGGCGAGCAGGGTCTACTCTTTGTTGCCGTGCGTGGGCTTCTCATCGCAGTGGCTTCTCTTGTTGTGGAGCACGGGCTCTAATGCACATGGGCTTCAGTAGTTGTGGCACATGGGCTCAGTAGGTGTGGCTCGCGGGCTCTAGAGCACAGGCTCAGTAGTTGTGGCACAGAGGCATAGTTGCTCTGCGGCATATGGGGTCTTCCTGGACCAGGGCTCGAACCCATGTACCCTGCATTGGCAGGCAGATTCTTAACCACTGCACCACCAGGGAAGTCCAACTTAGGTCTTAATTTCTCTCAGCAATATATTGTAGTTTTCGGTATACAGATCTTTCACTTCTTTTGTCAGATTTACTCCTGTGTATTTCATGTTTTATGCTCTTGTAAATTGGTTTTTATTTCAATTTTGACTGTTGTTAGTATATAGAAATACAACTGATTTCTTTACATTGAGCTTGTTTCCTGTAACTTCGCTAGACTCACTTGTTGGTTTTAGTAGCTTTTAATTAGATTTAATCACACTTTCTATGAAAATGATCATGTCATCTGTGGATAGACAGTTTTACTTCTTTATTTCCAATCTGGATGCATTTTATCTCTTTATCTTGCCTGATTACACTATCTAGAACCTCAAGTACAGTGTTGAATACAAGTGGTAAAAGTGGACATCCCTGTCTTTTTCCTGATCTTAGGGCAAAATATTCTGCAGTGAGACAATCATATGGGTATTTTCTTTTTTAGTTTGTTAATATGGTGAATTTCATTGGTTTCTTTTCAAATATTAAACCAGCCCTGCATTACTGAGATAAATTCCATTCAGTCATGATGGAACATATTGTTAGAGTCAGTTTGTTAAAATCTTGTTTAGAATTTTTGCATCTATATTTATGAGGGATATTGATCTGTAGTTTCCTTTTCTATTAAGGTCTTTAGCTGGTTTTGGCATCCAGGAATTCTGGCCTCATAGAATGAGTTGAGTAGGAAAGTATTCTTTCCTCTTCAATATTTTGGAATCATTTGTGTAGAATTGGTATTATTTATTCCTTAAATGTTTGGTAGACTTCTCCAGTGATGCCATCTGGGTTTGGAGTTTTCTTTATGAAAATATATTTTCACTAAATTTTAATTTCTTTACTAGATAAAGAGTTATTCCGGTTTTCTATTCTTAAGTAATCCTTGGTAGTTTGTATCTTTCAGATTGTCTGTTGTATGCTTGCTGATATTCTACCTATATGTTCTATCCATTATTGAGAAAGGGATATTGAAATCTCAGACTATGTGGATTTGTCTATTTCTCCTTGCAGTTCTGTCAGTTTTAGCTTCATGTATTTTTTAGCTATTATTAGGTGCATAAACATTTAAGATTGTTAGGATGTCATGAACATAAATGTAAAAGTCCTCAACAAAATATTAGCAAATTGAATCTAGCAATATATAAGAAAAATAATACACCACAACTAAAAGAGGTTTATTCCAGGAATACAAGGCTAATTCAATATTCAAAAATCAGTCAATGTAATCCTCCATATTAATAATCTATAAAAAAAACCACATGGTCATGTCAATTGATGCAGTAGAAGCATTTGACAAAATACATCCATTCATGATGAAAATTCTCAGCAAACTAGGACCAGAAGGAAACTCTTTGAATTTGATAAAGGGTATCTACAGAAGAATCTACAACTAGCATCATATTTTATGTTGAAAGACTAAATGCTTTCCTCCAAGGATCAGGAATGAGAATTGCATGAGAATGTGAAGCTCTCAGGGGATTCCAAGGGACTCAGCCATGTGGGGTTCCCACCCTCCTGCAGGCTTTTCCTCTAGGAATACCACTAGGTTCACAAGAGAATCCAGAAAAGTTCCCCTGTGGTGCTGGCAAGGAGAGGAGAACAGCCTCTGCCAAAATCCCCCCAGACCCATTTCCCCTATCTCTCTTACAGAACATAAAAGCTTAATCTGCAGGCACTGGTAGAATTCTACTGCAACTAGGGGAAAGCAATGGAAACCATCAAGGAAACTTGGTCTATCATCTTCCCTATCATCCCTAAGTAACAAAAGCTTCCATCTTCAGGAGCCAAGGCATCAAAGCTGTAGCCAGAGTGCATGGGTGGATACCCATGCAGCTAGGAGAAGCAAACAGGGGAAGAAAAGCTCTACCCATGGAGGAAGGAAAGGAACATTCTAAAGGCCACTCCACCAAGACACACACAGTGCTTGCCTAAGAATGAGGCTAAATCAAAACACCAGAGAAGACATTTTCCTCCCACCCCTACTTCCATCAGAGCCTTTAACATATTAGCTACAATTTTGTCTGATAATTTCATCATCTGTGTTATATCTGAGTTTGGTTCTGATGATTGGTTCTTTAGACTGTGTGTTTCTTGCCCTTTTTGTATGCATAATAATTCCATGTGGAAAGTGTGACAGGTTGTATAGGACAGTAGATACTAAAGTAAATATTTTGTATGTTTGGAGAAGAGTGCAGTTATTTGTCCTAGGATTTTAGTATGTGTACTTCTCCTAGGATTTAGTACTAATCTAGTAAGGATTGTACTAAGTTTGAAGTTTGTTCTTGCTATGGTTATTCTCTCTGTTCAGTGAGAGATGTCTGAAATCAATGGGATTCTGTTTCCAAAAGTTTAAGGCTGAGGTACTCAGGGGTCTGTGTTCGGCACATGAGGTCTCTGAACTTTGAGAGGATCTGTGTCCCAACTTTTGAATATGAGGTATTTGGGGTCTGTTTTCAGAGTGCAAGGTCTGTGAAATTTTAAAGGGTCTGTGTCCCAAGGATTCAGTTGGAGTTATTTGGGGGTCTGCAGTCAGGGTGCAAGGCCTCTGAAACTTTGAGCGTCTCTGTTCTAAGATTTGATTCTGAGTGGTTTGGAGGTCTGTGTTCAGGGTGTGAGCTCTCTGACCTCTGTAAGTTCTGTGACTCAAGGTTTTGACTCTAATGTAGTGGTCTGTGTTCACAATGTGGAGTCTTTGAGGATTTATGTTGCCGAGGTTTGAATCTCAAGTCATTGTGGGTCTCTATTCAGGGTGAAAGGTCTCTGAAATCTAGGGGGATCCATTTCCAAAAGCTAAGTTTCATGTATTTGGAGTCCTTCATTCATGGCCTGAAGTCCTCTGTACTTTTAGAGGATCTGTGTCCCAAGGATTCAGCTTGTTATTTAAGGGTCTGTATTCAGGGTTTGAGGCCCCTGAGATTTCCAGTTTCTGTTCCCAGGTGTTAGTCTTAGGGATTAGGAGACTTGAGCTCAAAGGGTGTGTGGCCTATGAACTTTTAGAAGGTCTGAGTCCCACATTTGGATCCAAGGTATTTGGGGGTCTGTGCTCAGGAAGTGAAATCCATGGGTTCTTTGAAGGTTTTTGTTCCAGGTTTTTTGCCCAAGGTGTTTGGAAGCCCATGTTCAAGGTATGAGGTCTCTTATCTCTCTAAGGGCGTATGTTATATGTTTTGAGTCTTAGATACTTTGAGGTGTATGCTAATGTTCTCTGAAATTTTTCAATGTTTGAGTCTGAGGTAACTGTTGGTCTGTGTTTAGGTGTAAGGTCTCTGAATTTTTTTCAGGGTCTACGTTGTAAGGTTTGAATCTGAGGTAATTGGGGGCCTATGATCAAGTTGTGAAGTCTTTGAAATTTTAAGCTTGGATCCCAAGTTTCAGAGGTATTTTTGCTCTGCATTCAAAGAGTAAGGTTCTTGAATCTTTTTAAGTTCTGAGTTCCAAGTATTTTTGTCTGAGTTTTTAGACATTCCTGTTCGGGGTGTGAAGTCTCTGAACTCTTTGAGGATCTGTATTCCAACGTTTAAAATCAGAGGTTCTCAGGGTCTGTGATCAGGGTGTGAGAGGTGTCCAAACTTATTAACTGAGCTCCAAGGTTTGATCTGAAGTCTTTGAGGGTCTATGTTGTAAGATTTGAATATGAAGTACTTGTGGGTCTCTGTCAGTTTATGAAAGTTTAAATCTGAGATATTTGGGGGTCCGTGTTTAGAAAGAAGGGTGTCTGAAATTTTGAAAGTCAGATTTGAATGTGAGGGATTTGGAGGTCAGTGTTATGTGTGCACATTCTCTGGACTCGTTGAGGCCTGTGTCCCTAGGTTTGAATATGAGGTATGTGAGGATCAGTGTTTAGGGTGTGAGCTCTCCAAATTCTTTGAGGGTCTGTGTTCAGTGGTCCTGGGGTTTTGTGATAGGGTGTGACAGGTGCCCAAACTTATTAACTGTCTGTGCTCCAAGGTTTGATCTGAAGTATTTGGGGGTCTGTGATCTGGGTATGAGGTCTCTTGGTGCTTTAAGGGCATTAGTACCAAAGTTTGATTGTGTTCTATGGGGCTTTGAGTTCAGAGTTAGAGGTTCTGAAACACTTTGATGATCTACCTTCCTAGGTTTCAGTCTGATGTTACAGGGGATCTGGGTTTGTGCGTTAGGTCTCTGAAATCATTGAGCATCTCTGTTTTCATGCTTTGAGTCTGAAGTGTTTGGAAGTCTATGAGCAGGGTGTGAAGTGTCTGGATCTTTTGATGGTCTCTGTTGCAAGTGTAGAGTTTGTGGTATTAGGAGATTTGTGTTGGGGATATGAAATTTGTGAAATCTTATATTGCCTATGCCCCAACGTTTGAGTTGGAGGAGGTATTAGGTGTCAGTGCTCAAGCTGACATCTCTGTCTGGAATTTTATGGGGTCTGTTTCCCAAGTGTTAATCCTGAGATAATTGGAAGTCTGAGTTTAAAATGTGAGGTCTCTGGGCGTCCCTGGTGGTGCAGTGGTTAAGAATCCGCCTGCCAGTGCAGGGGACACAGGTTCAAGCCCTGGTCCAGGAAGATTTCACATGCTGTGGAGCAACTAAGCCCATGTGCCACAACTACTGAACCTGTGCTCTAGAGCCCACGAGACAACTACTGAGCCTGTGTGCCACAACTACTGAAGCCCGTGCACCTAGAGCCTGTGCTCTGCAACAGGAGAAGCCACCACAATGAGAAGCCCACACACCGCAACAAAGAGTAGGCCCCGCTCGCCAGAACTAGAGAAAGCTGGTGTGCAGCAACAAAGACCCAACGCAGCCAAAAATAAATAACTGTATTTAAAAAAACAATGTGAGGTCTCTGGAGCTTGAGTGGGAGATGTTTATGGTCTTTGTTCAGATGTGAGGTCTGTGAAATCATTCACTGTCTATGTTCCACGGCTGAATCTGAGAGATTTGGGGTTCTGATTTTAAGCTGCGAAGTCTGTGTTATCACTGCGGGTTTGTCTCCCGTTTTTGAGTATGAAGTATTTTGGACTAAGTGTTCAGAGTAAGAAGTCTCTGAACTCATTGAAGGTCTATTTTTCACAGTTTCAGTCTGAGGTATTTGGGGAAAGTGTTCAGGGTATGAGGTCTCTGAACCCTTTGAGGGTTTGTATCCTAAGATCGCTTCCATGTTATTTGGTGTGTGAGTTCAGAGATCTTTTTTGAGGTGCGGTATCCTGAGGTGTAAGTCTGAGGTGTTTGGAACTCTATTTAGAAAGTGATGTCTCAGAACTCACTGAGGGTCTGTGTCTTAAAGTTTTAACTGATGTATGTGGGGATCTGTGTCTAGCGTTTGAGGGCTCTGAAATCATTGAAGGTCTTTGGTATAGATTTTGAATCTGAGCTTTTTGGAAGTTTATATTCAGGATGGGTGAGCACCAAAATCTTTGAGGGTCTGTCTTTCGAGATTGGGGTTTGAGATATTTTGCAGTGTTTGTACAGAATGTGAAGCCTCTGACTTGTTGAAGTACTTTTTACACAGGATTGAGTCTGAGGTATTGGGTTCTGGGTTTAGAATGTAAATTATTTGAATTCTATGAGGATCTGGGTACTAAGGGTCAAGTCTGGTATATCTGTAGGTCTGTGTTCAGGGTGTGAGTACTCTGAAACCTTTAAAGGTCTATGTTCCTAATTTGAGTCTCTTGTATTTGGAGTCAGTATTTAGGTTGTAAACCTCACAACTCTTTTAGTGTCTGTGTTTTCATATTTTCTCTATACGTGTTCCAAGGCCGAATCTGAGATTTGAGGTTCTGTATTCAGGGTTAGAAGACTGTGATATCGTTGAGGGTTTGTCTTCCATTGTCTGAGTATGAAATATTTCGGGGTCAGTGTTTAGGATGAGAAGTCTCTGAACTCACTGAGGGTCTATTTTTCAAAGTTTTTATCTAAGGCATTTAGAGCAACTGTTCAAGATGTGAAGTCTCTGAACTCTTTGAGGGGTTGTGTCCTAAGTTTGCTTATGTTATTTGGTATATAACTCCAGGGCATGAGGTCTTTGATTTTTTTTTTTTTTTTTTTTTTAGATTCTGTGATCCAACGTTTGAATCTGAGGTATTTGGGACTTTGTGTTTAGAATGTGTTGTCTCTGAACTTTGAGGGTCTGTGTCTTAAAGTTTTAATTGATATATTTAGGGATTTGTGTTTAGAGTGTGAGGGCTCTGAAATCACTGAGGATCTTTGGTATATATTTTGAATCTGGGCTTCTGGGGTCTGTATTCAGGGTATGAGATTTCTGAACTCTTTGAGGGTCTGTGCTGCCAGGTAAGGTCTTAGGTGTTTGGTGCTACATGTTCAGGGTATGAAGTATCTGACTCTTCGAAGATTTTTTTTTAATAGTATTGAGTCTGAAGTATTCACACAACTATATTTGGAATGTAAGGTCTTTGAAGTCTATGTCCTATGATAATGAAGTTGATGTATTTGCACATCTGTGTTTAGAGTTTTAGTTTTGTGAAATCTTTGAGGGTCTGTGTTCCAAGGTTTGAGGTGTTTTATATCTGTGTTCTGAGTGTAAGCATTCACAAATCTTTGAGGGACTGTGTTTTAATGTTTATATGACATATGTGGGTTATTTTTGAAAGAAGTAAGTTCTCTGAATTCGCTGAAGGTCTGTGGCCCAAGGTTGGAGACTCAGGTATTTGTAAGGTCATGTACTGGGTATGAGGTCTATGAATTCACTGAAGGTCTGGGTTCCAAATTGAATCCCTAGTATCTGGAGGTATGTGTTCAGGTTGTGATGATGCAGAACACTCTCATGGTATGTGTTCCAAGGTTGTAGTCTGAGGTATTTGGGGTTTCTTTTCAAGGTTGGAGAGGTGTCTGACCTCTTTGAGGGTTTGTTTCCTAAGTTTGCTTCTGAAGCTTCTTTTGGTATCGTTAAGTTCAGAGCGTGAAGTCTCTAGACTTTAGAGGATCAGTGCTCCAAGATTTGTGTGTGTGGTTTTTAGGTATTTATTTTCAGGATGTGAAATCTCTGAAATCTTTGAGGGCCTGTGATCCAACTTTAGAATCACATGTGTTTCGGGGTCTCTGAGCGTGGAGTGAGAGGACTCTGAACTAATTAAGTGTACTCCAATGTTCGAATGTAAGTTGTTTTGGGGTCTGTGTTCAGAGTGTGAGATCACTGACTTTTTGAAGGTCTTTTATTTCATAGGGTTGAGTCTGATGTATTTCGTGTTCTGTGTTTAGAGTTTGAGGTCTTGAACTCTTTGAGAGTCTGTGACATAAAATTCTGAGTTTGTTGTATTTGTGGTTCTTCGTTTAGGGCTTTGGCCTCTGAAATCATTGAGAGTATGTGTTTCAAGGTTTGAGTCTGAGGTGTTTGGGGTCTGTATTCACAATAAGCTTTTACAAATATTTTAGGGTCTGTGTTTTAATATCTAAATATGAGGCATATAGGTTCTAGGTTTAGGGTGTGAGATCTCTGAATTCTTTGAAGATTTGTGTCACAAGGCTGGAGTCTGAGGTGTTTGGTAATTCCTGTTCTGGCTGTGAGGTCTATGAACTCTAGAAGGTCTGCATTCCAAATATTGCACTTGAGATATTTTGATGTGTGTATTCAAGTTGCAGGGTGCAGAACTCTTTCAGGCTCTGTGTTCCAAGGTTAGCATCTGAGGTATTTGGGTCAGTGTTCAGAGTGCGAAGTCTGTGAACTCTTTTAGGGCTTTTGTCCTAAGTTTGCTTCAGAGGTCTCTAAACTCTTTGGGGTTCTAAGTTCCAACATTTGAGTTTGTGGTGTTTGGGAATTTATATTTATAGTGTGAAGCCTCTGACTTATTTGAGGACCTGTGTTTCAGGGTTTGACTCTGAGATATTTGCAGGACTGTATTCATGGAGTGAGAGGAGTGTTAATTTATTAAGTATCTATGCTCCAAGGTTTGAATCTGAAGTATTTTGGGGTCCAGGTTCAGAGCATAAGGTCTCTGAACTCTTTGAAGTTCTTTTTTTTTTCATAGATTTAAGTCTGAGGTATTTGTGGTCTGAGTAAAGTCTTTGAACTTATTGAGAGTCTGTGTTCCTAAGTTTGAGTTTGAGATATTTGGGTTTGTATTTAGGGTGGAAGCATTCACAAATCTTTAGGGTCTGTGCTTTCATATTTGAATATGAGGTATATGGGTTCGATGAGCAAGAGTAAGGTGTCTTAACTTGTGAGGGACTGTGACCAAAATTTGAATCTGAGTTATTTGTGGCCTGTGTTCAGTTACAAGGTCTTCTGAATTCTTTCAGGCTTTGTGTCACAACATTTGAGTCTGAAGTGTTTGGAAGGTTGTGTTCTGGATCTGAGGACTATGAACACTTGAGGATTGGCTTCCAAATTTTGGTTGTGTGGTGTTTGGAGGTGTATGAACAGATTGAGTGGTTACAGAACTCTTTCAGAGTCTGTACTCCCAGGTTGGAATCTGAGGTGTCTGAGTCAGTGTTCAAGGTGAGAGGTCTTTGAAATTTTTGAGAGTTTATGTCCCAAGTTTTCTTCTGAGGTCTTTTGGCTCTTTGCTCAAGGTGTGAGTTTTCTGAACTCTTAGGGTGTCTATGTGCCAAAATTTGAGTTTGTGGCATTTGGGGATTTATGTTTAGGATGTTAAGTTTCTGAATTATTTGAGGGCCTGTATTCCAGCTGTGAATCAGATATTTGCAGGTCTGTTTGCAAGAAGTGAGATGTGTGTGAACTTATTGTCTATGCTCCAGGGTTTGAACCTGAAGTATTTGGGGGTTTGTGGTCAGGATGAGAGATCTCTGACCTCTTTGAGGGTGTTTGTCCCAGGGTTTGATTCTGATATGTAGGGGTGTGAGTTCATGATTTGAGATCTTCAAACACATTGATGATCTGTGTTCCATGTTTGAGTCTCAGGTATTGGGAGGTCTGTGTTCAGTGCATTCAGTTTCTATAATCATTGTCTGTATTTCAAGATTTTAGTCTGATGTGTTTCAGGGTCACTGTGCAGAGTGTTAGGTCTCTGAACACCTTGAGGATCTGAGTTCTATATTTTCTGAGGTAATGGGGAGTATGTGTTCAGGTGTGACATCTCTGAATTTTAGAGTGTATGTGTTTCAGGTTTGAGTGTGAGTTCTTGGGGGGGCGTGTAGGCAAAATGTGAGGTCTATGAACTCTTTGATGGGCTGTGTTCTAAGTGTTGAGTCAGTGGTATTTGGGGATTTGTGTTCAGGCTAGGAAGTCTCTGAAATCTTATAGAGCCTGTGTTGAGTTGGAGGTATTGGTTGTCATTGTTCAAGCTGTGAGGTATGTGAAATTTTATAAAGTCTATTTCCCAAGGGTTGAGCCTAAGATATTTGGGGGTCTGGGTTCAGCACATGAGGTCTGAAATTTTAGAGGGCTGTGTCCCAAGGTTTGGGTGTGAATTATTTAGGGTCTGTGTCCAGATTGTGAGGTCTTTGAAATCTTTGCATATCTGTGTTCCACGACTGAATCTTATGCATTTAGGGTTCTGAATTCAGGGTGTGAGGTCCCTTATCTCATTAAGAATCTGTCTATCAATGTATGAGTCTGAAGTATTTTGGATTCTGTGTTAAGGGTATGTACTCTATGAACTCATCGAGGGTTTATTTTTCAAGGTTTTAGTCTGAGGTGTTTGAAGTGAGAGATCTCTAACTCCTTGAGGGTCTGTACCCTAAATTTGCTAATGAGTGTTTTGATATCTAAGTTCAGGATGTGAGACCCTGATCTTTTTGAGGTTCTGTGTCCCAAGATTTGAGTCTGAAGTTTGGGAGTCTGTGTTTAGACTGAGATTTCTGAGCTCTTTCAAGTTCTGTATATTAAAGTTTTAATTAATGTATTTAGGGAATCTGTATTTAGGATGTGAGGTCTCTGAAATCACTAAGGGCCTGCCATACGAATTTTGAATCTGAACTGTTTGGGCATCTGTATTCAGGATGTAAGAGCTCTAAACTCTTTAAGCCTCTCTGTCACAACATCTGAGGTATTTGGAGGTATGTGTTAGAGTGAGACTCTGACTCTTTGAAGTTCTTTTTTTTGCAGGATTGAGTCTGAGGTATGTAGGGGTCTTTTTACAGAGTGTGAGGTCTTTGACCTCTTTGAGGATCTATGTCCTAAGAATCTGAGCTTGATGTATTTGCAGACCTATGTTAGGGTGTGAGGTCTCATGTATTTGCAGACCTATGTTAGGATGTACGTTTGGGGAACGCTTTGGAATTTTTCAAAGACCGGTGTTCCAAGATTTGAGTCTGGGGTATTTGACAATCTGTGTTTAGACTATGATGTCCCTGAACCCTTTGGAAGTCTCTGATTTGACTGATATATTTGGGGATCTGTTTTTAGGATGTGAGGTCTCTGATCTCAATTTAGGGTCTGTGTTGCAAGGTCAGAGTCCGAGATCTTTGAGGGTGTGTGTACAAGGTGTGAGGTCTCTGATTCCTTGAAGGTCTTTTTCTTAGAATTGACTCTGGGGTATTTGGAGATCATCTTTAAAGTCATTTTTGAAGTCTTTGAGGTCTGTGTCTTAAGATTTCAAATTGATGCATTTTCAGGTCTGTGTTTAAGATGTCAGGTCTCTGAGCCCTTTGAGCATCTATGTTCCATCTTTCGAGTCTCTGGTGTCAGGGTCTGTGTTCAAGGTATAAGCACTCATAAATCTTTTAGATCTGTGGTTTAAAGTTCGAATGTGAGGTATTTGGGTTCTGTGTTCAGTCAGTGAAGTCTCTGAACTCGTTAAGGTTTGATGACCCAAGTTTAAATCTCAGATAGTTGAGGGGATCTATGTTCGGGTTTTTAGGTTTCTGATCTCCTTAAG
This sequence comes from Delphinus delphis, assembly GCF_949987515.2. Classification (NCBI taxonomy): domain Eukaryota; kingdom Metazoa; phylum Chordata; class Mammalia; order Artiodactyla; family Delphinidae; genus Delphinus; species Delphinus delphis. Next base: position 84,696,359 of record NC_082704.1, read on the forward strand.
AGTTTTGTCACAAAGTTTGAGTCTGCGGTATTGGGAAATTCACATTCTGGATATGAGGTCTATGAACTCTTTGAGGGCCTGAGTTCCAAATATTGTGTCTGAGGTATTTGGAGATGTTTTTCAGGTTGTGAGATGGCAGAACACTGTAGAGTCTGTGTTCTAAGGTTGGAGTCTGAGGTGTTCAGGGTCTGTGTTTGAAATGTGAGACCTCTGAACTCTTTGAGGATCTGTGTTCTAAAATCTGAGTGTGTGGCATTTGGGGGTTTGTGTTGAGGGTGTGAAGTCTCTAAATTCTTTGTAGGTCTTTGTTCCAAGTTTTGAATCAGAGGTATTTGAGGTTCTGTGTTCAGGGAGTGGGAGACGTTTTAATTCATTGTATGTTCTAAGGATTGAACCTGAAGGTTTTTGAGGTCTACGTTCAGATGAGAAGTCTCTGAACTCTTTCAATGTGTTTTTCCCAAGGTTTTATTCTGATGTATTGGTATATGCATTCAGGATTAGAAGAAGTTTCTCAACACTTTGATGATCTTTGACCAAGGTTTGACTCTGACGTAATGGGGGAAATCTGAGTTCAGTGCATATCGTCTCTGAAGTCATTGATGATCTTTTTTTCAAGGATCTATTCCCAGGTGTCTGGCATTCAGTGTTCAATGTGTATGGGCTCTGAACTCCTTGTCAGCCTGTGTTCCAAAGTTGGAGCGTGAGGTATTTGTTGGTCTGGGCTAAAGGTGTAAGGTCTCTGAGTACTTTGAGGGTCTGTGTGCCAAGATTTGAGTGTGTGGTATATGGAGATTTGTGTTCAGGGTGTGAGTTCTCGTAATTGTTTCAGGGTCTGTATCCCAAGCTTTGAGTTGGATGTATTTGTTTCTGAGTTCAGAGTATAAGGTCTCTGAATGCTTGCAGCCTCTGTTCCAAGGTGTGAATCTGGGATATTTGGGTACAGTGTTCAAGAAGTGAAGCATTTGGGGCTAACACAACATTGTAAAGCAGCTATTCTCCAATAAAAATTAATTTAATAAAAATCAAAGCCCTTATAGGATATATTTATCAAGATCTAAAGAAATATTATTTAATATCTAACAGAAATGATTAACTCACACATGATATAAAAAACTTAAGTCATTTTTGACAACCAAAACCTGCCTCATCTTTAGTTTGATGTCTTTTAAAAAATATACCTTTGTAGAAAAGATGAATCACAGAATACTGTAAATGTATTCTTTTCTTACTCTTGAAGCTTTTCATATTTCTTGAAAATAGATTATAAGAGGGAGGGCATATATGAATATTGGACAAGAGCTGACAGGAGAGATTAACCAAATATAAAAATGCTTTGCAGATTTTTATATGGCAAGCACAATAAGTCATGATTGAGGTCTATAATTTTACTAAGTTGAAATAAAGCAAGTTCTAAGAATTAAAAAAAAAGTGAAGCATTTGGAATTTGATGGGGTCTGTTTCATAAAGTTAAAGTCTGAGATATTTGGGAATCTGTGTTCCACATGAACACAGCTCTAAACTTTTAGATGGTCATTGTCTCAACATTTGAATCTTAGATATTTGGGGGGTACGAAGTCCCAGAAATCTATAATGTCTGTGTCCCAGTGTTTGAGTCTGAAGTAACTGAGAGTCTGTATTTGGGATATGATTTCTCTGAACTCTTTGGGGGCCTGTGTTCCAAAGGATGAGTGTGAGGTTATTGAGAGTTTAGTTCAGGGAGTGAGGTCTATGAGTTGAGGGTCTGTGTTCTAAAGTTTGAGTCTGAGGTTTAGGTAACTGGGGATCTCTTTCCAGGGTGTGACCTCTCAGATCTTCAAAACTCTCTCCCAAGATTTGAGTTTGAGGTATTTGGTGGTTTGTTTTCAGGGTATAAAGTCTGAATTCTTTCGTGTTCTGTGTTCCAAGGTTTGATTCAGAGGTGAGTGGGGAGTTTTCAGGGAGTGAGGTTTCTGAACTCATTTAGGGCCCTTTCCAAGATTTAAATCTGAGATATTTAGGAACTGTGTTCAGAGTATTACTCTCTGAACTTTTAGAGGATCTGTGTTCCAGGTTTGAGTCTGAGGTATTTGTTGAGTCTGTATTCAGGATATGAGGTCTCTGAAATCTTCGAGAGTATGTATTCCAAAGTTTGAGTCTGAGGTATTTGGGAATCTGTGTTTAGGTTGGGAGATCACTGAAATGTGTGGGGGTTTGTGTCTCAAGGTTTGATTCTGAGCTATTTAGATGTCTTTATTCAGAGTGTGAGATCTCTGAATTTTTTGAACACCTTTGTCACATCCCAAGGTTTCAGTTCTGTGTAACTGGAGATCTGAGTTAATGGCATGTAGTACCTGAACTCTTTGAGGGTCTGTCCTAAGGTTTCAGTCTGAGGTCTTTGGTGGTCCGTTTTTAGTGGGTAATGCCTCTGAACTCTTTCAGGGTCTGTGTTCTGAGGTTTGATTCTGAGATTTGGTGGGTCTGTATTGGATGTGAGTTCTCTGAGCTCTTTAAGATTCTATGTTCCAAGAGTTGATTCTGAGGTAATTGGGGATCTGTTTTTAGGAAATGAGGTTTCTGACCTCATTTAAAGCCCCTTCCAGGATTTGAGTCTGAGATATTTAAAGACTCTGTTCAGTCTGAAGTCTCTGAACTTTTAGAGGATCTGTATCCCAAGGTTTGAGTCTGAGGTATTTGGGGTTTGTATTCAGGATGTGTGGTCTCTGAGAGTCTGTGTTCCAAGGTTTGGGTATGAGGTAATTGGGTGTAATGAGGTAATTCAGCGTGGGAGCTGTCTGAACTCTTTCAGGGTTTTTGTCCTAAGTTTGGTTCTGAGGCTTTTGGAGTCTAAATTTAGCATGTGAGGTGTCTTTGGGTTTCTGTCTTCTAAGTTTCTAATCTGAGGTGTTTGGGAGTTCATGTCAAGGTATGAGGTCCCTAAACTCATTGAATATTTGTGTTTTAAGATAGAGTCTTTGGTATTTGTTGGTTTGAATGCGAAGTTGAATGTGAGGGGGTCTGTGTTCAGGTATGAGGTCTCTGAATTCTTTGGGACTCTGTCCCAAGATTTGTATCTGAGGTAACTGAATGAAGAGCCATCTCCTACTGAGAGCCAAGGGGTAGAGGGAACTTCAGTTTTTTTACATCATAAGCAATTTCTAACATAGTGTCTGTAAATTAAAATATCCTATATAAGACTTGCTTGATATAGATTTCCAGTATATCTTCCAAGAAAAAAAGAAGTGTTTGTCCTAAAGCTATTATAATGGTTGTTTTTAAAATGCAGCACATAATTGACAGGAAAAGTGTTTCTGGGAAAAATATATTGTTTATAGTAGCACAGATATATCTTCCATTAGCAGTTGTTTTAGAAGAAGACCTCTTGTGTATATCATATTTTTCTAAACCGAATTATACTCTGAGTACATTAAAGAAAAAATCAGGGCTATGTTTAAAGAACACCTCAAATGCCACATCCTGTACAAAACCTTCTTGATCTTATAGATGCTAAAAATGTTACCTAAAACCTTTCTGGAAATCCATCCCACTCACACACAAACACACCCCACCTCTATCTAAAGACAGACTGAATTGTTTACCCATCTTCACTCCGGTGGCATTATCATAACACATATTTCATATGAGACTTCATTTCATGCTATCTGCTGTGCCTCCTCCCACTGAGGGCAGGGACAGGGACTGTATCTTCTCTCAGTGTCCTTGATTCCTACCATGGTACCTGACCCACAGTGGGTGGTAGATATTAATGCTGTTATTTTTTCATCCATTATTCTAATAAGTCATCATGCCTTTAATCCTCTTTATTTCAGTCCACTCTGTCATGTCACTGACAGTGTTGATCTGGTTTGAAAAGAACTGTTCCTAAACAGAACTGTGATGGACACTGTTATGCATCACCCAGATCCCGCTTCAGTGAAGGGCTTAGTCCCTCAGCTACTGTTGGCAGACAGCTGTCAGCCCCTTCAGGGATTGTCTCAACTGCAGAGAGCTGCTTCACTCAAGGTCACACTCTTTCCCCAGGTGGCCCATATTTAATGACTGATCAATGTGGGGGTATAAAGGCACAACCATCTAGACCCAACTTGGGATAACTCTAATGGGCCATTCAAGAGCTCCCCAAGGAGTCAGCCATGGCAATAATTGGGCCTGCATCACAGTTTGACTTCTGCCTCCACCCATCCTATCTACATTGTCAAATTTGTTGGCTGAAAGTTGTTCATTCTGTTTTCTTATTATCCTTTTAATGTCTGTAGGGTCTCTGTTGATAACTCCATATATGTTTCTGATATCAGTGATTTGTTTCCTCTCCCTAGTCGTCTTGTTCAGTCTAGCTAGAGGTTTGTCAATTTTGTTTATCTTCTCCAAGATTGGAATTTTGGCTTTGTTAGTTTTCTCTACTGTCTATTTTCAGTAAAGTTGATTTCTGCTCTTTATTATTTCCTTCCTTCTACTTACCAGGTATTAACTTTGCTCTTCTTTTACTAGCTTCTTAAGGGGAAATCTTACGTCACTGGTTTTATGTACTTCTTTCCTAATATCATTTAGAGCTCTAAATTACCCTCTAAGCATTCCTTTAGGTCAATCCCATGAATTTTGATCTGTTCTACTTTGTCATTTGGCTGAAAATGTTTTCTAATTTCCCTTGTGATTTCATCTTTGACCTTTGAATCATTTAAAAGTATGGTGTGACCACCTAGAGGGGTGGGATAGGGAGGGTGGGAGGGAGGGAGATGCAAGAGGGAAGATATATGGGAACATATGTATATGTATAACTGATTCACTTTGTTATAAAGCAGAAACTAACACACCATTGTAAAGCAATTATACTCCAGTAAAGATGTAAAAAAAATAAAAAAATAAAAGTATGGTGTGTAACTTCCAGATATTTGGGAGTTTCCAATATATTTGGAGTTTCCATTATAATTGATTTGTAATCTAATTCGACTGTAATCATAGAATATAATCTGTATGATCATGGTCCTTTAAGATTTATTGAGATACATTTTAGAGTCCAGTCTATGGTCTGTTGTGGTGAAATGTACAATGTGCACTAAACAAAAGTATATATTCTGTAATTGTTGGATGGAGTGTTCTATAGATGTCAGTTACGTCGAGATGGTGGATAGTGGTGTTCAAACCTTCTGTGTATGGTTTTTTAATTTGATCTAGTCATTCCATCAACTAAAGAAGAGTATTAAAATTTCCTATGATTTTGTCCATTTTTGCTTCATGTATATTGAGGCTCTATGATTAGGTGCATACATATTTATAATTGTTATATCTTTCTAAGGAACTGTCTCATCATTATGACATTTCTCTTTTATCTGTGGTAATACTATCTTCAAGTTTACTTTGTCTGATTTATAATATCCACTCCGTCCTTCTTCTGTTTTTGGTGTGCATAATATAACTTTTTCCATTCATTTACTTTTAAACTCTCTGTATCTTTATATTTAAAGTATGTCCCTTGTGTGTAGCATTTAGTAGGGCCCTGCTTTTTATCTACTCTATGTTTCTCTATGTTTTAATTGAATTGTTTATACCTTAACATTTAATGTAATAATTGACATGGTTGTATTTAGAGCTATCAGGTTACTAGGAAGAGAGGTTGTTCTGTTTGTCCCCTCTGGGTTTTTGTTTTGTTTTTGTTTGCTTGTTTATCTGTTCCCTTCCCCTTTCCTGCCTTCTTTTGAATTACTTGAATATTTCTGGTCTGCTGCAGAAACCCCAAACTAGGAGTGGTATTTAGGATAGCAGTGAACAGGCATTAACTTACCTGAACCAGTGAGAGACAGCAATGTGGCAGCATTCATCAAAATTAAAAAATGGTCACTCCACCCTTAGGGATATTTGTCTGTTTGTTTTGTTCACTGATGTTTTCCCAACTCCTGAAACAATCCCTAGCCACACAGTAGGTGCTCAATAAGGTGAAGTCTTTGACCAAGCAATCCTACTTCTAAGAATGTATAATAAACCCTCATACACACACACACACACACACACACACACACACACACACACACACAGAGCTGTGTGCACAAGACAGAAGGAGAAAACAACCTATAAAAATGTTAAATGTCTATTAATAGCCAATGCACTTTGAGGGTAAGGAGTGCCAGAGGTTCATATTATACCATGGAGCACAAGTGACATGCAAAACAGAATGAGGAGGATGGATCTGTACGGGCCAGAAGGATTTCTCCATGACACATTATTAATGGGGTACAAGTGGGTAATGCTCAGAGTGGGACTTTGTGTGTACGTGTGTACGTGTGTGATATGTGAGTGCAGAGAAAAATGTCTGGAATAAAATAACCATAACTGACCCAGTTTTCACCTGTGAGGTGAGGGAGAATGGGGTAGGTGATAATGGCCTAATGCAGTCCATATACTTAGATATTATTTGAAGCTTCTGTACTAGGCCATATTCATGTATTACCTGTGTGCATATTTATAAAGGGGAGGCACATACTAAAAACAATACTGGCATTACAGGGCTATGTGAGATTGGGGATTTTAGGAATGTAGAGGAACAGGGTCTCAAACTCATAGGGACATGTAACTATAGATCATGAGAGAAATTTTTCATTTCGACTTCCATTTAGACCATGAGCCCTTTGAGAAAAATTCCTATTTTGGAGTTCTTTACAAAAGAGTTCTCTTGTAGTATTCTCCGTATCAACAAAAGGTACCATCACCCATCTTATTACCCAGCACAGAAACCTGGTCTCAACATTTTATACCTCCCTCTCCTTCACCCCAAGTTCAAATCCTTGCTGAGGTCTGTCCGTTTCACTTCCTAAATACCTGTCTAATGTGCCCACTTCTTTCCATGCCCACTGTGGCCACTTGGTCCAAAGCATCTATTACTCTCTCTCCCTTTGCCAAAATAGTCTAGTAGTCTTCTAAGCCTGTTTTAGTTTATTTTCCCCCTAATAATGTGTTTTCTCACATTTGCATTCACTTCCATGTTTCTCTTTAGAGTGATCAAATCGAATCCTGTAATTGATAACTCATTGCTACAACAACTGGTATCATATTTCACTTTCTACTTATGGTTTGACAGATGTTGGGGGGAAGAGTTGGGTCTATTTCACTACATATTGATTTCCTATTTTTCCTTTCTCAATCTATAGCCTTCCAAAAATCAAGAAAAGTGGTCCAGGTGATCACAACCTCAGCATTGCCCAGGAAGTAAAAAGTGCTCTGGGTAAGGCTTAAACCCACGATCTTAGCATTGCTCACAAGCAGTACTGCTTTATGTGAACTGCAGCCTAATCAAATGAGCCACTGGAGCCTGAACTGGGGAAAAGTCTAGGAAGCCTTAATAAAGACACTTGCCTTGACAGTGCACAGCCTCTCCTTAGGGACCTGTGTTTTGCCTATATTGCCCTGGCATCTTCCAGAATACTCACAGGCTTTTGCTGACCTTCTATCCCCTCTGCAATCCTTCCCCGCACCAGCAGTCAGTATTGCATCTAAGATCTTTCTTTTTCTGTTAATACTACCGCTGGTCACTCACTGATTTCTAACCTGACAAAGATGTCAAAACAATTTGCTACCCTGAAATATTTAGAGGACTAGGAGAATGAGCCTTTAGAAAAATCGTTTTTTAAATTGTAAACAGAACAACGGATGATTAATGTAAACTAAGAAAATGCAAGGAAGTAGTAAAACTGGGAAAAAATATTATTGGAAAATTATCCAGAGTTTCACACTCAAGAATACCATATAATATATGGTATAGTTTCTGTGGAGGAAGAAGAACTTTTTCCCTCCACCCTCTTAGGTTCTTCACCTGCAGCCCTGCAAATCAGATTGACAAAAGACAGATTAGAAAGAAAAAATAAACAGAAGTAATTAACACCTCCATCCAAAACACTTGGGAGCACTCAGCGATGAGTACTCAAAGGGGCAGTTAGAATTTGGAGTCTGTATACCTAATTTAGTAGGGGAAAGGGAGATGGGAAAAGGGCACTTATGGAAAAGCAAATGACTTTTTGGAAAGATAAACGGGCCCTTAGGAGAATAGATGGGAGATATAATAGTCTTGTGACATGTCTGTTTGGATGTGGACTTCTCTCGGAGAAGAGAAGATAAGAGTTGCTCTCAAGGAGGGTATTTATTACAATTGAGTTCTTTTGAGTTCTTTAGAGAGGCTCTACTTTGAAGCAGATAAGGGATTTCAGAAACCCAGATTCCTTCAGCTCAAAATAATTCTCATACCAAAGCAGCATATTAGGGGGTGGCATACCCTGATCCCCTTCATTTCCTTCTAGGTTTTTGATATGCATTGCTAAACACATGTCTGGCCCATAATAAGCATTAATGAGTCTGAGCTTTTATTCTAAGATCCCTTGACTTCTCCTTTCTGCCTTTATTGCTTCTTACCCCCTCCCTCTTACCTCCTCATTCCTCTTGCCCTTGCCCCTCACACTCTCATATCCTCCGCTCACATCCACTCAAGTGTTACAAGCTCAGCTCTCTTGACTCTGTGTTCTGGGATCAAGGACCCTGGGCTACCTGCCGTGCTTCTCCCACCAGGACAGGATTCCTGTTTAATGAAGTGACTTCTGTGAAGTTCCTCCAAAAAAACAAATCCAATTTTAGTTTTGAGTAAAGAAGAGAATGGTTGAATGCATGAATGCACTTCAGGGATGACTGACTGGGGGCAGAGGTGCCTGCTGGGCTTCTGACTTACTTTAGAGGTGAATGGGGAACACGACACTGCAGGAGCTCACACGGTCAGCCCCCATCATTAGAGCAGGGATACAGTTGACTGAACTAGCTGATCTCTGCAGGGAGAGGAGTACAGGAAAGAGTCAGGGATAATGTCATTTATAGGAAGATCACAGATGCTCCAAGTTGGGTTCTAACTTTCATCATACTCCTGTGCTGAAGCCTCACCTCCTTAGTCCTGAAAACTGACCCAGAAACCAAGGCACCTGAACCAAATCAGTAGCCAATAAAAGCACAGCACTCCAGGGAAGGGGTTAGATGTATGGAGTTTTCCAGAAATCCCCTGCAACTGGGCAGAACTGGGATGTGAATGTTCTTTAGGACCAGTCAGAGCCCAGGAAGGATCATGATTCATGTTCCACTCATCCCAGAGCCAATGTCTTTCCAGGGACTCACAATCTTAAGGCCAATTCAAAGTGGACAAGCAGGGGATGATGGGGACTGAGATCCATGATGGGGGACGCAGAGTAAGTGGTCACAAAGCTGGAGAGTGGGTGTCTGCTCAGGTGGAAGCTGGGAGGACAGGGTTGTCAGATTCCCATCCCCATGAGGGATGGTGTTAATTTCCCCTCCTCCCTGACCTACAGTTTACAGGTCCAATGCAGCCCCTCCCCCCAGTGGATTGTTTCCTCCCTGTGTCCCCCCACACTACACTAGTGGAACGCTCCATCTGCAGCTCCCTTCCCAATCACTCAGTGGAGTCCTCTGTCCACATCAATGCTCACACACCCTGGACTGTCCCTTTCTATTTTGCTATCACAGTACCTGGAAATGAGTTGTCCCAAACCCTGAATATTTTGTCAAAATCAAAGGCCAAGTTTCCATTCCCTGGCCTCAGAACTTCCTGGGATGTGGTTGAGAGCCCCTTGCATAGGACTTAAGCCTGGGGCCAAAAGAGGAACCCAGCGTTCCTGCCCCAAGGCAGTCAAGTTTCAGAGCCTTTTCGCTGGCTGGGTCCTGTGTCTAGTCCACACAGCCCTGCACTTGGCTCATTGCCTACTCTTTTGGGGGCCTCTGTTCAAACCACCTCATCCTAGAGTCTCTTCATGATCGCCCCAAATGATATACAATGCCCCACATCATCCCTTGCTGTCCCCTTAAGTATGTTTTATTTTCCCATCTTCCTTCTACCCTCAGCCCTAGAGTAAGAGCCAGGTGCATTGGGGCCAGTCGAAGAAGGTCAGATTTCTGCAGGATGGCCCACTAGAGGAGGACTTGTCTGGCCCTTTTACCAACAAGAACATGAACCACATCACTTGAGATTAGGGTTTATCTAGAAGTCCAGGGCCTAAGCCTGAGTGGGGAAGGAGGGCAGACATGGGTGAGGAGGCTTGTGCCTGCTCTAGAGATGGGAATAAAGAGATCCAGAGGCCAGGACTGGGTCCACTAAAGCCTTTGGGGGCTGGGGATCTGTAGGAAAAACCCCAGAGAATCACCACTCTGTGGAACTTGAGACCTGGGGATTGGCACAGGCTATGGCAGACAGGTGGGGAAGCAAGCGTGGCCAGGGATATGGACAGATGTGGACACCCACATAAACCCTCCCTGACCAGCATGTTCTGAGGCACAGACTTCCTCACAGGGGTGACCCTCCCTGCAGAGCCAGCTCCTGGGGGCTGCATGGTGAGGGCATCCCAGTTTACCTGAGTCCCCACCCACTCCTCCAAGAATAATAATGTCTTGTCACTCAGGGTCATACCTTTGTGTGGACAGGTCCCAGGTCCAGGGGTCTCTATTTCTATAAGTCAGAAACAACATCTACAGGAATGGGGGAGGTTTAGTTTACTAGGATCTCCTTCCTCACCCCACCTTCTGAGGGGCCCAACATAAGCCCCTCTTCCCTCAGAGCCCAGAAGGTTTTCTCTCCCTTCCCTGACCAGTCTGGCATTCAGCCAAGTGCAGAGAGCCCCCGCCCCCCCACCAACCCACCTTTCTGACATGATTCCATCATCTTGAAGTCTCCAGGCACCAGGGTTGGGCCTGCTTTCACCACCTCACATGGCCACTTTTCCACACAAGATCCTGGGCTCAAAGACTCCCCTCTCAGACCGAAACTCAACAATGATAATAATCTGACTGCTCTGCTTATCACAGAAGATGGGACAATCTGCTTGTTCGGGCATGGGGGATGAGGAACAAATGATGTATTTTCATCCTCACGGTGTGGTGGGATCGTGGGCAGTGATTAACATGCGGGCTGTTGGGGAACAGTCTCCAAGGTGCATTGTTCAGTGAAATCACCAAAGGACAGACAGTGTGTCTCCACTTGGGGACAAAGTGGAGTGGGAGTGGATGGTAACATGTATGCACACACTAATGTGTGCAGAGACCACCTCAGGAGAGACAAGAAACTGGTCACCATTGACACTGGTCAGGAAAAGGAAGTTTATTGTACTGTCTTTTGGTGCATTTGTGGGGTTTTTTTTATTTTATTGAAGTATAGTTGATTTACAATATTGTGTTAATTTCTGCCATACAGCAAAGTGATTCAGTTATACACATGTATACATTCTTTTTCATATTCTTTTCCATTATGGTTTATCACAGGATACTGAATATAGTTCCCTGTGCTGTACAGTAGGACCTTGTTGTTTATCCATTCTGTATATAATAGCTTACATCTGCTAACCCCAACCTCCCACTCCATCTCTCCCCACTCCCTTGGCAACCACCAGTCTGTTCTCTATGTCTGTGAGTCTGTTTCTGTTTCACAGATGAGTTTGTGTCATATTTTAGATTCCACATATAAGTGATATCATATGGTATTTGTCTCTTTCTGACTTCATTTAGTATGATAATCTCTAGGTCCATCCATGTTGCTGCAAATGGCATTATTTCATTCTTTTTTATGGCTGAGTAATATTCCATTGTATATATATATACCACATCTTCTTTATCCATTCATCTGTTGATGGATGAAGGTTGGAAGGATGGATTTAGGTTGCTTCCATGTCTTGGCTATTGTGAATAGTGCCGCTATGAACATAGGGTGCATATATCTTTTTGAATTATAGTTTTCTCCGGATATAGGTGCATTTGTGTTTTATCCAATGTATGTATGAGTTTATTACCTATCCAAATTATTGTCATTATTTTAGTCCTAACATCAACCTGATGAAACAAAAGAACCCCAGGTCATGCTGCAAGAATATGAAAATCCTCACATAAATCCCTGCTTAGGCCCCAGAACCATCCCAGACTGTTCTTGAGTCCACTGGATACCCCCACTCCCACCCTGACTGGGCCACAGGAAGGATCAGAAGAGGGCATGGGCCTCTTCTTTCCCAGATGGATGAATGGATGGATGTGGGCCCAGACAGGATGGAGAGGGGCAACCACCTGCTGGATAGACACAGATGTCCTTCAGAAGGGCAAAGAAGAGCTTTTGCCTGCACTGAGGAAAACTTTTCCCACAGACCTATGGGTGCTGATCTCTTCAACAGAGAGGTGAGAGTGAGGGAAACATAATTAAGGGACCCTCTTTGATGAAAGCCAATGAGGTCCTGGGCTGTGTGCCAGGGACTTCACAAAGCTTGGTCACACTTAATCCTCAGAACAGTCACTGTAAGGGGAGTGTGGATTTCTCTGAGTAAAAAATGAGGAAGGTAGGCTCCGAGAGGTTAAGGCAACTGAGATGTCACAGAGCAGTGAGGAGATGATTGTCATGAAGATATTGTCCATCAGGAGCTGAAGACAAATTCATGTCCTCCATTCAGACCCCCAAACAGGTCCTAGACCTCCTACCTTGAGATAAAGACCCTGAAGCAGCTTAGAGACTTCACACTATGGAAGGACACCCCCATAGACCTCACATTGTGGCCACAGATCCACAGATAACACAAAGACCACACACCCGGGACTGGACACAGGCCCCTAGACAGCTGACAGACTTTACACCCAGAATGGAAAGTCCCAAACAGTAAAGAGTCTTCACACCCTGGAACAGACCCTCGAGCAGCCTGCTAACATCACACTTTAGGTCATACATACCCAAAAAGCTCAGAAACCTCACATTTGGGACAAATACCCTCTTAGAGTTAGGCCATTTGACGTAGACCCCTAAGTATCCACAGACCTCACAACCTGGAGAATAGATCCCCAAAGAGTTCATTGACCTCTGCGCCTAGGTGAAGACCTTTCAAAGGTCAGAGTCCTAAAATCCTGGACACAGATTCCCAAAGGCCTCAGAGAGCTATCCAAGCATCCAAGCTGCTGTGACAACTCACACTTGGGACACAGACATTTGAACAGCTCAGAGAGCTCATGTGCTAGACGCAGAACACCAAAGAACTCAGGGACCTCACACCCTCGGAACAAACCTCCAAAAACCGCACAAACCTCAACTGAACAGACTCACCAAAAGTTCAGATACCTCATATCCTGGGGCACAGATCCCCAAACAGCCACAGAAAACACATACTGGAAAAAAGACCATCAAATACGTAGAAAGCTCACAGTGCAGCCTTATAGTTTAGAGCCCTTTACACAGAACCCCTCCAAAAGAACTCAGAAAATCCACACCCTGAACTCAAACCCCCTGAAAGCCACAGCACTCATACCCTAGGAATCAGATCACCAAACAATAAATAGATCTTACATCCTACACACAGAACTGTATACAGCCTGAAAGACCCCCATGGAACTCAGGGAGCTCACCCACAATCAGTCAAGAGACTCAGACAACTAATAAACTCAGAGACCTCGCACCCTGAATACAGGCCCAAAATATCTAAAACCTTGGAACACAGACAACAAAAATTTCATAGACTTTACACACTGAAAACAGACCCCCAGGTAACTTATATTAAGAACTTGAAACACAGGCCCTCCAACAACTCAGAGGACTCACATCTGGTTGAGCACAGACAACAAAATGCTTCAAATGCAACCTTGGAGTGCTGACCCTCGAAAAGGTCAGAGGACTCACCCCATGAATACAATTACACAAAAACCTCAGATTCAAACCTTAGGACTGAGACCCCCAAAGAGTTCAGTGAACTCACACCCTGAACACAGACCCACAAATATATCAACTCAAATATTGGGATACAGACCCTCTACAAGTTCACAGACTTGAAATTCTGAACACAGACCCTAAATACATCAAAATCATACCTTGGGACACACTCTCAAAGAGTTCAGAAACTTCACACCCTGAACACAGATCCCCAGATACTTCAGACTCAAACATTAAACCCAGATCCTCCGGAATTCAGAGACACACAGAAAAAGACCCCCAAATGCTATAGACACATACCATGGAACACAGAACCTCAATAGTTCATAGACCTTATACCCTGAATACAAATTCCCAAATATATTGGACTCAGATATTAAAATATAGACCCTCAAAGATTCTGGAGCTCTCACAAACCGTACACAGACCCCCAAGTACCTCAGATTCAAACCTTGAAACATAAACCCTCAGTAAGTGCAGAGACTTATACCCTGAACACACCCCACAAATAGCACCAGCCAAAAAGTGAAAAAGAGACCCTCTAAATATCATAGACTTCACACTTTGAATTCAGACACCAAATAATTCATGCTAAAACTTTGGAGCAAAGGTCTTATAAAAATTCAGAGACCCTCACACCCTGAAATTGACCCACACATACCTCAGACTCAAACATTAGAACATAGACCCCAATGAACTCAAACAAAACACACCCTGAATATGGACCCCAAGTACTTCAGACTCAAAAATTGGAACAGAGACTTCCAGATACAAACCTTGGGACTCAGACCTTCAAAGAGATCAGAGACCTCAAACCCTGAACAGAGGCCCCCCAAATATCTCAGACTCAATTACTGGGACACAAGCCACCAAAGAATTCAGAGACCTCACACCCTGAATATGGACCTGCATACCTCAGACTCAAATATTGGGATTAGACTATCTAAAAGTTCAGACACCTCAAACTCTGAACATAGGCCCCCAAATACTTCACATGAAACCTTTGGTACAGACCCTCAAAGAGTTCAGACACTTCACACCTTGAATACAAGCCTGAAAATACCTCAGACTCAAACATTAAAACATGACCCACAAAAATCTGAGGGATCTCATACCCTGAATACAGACTCACAAGTACCTCAGATTCAAGCCTTACAACACAGACTTCAAAGACTTCAGACTTCAGAGACCTCACACCATGAACAGACTCCCTCAGGCTCAAACACTGGGACATGCTTAAGGAGTTGAGAAACCTCAGGCTCCAAACATAGATCCTCATCACCTCACTTCATACCTTGGGACAAAGAGCCTCAGAGAATGCAGAGATATCAAACACTGAAAATAGACCCCTAAATACCTCTGACTTATACAGAGTTGTGACATAGACCTTAGAGAGTTCAGAGACGTCACACCCTGAACATACACCACAAAATACTTAAGGCCCAAACTTTGGAACAAAGTCTCTCAATGAGCTCAGCAATCTCACACCCTGAACACAGAACACAAATACTTTAGACTCAAACTGTGGAACAGAAACCATCGAAGATTTCAGAACCTCACACCTTAAAAACAAATCCCCAAATACCTCAGACTCAAATCTTGGCACACAGACCCACAAAGAGTTTACAGACCTCACACCCTGAACTCAGACCCCCTAATACCTCCAGCTCAAACTAGTGACACAGACCCTGAAACTTCAGTCATTACACCTTAGAGACCCCACGCTACCTCAGACTCAAAATTTAGAAGTAGACTCAATTATTTCAGAGACCTTACATCCTGAACTCAGAACCCCAAATATCACAGACTCAAACTTTGGTATACAGACCCTCTAAAAATTCAGGGACCACAAACCCTGAACACTGACCCCAATAACCTCATGCTAAAACCTTAAGAAAAAGAAATTAGAAGTTCAGAGACCTCACATACTGAACAATAACCCCCAAATACCTGAGATTGAAAGTTTAGGATGCAGATCCTCAAAGAGTCAAGGACCATATGCCCTGAACACTGATCTCCAAACCTCAGACTCAAGTAACAAAACCCAGATCCCTAGAGTTCAGAGACCTAACACTTTAAAAAAAAATCCCAAACACTACAGACTCATATCGTGGGGCACAGAACCCCAGTAGTTCAGAGACCTCTCACCCTGAATACAGATCCCCCATATGTCACACTCGAACATTAAAATATAGACCATCAAAGATTTGAGAAGCCAAACTACCTGAACACTGTCCCCCAAATACCTCAGACTAAAACCTTGTAACTCATATTCTCAAAGATTTCAGAGACCTCGCACTCTGAGTATGGACCCCCAAATACCTCAGACTCAAACACTAGGACACAGTAAAAATCCAGAGACCTGACATCTTGAATACTGACCCCCAACCTCCTCGTCTTCAACCTTGGGGCACAGGCCTCAGTGCATACAGAGACCACACACCCTGAACACAAATTCCTAAATATCTCAGACTCAAACATTAAAACCAAGGTTCTCCAAGAGTTCTGAGAACTAACAGTCTAAACAGACTGCCAAATACTACAAACTCAGCCCCTGGGGCACAGACCCTCAATAATTCAGAGGCCATACATCCTGAATATAGATCCCCAAACACCTCAAACTCAAATATTAAAAGTCAGACCCTCATAAATTTGAGAGGCCTCATGACCAGAACACTGACCCCCCCCACCAATTTCCTCAGACTCACACCTTGTAGAACAGACTCTCAGTGAATTCAGAGACATCACACCCTAAAACCACAAATACCACCAACCCAAACTTGGGACAGAGACCCTCTAAAAAAAAAATCACTGACCTCAAACTTGAAGTAATTCACATTAAAAATTTTGGAACAAAGATTCTAAAAGTTCAGAGACATCTCACCCTGAACATTAGACCCAAATACTTCCAATTAAGGCTTTTGGACACAGAGCTCAATGGGTTCAAGCACAACACACCCTGAACAGGACTCCCAAACAATTCAGACTCAAAAATTGAAACAAAGACCCTCAAGTAGGACAGAGTCCACTCCTGAACACAGAACCCAAATAACTCACAGTAAAAACTTGGTACAAGGACCCTCTAAAAGTTCAGAGATCTCACACCCTGACTACAGACCCCCAAACACCTCAGACCCAAATATTGAGGTACAGAAACCTACAAATTCAGACACCTCACACCCTTAAAAATGCCACTAAATAACTGACTCATAAAACCTTGGTAACCCCTTAAAAGTTCAGAAACCTCACACCTGGACCTCCAAATACAACACTCAAACCTTAAAACACAGACCCTCAAAAGTTTTCAGAGACATCATACCATTAAATATTGACTCTCAAATACCTCAAATTCAAACCTTGATACTCAGACCCTCAGAGAGTGTAGAGACCTCACATTCTGAACACAAACCTCCAGAAACTTAGACAAAACATTTGGGACACACATCCTCAAAGAGTTCAGAGATTTTATATCCTGAACAGAGACGCTCAAATGCCTCAGACTCAAACCTTGGATCACAAAGTCAAAGATTTCAGAGAACTCATACCCTGATCACAGATCCCAAAATACCTCAAACTGAAATCTTGGAATACTGACCAAGTTCAGAATCTGTATTAATGAGTTCAGAGACCTAGCACTCTGAACACAGACCTCTAAGTACTTCAGAATACAGACCCTGAAAACTTGGAATACAGACCCTTAAAGAGCCAGGGTCTCACGCCCTGAAGTCAAACCCCAAATACCTCCAACCCAAACTTGGAACACACTCTAAAAATTCAAATACTGCACACCCTAGACACAGATGCTCAAACACCTCAGACTCAACCCGTCAAAAATTCAAGGACCTCACACTCTAAACAGAGGCCTCAAATAACATACACTAAAACCTTGGAACAAAGGCCCTCTGAAAGTTCAGAGACTTCACAGACTGAACACAGACTGCAAATACCTCCAATTCAAACCTCGTCACCAACCCTCTGATAGTTCAGAGACCTCACGCTCTAAAAGAGACCCCCAAGTACGCTATATTCAAACCCCAAGAAATAGACACTCATAGATTTCAGAGACCACACATCCTGAACAAAGATCCCCCATTACGTCAAACTTAGATCTTAGAACACAGATCATTCAAGTGTTTAAAATCTCAGATCCTGAACCCAGACCCCAGATACATAGACTCAAACCTTGGGACAAACATCTTCAATGATTTCAGAGACCTCACACCATAAACACAGACTGGAAATACTTCAGATTCAAACTGTGGAACCCAAACCCTTAATGAGTTCAGAGACTTCACACCTTGAATACAGAACTCCAAATACCATAGATTCAAACTTGGAGCACAGACCTTCAAAGAGTTTAGACACTTTACGCCCTGAACACAGACATTGAAATACTTCACACTGATACCTTGAAACACAGACCACCAAAGAGTTCAGAGATCTCACTCCTAAGCACAAATCCCCAAACAGCAGACAAACATTAAACATTTTACAATCAATTTAGAGACCTCATATTCTGAGATGAGGACCCTCAAACTGCTCAGACAACTCACACTTTAGACACAGACCCCTGAACTGCTCAGAGATCTCATACTCTGCAGAAAGATGCCCACACAGCTCATAAACAGAGATCTCCAAATAGCTCCGGGGACTCACTCCATCGAACACAGATACCCAAAGTGTTGAGACACATCACACTCTGGATACAGACTCCCCAAATACCTCAGAGACCTCACAGTCTGAAAATAGATACCGAAACAGCTCAGAGACCTGCAGACAGACATATCCTAGACACATACCCAAAACTGTCTCACAGATCATACACCAAGAATACATGCTCCCAAATGGCCAGAGATTTCATACCCTGGAAGTCAACCAACCAGGGCACTCAAAAACAAAGACACTAACCAGCTAATAGATCTCACACGTTGACATAGACCCCTAAACATCTCAGAGAACTCACACTCTGAGTTCAGAGACCACAAATCCTGGATGCAGAACCCACAAAGAGTCCAGAGACCTCCAGTCCTGCACACAGACCACACTAAATAGCTAGGAGACCCCAAACCCAGGATATAGACCCCCAAATAGACAGACAGCTCATATGTGAACACAGACCTGCCAATGGCTCAGATACATCATGACACAGACTCTCCAGGAATGCAGAGATCTCACATCCTGGCATACAGACCTCCAAAAAGCTCAGAAACATTACAACCAGGGACAAAGGCATTCGAGGAACTCAGAGACCTCACACACTGAGAAACAAACCCCCAAAACTGTTTAGAAACCTCACACGCTGAGAAATCAAAACCACAAAAAGATATCACCTCACACCTGTTAGAATCGCTATCATCAAAAAGTCAAGAGATAACAAGTGTTGGTGAGGGTGTGGAGAAAAGGGAACCCTTGTGCACTGTTGATGGGAATGTAAATTGGTGCAGCTACTGTGGAAAACAGTATGGAGGTTTCTCAAAAAATTCAAAATAAAACTACCCTATGATCTGGCAATCTCATATCTGGGCATTTATCCAAAGTAAGTGAAAGCAGGATCTCAAAGAGATATCTGCACCCCCATGTTCAATTACTGAATTATTCACAATAGCCAAAATATGGAAACAACCTAAGTGTCCATCAGTGGATGAATGGATAAAGAAGATGTCATAGATGGATAGGTGATAGATGATAGACAGATGACAGATAGATAGATAGATAGATAGACAGACAGATAGATGATAGATAGGTAGATCGATAGAATTCAGCCATAAGAGAGGAGGAAACCTCGCCATTTGCAACAACTTGGATGGAACTTCAGGGTATTATGCTAAGTAAAATAAGTCAGAGAAAGACAAGACAAATATTTTATGATATCACATATGTGGAATCTAAAAAAGCCAAACTCAGAGAAACAGAGAGTAGAATGGTGTTTACCAGGGGCGGGGGTGGTGGGGAGAGATTGGTCAAAGGATACAAACTGCCAGTTATAAGATGAACGATTTCTGGAGTTCTAATATACACCATAGTGATTATAGTTAATAATACTGTATCATAAACTTGAAAGTTGCTAAGAGAGTAGATCTTAAATGTTCTCACCACAAAAAAGAAATGGTAACTATGTAATGGGATGGAAGTGTTAGCCAACACTATGGTGGTAATCATTTTGCAAAATATAAATGTATTAAATCAACATGTTATACACCTTAAACTTACACAATGTTATATGTCAATTATATCTCAATAAAGCTGGGGAAAAAAGAAATCTTATACCCTGAAAAAGATCCCCCCCAAATCTCAGAGACCTCATCCACTGGAGAAATGATCCCCCCAATAGCCCAGAGACTTCACCTCCTGGAACACGAACTCCCAAGCGTTCAGAAATGACATACCCAAGACACAGACCCCATAACCGTTTAGACACTGCACACTCTGAACAGACACCCTTGAGCAGGTCAGGGTCCTTACTACAGTCTGGAGAAAAAACTGCTAAGAGCTCAGGGACCTCACGCCCAAGAGAATAACAGTTGTCCACCACCTAGAACAGTGCTTGGTATACCAAATACGTGTTCATTAGGCATCTGTTGAGTGAATAAACTACCTTGACTCAGCAATTCCACTTCTAAGAATGTGTCATAAAGAAACACTTGCACATGTGCACAGAGCTGTGTGCACAAACATAGGAGGAACAAACTGTTTTGCTAATTTTTAATATTATGATTGTTGTCCTTATTATGTATTGATGTGTTTTTCTCCCCCTCGGGATAGGGACCTCACTCCCCTTAGGGTAGGCCCTGTCTGTTCACCTCTGTGGCCCTAGTGTGAGGCCACAGCATGAGGATAGGGGCACTCATCACATAGTTCTAGAAAAGAAAGAAGGGAAACATGTATCGTCCTCCCTCCCAGATCCCCATTTCTGTCAGAAATGTCCAGTCCCGTGGCCCCTATGAGATGGTGCCTCTGAGATGAGGTGGTGGCCCTGTCCCTTCTGTCAGTTTCAGAGACAGAGAGAGGCCGAGGAGGGTGTAGGTCTCCTGGGGAAGATATGTGGGGACACAGTACCTCTCAAGCGGCAGGTGGGAAAGAGGCCTGGGGTAAAAGGAGGCCCCCACTCTGCACATTTGCAAAAAGATAGCCAACTGCGAAGCTAGAGGGAAAAGTCCACAAAGGACCACTGTCACTACTAACAGCAATTGCAATTTCAGGGGGTTTCCCAGACCACCCTCAGTTTCAATCATTTGCTGGAAGGGCTCACAGAACTCACTGAAAGCTTGTTATACTAATGGTTACAGTTTATTACAGGGAAAGGATACAGACTAAAATTAAAATCAGCTAAGGGAAGAGATGAACAGGGCAGGATCCAGGAGGATATCAAACGCAAAGCTTCCAGTTGTCCTCTTTTCATGGAATCAAGACAGCGTTACTCTCCTGGCATTGATGTCTGACAATAGCATGGAATTTTGCCAACCAGGGTACTCACCCAAGCCTTGGTGTCAAGAGCCTCCAATGGGGCCCCATCTTGTAGGCCTAGTTGCCTGCCCACTTGGCTGATCTCAGTTTCCAGCCCTCAGTAGGTCAAGCTGCATGACCCAAAGCCCCCACCCTTCATCATGTTTTTGGTGTGGCTCAGAGTCCCCACTGTACATCACATAGTTATCTTCTGGCTGGACCAAGTCCCCCACACTAAATCACACTATTGGTGTGGCTCAGAGCCCCCACTCTAAATCACATAGTTACTATCTGTTTGGATTAAGACTCCCAATCGAACAAAGACATTCCTATCACACATGACATTCCAAGGCCTAGATATTATCTTCCAGAAGCCAAGGGCAAAGGCCAGACCTCTCTTGGGGTGAGGTTAAATTCTTTACTATACAATATCATACACTGTGATAATAATACACACATGGGAGGGGGCATCGTGGAGAGTGGTTAATAATGGAGAATCACTAATATCAGCTAATATTCATGAAGAATTTCCTACGTACCAGAAACTGATCCAAACGCTTTACAACCTATTAAATCCACAAACAACCCAATGATGGTGGATCTGTTAATATTTTGTTTTGAAGATGAGGAATACTGAGGTATAGAGAAGTTCGTTAAATTTTCCAGGCTCTACAGCTAGTCTGTGGGGGAAGCAGTATTCATATACTTTGTGACCCGGGGTGTCCTGCCCTTAAACAACCTCTATTCTGCCTAGAATAATAGTACCAAATGTCAGTCAATGGTGCCCACATGCCAATACTTTACATAGGATACCTCTAATATCTATGCTGTCATGAATAATAGCAATCTCATGGTAGAAACAGCTGTTTAACCTCTTCATGGACAGAACCTGGAGAGATTCCCTCACTCTCCTCCTTGTAGGACACCTCCACCACCATCAGAGAACAGCCAAGCCCTTTTAGCACAGCATTCAAGATCTGACTCAAGCCAGGCCTAGTTTTCTAGTTATTCCAATCACACTTCTCCTATATTCATTCATTCACTCAGCAACCTAATATTTATTGAGGGTCTTCTATATGCCAAGCACTGTGCTACAACCTGGGAAGACAGCTATAAATAAAACAAAGTTCCTGCTTCTACAGGGTTTATATGCTGGAACAGGGGTCAGCCAATTTTTTCTGTAAAGGGCCAGATAGCAAATAGTTTAAGCTAAGAGGGTCATATGGTCTCTGTCACAACTACTCAACTCTGCTGTTGTAGTGGGAAAGCAGCCACAGACAATATGCAAAGGGACAATTGTGGCTGTATTCCAATAAAACTTTATCTACAAAGACAGACAGTGGGCCAGTTTTGGCCAATGGCTATAGTCTGCCAACCTCTCTTTTAGAGACAGTTATTGAACCAGTACATAATAAATATATACCAGGTGGTGATCAGTGTTATGGAGAGAAATTAAATAGGGTGAGGAGGCAGAGACTGACTGTGGTGTGCAACTATTTTCCAAAGGAAGTGTCTGAGAAGGCCTCACCAGGAAGGAAGTATGAAGCAGAGAAACTTGAAGGAGGTTAGGGACTCAGCCATGGGGCTCTCTGGAGGCAGAGTGTCCCAGGCAGGGGAAGCATCCAGGATAAAAACCCTGAGGTCAGAGTGTGACACTCTAGTATCACTTCCCTCTTGTCTCGGCTCAAATGACCTATCAGTGAGGCCTTCCCTGCCCACCTTAAGTACATCCCTCCACCCGGCAGTATGCCTTTTCCCCTGACCTGGCCTAATCTTTCTATGTAGCACTTGCTACCCTTTGATGTGCTATATACATACTGACCTACTCTATGAAATTTGGGACTCTGTTGGTTTTGTTCTCTGTGGTATCCCCATCACCTAGAACAGCACTTGGGCACATAGCAGGTGCTCAGAAAATTCTTGTGGAAAGTGGCCAGGAGCCAGGCACTTGGCACACGTCACTAAGATGCATAGATACCCTCAAAGATGGGCATTTTACTGAGACTCAGAGAGGACAGATGACTTGCCCAAGGTCATACAACCAGGACTTGAGAGCTCCAGGCTTTGAAATGAGAGCTTCCCGGCTCCAAAACCCGCAAGTCCTGGATTATTTGGGGTGCCAGTGAGGCTTGAGGTGAGGTGGACCCCAACATTTCAGGACAAGATGGGTGGATCGTGTCTATCCTCTGAGAGATGGGGACCCATTCTATGGCTGATTTCAAGGGACACAGAAGAAATTCCCAGCAATGAGATCTCCACAGATCAGTTCAGGGGGATGTGACCCTCTGGACTGTGGGTGTGACCCTCAATCCCAGGGGATAGTCTGAAGGAAGTAGTCACCTACTACTTCCATGTAGTCATCTACATGGTCTAGGCAGCAAGATGTGGATGAGTTTACAAAAAGTCACATCACACCCACTTCTCATGGTCTTTTCAGACAGTGAACAGACTGGCTTGTTGAGGAAGGGAACTCATATATAAAATGTAGTCTTTCATGAAGTTTCTCAGAATAACCTCTTTGAGAGACAGATGAATTCTAGGTGAGGTGAAATTAGTGGATTTGTACCCATCATGTGGCTTCTGTAGAAGCCCTTACTCTCTCTCCTCCGTAAGGGTAATGGTATTAATAATACTGATAGTAGTAGTATAGATACATTTTAATAGCTGATAGTTACTGAACATTTCCTCTGTGCCAGATGCTGTTTAAGATCTTTATACTTTCCATGTAGTAACATTCAATTTCTTCCTACCAGGACCCTTAAATCTTGTAGCCTTACAAGGCTACATTTAAGAGGTGCCTTCTTCATAAAATCTGCCCTGATCATTGAGCTTGAAAGTGACCTCTTCTTCCTTTGAAAGTTTATGACATGCTCTGTACACCCCTTGGAACTTCTGGATACTTCTTCTTCTTAGTTATTTGTGGCATGCTTCAAAATTATAAAAAAATTTTATTCCAAGACCTTGTCTCATACATCATTTTCCTTCACCAAACTCACTTGGTGCCTGGAATATTTGACAGTGTCTAGGGTTAAAGACCCTCAGAACATTTGGCCCATCCTCATGTTTCAATTCCCTTTATCTGTCAAATGAAGAGAATAATAGTATCACCCCAGTAGGGTTGTTGTGAAGAATAAATGAGATAATGTATATAAAATGCTTCACATAGTACTTGGTATATAATTAACACTCAATATTAGCTATTTGTTTATTATTGATCATATATTCAGAATGATGAATAAATAGAAATAATAGTATACAGCAATAGACATGAAAGCTTGAGTGCCTACTGTGCACCAGAAGTTTTAAAAACAGTTTTTAATGGAACTCTCCCCATGATATTTCGTCAGGTGTGATTATCATTATGTTACAGTTACGGTTCAGCAAAGCTACATTCACCTAGTAAATGGTGTATTACTCTACAGCCTTTGTTTTCCACATTCACACACTGGATAATTTATGCCTTGACCTGTCCTCAGAGAGGCCAGGACCTTTATCAATGGATACCTAGGGACACCCCAGCCCCACCCCACCCTGTCCCATGTGTTAGAAGGAAAGCCCAGAGGCCCAGCCAGGTTAGATCTGAACACCCCGCACCACCCAGTTTACATTTAAGAATTCTCTGGGGCACTTGTTTAAAACACAGATTCCTGGCATCATCCTAAGTTCTCAGGAGGAACTTAGGAATCGGCTTTTGTAATAGACATCCTAGGTGATTTAATACAAACTGACTTCAAACCATGCTTGACGAAACAATGCAATGGGTGATTGGGTTATATTTAGGTAATTCTCTGCCAGAGCTGTATACTCTGCAAGACTTCCCGAACATGAAGCCCAGATTCTGATTCAGTAAATTTGATGTGGGGCTTGAGAACTTGCATCTCTAACAAGCTAAGATGATACTCTGAGGAGCTAGAATAAAGCACTGTGCTCAGGAATCCTGGGTCAGGATTTGGAGGCTGCGCTAGGGTTCAGCTGGAAAGACTGCTGTAATAGACTTGCCATGTCCTCCAAGGGAGTAACCATTAGAGGCTGCTGGCAGGAATGCCAGGGGTTTCCCATTGTGCCTCCTGGAAATGCTCCATCTTACTCAGGACATGTGAATCAATCATAATGCACAGTGCCACCTTTCCTCTGTAAAGATGAAACAGCTGAACCCCTTTCCATCATCAGCAGAGACTGCATTCTAACTTATCAATAGACTAATGGAGATTGCCTCACATAACTACATCCACTCCTTTTAGCCAATAGCAACGAGTACTAGAAGAAATTGGTAAAGTTTGGAAGTACCACAATGGCTGAAGGATAGTGAAATTGCATGTGACTTGGATTAGGAACCAGGTGTGCCTAAGAGTTAGGGCTGAATCTTTGAAACCATGTGGAGAATTGGACTGGCAGGAGGGAAGAGGTAGTGTGGAAAAGGAAACAGGTTTCACAAAGTGAAGCAAAACTTCTTTATTTTCATCATTTTGTCCAGGACAACTTTTCTCTGAAAAAAAGAAAAACTGCTATACAAGTAATACATATTTATTGTTAGAAGGAGAAGAGGAATACGAAGATCCAGATCAATAAAAAAAGTTCATCCATAACTCCACCATGTATACTCAATATTTAAGAATTAAATCCTATGAGTACATCGTCATTGCATCTCCATTTCCTTAGAAGTGACGCTTCCAAGTTAAAGGGCTATGTACTCCACATAATAACTGTACTTGGTTAACTGTCTGTGTCCTTAGCCCACTTTTCTATACTTTTTCTTCTCTGTTAGTAAAGATGCTTTATACATTCAGTATCTTTGAAAATATGTTCATTGTTAACTCATCTGGGATTTATTCTTCTCTCATCCACATTTATTGAACAATGAAAAGTCCCACTTTAAAAAATCACATTATTGAATCCTCATAACCCTGTGAGGTAGGTACTTTCATTAGCTCAACCCTGCAGATGAGAAAATGGAGGCATAGGAAGAGTGAACAGTTTGGTAAGGAGTGGTGCCAGATTTTATTTTAGAAGCTATCAATAAACTTATTCCAATTAAATAAATGTCAAGCAGATCACGTTATTTTATCCCTCAAACATCATTGATTCCCATAAAGGAGCTGGAGCGTTCTGACTCTAGAGACCCTACTTCCCTAGGGAGAGCAAAGCCAGCAGCCTTATACTAAATGGCTCTTTCTCTCTGACAAGACATTTAAAATATATCATTTATCCCCACCCCACCCCCCAAAAAAAGAGTAGTAAGGAGGAAACAGTAGCTTCCTCCTTGGTAGTTTTTTTTTTCAAATAAAAACTTGTAAATCGTGATAATCAATGCTACATTATTAAAAACAAAACAAATGCATCTATGAAAACAGAAGAGGTACAGGTGAAATATTTTAGAGTCTGCCAAGAAGACCTTCCTGATACATTCCATAGTGTTCTTATCCTATTACCCTTTCTTTCTGGGGATATATTTTTCTATTATCTAAAACTTTCCTCAGCCCTACTGCCCTAGTCTGAAACCTTCAGTGATTCCCTTTGGCAATAAGGTAAGGTCCAAACATTTTCAGTTGTCTTTCAAGGCCATTCACAATGTAGTCCCAACCTGCCTTTCAATCGGATTCTCCACCCCTCTTCAGGAACAGGGCTATGCATGATGTTACTTTCTCTAAGACACATCTTTTTCTGTACTTCTGTGTTTAATGCAATAAAGAGATCAAAGGAATTTTAGAACCAAGGCTTTAAGGCTTATCTAGCCTAACCCTGACATTTTAAAGAAGAAACTGGTGCCAGACAGTATAACTTGCTCCAGGTCATATAGCATATTAGAGGTTACAGTGCAAGCAGAACTTTGGTTTTTCAACTCCTCTTGGAGCTGCTGCCTCCTAAACACATAATCTGTGCTAGGCAAATACTTGCCCACAGCTAGCAAGAGTCTGTGTGGGTGGGGCTTGACCTCCCCCCACTCCCGTTTCCACATCAACCAGAGCAGCAGCTGGGAGTTCATAGGGCAAAAAATAAAGGTAAAAAACCTTTGGCCTAACATCCAGATTTCCAGCTGGGAAGCATGGGGAAGTGTAGGAAGGAAGCACTCCCACTATCTTAAAGACCTAGTCAGACAATGGCAACCATCACTTCTGCTCACATTCCATTGGCAAGGAGTTAGTCATATGGCTCCATTTAACTACAGGAGGAGTAGTACATGTAGTCCCTAGCTAGGTAGCCACATGTCCAGCTATACTAGACTATGGAAAAGGGGAGAACAAGTTTAGGTGGAAAATAACAATATCCACCACACCACCATAAAGACAATTGAAAGGCAGAAAGAAAACTGAGAAAACCTTCATGCAGCAAATATGGAAAAAGGTTGTCATCATTATGACATAAGTCTATAGAGGAAATAAAAAAGAACCAATGCACCAATAAAAAGTGGGCAAAAGACATAAACAATATAAATGTCCTATAAACATGAAAATTAGTGTTGGTTGTAACATAGGAAATTTAAATGGAAACAAATGTCCTTGTTTATCAATCTAAAAAAAAAACCTTTGGTCTAGGTTTAGGGCAAGGAACTCAGGTAGCAGGATAATTCCACATCTCAGTCTCCTGTTGTTCATTACCTTGGAGGACACCCACCTGACACACACACACACACACACACACACACACACACACACACACACCAATTTACCCTCCACTCATTTTACAGATATGGAGTACTAACTTGGTTGGAGTAGGAGATGGGGAGGGGATCATATCTTGTTTTTAGTCACCTTGTCAGCACTTCAACTTCCAAATGGGTTTGTTCATTTTTAGAGTAGTCATCTTAGGATCTCAATGGTGTTACCAGTACTGAAGCCATTTCTGGAACACTTGTTTTTGAAACTGCCTTTGAATCCCAAAGCATAAGTATCCCAAATATTTACAACCGCGGCAAAAGGGTGTTTTTTGAGTATGAACTTTCATTATAGGAACTCTTCGGATGATGTTTAGATTCACAGCTGGTCCATAAGGTAGGGAATCCAAAGATCAAATGCCACTGATCCTTGAACAGGCTATGGCTGGAAAGGGCAGGGCTGATTTCTTTGTGTATTTCTGAAAACCAGCTCTGAAAAAGGAACACAAGGAAGGCTTCATGGTCTGGCTACAGCTTCTGAAAAATAAATACAGCCTCTTAACCAGACCAACTTGAAGGGCCAGCACTTAGTGAGTGGAAATGAGAAACATCTACGCATAGGGCAAAGAACAAGTCATTTGAAGCCCAAGAAATTCGAGTTAAGATCCCATCACCACTGCTATCTGTGGGACCTGGATAGTAGCGCCACACATCTGCAACTCAGTTTCCTCACCTGTAAATTGTGTTCAGTAATTTTCACCTTGTGTGATTTTTAGGGAAAATGGACATATCATGTGTAGAGCATCCAGCTCAGCTCTTGGTCATAGCATATACACTAAATAAATGGTGCATATTATCATTACTATTATGGTTTTCTCTAAAGCTACCTATAGTTTGCAATTATATTTTTATCGAGCTTGTGTTCTCCATGAAAACAAAGGTTTGTGGCAAACATTTGAGATGCAAAAAAGTAAAGTGGATTTCTGGACAATTCCGGATATATGCCCAGGAGTGGGATTGCTGGATCATATGGCAACTCTATTTTTAGTTTTTTGGGGAACCTCCATACTGTTTTCCACAGTGGCTGCACCAATTTACATTCCCAACGGTAGTGTAGGAAGATTCCCTTTTCTGGAGACCCTGATTTTAATCAGCAAAGTCTACAGCCTGAGCTCTTTTAGAGAGGGTTTGTTCTCCCAAGTCACAGAGCCTTCAGGACCGCACACACCCGCCCCAAAAGTGGGACACCTGGTGTCAGAGGCACCAAGATTTTACAGAAGAGCTAAATGATCTAGGATTAGGTGCACCACTCTCCCTCTTTTGGGTTTTGGCTGGCCCAAAACACTCAGAGATACATTTACTCCCAAAATTCTCTCTCACTTGCTCCATACAGCAGCTTTCCTTTCCTACCTGATTCCTAGTCTCACCAGTGGACCACAGTGCTTTGGCACTGCCTCTGGGAGGCCCATAATAAATGTTACACTCACCTGGCAATGACTCCCACTGCACATCTCAGGCAGATTAAACATCTATAAACACTACTCCCCTCGTGTGCCCCAAATCCTCCAACCTTTTCTGCCTGGCTTTTGGGGCCTTCCACAGTCTGGTTTTTTAATCTCTCCAAATCCTATCAATTGTTAAAGATCCAGCTCAGTTTTAAAGATCCTCCCCTTTAAGGCCTTTTCAAGCTTTTACTGCAGTTGTCTATTAATTCTTATGACATCAACACCGTAACACACTATCCTGCCTTTTTCACTGTCACTTTAAATGGAGTAGTAATCATTCCCATGCTGGATCTTTAAGCTTTTTAGGGATAGAAACAATGTTCTATAAACTTATATGCCCTTATACCAACCAGTACAGAACTGAGCACCTAGAAAATGGGCGATAGAGATTTCATTGATTGAGTAATTGGTTGTTTTTCCCTCTCTGGTCTCAGTGATCTCATGTGTAAAATGGCAGGACTGTGAACAGCATCTTCTTCTAGCATTGATGCTCAACAGAGCTATGAAAAAAATCCCCAAACTTTTTTCAGAAAAAGATAATAAATCTTAGCCAGTGGCATCAGTTGGAAGGATCATGTTCTGAGCTTCAACGTTGATGATTTCATAATACTTCTCATCTCCCTTGAAACTCCAAAAACACTGAGTTGCTATTTCTCCCTCCACCAAGAGTAGGAAATATCAGAACCTCTGAGATGAAACATCACATCACCCAATTAAGGAGGCAACTTCAGGAAGCTTCCCCAAAATATAGTACACACATTGCAAGTTTAATAGTTTGCTGATGGGGCATCACTGTTTTTCACACAATAAGTAATGTAATGAATTCCAGGTGCAGGAGGAACTGCCTCTGCTCAAATCTTTTCAAAAGGAGCACTATACTGCCTCCGTGTAGTCTCAATGTAGGAGATTGGAATTCCTTCCTAGAGTTTGAGGACACTTGTGAAAAAAAATGAAAAATTTAAAAGGCACCTTTCTTCTGCAGTGCTCCATGCCTCCATGATTGGGTTGGACACAGCAAGTGCTTAGAAAATCTTGGCCCCACTAAGGGTAGAAAGAAGAGGACTGGAGATGGACAGAGAGCATTGAGGAAGGGTGCAAGATGCCAGAGAAATGTAATTTCCCTTTCTTAAGTTTAGCCCCCAAAGGGCCCCCTCCAACTTCAATTTATTTCTAACTGATCATGAGACATTTCTATTTTATTCTAATCATGAGAAAACATCAGAAAAAACCAAATTGGGGGACATTCTACAAGATAGGTGACCACTACTCTTCAAAAATGTCAAGGTCATGACAGACAAAGTCTGAGGAACTGTCACAGATAGGAGGTGACTAAGGAGACCTGACGTTACTAAGGCAACAAATGCAATGTGGAATCCCAGATTGGATCCTGGGACAGAAAAAGGATTTCAGTGGAAAAACTGATGAACTCAGAAGAAATTTTGTAGTTTGGTTAATAGTATTGTATCAAGGTTAATGCCTTACTTTTTTTTGACATTTTAAAAACCTTTATATGATTATAAATTTAAATAAAAAATGCTCTTAATAGTTGATGCAGAGATAAAGATTTTGAGGAGAGGAACCTTAATTCCTCTTTGTTATTTTATTTTTTTAAATTTAAGTATAGTTAATTTACAATGTTGTGTTAGTTTCTGGTGTACAGGAAAGTGATTCAGTTACATATATATATATATACATATACTTTTAGTTATATATATTCTTTTTCATATTCTTTTCCATTATAGTTTGTTACAAGATATTGAATATGGTTCCCTGTGCTATACAGTAGGTACTGTTGTTAATCTACCTTATATACAGTAGTGTGTATATGTTAATCCCAAACTCCTAATTTATCCCTCCCCCGCACCTTTCCCCTTTGGTAACCATAAGTTTGTTTTCTATTTCTGTGAGCTTGTTTATGTTTTGTAAATAACTTCATTTTATCATATTTTAGATTCCACATATGTGATATCATATGATATTTGTCTTTCTCTTTCTGACTTATTTCACTTAGTATGTTCATCTCTGGGTCCATTCATGTTGCCGCAAATGGCATTATTTCGTTCTTTTTTATTACTGCCTTACTTTTTTTTTTTAATAAATTTATTTATTTATTTATTTATTTATTTTGGTTGCGTTGGGTCTTCATTGCTGCACGCGGGCATTCTTTAGTTGCGTCAAGCGGGGGCTACTCTTCGTTGGGTGTGCGGGCTTCTCATTGCAGTGGCCTCTCTTGTTGCAGAGCACAGGCTCTAAGTGTGTGGGCGTCAGTAGTTGTGGCACACAGGCTCAGTAGTTGTGGTGCACGGGCTCAGTAGTTGTGGCGCACGGGCTTAGTTGCTCTGCAGCATGTGGGATCTTCCCGGACCAGGGCTCGAACCCCTGTCCCCTGCGTTGGCAGGCAGATTCTTAACCACTGCACCACCAGGGAAGCCTTACTGCCTTACTTTTGATAAATATTCTATGGTTATATAAGATGTTAACATAAGGGGAAGCTAGGCGAAGGACATTAAGAAATTCTACTATTTTCACAACCTTTTTGTAAGTCTAAAACTATCTCAAGGTAAAAAGTTAAAAGGGGGAGCCTGAGACACACTATCCCCAAAGTCAAAAAGACAGAGGTTTCCCTTCAGACACCCTCTTTCCTGCCACCTTCTCACTTCCTCTGTGAACCCAACAGTGACTCTTAAAGGCCTTTAGCTGCAGTAACAGCAAGTCAGTTTATCAATCTGAAGAAATGAGCTGTTTGGACCTGCATTTTCCAAATCATTGAAACAAACTTTTTTGGAAGGCACTATTTCTAGAAAAGCAGTATCCATTTCTGTGTCTACTTATACAGAACATGGAAAACACCACTTAATTCTTCATTGTCCACAAGCATTAGTATAAACATCTGCTTTTGTACAGTATATAAATAAAAGAGCTCTTGGGGCTGGTCCATGGGGAGAGCTAATTGTACTGTTGGGTGTTTTGGTTCTGCTCTGTGGACCTGCACTTTCTCCTCCCCACCGTAAGGCTGCCCCGGTGGTCCTTTAGAGGGAGAGGGGTGGCTTTGAGGTGGCAGCTTGGGGGGTCTGATACCCCAAGGCATCCTTGCAAATCACTAGAGCACAAGTCATGTCCACCACTCTCCAGGTTTTCTGAGATGATGTTGTCATTGTCATTGTCATTGCCATCATTATCATCAGTGTTTTGGGAAGTGACAAGGGCCCACCCTGCAGAGGGCATGTTTTCACAAAAGAGAGCCAGTGAAGTGGCAGCATGAAGGGCCAAAAGAGTCTACAGTACAAGCACCATCTGATATATTTGTGTGTCACTGAAATTCAGGGATCACTGGGGCTAAGGCTTCACTGGGTATAGCAGCCAGAGCACCATGACCCCTGTGGACTGTCCCGTTGGCACGCACAGATACCTCACACACTCCAGCTCTGTGCCAGACCTCTTTCTTAGACTTGGTAAATGTATTTGTCTCAAAAAAAAAAGGGCTGAATACTTAGTCTTAGGGTCGCTTCCATCTCTAACATTCTTGGAGTCTGCTCTTTGAGATAAATTTTTCTCTTTTATGTGAAATCCTCCAAAGCCATCAAAGAATCATTATCACCACTGCACAGTGCAAATCTCAGCTTTATCAACCAGTCCTCTCTCTTTAAAGTGCATTACCCCAGATCCCTCCAGGTCACACCCTAAAGAGCTTCACATTGGGAGAAAATGTCAGTATAGGTCAACAGCATAAATGGCTCTCTGTGCACCAAACCATTGGGCAAACCTCCTCTGGTGGCATATATAAGCTGTCAGCCTTGGGTGCCCATCCACACAAGGGGAGCTAGTGCCCATTCAATGAATCTCAGAAGCAAATGTGCCCAAGGTGCAGACTTTGGGGAATGCTTGAAGAGATTCCATCAATTTTTTTTCCTTCCCTCTGTAGAAGTCTTAACTTGCTTCATCATGATTCCATGCGTAACCCAAAGCCAGATGAAGAAATACAGAAATTCCACCCTAAAAGCTCTTCAACCTACACATCAGCTGGGGCCACAAGGGAGTTCCAGAGAGAAGAGGTCAAGCAGGACCTCAGCAGACAAATTTACTGAGATCTAGAGCACAGGCTCAGGAACGGGGGAGGGCACCCCTTACCCCCACCCCACTACCAGGCACAAAGTCCAGGAGAACTTGGGGCTGTACTTCCCACCACCAGCAGGCTAATTTGACTCCTTTGCCCTGGCTTCAAGACCACCACATTACTAGCCCACATTCTTGTGGCCATGAAGCAGAGGGATGGAGTACAAAGGGTATGGGATTTGGATACAGATAGACCTGGGTTTGCATTTTATCTCTGCCGTTTATGAGCTGTTGCTCTTTATACACGTTACTGAACAGCTCTGTGACTCAGTCTCCTCATTAAAATGAAGATAATAGTTTCTGACACAAGGTTATTGGGAGAATTAGAGATAATGCACACAAACGTCCCAAATAACAGTGCTTAGGACATGGTAGTCATGGCAACCAATAAATGGTAGCTGTTTTTCTCTATTCCAGACACAAAAGGACACATATTGTATGATTCCTTTTATATGAAATATCCAGAATGGACAAATCTATAGAGACAGAAAGTAGATTAGTGGTTGCCAGGAGGTGGGGGGCAGAGGGGATTGAGAGTGACTGCTAATGCAAACAGACTTTCTCTTGTAGGCAATGAAAATGTTCTAGAATTATGTATTGATGATGGTTTTGCAACATAATGGATAGACTAGAAATCACTAAATTTTACATTTTAAAAGGGTAAGTTTTACAGTATGTGAATTGTATCTTAATTAAAAATTCTTGGGCTTCCCTGGTGGTGCAGTGGTTAAGAATCTGCCTGCCAGTGCAGGGGACACGGGTTCAAGCCCTGGTCCGGGAAGATCCCACATGCTGCAGAGCAACTAAGCCCATGCGCCACAACTACTGAGCCTATGCTCTAGAGCCCACGAACCACAACTACTGAGCCCACGTGCCACAATTACTGAAGCCCGACCGCCTAGAGCCGTGCTCTGCACAAGAGAAGCCACCGCAATGAGAAGCCCGTGCACCGCAACAACAGCCCCCACTCATGGCAACTAGAGAAAGCCCACATGCAGCAACGACCCAACGCAGCCAAAAATAAATAAGTAAAAATTTTTTTAATTCTTAAAAATAAATTCTCTGTTCCTCAGCTTATAAATATGAATAGAAATGAGTTTTTTAACTGGGGATGATAGTAGTACCAACCTCAGAGGGTTTTTGTGATGATTAAATGAGTTAATTTATTAAAATATTTAGACTAATACTGGCCCACTATAAAAGCTCAATACATGTCAACTATAATAATTACTGTTATTGTCATTATTATGATCATCATTTTTATCACACGTAGCATAGCCTAGTAGTCAAGATCAGTGAGGTGTAAGTCAAACAGACATGGTTTAAAATTTGGCTTCACAGGAATTCCCTGGCAGTCCAGTGGTTAGGACTCCATGCTTTCACTGCCGAGGGCGTGGGTTCAATCCCTGGTTGGGGGAAACTAAGATCCCACCAGCCGCGCAGTGCAGCCAAAAAAAAAATCTGGCTTCACATTTACCAGCATATATTGTAATAGTTAATGGTACAGTCCCTGGATTCAGACTTTCTTGATCAAAGTTCCAGCTCCACATATTTATCAGTTGTGTGACTTTAGGCAATTTTCTCAACCTCTTTGTGCCCCTAGTTTCTTCATGTGTAAAACATGTATAATAATAGTTTGTACCTAATGAGTTGCCATGAGAATTAAATGATGTATCCATTAGGATGTCTTTGAATTTAAGTTTCATAAACCTGTCTCAATTTGCTTTAAACCAGGTAGATGGGAAAGAAAAGAAAAAGGTTAGAAAAGAGAAAACTTAATACAAATCAAGAAAGTAGAGAGGAGAAGTTTATTTTCACCAGCCATTAGTTTGGGGGTGCTTCTCAGAGAGTTCTCTGCCCAAATTTTCCTCCTGGAGTGTTAAGATTGTTATTCCTATGTTTTTAGTGAAACTGCTTCAAAATTTTTGGTAATAGGAACTAAATAAAACAATACTACATATGCCTTATATGCTTGCTAATATCTCTGCTCTCTAGGAGTATAAATATCATTGAGAAGACTCTACAAAATATTTTAATAGTGCAACATTTCTGCCCAGTCAATGGTGTCATTCAGAAGAGCATTTTGGATAGCCCAATATGATGCCAGCAGACACTGTAAACAGCAGTTAATGCAGCAGAAAGCCAGGATCCAAAGCCTTGAATTGGAGATTAGATTCCATCGCTAATTGCTTTGGGCCTCTCATAACCTTGCCTGACTTCAAATTCTCCATCACCAAAATGGGAAATGAAAGCAGAATTCACTCTCCAGGTGGCAGCCTAAGTATAGAGGAGCATCTTATCACCATACTTATGATTATAGAATCACAAGATTGGATGGGTCTTTAGTAAAGACGAATTCATTCTCTGGATTAGCAGATGGAGACCCTAAAACAATGAGAGGAAGCCCTTCCCCAGGTCAGACCAGCTGGGTTTCAACAAGGGTTGAACCTACATTCCAGCCTTGTGTTCTACCATGATGTGACACAGACTGATGAGTTTGTGTCTTTTCCCCTCCTTCTGTCCATCATGGCAACTGATCTATCATCTATCTATCTATCTATCATTATAAATGATGTAAACTTTATATATAAGTATATATATACACATGCTGAGTGAAGGGGATCACCTCACCAATTCTGTGTCCCCATGATAAATTCACAAATATTTGTAGAGCCTTTAATGTAAAGGTTGGTACTTGTCTCAAAATGGAAGGTCAAGATTCTCACAGCTTTCTTTTCAGCCTAATTTGGCAAGGATCAGGTTAGCAAATCAGGGGAAAAGTGAGATGGGGATGTGAATATTCATTGACTTCTAACTTTTCTAAGTGAGAAGATCAAGGGCTTCTACCAAGCCTGGGGATTGTTTCCCTTAAGATGCCAAAAGGAGGATGCAGTAGTCCAGGATCCAGTAAACACTGACCCACATGCCATTTTGAAAAGCCCACGAGATCTACACAATCAGAGTAAGAGAGGAGCATTTCTTTGCATTCCCTTTGGCCTGATTCCCATTCAGCCACCAGGGAGATGACAATCAGTGAGCTCACAGCATTGGGTGTGATGGCTTCCACAGAAGTCTTTGCTGCTATAATTTTTATATCTCATGTTACCTCATTAAGACAGGTCTAGTAGGGAATTTAAATTAGCCCAGCTTGGGACTTCCCTGGTGGTCCAGTGGTTAAGACTCCATGCTTCCACTGCAGGGAGCATGGGTTTGATCCCTGGTTGGGGAACTAAGATCCCACATACCAATAAAAAATAAATTAATCAGCCCAGCTTTCCTCTCTATCACACATTCAATTCAAAAGTTTAATCAATATTTCATAAAGGTTTTCTCCTTTTTTAAAAAAAATATGACACTGTCTTTTTTTATATATACATTTATTTATTTAGTTTTGGCTGTGTTGGGTCTTCGTTGCTGTGCGCAGGCTTTCTCTAGTTGTGGCGAGCGGGGGCTACTCTTCGTTGCAGTGCGCGGGCTTCTCACTGTGGTGGCTTCTCTTGTTGTAGAACACAGGCTCTAGGCGCGCAGACTTCAGTAGTTGTGGCACACAGGCTCAGTAGTTGTGGCTCATGGGCTCTAGAGCACAGGCTCAGTAGTTACAGCGCACGGGTTTAGTTGTTCCACGGCATGTGGGATCTTCCCAGACCAGAGATCAAACCCATGCCCCCTGCATTGGCAGATGGATTCTCAACCACTGCGCCACCAGGGAAGCCCAAGGTTTTCTAATTCTTAGTGACATGGTGAATAGCCTTTGACCTCTAAATCAAATGACAGAAAAAAAAATTCTTCAGGCAGAAAAAATCGATTCTATTTCTGTTCCTAGGTTGGTCATTACACAGTCACCTGGAGTCATGATATCAGAAGTTTTGCTGGCCAGAACAAATTGCCAGTAA
Organism: Delphinus delphis; assembly: GCF_949987515.2. Lineage (NCBI taxonomy): Eukaryota > Metazoa > Chordata > Mammalia > Artiodactyla > Delphinidae > Delphinus > Delphinus delphis. The sequence goes on from NC_082704.1 coordinate 84,733,598, forward strand.
CTTCTTGCATGATCAAGAGAAAATACAGCATCTCATTCCCTGTTTTTCCCCCAGGGGATTGTAACTGCAACCCCACTAGCTAGTCCTACTAGCTCTAATTTCTCCCTTCCTTCCTTCCTTCTTTCCTTCATTCATTCCTTCTTTCCATACTCCTTTCTTTCCTTCCTTCCCTCCTTCCTAACCTAGTTCTGTCCATCTAATAAGAATATACTAGTAATCCATTAGAAGGGAGAGAGAGAGAGATTACCAGATCAAAGCATTCATCAAATGATGTTTCCAAGCAACCTAGAGCTTTTAGTCTGCCCTGCCCTTCCTCACATCTCCAAAAGGCCAAGAATAGGCCCTTCCCATCCCTCCAGCATATTGAGGAACTAGATCTTTTATTTTCCTGGGAGCCTATTCCACTGCTTGTAGTTTTCACTCTGCTATGGACTGAACTGTGTCCCCCCTTCAAAATTCAGATGTTGAAGCCCTAATCTCCAGTGTGACTGTATTTGAAGATAGGGCCTACAAGAAGGTATTTAAGGTTAAATAAGGTCATAAGGGCAGGGTCCTGATCCGATGGGTTAGTGCCCTTATAAGAAGAGGTACCAGAGATCTCATCTTCCCTGTCTCTGTGCACTCACAAAGAAGCAGCCATGTGAACACACATCAAAAATGTGGCAGTCAGCAAGCCACATAAAGGAGCTCTTATCAGAAACCAAACCTGCTGACACTTTGATCTTGGACTTCCCAGCCTCCAGAACTGTAAGAAAAGTAATTTCTATTGTTTGAACCATCCAGTCTCTCGTATTTTGTTATGGCAGCCTGAGCTGACTAAGATGCACCTCAACTCCTTTCTGCCCATTTCCTTCTTAGTGGTGCCCTCTACTGCCCTGCAGATTCCTCTTGGGATTTACAGCCCTGAGTCAGAGGCACATTCCCAACTCTCCTTAGCAGTTTCCCTGAGCTCTACACACTGAATTCTTTTAACTTCACCTCACTCTTCCAATCATTTTTCTGGCTCTTTTTCATACTTTGTCCAATTTGAACAAATAAATTACATGTATGGATGGAAAAAATGTCAAGTCTTTAAACCATCTTGCATCAGCAACTATAAGGTATAAGTACTCAAGCACTCACTGTACCCTCCAGTATAAGCACCTGTGTGCACATGCACACGTGCACACTGGATTGTCACATATTTCATGGACAAGGTTAAAATGCTAAAGGCGTTCAGGTTTCTTTGATTCTACCCAAGTAGAAATTCAAAGAGAAACCTGAGTTCCACCTCCCCAATCTTGTCCAAGTATTTCCCTTCAATAAGATTTTAGAAACTCATCCAGGGATTGGTTAATGATGGCAAAATGCATAACAGATCTACTTCCTGCTTATTACCAAGCATGACTTTGCTCCATTAAGAAGTATCAGATAGGAGCTTGAGTGGGCTGAGTACCACTCAGAGTCCTTTGTGAGAAAACCAGCTGGCTGTTCTGCTCTTGTTCCCAGCATTTAGACAGAGGTCCCACCGGTAAGCTCCTCTGAGAGGGATGGACTGAATCCAGAGTTATCTAAATGTCAGATGGGGTCATTTTGGAAAATAGGCCCTTTAGCTCAGCTGAAGAGAGGATGTTGAATTCACCATCAAAACGTGCACACATTCCTCTCCCTTCAAAGGAGACCTCAGAGCTGAGGTACCAAAGTGGCCTCCAGCAAACAGGAGAATACAAACAACCCCTAAATCTGTGATATTGCCTTTGGTATGTAGACAATGAGCTGCTGTGACACTGACAGCAGCCCAGCTCTCTCCTTGTTGATTTTGGCTGAGGGCCTCATAGGGATGAATCACTGCTACTTGGGCCCACTGTACATTTTAGCACTTTTAGATGCTATGTATTTCAAATGAATTTACTCTAGTGGTGAGGAGTGGGGTAAGCAACTGTCTATAGGACAGAGATTGTGAAGAGGTGGCCACCTCAGCTTCCCTCTGGCACACACACACAACACAGAGTCCTGCAGGCAGAGATACAGAGCTGTCCATGTGAGCCAGCAGGGCTTTGTTCTTATTTATCTTGCCCTCAAAATATGTACACTTAGTATTTCAACTTTTCCTTCCCATTTGCATCTGTGAGTCCTGGGGAAAAATCATATATCTCTCTATTTATCATCTATCTATGAAAGCTGATAATGGCTTTCTTCTTCCATTTCAATTGATAGATACAATGCATTAAAAGGAAATTAATGTTGATCCTATTTCATCAAAAGCAATTTCCAGAAATCTTTGGATGAAAGAAAAAAGTTGTCAGCTACTGCTTAGCAGCGTGGTAACTGACAATTTGTGTTCCTGGTGAGATGTAATTACCACACCTGCCATAGTGCTTCAGGCCAGATCTTTCTGGGAGAACATTTATAGAGCCATGTGTTTATCCTGCCTCCATGTGAAGAGGTCTATAGATGCCCCCCATATAACGCATCACAGTCGGTAACTCCATCACATGCAATCTGGGCGTGGCATGGGACCATCCATGTGCAGATGCCAGCTCTGCCCGGAGCTGGGGAGAGAGACCAGATGGCTGCTGGGAGGCTTGCTGCCTCTCCTGATGCTCTAGACACACCCAGTTGGGAATGCACTAGCAAATACACATGCTAGTTTCTCTGTACATATTGATTGTCCTTCCTTCAGGCAGTGTATTATCTTCCTGTGGCTGCTATAACAAATTAACAAATTGTTGTTTGGTGACACAAAACAACAGAAATTTATTCTCTCACAGTTCTGGAGGCCAGAAATTTGAAATCAAGGTGTCATCAGGACCATGCTCCCTCTGAAGGCTCTAGGGGAGAATCATTCCTTTCCTTTTCCAGCTTCGGGTGATCCCACACATTCCTTGGCTTGTAGCAATATAACTCCAGTCTCTGCCTCTATGTTCACAAGGCTTTCTCTTCTGTGTCTCTGTGTCTCAAATTTCCCTTTCCTTTTTCTTTTATAAGAGACATCAGTCATTGGATTTAGGGTGGACCTAAGATGATCTCAACTTAATTACTTCTGCCAAGACCCTATGTTCATATAAGTTCACATTCACAAGTACTAAGGATTAAGACTTGGACATATTTTGGGGAACACAATTCAACCCACTACAGGCAGCATATTTAAGATTCCATGTGGCACACTGACTCATTACAAATTGCAGCCCTCCCAAGATCACTTTCTTTTTCTTTCTTTATGCCTCAGGAACTAAGACTGAAGACAGGAACTTCAGTGGGAACATGGGCCATACTCAGAGGTTTCAACAAAGCAGGGAGGAAAGGGAATTTACAAGGCCCTGCAATCTGGGCAGGCTGGAAACTCCACACTTGCTTCCATTGAATCCTATAAAATTGAGATTCCTGTGGCCAGACTGCAGACCAGGATACTGAGGCTCAAAATAACCCACCCAAGTTCTGCCAGCAATCTGAGGGCAGGCCTGGGTCAGAGACTGGGTCTGTTGACCACATGGCCTCCTGCACTGTGGGTGTTGCATACACTGAGTGGTACAGCCTCAGAATCAATATCATTGATAGCTGAACGGAAGAACGGAGTCATTATTCAGCTGTACTGTTGGCTTTAGATAGAGGTAGACCAGATGGCAGTGATGTGGCAGCATTGGAAGAGCTCTGGGGAAGACCCAGATCGTTCCCTCCCTGAGCTGCCCCACCAGCTTTTTAGTGCCTGCTTTCCTCTACAGGGAACAATCCTTTCCAGTTCCTAAATACAGGTAAGTTTTAAATGAAAATCTTCCAGAGATCAATAGTACCTGATCTGAAATACATGCCAAGAGTAGACCAGATCCTTTCCAGGGGCAAACTTGAACAGAGGAAGGAAAAATAGAAGAGGGCAAGGGCTGGCTGCAGGTCCCCCTGAAGAAGAAGGAGGTTGGGGACACTCTAAAGACAGACATTGGAAGTTCAGTTCGCCTGCAGCAGCCAGCTGGTGCTGTCTGATCAATTCTGTGTGGGTGTATGGCAGCTGGGTGATTCTGAGTCAATAAGGTGCCTCTTTTTGCCTCAGGTCTCCAGCTATAAAGTAGGGATAAACATTTCCACAGATTAGGGATCTAGAATGGCTTCCCTGGATGCTGGCTTGGGCAATGTTTTACATGGAAACACAGGTCAAATACATTGATCCGGGAGACAAAATCAAGTTAGGTCACCAAAAAGACATCGAAGAAGGGAACATATTTTTTTAACCAAAGCTTTTTATTTTTTAAATTTTATTGAAATATGAGTCACATAACAGAAATCTTGCCATTTTGAAGTGCACAATTCAGTGGTTTTTAGTATATTCACCATGTTGTTCAACACTTGCCACTATCTAATTCCAGAATATTTCCATCAGAGAAGGGAATATTGTGAAAAAGAATTTAAATGTGTAAATATTTTCTCTAAATAGAAAAATAATGAGCAAGGTCTATGGAGAAGAAAACGCCAATTCCAGGAAATAAATTAACATATTCTTTAGGCAGAGCTAGGAAATCAGAGCAATATAGTTAAAGTCCCAGCACAAAAGTGTTTGAGACAATATTGCTAAACCACTCCCTGACAAGAGAATAACTACACTTGAAGCAGCAAGAAGAAATCTAAGGGGACTGGGCAAAAGCAAACAGGCTAAGAAATAAAGCAAGAGGGATTGCAGTCAGATATGTGGAAGAACTTCCTGACCATCATTGGGATAAAATGTTGATCCAAGGTACCCCTTGACCAGAGATACTCAGAAACAGGACACAGATTTCTATTTGGTTTCCTAATTACACAATAGGAGTTTTCTCTTCCTCAGAACATTTTAAGAGCAAAAAATCCTTCAATATATATTTGACCCTCCAAATTATATACATTAACCCATATTTGTTTTTTAACAGTTTTACTTAATAATGACTGGTATTATTTGCCTAGTGTTATAGGTATAATGATTCTTATTTTATAGAAATATTTACTAATATTTATAGAACATCTCTTAGATGCCACACACAAAAGCTCATAACCACCTGTAAGGCAGTAAAAGACTGAGATGCAATGTGTTCAAGTGATCCATGTCTCTCACGTGCCTAATCAATGATATGACAGGAAGTCAATGCAAGTTTGCCTGATTTCAAAGCCCAGACTCTTTCTACTATGCTAAAGTGTCTGACATGTCCAAGGTTTACATTTACAGGTTGTGTCTTTTGAGCATTCTGTAAGCCCCTGGAGGGCAGAAGCTCTGCATTAACTTCTGTCTTTCCCACATCTGCCCCTCCTCCACATCTAATCATCCAGCCAATCGGGTTGACTCTTCCTCCTCCTAAATGCACATTGAAAATGTTAATTTCTCTCCACCCTCCACACCGTTACCTTCCAACCAGCCATCGCCACCTTCACAGATGGGCATGAAGACCACTAAGTTTCTCTGCCTCCAGGCTTGCCTTTCCATAGTCAACTTTCCACGTTGAAGCCAGAGACAGCTTTCTAAAATGCAAATCTGCTCAGATCCACTCTTCCCTACAACTCTTCTATGGCTTTGCATTGCCTCCCAATGCCCTCTACTCTCATAATACAGTTGCAGGCCTTTTCCCTGCTGCTCCCCCAACCTGGAATGGAACTGCCCTCCTTCACAGGCTAATTAACCCCTACCTGTTGTATGCAGTCCTCATGGGTTCAGCTTAGACACCACCTTATCACCATCCTTATTTGCCCTTATTTGAGACTCTCTCTATACTCCTATAGCACCCTGTGCAGTCACACTGTATCTCACACATGGCTGTTGATTTGTTTTCTCCGAGCAGGACTAAAAGCTTTTCAAAGGCAGTGACCATGAACTTTTCATAAATGACTGACTCTCCAGCAGATACTCACAAGTCGTATGTTCTCAACAACTGTACGAATGGAAAAATGTATGGTAAGGGTCTGGACTCTAAATCAGTGCTTAATAAATGCTCACTAACTAAATGAATGCATTGAAGATCTGCTCCATATTAATTGAGGATTCTCTTCTCTCTGGGCACTCAAACCTCACTTCAGACAGCAGAGCAGAAGTTCCCAGAAATAGAGGATGGGAGTGTTATTCCTCTACAAGCAGGAGAATGTTCCATGGCCACTACATAATTCTCCCTGTTGTTGTCTGAATCCAAAACTTTTCCTGAATAATTCAGGCTTTGGTTAGTCAATGTTAACAAACGTGCTAACTCCCTGTGACAACAGATTAATTTTGGTTTAAGGTTATGAGTACAAAGCAAGAGGCTTGGTACATAATGTGCATGTTAATGATGTCACAGCACAAAGATAAGGAAGATAATTTAATTTGCTTTCTCTGGAAGGTCAGTTTTCCCAAGGAAAAAAAATTCTCCCTTAGGGTGTCAGTGTCTTTCTTGGCATCTTCCCCTTCTGTTTTGCTCTTCTATGGCTCCTCTTGATCCTTGGCAAGGTGAGCATTTATATTCGAAAGATGATTAGATGATAATGTTGGGAATGTGAGAAAGTTGGTGGAGGTGGGCAGAGGACAATCAGTGCTGTTAAAAGGGAAAACAGGGCTTCCCTGGTGGCGCAGTGGTTGAGAGTCCGCCTGCCGATGCAGGGGACACGGGTTCGTGCCCCGGTCCGGGAAGATCCCACATGCCGCGGAGCGGCTGGGCCCATGAGCCATGGCCGCTGAGCCTGCGCGTCCGGAGCCTGTGCTCCGCAACGGGAGAGGCCACAGCAGTGAGAGGCCCGCGTACCGCGAAAAAGAAAAAGGGGGTTAAACAAAAGCATGTATATTCCCCCTTTTGATTTCATAAGTGTTTCAGGATGTGTCTTTAAGAAAAGGAAAGAAATGGCAACTTGTATGGTCATTTACATACTGCACTTGCCAGTCTTTGTGCACATAAAGAGGTTTTGTGAAGGCAGAAGATGGCCGAGCGTCCAGCACAGCTGTCCACACGCCCCCTCTAAAGGACATTGTATGCTAATTGGTCTGACCCTCAGTGGTCTCCTGTGCACTCCCTGGCCCTGCATTGGAAGCTCTGGGATCTTAGAAATTAGCAAGGTGAGTAGAACAGGAAGAAGAGGAGATCCAGCAATATGGGTGGGGGGTGACTTCAAATGGACTTGAGGACACGGGGAGGGGGAAGGGTAAGCTGGGACAAAGTGAGAGAGTGGAATGGACATATATACACTACCAAACGTAAAATAGATAGCTAGTGGGAAGCAGCCGCATAGCACAGGGAGATCAGCTCGGTGCTTTGTGACCACCTAGAGGGGTGGGATAGGGAGGGTGGGAGGGAGGGAGACGCAAGAGGGAGGGGATATGGGGATATATGTATACATATAGCTGATTCACTTTTTTATACAGCAGAAACTAGCACAACATTGTAAAGCAATTATACTCCAATAAAGTTGTTAAAAAAAAAAAAAGCAGTGAAAGCATGAGGAGGATCCCATATTTCCAGGAATTAGCAGGGATTTTTTAAAATGAAGTACAAAAAATAAACAAAATGCTAGGGGACCAAACTTATTTACTGAAATGCATGACTGAGGTTTTCTGAAGTTCTTGTCAGTTCTTCAAGTAACATAAATCAAGCCCGTTGCCCTTTTTGCAAGTTAGATGGGACTATTATTTTTTTATGATGATTTCTTGAAGGAGAAAAATAAAAGCCACCACTTTTATTAGTCTATGTAGTCCTAATCTAGCTAAAGTTACACTATGGCAATGTATAAAGCACAGAAAATGCAATGGCAATGATCTTAAAAAATGGAGATTATGTAGACAAGACTGAAGTGAAAGGTTGGCAGCCATCCTTTCCTAACTTTGGAGTGAAAAGGACATTTAACATAGTGACTATTCAGGATGAAGGAAAAGCCCATCTTATAGAATGTTTTCCCTTGAAGGCTTAATTAAGACTCTTTACTGGCAGGTATAAATAAGAAAAAAATTAAAAAGCGCTTTTCCACATTTGCATTTTGTATGATCAGTTAAATGAGTGAAATTTGATTAATGACACAATGAGTGTCATTGGCCTTCAATTTGGTAGCATAACAACTTCAATGTCATCAACTCTCAGCTACTGATGGCAGTGAGAAATAGAAGAATCATGAAAATGGATCATACCCATACACCCTTGGGCATATTCATAACTGAAAATCAAAAACCTTATCCTTTTCACCATAGGTCAACCCTGTGAGAAGGAGAATCCTGGAAGGAGGAATAGGTGGCCACGCACGACAGAATTATTTGAAGTTTAAGAGCCCCCCACTCAAGGGCATCTTTCATCTGGGGGCACCATGTTTGAAGTTCTAAACATCGAGTCAGTCTTTCCATCCCTCTATGTCAGAAAGACTATTGATAAAGAAAGCAGTTCCACAGGAAGACGATTAGGAATTCTTATCTAAAGGAAATAATTTGTAGTAGAGCTTTTCACACTCTTTGGACATAGTGGAATCTGAAAATGACTAACAAGAATCTGATTTTAGCACATTCTGGTTAAACACTGAGCTAAAACCTTCTAAACAGATTTTTCTAGACCCTTCCCGGAATCAAGGTTTCCACATTACACAATTCCAAGGAATGGGATTAAGCCATAGTCTATGTGAATAGCACCCCCTGGAGTTGTACAGTTCACAACTTGCGAGGCCGTATATGGCATTCCCTTCCAGACCTCTCTGGTGAAAGAATAATGTTGACCAACCTGCTACGGAGATTTCAAGAGAACAGTTTGAACCACTGCAAATGCTTCCTAGTTAGAGGGGTTGTCATATAACCAATGATGATGAGTAGCATTAATAGGCCCTCTCCAACCTTCAGGGATTTTTAAAGTATTTTTAATCATCTTTGAGGTTTTCAAATCAATCTTTCAGGACTGGAGCTAACCCTGCCCCTAAGAAGACAAGGTAAAAATTACCACTGCTGAGATTACTCTGTTTGATCCTATAATGGTGAATACATGTAATTATATGTTTGTCCAAACCCGTAGAATGCACAATACCAAAAGTGAACCCTAAGGTAAACTGTGGACTTTGGGTGACAATCTGTTAACATAGGCTCATCAAAGCAACTCAGCCCAGAAAGTGGGAATCCATACTGCTGGGCAGTGGAGCTGGAATTCCTGCCAGCAATTAAAAATTTAAGGATTAGAGAGAAGCCCTATTTGTACATTTTAGCCATTGATTTTGTGGAGGAGGATCCTGAAAGAAAATGGATGTCTGCAAATTACCTGCAGAGTTCAGTGAACAACTGAATATCTCTTGCCCCATCTCAAGTGATTGAAAATTCTCAGCACACCAAATTCTGTTCTAACCTGAGCTACAGATTGCTCTTTGGGGGAGGATATTTCCTAATTGTAGAACCTTTGGAAGAAACTAGACATTAGGCAAGGGGCTGAAGGACCTCAGATCTGTTCTTACTTTGGGGATCCTGTGCTATATGACCCTAGAAAACTCCCTGATATTAACTTTGGTGGGACCAACCCTCTCTTATGTAAAATGGGAAGTAATATCCATATCTACTTGCCTCACCAAATCATGGCTCAGTAGTTGTGGCACATGGGCTCTAGAGCACATGGGCTTAGTTGCCTTGCAGCATGTGGGATCTTAGTTCCCCGACCAGGGATCAAACCTGTGTCCCCTGAATTGGAAGGCAGATTCTTAACCACTGGACCACCAGGGAAGTCCCTGAGGAGCTGATTTTATTTGGAAGAGTGTGAAGTATAGGAGACCAGAAAATGCCACCCCAAAATATGACTTAGGAAACCAGAATATGCCACCCTAAAATATGCCTCTTTGGCATAAGGATTATTTTGAGAACAGCAGACATAGGACAAGCTCTGAAAACAGAGTAGAAGTAACCCTTTTGTAAGGGACATTTATGTTTACAGAGGAAATCTCCATTTGTAAGAGTGTCTCCCTCTTTGGATCCAGAAGAGAAAGATGACTAAATCATAAGAAATTCTTATCAGTGGAGAAGGCTCTGACTTAAATCTGCATACCAAACCTTATCCTAGTCTATTGTACTTTTCCTGGTCACCTCCCCATAACAGCACCTACACCTTCCTTTCTTTGGTCTTTAGTCAAATATGCTATTTAAGCCTGAGTTCTAAGCCATCTCTGAGAGTTGCTCATTTTTCCCTGGCCATCTCCTATGTATACATGAGGTATGTATGTTAATAAACCTTTGTTTGTTTTTCTCTTGTAAATCTGTCTTTTGTGGTGGAAACCCCAGCCAAGAACTTAGAATGGTAGAAGGAAAATGTTTTTCTCTCCTACAGGAGGAAATCATGTTTTAAGGTGTAGTCCAAAACAATAACGATCTTACTATCAGACAATTAAGAGAAGACTAATAGTCTCATGAAATAAGTACCAAAAGATAAAACAGCAAATCAGCCAGAAGTTTAACAAAGAGAAATAGGGAAATAGACAGCTCAAAAGTTCCCTATTATGATCATACTTCTCCCTGGGGGTCATGGAGGTGGTGCATATGTGCCAGGCTGCACCCACTAAAGAGCAACTGAAGCAGGCACTTGAGAGCTGCTGGCCTCCACTAGAACATGTGGCAGAATGCAAAGCATTCCCCACACCAATCACAGATCCATCAGCAAAGGCCTAAACCCTCACTGGTGGAGGAGAGAGAAAAGTTTTCCTTGACCCTCTTAGGGTCCCTGGTTGGGCCTGTTAGTTAACCTGACAAAGACAGATTAAGAGGAGAGAAGCATACAAATTTATTTATTTAATATAAGTTTTAGGGAGTTCCCTTGGGGTCCAGTGGTTAGGACTCCAAGTTACCACTGCAGGGGGCATGGGTTCAATCCCTGGTCAAGGAACTAAGCTCCTGCAAGCCATGTGGTGTGGCCAAAAAACAAAAACAAAAGAAGTTTTACATAACACAGAAGCCTTCATCAGAAAATGAAAACCCCCAAAAAAAAGACCTGAGGATTTTTATGCTAGGTTTGATGAAGAGTGGACAGTTGTGGAGAAATATAATAGATCAAAGAGTATGAGGTAAGTGTAGTAAACTGGGAGAACTTAGCAGGGCCTGTTTGTTCAAATTCTTTTCAACTCCCTTTGTCTTTATAGATAAGGATGCTCCTTTCCTCTGGGTATAGGGAGGGCACCTCTCACATGAGGCTCTCATGACATACTTCAGGGAAGAAGGGTGAGGGGAAGGTCAGAGTGACATTCTTGTTTCTGCCTTTTTCTCAGATTCCTTCAGCTTTAAAATATTCAACATGCCAAGGTGCCATATTTTGGGGTAGCATGTTCTGATCCCCATTACTGGTCAAGGAGTATAAGCACAACCTCTAAATAATCATTGATTGAATATTAAACTATGCTTTCCTGGGGCAACTTCTAGGAAGCTAGGCTTAAAAATAAAAACAAGGAGGGAAAAAAATACTAAGCAGTGGCATCAGAGACTGCACACTGCAAGGGAAATATACTTCACAGAATTAATCCAGGAAAGCTATTAAAAAGACAAAAACATCAAGAAGCCTCAGAGGGAGTACGGAGCTAATTAGAATCTAGAGTTATTACAGTATATTATCTGAAGTGCCATATGCTCAACAGAAAGTTATGAGACATACAAGAAATCAGGAGAGTGTGATTTTTGTACATTTAAAAAAAAAAAAAACAGGCAGCAGAAACCACCTTAAGGGGACCCAGATGTGGGACTTAACAGACAAAGACCTCAAAGCTATTATAAAAATGCTCAAAGAATAAAGGAAACCATGTGTGAACACTTAAAGTTCTATGACAATGATTCATCAAATAAAGAACATCAATAAAGAGAATTTAAAAAAAAGAACCAAATGGAAATTCTGGAGTTGAAAAGTACAATAACTGAAATGAAAAGAAAATCACTAGAGGAGCTCAACAGTAGATTTGATCTGGCAGAAAAAAGAATCAGTGAACTTGAAGACAGATCACTCAAGATTATACAATTTGAAGGACAGAAAGGATAAAAGAATGAAGAAAAATGAGCAGGGCCTCAGAGACCTATGGGACACAATGAAGTGTACCAACATGCACATAATGGGAGTAGAAGAAGGAGAAATGAACAGAAAAATTATCTGAAGAAATAACCATAGAAATTTTCCTAAATATGATGCAAACCATTAATCTACACATCCAAAAAGCTCAACAAAATGCAAGTAGGATAAACACAGAGAAATCCATGCCTAGGGGACTTCCCTCGTGGTCCAGTGGTTAAGACTTCGCCTTCCAATGCAGGGGGTGTGGGTTTGATCCCTGGTCAGGGAGCTAAGATCCCACATACCTTGTGGCCAAAAAACTGAAACATAAAACAGAAGCAATACTGTAACAAATTCAATAAAGACTTTAAAAATGGTCCACATCAAAAAAAACACTTAAAATCCATGCCTAGACATATCATAGTAATAGTGTTGACAGCCATAAGCCAAAAAGAAAATCTTGAAAGCAGCAAAAGAAAATCTTGAAAGCAGCAAAAGAAAAATAAGTGTACTGCACTGTTGATGGGAATGTAAATTGGTGCAGCCACTATGGAAAACAGTGTGGAGGTTCCTTAAAAAACTAAAAATAGAGCATCCATATGATCCAGCAATCCCACTCCTGGGTATATATCCAGAAAAAATGAAAACACTAATTAGAAAAGATACAGGCACCCCAATGTTCATATCAGTGTTATTTACAATAACGAAGACATGGAAGCAACCTAAGTGTCCATCAGCAGATGACCAGATAAAGGAGATGTGGTATATATATACAATGGAATACTACTCAGACATAAAAAAGAATGAAATATTGCCATTTGCAGCAGAATATCATACTACGTGAAGTAAGCCAGACAGACAAAGACAAATATTATATGATACCACTTACATGTGGAATCTAAGAAATGATTCAAATGAATCTATATACAAAACAGAAACAGACTCACAGACATAGAAAACAGACTTATGGTTACCAAAGGGGAGAAGGAAGGGAGAGGGATAAATTAGGAGTATGGGATTAACAGATATAGACTATTATATATAAATTAGATAAGCAACAAGGATTTACTGTATAGCACAGGGAAGTATATTCAATATCTTGTAGTAACCTATAATGGAAAATAATCTGAAAAAAAAATATATATATATATAACTGAATCACTTTGCTGTACACCTGAAATTAACACACTACTGTAAATCAACTATACTAATTTAAAAAAAATAAGTGTACTCCATTCTCTTGGCAATGCATTGTTTCTCACTGGCCTTGATTCGTCCAGTCTTGGGTAGCTCCAAAGATGGGGCTCCACACACTAGCTGAAACATATGAACTTATTCCTGGGTACTGTTTTGCGGTCTCTTATGAGATGGTATCTACTATGGCCATCCTAGAGCTTTGATGCAGCCCTTCTACCTATTGCTGCTCTTTATGGGTTATGTAACTTGGGGCAAGTTACTTATTAGCCTCTCTGAGCTCACTTTCCAAATCTCTAAGTGCACCTCACATCCCTACCTTGTTTCCTGTTGTGAGAATTAGAAACAATATGTGTGCAGTGTGCTGACTGTGGAAGTTACTGCAGAAATGATGATAGCTGATCTTGGAAGAGAGTAATTATTATGTGGTCAAGTTTGGTGTGGTGCTCCAGCAGATGAACACCACCAGAGAATATGCCAGTGCAGGAGTGCAAACCACTGACTGAGTGAACACCACACATTCATGGCCTAGCAGTGCCTAGCAGCAGAGGTTGTGATAATTTGCCCTAACAATGACCTTTAGTCCTGCTCTGCTTTAGCCCAGGCACTGTCCTTAGGGCCTCCGTTTGTGTAAATAAGCCGTCTCTACATCTTCTCAATAAACCTGTCTGATAGGTATGATGATGCCTGTTTTAGAGGTAAAACAGACATTGAGACTCAAAGGCATGAATTAACCTACACAAGTTCACACAAGATGAAATAGTTAGAGCTAGACTGTAAGCTCAGAACCCTTTACTGGCAAATAAAACCTCTTTTTCCATACTCCACTGCCTCTCAGATTCACATTTATCCTGTAATGTGAATACCTCCTGGATGCCAAGCACTTGGGCTACCAGGACTAGACTCTATTCATTTGGACGTGTCCATGTAACACTAGGTTTTGACTTTAGCTAAGCTGTTAAGTGTGTTGATTTTTCTCTTGGTTTGGTTTGGGCTGTGCCCCCAGGAAACATTATACACAATCTGTTAAGAAGCAGAGCTCAGAGGACTGCTTGGTTGTCTGTGACCCACCCACCCCAGAGTTAATCTCCCCAAGATTCCAGAGGATTCAGTGTTAAGTAGTGGTTTAAGTTCTCAGAGCAGCCTGTCACATGGATCAAACCCTAAGACTGCACCGTGGAGTGACATTCAGAGATTCAGAGTGGTTCTATGCTGCTCCAATGGGTGTTTTCTCCCATTATTGGTAAGTGCTTTTCATAATTCAGCAGAGAAATATATGTGAGACAAATAGGATAGCCCTCAGGTGAAGATTGGGTCCTTTTTAGATTCATTCTCATGTCACAGACCTTTACTATACATAGGCCCTCAGGCTCAACCTGAGGACACAGAGTCTCAAAGAATTCATAGACCTCACACCCTGAACACAGACACCTAAATATCTCAGAGTAAAATATTTAGGAAACAGAACAGTACAGAGTGCAGAGACATCATACCTTGAACGTCAAGCCCCAAATAACTCAGACTCAAACGTTGGAACATAGACTATCAAAGGGTTTAGAGGGCTTCCCTGGTGGCGCAGTGGTTGAGAGTCCACCTGCCGATGCAGGGGACACGGGTTCGTGCCCCAGTCTGGGAGGATCCCACATGCCATGGAGCGGCTGGGCCCGTGAGCCATGGCCACTGAGCCTGCGCGTCCGGAGGCTGTGCTCCGCAACGGGAGAGGCCACAACAGTGAGAGGCCCGCGTACCGCAAAAAAAAAAAAAAAAAAGAGTGAGAGGCCCACATACCACAAAAAAAAAAAGAAAAAAGGGTTCAGAAATGTCACACCCTGAACAAGACCCAAAGACCTCAGACTCAAAGTTCAGGATACAAACGCTCAAAGAGTTCAAAGACCTCACACCTTGAACATGGACCCCAAAATCTCAGATTAAAAATTGAAAGAAAGACAATGAAAGAGTTCAAAGACCTCACATTGTGAACTCAGACCCCAAATAATTCAAACCAAATTTGGGGGGCTTCCCTGGTGGTGCAGTGGTTATGAATCAACCTGCCAATGCAGGGGACATGGGTTTGAGCCCTGATCCAGGAAGATCCCACGTGCCACGGAGCAACTAAGCCCATGGGCCACAACTACTGAGCCTGCGCTCTAGAGCCCACGGACCACAACTACTGAAGCCCGTGCGCCTAGAGCCCATGCTCCACAACAAGAGAAGCCACTGCAATGAGAAGCCCATGCACTGCAACAAAGAGTAGCCCCTGCTCACCACAACTAGAGAAAGCCCGCATGCAGTAATGAAGACCCAATGCAGTCAAAAGTTAATTAATTAATTAATTAATTTTAAAAAAGAAAACCAACTTGGGACACAGAACCTCTAAAAGTTCAGAGAATTTCTCTCCTTAAACATGAACTCCCAAACACCTCATAATCAAACACTGGAACACAGACTCCTGAACTATTTCAGAGATTTCACATCCTGAATATGGACTCACCAAATACCTTAGACTCACCCTTGGAGAAGAGACTCTCTAAAAGTTCAGAGACTTCATGGGTCCCCAATTGCCTCAAACTCAAAACTTGGGGCATAGAATTCCAGTGAGATCACAGAACTCACAGCCTAATCAGAGCACACTAAATACTTAAAACTTGGCACTCCAGAGGACCTGTGCAGAAGGGGAGAGGCAGAACATTCAAAGGAGGGCCTCTGGAGTATGGAGTTCCAGAGTTTGGAGCCATGTGGCTGACAGGGTCTTGGTGTTCTGGCTGGGTGTCAGGCCTGAGCCTCTGAGGTGGGAGAGCCAAGTTCAGGACATTGGACCACCAGAGACCTCCCAGCCCCACATAATATCAATTGGTGAGAGCTTTCCCAGAGATCTCCATCTCAATGCTAAGACCCAGCTCCACTCAAAGACCAGCAAGCTCCAGTGCTGGACACCCCATGCCAGAAAACTAGCAAGACAGGAACACAACCCCACCCATTAGCAGAGAGGCTGCCTAAATCATAATTTCACAGACACCCCAAAACACACCACCAGACACAGTCCTACCCACCAGAAAGACAAGATCCAGCCTCAGCCACCAGAACACAGGCACCAGTCCCCTCCACCAGGAAGCCTACACAAGCCACTGAACCAACCTTATCCACTGGGGGCAGACACCAAAATCAATGGGAACTATGAACCTGCAGCCTGTGAAAGGGAGACCCCAAACATAGTAAGTTAAGCAAAATAAGAAGACAGAAAAATACACAGCAGATGAAGGAGCAAGGTAAAAACCAACCAGATCAAACAAACGAAGAGGAAATAGTCAGTCTACCTGAAAAAGAATTCAGAGTAATGATAGTAAAGATGATCCAAAATCCTGGAAGTAGAATGGAGAAAATACAAGAAACGTTTAACAAGGACCTAGAAGAACTAAAGAGAAAACAAACAATGATGAACAACACAATAAATGAAATTAAAAATTCTCTAGAAGGAATCAATAACAGAATAACTGAGGCAGAAGAATGGTTAAGTGACCTGGAAGATAAAATAGTGGAAATAACTACCACACAGCAGAATAAAGAAAAAAGAATGAAAAGAATTGAGGACAGTCTCAGAGACCTCTGGGACAACATTAAATGCACCAACATTCGAATTATAGGGGTCCCAGAAGAAGAAGAGAAAAAGAAGGGGACTGAGAAAATATTTGAAGAGATTATAGTTGTTTGAAGAGATTATAGTTGAATACTTCCCTAATATAGGAAAGGAAATAGTCAATCAAGTCCAGGAAGCACAGAGAGTCCCATAGAGGATAAATCCAAGGAGAAACATGCCAAGACACATATTAATCAAACTACCAAAAATTAAATACAAAGAAAACATATTAAAAGCAGCAAGGGAAAAACAACAAATAACACATAAGAGAATCCCCATAAGGTTAACAGCTGATCTTTCAGCAGAAACTCTGCAAGCCAGAAGTGGGTGGCAGGACATATTTAAAGTGATGAAGGAGAAAAACCTACAACCAAGATTACTCTACCCAGCAAGGATCTCATTCAGATTTGATGGAGAAATTAAAACCTTTACAGACAAGCAAAAGCTAAGAGAATTCAGCGCCACCAAACCAGCTTTACAACAAATGCTAAAGGAACTTCTCTAGGCAAGAAACACAGAGAAGGAAAAGACCTACAAAAACAAACCCAAAACAATTAAGAAAATGGTAATAGGAACGTACATATCAATAATTACCTTAAATGTAAATGGATTAAATGCTCCAACCAAAATACATAGTCTGGCTGAGTGGATACAAAAACAAGACCCATATATATGCTGTCTACAGGAGACCCACTTCAGACCTAAGGACACATGTAGACTGAAAGTGAGGGGATGGAAAAAGATATTCCATGCAAATGGAAATCAAAAGAAAGCTGGAGTAGCAATGCTCATATCAGACAAAATAGACTTTAAAATATAGACTATTACAAGAGACAAAGAAGAACACTACATAATGATCAAGGGATCAATCCAAGAAGAAGATATAACAATTGTAAATATTTATGCACCCAACATAGGAGCACCTCAATACATAAGGCAAATGCTAACAGCCATAAAACGGGAAATCAACAGTAACACAATCATAGTAGGGGACTTTAGCACCCCACTTTCACCAGTGGACAGGTGACGCAAAATGAAAATAAATAAGGAAACACAAGCTTTAAGTGATACATTAAACAAGATGGACTTAATTGATATTTATAGGACATTCCATCCAAAATCAACAGAAAACACTTTCTTCTCAAGGGCTCATGGAACATTCTCCAGCATAGATCATATCTTGGGTCACAAATCAAGCCTTGGTAAATTTAACAAAATTGAAATCGTATCAAGTATCTTTTCCGACCACAATGCTATGAGATTAGATATCAGTTACAGGGAAAAATCTGTAAAAAATACAAACACATGGAGGCTAAACAATACACTACTTAATAATGAAGTGATCACTGAAGAAATCAAAGAGGAAATAAAAAAATACCTAGAAACAAATGACAATGGAGACACACCGACCCAAAACCTATGGGATGCAGCAAAAGCAGTTCTAAGAGGGAAGTACTGTACTTAACTGTACACTTAAAACTAGTTGAGATAGTAAATTTTATGTTATATATATTTTACCATGATTAAAAATATAAGGATTGAGCATTTTAACTGGATTATTCATCTCTGCATTATCTGCTTGGTAGTTCACTTTGGACCAACCTATAGCTCCTCCTTAGTACCCTGTCAAGTGGCTTATTTACTGTCACTCAGAGGCAGCATCCACCCCACTGAATGAGATTTAGAAATTGCAAAGACACTAACACGATTGTGGAGCATCATCTGTGTTTTTGTTTTTGTTCCCTTCCTTAAAGACAAAGAACAGTATGTAATGACAATGAGTAGACACAGATACTAAAAAATGAGCATTCTGGGAAAGAGGGGATTGTAAATTAGAGAATCTCTCCAGTTTAAACAAAAGAACCATGGGGGAATACTATTTCTATCACTTCCTCAATCGAGTTCAAATTCCCTTCTGTAAATGATCAAGATTTATTAATCTAGATATACAAATACCCAGAAAGAATTACAATAATTATTTTAATCGTAACATTAACTTCCATTGCATTTCACACATATATAGTGCTTTACGATATTGTAGAGCTTTTTGTGTGACTTTAGTTCATTTCATTCTTATATTTCTTCTAACAAGACGACGAGACTGAGTCAAATACCTCTGGCTTAGGATCAGTGCTTATGTGGGCATCTCTGGCTCCTGGGGTCATCATCTCTGCCCTGTGACCTCCAAAACATTGACCTCTGGTAACTGCCTGATCTGTCCTAGTCTTCTATCTTCTCCTCTTGACATTGACCCCTTATAGATTTGATTTATACTACCTAGTCCCTATAATCTATAATCTGTCACAAAGTTCTAAAAAATTTACCTTAATAGTCCATCTAGAGTCCTTCCATTACTCTCAGGCCTTTATCATCTCTCACTTGTACTGTTATAACATCCTCCCAACTAGTCTCTCTACCTCCATTTTGGCCCCTGGATTTAGTCAGCTTCATGGCAATAAAAAAGATAGTTTGTTCAGAGTGTTTAAATAGAAAGACTTGAATGAATGGGCCACTCACAGAGATTTTAGCAGAGTTTAAAAGGAGCCAATTAAGGGTGATGAGACATCTGGGGAATAGCAACAGGGAGAAGCCATTACCATCCCTAGATGTGAAAGGGCAAGGGGAGGAAGAGGTGTTTCTGGAACCCAGTGAGAACCAAGGTAGTAGAAGAAGGGCCAAGCAGACAGGAGCAGTGGCTGTAGGTAGAGAACCACAACCACGGACGGATCCACAGCCAGTCATGGAGGGAGGGGTGGTGGGGGACAGATAAATACCCACAAACTCTCTCTAACCACACTCTGATCTGCTGGTGCCCACTTCTTCCCACTCACCCATCCCCCCCCCACACACACACATACATACATTGTCCAAAATCAAGCAGAAGTCGGAGGACATAGTGGTTTAAAAAAAAATCTTCAAATTCTTTTGCAGTCCTCTCATCAAGGGGTGAAATCTAATTTTCCTCCACTTAAATATGGGCTGGACTTAATGACTCACCTCTAGCAAACAGAATGTGGTGGGAGTAATGCCACATAATTTCTAAAGCTAGGCCATAAAAGGCAACACAGCCTCTGCCTGGCTCTCTCTCTTAGAATGCTTACCCTTGGGACATAGCCATGCTATGGGGAAGCCCAAGCCACCTAGATAGGCCATGTGTGCCCCTGCAGAGGTCCCAGCTGGCAGCCAGTACAACCACCAGATAAGTAAGTGAGGAAGCCTTCAAGATGACTCCAGAAACAGTCAGCCATCTGCCTGGAACCACATGAGAGATCCCCAACTGACAACTGCCTAACCAAGCCCAGTCATACCCCTGATGTGTGAGAGATAATAAATAATTGTGATCACTTTATGTCACTAGGTTTGGGGTGGTTTGCTATGCAGTTATAGATAACTGGAACTCAGAGAGTCTAAGGGATGCAGTCTGTGAGGGCTTAATCTTTTGGGCACAGAGCAAGGCAGAGAAAAAGCATAAAGTGAGTGTAGGGTAATACACGAAGGATAACAAGCATGGCCCCCGTAAATCTCTCCTCCACAGTATAGCCAGATAAACCTTTCACAACCATTTCCAGGAACTCCCTTCTCTGTGATTTATTTTAGTGGCTGTACTAGATTCTTCGTAATTCTCCCTATACACCATGCTGTTTATTTCCTCCAAGTCTTTGTTTATGACTTTCCTTCTAGAATATTCTTTCCTTTCTTTTTTTTTTTTTAAGAAAAGTTTATCAAGAAACTTCCTAGGACTTCCCTGGTGGCGCAGTGTTTAAGAATCTGCCTGCCAATGCAGGGGACACGGGTTCAAGCCCTGGTCTGGGAACATACCACATGCTGCGGAGCAACTGAGCCCATGCACCACAACTACTGAGCCTGCGCTCTAGAGCCTGCAAGCCACAACTACTGAGCCCATGTGCCACAGCTACTGAAGCCCACACACCTAGAGCCCATGCTCTGCAACAAAGAAGCCACCGCAATGAGAAGCCTGTGCACCACACGAAGAGTAGCCCCCACTCGCCACAACTAGAGAAAGCCTGTGCACAGCAATGAAGACCCAACGCAGCCAAAAAATAAATAAATTTATAAAAATAAATCAAAAACCTCATACTGTAATACTATAAAATGTGGGTGCATTGATGGCGAAAAAAAAAAAGGAAAGAAACTTCCTATATTGAACAGTGGCAAAATAATGAGAGTAACATCATTAACATGAGCTTACAAATACATCTTTTAGAACCCTCATACACTGTTGGTGGGAATGTAAGTTGGTACAGCCAATATGGAAAACAGTATGGAGGTTCCTCAGAAAACTAAAAATAGAACTACCATATGATCTAGCAATCCCACTCCTGGGCATATATCCAGGCAAAACTATAATTCAAAAAGATACATGCACCCCTATGTTCATAGCAGCACTATTCACAATAGCCAAACCATGGAAACAACCTAAATGTCCATCAACAGATGAATGGATAGAAGATGTGGTACATATATATACAATGGAATACTACTCGGCCATAAAAAATGAATGAAATAATGCCATTTGCAGCAACATGGATGCAACTAGAGATTATCATACTAAGTGAAGTAAGTCAGAAAGAGAAAGACAAATACCATATGATATTACTTATATGTGGAATCTAAAATATGACACAAATGAACCTCTCTACAAAACAGACTCACAGACATAGAGAACAGACTTGTGGTTGCCAAGGGGGATGGGAGGGAGGGAGAGGGATAAACTGGGAGTTTGGGGGTGGTAGATGCAAACCGTTACATTTAGAATGGGTAAACGACAAGGTCCTACTGTATACCACAGGGAACTATATCCAATCTCCTGGGATTAACCATAATGGAAAAGAATATAAAAAAGAATGTCTATATGTGTATAACTGAGTCACTTTGCCATACAGCAGAGATTGGCACAACATTGTAAATCAACTATAATTCAATAAAAAAATAGAATTAAAAAAAAGAAATAGGGAAAAGGGCAAATAAATAAATAAAAACAAATATGCCTTTTAAAAATTGTTACTATTGTTCCTGATGTCTTTTATAATAAATGTGATAATACATATATGTTGGCTATTATTAAATTTTATCAATAAGAAAATTAGAGAATAATGACTAGAAACATTGACTATTCAGGATATTTAACAGTTAACAAAATACCTCCCTTTCTTCTTTCTTCACTCCACTCAAAACATACCACATCATCCCCCAAAATGTAACTGTCTACACAGTCTGCTGGGGCAGGTCCAGATTCACTATCAGCTGCACTTATGTGCAGTAGCCTCTCACCCTGAAGTAATGAGTCATGTACCATGTAGATGTGAAAGCAGACACATCTGTGACTATTCCACCTGAGAACTGTCTGGTGCAGTTCTAGCTCCATTTCTTAGCCATGATGCTTTTCTTCTCCTAGTAGAGCGAGTATGTTGCAGATAGACTGGCTTGGCACTGAATTTAAAATCCAAGAGCCCTCAAACTTTGCAGAATTTTCTTTCTTCTCCAAGGTTCTGAGAGCTACAGATCACCTTCTGCATGTTCACCCCAAAATTGAAATGTATACATGGTTTGGCAAAGTAGAATCAGCCAGGGCTTTGGAGAACTGATGCTGTTTCTTTCCTCCAACACTTTATGACTTTCCTTCTAGAATGTTCTTTCCTTTCTATTTTATTAACCTGTCGATCATAAGTGTCACCTCCTTTAAGAACCTTGGCTGAAAATCCTGTACAAATCTTTTTCTTATTTAGACTTTAATGCAATGAAATTAATTTCTTTGTGGGTGTGGGTCTGTCTTCCCTACAGCTGAAGCTCCTGAAAGGTGGGGAGGAGCCTTTATTCGTGTGGGTATCTCAGCACTATTTCCATGCATATATGCACAATGCAGGCATTAATAAACCTGTCTGATTTTCTCTTGTTAATCTGTCTTTTGTCAGTCTAATTTGCAGGACCCCAGCCAATGAACCTAGGATGGGTAGAAGAAACAGATATTTTCCCTCCCCTACAACAGATTACCAAGAGAAAAGACAGATTTTTATTCATGTACATATTTACAGGAATTCACAGAAAAATGTGATTCAAGGAGGCATTTAGAATTTGGGGTTTATGTACCATCTTAATAGGGAAAAGGAGGAGAAGAAGAGAACTTAAGGGAAAACAAATAAGTTTTTGGAAAGATAAATGGGCCCTTAGAAGAACAGATGGGAGATATGGTAGTTTTGTAAAATATCTGTTTATGTGCGATGCGGAGGCTTCTCATCTCTGATGATAAGAGTCAGTCTTCCCTGGTTGCCCCCGGAAAGAGGATTTACGACAATTTAGTTCTTTGGGGAGGCTCTGCTTTTAGGCAGATAAGAGATTTCAGGATCTCAATTGCCTTCTTCTCAAAATAATTTTAATGCCACAGTGGCTTATTCTGGACTCCATCAAGTGTCAAGACTTTCACAGTAGGGAAGAGAGATAGGGCTCAACTCTGAATACAATGAGGACAAGTGGGGATTTATAGCAATGGGCAGAATGAGGGGTCAGTGAATGGAAAACTACTAAGAGGAGACATCAAGGGTAGGAGGATTCTTGCTAAACTAACTCTACAGGATTCTTACTGAAGGCAAGCCAGGGTGATCAGATATCAAGGATGAGGGGATTCTCTTTAAACTGATTTGGTAGGATTTTTGCTACAACTGGACAAGGTAGGCAGAAGACAGGGCCCAAGGACAAGGCCTAGTTGAAAAGAGGTCTCAGAGGAGCCTGCTAAAGTTTGATTACGGAAAGAGTCTTTGTCACTTCTGAGCTCAAACTAAAGCTGACCACAGTATTTATCAGGTGTCATCTGAACTCCAAGGGCGCTTTGTGACCATGGTCTAAATGGAGCTGGAGACACAAATGTAGCATTTGAGCCTCTGGCTTTATATCTTAGGTCCATGTTGCTTCCTGCTCTACTCACAAAAAAGAAAGGAGAAATGTCATCTAACCAGAAATGACCCAGGAAAACTATGGAATAGGAGAAAATATTTGCAAGCCATATATCTGATAAGGGATAATATCCAAAATATATAAAGAACTCACACAGCTCAATAACAAAAAAAATCCAATTTAAAAATGGGCAGAAGAAAAAAAATTTTTTTAATTAAAATGGGCAGAAGAACAGAATAGACATTTTTCCAAGGAAGTCATCGAGATAGCCAATAGGTATATGAGAAGATGCTCAACATCTAATCATCAGGGAAATGCAAATCAAAACCACAATAAGATATTGCTTTGTGCCTGTTAGGATGGCTACCCTTAACAAGACAAGAGAAAACAAGTATTGGTGAGGATATGGCAAAAAGGGAACTCTTGTGCACTGTTGATGGTACCGCCACCATTCCACAATAGAAAATAGTATGAAGGTTCCTCAGAAAATTAAAATTAGAGCTACTCTAAGATCTAGCAATCCCACTCATGAGTATGTGCCTGAAGGAAATGAAAATAGGATATCGAAAAGACAGCTACACTGTCATGTTTATTGCATCATTCACAATAGCCAATATATGGAAACAACCTAACTGCCCATCAATAGATGAATGGATAAAAATGTGATATATATACTGTCAGGATGGAAAAAAATTTTTCCTCCTACCCTTCTAGTTTCTTTGACTGGTCTAATAGTTAAATTGGACATAAGACAGATTAACAGGGAAAAAGCAAATTTAATCTCATACATACAGGAGCCCCACAAAAAATGAGGTCCAAAGGCAGACAGGCAATTGAGGCTTATATGCCATCCTGAGCTAAGGAATGGGATAGGCACTCAAAGGGACTTCAAAGGGGAGGAGGGCAATTCACAGGATGATAAGAAGAGCAGATGTTTGCCCTGCCATGCGGGTAAGTCTTTCAGATAAAAACTTATCTCTGATAATAGCTCTCTTTTTGGACCAGATCTCCTATCTAAATCCTTTTAGGCAGTTAAGAGAGAGGCAAAAGACATTCTTGAGTCTGCTGGGTCTTGATCACCTTCAGCTCAAAATAATCCACAACATGGCACATTCTGGGGTGGCATATTCTGCTCCCCTTCAATATAATGGAATATTATTCAGTCATAATAATGAAGGAGATCTTGCCATTTGCAACAACATGGATGGACCTTGAGGATATTATGCTAAGTGAAATAAGTCAGACAGAGAAAGACATATACTGTATGATTTCACTTATATGTGGACTCTAAAAAAGCCAAACTTGTAGAAACAGAGAGTAGAATGGTGGTTACCAGGGGCTGGGAGGTGGGGGAACTGGGGAGAAGTTGGTCAAAGGGTACAAAGTTGTAACTAGGAGATGAATAAATTCTGGAGGTCTAATGTACAGCCATAGTGATTATAGTCAACAATACTGTATTATATACTTCAAGTTGCTAGGACAGGGCTTCCCTGGTGGTGCAGTGGTTAAGAATCCGCCTGCCAATGCAGGGGACAGGAGTTTGAGCCCTGGTCCGGGAAGATCCCACATGCCACGGAGCAACTAAGCCCGTGCGCCACAACTACTGAGCTTGTGCTCTAAAGCCCACGAGCCACAACTACAGAAGCCCGTGTGCCACTACTACTGAAGCCCACAAGCCTCGAGCCTGTGCTCCATAAAAAGCCACCACAATGAGAAGCCTGCACACCGCAACAAAGAGTAGCCCCCGCTCGCCGCAACTAGAGAAAAACCGCGTGCAGCAGTGAAGACCCAATGCAGCCAAAAATTAAATAAATGAATAAATAAATTTATTTTAAAAAATTGCTAGGAGACTGATCTTAAATGTTCTCATCACAAAAAAGAAATGATAATTATTGATGTGAGAGAGGTGTCAACTGATGCTATGGTGTTAATCACATTACAATATATAAATGTATCAAATCAATACATTGTACACCCTAAACATACACACTGTTGTATGTCAATTATGTCTCTTTTTTTAAAATGACCCAATGAGTGTGCATAAATATCCCTTCAAATCCTATAAAGCCTAAGGTTTCTGTGGGGATTCTATAGTAGAAGAAAATATAAAGATTATTTTTAATAAAAAATATTTCTTAATAAAAAGAGGAATGAAGTTTCTTGACTGTGATGGGGATCAGGACATGCTACCCCATAATTTGGCACCTTGGCATATTGAATAGTTTAGTTGATGGAGTTTGAGAAAACAGCAGAAGCACCTTCCATGCTAAACCATTTATCATGATGAGCTCTCCTAGCTCTCTTGTCTTTTATGTCTCCCCTCACTCCCCCTTGCCTCCCACCATGCTTACCTGTATCCACATTCCTCTTCTCACCTTATTATCCCCCCCTAGCGGCCACCCCTCCTCGGTAACTTGGTCCCTCAGTTCCAGCAGGTGGTTCATGAAACTCTGGCCACTCCTTTTGGTTCACCAGAGCAAAGTTGTAGCCATTAAAATGATTAAGAAAAAGAGTGTGCAGAGGAAAAACTGTCCTGAGGGGAAAATTGAAAAGGAGTACAAAGTTATTTTAAAAATAAAAGCCAACACAGAAAGATAAAATATATCAAATTTCTCATCTCCTGTTTTTCTCCATCCCCCATTCAGTTCCAAGCTTTCAAAAGTTTTCAACAAACCTCATAATGAACAACTTCAGAGAAGACCCAGTGAAACAGTCTGTAGCCACAGGAACTAGAAGCAGCTGGAATCAGCTGATAGGAATCCTCAAGCCATTAGGATCAAATATGCACACACTGGAACTCCACGCATTAAAGATTTAGAGACTCTGTATAAATCACTATGTATAAATAAATAAGCTACAAGGATATATTGTAGAGCACAGAAAATATAGCCAATATTTTACAATAACTTTAAATGGAGTATAATCTATAAAAATTTCGAATCACTATGTGGTACACCTGAAATGAATATAATATTGGAAATCAACTATATCTCATTTTTTTAACAAAGATTTAGAGAAGCTGAAATCAAACCTTCTCTTTCAAGCCAGGGAA
Source organism: Delphinus delphis (assembly GCF_949987515.2). NCBI lineage: Eukaryota > Metazoa > Chordata > Mammalia > Artiodactyla > Delphinidae > Delphinus > Delphinus delphis. Next base: position 84,760,308 of record NC_082704.1, read on the forward strand.
AGAAATCATTGTGCCTCCTGCTGATCATATTGCAAGTCCAACCAAAGGGGTTAGTTAACATTTTGTGACTTCCTTACCCTTCCTGCATTCCTATTCTTTAACTTCTTTGCTTTTCACCCCACCATTCACCTTGCCAGAAGCCTTGCAGAGAAATATTTGTGTTTCAATGAGAAACTCTGCATCGTTTACAGCATGCCTGCCCAGGGTTCTCCTTATGTGATTCTAGCCCTGTTCATTGCCTTTGAGCTACTTTGCAATTCTTTGCAAGCTATATGTAACTGGTAGATATGTAAATTCTGTCTTGTTTGGTAGTAATTCTAATTAGCTCCCTTCCTCCAAAATGGAAAAACCATGATTTTTCCATTTGGGGAGACATTTGCAATTCATCTCAACAGTCTTTTACTTCATATAAATCTATGCTGGTTTGACTTTTCCTTTGAACGGGTTATAACATCTGCCTGGTTCTCTCATACTGTAGAAGTGACAAAGACTCTCCTTGACCAAACTTTGGTCAGGCTTCCCTGAGCCATCTTCTTAGCTAGGCCTTGATGTTGGCCCAGCATCCTTGAAGGGCTTGCATAGCCCCGTTATAGCAAGAATCCTGCTAAGTCATTACAGAGAGAATCCCCCACCCTTGAGATCTCATGGCCCTGGCCTGCCTCCAGCAAGAATCCCGTTAGGTCGGTTTAGCAAAAATCTCCTTGATGTTTCCTCTTAGTAATTTTCCATCCACTGACCCCCCTCATTCTGCTCCTAGGCTATAAATCCACAGCTGTCTTTGATGTATTCACAATTGAGCCCAGATCTATACTGAGGTTTCTTTTCCCCTAATGCAACAGTTCCTGAATAAAGTATGTTTTTACTGCTTTAACTACCATCAGGCTCTGGTTCTGTTTAATAGGAGTAAAATTAATTCTTTAGCATGTGTTTATTTTTATATCTGTACAAGAGTCGTGATTTTACCTTTCCTGATATCACCAAAGCTTAGTTGTCATTTCTTCAAAGGAAAATTGATTCCATACATATCTCTTCCAGGAAATCTTTATGATGTGTTCCTTCAGTGCTGAACCATTGCATATGTGATGAATGTGTGATATGTTGCCTTGTTCTTAAGAGGATTTACTATCCCACATTAGACTGAGTTCCCAAGAATCCAGAGAGTCATGTGTTTCTTTGATATACCCAGACAAGGACCTTGCACAAGACTCTGGTAGAATTTACATTCACAGAGATGGCCTCCAGGGATGTTGGTCTGACAGCCACATCCACAAAGGCCCATGCTCTAAAGCTGAACTGTTTCATTGCCCTGGGCCCTCGTTCGGTCTTGGAATTCTTCCCCACACACAACACTTACTAATGAGCTTGTTTGTCTAATTCCTTCCTACAGCAGATTAGAAGCAATGACCTAAAAGTGGGTTGTTAGAAACAGGCATGATGACAGAAGGGTAAGGTACAGCTGTGTGGAACTGAGGGAAGAGATTTTTAAAAGAAGTAAATCAAATAAAATGAACCACTATACTGCTGGCCAATTTCAAAAAATAGAAGTCTATAGAAAAGAGTTTGGAACTGTGTATAATATCCTCTGCTAAATGTAAGGCAAAGTATAATAAAATATACCTCATATATATGAAGTATCTGTATATATGGCATCTCTTCCATTCATTCATCAGATAGATTTGGTATTACTGAAAGATAGAAAATACATCCATATTATTGTTTGGTTAATATTATCATGAATCAGTACCAGCTAATACACTTTTATTAGACTCTAATAATTAGAATACTAGAAGAAACCCTGGTCTTCAGAAAAGACAACTGCTGAAGACATATCTTGTAGTCAGGAGCTATTGCTAGACCTCAACTACTGATGAGTTGTATAAGGCCAATGTCCCAGAGCTCCTGCTTTGGGGATTCAAGATAACAGCAGGCCTTTTCTTCCCCTAAGCAAGTCTTGAGCAAGCCTAACTTTGGGCATTCCTAACTGTGCTAAGCTCTTCCCATGAAAGCAAACTTCATCAAAAATCAGGGGCTATCATAAGAATATCACTTACATCTCTGGCCCCTGTGGTCAAGGCTCATCTGCCTTGTTTCCATGGTGTAGAGCATCAGCTAGACTGCTGGAAGCTACAGCAGACATCTCCTTAGCCTCTCCCTCACCCTAAGGATTCCCTAGGGGTAGAAGCCTTACCACTTCAGAACAACACCCAACATTTCGCAGCTAGTCACATTGCCTCCTATGAAATTCTTCTAAGGTCTGCTTCACGCAAAACTGTTCAATGTTGCTCTAATCTAAATGCTGGTGTCCTACTTCCTCTGCAGAATGACTGAATCTCATGACTGTCTAGCAACCATTTAAACTCGACGTCTTCTTCATCCTGACCTCACTAATGGTCCTTTACAGCAGTGGTTCTCAAAGTGTGGTCCCCAGTATCATCTGGTACTATTTAGAAATGCAATTTTGGGGCCCACTCCAGATCTTCTGAATCAGAAACTCCAGGAGTGGCGCCCACCAACCCGTGGTTTACTAAGTCCTCCAGATGATTCCGAGGCAAACTAAAGGTGGAGAACCACTGCCCTAGACAACCCTGATATGATGTTTGTTGATGGCTCATATCTTAAGAATAAACAGGGCATATTTTGTGCTGGCTACGTTATAACTTCTGAATATTCTGCTATTGAAATTGCTCCTTTGCCTACAGCTCACTCCACTCAAATAGCTGAATGACAGCTACATCACAAGCATGTCATTTTGCTAAAGATTTAAGAGTACACATCTGTACTAATAGATATATCTTTGAAGATGTTCATGATTTTAGTACATTATGGAAACAAAGAGGTTTTCTAACTTCTTCAGCCACTCCATATAAAGTGGAAGAAATGTAATCATTTGTTGGAGACAATACAACATCCAACTGAAGTATCAGTTATAAAAGAAGTTACTTCTAAAGATAATACAGTAGGGACTTCCCTGGTGGCACAGTGGTTAAGAATCTGCCTGCCAATGCAGGGGGACATGGGTTTAATCCCTGTTCCAGGAAGATCCCACATGCCGCAGAGCAACTAAGCCTGTTCACCACAACTACTGAGCCTGAGCTCTAGAGCCCACGAGCTACAACTGCTGAGCCTGCGTGCCACAACTACTGAAGCCCACGCATCTAGAGTCTGTGCTCCGCAACAAGAGAAGCCACTGCAATGAGAAGCCCCTGCAATGAGAAGCCTGCGCACCGCAACGAAGAGTAGCCCTCGTTTGCGGCAACTAGAGAAAGCCCGCACGCAGCAACAAAGACCCAATGCAGCCAAAAATAAATAATAAAAATAAATAAATAAATTTATTTTTAAAAAAAGATAATACAGTAAGTCCCCTACATGAGGACGAGGTCTGTTCTGAGAGGGTGTTTGTAAGTCTAATTTGTTCGTAAGTCCAACAAAGTTAGCCTTCATACCCAATGAACACAATCGGCTATATAGTACTGTATTGTAATAGGTTTATAATACTTTTCACAAAAATTATACATAAAAAACAAACACAGGACTTCCCTGGTGGTGCAGTGGTTAAGAATCCGCCTGCCAATTCAGGGGACATGGGTTTGAGCCCTGATCCAGGAAGATCCCACATGCTGCAGAGCAACTAAGCCCCTGAGCCACAACTACTGAGCTTGTGCACCTAGAGCCCATGCTCCACAACAGGAGAAGCCACCGCTGGCTGCAACTAGTGAAAGCCTGCACGCAGCAACAAAAGACCCAACGCGGCCAAAAAAAAAAAAAAACAGAAAAGAAAAACACACAAAAAAAATAAAGAAGACATTTTTGTTTTTGTTTTTTGCGGTACGCGGGCCTCTCACTGTTGTGGCCTCTCCCGTTGCCGAGCACAGGCTCCGGACGCGCAGGCTCAGCGGCCATGGCTCACAGGCCCAGCCGCTCCGCAGCATGTGGGATCTTCCCAGACCGGGGCACGAACCCGTGTTCCCTGCATCGGTAGGCGGACTCTCAACCACTGCGCCACCAGGGAAGCCCAAAGAAGACAATTTTAATCTTACAGTACAGAACCTTGAAAAGTACAGTAGCACAGTACAACAGCTGGCATCTAGGGGCTGGCATCGAGGGAACAGGCAAGAAGAAATACTGACTGGAGGAGGGAGAGGAGGTGGGAGATGGTAGAGCTGAAGGATTGTCAGCAATAGGAACGGAAGGCAAGCTGCAATTTCACTCACACCTGACATTGATGGCACAGGTTCTGGTTCCTTGCTGGATTCAATTCTATCCACCCTCTTGAAAAAAGGACCCAGTGATGTCTGGGTAGTACTGTACTAGCCACATCACCACTGCTTTTATGCTTGCTTCCGGACATCCTGGGTTTGAAATATAGAGTACTGCTGTACTCTATACAGTACTGTACAGTAAAGTACACAAAAGTACAACCACTTGTAGAGGATGCATGTGCGTGACAATGTACACCAGACACGTGAACGAACTTACGTGATTGGACATGCGAAACCAAGTTTGCATCTTTGAAAGTTTGCAACTTGAAGGATCATATGTAGGAGACTTACTGTACTTTTAAAGCAAAGGGGAATTTCCTAGCTGACTATTATGTAAAACAAGCAGTCCTTTCTGGTTTTGCTACCATAGGTATTCTAAAGGCACTTGCTGAATCTGATTTCATGAATCCTGAAAGGTTTATTCAAATATGAAAATTGGCCCCCTCAGAAGAAAAGAAATAATGGCCATCTCAAAACTGTCAAATATAAACAGAAACAGATTTAGAGAACGAACTTATGGTTACCAGGGGGGAACAGAGCAGGGAAGGGATAGATTGGGAGCTTGGAAATGACCTGTACACACTGCTATATTTAAAATAAAATGTCTTTCCATGAAAAAAAACCTGTCAAATATATACTGGGCATCGGCATTGCCAAGACGCCTGCTTAATGCTGCCAGAGTCCATCTCCAGACCCTTACTGCTTTCTCTGTGAAATTATCCACAATGGTAATAAATTATTTGTTAAAACTTTACAAAAATATTGGTGAGGAAATTTTACTCAAGGCAGGTGGCCAAATCTTGCCTTATCTGTCATTATCATAACCCAGGAAAAGCTATAAAGCACCCCTGCCTCAAAAACCATTTGAACATTTCCAAATGGATTTCATTCAATTGCTCAAATCACAAAATTCTGAATAATACTGAAGGGTATTAAGATATGCCAAAATATGCCCCTTTGACATAAGGATTATTTGGAGCTGAAGGCAACTGAGAATCAACAGATGCAGAAAGAAGCCTTCTCAGAGATTCCCTTATCTATCTAAAAGCAGCAACTTTTGGAAACGAGGCTGCCATAAATTGCATCTTCAGGGTGGGTCTACTCCCAGGAGAGAGACCAAGAGTAAACCCACCATAAATGCCCTCTCCCAGGAAGTTTCAGCCATGAAGAAGACAGAAAGTTGACTCAAACCTACATAAACAAACATCACAAACATATCTCCCATTTGTTCTCCTAAAAACCCATTTGTCTCTTTCCTAAAGAAACCTATTTGCTCTTCCCATAACAGCCTTTTCTCCTCCACCCCTGCCCTTTCCCTACTAAAGCATATAAGCCCCCAATTCTAACCACCCCCTTTGAATGACTTATCACACAGCATTCCCTCCTGTCTGCACATTGCACATGGAAATAAACTTTTTTCTCTTGCCAATCTGTCTTTTGTCAGTTTAATTCACAAGCCACCTCCCCACCCCACCCTGGTACTGAACTAAGAAGATAGAGGAAAAGTTTTTCCTCTCTTACAACACTTTAGTCATGATTTGTTAGTTTTATGCTTGGGTTGAAGTTTTCCCTTGCGAAAAGGCTAATACCGTGCTGCAAAACCAAAACAAAAAAGAGAATAGATAAATTTTGGTTTTCCCACCTGGATAGTATATTATTACTCTCTAGTGACACTTTACAGGTGAAATACTTAAGCAGCTATGTGAGGTACGCCCAATAAAGCAAAAACTTCCTTGTCCACTTAACCCATAAAATTTTGGCAAAATCTTTTAAAATCCAAATCATCCCAATTTTCAGAAGAGTTTAATCTCCTCTGACTTAAAGTCTAACCATTAGCTCTAATGATAATGCACTCATCACTTCAAAATCCTCAGAGGGGACTTCCCTGGTGGCACAGTGGTTAAGAATCTGCCTGTCAATGCAGGGAACATGGGTTCAATCCCTGGTCCAGGAAGATCCCACATGCCACGGAGCAACTAAGCCCATGCGCCACAACTACTGAGCCTGCATGACACAACAATTGAAGCCCACGGGCCTAGAGCCCGTGCTCCACAACAAGAAAACTTCTGCAATGAGAAGCCCGTGCACCGCAAGGAAGAGCAGACCCCGTGCACAGCAACCAGAGAAAGCCCGCACACAACAGCGAAGACCCAGCGCAGCCAAAAGTAAATAAATAAAATAAATTAAAAAAAAAATTTGCTCCCCTATAATATGCACCCAGGGGTATGTGCAAGCTGATGTCAATGACACCATAAACAACAGAGCTGTGCCTTTTCAATGTGCACCCCTGGGATTTTCTTTTCATGTAATCAAATGGATCTCCTATGCTTGTCACATTAAAATATGCCATACACTTTGGTTATACTCATTCAGCCTTTCCAAGCATTCAAAACAGAACTTCCCAGTGCTCTCATTTTATTAACATTGTGACATTTTATCTTATCAAGAGGTATCTAAGACACTATTTCACTGATTTGTACAAGGATTTATAGTCTGTCTAGGAGTTCCTGAACTAGATCATGTTATCCATAATCTATATTAGACTCTGGCTCAAATAGCAAAAGAAATAGCTCAAGCATTAGAAGTACAACAGCCCAGCATAAATTTATCAGATAGAAGTTTTGTTTGCTCACCAGCCAAGGTGGAGTCTGGGCAATGGGTAACACATCTTGTTGTACTTGAATAAATACCTCAGAAGACATGGAAAAATCAATCCATTATTTCAAAAGCCACTTGCTTACCTAATATTGACCAAATTAATCCTTGTGAATTGCACTCTTGGTTGGACTTAGGCAAACTAAGACATGGGACATGAAGTGGATTCCAATATTTCTTCTTCTTGTCATCATCCTTAGGCTTTTTGCCCCCCTCCACTGTCTAACATCCAGGTTCTTAAAATGTTGTTGCACAACCATGATCCCAAAGCAACAGTTAACTCATGATCAGCATCAGAAGGAACCTGCAGCCCTCATGGTCAACTCAGCTTGCTTGCTGAATGACTGAGAGGGCTCATTGAGAAATCCTGGGAAAGTTCCTGATGCACGAGCTGAGATGGAGGTGCTAACTGAAGACAGTGAAAGATGTAGTATAGACATAGCCTGCCACACACTGCTCAGAGTTAAACTCCCAAGGTCTTCTGGGGAATCCATAAACAACCAAACTGCTTTTTTTGAGGACCCAGTCTGCTGCCCAAGGGCAGAACACCCCACTTGGCCCTTTGCTGGTGGCCAGCTCACTCAACAAGAGGAAAACAAAGTTTACCATTTCCAATTACAGCTGTGGTTTTTCCTTCTTTCCTCTCTCATCTTTCTTGTAGATAAATTCTTTGTTAGATAAAGTCAATCTATTGGGGGTTTTTTTGTGTTCAAGTAAATAAGTATGATAATAACAGTGTCTATGGGTTCTTCTTTGACATATGTTACCTAACTTCTATGAGCCTCGGTTTCCTCATCTTGTAAAATGGGAATGTACAGAACACACCCAGAGAAAATTAAGTGAAATTACTAAGTGCCAGTGCCCAGCACTGTATCTGGCACATATGCAGAAAAGCTGCCTTCCCAGATGAAGTTGATGATGAAGGCGGTCAACAAGCATGACAGATAGGAAGGCGCTTCAGCGAAATTCTTGATGGAATCCTAATCAATTAACGAACCATCATGTGTGTTAAGCTACCTGTTCCGGGGAAGATACAAAAGGACAGACAAGGGGGGACCTTGAAGATGGCGGAGGAGTAAGACGGGGAGATCACCTTCCTCCCCACAGATACACCAGAAATACATCTGCACGTGGAACAACTCCTACAGAACACCTGCTGAAGGCTGGCAGAAGACCTCAGACCTCCCAAAAGGCAGGAAACTCCCCCACGTACCTGGGTAGGGCAAAAGAAAAAAAGAAAAAACAGAGACAAAAGAATAGGGACGGCACCTGCACCAGTGGGAGGGAGCTGTGAAGGAGGAAAAGTTTCCACACACTAGGAAGCCCCTTCGCGGGCGGTGACTGCGGGAGGCGGAGGGGGGAGCTTCGGGGCCACGGAGGAGAGCGCAGCAACAGGGGTGCGGAGGGCAAAGCGGAGAGATACCCGCACGGAGGATCGGTGCCGACCGGCACTCACCAGCCCGAGAGGCTTGTCTGCTCACCCGCCGGGGCGGGCGGGGCTGCGAGCGGAGGCTCGGGTTTCGGTTTCGGTCGGAGCTCAGGGAGAGGACTGGAGTTGGCGGCTTGAACATAGCCTGAAGGGGTTAGTGCACCACAGCTAGCCGGGAGGGAGTCCGGGGAAAAGTCTGCACCTGCCAAAGAGGCAAGAGACTTCTTCTTCCCTCTTTGTTTCCTGGTGCGCGAGGAGAGGGGTTTAAGAGCGCTGCTTAAAGGAACTCCAGAGACGGGCGCGAGCCGCGGCTAAAAGCGCGGACCCCAGGGACGGGCGGGAGACGCTAAGGCTGCTGCTGCCGCCACCAAAGGGCCTGTGTGCGAGCACAGGTCACTATCCACACCCCTCGTCCGCGGAGCCTGTGCAGCCTGCCACTGCCAGGTTCCCGGGATCCAGGGACAACTTCCCCGGGAGAACGCACAGCGGACCTCAGGCTGGTGCAACGTCACGCCGGCCTCTGCCACCGCAGGCCCACCCCGCACGCAGTGCCCCTCCCTCTCCCCCACCCCCCCGCCTGAGTGCGCCAGAGCCCCCGAATCAGCGGCTCCTTTAACCCCATCCTGTCTGAGCAAAAAACAGACGCCCTCCAGCGACCTACACGCAGAGGCGGGGCCAAATCCAAAGCTGAGCCCCTGGGAGCTGTGAGAGCAAAGAAGAGAAAGGGAAATCTCTCCCAGCAGCCTCAGAAGCAGCGGATTAAAGCTCCACAATCAACTTGATGTACCCTGCATCTGTGGAATACATGAATAGACAACGAGTCATCCCAAATTGAGGAGGTGGGCTTCGAGAGCAAGATCTATGATTTTTTCCCCTTTTCCTCTTTTTGTGAGTGTGTATGTGTATGCTTCTGTGTGAGATCTTGTCTGTATAGTTTTGCTTCCACCATTTGTCCTAGGGTTCTATCCGTCCATGTTTTTTTTTTAATTTTTTTCTTAATAATTAATTTTAATTTTAATAACTTTATTATACTTTACCTTCGTTCTTTCTTTCTTTCTTTCCTTCCTTCCTTCCTTCCCTCCTTTAGACAACGAATCATCCCAAATTGAGGAGGTGGTCTCTGAGAGCAAGATTTATGATTTTTTCCCCTTTACCTCTTTTTGTGAGGGTGTATATGTATGCTTCTGTGTAAGATTTTGTCTGTACAGCTTTGCTTCCAACATTTGTCCTAAGGTTCTATCCGTCCCTTTCTTTTTTTCTAAATAACTATTTTTTAATTCAATAACTTTATTATACTTTATTTTATTTTACTGTATCTTCTTTCTTTCTGTCTTTTTTCCTTCGTTCCCTCCTTCTTTCCTTCCTCCCTCCCTCCCTCCTTTCTTTCCTTCTTGCCTTCTTTCCTTCTTTGCTTCTTTCTTTCTTTCTTACTTCCTTCCTTCCTTCCCTCCTTTCTTTCTTTCTTTCTTTCTTCATACTTCTACTAATTCTCTCTACTTTTTCTCCCTTTTATTCTGAGCCGTGTAGATGAAAGGCTCTTGGTGCTCCAGCCAGGAGTCAGGACTCTGCCTCTGAGGTAGGAGAGCCAACTTCAGGACATTGGTCAACAAGAGACCTCCCAGCTCCACATAATATCAAACGGCGAAAATCTCACAGAGACCTCCATCTTAACACCAGCACCCAGCTTCACTCAACGACCAGCAAGCTACAGTGCTGGACAACCTATGCCAAACAACTAGCAAAACAGGAACACAACCCCACCCATTAGCAGAGAGGCTGCCTAAAATAATAATAAGTCCACAGACACCCCAAAACACACCACCAGACATGGACCTGCCCACCAGAAACACAAGATCCAGCCTCATCCACCAGAAAACAGGCACTAGTCACCTCCACCAGGAAGCCTACACAACCCACTGACCAACCTTAGCCACTGGAGACAGACATCAAAAACAGCGGGAACTACGAACCTGCAGCCTGCAAAAAGGAGACCCCAAACACAGTAAGATAAGCAAAATGAGAAGACAGAAAAACACACAGCACATAAAGGAGCAAGATAAAAATGCAACAGACCTGACAAATGAAGAGGAAATAGGCAGTCTACCTTAAAAAGAATTCAGAATAATGATAGTAAGGATGATCCGAAATCTTGGAAATAGAATGGACAAACTGCAAGAAACAGTTAACAAGGACCTAGAAGAAATAAAGATGAAACAAGCAACAATGAACAACACAATAAATGAAATTAAAAGTACTCTAGATGGGATCAATAGCAGAATAACTGAGGCAGAAGAACGGATAAGTGACCTGGAAGATAAAATAGTGGAAATAACCACTGCAGAGCAGAATAAAGAAAAAAGAATGAAAAGACCTGAGGACAGTCTCAGAGACCTCTGGGACAACATTAAACGCACCAACATTCGAATTATAGGGATTCCAGAAGAAGAAGAGAAAAAGAAAGGGACTGAGAAAATATTTGAAGAGATTATAGTTGAAAACTTCCCTAATATGGGAAAGGAAATAGTTAATCAAGTCCAGGAAGCACAGAGAGTCCCATACAGGATAAATCCAAATAGAAATACGCCAAGACACATATTAATCAAACTGTCAAAAATTAAATACAAAGAAAGCATATTAAAAGCAGCAAGGGAAAAACAACAAATTACACACAAGGGAATCCCCATAAGGTTTAACAGCTGATCTCTCAGCAGAAACCCTACAAGCCAGAAGGGAGTGGCAGGACATACTGAAAGTGATGAAGGAGAAGAACCTGCAACCAAGACTACTCTACCCAGCAAGGATCTCATTCAGATTTGATGGAGAAATTAAAACCTTTACAGACAAGCAAAAGCTGAGAGAGTTCAGCACCACCAAACCAGCTTTACAACAAATGCTAAAGGAACTTTTCTAGACAAGAAACACAAGAGAAGGAAAAGACCTATAATAACGAACCCAAAACAATTTAGAAAATGCGAATAGGAACATACATATCGATAATTACCTTAAATGTAAATGGACTAAATGCTCCCACCAAAAGACACAGATTGGCTGAATGGATACAAAAACAAGACCCTTACATATGCTGTCTACAAGAGACCCACTTCAGACCTAGGGACACATACAGACTGAAAGTAAGGGGATGGAAAAAGATATTCCATGCAAATGGAAACCAAAAGAAAGCTGGAGTAGCAATTCTGATATCAGAAAAAATAGACTTTAAAATAAAGACTATTAGAAGAGACAAAGAAGGACACTACATAATTATCATGGGATCAATCCAAGAAGAAGATATAACAATTGTCAATATTTATGCACCCAATATAGGAGCACCTCAATACATAAGGCAAATACTAACAGCCATAAAAGGGGAAATCGACAGTAACACATTCATAGTAGGGGACTTTAACACCCCACTTTCACCCATGGACAGATCATCCAAAATGAAAATAAATAAGGAAACACAAGCTTTAAATGATACATTAAACAAGATGGACTTAATTGATATTTATAGGACACTCCATTCAAAAACAACAGAATACACATTTTTCTCAAGTGCTCATGGAATATTCTCCAGGAGAGAGCATATCTTGGGTCACAAATCAAGCCTTGGTAAATTTAAGAGAATTGAAATTGTATCAAGTATCTTTTCCGACCACAATGCCATGAGACTAGATATCAATTACAGGAAAAGATCTGTAAAAACTACAAACACATGGAGGCTAAACAATACACTACTTAATAATGAAGTGATCACTGAAGAAATCAAAGAGGAAATTAAAAAATATCTAGAAACAAATGACAATGGAGACACAACGACCCAAAGCCTATGGGATTCAGCAAAAGCAGTTCTAAGTGGGAAGTTTATAGCAATACAAGCCCACCTTAAGAAGCAGGAAACATCTCGAATAAACAACCTAACCTTGCACCTCAAGCAATTAGAGAAAGAAGAACAAAAATACCACAAAGTTAGCAGAAGGAAAGAAATCATAAAATCAGATCAGAAATAAATGTAAAAGAAATGAAGGAAACGATAGCAAAGATCAATAAAACTAAAAGCTGGTTCTTTGAGAAGATGAACAAAATAGATAAACCACTAGCCAGACTCATCAAGAAAAAAAGGGAGAAGACTCAAATCAATAGAATTAGAAATGAAAAAGGAGAAGTAACAACTGACACTGCAGAAATACAAAAGATCATGAGAGATTATTACAAGCAACTCTATGCCAATAAAATGGACAACCTGGAAGAAATGGACAAATTCTTAGAAATGCACAACCTGCCAAGACTGAATCAGGAAGAAATAGAAAATATGAACACACCAATCACAAGCACTGAAATTGAAACTGTGATTAAAAATCTTCCAACAAACAAAAGCCCAGGACCAGATGGCTTCACAGGCGAATTCTATCAAACATTTAGAGAAGAGCTAACACCTATCCTTCTCAAACTTTTCCAAAATATAGCAGAGGGAGGAACACACCCAAATTCATTCTACGAGGCCACCATCGCCTTGATACCAAAACCAGACAAGGATGTCACAAAGAAAGAAAACTACAGGCCAATATCACTGATGAACATAGATGCAAAAATCCTCAACAAAATACTAGCAAACAGAATCCAACAGCACATTAAAAGGATCATACACCATGATCAAGTGGGGTTTATTCCAGGAATGCAAGGATTCTTCAATATACACAAATCTATCAATGTGATAAACCATATTAACAAATTGAAGGAGAAAAACCATATGATCATCTCAATAGATGCAGAGAAAGCTTTCGACAAAATTCAACACCCATTTATGATAAAAACCCTGCAGAAAGTAGGCATAGAGGGAACTTTCCTCAACATAATAAAGGCCATATATGACAAGCCCACAGCCAACATCATCCTCAATGGTGAAAAACTGAAAGCATTTCCACTAAGATCAGGAACAAGACAAGGTTGCCCACTCTCACCACTCTTATTCAACATAGTTTTGGAAGTTTTAGCCACAGCAATCAGAGAAGAAAAGGAAATAAAAGGAATCCAAATTGGAAAAGAAGAAGTAAAGCTGTCATTGTTTGCAGATGACATGATACTATACATAGAGAATCCTAAACATGCTACCAGAAAACTACTAGAGCTAATGTATGAATTTGGTAAAGTAGCAGGATACAAAATTAATGCACAGAAATCTCTGGCATTCCTATATACTAATGATGAAAAATCTGAAAGTGAAATCAAGAAAACACTCCCATTTACCATTGCAACAAAAAGAATAAAATATCTAGGAATAAACCTACCTAAGGAGACAAAAGACCTGTATGCAGAAAATTATAAGACACTGATGAAAGAAATTAAAGATGATACAAATAGATGGAGAGATATACCATGTTCTTGGATTGGAAGAATCAACATTGTGAAAATGACTCTACTACCCAAAGCAATCTATAGATTCAATGCAATCCCTATCAAACTACCACTGGCATTTTTCACAGAACTAGAACAAAAAATTTCACAATTTGTATGGAAACACAAAAGACCCCGAATAGCCAAAGCAATCTTGAGAACAAAAAAAGGAGCTGGAGAAATCAGGCTCCCTGACTTCAGACTATACTACAAAGCTACAATAATCAAGACAGTATGGTACTGGCACAAAAACAGAAAGATAGATCAATGGAACAGGATAGAAAGCCCAGAGATAAATCCACTCACATATGGACACCTTATCTTTGACAAAGGTGGCAGGAATGTACAGTGAAGAAAGGACACCCTCTTCAATAAGTGGTGCTGGGAAAACTGGACAGATACATGTAAAAGTATGAGATTAGATCACTCCCTAACACCATACACAAAAATAAGCTCAAAATGGATTAAAGACCTAAATGTAAGGCCAGAAACTATCAAACTCTTTGAGGAAAACATAGGCAGAACACTCTGACATAAATCACAGCAAGATCCTTTCTGACCCACCTCCTAGAGAAATGGAAATAAAAACAAAAAAAAAACAAATGGGACCTAATGAAACTTCAATGCTTTTGCACAGCAAAGGAAACCATAAACAAGACCAAAAGAAAACCCTCAGAATGGGAGAAAATATTTGCAAATGAAGCAACTGACAAAGGATTAATCTCCAAAATTTACAAGCAGCTCATGCAGCTCAATAACAAAAAAACAAACAACCCAATCCAAAAATGGGCAGAAGACCTAAATAGACATTTCTCCAAAGAAGATATACAGACTGCCAACAAACACATGAAAGAATGCTCAACATCATTAATCATTAGAGAAATGCAAATCAAAACTACAATGAGATATCATCTCACACCAGTCAGAATGGCCATCATCAAAAAATCTAGAAACAATAAATGCTGGAGAGGGTGTGGAGAAAAGGCAACACTCTTGCACTGCTGGTGGGAATGTGAATTGGTTCAGCCACTATGGAGAACAGTACGGAGGTTCCTTAAAAAACTACAAAGAGAACTACCATATGACCCAGCAATCCCACTACTGGGCATATACCCTGAGAAAACCAAAATTCAAAAAGAGTCATGCACCAAAATGTTCACTGCAGCTCTATTTACGATAGCCCAGAGATGGAAACAACCTAAGTGCCCATCATTGGATGAATGGATAAAGAAGATGTGGCACATATATACAATGGAATATTACTCAGCCATAAAAAGAAACGAAATTGAGCTATTTGTAATGAGGTGGATAGACTTAGAGTCTGTCATACAGAGTGAAGTAAGTCAGAAAGAAAAAGACAAATACCGTATGCTAACACATATATATGGAATTTAAGAAGAAAAAAAAGTGTCATGAAGAACATAGGGGTAAGACAGGAATAAAGACACAGACCTACTGGCGAATGGACTTGAGGATATGGGGAGGGGGAAGGGTGAGCTGTGACAGGGCGAGAGAGAGTCATGGACATATACACACTAACAAACGTAAGGTAGATAGCTAGTGGGAAGCAGCCGCATGGCACGGGGATATCGGCTCGGTGCTTTGTGACAGCCTGGAGGGGTGGGATAGGGAGGGTGGGAGGGAGGGAGACGCAAGAGGGAAGAGATATGGGAACATATGTATATGTATAACTGATTCACTTTGTTATAAAGCAGAAACTAACACACCATTGTAAAGCAATTATACCCCAATAAAGATGTTAAAAAAAAAAAAAGGACAGACAAGATCGCTTCCTTTAAAGAAACAGAAGATGAGTTGGGGAGATAAAATACACACATGAACCAATAGTTCATGAACGTGGCCATGGTGGACTTTAACAATTTGAATAAACTGTGAAAGGCAAAGGAAGGTGAGGGTACTTAATACAAGCATGCGTGAAAACCTTCAGTTATATAAATTCGCTGTGCCTCAGTTTCCTCAACTGTAAAATAGAAATAACAATACATACTTCAGAGAGTTCTGTGCTTTAAACGTGATAACAGGTGAATAGCACTTAGCAAAATGCCAGTATAAAGCAGGCAATATATAGTAGTTGTTAGCATTGTGATTTTGGTTATCTATTGTTAATATTGCCTTTCTATGCTTCATTCTCTCACACTCCCCTCCTACAACCATGTTGCAAAACACCACTGTGCTCCCAGTTTCAAAAACATTCCCTGCTTTTTCTGGCTTCTACCTTTGTTTATGCTGAAGGTACCATCACTCCCTCCCCAGACTCAGAACCCTCCCAAACACATGCAGAACTCATCTACCTATCACAGTCATTCTCAGCTTTCAAGGTCAAAGGTGAATCGGGAAAGAATTGCCAGATTCAGTCGCCCACCATTCAACACATTTTTTACCTTTATATAGCACTCTTCATGGACAGCATTGTGTTACAATTGCTTTTGCAGACAAAAGCCTCTAATTAGGTGTCGATTAAAAAAAAAAAAGCACAACCTAAAAGGTGAGAATTAAGTTTTATTTGGCGGACAAAACTGAGGACTTAACCCCGGGAAACAGCCTCTCAGATAGCTCTGAGGGACAGCTCTGAAGGGGTAAGGGAGGAGCCAGACATATAGGAGTTTTTGCAACAAAGACCAGGTAGTTGGAACTTTAAAAGATTACTGTTAATCAAAGAAAACCAGACATCTCAAGTTCAAGAATTTAGTGTTTTTCTATGTATGGGGAGATGCAAGAAGCTGGGCTCACTGAGATAATTCCTTCGATATGCACCTCAGCTCTCTGGGGCCAGGATCCTGTACTTTCTCATCCTGAGTCTCCTCAGAGTGCATTGTTGGGCAGTGGCTGCAGTGACTGAGGGCTTGGCAACGGGCAGAGCAGCCTGTTTGTCTCCATCCTGAGTTCCCTCCAGGCTCACTGTCCAGGGTAGCTGTAGTGGCTTGATGGCCGCAACATCCTTTGTTTACTGATATGGCAGGCAACATTTTTATCATTGACATAGGCTAGCTAGACCCCAAAAGTCAGAAATTTTTGATTTGGGTTCTCCAAGATAAAAGCCAAGTATCTCCCCCTACTTTTAGAGTCCATTTGGATTCTGCATTGCAAAAGTAGGCCATCAGAGGAACTGATCTATGAATGAGAACCAACAATCTGACAATATGCGTTAATTGTGAGTCCTTATGGCATTTTGAACAATAAACCTTTTTGGTGACTGAAACCCCTGACAATGGTAATTCATAATTTCTGGATTGTATGTGTTCTGGTGCACATGTAAGTCCAAATGCCACAAACCTCTGTGTTGGGTGGCTTCCTGAATGTTTTTCAAGGTTTCAAAACCTACAGTAACCAAAGCATATTCAGCTCTAGCTTGGGCTGAGATAAGAACTTTCACTGTATAGGAACATTTGAGGATTCTTTTTAAACAAAAGCCGTGTTCCCCTTGGATGAATTGAATTCCTCAATCTTGCAGTGAAATATTGCATTTGTCAGTTTTGATTTATTGTTTCTTTAAACATCACATCTTCCTTTGCATGTTTATTAGTTTCATTAAAGATAGTCTGCTTATCTCTTTCAAAGGTGAAGAAAGGCTCAGTGAGGGGACTTTGGAACCCCCGTAGGGTCCCCTTCCTCTCTGCTGAGTCCTTCCAGCTGCTTCCCTTCCACTGGCTGCATCGAAAAACAAACCAACAATCCTCTTCCAGCTTTTGCCATGGAGTTTAAATCTAACAACTTTGGTTATGGTGTTCAAGCATCAGTGGTGATAAATGACTTATCTTGCTGACAAATGTGGTTCATGAAGATCGACACTTACCTTGGGCACTTGGGAAAGATAAACAGGATAATCCAAAAGACTCCTGTGCAGTCATAGGAACCTGGAGCCATCTGGCCAGGACAAAAATAAATCAGCAATGAAGCCTACATGAATCTCCAGGGACCTGGGCGACTGAATTAATATTACTCAGATTGAAGAGCAGAGGAAACTGGCAGCAGAGACCGTTGAAACAACTGTAATTAACACACACGGAGAAAAGGGCTTTTAGAATGAAATGCTTTGTATTGTCTGGGGCTAAAACCCAGACAATAATTTGAAAGTCCCTCAGCTTGATAAAGGCAAATCAAAGCATGTATTGATTGGAGAATAAACTCTGGTCTGGTACAGAAACACAACAAAACAAAACAGAAAACACAAAAGTCATTTAATTGACACTTAACAAACCAGAGGGCTCAGCTGAGCAGAATTATTTAGCAGCCTTATTTTGAGAATGCCAGTATCTGATACCACTTTCTGAGTCTCTATGGACTTACATTTTTACATATGCTTAGGGTTCCAGATTAGCAAATCACAATTTTGCAATATTTGGGACATAGTTGTGCTTAAAAGTTGTTTGTTGTTTATCTGAAATTCAAATTGAACTGGGAATCCTGTATTTTATCTGGAAACCCTACTGCGGAAATAAAGAAAACCCAAATGAGAAAAAAAGAGGCTATTTATTCAGAGCTTGCTATAGCAAGGGAGTCAGCCATCATCACTTGTGCTTGGCAGAGACTCAAAGGCAGGCAGGGGAGTGGGAAAGCTTTATAGTGATAAAAGGAAAGATTTCAGGTATGCCTTGTGGAAATAAATGAAGATCAACCAAATGAGAAGAGCAAAGGCTATTTATTCTGAGCTTGCTATAGCAAGGGAGTCAGACACTGTTACTTTCATTTTGGCAGAGACTCAAAGGCCAGCAGAGAAATAGGAAAGCTTTACAGTGGAAAAAGGGAAAGGCTTTGGGTGTGCCCTGATTGGAGGCTGGTGGTGTGAGGAAGCTAGAGACAGGCTAACTAGGAGCTGGGCAACCTATGTGATTGGTTAGGGCTACCTATTTGGCTTTCTACTATTGGTCCTAAATTGGAAGCAGGGACGAAAATTAGGGAAGCTGTCAATTATTAATCAAGTCCTTGCCATTTGGGGCTGATTGTTACAGAAGTTTAGCTTCCTGGGCTGTCACTAGAGATAGCAATCTGGCTTCCTACAAGTCTGACTTACAGCAGGCTGGCTTCCTGGGCTGGTTATTGTAGATAAGGGGTTGACTTCCCCTGGGCAGGTTGCGGCAGGTTGTAGGTCAAAATTCTATTTTTAAATATGGTCTGACCATTGTCCTTTTGTATATTTAGTCTCTCAGGCCTGATTGGAGGCTGTTGACAGGGGAAGCTGAAGGTGCACTAATAAGAAGCAGGGCATCTTATGTGATTGGTTTGGGGAACAGATTTTGCTTTCTCTGGTTGGTCCTGAGTTAAAGCTGGTAGTAATTGATAAAATCCTGATGGTTTAGGGCCAATTGCTGCAGAGGTCGTGGTTTGGCCTGCCCAGTAAGTTGCAACAGAGGTGGTAATTTGGCAAAGGAACTGAATAGACAGTTCTGCAAAGAATTAGTACCAATGACCAACAAGCACATGAAGAGATGCCCAACATCCTTAGTCATCAGGGAAAATGCAAATCAAAACCACAATGAGAAAGCACTTCATACCTACTAGGATGGCTAGAATTAAAAAGACAGATAATAACAAGTGTTAATGAAGAGGCAGAGAAACGGGAATGCTCATACATTGCTGGTGAGAATGTAGAATGATGCAGCTGCAGTAGAAAACAGTTTAGCAGTTCCTCAAAAGTTTAAACATAGAATTATCATATGATCCAGGATTCCACTCCTAGAGATACACCCAAGAGAAATGAAAATATATATCCACACAAAAAATTGTACACAAGTGTTCACAGCAGCATTATTCACAATAGCCAAAAAGTGGAAATAGGGATGCAGTGTCCTTTGCCCCACTTCTGCACACAGCCTGCCTGAGCTGAGGTGCTGGTGGCAGCCATTCCGCACTAGGAACTCTGGTCGGAAGAGTCAGGTGCAAGGCCTGCACATGGCCCCCTGTGAACAAGTGAAACCCGACTAAGCACAAAGGAAAAAAAAAAGCCATCTCAGAGACGTGACTATTTTCAAGGCTACTGTTTTCCTCTGTGTAACACTGCCTGTGAGACAAAACAAGGAAGAAGCAGGTGATTCTAATGTGCAGCACAGAAGGAGAGCCACTGCAGGCCAGCTTCTCCAACTGTGAAGGCACTCCAGCCGTGTGGCTCACAGGGTCTTGGTGTTCCGGCCGGGTGTCAGGCCTGAGCCTCTGACATGGGAGAGCTGAGTTTAGGACATTGGACCACCAGAGACATCCCAGCCCCATGTAATATCAATTGGCGAGAGCTCTGCCAGAGATCTCCATCTCAATGCTAAGACCCAGCTCCCCTCAATGACCAGCAAGCTCCAGTGCTGGATACCCCATGCCAAACAACTAGCTAGACAGGAACATAACCCCATCCATTAGCAGTGAGGTTGCCTAAAATCATAATAACTTCACAGACACCCCAAAACACACCACCGGGCACAGTCCTGCCCACCAGAAAGACAAGACCCAGCTTCATCCACCAGAACACAGGCACCAGTCCCCTCCACCAGGAAGCCTACACAAGCCACTGAACCAACCTTACCCACTGGGGGCAGACACCAAAGACAACAGGAACTACAAACCTGCAGCCTGTGAAAAGGAGACCCCAAACACAGTAAGTTAAGCAAAATGAGAAGACAGAGAAATATGCAGTAGATGAAGGAGCAAGGTAAAAACCCACCAGACCTAACAAATGAAGAGGAAATAGGCAGTCTACCTGAAAAAGAATTCAGAATAATGATAGTAAAGATGATCCAAAATCTTGGATATAGAATGGAGAAAATACAGGAAATGTTTAATAAGGACCTAGAAGAACTAAAGAGCAAACAAACAATGATGAACAACACAATAAATGAAATTAAAAATTCTCTAGAAGATGTAAGACCGGACACTATAAAACTCTTAGAGGAAAACATTGGAAGAACACTCTGACATAAATCACAGCAAGATCTTTTTTGATCCACCTCCTAGAGAAATGGAAATAAAAAGAAAAATAAACAAATGGGACCTAATGAAACTTCAAAGCTTTTGCACAGCAAAGGAAACCATAAACAAGATGAAAAGACAACCCTCAGAATGGGAGAAAATATTTGCAAACGAATCAATGGACAAAGGATTAATCTCCAAAATATATAAACAGCTCATGCACCTCAATATTAAAGAAACAAACAACCCAATCCAAAAATGGGCAGAAGACCTAAATAGACGTTTATCCAAAGAAGACATACAGATGGCCAAGAAGCACATGAAAAGCTGCTCAACATCACTAATTATTAGAGAAATGCAAATCAAAACTTCAATGAGGTATCACCTCACACCAGTTAGAATGGGCATCATCAGAAAATCTACAAACAACAAATGCTGGAGAGGGTGTGGAGAAAAGGGAACCCTCTTGCACTGTTGGTGGGAATGTAAATTGATACAGCCATTATGGAGAACAGTATGGAGGTTCCTTAAAAAACTAAAAATAGAATTACCATATGATGCAGCAATCCCACTCCTGGGCATATACCCAGAGAAAACCATAATTCAAAAAGACACATGCACCCCAATGTTCACTGCAGCACTATTTACACTAGCCAGGTCATGGAAGCAACCTAAATGCCCATCGACAGATGAATGGATAAAGAAGAAGTGATACATATATACAATGGAATATTACTCAGCCATAAAAAGAATGAAATTGAGTCATTTGTTGAGACGTGGATGGATCTAAAGACTGTCATACAGAGTGAAGTAAGTCAGAAAGAGAAAAACAAATATCATATATTAACTCATGTATGTGGAACCCAGAAAAATGGTACAGATGAACCGGTTTGCAGGGCAGAAGTTGAGACACAGATGTAGAGAACAAACATATGGACACCAACCAGGGAAAGCGGAGGGGTGGTGGGGGTTGGGGTGTGATGAATTGGGTGACTGGGATTGACATGTATACACTGATGTGTATAAAATTGATGACTAATAAGAACCTGCAGTATAAAAAAAAAACAACTAATACTAAACTTTTGGGGGGTTATTTGTATGGAAATATGTTAATATAAATGTTTCAGACATTACACGAAATTTCTAAAAATTTTATATGTTCTGTTATAATGTTATAAGTCATAATTCTAGTTATTACTTTAAGATGTATATCTCAGAAATAACTAAATTTCCTCATCAATTGCATTATTATGAACTTTCATCAAATCTTTAACCGTGGTCATTTTTAAGTCTTTTGTCATTAACAGACAGTTCTGGGTGTACTCTGATGCTTTTGCAAAAATGTTCCTATAAAAGGGTTTCATCTTCAAGGAATTCATGGAAAAGACTCTGACAAGTACAGGTTTCTGGTAACTGACTATACTGCTGAACTGAATGAATAAGCATTTTCAGAACTCTAATGGAAAACTGATGAATTCATAAAAGTGCTAACAAAAGATCAAGATGAAAATAATTAATTACATGGGACTGAGTGAACTGATGAGGATGATTATAATTTATGTGACTTTCTGTTTGAATAAAAAAAATCCCACAAGGACTCAGAGGCAAAAAATATACAAATCAATTTTCACTGCAAAGTAAAGGAGCTGTTACAGTGGAGGATTACTGGACTGAATGTCAATATTATGACATAGTATGAGTGTGTTTCATGTTTGGTAACTGCAATCATTGTTGCTTTTGTTGTGGTCATCCATTTACAATGCTTGGTGTCAGTTTATTTATCTCTTGTAAAAATAAAATACAGTGTGTGTGTGTGAAAAAAATAATACTTGGTAATGAGGGAGGTGGAAAAAAAAAGGAAAACAACCAAGTGTCCTTTGACAAATGAATGGATAAAGAAAATGTAGTGTATATATAGACAATGGAATATTATTCAGCCATTAAAAGAAGGAAACCTTGCTGTTGGTGAAAATGTAAATGGACCTGGAGGACATTATGCTTATAGAAATACACCAGACAATGAAAGACAATGTATGATCTCACATATATGTGGAATCTAAGTAAATCAAGCTCATAACACCATAAATTAGAACTGTAGTTGTAAGGAGTAGATGGTGGAGAAAGTGGGGAGATATTGGTGCAGGGTACAAACTTTCAGTTAAAAGATGACAAAGTTCTAGGTATCAAATATGTATCATGTTGACTATAGTTAATAATGCTGTATTGTTTTTTTGCTATCTAGTATGAGAGACCTGCTTGTGTTCTCAACACCCAGAAACACACAAATAGAAACTATGTGAGGTGACAGTTAATTACCTTGATTGTGGTAATCATTCACAATGTCTATCTGTATTAAATCATCATTTTGGAAATCTTAATGAAACTTTCAATTTTTACAATCGAAATATATGTAGTTTTGTGAATCATACTTCAATAAACTGGAAAAAAGGGAAAAAAAAACAGAACAAAAAACCCAAAAATGGGCAAAAGACCTAAACAGACATTTCTCCAAAGAAGATATACAGATTGCCAACAAACACATGAAAGAATTCTCAACATCATTAATCATTACAGAAATGCAAATCAAAACTACAATGAGACATCATCTCACAGCGGTCAGAATGGCCATCATCAAAAAATCTACAAACAGTAAATGCTGGAGAGGGTGTGGAGAAAAGGGAACCCTCTTGCACTGTTGGTGAGAATGTAAATTGATACAGTTACTATGGAGAACAGTATGGAGGTTCCTTAAAAAACTAAAAATAGAAATACCATATGACCCAGCAATCCCACTACTGGGCATATACCCTAAGAAAACCGTAATTCAAAAAGAGACATGTACCAAAATGTTCATTGCAGCTCTATTTACAATAGCCAGGACATAAAGCAACCTAAGTGACCATCATTGGATGAATGGATAAAGAAGATGTGGCACATATATACAATGGAATATTACTCAGCCATAAAAAGAAACAAAATTGAGTTATTTGTAGTGAGGTGGATGGACCTAGAATCTGTCATACAGAGTGAAGTAAGTCAGAAAGAGAAAAACAAATACCGTATGCTAGCACATATATGTGGAATCTAAGGGAAAAAATGATCATGAAGAACCTAGGGGCAAGATGGAAATAAAGACACAGACCTACTAGAGAATGGACTTGAGGATATGGGGAGGGGAAGGGAAAGCTGTGACAAAGTGAGAGAGTGGCATGGACATATATACACTACCAAACGTAAAATAGATAGCTAGTGGGAAGCAGCTGCATAGCACAGGGACATCAGCTCGGTGCTTTGTGACCACCTAGAGGGGTGGGATAGGGAAGTTGGGAGGGAGGGAGACACAAGAGAGAAGAGATAGAGGAACATATGAATATATATGACTGATTCACTTTGTTATAAAGCAGAAACTAACACACCATTGTAAAGCAATTATACTCCAATAAAGATGTTAAAAAATAAAAAAAATTAAATATAAAGAAAAGATATTAAAATCAGCAAGGGAAAAGCAACAAATAACATACAAGGGAATCCCCATAAGGTTGACAGCTGAACTTCAGCAGAAACTCTGCAAGCCAGAAGGGAGTGGCAGGACATATTCAAAGTGATGAAAGAGAAAAATCTACAACCAAGATTACTCTACACAGCAAAGATCTCATTCAGATTTGACGAAGAAATTAAAACCTTTACAGACGGGCAAAAGCTAAGAGAATTCAGCACCACCAAACCAACTTTACAACAAATGCTAAAGGAACTTCTCTAGGCAGGAAACACAAGAGAAGGAAAAGATCTACAATAACAAACCCAAACCAATGAAGAAAATGGTAATAGGGACATACATATCGATAACTACCTTAAATGTAAATGGATTAAATGCTCCAACCAAAAGACGTAGACTGGATGAATGGATACAAAAACAAGACCCATATATATGCTGTCTACAAGAGACCCACTTCAGACCTAGGGACACATACAGACCGAAGGTGAGGGGATGGAAAAAGATATTCCATGCAAATGGAAACCAAAAGAAAGCTGGAGTAGCAATTGTCATATCAGACAAAATAGACTTTAAAATAAAGACTATTAGAAGAGACAAAGAAGGACACTACATAATGATCAGGGGTTGGATCCAAGAAGAAGATATAACAATTGTAAATATTTATGCACCCAACACAGGAGCACCTCAATACATAAGGCAAATACTAACAGCCATAAAAGGGGAAATTGACAGTAACACATTCATAGTAGGGGACTTTAACACCCCACTTTCACCAATGGACAGATCAACCAAAATGAAAATAAATAAGGAAACACAAGCTTTAAATGACACATTAAACAAGATGGATTTAATTGATATTTATAGGACATTCCATCCAAAAACAAGAGAATACACTTTCTTCTCAAGTGCTCATGGAACATTCTCCAGGATAGAGCATATCTTGGGTCAGAAATCAAACCTTCATAAATATAAGAAAGTTGAAACTGTATCAAGTATCTTTTCTAACCAGAACACTGTGAGACTAGATATCAATTACAGGAAAATATCTGTAAAAAATACAAACAGATGGAGGCTAAATGTACATTACTAAATAACCAAGAGATCACCGAAGAAATCAAAGAGGATATCAAAAAGTACCTAGAAGCAAATTACAATGAAAACACCATGACCCAAAACCTATGGGATGCAGCAAAAGCAGTTCTAAGAGGGAAGTTTATAGCGATACAACCCTACCTCAAGAAACAAGAAAAGCCTCAAATAAACAACCTAACCTTACACCTAAAGCAATTAGAGAAAGAAGAACAAAAAAACCCCAAAGTTAGCAGAAGGAAAAAAATCATAAAGATCAGATCAGAAATAAATGAAAAAGAAATGAAGGAAACAATAGCAAAGATCAATAAAACTAAAGGCTGGTTCTTTGAGAAGATAAACAAAATTGATAAACCATTAGCTAACCTTATCAAGAAGAAAAGGGAGAAGACTCAAATGAACAGAATTAGAAATGAAAAAGGAGAAGTAACAACTGACACTGCAGAAATACAAAGGATCATGAGAGATTACTACAAGCAACTATATGCCAATAAAATGGACAACCTGAAAGAAATGGACCAAGGTAGAATGGTACTGGCACAAAAACAGGAATATAGATCAATGGAATAGGGTAGAAAGCCCAGAGATAAACCCACGCACATATGGTCACCTTATCTTTGATATAGGAGGCAAGAATACACACTGGAGAAAAGACAGTCTCTTCAATAAGTGGTGCTGGGAAAACTGGACAGCTACATGTAAAAGAATGAAATTAGAACACTCCCTAACACCATACACAAAAATAAACTAAAAATGGATTAAAGACCTAAATGTAAGGCCAGGCACTATAAAACTCTTATAGGAAAACATAGGCAGAACACTCTATGACATAAATCACAGCAAGATCCTTTTTCACCCACCTCCTAGAGAAATGGAAATAAAAACAGAAATGACTTAATGAAACTTAAAAGCTTTTACACAGCTTAGGAAACCATAAACAAGACGAAAAGACAACCCTCAAAATGGGAGAAAAATATTTGCAAATGATGCAACTGACAGAGGATTAATCTCCAAAATTTACAAGCAGCTCATGCAGCTCAATATCAAAAAACAAACAACTCAATCCAAAAATGGGCAGAAGACCTAAATAGATATTTCTCCAAAGAAGATATACAGATTGCCAACAAACACATGAAAGGATGTTCAACATCACTAATCATTAGAGAAATGCAAATCAAAACTACAATGAGGTATCACCTCACACATGATCAGAGTGGCCATCATCAAAAAATCTACAAACAGGGGCTTCCCTGGTGGCGCAATGGTTGAGAGTCCGCCTGCCGATGCAGGGGACACGGGTTCGTGCCCTGGTCCGGGAGGATCCCACATGCCGCGGAGCGGCTAGGCCCGTGAGCCATGGCCGCTGGGCCTGCGCGTCCGGAGCCTGTGCTCCACAATGGGAGAGGCCACAACAGTGAGAGGCCCTCATACTGCAAAAAAAAAAAAAAAAATCTACAAACAATAAATGCTAGAGAGGGTGTGGAGAAAAGGAAACCCTGTTGCACTGTTGGTGGGACTGTAAATTGATACAGCCACTATCGAGAACAGTATGGAGGTTCCTTAAAAACTAAAAATAGAACTACCATACGACCCAGCAATCCCACTACTGGGCATATACCCTGAGAAAACCATAATTCAAAAAGAGTCATGTACCACAATGTTCATTGCAGCACTATTTACAATAGCCAGGTCATGGAAGCAACCTAAGTGTCCATCGACAGATGTATGGATAAAGAAGATGTGGCACATATATAGAATGGAATATTACTCAGCCATAAAAAGAAATGAAATTGAGTTATTTGTAGTGAGGTGGATGGACCTAGAGTCTGTCATACAGAGTGAAGTAAGTCAGAAAGAGAAAAACAAATACCATATGCTAACACATATATGGAATCTATAAAAAAAAGAAAAACGGTTCTGAAGAACCTAGGGTCAGGACAGGAATAAAGAGGCAGACATAGAGAATGGACTTGAAGACACAGGGAGGGGGAAGGGTAAGCTGAGACGAAGTGAGAGAGTGGCATGGACATATATACACTACCAAATGTAAAATAGATAGCTAGTGGGAAGCAATTGCATAGCACAGGGAGATCAGCTTGGTGCTTTGTGACCAGCTAGAGGGGTGGGATAGGGAGGGTGGGAGGGAGACGCAAGAGGGAGGGGATATGGGGATAGATGTATACGTATAGCTGATTCACTTTGTTATACGGCAGCAACTAACACAACAATGTAAAGCAATTATACTCCAATAAAGATATTTTTAAAAAAATACATCTGTAACAAAAACCATAGCAGAAACAAAAATGATTATTTAAATGGAGAAAAATATCACATTTTTTCCTCAGAACCAATAAATGAGTTTCAATTAATCACTAAAAAAAAAGTTGAAATAGCATAAATATCTATCAGCTGATGAATGGATAAACAGAATGTCATATATAATTATATTATTCAGCCATAATAAAGAATGAAGTACTAATACATGGCACAACATGGGTGAACCTTGAAAACATTATGTAAAGTGAAAGAAGCCAGGCACAAAGGACTACATATTTTATGATTCCATTTATATGAAATGACCAAAATAAGCAAATCCATAGAGACAGAAAATAGATTAGTGATTGCTAGGGCCTGGGAGGAGGGGAGAAGGGGAAATAACTGTTAATGGGTACTGGGTTTCTTTAGAGGAGGATGAAAATGTTCTACAATTAGGTAGTAGTGATGGTAGTACAACTTTGTGAATATACTAAAAAAAAGCCTAATAAATTGTACAGTTTTTAAAAATCCTATAATTCCCTTTAGGGGCACATTTTCTAGTTACCTCTTGTGATGAGTGAAGCATATCTTTTAACTTTTGAAGCCTTCCTGAATGTACATCCTTCTGGACACCTGTACAAAATGGACCTTCTCCGTGTTTCTTGTCATTGTCCCATATTCATCTGCAGACACAGCTTCAATGTCTTCTATCTTGGTATCTTAGTCCATTAATTATGACTGCCAAAAGGAGATGGAGGCCCAAATAGATGAGTTGAGAATGTATCATGGGCCACTTTGTACAATAACCTATATCAGGTCATATTGTAAGGACTATAAAATACCCTAAATTTAGGAATTATGTTTTCTTCTTTCCTTCTCTTCTGCTTTCCTCTATGGACTGAGAAAATGTAATTGTCATAGCCTCTGTTTAGTTTTAATCACATGAATTAAACCCAGAGGCCCAAAATTGCAGTTCTAATGCCCTTTAGCTCTCTCTGCTTCACCATCTACAAATATGTGTTTGATTCACCATCTACAAGCTTGTGTTTGATTTCTCTCAAGCAAGGTTTCCCAAAAGTGTATGATCTACCAATCTCCAATAAATGGGTTGACTTGAAGATGGTAAGAGCTTCGTGTTTTACCTTTCTCACTGCCGCTAACATTTTACCAAAGGTCTACTGTTAATATATGTTCTAAACCAGCCATCCTCAACCCTAGATACACATTCAAATAACCTGGGAAATAATTTTTGAATATTGATGCCTGAACCCCAGACCCAATTAATTGGTATAGGTTGGGGCCTGAAAATTCATATTTTTAAAAAGTTCCCCTGGGCAACTCCAGTGGGCAGCTAGGGTTGATGAAAACTGCACTAAGAAAGACTTGAGTATTTCTTAAATTTAGATTTACTAATTATATTTTTATCAAGCAATATAGATATAAAGTTCTAAAAGTCAAATGGTACTTACTACAAAGCTTTTTAAGAAAGAAATTTCTTGCTCTACCCCTTCCCATCCCTGATCCTCATTCCCCAGAGGCAACCACATTCAACTCTTTTTTAAAAAAATTAATTAATTTATTTATTTATTTTTGGCTTCATTGGGTCTTTGTTGCTGCGCACGGGCTTTCTCTAGTTGAGGCGAGCGGGGGCTGCTCTTCATTGCGGTGTGCAGGCTTCTCATTGTGGTGGCTTCTCTTGTGGAGCATGGGTTCTATGCACGTGGTCCTCAGTAGTTGTGGTACACAGGCTCAGGAGTTGTTGGGCACGGGCTTAGTTGCTCCACAGCATGTGGGATCTTCCCGGACCAGGGCTTGAAACGGTGTCCCCTGCATTGGCAGGTGGATTCTTAACCACTGTGCCACCATGGACGCCCCATATTCAACCCTTTTAACTATTCCCTTAAATTATTTACATCTTTTATCATTATACTGATATTTCTTATTTATTTTCAATTTTATTTATTGTGAGTTGACTTCCTACTACAGAAGACAATGATCTACCTCTCCTCTTCCAGCATTCTGCACACAAAAGTTTCTCTTCCACCTTCCCAGCATAGGTATTACATGGTTTGGGGCTAAAGCAATATTCGGTGTTGACATATTTATGACTATGTAAATATAATAAAATGGCAGACTTAAGCCCTAACCTATCAGTAATTACCTTAAATATAAACAGTTTAAGTTCACCAATTGAAAGACAGATTAGCAAAGTGGATTAAAAAATTTAATCAAACCATATCCTATCTACAAGAAACTCACTTCGAATACAACCACAGAAAAGTAAAAGAATGGAAAAATATGTACAACACATTATGTCTTTTTAAAAAGCAGAACTGCCTATATTAACATTAGACTCCAGAGCAAAGAAAATTACTAGAAACAAAGAGGGATATTACATAATGATAAAAGGATCAGTTCACCAAGAAGAGATATTGAGGCAGAAAAAGCATCTGCAAAATCCAACATTCATTCATGATTTAAAAAAAAAACCCTCAAAAAAACTAGAAATAGAAGGAAATTTCCTCAGCTTGGTAAACAGTACTTACAAAAACTTACAGTTAATATTTTATTTAATTGTGAAAGACTGAATGCTTCCCCTCTAAGATCGGGAACAAGGCAAGGATGTATGCATCTCACCACTCTCATTCAACATTCTTCTGGAAGTTCTAGCCAGTGAAATAACACCCAAAAAATAGAATAAATAAAAGAGATACATATTTTTTAAAAGAAAAAATAAAACTGTCCCTATTTGCAGATATCTATACTGTACGAAATCCCAAGGAATCTAAAACAAAACAAAAACCCTCCTAGAACTTATGAGTTCAGCAAGGTTTCAGAATATAAGATCAACACTTAAAAATCAATCGCATTTCTATATGTTAACAACATACTTGTGGAAACAAAAATTTAAAACACAATACCAGGGCCTTCTCTGGTGGCACAGTGGTTAAGAATCTGCCTGCCAATGCAGGGGACATGGGTTCAATCCCTGGTCCGGGAAGATCCCACATGCCGCGGAGCAACTAAGCCCGTGCACCACAACTACTGAGCCTGCATGCCACAACTACTGAAGGCCGCGTGCCTACAGCCTGAACTCCGCAACAAGAGAAGCCACCACAATGAGAAGCCCATGCACCACAATGAAGAGTAGCCCCTGATCGCCTCAACTAGAGAAAGCCCACGGGCAGCAATGAAGACCCAACACAGCCATAAGTAAATAAATTTATATATATATATATATTTTTTTTAAATACCATTTATGGTGTGTGCTAAAGAAAATTAAATAGATATAAACCTAAAAGCATGTACAGGATCTGTATGCTGAAAATTACAAAACGCTGCTGAGAGAAATCAAAGGCCTAAATAAATGGAGAAACATATGTTCATAGATTGGAAGACTGAGAATATTGTAGATGTCAATTCTCTCCAAATAGATCTATAGGTTTAATGCAATTCCTACTGAAGTTCTTTTGTAGACACAAACAAGCTTATTCTAAAATGTATATGGAAAGGTACAAGCCCTAGAATAGCAATATTAAAATAAAATTTTAAATAAGACATACCTAATTTTTAATTTTTTAAATATTAAATTAAAATAATCTTTAAAAAGAAGAGTAAATTGGGAGGGATCATACCTGATGGCTTACTATATAGCTGCAGTAATCAAGGTAGTTATTGTCTTAGCAGGGAGATGGGCATAGATCAATGGAACAAAATCAAAATCTCATATAGACTCACACAAATACAGCCAGCTGATTTTTGACAAAGATGCAAAAGCGATCCAATGGAGGAAGGATAGCCTTTTCAACAAATGGTGCTGGAGCAATTAGATATTCATAAGCAAAAAAATGAACCTTGACCTAAACCTGAAACCTTACAAAAATCAACTCAAAATGGATCAAGGAGTGAATGTAAAATGTAAAACTCTAAAACTTTTAGAAACAAAATATAGGAAAAACTCTTAGGGACCTAGGACTAGGTGAAGAGTTCTTATACTTGACGTGAAAAGCACAGTCCTTAAAAGGAAAAATTGATGAATTGGACTTTATCAAAATTAAAGACATTTGTTTCATTGAAAGACTGTTAAGAAGATGAAACGACAAGTTACAGACTGGAAGAAAATATTTGCCAGCCACATACCCAGTGAAGGCCTTATATCTAGAATATATAAAGAACTCTCAGAACTCAACAATAAAAAAAAGGAAACAATCCAACTAGAAACTGGGCAAAAGACATGAACATTCATTTCACCAAAGAGGAGATATGGATGGCAAATAAGTGTCTGAAAAGATATTCAACACCACTAGCCATTAGGGAAATGTAAATTAAGACTGCAATGAGATATCAGTTGAAATAAAAAATAGTGATAAATAACAAATGCTGGTGAGGACACAGACAAATTGGATCTCTGCACATTGCTAGTGGGAATGTAAAATGGTGCAGCCAGTCTGGAGAAGAGTTGGGGGTAGAGTGAATACGTACAAAGAGGTAATATTAGGTGGTTCTTTTGTGGTGATGGGAACCACTTCTGTATCTTGCTTGTGGTAGTGGCACAGAACCACACACACACACACACACACACACACACACACACACAGAGTTTTTTTAACGGTGAAAACTGAATGCTAAAAACTGAATGTGGTCCGTAGTCTAATTAAGAGTAATGTACCAATGTCAGTTTCCTAATTTTGATATTATACTACAGCTGTGATATTGGGGGAAGCTGGGTGAAGGATGAACTTGTACTATTTTTGCAATTTCCTCTAAGTATATAATTATTTCAAAATAACTTTTTTTAACTTTAAGAAATACATCCCCAGAAAAGTCTTTTTGGTCTTGTAAATATCCCTCAGTGGGGAAAATCCTTAAGCAATTGCTTTCCAGCTATAGCTTTATCCAGCTCATTTTGTTAGGTCATTTCCTGCCCTGAGGGCATGTTGGATTGTATCAGGGGTGCTTCAGGAGACAGAAGGAGGGAGCCCCAGGAAATGGGGGAGGACCTCACAAGGAGGGGTGCATGTACCAACCACCACCTTCTCTTCAAATGCTTGTCCAACATTAGCCAGCCCTGTCTCAATATCTCTGCCGAGGTCCATCGGCCTCATCCACACACAGAGGTGGCAAGACAGAAGTTAGCCTGCAATTCACAAAGTTTGCTCTGTTCCCACATCTGCCTGATGCTTGCTGGGTGCCTAAATTTCCCCTATGAAGAACAGGAGTCATGCCATTGTTCTGTAGTAGCTGGGAATAAATGGGCTAAAGAAGAATTCAAAAGTATCATAATTGTAGTGATGCCAAAAGGGGAAATCTTCTCACTGTGTGTGTCCCCCCATCCTATCCTTCCCCAGATTCAGTTCCTAGGAGACCCTCACAATTTTAATAAGTGCTTTACATAGTTATGAATACCTGAATTGTAACTATATCAAAACATTATATGAAAGGCTTCATGCATAATATAACATTTCTTATTCACAGTTGGAAGGAGGTATGGTAGTTTGCATATGGAGGTTTGAAACACAGCTCATTTTCATTGCCAGAATTTATTTTTGTTATACTATCCCATGAAGTCTAAAAATAAAGATATGATTGTAAAATTATAATAACCTAGAATAAAGAGGATAAAATACTATTTGTTAGTCCATGTCTTATAAATATTTATCAGTGCTTAATTTGTACAATAAATCCACAAAAACAAAAAAATAATAAAAAGTATCATAATTGCAAGCTTGGATGATTAGAGCAGCTTGGGATTGATGAAGGATTTAGGGTCTGAGCTTTTTTTTAAATTTTATTGAAGTATAGTTGATTTACAATGCTGTGTTAATTTCTGCTGTACAGCAAAGTGATTCAGTTATACATATATATACATTCTTTTTCATATTCTTTCCATTATGGTTTAGCACAGGATATTGAATATCATTCCCTATGCTATACAAAAGGACCTTGTTGTTTATCCATTCTATGTATAATAGTTTGCATCTGCTAATCCCAAACTCCCACTCCATCTCTCCCCCCTCCCCCATCCCCCTTGGCAACCACAAGTCTCTTCTCTATGTCTGTGAGTCTGTTTCTGTTTCGTGGATAAGTTCGTGTCATATTTTAGATTCCACATAAAAGTGATATCATATGGTATTTGTATTTCTCTTTCTGAATTACTTCACTTGGTGTGATAATCTCTACTTGCATCCATGTTGCTGCAAATGGCATTATTTCATTCTTTTTTATGGCTGAGTGATATTCCATTGTGTATATGTGTATGTATGTGTATGTGTGTATACACACACACACACACACACACACATATAGGGTCTGAGCTTTTGACAGAAAGGCATCTGAATCAGAGACAGGAGTCTCCAAATTCTTTAGCATTCAACAGGCTCCTCCTGTCGGTCTAGATTTTTGCTTCTAAGACACCAGGCTTTAAGAGTCACTGAGAAGCTGTTCCCCTGCAGAACAGACAGAAACACATAGTAAACATCATTCCATTTTTCTTGAGGGGTACTTGTGAATGTCCCAACATCAAGGCAGGAGAAACCCCACCGTTCAGAAGGATTCTGGTTCCGACAACAGCAGGTCATTAATTTGGAGACAGAGATCACTGTTACAACTGAATGCCAGAGGTGGGGAAAATGTCAGTCTAACTGCTGACACAGTCTCAGCTACTGGTGGCTAAAGCCAGGCCACAGAGTTTGAGGAGGGAACAAGAGTTTGTCTGGGGAGACCAAGGGTGAGGGGCTGAGGAAAGGGAAATATGTGCATTGTGACCAAGAAGAGCTTTCTGGTGAGCAGTATTTCTTACACTCAAATTGCTGTTTTATAGAGCCTGGCCAAGAATGGAGCTGGTACATGAAAAAGCAGAGAAGCACCTGTGAAATAAAGCAAGAAGCTCTTTGACAGAAGGTATTAAAGGAGCCTGGAGAGACATACTTGCTGACAGCTTGATGGATGCATAGGTGTGATGGTCCCTTCCTTCAACACTAATTGCAAAGTCATAGGCATTAAGCAACGCACACACGAGGGGTAATTATGATTTTCAAAGACTAGGAAGGATACGATCAGAGGAAAACCTTGAAGTGATCACAGCCACTGAGGATCATTATTCATTTGCTGAAGCTAATGACAGGTTGGCTCTTAGAAACTGGTGGGGACGGCGCTTCTGGTGGGAAGAGAAGAGATGGGAAGAGAAGAGAGTATTCAGCTTCTTGTTATGCAAAACCTGTCCCCTGGAAACAGCTAAAACGACCTACTGTGGTTGAATTTAAGCTACAATACACAAATGTTTTATGATACGGTCCTTTTTCATGATACTACTGACTTGGAATGTGCTTGTGTTGGTTTAGAGTTTCATTTCTGCCCTTAGGTTGGCATAAAGACAATGCTTTTCAGTGAAATGGCATCATTTGTCAAGGTGTCATTGTGAATTCTGTCCAGATGTGTTAAGCACAACTGTCCTTGGAGAGCCTACTCTGTGGGGTCAAGGGGACAAAGCCACCTTGCCCGAGGAGAGAGGAGCCTTCTGAGGAAAACGCTGTGGATAGCTCTTCGAGTGGAAAGGCACTCAGGAGAGAGGAAGCAGATAAACAGGGAAGGAAAGACCCCCACACATGCTCGGCTGCTCGGAGATGAGTGCCAGAACCTAGCGTCCATTGGCATGCAGACATGGTAATCCTCAGGCTGGCCCTTGGCCTAGGGTCATGCTGTAGAGCAGGCTGGGAGTATCTCCTTGGCTCTTGATACTCCTCTCTGCCCTATTTTGAGACTCTCCCATTTTAGGCTTTCTGACTTGCTCTCCAAAGTGTTCTATGACCTGGGTCAAGAGGAGCACAAGGGGAACATTTGGAACAAACTCTTTCACACGGAGATGTGACCCAGCATGATTCCTTACCACCACTCCTGCCCCAACTCTTACCTTTACATTCTCACTGAAGTGAGCAAAAAGGTGTTGGGGATCTAGGCAACTATGCAACACAGCCCCTTTACTCACCTGATCCCTAAAATGGATATCTGACTGTGATTGTTCTAGCTCAGACTCTCTTTGTCCTGCTCTGGTATGGGAACCCCTTTATTCTGCAGAGAACCCATCATCCTTGCAGTTTGGTTGGAGCTGAAACCATCTGCCCCTCCTGACCACAGGGCTGGGCCTCCTGTGACCTAAACTGGCCAACCGGCATCCACCTCCCTCTTAGGCATAGTGCTTGAATGAAGGGAGGGCACAACAGAGAGCAAGACTTCGGGTACTAAACTACAGAAGCCAAAACTTGACCTCATGGGCAATCAGATTGGGAAAAGATGTTAGGACATACTGGAAAGAGACAAACACAGAGTTCTAATCTGAGAGCATCCAGGGGAGAAGACATATCGTCATGGTAGATATTCAGGCTGAAGAAGCGAGACAAAAGTCTAGTTCTGTGAAATGGACTAGAAAGATCCAGAACCAATTTAGAAGCAAGCAGAGCCCAACGCTGAGTCCAGAATGTTAAAGCAGGGCTCCAGAAGTTTTCACTGTGAACAGACAGTGTTTGTTATAGAGAATGAGGCAAGATTTAGCCTTGAGGTGGGAATTGAGGGGTCCTTTTAGGAGAAAATGATAATAGTGACTAGAAAGCCAGCTGGAAATGTCACTGCAACCATCCTGACACCTCCTTCAGTTCTATGTATGCCACTATTAGAACTGGATTTTGTTTTTAGCAAAGGGCTATTTCATTCCTTATAAGAAAAATTCCTATTAGTATATGGGCCATCATTTAAATGGTTATCAGCCATTTATACCTTAGTATGAATTTGCTTACATATTTCCTTCTTGAGAGTGGATTTTGATGGAGGCTGGAAGAAATTATTCATATAGCAGAGTCTTACTGAGACGCTAAGGGCCAGGCACTGTGCTATACCCTAGGGGTACGAAGATGAAGCAAAGCACATGTGCTTCATCCCTGAAGAATTTTACAGCCTTCTAGATTGAAGGTGGAAAGGAAGCCACTAAAAAGAAAAAGATGTGCAACAGGGAACCTGGATATAGTATAGAGAAATGTTTTATTTTCTAGTGTTTCCAAAGGACTCATTTCTCCATGGAAATCCCACAGATGATCCTCGCCATCTTCCCACAGCCATTAGCCTCAACTCTTCAAGTAGCATCAGGGCTTCTTGGTCCATGCTTACTGTCAGAAGTAGAGATGCTGGGAAGATCATTTTGTCCAATAGCCTTTGACTTATTAACAAGGAAAACCAGGACCAAAGAGATAAAGGAACTGTAAGAAATTATGATGGGAGTTCATGACAAAAGTTCATGGGTTCCTCCAAACTTCTCGTCAACACCCTCTCACTGAACCTGCTGTATAAAGATAAATAAATAAATAAAATTTTTTAAAAAAGAGGGTGGTGATGGTGGGATGAATTGGGAGATTGGGATTGACATACATACACTGATATGTATAGAGTAGATAACTGATAAGAACCTGTTGTATAAAATAAATAAATAAATAAAATTTAAGATTGGAACCAAGATGGCGGAGTAGAAGGACGTGCTCTCACTCCCTCTGGCAAGAACACCAGAATCACAACTAGCGCTGGACAGTCATCGACAGGAAGACACTGGAACTCACCAAAAAGATACCCACATCCAAAGACAAAGGAGAAGTCACAATGAGACGGTAGGAGGGGCGCAATCACAGTAAAATCAAATCCCATAACTGCTGGGTAGGTGACTCACAGACTGGAGAACACTTATACCACAGAAGTCCACCCACTGGAGTGAAGGTTCTGAGCCCCACGTCAGGCTTCCCAACCTGGGGGTCCGGCAATGGGAGGAGGAATTCCTAGAGAATCAGACTTTGAAGGCTACTGGGATTTCATTGCAGGACTTCGACAGAACTGGGAAAAACAGACTCCACTCTTGGATGGCACACACAAAGTAGTGTGCACATCAGGACCCACAGGAAGGAGCAGTGACCCCAGGGGAGAATGAACCAGACCTACCTGCTAGTGCTGGGGGGGTTCCTACAGAGGCAGGGTGTGGCTATCGCTCACCGTGGTGACAAGGACACTGACAGCAGAAGTTCTGGGAAGTACTCCTTGGCGTGAGCTCTCCCAGAGTCCTCCATTAGCCCCACCAAAGAGCCCAGGTAGGCTCCAGTGTTGGGTTGCCTCAGGCCAAACAACCAACAGGGATGGAAGCCAGCCTCACCCATCAGCAGTCAAGGGGATTAAAGCTTTACTGAGCTCTGCCCACCAGAGCAACAGTCAGCTCTACCCATCACCAGTCCTTCCCATCAGGAAACTTGTATAAGCCTCTTAGATAGCCTCATCCACCAGAGGGCAGACAGCAGAAGCAAGAAGAACTACAGTCCTGCAGCCTGTGGAACAAAAACCACATTCACAGAAAGAGAGACAAGATGAAAAGGCAGAGGGCTATATACCAGATGAAGGAACAAGATAAAACCCCAGAAAAACAACTAAATGAAGTACAGATTGGCAACCTTCCAGAAAAAGAATTCAGAATAATGATAGTGAAGATGATCCAGGACCTCGGAAAAAGAATGCAGGCAAAGATAGAGAAGATGCAACAAATGTTTAACAAAGACCAAGAAGGATTAAAGAACAAACAAACAGAGATGAACAATATAATAACTGAAATGAAAACTACACTACAAGGAATCAATAGCAGAATAACTGAGGCAGAAGAATGGATAAATGACCTGGAAGACAGAATGGTAGAATTCACTGCTGCGGAACAGAATAAAGAAAAAAGAATGAAAAGAAATGAAGACAGCCTAAGAGACCTCTGGGACAACATTAAATGCAACAACATGTGCATTATAGGGATCCCAGAAGGAGGAGAGAGAGAGAAAGGACCCGAGAAAATATTTGAAGAGATTATAGTCGAAAACTTCCCTAACATGAGAAAGGAAA
This sequence comes from Delphinus delphis, assembly GCF_949987515.2. NCBI lineage: Eukaryota > Metazoa > Chordata > Mammalia > Artiodactyla > Delphinidae > Delphinus > Delphinus delphis. The sequence goes on from NC_082704.1 coordinate 84,798,700, forward strand.
TAGCCACCCAAGTCCAGGAAGCGCAGAGAGTCCCATAGGATAACCCAAGGAGAAACACGCTGAGACATATAGTAATCAAACTGGCAAAAATTAAAGACAAAGAAAAGTTATTAAAAGCAGCAAGGGAAAAATGAGAAATAACATACAAGGGAACTCCCATAAGGTTAACAGCTGATTTCTCAGCAGAAACTCTACAAGCCAGAAGGGAGTGGCAGGATATACTTAAAGTGATGAAAGGGAAGAACCTACAACCAATATTACTCTACCTGGAAAGGATCTCATTCAGATTCGATGGAGAAAGCAAAAGCTTTACAGACAAGCAAAAGCTGAGAGAATTCGGCACCACCAAACCAGCTCTGCAACAAATGCTAAAGGAACTTCCCTAAGTGGGAAACACAAGGGAAGAAAAGGACCTACAAAAACAAACCCAAAACAGTAAGAAAATGGTCATAGGAACATACATATCGATAATTACCTTAAACGTGAATGGGTTAAATGCTCCAACCAAAAGACACAGGCTTGCTGAATGGATACAAAAACAAGACCCATATATATGCTGTCTACAAAAGACACACCTCAGATCTAGGGACACATTCAGACTGAAAGTGAGGGGATGGAAAAAGATATTCCATGCAAATGGAAATCAAAAGAAAGCTGGAGTAGCAATACTCATATCAGATAAAATAGACTTTAAAATAAAGAATGTTACAAGAGACAAGGAAGGAAACTACATAATGATTAAGGGGTCAATCCAAGAAGAAGATATAACAATTATAAATATATATACATTCAACATAGGAGCACCTCAATACATAAGGCAATTGCTAACAGCTACAAAAGAGGAAATCAACAGTAACACAATATTAGTGGGGGACTTTTAACACCTCACTTACACCAATGAACAGATCATCCAAAATGAAACTAAATAAGGAAACAGAAGCTTTAAATGACACAAAAGACCAGACAGATTTAATTGATATTTATAGGACATTCCATCCAAAAACAGTAGATTACACTTTCTTCTCAAGTGCACATAGAACATTTTCCAGGATAGATCACATCTTGAGTCACAAATCAAGCCTCAGTAAATTTAAGAAAATTAAAATCATATCAAGCATCTTTTCTGACCACAAGGCTATGAGATTACAAATCAACTACATGGAAAAAAACATAAAAAACACAAACACATGGAGGCTACATAATAGTTTACCAAATAACCAAAAGATCACTGAAGAAATCAAAGAGGAAATAAAAAAATACCTAGAGACAAATGACAATGAAAACACGACGATCCAAAACCTATGGGACACAGCAAAAGCAGTTCTAAGAGGGAAGTTTATAGCTATACAAGCCTACCTCAAGAAACAAGAAAAATCTCAAATAAACAGTCTAACTTTATGCCTAAAGGAACTAGAGAAAGAAGAACAAACAAAACCCAAAGTTAGCAGAAGGAAAGAAATCATAAAGATCAGAGCAGAAATAAATGAAATAGAAACAAAGAAAACAATAGCAAAGATCAATAAAACTAAAAGCTGGTTCTTTAACAAGATAAGCAAAATTGATAAACCATTAGCCAGACTCATCAAGAAAAAGAGGGAGAGGACTCCAAACAATAAAATTAGAAATGAAAAAGAAGTTACAACAGACAATGCAGAAATACAAAGCATCCTAAGAGACTACTACAAGCAACTCTATGCCAATAAAATGGACAACCTGGAAGAAATGGAAAAATTCTTAGAAAGGTATAATCTTCTAAGACTGAACCAGGAAGAAATAGAAAATATGAACAGACCAATCACAAGTAATGAAATTGAAACTGTGATTAAAATCTTCCAACCAACAAAAGTCCAGGACCAGTTGGCTTCACAGGCGAATTCTATCAAACATTTAGAGAAGATCTAACACCCATCCTTCTCAAACTCTTCCAAAAAATTGCAGAGGAAGGAACACTCCCAAACTCATTCTATGAGGCCACCATCACCCTGATACCAAAACCAGACAAAGATACTACAAAAAAAGAAAATTACAGACCAATATCACTGATGAATACAGATGCAAAAATCGTGAACAAAATACTAGCAAACAGAATCCAACAACACATTAAAAGGATCATACACCATAATCAAGTGGGATTTATCCCAAGGATGCAAGGATTCTTCAATGTACGCAAATCAATCAAGGTGATATACTGTATTAACAAACTGAAGAATAAAAACCATAGAATCATCTCAAGAGAGGCCAAAAAAGCTTCTGGAAAATTTCAACACCCATTTATGAACAACTCTCCGAAAGCAGGCATAGAGGGAAACTACCTCAACATAATAAAGGCCATATACAACAAACCCACAGCAAACATCATTCTCAATGGTGAAAAATGGAAAGCATTTCCTCTACGATCAGGAAAAAGACAAGGATATCCACTGTCGCCACTACTATTCAACATAGTCTTGGAAGTCCTAGTCATGGCAATCAGAGAAGAAAAAGAAATAAAAGGAATACAAATTGGAAAATAAGAAGTAAAACTGTCACTGATTGCAGATGACATGATAGTATACATACAGAACGCGATAGAGGCCACCAGCAAACTACTAGAGCTAATCAATGAATTTGGTAAAGTTGCAGGATACAAAATTAATGCACAGAAATCTCTTGCATTCCTATACACTAATGATGAACAATCTGAAAGAGAAATTAAGGAAAAACTCCCATTTACCATTGCAACAAAAAGAATAAAATACCTAGGAATAAACCTACCTAGGGAGACAAAAGACCTGTATGCAGAAAACTATAAGACACTGATGAAAAAAATTAAAGATGATACTAACAGATGGAGAGATATACCACATTCTTGGATTGGAAGAATCAATATTGTGAAAATGACTATATTACCAAAAGCAATCTACAGATTCAATGTAATCCCTATCAAATTACCAATGGCATTTTTTATTCAACTAGAACAAAATATCTTAAAATTTGTATGGAGACACAAAAGACCCCGAATAGCCAAAGCAGTCTTGAGGGAAAAAAACAGAGCTGGAGGAATCAGACTCCCTGACTTCAGACTATACTATAAAGTTACAGTAATCAAGACAAATGGTATTGGCACAAAAACAGAAACATAGATCAATGGAACAAGACAGAAAGCCCAGAGATAAACCCACGCACCTATGGTCAACTAATCTATGACAAAGGAGACAAGGATATACAATGGAGAAAAGACAGTCTCTTCAATAAGTGGTGCTGGGAAAACTGGACAGCTACATGTAAAAGAATGAAATTAGAACACTCCTTAACACCATACACAAAAATAAACTCAAAATGGATTAGAGACCTAAATGGAAGACCAGACACTATAAAACTCTTAGAGGAAAACATAGGAAGAACACTCTTTGACATAAATCACAGCAAGGTCTTTTTTGATCCACCTCCTAGAGTAATGGAAATAAAAACAAAAATCAACAAATGGGACCTAATGAAACTTCAAAGCTTTTGCACAGCAAAGGAAACTATAAACTAGATGAAAAGACAACCCTCAGAATGGGAGAAAATATTTGCAAACAAATCAATGGACAAAGGATTAATCTCCAAAATATATAAACAGCTCATGCAGCTCAATATTAAAAAAACAAACAACCCAATCCAAAATTGGGCAGAAGACCTAAATAGACATTTCTCCAAAGAAGACATACAGATGGCCAAGGAGCACATGAAAAGCTGTCAACATCACTAATTATTAGAGAAATGCAAATCAAAACTACCATGAGGTATCACCTCACACCAGTTCGAATGGGCATCAACAGAAAATCTACAAACAACAAATGCTGGAGAGGGTGTGGAGAAAAGGGAACCCTCTTGCACTGTTGGTCGGAATGTAACTTGATACAGCCACTATGGAGAACAGTATGGAAGTTTTTTAAAAAACTAAAAATAGAATTACCATATGATGCAGCAATCCCACTCCTGGGCATATACCCAGAGAAAACCATAATTCAAAAAGATACATGCCCCCCAATGTTCATTGCAGCACTATTTACAATAGCCAGGTCATGGAAGCAACCTAAATGTCCATCGACAGACGAATGGATAAAGAAGAAGTGGTACATATATAAAATGGAATATTACTCAGCCATAAAAAGGGATGAAATTGGGTCATTTGTTGAGACATGGATGGATCTAGAGACTGTCATACAGAGTGAAGTAAATCAGAAAGAGAAAAACAAATATCGTGTATTAAAGCATATATGTGGAACCTAGAAAAATGGTACAGATGAACCAGTTTGCAGTGCAGAAATTGAGACACAGATATGGAGAAGAAACGTATGGACACCAAGGGGGGAAAGCGGCGGGGTGGTGGTGGTGGTGGTGTGATGAATTGGGCGATTGTGATTGATATATATACAGTGATGTGTATAAAATTGATGACTAATAAGAACCTGCTATATAAAAAATAAATAAATGAAATTAAATTTAAAAAAAAAAGATTCTCTTACTAGGTGCCAAGGCCATACTGATTAGTTATGTATGTGCTGGTATGTTTGTTTTTTTGAAACCTTGAAGAAATGTGTCCCTGACTTGTTTAATGTTCTTTCTTCTGACAAGATATAAAACTGTGCTGAAAACCATGCTTCTTCAGAGCAGTTTCTCAAGGTAATCTGGGAAGCTGGCTTCTGGGCTACAGTCCTCTGTTTGGCTCAAATAAAACTTTTCCTACTCTTAAAAAATAAAAAATAAAAAAATAAAATTTAATTTAAAAAAAGAAAAGAAAAGAAAAAACCCTTTCACTGCATCACAGCATCTCCTAACAATAGGCTGGGGGGTGGGGCTATAATAACAGAGAAACCCCAGGTCACTTGTTCTCCAGTGTCCACTACATAAAATTCAAACCCCTCAGCCTGGCTTTCAAAGTCTTCCATTCTCTTTGTTCTACATAACTGTACTACTTGATCTTTCATTACTCATCTACTTTAATTATCTGACTCATGATTCCCAGAATAGAATCTGTGCTTTCCTATTTCTATGCCCTTGCTCATGCCATCCTCTCCACCAGATGTCCCACTGCTACCATTTCTATATAAAGAATTTCTACCAATTCTTCAGTGCCTTCCTAGTCACTAAATCATCCCCAATCTCACCCACCAGAAAAGATCGCTAACTATATTTGTGCTTGTACCATTCCAATGGCTATTACCACATACCACCTCAGATGCGTATTTTTTAACTGTCTTATCTATCCTACTGAAAGACAGGGACTCTAATGCATATCCAGAACTCCTCTAGCACTCCTAGCACAGTAAATTCTGGGCATCATAAATATCTGATGAATGAATGAATTGAATTGAATTCATGTCATTGGCAGAAAGGTAAAGACCAAATCAAAGCAATGTTGTTCCAAAGCTTAGCCTGGCTGAGGCAGGCAAATAGGCCAGAGAAGGGGAAACCAGGGGAGCCAAACAAGGGACCTGTGATTATCACGGAGTGAGGAGACAAAGGTAGAGATCCAGACAGTAGAACTGGGCCTGGACAGGAAAGAGCAAACTGGAAAGGCATTTCAAGCCAAGACTTGTGGCCTGTAGGAGATGAAGGGTAAGGTTTCATCTTGGGTAACTAAACATGGAGGTGCCCTAGACACAAATAAGCAGAGAGCAATTGCCAAACTGTTTTGTGCTTTTGTTCCTTCTTGATTCAAGGTCTGAGCTTAGTTGATAATCACTCATTTTAAAAAAAATTTTGTTGAGGGCTTCCCTGGTGGCGCAGTGGTTAAGAATCCACCTGCCAATGCAGGGGACACAGGTTCGAGCCCTGGTCCAGGAAAATCCCGCGTGCCATGGAGCAACTAGGCCCGTGTGCCACAACTACTGAGCCTGCGCTCTAGAGTACATGAGCCACAACTGCTGAGCCTGCGTGCCACAACTACTGAAGCCTGTGTGCCCTAGAGCCCATGTTCTGCAACAACAGAAGCCACCATGATGAGAAGCCAGCACACCACAGTGAAGAGTGGCCCCCGCTCGCCACAACTAGAGAAAGCCTGCACAGCAACAAAGACCCAATGCAGCCAAAAATTAATTAATTAATTAAAAAAATATTTTGTTGAAAGGTCTTGGAAGTCTTTAAGGTGCAGATGTGGAGGTTGTGTTCCTGGGAACCCTGTCCCCCACCTCCTCTCTCCCCATTCATGCTCTGGGTAGACATCTCAAGGCCACCAGGGCTGTCAAGTGGCAGTACAGGCAGGGTTCTGGAACTCCAACTAACCTCACTTCAAGTACTCGACTTCAATTTATCTTGTATTTTGGGGTTTCCCATAAAATGTATCTTGAAAAGAAGATTTTGCTGTTTGAAAAGTGTTTTAGATGACACATCAATTCCATTTCTTTTATTCAAGAGAAATGAAAATATATGTCCATGCAAAAACTTGTACATGAATGTTCATAGCAGCACTATTAATAATAGCCAAAATGTAGATGCAAGCCCAATGTCCATCAAATGATGAAGAGTTAAATGTGGTTTATCCATAAAATGGAATATTATTCAGCCTTAAAAAGGAATGAAATACTAGGTATTCCCTGGCGGTCCAGTGGTTAGGACTCGGCACTTTCACTGCGGTGGCCAGGGGTTCAATCACTGGTTGGGGAACTAAGATCCGGAAAGCTGTGTGGTGCAGCCAAAAAAAAAAAACAAAAAGAAAGGAATGAACAACTGATACATTGTAAAAGTGAGTGAACCTTGAAAACATTATGCTATGTGAGAGAAGTCAGTCACAAAAGGTACACATTGCATGATTCCATTCATATGAAATGTCCAGAATAGGCAAATCCATAGAAATAGTTGATTAGTGGTTACCTTGGGGAGGGGGGAATAGAGACTGACTTCCAACGGGCATGAAGTTTCTTTGAGGGGGAGGACAAAATTGTTCTAAACTTAGATTGTGATTATGGTTGCTTGACCGTATAAATACATTTTTAAAACCACTTTTTTTTTTTTTTTTTTTTTTTTTGCAGTACGCGGGCCTCTCACTGTCGTGGCCTCTCCCGTTGCGGAGCACAGGCTCCGGACGCACAGGCTCAGCGGCCATGGCTCACGGGCCCAGCCGCTCCGTGGCATGTGGGATCTTCCCGGACCGGGGCATGAACCCGTGTCCCCTGTATCGGCAGGCGGACTCTCAACCACTGTGCCACCAGGGAAGCCCTAAAACCACTTTTAAATGGTGAACTGTAAAAGACAGTCTCTTCAATAAGTGGTGCTGAGAAAACTGGACAGCCACATGTAAAAGAATGAAATTAGAACACTCCCTAACACCATACACAAAAGTAAACTCAAAATGGATTAAAGACCTAAATGTGGGCTTCCCTGGTGGCGCAGTGGTTGAGAGTCTGCCTGCCGATGCAGGGGACACGGGTTCGTGCCCCGGTCTGGGAAGATCCCACATGCCACGGAGCGGCTGGGCCCGTGAGCCATGGCCGCTGGGCCTGTGCGTCCGGAACCTGTGCTCTGCAACGGGAAGAGGCCACGACAGTGAGAGGCCCGCGTACCGCAAAAAAAAAAAAAAGACCTAAATGTAAGACCAGACACTATAAAACTCTTAGAGGAAAACATAGGAAGAACACTCTTTGACATAAATCACAGTAAGATCTTTCCTGACCCACCTCCTAGAGTAATGGAAATAAAAAAATAAACAAATGGGACCTAATGAAACTTCAAAGCTTTTGCCAGCAAAGGAAACTATAAACTAGATGAAAAGACAACCCTCAGAATGGGAGAAAATATTTGCAAACAAATCAATGGACAAAGGATTAATCTCCAAAATATATAAACAGCTCATGCAGCTCAATATTAAAAAAACAAACAACCCAATCCAAAATTGGGCAGAAGACCTAAATAGACATTTCTCCAAAGAAGACATACACATGGCCAAGAAGCACATGAAAAGCTGCTCAACATCACTAATTATTAGAGAAATGCAAATCAGAACTACAATGAAGTATCACCCCACACCAGTTAGAATGGGCATCATCAGAAAATCTACAAACAACAAATGCTGGAGAGGGTGTGGAGAAAAGGAAACCCTCTTGCACTGTTGGTGGGAATGTAACTTGATACAGCCACTATGGAGAACAGTATGGAGGTTCCTTAAAAAGCTAAAAATAGAATTACTATATGACCCAGCAATCCCACTACTGGGCATATACCCAGAGAAAACCATAATTCAAAAAGACACATGCACCCCAATGTTCATTGCAGCACTATTTACACTAGCCAGGTCATGGAAGCAACCTAAATGCCCATCGACAGACGAATGGATAAAGAAGAAGTGGTACATATATACAATGGAATATTACTCAGCCATAAAAAGGAACGAAATTGGGCCATTTGTAGAGACATGGATGGACCTAGAGACTGTCATACAGAGTGAAGTAAGTCAGAAAGAGAAAAACAAATATCGTAGATTAACGCATATACATGGAATCTAGAAAAATGGTACAGATGAACTGGTTTGCAAGGCAGAAATAGAGACACAGATGCAGAGAACAAACATATGGACACCAAGGGGGGAAACTGGGGTGGGGGGTGGGGAGGGATGAATTGGGAGATTGGGATTGACATATATGCACTAATATGTATAAAATAACTAGTAAGAACCAGCTATATAAAAAAATAATAAAATTAAATTAAAAAAATAAAAAAGTAAGTGAATTGTATAGTATGTGAATTGTATCTCAATAAAGCATTTTTTTAAAAATTTAAACATTTTAGAACATTTTACTCTAGGGCACTGGTTCTCAATGGGCAACAAGGAGGTGATTTTGTCCCCCAGGAGACATTTGGCAATATCTAGAGACAAGTTTGATTGTCATAAGCAGGTAAGTGCCACTGGTGTCTAGTGTGTAGAGGCCAGGCATGCTGCTAAACATCCTACAATGCATAGGACAACCCCCACAACAAAGAATTATCTGGCCCAAAATGTCAGTAGAGCTGAGGCTGAGAGACCCTGACCTAGGGTGTAAGGTGCTTTAGAGGGGTGGGATAGGGAGGGTGGGAGGGAGGGAGACGCAAGAGGGAGGAGATATGAGGACATATGCATATGTATAGCTGATTCACTTTGTTATACAGAAGCAACTAACACACCATTGTAAAGCAATTATACTCCAGTAAAGATGTTAAAAAACAAAACAAAAAAAAACTAAATAAATAAATAAAAATAATAAAGATGATTGTTCCTAATACTCTTATCAGAGTTTGTTGTTGCTGCTTTTTCATGACATTTGCACCTGCACCCCCTATACAGCCGTTGGACTCTGGAGTTGTTTTGCAACTTTTGCAACCAGCCTCTCAGGCTAAAGTAGCCACTAGGATGCATGAATTCCTGTGTTTATAGCAGTGATCAGCTCCTCTCCTGTCACAATGGTTAGAAACCACTTTAGGATTACAGTCAGAGTTATTGAAAATATTTATGCAACAAACAATTTTTCAAGATAGTTACGGCTCTATAAAATGGGCACAGGATATCTTAAAATTCTAAATAAAGTATTGTATTTTAGAAAGTAAAGAAACATCCATATTTTATAGTCTATAACATGTAAATCTATGCTTTAAAAAGAGACCTTCCGGGCTTCCCTGGTGGCGCAGTTGTTGGGAATCTGCCTGCCAATGCAAGGGACACAGGTTCAATCCCTGGTCCGGGAAGATCCCACATGCCGTGGAGCAACTAAGCTTGTGCACCCCAACTGCTGAGCCTGCTCTCTGGAGCCCGTGAGCCACAACTACTGAGCCTGCGTGCCACAACTACTGAAGCCCACACGACTAGAGCCTGTGCTCCTCAACAAGAGAAGCCACCGCAATGGGAAGCCCGCACACTGCAACAAAGAGTAGCCCCCACTTGCTGCAACTAGAGAAAGCCCGCGCACAGCAAAGACCCAATGCAGCCAAAAATAAATTAATTAATTAATTAAAAAAATAATAAAAGAGAGACTTTACATGAAACGCATACACAAGTCAGCAAGTTTATCAATATACAGTTTGACAGGGACTTCCCTGGTGGCACAGTGGTTAAGAATCCAGCTGCCAATGCAGGGGACACGGGTTCGAGCCCTGATCCAGGAAGATGCCACATGCCACGGAGCAACTAAGCCCGTGTGCCACAACTACTGAGCCTGTGCTCTAGAGTCCATGAGCCACAACTACTGAAGCCCACAAGCCACAACTACTGAAGCCCGCGAGCCACAACTACTGAAGCCCGCGCACCTAGAGCCGGTGCTCCTCAACAAGAGAAGCCACCACAATGAGAAGCCCACGCACCACAACAGAGTAGCCCCTGCTTGCTGCAACTACAGAAAGCCCATGCGCAGCAATGAAGACCCAATGCCGCCAAAAATAAATAATAAAATAAATAAATAAATTTTTAAAAAATGAAAAAATATATACAGTTGACCCTTGAAGAACGTGGAGGGTTAGAGGCTCTGACCACCCCAAGCACACTTGAAAATCTGCATAGTCCCGCATCCGCGGCCCCTGTAGTAGTGTAATACTTATTTGTCCAAAAAATTGCATTTAGATGGACTCAAGCAGTTCAAACTCCTGTTGTTCAAGGGTCAACTGACTATTTATACAGAAGGTGCATTATGAAGCTAGCGAATCTGGTGAGACTGGGTATCTATAGACCAGATCCCAATGAGGGCAAATGCCTATGGAAAAATTTTGTGACAGGCAAGTTGAAGTTCAAGGAGATAAACTCTGTATAGGGGCAACTCTACAACGTTGGAAAACCAGAAACGTGTGTCTTTATGTGTCAGAGCCTCCCTTGCCTGCTTTATTGGTTTCCCTCAGGAACACCTCTCAGACGTTAGAAGCCATATTCTTTCCACCTTACCCCCATCACACTTCTAACAAAACCAATTCTCAGAAAAAAATCCTGCCAAGGTCTTCACCTGGAAATGTACATCCTATTGTGAGTATGAGCTGGGGGATGCAGATTTCAGTGGGATTTGTTAGCAACAGCAACACTTGGACGGGAGTCTGCAACACTGTAGGTCCTGTTCTACGTAATATACGCAGAATCATGCAGTATTTGTCTTTTTGTGACTCTCTTATTTCACTTAGCATAATGTCCTCAAGGTTCATCCATGTTGTAGCATGTGTCAGGATTTCCAGGGCCATATTTTTAATGTATAAGTCTCCACTGAAGATGTCACGGACTTGCTCCAGATCCCCAGGAGTCTGAGTTGGGATTCTCCCACTGAGGCTTGCTATAAATTCTCCACCATCTTTTCCCACCACTGATATTTCCAACAGCCTAATGTCTGCCAAATCATACGTCCCAAGCACTAGAGCTGCTTGAACTGCACCTTGAACCTGATACAGGGCCCTTTCCTGCTCTGGGTTCCAATCAAATGCAGCAGCCTTCTATGTCACCTGGCATGTGGGCCAAAGCAATAACCCAGGTGTCAAATACCCTGCCTGCAAAATCTGAAGAGGCCCACCAGGCACTATCCTTCCTCTGTGGCGGGAGATGCAAGATGCAATAATTCATCTTTTATTTCGGAAGGGATGTTCTGGAACTGAACTCTGGACCACTGAACTCCTAACATTTTTAAGCATGTGACAGATTCCGGAATTTTCACAGTGTTCATCTCCCACCCTCTGGAGCACATGTTTTCCGGTTGTCCAGTGTGCTGGCCGTCTCTTACATGATAACTGATGTAATGAATCAATATGATGTTCTGTGAAGTGGCCAGACAGTCCTGATTATTTTGTACTAATTACGACAGAAGGCAGGAGAGTTAAAAGAGTTTGGGGACAAAACTGTAAATTAATATTATTGCCCATTCTATGTGATTGTAAACTGTTTTTTATCTTATTTTCTGATAGGGATAGAAAAGGATGCATTCAACAAATCGAGGGCCATGTACCTGAGGCTATGTTAATCTTCTCTAGCAATGATATCGTATCTGGCTGCCACTGGAACTGCTGTTATTAGGTTGAGCTTGGAGCAGTCTACTGTCAACCTTCAGAATCCAGTCAGTTTCTGCAGGAGCCAGACTGGCATATTAGATGGATAAACAATGAGGATCACCATTCCTACATCCTTTAGATCCTTAAAGGTGGCACTAATCTCAGCCATACCCGCAAGGATGTAATATTGCTTTGGATTTACTACCTTTTTTTTTTTTTTTTAACATCTTTATTGGAGTATAATTGCTTTACAATGGTATGTTAGTTTCAGCTTCACAACAAAATGAATCAGTTATATATATACATATATTCCCATATCTCTTCCCGCTTGCATCTCCCTCCCTCCCACCCTCCCTATCAAACCCCTCCAGGCGGTCACACGGTGACAAAGTGATAAAGAGGCATGGACATATATACACTACCAAACGTAAGGTGGATTTACTACCTTTGATGAGTGAAGGGTAGTGTTATGGGTTGAACTGTGTCCACCTAAAATTCATATGTTGAGGTCCTAACCCCCAGTACCTCAGAATGTGGCCTTATGTGGAAATAGGATTGTTGCAGATGTAATTAGTTAAGATGAGGTCATACCAGAGCAGGGTGGGCCCCTAATCCAATATGACCTGTGACCTTATGAAAAGGGGAAATTTAGACACACACACACACACACACACACACAAAGGGAGAATGCCATGTGAAGATGAAAGAAGAGATCAGGGTGATGCAGCAGAAGCCAAAGGATGCCAAAGAGGGCTTCCCTGGTGGCGCAGTGGTTGAGAGTCCACCTGCCAATGCAGGGGACACGGGTTCGTGCCCCGGTCCGGGAAGATCCCACATGCCTCAAAGCAGCTGGCCCGTGAGCCATGGCCACTGAGCCTGCGCGTCCGGAGCCTGTGCTCTGCAACGGGAGAGGGCACAACAGTGAGAGGCCCGTGTATCGCAAAAAAAAAAAAAAAAAAAAAAAAAAACAAACAAACAAACAAAAATAGAATGCCAAAGATTTCCAGCAAACCACCAGAAGCTAGGAAGATGCACAAAGAGATTCTCTCTCAGCCTCAGAAGGAACCTTTCCTGCCAACACCTTGATTTCGGACTTCTAGATTTCAGAACCGTGAGATGATAAATTCCTATTATTTAAGCCACGCAGTTTGTGGTACTTTGTTACAGCAGCCCCAGGAAATGAATAAAGGCCGTTCCAGAGGTTTCCACTTAGCCTTCCCCACTATCATAGCTCTTATCCTACAGGCCAAGGAACCAATATAGGAGTTGCACAAACTGCCCATCATGTCAATCCCGATCATACGTTCAAAGTCTGGCAAAATGACCACGGGTTGGGACCATGGACTCAGTGCCCCCACCGTAAACTAAACCAAGTGTCACTGTGACCTGGTCTTGGGACAGGACTCCATTTATTACCTGGTCCTTAAACACCCCCACTCTAACAGTGAGGCCATGATGACACAAAGTTTCCAGATATCAATGTCAACTCAGACCCTATGTCCAACAGTCCTTAAGACATCTGGATATTTCCCTTCCTAGTATAGTTGTCCACGACCAGCTGCAATGGCAGGGGCTATGGTTCATCCCACTAATCTCCCTCTTCTAAGTTACCCCTCAGGAAAAGAGGCCCACCAGAACTTTGGAAGAGGAGCACCTGATCATATGTGGAGAAGTAGATCCATGTGATACAGGGGGTGGGCTGTGCAGACACAAACGTGAGCCCCCCAGGCCCGCTTCAAGCTCCTTTGGCATCTGCCTCAGCTTCAGAGAACCACCTGGGTTATAGCCTCCCCAAGACAGCACACAAGCAGTGACTGAGGGAGACAGGAGGCATGAAGCCCCAGCCAGCTCCACCCAACACAAGACACTCTGATGAGCATTACTTACTGCAATGGATTGAATGTTTGTGTCCCCCCACCCATATTCATGTATTGAAACCCTAATCTCAATGTGATGGTATTTGGAAGTGAGCCTGTGGGAGGTAAATGGGTCATGAAAGTGGAACCCTCAAGTGGAATTAGTGCTCTTGTAAAAGAGGCCAGACACCTAGCTGGTTCTCTTTCTGCCAGGTGAGGATACAATGAGAAGTCACCAGCCTGCGACCCAGAAGAAGGCTTTCACCAGAACCCAGTCATTCTGGTACCCTGATCTCAGACTTCCAGTCTCCAGAACTGTGAGAAATAAATATTGTTGCTGAAGCCCCCTGGTCTATGGTAATTTGTTGTAGCAGTCCAAGCAGACTAAGACACTCCAGGGTTCCCTCCTGGATTGGCTGGCCGAGGCTTTGTCAGGCTCTCAATCACAGTTTGACTTCTCCCTCTGCCCACTTCCACTTCTGTATCCTTCTGTCACAGGTGTTGGTCCTTAATAAATGTCTTGCCCCCAACTGTCTTGGGAGAATACAACATGTGACATATGTGTTCATTCTATACTTGTATCAGCGTCATGTTTGAAAATTGTACTTTAATAGAGATTTCACAGACAGTATAGGAGTGTTACAAGCACAAACTCCTGGATGGAATAAAGAATCAGCTCTTTATTAAGAGCTGTGTGAGGTCAATTGATGTTCTTACTTATTTCATCTCAAGCAAAACTGTTATTTTCTGAGTTCCTTTCCTTGGAAACACATGGAGGCCCATGTAGAGAGGGAGCTAAACTAAAGAATATAAATGGAAGGGAACACTTCTCAGTAACGTTGTAAAACATGTTATGTTCCTTCGAGGTCTTCACCTTTCCCTTTGGGCATCCTCCTCCTTCTCCTCCATTTACCATGTGAACTCTCACTGTGACCTGGGTCCCCAGCAAACCTCCAGGACCTTCTCCCCCATTAAACTCCCCTGCCCACCAAAAGTGACCCATTCTTCATTATCCCTGTGGGTCACATCCCCATAGACAAGTGCTAAATGACTCATTAATCTGGATCAACCAGACTATTAATAGCTGCTAATAGCAAAGTAAACAGTCCTATTTCTATGCTTTTTCCAGAAGAGAAGTATAATGCAGGGATTTCAGAGCTATGTTGGGGCCAGCGGGGCAGACTGTCATAAGTAGAGGCAGCCACAAATCGTGGCTTCTCAGCAGCCACTTTGACATGGAAAGGCAGAGAAAGATCAGAGTAGTATTCTAAGAAAGGGTTAATGACAAGCACCACGCTGGGTTATGGCCCTCAGCAGCTGGAGTGATCTGGGCTACTCCAGGGGCTGGAGAAATGGTGAAGGGACCTGGGAGGATAGTGAGACTACTCCAGCCACCTGCTTACCCAGTTCTGAATCCTGTATTCTGAGGAAATTCCAGACCAGTAACTGATTTAAACAGGCTGTTTATCCAGTCTGCCTTTGTCTTGGAGAAATTGGCTTCAGATAAATGACAGCATCCTGATTAAAACAAACAGGAACCATTCAGGAATCCTGACAAAAAGAAAAGAAGATCAAATTGAATACTGAAGACTGTATTGAATTGAATACTGGAGCCCTACTGACACAGCCAGAGACAGTTATCTGGAAGAACACTTTTCTCTGTGGGTTTTCAATTTGATCAAGGGTGAGGTTCATTTACCCTCCTTCAGTGTTGGTGGGAATGTAAATTGGTGCAGCCACTATGGAAAACAGTATGGAGGTTCCTCAGAAAACTAAAAATAGAATTATCCTATGATCTAGCAATCCCACTCCTGGGCATATATCCAGACAAAACTATAATTCGAAAAGATACATGCACCCCTATGTTCATAGCAGCACTATTCACAATAGCCAAGACATGGAAACAACATAAATGTCGATCAACAGATGAATGGATAAAGAAGATGTGGTATATATATACACAATGGAATACTACTCAGCCATAAAAGAGAACAAAATAATGCCATTTGCAGCAACATGGATGCAGCTAGAGATTATCATAGTAAGTGAAGTAAGTCGGAAAGAGAAAGACAAATACCATATGGTATCACTTATATGTGGAATCTAAAATATGACACAAATGAACCTATCTACAAAACAGAAACAGACTCACGGACATAGAGAACACACTTGTGGTTGCCAAGAGGGAGGAGGTTGGGGGAGGGATGGAATGGGAGGTTGGGGTTAGCAGATGTAAGCTATTATATATAGAATAGATCAACAACAAGGTCCTACTGCATAGCACAGGGAACCATATTCAGTACCCTATGATAAACCATAATGGAAAAGAATATTTTTAAAAACAATGTATATATATGTATAACTGAATCACTTTCTTGTACAGCAGAAATTCACACAACATTGTAAACCAACTATACTTCAATTTAAAAAAAAAAAGAGGTTCATTTGTGTATGCTTGTATTCACTTTTAGGGTTTGCTTTTCCTCCCATACTTTCACATTTTTACTTTTTGACTACGTAGCTTTCCCCACTTTTCTATGCATCACAAGAGAAAATGTTGGAAATATATGCTGCAAACACAGGTGTTTGTTGTTGCCTTTAGATAAACATTTCTGCTGTGTTTTAAAACTAGATTGCAGTACAGTTTCAAGATAAACCTGGTTCCAGGCTTAAAGTATTTCTGGAATTAACAGCAAAAAGAAAACCCACATGGGAAAATATTTCATCACAAAAGCACCAACTTCTGGAAACTGGGTTTGTCTAAGGAGCCCTGCTCTGTGGTCCAGGGATCATGGGCCTTCCACCAGGGCAGGATTTCTGCTTAATAAAGTAACTTTTGTGAAATTTCCCTAAATCTCAAATCCGACGATGCAATTTTAGCAATGGAGAGAATGAATGAATGAATGAATGCAAGGAGGTAGAAGCGCTTGCTGGGCCTGTGACTGAGTTTAGGGGCAAATGGGGAACAAGAGACTGCAGCTGCTCACGCAAGGTCGGCCCCCATCACCGCTGCACTAAGAGGTATAGTTTTCAATTCTGCTACAGGAGAATCTTCAGCACCTTTGACAAGTGAACCAACTGAGTCACGGACACAGGATTCGAACGGATTCTCCATCCCAAAAGCCCTGCCTCCACATCCCGAAACTCTGGTCAAGCTGCCATCGCGCCTGCGCCAAATTACCGGCCAATTGGAGTTCGGCACGCGCCTGGGGGCGGGGCTAATGCCCCTGTGCGCACAGAAAAAGCTCAGGATTGGTAAAAACTCGTGTTGACCAATCAGATCCCAAAACGCACCTTGAGACCCGCTCACCTCTGCGTGGATCCAATCGCTTGCTCCTGCATGCTCAAGCCACCGATTCAAAGGTAAAGAAATTGTAGGGTGGAGGCCGAGAAGCTGCGAAGGAAGCCTGGGCAATGTGGAGGCCTCAGTCCAATAAAAGGTGCCTGCCTGGGACTCGGATAGGAATCAGGAGGATGGGTGGGGGCTGCAAACGGTCAAGGTTCTGACATTCTTGCTTCCATCGGGAGCTTGTGCGGAAACACTTAAGCGGCCCTTAGTGTCCCCTCCAACCCACGCAGTGGTTTGTTCCAAAAAAGATGCCACCTACCCAGTGGTACCTCCCAGAACGGACTGTTCCATCTGTGCCTCACGCAGGGGTATAACCTGAGAGGATGGTTCTATTACCGACTCCTTATCCCTACCTCCCGTAGGCCCCCTAGTGGTGTGATCAAGGAGGCTTCTATGCAAATGCCCTGTGAACCGTTCCTTCCTCAGCCTCCTGCCACTCCCTGGACCCTTCCATCCCTGTCTCCCCCCACTCCACACCCACGTCTGCAAATGGACCATCCCAGGCCCTGACCCGGAAGGTCTTGCAGAGAGCAAAGGCAAAAGAGTACACCCACCTGCCTTAAAGTTCCCGCCCCAGAAGTAGGCCGAGGATGTCAGTAATTGGACAAGTGTGGCAGCATCTATCAAAATAAAAACTGGAACTATCCTCCACTGGAATGTCAGCTCCACCAAAGCAGGAACATGTGGCTTTCTAGTTCCTTGAGTCTCCCCAACGCCTGGAGCAGTGTCTGGAACAGAGTAGGCACTCAGGTTGTTGACTGACCCCTTTGACTCAGCAGTTCCACTTCTAAGATTGTGTGCTAAAGAAACACTCACACATGTGCACATAGCTGTGTGCACAAGGATGATACGAGCAAACTATTGGAGAGGGCGGGGGTGGTGGTCTAAATGACCATTTATAGCCAGTAGCTTGCAGAGTAAAATTAATGACTGGGATTCATGTTATACACACAGCATCCACTGGATATGATACAAAATGAGTGGGACCTGTGTGTACCTGCAGGGGCAAGGGGAGTGCTTTCTACAGGACACGCTATTAACAGAGAACAGCAGGTGGAACAAGTGTGTTGCAGAGAAAAGTGTCCGACCCCAAGAGGCTAGTGCCCGATTCCTGCGGAAGGAATGGGGACTGGGTTTTGTTCACCGCAGGTCTGTCTCCACATCACTCACAGGGCAATCTCAGAGGAGGGGCTTGGGGAGGGCTGGCTCAGGAGCCTGGGAGGGGGTGAGCCATTCCTTTGAGTGTCATTCATTTATTCACAAATGCAGTGGGCTGCCAGTTACCTTTAGGACTTGGATGAAGATACAATGAGAAGCTTATCCAGACTGACAGTGGGAGGACAGGAATCCCCAGATCCTAACTGTCTCCAGGAAGTCAGGCCTCCTGGAGTGACCTTCATGGGGCCCAGAATGAGGCACTGACACCCAGCTAGGCCCTTTCATGGCAGGGAAAGGGGGTCCCATGTCACTTTGGGAAGGTACCCTTGGGAGCCACAGGGAAATCTTGGAGGCGCAATAACAGGAGTGCCATCCAGAGTGGAGGAGACAGGCCCCCTGCTAAGGGATGGAGGCTTAGCCCTAGGACTAAGGCTAGGGCTTTCTCGAAGTGAACACATTAAGAAAGTTGTAACAAAATAGGCACAATAAACTTTGGAGGGTAGTGCTGATATCACCTCCACTTTACATGTGAGGTGACCTTTATGTGTTCTTCCCCTGTGTCCCTTCTTGAACTTCCGTGGGCTGCACTCCTAATTCAATGCTTTAAAATTGTTTCATTAGCAAGCACTTATTAAATGTTTATTATATTCCAGGAACTGTTCAAAATTCTTTACAAATATTAACTTACGTAATACTCTCACAACAACCTATTGAGTTAGGTAGTTTTGTTTTCTCCATTTTACAAATGAGGCACCTGGGAAACAGAGAGGTTTAGAAACCTACCAGAGGTCACACAGCTGGGAAATCATGGAGCCAGGATTTGAACCAAGGCCATGTGGATCCAGAGTTCCATCCTCATAACCACATACTGCAGTGCCTTATTGTTTTCTTTTAGTGCTTTTGTGTGTGTGTGTGTGTGTGTGTGTGTGTGTGTGTGTGTGTGTACACTAGATCCCCAGGGCTTACTTACGTTATGACTGGAATTTTGTACCTTTTGAGCCCCTTCACCCATTCCCCAACCCCCACCCCCTGCCCTGCCTCTGGCAACCACCAATCTGTGCTCTGTTTCTATGAGTTTCGTTTTTTAGATTCCACCTATAAGTGAGATTATTCAGTCTTTGCCTTTCCCTGACTTATTTCATTTAGCATAATGCACTCCAGGGCCATCCATTTTGTTGCAAATGGCAGGATTTCCTTCTTTTTGTTTTTTTGTTTTTTTGCGGTACTTGGGCCTCTCACTGCTGTGGCCTCTCCTGTTGTGGAGCACAGGCTCCGGACGTGCAGGCTCAATGGCCATGGCTCACGGGCCCAGCCGCTCCACGGCATGTGGGATCTTCCCAGACCGGGGCACGAACCCGTGTCCCCTGCATCGGCAGGTGGACTCTCAACCACTGTGCCACCAGGGAAGCCCAGGATTTCCTTCTTTTTTATGGCTGATCCCAAGCACCTCTTAAGTGCCATCCTACTTAATCCTCACTAAGCCCCTTGGAAGAAAACACTGTCACCCCTGTCAGCAATGAGGACACTCAGGCCCAGAGAAGGCACTTAACTGGCTCTGTCATCCAGCTAGGGCAGGTGCCAAAGCCCACGAGGACAGCAGCTGGGGCAGTCCTGGCACTTATGCTGCCCCAGCCCCTCCCAGGGTCCCTTCCCTGTCCTCACAGACCCAGCCCTGCACTCTGTCATCCTACCTCCTGCGGGACACCCAGCCCACTCCTGCTCTCAGAGACCCTCTCCCTTTCCACCCAGCCCTGCGGGAACTTCCCTGGACTCCTGGTCTGGGTCTGGATTTCATCTGGATCCTGGAGAGATTTTCAGTTCTGCCCTCACAGGGACTTTTTGAGAGACCCCTGTTTGTGGGCAGGAGCGAGGTGTCCTGAAGACACCTCTGCCCTTGCAGGGAGCTGGCAGGGTCCTGAAGGGATCCTCTGAGGCAGCACTGGGTGCTGGGTGAGAGGACACAAATGGGGTGAGGGTGTAACTGAGGCCCTGTGAATAGGGCTGGGGGAGGGGGCTAAAGAGGCCCCTGGGTGGAAGGGGAGGCCTGGTGGCAGGCGAGGGGAGGTTTGGGAACACACGTGTTGGGGTGTCCAGAAGTCCTTGTCCAGACACCTGCACCATTCATGGTCTGCTGCCCACCTCCCCCCAGATGCCCACAGGAGACTTTCACTCTCCCGGGCTGCCTCCCGCTCGCTCTCAACAACTAGGCCACTTTAATGGCCTAGAATCTTGAGCTGAGGAGATTATCCTGGACAGGAATGTGGAGCTTTGGGTAAGGCATGCCCCACATGTACTGAGGGTCATCATCCCCTGAGTTATGTAGATGCATAACCCCTAAATTATGTAGATTAAGCCACAAGTATAAGATACCATGCTCTGTGTGTATGTGTAAGAGAGAGACAGAGAAAGAGAGGGAGGGAAGGAGAAGAGACAGAATCAGAGAGTCAGACACAGAGAGAGGTGGAGTCAAACAGCCTCTCTGTAGGTTCATAAAAGGTAGTGATCTGGCCACTAGCAAACCCTAAAATCCATCCTACAATTCTAGGTCCATAAACGATCCATTCTAAGGAGGTCTCCCCTGACCTCTGGGGGTCATGGTCATAACTGGAGGCAGTGGCTTAGGGGCACAGGCTGTGGAGAAAGCTGGAGTTCTAACCCTGGCTCCTCCACTACTTCCCATCTGCGTGACACTGCGCAAATCATAGAACCTTGCTGGGCCTCAGACTCTCACTTGTAAAATGGAGACAGTGGCAAGTATAACTCATGCAAAGCACTGGCACATGGCAAGCCTAGTGCAAACAGTACCTGTTATGATCAACATTGTCGCTATTATTATTATTATTACTTTTAGGTAAGAAGTGGATTTATTTAGAGAGAAACACACTCCACAGACAGAGTGTGGGCCATCTCAGAAGGTGACAAAGGCCACTATTATTCTTAAGGCCATCGACTGTTGCTGGATTTTTCTCCCTTGTGGGATGGGGACCTTGCTACTCTTAGAGGTAAGCCCCATTTGTCCACCTCTATGGACCCATCCGGGGACAGTGACAGTCACAAGGGCTTGCGGGAGGGAAAGGAGGTGTGATACACAGAATAATGACCCCCGCAAAGATGTCCACATTCTAATCCCCAGAACCTATGAATGTGTCACCTTACATGGCAAAAGGGACTTGGAGGACGTGATTAAGTTAAGAACCTTGAGCTGGGGAGATTATCCTGGATTATCTGGATGGCCCCTGTGTAATCACAAAGATCCTTATAAGTGGAAGAAGGAAAACCAATGTCCATATGACCAAATTCTGAGTCATAGCAAAATCTTAACAAATTTAAAAGAATTGAAATAATGCACAGTATGTTCTCTGGCTGTAATGGAACTAAACTAGAAATCAATGACAGAAAAATACCTGGAAAATTTCCAAACATCTGAAAATGAAAGACACTTGTAAATAACCCATGGGTGCATCAAAGAGTAAGTCACAAAGCAAGTTAGAAAATATTTTTAATTAAATGACACTGAAAACACAATGTAACAGAGTGTGTGGTATGCACCTAAAGCAGTGCTTAGAGGAAAAATTATGACATTAAATACTTATGTTAGAAAAGAAGGTTATAGGAAAGGAAAAATTTTCCCTTGACCCTCTTAGGGTCCTTGGTTGGGTCTGAAAAGTAAAATGACAGATTAACAGGAGAAAAGTATGCAAATTCATTTAATATAAATTTTACATGACACGGGAACCTTCATAAGGAAATGAAGACCTGAGGAAACAGACCTGAGTAGTTTTATTCTAGGTTTGATGAAGCCTAGACAGTCATAGAGAAATATGATAGGTTCAGAGAGCATGTGGTAAGTGTAGTATACTGGGGGAAAGTTAGCAAGGCCTGTTTGTTCAGATTCTTATTAGGGTTCCTTTGTCTTCAGAGATAAGAATGCTCCTTTCCTCTGGGTATGCGGAGGGCACCTCTCACATGAGGGTGTATGAACTGTTTCAGGGGAGAGGGCAGGAGGAAGGTCAGAGTGACCTCCCTGCTTCTGCTGTTTTCTCCACTTCCTTCAGCTTAAAGTTTTCAGTATGCCAAGGTGCCATATTTGGGAGAAGCATGTCCTGAACTCCATCAAGTCCTCCTATCAATGATCTAAGCTTCCACCTCATGAAATTAGAAAAAGACAAACAAAATTAAGCCAAGCTGAAGGAAGGAAATAATACAGAAAAGAAATCAAGAAAACAGAATAACAAGAGGGAAAAAAAATCAATGAAACTAAAAACTAGTTCCTTGGAAAGATCAATGAAACTGATAAAACTCTAGCCAGACGGACCAAAAACACAAACAAACAAAAATCAAAGAGGAGACAAATTACCAATATCAGGAGTGAAAGAGAGACAGAGGGGGAAATGGGGAGGTCATGTGTAATGCGTACAGGGTTTCAGTTTTGCAAAATGAAGAGTTTTGGAGATGGATGATAGTGATCATTCACAGAAATGTAAATGTACTTATTGCCACAGAACTGTACACTTAAAAATGGTTTAAAAGGTAAAATTTGTGTTATGTATCTTTAACCGCAATTTTAAAGTAAATAAATAATTGTTTAAATGAAGCAGTGGTTGTTACCAGGACCCCAGAGCAAAATGTTTCGTGCAGGAGGGGGAGGCTGCTTACCCGCAACTGCTGCAAATGCTTGTCCTGCAATTCCAGGTGCCCAAGACCCTGACCGACCTGAGCTGAGCAGCCTGGAGGGGCTGGTGCCTCTTTGGGGAATTCATCACCGGATTCTCAGCCTCATGATTCCCAGCAGACACATCTGGTGGTCTCTGGTCATCCTGAGGCCTTTGTCCCTATGACATAGACCAATTTGTGCAACTATAAGCCTTACCTGGGGCCTAGATAAGTATCTTTTCTCTAAGGAGCCCTGGCTGAGGGGGGCTGACACCAGTCTTCAGCATGACTTCTGACCCAGCCACACAGTTCCTGACAAAGGTCTGTGATCCAAAGCCTGAGCAATAAAAAGATTTCCAAACACCTTTAATGCGTAAACTTGAGTGTAAACTGACCAGATGTCAGGGATTTATCTTCTTCCATAAGAAAACAAAAACCAAAAAACAACTCCCTACATTCCCTCATTCCCTGCATTTTCTGTCATCCTTTGAGTGCCTCTTCACCTATATTTCTGAATCAAAGACAGTCATCAGGTGACTTGGGGGAAAGAGCAAACATCAGCCAGTTTTCCCTGGCTTTCAACTCACTGAAAACACTCCAAAGTTGATACAACCTAAGAACTTCTGCTCCCATGGGCCATCCTTTGTCCTTTACAAAAGGTTATTGTCAAGGCTAGGGGACTCCAGGGTTTGTAAGTCTATGGGCAACACACAACTTCAGTGCTCTGTAAACTCTTCCATTGGGAAGGGAAAAAAATGAATTTCCAAGATTTTGTTGGAATTTGCCATAATATTGGTTTCAGAACTCAATAAAGAGACCTTAATTGGATTAAGTGTATGTTTATATTTTAATCATCCATTAATTAAGAAAAAGTAGAAAAGTACACTTTTTTTTGGCCGCACTGTGAGGCTTGCAGGATCTTAGTTCCCCAACCAGGGATAGAACCTATGCCCCCTGCAGCGGAAGCGTGGAGTCCTAACCACTGTACCAGCAGGGAATTCCCAAAAAGTAGATGTTTTTTGTTTTTTAATTTTTTATTGAAGTGAAAAAATACAGATTTCCAAAAAACTTCCTGGAAATCAGGTAGCTAATATGAAACGTTCAATGGAAGGCTTGAAAAAAAAAGTTGAGCAAATCTTCCAGAAAGTTGAATAAACAGACAAAAGGAGTGAAACAATTTTTTTAAGTCTTAATAAAGGTGATCTAGAATTAGAGTTTAAAACTTTCCAGATACTGAGAACAGAGGAAAAGGCAGAGAAAATTATCGAGGAAATAATCCAAGAATGTGCCTTAGAAATGAAGGCCATGTGTATCCAACACAAATGAATAACGACTTAGACAAAGGGATATTACTGTAAAATTTCAGAATACCAAGTAAAAATAAAAATAAATAGTAGATCCTAAAAAAAAAAGAAGACAACCCAGGGACTTCCCTGGTGGCACAGTGGTTAAGAATCCACCTGCTTTGTGACAGCCTGGAGGGGTGGGATAGGGAGGGTGGGAGGGAGGAAGACGCAAGAGGGAAGAGATATGGGAACATATGTATATGTATAACTGATTCACTTTGTTATAAAGCAGAAACTAACACACCATTGTAAAGCAATTATACCCCAATAAAGATGTTAAAAAAAAAAAAAAAGAATCCACCTGCCAATGCAGGGGACACGGGTTTGATCCCTGGTTCAGGAAGATCCCACGTGCTGCAGAGCAACTAAGCCCGTGTGCCCACAACTACTGAGCCTGAGCTCTAGAGCCCATGTGCCACAACTATTGAAGCCCGTGCACCTAAACTACTGAGCTCACATGCTGCAACTACTGAAGCCCACGCACCTAGAACCCATGCTCCGTGATAAGAGAAGCCACCACAATGAGAAGCCCACGCACCGCAACGAAGAGTAGCCCCCGCTTACCGCAACTAGAGAAAGCCTGCACACAGCAACGAAGATCAATGCAGCCAAAAAAAAGACAACCCAATAAAACAAGAAATGTGAACAGACAAGAATAAATGTGAATGAAAAATTAGCACATGAAAATAGGCTCAACATGTTGAAATGCAAATTCAAACCCCAAGAAGATGCCACACACTCCTTTTAGAATAGCTAAAATTAAAAAGACTGACCATCCCAAGAGTTAATGAGGATGTGAAGCAACCCTCATACACCGCTGGTGAGAATGCAAAATTGTACAGCCAGTTTGAAAAATATTTTGGTGGTTTGGCACTAAAGCTGTAAAAATAAATAAATAAACAAACTCCTGATGAATTAAAGAGAAAGAATTTATGGGACAAGCAGAGCAAAGAAACATATGTATGGTGAATGTGAATTAAGACAGAAGACAATATTAAAAGCAAATAGATGGTTATAATGAGAAGTACATAGGGGTTCTAAGAGTCCTGGGTTGAAAACTAGCTGCACTGGGGACTAGTGATTTGACCTTGAACAAGATACTTATCTTCTCTTATCTTCCATTACTTGACCTATAAAATGAGGATAATAGAACAGTGAGTTTTTTTTTAATAAGGGTAGTAACAGAGAGATTGAAATGTACTTACAGTGAAGCAGTACCTAGAGCACTCACATCATCCCCTGGGAGAAGCCATTCCTGACCACCTGGGTTACAGGGCTCTCCTCTGTATTCTGATCATCCCCTGGCTCTCCCCTGCCATGGCTCTCATCATAGTTGTTCTATCATTATGTTCTGGATGGCTCTCTACTCATTAACTCTGAGCTCTTTGAGAACTTATATCCTGCCTGAATCAATCATTCCTATGTCCTCAGAGCCTGCCTAGCCCAGAGCAAGGAGCTTGATTCCCGGCAGGGGCTCAGACAAGATTGTTTTTTGTCTTTGGTTTTGGGTTTGGTTTGGTTTGGCTTGGTTGATTGGGGGGTTTTGTCTGAGTGATGATGACACTAGATAATCAAGTTTAGAGGATGATGAAGTTCAGGAACCACTACTCCAAAATATGGCACCTTGACATGTTGAATACTTCCAGCTGAAGGAATTTAAGAAACGGCAAGTACAGGCAGGATTTTCTGACCTTTCTCTGAAACAGGTCATAAGACCCTCATGTGAGAGGTGCCCTCCCTCTACCCAGAGGAAAGGAGCATCCTTATCTCCAAAGACACAGGGACACTGACAAGAATCTGAACAGACAGGCCTTGATGTTTCCCCTAGTTTATTACACTCGGCTCACATTCTTTTTTATCTTATCACATTTTTCCAGGACTTCCCACTCTTCATCAAATCTAGCATAAAACGCTCAGGTTTAACCACTTCTTCGGGTCTTGTAAAACTTATATTAAACAAATTAATATGCTTTTCTCTTGTTATCTTTCTTTTGTTACAGCAGCCCCAGCCAAGAACTTCAAAGGATAGAGAAAAAAGATATTTTTCCTCCCTACACCATTATGAAACTAGCATTTGGTTATTGGAAATAATACATTATAAACAAGAGATCATAGGAAATCTCTCTTTGCAAACTTCTGTTCTCTTAGAGGGGGATGTGCAGGAAAGGGTTACCTCAGTGGGCCTGGGTTGCTCAAATCCTGCACATACCAAAGAAAAGCCTGCCTCCGGGATTGGCCCTTGGATGGCTCCTGAGAGATAACTTCTGAGCCCTTCGAATATTTTGCCTGATAAGAGTTTTTGCATGTTTGAGACCTTGGGCCATGCTGTACCAGCAGGATCAAATAAGTTTATCCTAACAATGTGATTTATGATGACTGTCTGGTTTTGCTCTGGGGAGATATGGTCTGAGTAACTGAGATCAGTCACATGAATTCTGCATGCCTATGTGACTGACTCC
This sequence comes from Delphinus delphis, assembly GCF_949987515.2. Classification (NCBI taxonomy): domain Eukaryota; kingdom Metazoa; phylum Chordata; class Mammalia; order Artiodactyla; family Delphinidae; genus Delphinus; species Delphinus delphis. The sequence goes on from NC_082704.1 coordinate 84,825,464, forward strand.
CCCCAAAAAAAACATGGACACCAAGGCTCAGATGACCGTCCCTGGTTGGCAACATTTCACATGTATTGTCCCACACCATTGCTGGGAGAATATACAAACATGTCCCCATGCAACTCTACTGGGAAGGGACCCCTGGGAAAGGAATCTTGCACCTGGTTTCTCCTGGACTCCATCCCATACACCTTTTCCCTTTACTGATTCTAATCTGTATCCTTTCACTGTAATAAACCAAACCATGAGTATAACAGCTTCTGAGTCCTGTGAGTCCTTCTAACAGATCATCAAGCCTGAGGGTGATCTTGGGAATCTCTGGCACAGGGAGCTTGTGCCCTTTACCCACACTCTTGCCAGAATCATCTAGTACCAGTGTACTGCCCACATTTATATTTATAATGAACCTTAGTCACTGCTGCTTTCTCAGATCAGCCTCCAGGGGCTGCATTGGCTAATTCGCTAAAGCCTTCCCATATACAAAGGGGCTAAGGAACAGACTAGGCTCTCAATAAATACTCCTTGAATAAACACAACACTGCCAATCTGGTTATTTTAGTTTTAAGTGTAAGGCATAGATGTCACTCAGCCTTATATCAACAGAACCAAGTATGTGAACCCAGTGATCAGTGGGTGTGGGAAGTCCAGTTGGCCTCTTTCACCCTCACGAGTCTCCTCTCCTTGTTTTCCTCCTGCTTTGTGGCCACCCCACTCATCACTTTTTTTCTAGGTTCCATCCCTGTGTTCCTCCTTTGCACTTCAACTGCTCTTTTGTTTATGTGTCTTCTCTGCCCCACCAGTGTAATATCCCCCATGACAAACACCATATGTATCCATATGCTACCTCACTTATTTCACCACAGCAATCCTTTAGTGTAAATATTTTAATCCCTATTTTGGAAATGGAGAAACACAACCAAAGGATATAGATACCTTTCCCACCATCACACAGTGCGTGTCAGAGGCAGGATCGAAACCAATGGCTATTTCATGCCATGGCCTATAAGCAGACAGAATAGGTAGGACCCAAGTCGTTTGGCCTCAGCCAATTTCCCTGCTCCCTTTCCCTCTTCTACCTACATTCTAATCCTTTCATCCAACTCTACAGCCTAGGGACTTCTCACATATTTTGTAGCAAACTGGGATACCCTACGTTTAGTCTTTTTATTTGAACCATAGATTTTCAGTCCTTTTGGGTGAGGAAATATCTTTAAACCTGTATTAAGAGGGAGAAATAATTGCATTTATTATTCCTTAAGCAGGATGGATTCTGAGCAAGGTCTTTTCTTCAGAACCTTTTTTTGGAGTGTTAAAATAAAAATGGGAGCTCAGAGATGTAGCTTGCTCTCATTGTATACAGTAATAGGGGTATAAGGCTGGAATCAGGCAGTTGGGGGCTTCTGAGTGTGATCTGTGACTGTCAGGCCAGTGGAGGATTTTGCAGAGGAAATAGAGATTTGTGGCTGCTCCCTCCCCACCTCTGAATAACTTGGAAGGATAGGGGTGTTTGCAGGGGATGTTGTGGCATTTTGCCATGAGGCCTGTGGCATAAGTTTTTTTCTCTGTCTCTCCACAAACTGTCCCCAAAAGGTTTAGTGTTCTAGTTATATTTTTCTGTAGCACTATAAGATAAGCATGTTATTATTTTTAAATGTTTGTTTTTAATATCAATGATTTCGTCTGGAATACCATCTGGGGCAACGCTTCATCTGCAGTATGTGGTCTGTGTTTCACATATTGGGAAACCCTTCCTTCAAGAGAAGAACAAAGCCTTTTAAGTCAAACAATTTTATATATTTTTAAAATTTAAATTAAATCTTATAAAAACATCACATTATAACTGAAATCATCATATACAGCATCAGTTCTGTACTCAACACTTCAGGAGCTTTTACTCTGAGAAAAGAGCAAGGGTTTTGAACTTCGAACTCGAACCCCCAATCTGCTTTTTACTGGGGTCAGAGATTCTCAATTTTGTGAAAACTCTGACTTTCTTTGTGAGGATCTGATGAGGTCATACATGTACAGAATCTAGCACACAAAAATGGCTAACAGTACATACTCTATAAATGTGAGTTTTTATAGTAAATCAACTATAGATTGATTTATAGATCTATAGAACTATAGAACTATAGATCTATAGAACTCAATAGATGAAGCTATGGTCATAACTGTACACAGCTCCAGGGTTGGTCAGCCATTCGTGACCATACAGGACAGATCAAAATCATCTAGGCAAGTTAACAGAGCCGTGACTTTTAACTTTCTGTGTACAGGAGATTGGTATCAGCATAGAAACAGGAGCAGGTAGCTTTCAGAGTGACAGCATCATTAGAGGTATCTTGCAGGGAAGATGGGCACCTCACAAAGTTTGAAGGGATGGCAACCTGGAGCTGCCCCTTCTGTCTCTACCTTTTAAGTAAAGTCCAATCTTCAAAGAGAAAGGCAATTCAGAAACAGCTGATCACAGGAAAGCCTGGCCCCACATTACTCACAGCCTTGAAGCTCTAGAGAATAGAAGAGGTTTTACATCCCAGCTCATTGTATGAAGCTAGCATAACCTTGATACCAAAGTCAAAGAGAGTACATGAAATAAAAGTATAGGCTAGTGTCACTCATGGGGACACACATAATCCTAAACAAATTATTAGGACATAGATTACTCATGACCAAACTGTTTATTTTAGGAATATAAAGTTGGCTTAAACATAGAAACTTATCCATTTAATTCAACCCATTAACATATTAATAGAGGGGAAAATCTTATGATCATCTCAATAAATGCACTTTAAGTGTTTGGTGAAATTCAACATGTAATCAACACGAATACTCTAAGCAAATTAATAATAAAATAGAATGACTTTGATAAAGTGTATCTACCAAAAGAAAAGCACAGTAAACACCATGGTGAAATATTGAAAATTTTCCATTTCTCATCAGGGAAAAACAAGGATATCCACTATCTACTATCTACTTTAAAATGAGAAAAGGAAATAAAAGCTGTAATGTTTAAAATGGCAGGAACAAAACATTATTATTCAAAGATGATATGATTATGTATGTTGAACACTGAAAAGGATCTAAAGATAAACTTTAGGACTTAAGCATATTTTAGCAAGGTTGCTGGGTAGAAAAAACAACACATAAAAATTAGGTCTCTATATACCAGATCAAACAAAATATAAAGTTTCCAAAAAAAGGTACAATTTTCAATAGCATCAAATACCTAGGAATAAATTTAACAGAAGACATGCAAGACTTCTTTGGACAAAACTGCAAAACTTTACTGAGAGAATTTTACAGTCACATTTCCAACACAAGAACAGCCTGCATGGTTACAGTTTGTCTTCATTTAAACCTGTGGTTGCCCTTCACCTGTAAGATAACATAACATTTGGGAATATTAGTTAGAACTTTATTCAGATGACGCTAAAGGGATACAGAGGACACTACAGTCTTAGTTTTATAAAATGGACTAAAACCAGAACCCTAAGGGTGACCCTTGGCTTATATACAGTTAAACTTCTGTAGAGACTTTGAAGGTAGACTTTCAGGCACTTCAACAATATTTGCTAAACACATCACTCTTTCTAGTGGTACAGAGAAACAAAGAGACTGTTCAAGTTCAGAACTGATTAAGCCCAATGCTTCCATTCAGAAGTAGTTTTAAGTAGAAAGCAACATTTTTTTATACTTTTAGTAAAAATCCAACCAAACAACAAATAAAAAACCTAAGAAACAAAAGAAACTTTTAAAAAGTTCATTTAAATGTTTTGACTTGAAAAAAATTCTTAATATAGGATATCTAAAACAGTAATGTCACACTTAGAATTGCTTAAATGGAAAACAGAAAGGCTAGTATTGCATTTGTTTTGGCTCTACTGTGGAAAAGTACAAAACTTTCTATGAGCCAGTTTAGCCCTTACATAGTAGTAGGTTAACCATTTGTCCCTGTTTTCATCCATACTCCTATGAGTAGTGACTCTCTACACACCTAAAAGCATTCCAGTTTGTATAATAAATTATATGGTTACACTAGTTTTAAGTCATTACCATCAAAAGTAACATCACATTGTGAAGGAAAATAGTACCATGTCTCACAGTCCGGAAGAAAAAAAAGGACAGAAGTGGGGTGGAGAGAAAGGAAAAAAACCTGGAGAGCCAAATATCTAGATAGACAGAAAGATAATATAGTCAATATCTGTTAGTGTCTTTTTCATAATCCTTATTGTGTACACTTAGCCTTTTGTCTGTTTTCTGCAAGATTATTTAAACTAGTGGATCTTCTATTCACAAATATTTTCTAAAAGAGCAATCTCATTGATTTATTAGTTGTATTATTTTTCCTTTTCCTAATGATTCATACCTGTCTTTTATTAAGAATCCCCTTCCTCTTCCCCTTAGATTTATTTTGTTGCCTTGTTATTATTTTCTTATATTGGATGCTCATGTAATTTTATTATCTTTTTTAACAGCCTATGTATTTAAGGCTATGATCTTCCTATGAGTACATTTTAGCCATGTTCAGTAGGTTCCTGAAAGTAGCCTGAAAACTATCTTTTAACGTAAAGAGTCTGGAATGGACCAGGAATGTAAAGTGAAAATATTTAGAAGACTAATGCAGGGTAATTTCTTCTCTAAACATCAAGTGCTTCCTTTAAATTCAGAAGCTGTGTGATTAATGGTCAGTAATTTGGAAAACACACATGTAAAACACACTTAAATTGATTACTCAGGAAGTACTTCAGTTACGGTCTTTGAAATTCAATCTTAACAATTTGATGCCTGAAGGAGCAAAATTTTCACACATTTGACATGGTTAGAGGTGATTATATCATACTATCCACATTTTATTAGGAACAGTAGCTCATTAAGACTGACAGTGGGGACAGGGAGCGTGCTCAGCACAGGTATCTTACTAACAGTCACCTTGACCATCACTGACTACATGCACTCTCTACTTGATCACCCACAGAGACCAGAGACTAGACTGTCTCTTGATATTTTATTATTCAGTCATCTGAGGCTTCATTCCGGGAAGGATTTAAAATGCAATTGTTGGGCTTCCTTGGTGGCGCAGTGGTTGAGAGTCTGCCTGCCGATGCAGGGGACACGGGTTCGTGTCCCGGTCCGGGAAAATCCCACATGCCGCGGAGCGGCTGGGCCCGTGAGCCATGGCTGCTGAGCCTGCGCGTCCAGAGCCTGTGCTCCGCAACGGGAAAGGCCACAACAGTGAGAGGCCCGCGTATCGCAAAAAAATAAAATAAAACGCAATTGTTCACATTTTTATCAATTATACATCAATAAAACTGGAAGAAAAAATAAAATGCAATTGTTCTTTAAAAGCCAGATAATTCAGAATTCAACAGAATCCGAGGACAGGCATTCAGAACTCCAACAGAATAACAAATATCAAGCAAAGTGTTAGTTCATTTTCTTAGTAGTGATGAAACCTCAATTCAAATGTAATTTGACTCAGGTCAGGATTTGATGATTTATGATAAACAAAATCACATAAAGCAGCTTATCTTTGTATTCTATGCAACAGAACCAGAGTAAGTAAAAATGAGAATTGAAAATAATTTTTAAATATCTGATTTGAAGTCACTATTTTTATAAGAGCAAAGATGGGTTTAGAAATTAAGGGATTTGCCCAGAGTCACACAAATTATGTTGGAGCTGGTACTGGAACCTACTTCAGCGCTTCAGCATATTTCATACAAACTGATGTGTGTTACAAATGCATTACACGTTTGTTAAATGCAGATCTCTATAAAAGCATCTGAAAATTATTAACTGTTGGTTAAAGGGCTTATACTTAAAAGTAAGAAAATGCTTTCATTTTATAATGCAATATGGCTTTGACCCAATTTGTTTCTATACCTGATAGTTAAGGTCTGAACTACATTTCAAATCAGCTTTATATGTGAACTCTGCTATTAAACCAACAGTAATGTTATCTTTATATTATTAAAAATATAATATTGTGGAAAACAGACACCCTATAATTTGCATGCATAATAGATAACATACCTGCTTCTGGCTCTTTAATGGGCTCTGGATTTGGCAGTCTCTTCCTCTTGACATCAGAACCATCTCCACACCCACACCCAGTCTTTGGCTGAGCCAGTTCCTGCTGATTAGCTTCCAGGGCAGGACCTTGCAAATAAAAAGTTTATCAATTTAAGAAGTAAAACTTAAGATATAAATAAGGGAATGATAATATTCACTCCTTCAGTGTTATGAAGTAAAAGCCTTAGGCTAGTGTGGTAATAAATGTGATGCATGAGAATCCCAAGAGCATTATTTCAGGAGTCTGTTACAAGAAACAGGGTTTTATTACCCTCTTCCTTTCCCAAGACTGCCCTCAGACAAATTAGGTGCTCCCTTTGTACTTATCCATATTGTACCTGTGACTGTACTTATCAGTGATTCGTTTGGGTCTCTCCGACTAAATTGTGAGCTCAAGGTTGAAACCATGTCTCCTATTAGTACTTAGCATATTACATGGCATGAGCAGACAACGATAAATGTTGAGTGGGGAAAAAAGTCTTAAAAAATACCTCAAACTGATTAACATTTTGCAAACCAACTGGTATGTCCTCTTCAAAAATGTCAAGTGTCATGAATGCCAGAAAACTAAACAGACATGACAACTAAATGCAATGCATGATCCTGGACTGAACTCTGGATAAAAAAAAATTCTATAAAGGAAGTTATTGGGACAACTGGGGAAATTTGAATATACACTGTGTATTTAATGATTGCATATTCTCATTGTCAAATTTCCTGATTCTGATAATTGTACAGTGATTAGAGCCAAGAGAATTACTTTTTCTTTGTTCTCAGGCTATACATACACTAATGTACTTAGGGTAAAGGGTCATGATAGTTGAACCTTTATCTAAATGACTCAGTAGTAATAAGAGCAAACATATCAGTTAAGTGTGTATGTGTGTGTGTATACATATAGAGGGGAAGGGAAGAGGATATGAAACCAATGTGGTAAAAACTATTAACAATCGGTGAATCTAGGTGAAAAGTTTATGAGTTAATTGTACTATTCTTGCAAATTTTCTGTAAATTTTATGTTTTTAGAAATATAAAGTAAAAATTAAAGAGAATACATGACAACTACATTGTACTTCAGGAAGACAAGAGTGATCTTATTTTTAATTGTGGTTTAAAAACACATAACAGCGAATTCCCTGGTGGTCCAGTAGTTAGGACTCTGTGCTTTCACTGCTGAGAGCCCAGGTTCAATCCCTGGTCAGAGAACTAAGATCCCACAAGCCACATGGCCAAAAGAACAAAAAAATTTTTTTAAAAAGCACGTAACATAAAACTTACCATCTTAACCATTTTTAAGTGTACAGTTCAGTAAGGGGTTATTTTTGCATCATTAGCAGAAACTAGAAATGGACTTTACATATTTGTTTTCCTGTATTATGAAACCTTTATTTTAAATGGTCTAAGAATAAACCATAATAAACGTATAATTTCTGTATTTTGCTAAAGTGTACTAAAAGCAGTGAGCATCAGCTATTTACAAAGCCTGAAGTCTATACCACGTATAGGATTTCAATTACAATTAAAAGGTAATCTTCTGAAGAGTTAGCTCAGTGCATTTGCAGGCCCATGACAAATCTTATAGTTGTGACAGCCACGCTCTACTGGGGTAGCCAAAAACTTACTTCGTTAAAATAAACAAAAGTTATATTTAGGTCCAAAGGTCCTATATGTAACTTTCCATAAATAAATCCCATGTAGAACAAAGTAAAATTATTTAACTTTTAAATTTAAAAAATAACCAAAATAGGGGTTTCCTGGTGGCACAGTGGTTGGGAGTCCGCCTGCCAATGCAGGGGACATGGGTTCGTGCCCCGGTCTGGGAAGATCCCACATGCTGCGGAGCGGCTGAGCCCAGGAGCCATGGCCACTGGGCCTGCGCGTCCGGAGCCTGTGCTCCGAACAAGAGAGGCCACAACAGTGAGAGGCCTGCGTAAAGCAAAAAAAAAAAAAAAACAAACAGTAAAATTATTTAAGAATAACAGTCAAATATACAATGAGAATAAAGGAAATGGGGTAGAAAGAAATGAAAGGGCATTGTTGCCAGTCATATTCTACAAACCTTTAACCGTGGCCTGAGTTATGTAAATGTTTTGCTTCAAAATACTATGTATATCCGGGGAAATAATGTCTGTCTCATGTTAATCTTAGAATAATTAATCTTTTGATTTTCCTAAGCATAGAAGGATTTAACCACCTTTTAAAAACCACTTTAAAACAATCATACTAAACCAGCTACCTGTATGACAGTATCCTGAACTATCCAGCTTTTATCAAACTTACCATGTAAAAATATCAATTACAGAAACAATGGCCATCATGCATGACTCATTTCTGGAGTCTCTATCCTACTACATTGAACTGGGGCAATACTGAGCTACATTACAGTACAGACATTTGAGTTTTGAGCAAAATCATTCACCTTTTTTACAGCAACATTCATGGTAGGAAGACACAAACTCTGGAGTGAAATACAGATTTTGTATTGAAAAGCCAAGTGCTCTTTGATAAACCCAATCCTTTAGCCTCAATTTTCTCATTCATAAATTGGGGAAAATTTATTATAGCGAGGGATTGCCCTAAGCTGCAAATTATACTCTCTTCACTTCTCCAGCCAATTTTCAGGCCATGTTTGAGATCCCTTTCTATTGTTTTCTTTCCTTCTCTGACCGGTATATCATAATGCATGAGACACCACATACATACACACACAAACACACACACACACACACACACACACACACACACCCAACAGGCATTCTTCTTCCCCTTCCCTTCACCTTGAACTGAAGATGCTCCTTCATCCTTTTCCTCTTGACCAAGTATAATGTCCTGACTTTTAGTTAGTGGCTTCTCTTGTTGAGGTTGCTTATCACCAGGCTGCTGGAACTATGGGTGTGTGTGTGCAAATGAAAAGTTTTGTTACTAATACGTGTCAACAATATAAATATACAAAATACAAAGATACATTTGATCATAAATAAATCTAAAGACATGTTTCAAATACTATTCAGTACACTTTTTTTTTTTGGAGCAGAGAAAGTTGTATTACAAGTCCATGCTAGGAGACGAGGTGGCTCATGCCCTAAAAAGCCTCGAGCTCCCAGCATACTTATTCTTAACAAAGTTACTCTTCCCACAGAGAGGCTACTCCAAGAAAACAGTTACCCACAAGGACTTTGGAAGCTATTTTAATCTATGTCAGGATGGCTGTGTGCAATCTGTTAATAAGCATGAGAAGGAAGTCATCAGTCAAATTCCCCAGGAACGTAACAGCATTCATCCAGGCAACACCAGAGTGTAATCCTCCTGGATCAATGTTCCTTATCACATGGAAGACCTTTATCACTGTATCTATATTAGTTCAACAACATTTGCACAAAAATTAATTTCTACTAATAAAAATCATCAAATGTTAAAACACTTACAAACACAGGCCAAACTGCCCTGGGATATCTTTGATCATCACGTCTTTCTTTAGGTCTGTATGTTGACTTTATTCTCCGACTCATATTTCCCACTGAAAACAGAACATTGTCATTTGGAAAATGCACTTAAGAGGATAAATATATTTGAACACTTCCGTGGCCAAATGATGATGTATACTATTTTTGTAATATTGAACACATTTTCAAAATAAGTCTCAAGGTAATTTAAATGTGTGTGCTTTCCAATCACACCAAATCTGGCAACTTGCAAAAGCAATTGTTATGTCATGGCCAAGCTGACAGAAAAATCACCTTAGAACACATAGTAGGGCTTCCCTAGTGGCGCAGTGGTTGAGGGTCCGCCTGCCGATGCAGGGGATGCGGGTTCGTGCCCCGGTCCGGGAGGATCCCACGTGCTGCGGAGCAGCTGGGCCCGTGAGCCATGGCCGCTGGGCCTGCGCGTCCGGAGCCTGTGCTCCGCAGCGGGTGAGGCCATGGAGGTAAGAGGCCCGCGTACCAAAGAAAAAAAATAAAATAACCAAAATAACAGTAAAATTATTTATGAATAACAGTCAAATATACAATGAGAATAAAGAAAATGGGGTAGAAAGAAATGAAAGGGCATTGTTGCCAGTCATATTCTACAAACCTTTAATAGTGGCCTAAGTTATGCAAATGTTTTGCTTCAAAATACTATATATATCCAGGAGAAATAATGTCTGTCTCATGTTAGTCTTAGAATAATTAATCTTTTGATTTTCCTAACCATAGAAGGATTTAACCACCTTTTAAAAACCACTTTAGGGCTTCCCTGGTGGCGCAGTGGCTGAGAGTCCACCTGCTGATGCAGGGGACACGGATTTGTGCCCCAGTCCGAGAAGATCCCACATGCCGTGGAGCGGCTGGGCCCGTGAGCCATGGCCGCTGAGCCTGCGCGTCCGGAGCCTGTGCTCCACAACAGGAGAGGCCACAACAGTGAGAGGCCCGTGTACCGCAAAAAAAAAAAAAAAAAAAAAAAAAGACTTATAAAAAGTCATACTAAACCAGTTGCCTGTATGCCAGTATCCTGAACTATCCAGCTTTTATCAAACTTACCATGTAAAAATATCAATTACAGAAACAATGGCCATCATGCATGATTCATTTCTGGAGCCTCTATCCTACTACATTGAACTGGGGCAATACTGAGCTACATTACAGTACAGACATTTGAGTTTTGAGCAAAATCATTCACCTTTTTTACAGCAACATTCATGGTAGGAAGACATACACTCTGGAGTGAAATACAGACTTTGTATTCAAAAGCCAAGTGCTCTTTGATAAGCCCAATCCTTTAGCCTCAATTTTCTCATTCATAAATTGGGGAAAATTTATTATAGCGAGGGATTGCCCTAAGCTGCAAATTATACTCTCTTCACTTCTCCAGCCAATTTTCAGGCCATGTTTGAGATCCCTTTCTATTGTTTTCTTTCTTTCTCTGACCGGTATATCATAATGCATGAGACACCACATACATACACACACACACACCCCCAACAGGCATTCTTCTTCCCCTTCCCTTCACCTTGAACTGAAGATGCTCCTTCATCCTTTTTCTCTTGACCAAGTATAATGTCCTGACTTTTAGTTAGTGGCTTCTCTTGTTGAGGTTGCTTATCACCAGGCTGCTGGAACTATGGGTGTGTGTGTGCAAATGAAGAGTTTCGTTACTAATACACATCAACAATATAAATATACAAAATACAAAGATACATTTGATCATAAATAAATCTAAAGACATGTTTCAAATACTATTCAGTACACTTTTTTTTTTTTTGGAGCAGAGAAAGTTGTATTACAAGTCCATGCTAGGAGACGAGGTGGCTCATGCTCTAAAAAGCCTCGAGCTCCCAGCATACTTATTCTTAACAAAGTTACTCTTCCCACAGAGAGGCTACTCCAAGAAAACAGTTACCCACAAGGACTTTGGAAGCTATTTTAATCTATGTCAGGATGGCTGTGTGCAATCTGTTAATAAGCATGAGAAGGAAGTCATCAGTCAAATTCCCCAGGAACGTAACAGCATTCATCCAGGCAACACCAGAGTGTAATCCTCCTGGATCAATGTTCCTTATCACATGGAAGACCTTTATCACTGTATCTATATTAGTTCAACAGCATTTGCACACAAATTAATTTCTACTAATAAAAATCATCAAATGTTAAAACACTTACAAACACAGGCCCAACTGCCCTGGGATAGCCTTGATCATCACCTCTTTCTTTAGGTCTGTATGTTGACCTTATTCTCCGACACATATATCCCACTGAAAACAGAACACTGTCATTTGGAAAATGCACTTAAGAGGATAATTATATTTGAACACTTCCGTGGCCAAATAATGATGTATACTATTTTTGTAATATTAAACACAGTTTCAAAATAATTCTCAAGGTAATTTAATTGTGCGTGATTTCCAATCACACCAAATCTGGCAACTTGCAAAAGCAATTGTTTATGTCATGGCCACGCTGACAGAAAAATCACCTTAAAACACATGGTAGGGCTTCCCTAGTGGCACAGTGGTTGAGGGTCCGCCTCCCGATGCAGGGTACGCGGGTTCGTGCCCCGGTCCGGGAAGATCCCACATGCCGTGGAGCGGCTGGGCTCGTGAGCCATGGCCGCTGAGCCTGCGCGTCCGGAGCCTGTGCTCCACAACAGGAGAGGCCACAACAGTGAGAGGCCCGTGTACCGCAAAAAAAAAAAAAAAACACTTATAAAAAATCATACTAAACCAGCTACTTGTATGACAGTCTCCTGAACTATCCAGCTTTTATCAAACTTACCATGTAAAAATATCAATTACAGAAACAATGGCCATCATGCACGACTCATTTCTGGAGCCTCTATCCTACTACATTGAACTGGGGCAATACTGAGCTACATTACAGTACAGACATTTGAGTTTTGAGCAAAATCATTCACCTTTTTTACAGCAACACTCATGGTAGGAAGACACAAACTCTGGAGTGAAATACAGATTTTGTATTCAAAAGCCAAGTGCTCTTTGATAAGCCCAATCCTTTAGCCTCAATTTTCTCATTCATAAATTGGGGAAAATTTATTATAGTGAGGGATTGCCCTAAGCTGCAACTTATACTCTCTTCACTTCTCCAGCCAATTTTCAGGCCATGTTTGAGATCCCTTTCTATTGTTTTCTTTCCTTCTCTGACCGGTATATCATAATGCATGAGACACCACATACACACACACACACACCCAACAAGCATTCTTCTTCCCTTTCCCTTCACCTTGAAGTGAAGATGCTCCTTCATCCTTTTTCTCTTGACCAAGTATAATGTCCTGACTTTTAGTTAGTGGCTTCTCTTGTTGAGGTTGCTTATCACCGGGCTGCTGGAACTATGGGTGTGTGTGTGTGCAAATGAAAAGTTTTGTTACTAATACACGTCAACAGTATAAATATACAAAATACAAAGATACATTTGATCATAAATAAATCTAAAGACATTTTTCAAATACTATTCAGTACACTTTTTTTTTTTGGAGCAGAGAAAGTTGTATTACAAGTCCATGCTAGGAGACGAGGTGGCTCATGCCCTAAAAAGCCTCGAGCTCCCAGCATACTTATTCTTAACAAAGTTCCTCTTCCCACAGAGAGGCTACTCCAAGAAAACTGTTACCCACAAGGACTTTGGAAGCTATTTTAATCTATGTCAGGATGGCTGTGTGCAATCTGTTAATAAGCATGAGAAGGAAGTCATCAGTCAAATTCCCCAGGAACGTAACAGCATTCATCCAGGCAACACCAGAGTGTAATCCTCCTGGATCAATGTTCCTTATCACATGGAAGACCTTTATCACTGTATCTATATTAGTTCAACAACATTTGCACAAAAATTAATTTCTACTAGTAAAAATCATCAAATGTTAAAACACTTACAAACACAGGCCCAACTGCCCTGGGATAGCCTTGATCATCACGTCTTTCTTTAGGTCTGTATGTTGACTTTATTCTCCGACTCATATTTCCCACTGAAAACAGAACATTGTCATTTGGAAAATGCACTTAAGAGAATAATTATATTTGAACACTTCTGTGGCCAAATGATGATGTATACTATTTTTGTAATATTGAACACATTTTCAAAATAAGTCTCAAGGTAATTTAAATGTGTGTGCTTTCCAATCACACCAAATCTGGCAACTTGCAAAAGCAATTGTTTATGTCATGGCCAAGCTGACAGAAAAATCACCTTAAAACACATGGTAGGGCTTCCCTGGTGGCGCAGTGGTTGAGGGTCCGCCTGCTGATGCAAGGGACGCGGGTTCGTGCCCCGGTCCGGGAGGATCCCACCTGCCGTGGAGCGGCTGGGCCCGTGAGCCATGGCCGGGGCCTGTGCTCCGCAGAGGGAGACACCACGGCAGTGAGAGGCCCACGTACAGCAAAAAAAAAAAAAAAAAAAAAAAACATAGTAAAAGACAAGAACACATTTCTGATGAGTTTTGGATTCACAACTTCATACACCATTATGGAGACATTTAGTAAAATACTACTGGAAATTTAAAACTTCAGGGACTATTGCTTTCGTCACACTCTTGTTTACCAAGCCCTTGCCCCCACCCTAATTAAATTCTTTTGGAACACAAAGCCACACTCACTCGTTCGCATATTGCCTACGGCTATTTTTGCATTTGCAGAGTTGAGCGGCTGCAGTAAAGACTCCTATGAGGCACTCTCCTTCCTTGGCACCCTGTTCGGGGCACTACAAATCTCAGGATGCCGTTACAACCCCACATTGGTCTAGTGTCTAGGCCTTTCCTTTACCTCCCGCCCTGCCCCCATGCCCCGGGCCCCACTGCTGACTCCGGATTCTGTGCTCTGTCTGCAGCTCCAGGGCCTCCAGGACCCAGATACTGCAAGTAACCCCGCCATGACTCGCTCTACCTTCATCTGACCTCCCTAACCTCCACCGCCCACCGCCCACCGCCCTCCCTTTCCAGCCACCAGGACGAGAGCTATGGTGGCCATGACACCTGTGGTGAGAAGGACAACGACCTCGAGGGCTTTCCTCCTCAGAGGCCATAGATCGCACCGCCTGACCCGCCCGAAGCCCGCTGGCTCCCCCTCACACACACGCACACTTAAACTCCAAGCAGGACAGATCTGTGGACCTACCTGGTGAGTCTCAGCCAAGCAGAAAGAACGGAGAGGCTAAGACGCGATGCGCGCAGCTCCGCACCCAGACGACGTTGCACACGCCGCACAAGGGCCGACGGGAAGGCGTGCAGCCCTGAGCATGCGCACTGCGTCTCGCACGTGCTGCGTGGGCTGGTTTCCCCGCCCCTCCACGGGACCCCACAGAGAACTCCCGGATCTGTACTCGTCTGCACTTCCGGTCCCTCCAGGGTTCAGATACCTCAAGTAACGCCCCCAAGCCCCTCCCAACTTTCAACTTCCCCTCTCCCCTTTGTGGCCCGTTTTCCATTATCCCAGTCCCCACTATGACAAGGGCTGTGGTAGTTGCCTGTGAAATGAGTAGAATGCCTGCTAAAACCGAAATGATAATATACTCCATAGGATTTGCATAAGCCCAGGCCTCAGAACCTAATATTCAAAACGTCCAGCATATGATTCAAAATTACTCAGGGAAGATGGCAGAAGACTAAGACGCGGAGATCACCTTGCTCCCCACAGATACACCAGAAATACATCTACACGTGGAACAACTCGTACAGAACACCTACTGAATGCTCGCAGAAGACCTCAGACCTTCCAAAAGGTAAGAAACTCCCCACGTACCTGGGTAGGGCAAAAGAAAAAACAGAGACAAAAGAATAGGGACGGGACCTGCACCAGTGGGAGGGATCTGTGAAGGAGGAAAGGTTTCCACACACTAGGAAGCCCCTTCGCGGGCGGAGACTGCAGGTGGCGGAGGGGGAAAGCTTCAGAGCCGGGGAGGAGAGCGCAGCCACAGGGGTGCGGAGGGCAAAGCGGGGAGATTCCCGCACAGAGGATCGGTGCCGACCGGCACTCACCAGCCCGAGAGGCTTGTCTGCTCACCCACCGGGGCGGGTGGGGTTGCGAGCTGAGGCTAGGGCTTTGGTCTGAGCGCAGGGAGAGGACTGGGGTTGGCGGCGTGAACACAGCCTGAGGGGTTAGTGCACCACGGCTAGCCGGGAGGGAGTCCGGGAAAAGGTCTGGAGCTGCCGAAGAGGCAAGAGACGTTTTCTCGCCTCTGTTTCCTGGTGCACGAGGAGAGGGGATTAAGAGCGCTGCTCAAAGGAGCTCCAGAGACGGGCGCGAGCCGCGGCTAAAAGCGCGGACCCCAGAGACGGGCGGGAGACGCTAAGGCTGCTGCTGCCGCCGCCAAGAAGCCTGTGTGCGAGCACAGGTCACTCTCCACACCTCCCTTCCGGGGAGCCGGTGCAGCCGGTCACTGCCGGGTTCCCGGGATCCAGGGACAACTTCCCCGGGAGAACGCACGGCAGGCCTCAGGCTGGTGCAACGTTACACTGGCCTTTGCCGCCGCAGGCTGGCCCCGCACTCCGCGCCCCTCCTTCCTCCCGGCCTGAGTGAGCTAGAGCCCCCGAATCAGCGGCTCCTTTAACCCCGTCATGTCTGAGCAAAAAACAGATGCCCTCCGGCGACCTACACGCAGAGGCGGGGCCGAATCCAAAGCTGAGCCCCGGGAGCTGTGGTAACAAAGAAGAGAAAGGGAAATCTCTCCCAGCAGCCTCAGAAGCAGCGGATTAAAGCTCCACAATCAACTTGATGTACCCTGAATCTGTGGAATACATGAATAGAAAACGAATCATCGCAAATGGAGGAGGTGGACTATGAGAGCAAGATTTATGATTTTTTCCCCTTTTCCTCTTTTTGTGAGTGTGTATGTGTATGCTTCTGTGTGAGATTTTGTCTGTATAGCTTTGCTTCCACCATTTGTCCTAAGGTTCTATCCGTCCGTTTTTTTTTTCATTTTTTTCTTAATAATTATTTTCTAATTTAATAACTTTATTATTTTTTACTTTATTTTCTTTCTTTTTTCTTTCCTTCCCTCCTTCCTTCCTTCCTTCCTCCCTCCCACCGTCCCTCCCTCCCTCCCTCCCTCCTTCCTCTCTTTCTTTCCTTCTTTCCTTCTTTTCTTCTTTCTTTCTTTCTTTCTTCCTGCTTCTCCTAATTCTTTATCTCTACTTTTTCTCCCTTTTATTCTGAGCAGTGTGGATGAATGCCTCTTGGTTCTACAGCCAGGAGTCAGTGCTGTGCCTCTGAGGTGGGAGAGCCAACTT
Source organism: Delphinus delphis (assembly GCF_949987515.2). Lineage (NCBI taxonomy): Eukaryota > Metazoa > Chordata > Mammalia > Artiodactyla > Delphinidae > Delphinus > Delphinus delphis. The sequence goes on from NC_082704.1 coordinate 84,842,240, forward strand.
CAGGACACTGGCCAACAAGAGACCTCCCAACTCCACATAATATCAAACGGCGAAAGTCTCCCAGAGATCTCCAACTCAATGCCAGCACCCAGCTCCACTCAACGACCAGCAAGCTACAGTGCTGTACATGCCAAACAACTAGCAAGACAGGAACACAACCCCACCCATTAGCAGAGAGGCTGCCTAAAATCATAATAAGTCCACAGACACCCCAAAACACACCACCAGACGTGGACCTGCCCACCAGAGAGACAAGATCCATCCTCATCCACCAGAACACAGGCACTAGTCCCCTCCACCAGGAAGCCTACACAATCCACTGAACCAACCTTAGCCACTGGGGACAGACACCAAAAACAACGGGAACTACAAACCTGCAGCCTGCAAAAAGGAGACCCCAAACACAGTCAGATAAGCAAAATGAGAAGACAGAAAAACACACCACAGGTGAAGGAGCAAGATAAAAACCCACCAGACCTAACAAATGAAGAGGAAATAGGCAGTCTACCTGAAAAAGAATTCAGAATAATGATAGTAAAGATGATCCAAACTCTTGGAAATAGAATAGAGGAAATGCAACAAACATTTAACAAGGACCTAGAAGAACTAAAGATGAAACAAACAAAGATGAACAACACAATAAATGAAATGAAAAATACTCTAGATGGGATCAATAGCAGAATAACTGAGGCAGAAGAATGGATAAGTGACCTGGAAGATAAAATAGTGGAAATAACTACTGCAGAGCAGAATAAAGAAAAAAGAATGAAAAGAACTGAGGACAGTCTCAGAAACCTCTGGGACAACATGAAACACACCAACATTCGAATTATAGGGGTACCAAAGAAGAAGAGAAAAAGAAAGGGACTCAGAAAATATTTGAAGAGATTATAGTTGAAAACTTCCCTAATATGGGAAAGGAAATAGTTAATCAAGTCCAGGAAGCACAGAGAGTCCCATACAGGATAAATCCAAGGAGAAATACGCCAAGACACATATTAATCAAACTGTCAAAAATTAAATAAAAAGAAAGCATATTAAAAGCAGCAAGGGAAAAACAACAAATAACACACAAGGGAATCCCCATAAGGTTTAACAGCTGATCTCTCAGCAGAAAATCTGCAAGCCAGAAGGGACTGGCAGGACATATTTAAAGTGATGAAGGAGAAAAACATGCAACCAAGATTACTCTACCCAGCAACGATCTCATTCAGATTTGATGGAGAAATTAAAACCTTTACAGACAAGCAAAAGTTGAGAGAGTTCAGCACCACCAAACCAGCTTTCCAACAAATGCTAAAGGGACTTCTCTAGGCAAGAAACACAAGAGAAGGAAAAGACCTATAATAACGAACCCAAAACAATTAAGAAAATGGGAATAGGAACATACATATCGATAATTACCTTAAATGTAAATGGACTAAATGCTCCCACCAAAAGACACAGATTGGCTGAATGGATACAAAAACAAGACCCATATATATGCTGTCAACAAGAGACCCACTTCAGACCTAGAGACACATACAGACTGAAAGTAAGGGGATGGGAAAAGATATTCCATGCAAATGGAAACCAAAAGAAAGCTGGCGTAGCAATTCTCATATCAGACAAAATAGACTTTAAAATAAGGACTATTAGAAGAGACAAAGAAGGATACTACATAATGATCAAGGGATCGATCCAAGAAGAAGATATAACAATTGTAAATATTTATGCACCCAACATAGGAGCACCTCAATACATAAGGCAAATACTAACAGCTGTAAAAGGGAAAATCGACAGTAACACATTCACAGCAGGGGACTTCACCACCCCACTTTCACCAATGGACAGATCATCCAGAATGAAAATAAATAAGGAAACAAGCTTTAAGTGATACATTAAACAAGATGGACTTAATTGATATTTATAGGACACTCCATCCATAAACAACAGAATACACATTTTTCTCAAGTGCTCATGGAACATTCTCCAGGATAGATCATATCTTGGGTCACAAATCAAGTCTTGGTAAATTTAAGAAAATTGAAATTGTATCAAGTATCTTTTCCGACCACAACGCCATGAGACTAGATATCAATTACAGGAAAAGATCTGTAAAGAATACAAACACATGGAGGCTAAACAATACACTACTTAATAACGAAGTGATCACTGAAGAAATCAAAGAGGAAATTTAAAAATACCTAGAAACAAATGACAATGGAGACATGACAACCCAAAACCTATGGGATGCAGCAAAAGCAATTCTAAGAGGGAAGTTTATAGCAATACAAGCCCACCTTAAGAAACAGGAAACATCTCGAATAAATAACCTAACCTTGCACATAAAGCAATTAGAGAAAGAAGAACAAAAAAAACCCCAAAGTTAGCAGAAGGAAAGAAATCATAAAAATCAGATCAGAAATAAATGAAAAAGAAATGAAGGAAATGATAGCAAAGATCAATAAAACTAAAAGCTGGTTCTTTGAGAAGATAAACAAAATAGATAAACCATTAGCCAGACTCATCAGGAAAAAAGGGAGAAGACTCAAATCAATAGATTTAGAAATGAAAAAGGAGAAGTGACAACTGACACTGCAGAAATACAAAAGATCATGAGAGATTACTACAAGCAACTCTATGCCAATAAAATGGACAACCTGGAAGAAATGGACAAATTCTTAGAAATGCACAACCTGCCAAGACTGAATCAGGAAGAAATAGAAAATGTGAACAGACCAACCACAAGCACTGAAATTGAAACTGTGATTAAAAATCTTCCAACAAACAAAAGCCCAGGACCAGATGGCTTCACAGGCGAATTCTATCAAACATTTAGAGAAGAACTAACACCTATCCTTCTCAAACTCTTCCAAAATATAGCAGAGGGAGGAACACTCCCAAATTCATTCTACAAGGCCACCATCACCTTGATACCAAAACCAGACAAGGATGTCACAAAGAAAGAAAACTACAGGCCAATATCACTGATGAACAGAGATGCAAAAATCCTCAACAAAATACCAGGAAACAGAATCCAACAGCACATTTAAAGGATCCTACACCATGATCAAGTGGGGTTTATTCCAGGAATGCAAGGATTCTTCAATATACGCAAATCAAACAACGTGATTCACCATATTAACAAATTGAAGGAGAAAAACCATATGATCATCTCAGTAGATGCAGAGAAAGCTTTTGACAAAATTCAACACCCATTTATGATGAAAACCCTGCAGAAAGTAGGCATAGAGGGAACTTTCCTCCACATAATAAAAGCCATATATGACAAACCCACAGCCAACATCATCCTCAATGGTGAAAAACGGAAAGCATTTCCACTAAGATCAGGAACAAGACAAGGTTGCCCACTCTCACCACTCTTATTCAACATAGTTTTGGAAGTTTTAGTCACAGCAATCAGAGAAGAAAAGGAAATAAAAGGAATCCAAATTGGAAAAGAAGAAGTAAAGCTGTCACTGTTTGCAGATGACATGATACTATACATAGAGAATCCTAAACATGCTACCAGAAAACTACTAGAGCTAATCAATGAATTTGGTAAAGTTGCAGGATACAAAATTAATGCACAGAAATCTCTGGCATTCCTATACACTAATGATGAAAAATCTGAAAGTGAAATCAAGAAAACACTCCCATTTACCATTGCAACAAAAAGAATAAAATATCTAGGAATAAACCTACCTAAGGAGACAAAAGACCTGTATGCAGAAAATTATAAGACACTGTGAAAGAAGTTAAAGACGATACAAATAGATGGAGAGATATACCATGTTCTTGGATTGGAAGAATCGACATTGTGAAAATGACTCTACCACCCAAAGCAATCTACAGATTCAATGCAATCCCTATCAAACTACCACTGGCATTTTTCACAGAACTAGAACAAAAAATTTCACAATTTGTATGGAAACACAAAAGACCCCGAATAGCCAAAGCAATCTTGAGAACGAAAACGGAGCTGGAGGAATCAGGCTCCCTGACTTCAGACTATACTACAAAGCTACAGTAATCAAGAAAGTATGGTACTGGCACAAAAACAGAAATATAGATCAGTGGAACAGGATAGAAAGCCCAGAGATAAACCCACGCACATATGGTCCCCTTATCTTTGATAAAGGAGGCAGGAATGTACAGTGGAGAAAGGACAGCCTCTTCAATAAGTGGTGCTGGGAAAACTGGACAGGTACATTTAAAAGTATGAGATTAGATCACTCCCTAACACCACACACAAAAATAAGCTCAAAATGGATTAAAGACCTAAATATAAGGCCAGAAACTATCTAACTCTTAGAGGAAAACATAGGCAGAACACTCTATGACATAAATCACAGCAAGATCCTTTTTGACCCACCTCCTAGAGAAATGGAAATAAAAACAAAAATAAACAAATGGGGCCTAATGAAACTTCAAAGCTTTTTCACAGCAAAGGAAACCATAAACAAGACCAAAAGACAACCCTCAGAATGGGAGAAAATATTTGCAAATGAAGCAACTGACAAAGGATTAATCTCCAAAATTTACAAGCAGCTCCTGCAGCTCAATATCAAAAAAACAAACAACCCAATCCAAAACTGGGCAGAAGACCTAAATAGATATTTCTCCAAAGAAGATATACAGATTGCCAACAAACACATGAAAGAATGCTCAACATCACAAATCATTAGAGAAATGCAAATCAAAACTACAATGAGATATCATCTCACACCAGTCAGAATGGCCATCATCAAAAAATCTAGAAACAATAAATGCTGAAGAGGGTGTGGAGAAAAGGCAACACTCTTGCACTGCTGGTGGGAATGTGAATTGGTACAGCCACTATGGAGAACAGTATGGAGGTTTGTTAAAAAACTACAAAGAGAACTACCATATGACCCAGCAATCCCACTACTGGGCATATACCCTGAGAAAACCATAATTCAAAAAGAGTCATGTACCAAAACGTTCATTGCAGCTCTATTTACAATAGCGCAGAGATGGAAGCAACCTAAGTGCTCATCATTGGATGAATGGATAAAGAAGATGTGGCACATATATACGATGGAATATTACTCAGCCATAAAAAGAAAAGAAATTGATCTATTTGTAATGAGGTGGAGAGACCTAGAGTCTGTCATACAGAGTGAAGTAAGTCAGAAAGAGAAAGACAAATACCATATGCTAACACATATATATGGAATTTAAGGGAAAAAATGTCATGAAGAACCTAGGGGTAAGACAGGAATAAAGACACAGACCTACTAGAGAACGGACTTGAGGATATGGGGAGGGGGAAGGGTGAGCTGTGACAAAGCGAGAGAGAGGCATGGACATATATACACTACCAAATGTAAGGTAGTTAGCTAGTGGGAAGCAGCTGCATAGCACAGGGAGATCAGCTCAGTGCTTTGTGACTGCCTGGAGGGGTCGGATACGGAGGGTGGGAGGGTGGGAGGGAGGGAGATGCAAGAGGAAAGAGATATGGGAACATATGTATATGTATAACTGATTCATTTTGTTATAAAGCAGAAACTAACACCATTGTAAAGCAATTATACCCCAATAAAGATGTTAAAAAAGATACGCAGAATACTCAAAACACTAAAAATAGAACTACTGTATGACCCAGCAATTCCACTCCTGGGTATATATCCAAAAGAAACAAAAACACTATTTGGAAAATATACATGCACACCAGTGTTCATAGCAGCATTGTGTGCAATTGCCAAGACATGGAAGCAACCAAAGTGTCCCCCAGTAGATGAATGGATAAAGAAGATGTGATCCATATATACAGTGGAATACTGCTTAGCCATAAAAAAGAATGCAGCAACATGGACGGACTTGGAGGGCATCATGCTAAGTGAAATAAGTCAGACAGAAAAATACTGTATGATATTGCTCATATGTGGAATCTAAAAATTGCAACGAACTAGTGAATACAACAAAAGAGCAGACTCACAGATACAGAGAACCAACTAGTGGTTACCAGTGGGGGGAGGGGGCAATATAAGGGTGGAGGGGTGGGAGGTACAAACTATAGGGTGCAAGATAGTCTCAAGAATGTATTGTAGGGGCTTCCCTGGTGGCGCAGTGGTTGAGAGTCCTCCTGCCAATGCAGGGGACACAGGTTCGTGCCCCGGTCCAGGAAGATCCCACATGCCACGGAGCAGCTGGGCCCGTGAGCCATGGCCGCTGAGCCTGCGTGTCGGGAGCCTGTGCTCTGCAACGGGCGAGGCCACAACAGTGAGAGGCCCGTGTACCACACACACACAAAAAAAGGAATGTATTGTATAGCACAGGGAATATGAGCAATATTTTGTAATAACTGTAAATGGAAAATAACCTTTAAAATTGTATTAAAATTTTTAAGTGAAAAAATTGCTCAAAATATGAAAAAACAGGAAAATCTGAGCTCACATGGGAAAGACAATCAATAGACACCAATGCAGAAAAGACTAAGATGCCAGGATTATCTGACAATGTCTTTCAAGCAGCTATTGTTAAAAAAAAATACTTAAGCAAATGAGTCATGAACACTTCTGAAATAAACGTAAAGACAGGAAGTCTTGGCAAAGAGAGAGAGAGAGAGAGGGAATATTTCAAGAAACAAATGGAAATTTTAGAAGTGAAAAATATGATAACCAAATAAAAATCTCACTGCATGGATTCAGTAGCAGAATGGGGATGAGAAAATAGTGAACTTGAAGATAGATCAATAGAAATTAGTCAATCTGAACAACCCAGAAAAAAAGAGATCGAAAAAAACAAACAGACCTGTGGGAAAATACTAAAACATCTATAATTTTTATACAAAACATATATAATTTTTCCTTCAGAAAACCAGAAGTGAAAGAGTTATAGAGATTAAAAATAAGAAGAAGAGGGCTTCCCTGGTGGCACAATGGTTAAGAATCCTCCTGCCAATGCAGGGGACACGGATTCGAGCCCTGGCCCAGGAAGATCCCACATGCCGCAGAGCAACTAAGCCTGTGCGCCACAACTATTGAGCCTGCACGCCTAGAGCCCGTGAGCCACAACTACTGAAGCCGGTGACCCCAGAGCCCATGCTCTGCAACAAGAGAAGCCACCGCAATCAGAGGCCTGCACACCGCAACGAAGAGTAACCCCCACTCGGTGCAACTAGAGAAAGCCCGCACGCAGCAACAAAGACCCAACGCAGCCAACAATAAATTAATTAATTAATTAAAAATAAGAAGAAGGTTCAAGTGACTCTATTAATATCTGGCAAAGTAAACCACAGAACAAAGAAAATTACCAGGGATAATGAGATGTTACAAACTGATAAAAATTAACCAAAAATACTTAATGATCTATAACGTATATGCAATTGTGTTGGGAGCCCCCAAGACCACCCCAGGTTTATTATTCGCAAAGAGGATCCATAGAATTCAGCATATAGGTGTGCTCATCGCTAAGATTTGTTACAACTTAAGGGTACTAAGCAAAATCAGCAAAGGGAAAATGCATAGGGTGACGTCCAGAGGAAAGCAGCAGAAGCTTCTAAGAGTCCTTTCCCAGTGGAGTCACAATTCATTCCTCCAGCAACGAATTGTGACAACACGTGTGCAGTGTTGTCTACCAGGGCATCTCGTTAGATACTCAATGCTTTCTCCCTAAGATAGGGAATGAGGCAAGAATGTCCATTCTCCCGCTTGTTATTTAACATTGTATTGTAAGTCCTAGCCAGTTCAGTAAAGCAGGAAAAGGATATAAATGGCTTACAGTTTGGGAAGGAAGAACTAAAACCATCCCAATTCTCAGGTGACATGATTATCTGCATAGAAAATCCCATGGAATTTAATTTTAAAATATTAGAGCTAGGACTTCCCTGGTGACACAGTGGTTAAGAATCCACCTGCCAATTCAGGGGACACGGGTTCGAGCCCTGGTCCGGGAAGATCCTACATGCTGAGAAGCAACTAAGCCCATGCACCACAACTACCGAGCCTGCGCTCTAGAGCCCACATGCCACAACTACTGAGCCCATGGGCCACAACTACTGAAGCCCGCGCACCTAGAGCCCGTGCTCCGCAACAAGAGAAGCCACCGCAGTGAGAAACCTGCGCACCGCAATGAAGAGTAGCCCCCGCTCGCCACAACTAGAGAAAGCTCGCATGCAGCAACAAAGACCCAACGCAGCCATAAATAAATAAATTTAAAACATATTAGAGCTAATGAGTAAATTTAGCAACATTGTAGAATATAAGTTCAGCACACAAAAATCAGGCTTATTTCTTTACACTAGCAATGGACAATCAAAACCAAAATTTAAAAACACACATGCAATGCTATTTTACAACAGCTCCTCAAAAAATCTAACAAAACATGTACAGGATCTGTGGATGTTGAAAACTACAAGAAGCTGATGAAAGAAATAAAAGAAGACCTAAATAAATGAATATAGTGTTCATGGGTTGACAGATTCAATGTAGTTAAGACATCAATTGTCTCCTGATTGATCTTTAGATTTAATGCAATTCCAATCAAAATCCCAGTAGGAATTTTTTTGTAAATACAGAATAATTGATTCTAAAATGTATGTGGAGGACATTCCCTGGCGGTCCAATGGTTAGGGTTCTGCTCTTTCACTGCTGAGGGCCCAGGTTCAATCCTTGATTGGGGAACTAAGATACTGCAAGCCGAGCAGGGCAGCCAAAAACATTTTTTTAATTGAAAAAAATTAAAAATAAAGAATAAAATGTATGTGAAAGAACAAAGGAACTACAACTGTCAAAATAATTTTGAAAGGAGGAACAAAATTGGAGGACTGACATGGATTTTAAGAATTACTATAAAGCTACGATAATCAAGACAGTGTAGTATTGGCAAAGGGATAGATACACCTTTGTAAAATATCAATTGGTCATATTTGTGTGTGAAGGTGTGACTATGAAGGGATGGCACAAGGGAGTTCTGTAGGGTGATGGGACAGTCATGTATCCTTAGTGTGGTGGTGGTTACATGAATACACACATGGGTTAAAACTCACAGAATCCCCAAGGTCAATTTTACTGTATGAGTGATTGATTGATGGCTGCGTTGGGTCTTCATTGCTGTGCGCGGGCTTTCTCTAGTTGCCGCAAGCGGGGGCTACTCTTTGTTGCAGTGTGCGGGCTTCTCACTGCAGTGGCTTCTCTTGTTGTGGAGCATGGGCTCTAGAGCGCAGGCTCAGCAGTTGTGGCGCACGGGCTTAGTTGCTCCGTGGCATGTGGGATCTTCCTGGACCAGGGCTCGAACCCATGTCCCCTGCGTTGGCAGGCGGATTCTTAACCACTGTGCCACCAGGGAAGTCCCTGTATGATTATTTTTTAAATAAATTTTTAAATCTTTGTCAATCAAACAGGTGAGAATCCTTGCTTTCTGTAAGACTGTTTTAACACAGGTGTACGTATGCCTAAACAGTAGTTCTGTTTTCTTTTGCTCTACATATAAAGGGAATCCTAAGTTACGTCCTCTCGTATCTGACTTCTTTCACTTAACATTTTGTCTGTGTGATTTAGTTCATTCCATCTCATAATTGTGTAGTATTCCATGGTATCCATATAACACAATTTATTTATGCACTTCCTATTGATGTATAATTGGCTTGTTTCCAGGTTTTTTACTATTAAAAATAGTTTTACTACATGAACATTCCTGTATCTCTCCCAGGTTTACATGTATGCGTGAGAACGCGCACCACAGCTAGTATAAGATGGCAGAAAGGTAAATCGAACACTACCTAACCACCCAATAGAGAATGACTGAATACACCCTGGCTATGATAGATGATGGCACATCATCAGAATCACTTCAAAACCTGTGAGCCACTGTTTGGATGAGTTACACAAGTGCTCACCAGGGGCTGTTGTGGTGATGACTCATGTCCCTGTAGACTGCAGATGGGTCCCAGTAACGTTTGGGGCAGGGAGCTCACTGAGCTCATCTTGGGGCTCCCGAGGGCAGAGATGAGGACAAACAGGAAGGAGCCTGTGACACAGGCTGCTGGCCGCCCCAGAGCACTCCGGAGAGGGCCTCAACGGGTCCTGGCCCAGGGTTCTGATCTCAGAGCTTCTGCACCTGCCTGCCTGCCGCGAGCACTTCCAGGAAGGCATCCCTTCCAGGAAGGCACCCCGCCCTGGGCCAGGCCTGAGGCGGCCACTTCAGTCCTGCCCCACCAGCTCTGACCCCCTCCTCCTCCTCCTCTTGGGCAAATCTGCTCTCTCATCTCTACAGGTCACCCTCCATTCATGAGCACCCCCTGCATTAAACTGGGAATATAATAGTGCCTGCTGTGTAGGTGAGGAGACAGGCCCAGAGAGGGCAGGGGCTGGGCCTGCAGCCCCACAGCAGGTCAGCAGGCAGGTTGTGGGTTGTGGTCCTCGTCCTGCAGCAGCGCATCCCCTCAAGCCAAATGGAGCTTTTCTGCTGCTTCTCCCTCCAGGCCTGTGTCTCCCCAGACAAGCAGCCCTGGTGCTCCACTCACCCCAGCCAGGGGTTCTAGACCAGCATTCAGTCTCAGGGAGGGGACTGGGTGGAAGCAGAGCTGGCAGCTGGCCAGGATCTGAATGGGGACTTGGGGGGGGGGTCTTTTCCTAAACCCCAGTCTCTGTTGGGGCTTCCCCCAGTGCCTTCAGCATCTGTGGCTGTGCCTTCCGGCTATAGCCAAACCTGCCCCAGGATCCAGGCTGCAGACTTCTGAACTCCAGGCTTGGTGGAAAGAAGCATATGATGCAACCTTTCAGTGAGAAAAAGAAGATTAAAACTATGACAACAACTTCCCTTTAACCCTGGAAATGAGCTTCTGGTAGGAGGCAGTAGAGCAGGAGGGAGAGGGAGGCATCTACAGAAGACCCTGAACTTAGACCAGGGTTCTCCAGGAGGAACAGGCAGAGCTGACCCTAGGTACCCCCAGCTGTCCACACACAGAGAGGGAGCCTCCGAGGGACACCCAGGCCTGGGGCTCACACACCCAGAGGCCTGTGACCCTCTCAGGTGTGAATGTTAAACCCTCTGTCGTTCCTCTGTCTTTTTTGAAGCCTTCCCAGACTTGGAGATGAGACATCCCTGCTGGCGAAGGCAGGTATAGCTGTGATGTGGACAGTGCGTGGCTGAGCTGTGCCTGGTGACACCAAGACCTCCCATGGGGCCAAGGCTTCAGTCAGGCTTCCATGAATGAAAGGAAAAGGCTGCTTTAACTTAGCAGGCTGCTCAGGTTTGGACCTGGGCTCACCCTGCACCACAGACATCCAGAACGGGAAGTGGGGAGGTTGTAGGATGTGGTCCAGTAACAGCCAGGCTGAGAGCTCAGGACAGAGAGCAGAGGCCACTGTGAGATCAAGATACTGGGCCTAGTAATGAGGAGGAGGGAGAGGAAGATCAGGAAGGCCTCTGCAAAGGACTGGGCTCAGGGCTGATGAAAACATGGACACTCAGGGCCTCAGTTTGCCCACCTGTACACTGGTGATAAAAGTTGAATTTACATGGTGCAGTTGGTGTGAGAAAAGCACGGTTCATGTAAAATGATCAGCCAGTGTCTGGCACAGAGTAACTGCGAGGTTAATGCTGATGGTATTGTTATTTTTATTATTACAAGAATCACTCAGTCTTAATTGTTGACATGCTCTTCTCCCCCGTGGGGTGGGCACCTTGCTCCCTTCAAAGGTAAGCCCCATCTGTCCACCTCTGTGGCTCCAGTGTGGGGACACTGGCAGTCACCATAGAGGCCTGGTGAAGGAGGGAGTGTTTGATAGGGAGAATAATGGCCCCCGAATGATATCCATGTCCTAAACCACAGGACCTGGAATATGCCACCTTACATGGTAACAGGGACTTTGCAAATATGATTAAATTTAAGCATTTTGAGATGGGGAGATTGTCCTGGATTGGGCCCAGTGTAATCACGAGGGTCCTTGTAAGTGAAAGACGAAGGCAGGAAAGAAAGAGAGTGATTCGATGTGAGAAAAGACTCCACTGGCTATTGCTGGGCTTTAAAGATGGAAAAAAGGGGCCAAGGACTGCAGGCCACCTCTAGACACTGGAAAAGGCAAGGGAATGATTTCTCCCCGAGAGCCTCCAGAAGGCCCAGAAGGAACACAGCCCTGAGGACACCTTGTGAGACTTCTGAACTCCAGAACTGAAAGATAATACATTTGTGTTGTTTTAAGCCACTGAGTTTGGTGTAAATTTGTTACATCATTAATAGGAAACTACTAGATAGGGAAACACATGTCCTCCCCACTCCCTTCCTTCCTTCTCAGGCCCCCATTTCTGTCAGAAATGCCCAGTCCTGTGGCCCCTACGAGGTGGTGGCCCTGTCCCCTCGGTCAACCTCAGAAACAGGGGGAGACTGAGGAGGGTACAGGTCCCCTGGGGAGGGTATATTAGGACCCAGTGCTTCTCAAGGGGGCAGGCAGGGAAGGGGCCTGGGGTACAAAGGAGGCCCCCACATTGCCCATTATTCCACCTACTACAATAATACACATACTTGAGGGTGGGGACAAGGTGACGTGAGTGACAGTAATTGTGAGATCTAGAGGGGGGCTGATAACAACTGATGTTTACTTGCTGTACCAAGCACTTCCCTAGGTGAATGATGTATTATCTCATTTAACCTTCACCATGACCCTGTGAGGAGGGAAAGTTATTACCCCTGATGACAGAAAAGCAAAGGGAGGCACAGAGAGCTTGAGTAACTTGCCCATCACGTGACATCATGGAAATTTAGTCCTGGACTGTGTCATTCCAGAGCCCCTCCTCTTGCTCACCCTACTCCACTGACTGGATTACTAGATTAATCAAATGTTGTCATGGGGAATTCCCTGGCCATCCAGTGGTTAGGAGTCGGGTCTTTCACTGCTGTGGCCCAGGTTCAATCCCTGGTCAGGGAACTAAGATCTCACAAGCGTGGTGCAGCCTGAAAAAAAAATGTGGTCATGAGTGAGGGCCATTACACATGTTTTCTCCAAAGCCCAGTGGGCATTAGCCCCCTTTTATGAATGAGGAACTGAAGCTAGGAGAGAATAGATGACTTGCCTAAGGTCACACAACCAGGACTTGGGGTTCTGGCCTTTAAATGAGATTTTCCAGGCTCTGAAACCACATTTCCTCAGTTATTATGAGTGTGAATGAGGTCCAAGGGGAGATGGACTCCAACATCTGAGGACAAAATGGGCAGACCCTCTCCATCCCCTCAGAGACAGGTGTCTCCACACCACGGCTGATGTCAGGAGATAAAGAATAAACAATTCCCCCAAATATGACTTCCACAGACAGGGCTGAGGGAACCTCAGTAACTTCCAGGGCTGAAGGCAAGAGGACCCTGATCCCAGAGGAGGTTCTTTTTGGTTTTATTTATGTTTTAATTTTACACATTTATTATTTTTTAACATCTTTATTGGAGTATAATTACTTTACAATGTTGTGTTAATTTCTGCTGTATAACAAAGTGAATCAGCTGTATGTATACACATATCCCCATATCCCCTCCCTCTCGAGCCTCCCTCCCACCCTCGCTATCCCACCCCTCTAGGTGGTCACAAAGCACGGAGCTGATCTCCCTGTGCTATGCGGCTGCTTCCCACTAGCTATCTATTTCACAGTTGGTAGTATATATAAGTCCATGCCACTCTCTCACTTCGTCCCAGCTTACCCTGCCCCCTCCCCATGTCCTCAAGTGCATTCTTTACACCAGAGGAGGTTCTGAAGGAAGTAGTCTACACTTTGTGGTCTAGACAAGGAAATTGGGGTGGCTCAGACCCTGTGTGGAGGAGTCCCAGAGTGTCACATTGCTCCCCATTCTCACTGCATTTTTAGTTGTTTCTTTGGGTTTTTTTTAACCTGAGAAATGTACATCTTAATGAATATTAATGAATTTCACATCCATGAACAATCACCCAGATCAAGCAGTATACCATTATCCACATTCCAAAAGTCCCCTGGGTCCCTTCTCAATCATATTCCTCCGTCCACCAGAAGTAAACACTATTATGACTTGGTCATTATCATTCCCTTGATTTTCTTTATAATTTTACCACTAGCAATGGATTCGTTTTGGCTGTTTTTGAACTTCATGTAAATGGATCATACAGTGTGCAATCATTTATGTTTGGCCTCTTTTGCTCCATGTATTCGTGGATCTTTCATTCTCATTGTACAATATTCCATTCTGTGAATATACAACTTATTTATATACTTCGTGGCACTTCTGGTTTTTCTATTTTTAGTTTTTAATATATTCTAGATTTGAGCCTTTCATCAGTTAAATGTGCTTCAATTATCTTCTCCCAATTTGTGTCCCAATTTGTGGTTTTCATTCTTTATGGTGTTTTTTGATCAATGGACATTCTTAATTTTAATGTAATTGAATGTTTTATAATTGTCATTTAGTGTTTTTCTGTCTTATTTAAGTAAAACTTTCCTATCTTCTATATTCTACTATTTTAAAGTCTTAAAGCTCTTTGGGGGACTTCCCTGGTGGTCCAGTGGTTAAGAATCCATCTTGCAATGCAGGGGACGCAGGGGATCCCTGGTCAGGGAGCTAAGATCCCACATGCTGCAGAGCAACTGAGCCCACGCACCACAACTAAGACCCGATGCAGCCCAAAAATAAATAAATAAATATTTTTTTAAAAAGCTCTTTAGTTTTGCCTTTCACATTTAGGTTTTCAATCCACCTAGTATTATTTTTATTTGTGTTGTGAGGTAAGGATCCAATTTCATTTTTTTTTCTATATGGATAACTGATTGTTCCATTTATCAGAAGTCCAACCATTCCCCACTGGTTTCACAGTACCTCCTTGGCCACCTATTCTCTGTCTACATTATGAATGGGTCTGTTTCTGAGACCACTCGTCTTTCACTCGTCTATTTGTCTACCCTTGCAGCAATATCACACCATCTTTTCTTTTTGCGGTACACTGGCCTCTCACTGTTGTGGCCTCTCCCGTTGCGGAGCACAGGCTCCGGACGCGCAGGCTCAGCGGCCATGGCTCATGGGCCCAGCCGCTCTGCGGCATGTGGGATCTTCCCGGACGGGGGCACGAACCCGTGTCCCCTGCATCGGCAGGCAGACTCTGAACCACTGCGCCACCAGGGAAGCCCAATATCACACCATCTTAATTGCTATACCTTTAAAATAAATATGGGTGCCCTGGCTAGTTGGCACTTCCACATAAATTTAAGAATTAACTTGTTAGGATACACACACACAAATCTATTGAAATCATGATTGTATTTGTATTGAACCTATAAAACAGTATAGAGGGAACTGACAGCTTTATGACATTGACTCTTCCATTCGATGAACATGTATATCTATTTATTTAGTCTTTTTAAATATAGATTGATCTATTTATTTATTTATGTATTTATTTATTTATGGCTGAGTTGGGTCTTCCATTGCTGTGCGCGGGCTTTTCTCTAGTTGCGGCGAGCGGGGGCTACTCTTCATGGCAGTGCGCAAGCTTCTCACTGCGGTGGCTTCTCTTGTTGCGGAGCACAGGCTCTAGGTATGCAGGCTTCAGTAGTTGTGGCTTGTGGGCTCTAGAGAGCAGGCTCAGTAGTTGTGGCACACGGGCTTAGTTGCTCCACAGTATGTGGGATCTTCCCAGACCAGGGCTCGAACCCGTGTCCCCTGAACTGGTGGGCAGATTCTTAACCACTGCACCACCAGGGAAGCCCCTATTTAGTCTTTTAAAATGTCTTTCGATAAGGTTTTATATTTTTCCCAAAAAAACTTGGCCTCTTTTGTTACTTTCTAAGTAGTTCATACATGGTATCTTTATTAAAATTTTCTTAGTTTGTTGTTAGCATATAAAAGCAATAGATTTTTTAAAGGCATTTTTTTAAATTTATTTATTTATTTATTTTTGGCTGCATTGGGTCTTCATTGCTGTGCACGGGCTTTCTCTAGTTGCGGTGAGCAGGGGCACCTCTTCATTGTGGTGCACGGGCTTCTCATTGCAGTGGCTTCTCTTGTTGTGGAGCACAGGCTTTAGGCACGCAGGCTTCAGTAGTTGTGGTGCATGGGCTCAGTAGTTGTGGCCCGCGGGCTTATTTGCTCTGCGGCATGTAGTATCTTCCTAGACCAGGGCTTGAACCCGTATCCCCTGCATTGGCAGGCGGATTCTTAACCACTGCGCCACCAGTGAAGTCCCTAAAAGCAATAGATTTTTAAATATGGATTTTGTATCAGAAATCTTCTTAAATTCTTAAAAATTCTAATAATTTATCCATGCACTATTTTGGATTTTCTAAATATACGGTGGTATCATCTACAAATAATGACAATTCTGTTCTTCATTTCCAATTTTTAAACATTTTATTTCTCTTCCTTGCCTTACTGTGCCTGCTAGACCCTCCAGTACAATGCTGAGCAGAAATGGTGATAGCAGGCATCTTTGCCACGTTCCAAATGTCAAAGCTCTTAACATTTCACTTCTGTCATTTACTGTAAATCTTTGTAGATACCCTTTAAGAAAATTTATTCAACTAATTTGCTAAGATTTTTAAAATCATGAATAGATGTCGAATTTTATCTAACCCTTTCTCTACATTTATTAAGATGATTGTGGTTTTTCTCCTTTAATCTGCTAATGAGGCAAATTATGCTGATTGAGTTCAAGTGCTAAACCACATCACAGGTTTACAATAAATCTAACTTGATCATATTATTCTTTTTTAATATATTGGATTTAGGCAGTGCTATAGAGTGAATGTTTGTGTCCCCTCAAAATTCATATGTTGAAACCTAATCCCCAGTGTGACGGTATTAGAAGGTAGGGTCTTTGGGAGGTGACTAGGTCATGAGAGTGGAGCCCTCATGAATGGCATTCGTGCCCTTATAAAAGAGACCCTAGAGAGCAACCTTGCCCCTTCACCATGTGAGGACACAGCGAGAAGACAGCCGTCTAGGAACCAGGAAGTTGGTCCTCACCAGACAGCAAATCTGCCGGCACCTTGATCTTAGACTTCCCAGCCTCCGTAACTGTGAGAAATAGATGTTTGTTGTTTATTAGCCACCTAGTCTACACTATTTTGTTATAGTAGCCTGAACAGACTAAGACAGGCAGTTATCATTTAGCTTAAAATAGTTACATCTATCTTCTGGAGATTGTTCTGTAATATTCTTTTCTTACTTATCAGGTTTTAGTATCAAGGTTATAGCAGCCCCATAAATTGAATTAGGAATGCTCCCTCTTTTTCTACACTCTGGAATTGGTTCTATAAAATTGGAATTATTATTATTATAAATAATTATTATAAATAATAATTCTTATTCCTGGAGTATTTCACCAGTGAAGCCATCTGGAGACAGTTTTGGCAAGTTATATGTCTGTAGTGATTTGTCCATTTTACCTAATTTTCAACCCAATTGGCATAAAGTTGCTTTTTTGGACATTGAGCAAATTGTCACATCAGTGGAGGGCCACAGACACATGTCTGGACTTTGATATTTGACAAAGTCAGAATATGCTCATTGAAAGGTGAAATAATGGGTGTGTTGAATTTGTTTTCACTAGCTGTTTTCCACTTCCAGACCTCTGTAATGCTATTCCTTCTTACTGGACTGCCTTCTCTTCCCCTTCATCACCTAGTGGATTCCTTCTTGCTTTGTGTGGTGTTTTTGTTGTTGTGGGTGAGGGTGGGGGGAGTTGGTTTGCTTGTTTGTGCACCACGTGGCTTGCAGGATCTTAGTTCCCTGACCAGGGATCTAACCCGGTCCCTGGCAGTGAAAGCACCAGGTCCTAACCACTGGACCACCAGGGAATTCCCGCTTCTTGTTTTTTAAAATGCAGTTCAGGTACCACATCCTCCAAGAAGGCTTCCAGAGTTCCCACAGTGGACTAAGCATCTGTCCCAGGGTCCCCGAAGCTCACTGGATCCATCACTGCTAATGTACTAACCACACTGCACTGAAATTCTTTCTCTGCGTCTGTCTCCCCCACTAGACCGTGGGCTCCTTCCTCTGTGTCCTCAGAGCAGAGCAGACGTCAACACTTGTGGAACTAAAGTGAGCTGTAACCACTGAATGACTAACTAAGTTCTCTAGCCATGTCTCTATATTTTTCCACATACGTTTGTTTGTTCTTTTATTTCATTCAATAGGTATTTATTGAAAACTTACTATGTGCCAGGTAGTGTTCTAGAAGAGTGGCCAGTGAGGAAAGAGGAAAACTACGAGAGTATGGTATCCTGGAAACCAAGTGAAGAAAGGATTTCAAGGCTGAGGAGATGGTTAACTGTGTCAAAGGCTGCCAATAGGTCAAGTAAGACGAGGTCTGAGACTTGACTGTTGATAGAACAATGTGAATATCATCAGTGACTTCAGCACTTTTGCTGAAGTGGTTGGGCAAAAAATACAATTGTGGTTAAGGAAAAGCACTGGAGCCCTGGGGGAGAAGGACTGAAGAAAGCTGGTATAAAGTTTTGCTGTGAAAGGAAGCAAACAAATATATGGTGTTTTATTTTGCTATGCAGAGTTTTTTATTTGCATGCAGTATATACATCTAGCCTTTCTTTCAAAGCTTCTGGGTTTCCAGTTTTGAGTTAGAATGCAATGTCTGTGGACAGCAACTCTGAAATGAATTTTTCACAGCACATTAAGTCCTCTGTCCTTTCTGAGGCCTCCTCAATCTTGAGGGCAGAGGGCTCTCCCTGCTAGTGTCAAAGGCTGTGTTTTGGGGTTTTTTTTCCACTAACCTCAAAACCTTGTGGCTGATCCACAACAAATATCCCCTCAACCACAGCTGACCACATGTCATGCAGTCATGTATGTGACACCAAACACTCATGTGGCCACCATTCTTCCTCCCTCCCTGGCAGAATGTGAAAAAGACCAAAGGACCTGCCCCCCAAAGACCACCAGACCACATGGATTAGTACCATAAGATGAGGTGACACAGATCCTCAAGGACATATTGAAGCAGCAGCAGCAGGCAATGACCACATCCCACCCACCCCTACCCACTCCCCACCGTGGTCCTCCCACAGAACGTGACCACCCTGCACATTCAGACCCGAACAGGAGAACATTGCACAACAAGACACATCGTTTCTCATAGAGCTGTATTGTGGCATATAATAATAGGTACTCTATATAAATTAAATTAAAAATAAAGCTCCAGCAGGTTGCACAGGTTGGCTGTTAATAAATATATCTCTGGGTAATTGTGCCCCAAGACCAGCTCATGACCACTCTCCCTCATCCAGAGAATTATACAAAAATAAATACAGGCTTGGGGGGGGGGGGGCGGGATGGGAAGGGAGGACATGCCCAGTTCCATTCTGAAAGTTCTCACTCACACCATCCACCCATGCTGTTTCTCTCCACTGGTATCACCGCAGGGAGCCCCACGCTGACTGGAGAGCTAAGGGACAGGAAGGCCTCTCTCCAGTCAAGCATTCTCAGAAGCAAAGGACCCTTCGCTGTACAGGCCACACATCCCATCTGAACCCTCTGGGGGGAGGGGCTACCCCTCCCCAGAGAGGGGGAAGCCTGTTATTGCTGATCTCACAAGCAGCTCCTACGAGAACCAGGCCAGAGAGAGGCACAGCGCAAGCACCAGGAGGGACATACCACTGTTCAGAGCCACAGGGACCACCACCAGCCCAGCCAGGACCCCCAGAGTCTGGGTCAAGGGCCCCCAGAGCTGGGGAGGCAATACACACACACTCTCTGCAGGGGCTGCTAGGGTTGGAGACCTCTTTGGGGGCTCAAGGCTTGGGCCTGAACCCTCTTCATCCTGGGAGCTCACATGGGGCCTGGCCAGGCTGGAAGGACAGACTTCAGCCCCCAAGGAACCAAGGAGGGGGAGATCTTGCCCCTGCAGGACTGGAGCAGCTGGCTCCTTGCCGAATATAGAAACCGATCTGTCTGCCAACTCAGTGGTAAACTCCATCTGGACTTCTGTCCCCCCTGGTGACCCAGTCACCCCAGCTATCACCCTATTCACATGCAAAGAGTCAGCGTCCTTGCCCATCCCCTTCTCTGGAGCCCCAGTGAACTGACCCTCCATACTCAGAACCACAGGGCTGTTACATCCTGAGCCTTCTGCCCACGGGAGCCACACATCTCCCATAGTGGCTACCACAGGATGGGCCCCAGAGAGGATTTCCGGAGGCGATTCCTTGGGGGTGTCCCCTTCTGGGCTGGAGGGTATGATGGGGAGCCCCTCTTCCCCCTCTCCCTCCTCATCAGGGTCCTCGGTGTCCTTGATGAGCTCCACACCACGCCCCAGCCTGGCATAGTGCAGCGTGATCTCCTCAGCCAGGGCACTGTTCAGGGCCCGCTCGGGGCCAGGCCACTTCAAGATCAGGTCGCGGTCCGTGAGTACGCCCAGGGGATGGCTGGGAGATACCCCCCCATCTGTGGGGCCCTCCCCACTACCTCCTGTCCCACCAGCAGCCACGGCAGCCCGCAGGCGGCTCAGGTGGGACAGGTAGAGCTGCTCCAGCTCCTGGTCAATGGTGTCCTCGCCAAGCAGCTCCTCCAACCCACTCACGACCTCCAGACCCCCAGGGGTCTCATCCATGATAGCTCCCACTATGGGGTCCTTTCGGCCCCTTCCATTCTCTCTGGATACTTCCCACGTAGCCTCCACCTGTCGCTGGCTGGGTTCCAGGAAAGGCCCAGCTGCCCCCTCACTTGCATCGGGCCCCGAGGCCTGGTCCCTGGGAGAGCCACCCAGGCCACAGAGGGAGGAAGAGAGGGGAATCCTGATGGCCGGTGCCTGGGGGACCTCTGTGAAAGCCACAGGTGGACTGCTTCTGGGAACATCACCTTCCTCTGGGGGTTTGCCAGTCACTGTAACTTCAGAAACCTGGAGCCATAGGGGAGGGGGGGAGGGAGGGGAGAGAAAGGGAAGGGAATGAAGAAGAGGAAGGGATGGGACAAGCAGAGACAGTGAGAACTGGTGACAGCGCACATCCAGCCCCACAGGTGTTTCCAAGTGAAAACTCCATAAAGAACTATAATTTTCTTAACTCCAAAGACTACGTCTACATTAAAATAACAAAATTAGGTGGAATAAAAGGGGGCTTCCTGTAGATCATAAAGCTGAGAAATTCAGTGGGCACCAATATCTGGTGAATGACTATCAGTAACTACTGTTGGTTGACCTCCAAAACATATCCAGAATATCCATATGAATTCATGTATTTTCTCTTTTAAACAAAATGTATTTCCTAGCTCTGTCTTTTGACAAGGCCTAGAAACAATGACCAATCTAGTAGCAACAAGCACATCTAGCACCCAGATCTTGGTTTCTAAATACCATTCTCCACTGAAAGGAATCAGGGCTTCTGAAATAACTGACTGTTCCCAGGTTCGGGGCAGGGAAAGTACAAGATGAGGCTGGGACATATTGACATACAAGAATGTGAGAAAGTGCTCAAAGAATGTTGGGGATGTATCAAAAGAACTCTAGAGGGCTTCCCTGGTGGCACAGTGGTTAAGAGTCCGCCTGCCGATGCAGGGGACACGGGTTCGTGCCCCGGTCCGGGAAGATCCCACATGCCGCGGAGCAGCTGGGCCCGTGAGCCATGGCCGCTGAGCCTGCGCGTCCGGAGCCTGTGCTCCGCAACGGGAGAGGCCACAACAGTGAGAGGTCCGCGTACCGCAAAAAAAAAAAAAAAAAAAAAAAAAAAAAAGAACTCTAAAGCCAATGAAGAGAAGCTCCCACTGGCCAGAGACAATTCAATTTAAGTGTCAAAATAAATAAATAGGTGCAATGGGTTGAAACTCATCAAATATGTTTAAAATTTATGAGTTATTAATGCCACCCCAAAACTTAAAACCCTTAATTGGTCACCTTTCGAGAAGTTCATTTCTTCTGAAAACTGGTAAATAAAAGGGAAGTTTTTAAGTATTTATCCAGCTTTTTCTATACAAACTATATACCCTCAGGGCATATATGTTCAAGGTAGCCAAATAGTTGATGTGAGAAAGTTTTTCCTTAGAGAAGAATTCCAGCTAATAAATAGAATTAAGTAGAATCAATTCTATTTAAATTAATTTAATAATAACAGGTTATATTTAATAAAAGTAATAGTAATTAAATTTAATACTAGATGAAATTAATTAAATAGAATAAATTAATAAAAGTGGAGTAGAAATGTGTTTCCACGTGGATGCAATCAGCCAAATCCAGACTGTGGGAAACTCTATAGGACAAACAAGGCTTCTTCAACAAACAAATTGCAAGAAAAGTGAGACAGATTTAAAAATCTAAAAAGACCCATCAACCAAATACAACGTATTGACCTTGTTTGGACCCTAAAACACCTATGAGACAAGGAAATTTGAACACTGACCAAATATTTGATGATCCTAAGGAATTATTGTTAATTTTCTGAGGGGTAACGTGGCATTGTGGGGTTTTTGTAAAGAGTGCTTAATTTTCTGAAATACAAACCAAAGTATTCAAGGATGACATAAAGTCTGGATTTTTTCCAAAATAATTCCATAGGGAAGGTGAGAGGAGGGGCTGGGGTATAGAGAAATGTAGGAATGGACGTGTTGAAATTTGTTGAAGCTGGGTGATGAGTATATGTGGATTCATTATACTGGTTTCTTTACTTTTATTATTTATTATTATTTTTTTTTGGCCACTCGCATGGCATGTGGGATCTTAGTTCCCCGACCAGGGATCAAACCCATGCCCTGTACAGTGGAAGCACGGAGTCTTAACCACTGGACTGACAGGGAATTCCCAGTTTCTTTACTGTTATATGTTTGAAAATCTTTGTAATAAAAAGTTAACACACACACACACACACACACACACACACACTTACATCTCTAGAATCTCTCTATCTCCCTGCCAGCACCAGCATCGCTCACCTGGACCACTGCAGTGGCCTCCTCCTCAGGGTCCCCCAGCTTCCACCCTCAACCCTGCAGTCCATTTTCCTCACAGCAGCCAGAGGAAGCCTGTTAAATCCTAAGTCAGATCATGGACCTCCTCTGCTCAAGACCCTCCTGCGGCTCCCCTGTCATTCAGAGTAAAAGCCAGAGTCCTCTCCATGGCCCGTGAGGCCCCATGTGATCTGTGCCTCCACTTCTCCCACCTCACCTCCTGCCGCTCCCCCTCACTCACTCTGCTCCGCTGCACGGCCTCCTCCTCACTGTTCCTCACACATACTAGCCACGGCCCCACCTTGAGGACTTTGCACTTGCCTGAGATGTTCTTCCCTTACCTTAGTTATCCACATGCCTCACTATTCCACTTTCTTCAGATCTTCTCTCAAATCTCACTGACCACCAAGGCCTTCCCTGGCCACCCAATCTGAAGTTGCAAACGTCTTCCCTCCCCCAACACCCCCCCACACACACACATACACTCTCTCTCTCTCCTTATCCCTTTATTTCCTTTTTCCTTAGCACTCATCATCATCTAAAATACCATATATTTTAACTGCTATTTTGTTTTATTATGTCTCACTCCACTAAAATGTAAGTGAGCCCCATGAAGAGACAGTGTTTGGGTCATTACTGTATTACCAGTGTCCCTAACAGTCTTTGGCACAGAGCAAGCACTCAATAAATATTTGCTAAACTAACAAATGACATTTCTATAAGCCCAGGCAAATAACTGCATTCTACCCTTCTGCCACCAAGTTCTGATTTGGGGGGCCACCCCCCAACCTAGGGGAGACCCAGAGCAAGTCAGCCCCACCACCCAGCCTCCCATCGGGCTGTCCATCCAGAGGCTGCCAGGCCTGCTTACCTGAAGTGTCATCTGGGGCCACGGACGGAGAGGCGTGGGGGCCACCAAGGGACCCACTGACTCCTGGACATCAGGACGCTCTGCTGGAAAGAAGAGGACAGCGTCGGGGCCAGGCAAGGGTATAAACAAGCCTGGTTTGGTTAAGAAAATATACTCTTCTAGCCAACTGGCAGATTTGCCTCTGAAGCTTTCTGTGACAGTCTAAGGCAGAAGATGCCTCTTAATTTGTGGAGAAAGAAAAGGGGAGGAAGAAAGAAATGGTAAATATAAGCTAAAAGTCCCCAGCCTGCCAATTGCTTACCCACAGCAGGGGTATTATCGTCTGCACTCTTCATCCTCAGCTCCTCCTCGTTAGGCCTGTGGGGCGGAGGAGAGAATGCATGGATCTGATGCCCTGAAAGGCCAGTTCTGCCACCTACCGGCACCTTCTGAGCCTCTCTGCTGGCCCACCCTCACCTGACAGCTGCTGTTTTCTCTTCTGCTGCCTCTTTCTATCCTCTGGTCATAAAGTCCTACACACTCACTGTAGAAAATTGACGAAATACAGGAAAGCGTAAGGAAGCAGGAGAAAAGTCACACATCAGCCAGAGGCAACCATCGTTACCATTTTGGAAAATTTCATTCCACACATTCTGTGAATCGTTTAGATTCTGCGGGCATAATTTTGCAGCTGGCTTTGTCCATTTAACAGTAAGAAGCAGCATTACATACTTTTGTAAACATTTGAAATGGCTGCTACTACCCCCATCACATGGGTTGACCTTAATGTACGTAGCCATTCCCTTCCTACTAGGCAGCTAGGTTGTTTCCTTCATCTTGCTCCCACAAAGCAGACTTTGGCAGACATCATTGGGCATAGCTTAATGAACATTTTGGATCATTTCTTTAGAGTATACTTCTGGCTGTGGAGGAAACCATCTTTTCCAAGAAAGGGCAAGCAAGGACTGTGGGGCACAGGAAACAGCAAAGGGAAGGAAGGAAGCAACTGGAGAATGGGAAGGAGGTCAGCAGAAAAGGCAGTAACCTGAGATCACAGAGGCCTAGGTCCCTCCGCCAACCCTCCACCCATCGCCATATCAGCCTGGCAGGGCACTTAACCTCCCTGAACCTCACCCTCCTCACCTTAAAACGGAGCACAGGGGAGCCAGCCTGTGTACACCAAGCACAGGGCAGTCGAGGGAAATGAGGACATCAAGCCAGACACCAGGGCCTGGCACAGAGCAGGGGCTGAATCAAGCATAGATATTTGTTGGTCTTTTTCCTCATTTGCCAGGCAAGTCAGACCCAAGGTCTGAGTGGTGGAAACCAAGGGTATTTCAGTCAGTCCCTGCCAGGGGTGAGGGTATGAGGATCATGGAGAAATCGCTGTTCTCATTCTCACCAATGAGTATCAACTGCTTACAAATTAAGGCAAATGAGGGAACCATTAACTAAAACACATGCGGAGACCTGAAAAGAGCTGAGGTAATAACTCAAACCTTTTTTCTTCCTCAGAAGTAACAGGATGATGTTGACATTTCGGTAAGTGGTTGCAACTTTTTTGAAAACACATAATCAGTTCCCTTCACAATTACCTACAGAAACAGAATATCACTAGCTGACCTGAATATAGTGCTTACTATGGTACTTCATAGCATAGCTTCACATATATTCATTTAATTCTCATGAGAACCCTATGAGATAGGTACTTTTACATTTTTGAAGTAGGCAGTTTTATTATCCTCATCTTACAGATGGTGAAACAGAAGCCAAGTAAATGGCTCAAGGTCATGCAGCAAAGATCGAAACCCAGGTCATTCAGCTTCTAAGTCTGTGCTCTCAACCAACAAACTGCTGCTTCTTGGATGAGGGAGGCTGGGGTCTTACCACAGCCTCATCTCCAATCCTTTCCAGGGCAGATAGAAAGAGGCAGCAATAATAGACAAGATCCCTCCCTCCACCTTCATTCAAGCTTTGCTTTTGATCTGCCTTTTGCCCACACTCTCATTCCCAGTTTCCCTGCCTTCAGGGGACATGTGGCTAGGAGACCACCAGACACAGAAATAGCTGCAAGAACTGGTTTTTATTAGCACCCTTGGGGAGGAAGCTTGAACCATGTACATGGATCTAGAGTCTGGAAGATCTGGAAGGGACCATCTGGTTTTCTCCACAGACTAGGGCTCACACATCACACCAGAGGTATTTGAGTCAGAAGACTACAGGGCATGAAGTAGGTGACTCCAGGAGCCCAGCCATCAATTCCTGCACTTCACGGATGAGAAAGGGGGATTCGGAGCAAATTGGCTTGGCTCTGCACCACTCCCCTTAGTAGGTCAAAAATCCAGGTCTTTGGATTTGTGGCCCAACACAATTTCTGCTGACTTCTTTTGCTGGTGTAGTCCTTCATTAGAGAAAATGTCATCTTCCTAGGGTCTTCTAAAGCAAGCATCCTCAAGACCCGCAAACAAACAGAGAGGCAGCCCTCCTCCCAGGGCAGGGCTAGGCAAGCCTTCCCCTGCCATCTGGCCCAGTGCAGGTGCATGATAACCAGGCTTCTAAAAGCCACTCCAGAGTCCTAGATGTACATGAGAGAGAAGAGAGGGGAACTCAGGATGCAGCCAACCAGCAGGAAAAGAACTTCATGGTCCATTTGAAGGAAAAAGAGAGAGAAGAAAAACAAATACAAAACAAATCCTTCAGCCCCCAGAACATCTCTTCCAAAGCCGGGGAGGGTGAGAAGAGGGGGAACATCCAAAAATCACGTCAAGTAATTCAGCCAATCCCCAAATCCACGAAGTCAGCAGAAGTACACAGGTCACTCTCCCTACTTCCAAAGTCAGAGAGATGAAAGCAGGAGGCACAGCATCTATTGTTCACCTCCTCCACCGTGGGCCCTTTTCATTGATACACCAAGTCATTTGAAAACCCTCACATCTCTCCTTCAAAGCAACACCCTTCCCTTTGCAGAAACTGTTCCCAAATGCAGAAACTGAGGCTCAAGGAACAGTATCTACACCTACTAACTACTAACTACACACCACACTGATAACATCCAAAGAGGGTTCCATTTTGAAGACAGTGTGTGAAACTGTGGGCTTAAAAAAAAAAACACTAAATATCCTTGAACTGTCTTTCACAGTAAATATTCGGAGGCAGCTATGACTTTAATCAAAAGGAGGATAGTGATAGAAATGGAGTACAAATGTATACTGACTCACTAATCAGTAACAGAGAAGAGGGGTTCTTAGAAAAATGGGGAGGGAGATTAAGAACAAAACTGTACCTCCCGTATGCTTGCTAATTTTCGAGAAGGAAACTTGCTCTTTTGGCACCAACCCCACACACACCACGTGGTATTGCCTCAAGGGCAGTGGGCAGTCACGAACTGGAGCACAGACCAGGGGGCATCTTGGGCACTCATCCTCTGGGTGCTCTCGCGAGAACTAGTCAAGACAGTGTAGTCTAGGATGGGCCGTGTCAGGCCTGCATGCCTGTCTCCTGGGTGTGAAAAGTCTTCCTGCCATCAGGAGACTCAATGGCCTGACCTCAGAAGGCACCCAGGGAGACTAGGGTGTGAGATTTCAGAAAGAGGTGCTGTGGGCCCCAGCCTAGGCCAGCCAAGACAGAACAAAAAAGTCAATCGCCACAGTCAGAGAGTGAGTGAGCAAGTGAGGGCTGACAACCTCTGTGGAGAAGAGCAAAGCAGACTTTCAGAGCAGTCACATCACTGCCACCACCACCCAAATCCTCTGAGAGCACCCCCAACACTCGTGTTTTCAAAGAACCTGGCCAGCCCAAATTGGGTCATGCACTGAAACCCAAAGGGAAACTCAGCAGACCCCAGCTCCCATGCAGTCAGCCTGAAGATAACGCTGACTCTCCGAGGGGACAGGTGGCTTCGGAAATCTGCCCGAGATACTTGGAATCCCAGTTACCCTGAGCCATCTGCTTTCTAAAAACAACAGGGTTTGAAGGAGGCTGTGAAAGCCACCAAGTTATGTGGGGTACTGCTCTGTCTTCCCCAGCTAGTCTGTGTCAGTGTCAGTTCTGGGACTTATGGACAATCCAGTAGGGCAGAGGGAGGAAGCTGAGCAGTTTGTTGTGCTATGAGCTTCTGCTACAGCAATGACTTCATTCATTTGGCCGTGACCCACGGTAAGAAATACGTTTTACATCATAACCCAGCACACACCCATATATACATATCTCTGAAAACCAGTTGTTCTTTGAATGAGATAACTTACCTTTACTACATGTTGTGATGCACATTATTTTCTATGCTATTTTTTTAATGTTCGTTGGAATCCAGTAAATTTATTTCACATCTTAATAAAGGGTCATGACATGTAGTTTTGAATAACCCCAGCTCTGCCACCTACCAGCTGTGTGACCTGGAGCAAGTTACTTAACCTCTCTGTGCCTCCGTTTCCTCATCTGTGAAGAGGGTATAATAGTAATACTTACCTCAGAGAGCTGTTAGGCAGATTGAGGAAATATTTGAAAGTCTCCTTTAAAGTGCTTAACAAACAGTACTCCACTCCAAATTCCCACTGAGAGAAACTGAGGCTCTGAAGAGGAAAGCAACTTGCCCAGCATTGCCCAGCTGGTAAGACACATCACCCAGCCCGGCACAGCAGTTGAGAACTGGGGCACCAGAGCAGGAGCACCCAGCTCAGATTCTGGCTGTGCTGCTTTCATAACACGTGGCCTCAGGCCCACATCCTCGACCATGATGCCCTATCAGTTTTCCGTGGAATAAAAGAGGATCACTTTCACACTAAAATCCTCACTCCAGACAACTAAGATGACCCCTGGCCCATCCTGTTTCGACTTTGATTGTTCTGATTTCCCAACTGCCAACTCAGATAGCAAGTTGGGTCCCCATCCATTCAGCTACAGGTACACCTGAAAATCATTGAGGGCTTACTGTGCATCAGCCCAGGGCCAGACTCTGGAGACACAATGGTGAGCAAACCCGACTAGGAAGCTTACAATTTAGCGTGCAGGAAGACATCAAAAAAAGATACTCACACTCATTCTTTCAACAAACATTTATTGAGCACCTGTTAAGTGCCAGGCACCGTGGCAGGCCCTGTGGGAATACAGTGGTGAACAAAAGCAGACCATGTCCCTACCCCTCACGGAGCTTACAGTCTAGCAGGGCAGAGAGGGTCATCCGATAATCCCCTAATGAAGGTCTAACTACAAACTGAGGTCAGGGCCTTCAGAAAAGGAAAGAATGCCCTAGAACAAGGGGCCTTGGCCCAGACTACAGGGTCAGGGAGGGCTTAAGATGCTTAGAAGGAAAATGAGCAATGGAGGGGTCAGGGAGCGAGGGGCTGCTGAGGACTCTATGGAGGAGGTGATGGAGTCAATCTCGAACAAGGGGAGTTTGAGGCATCTTTGAGACATCAGCCAAGTAGAGATACTGAGTTTGTATGTATGAGGCTGAAGGAAAGAGTAGGGAGAAAGAGAAGAACCAGAGAGTTCAAAGGAAAAGCAGCAGAGGATGGTCCCAAGGCAAGGTAAGAAAGTGTTTTAAATAGGAGTGCTCAACCACTTCAAGAACTCCAAAAAACCACCTATGGAATCTGGCAGATGCAGAGGCAGAAGTGAGTGGAGAAGACAAGTGTAGGCAACTCTTTAGAGGGGGGTCGACAGTGAAGGGTAGAAGGGTGATTGGGTGCTGGCCAGGAGCAGTGGGGACAGAGGTGGGGTCAAAGCACAGATTTCTAAGATAGCAGAGACACTGGCATGTATAAAGGCCAATAGAGAGGCTCAAGCGAGGAGGGCAGTGAAAAGCTGCCAGGAGAGAAAGGGTAACTGATTATGTCAGGTTCTGGAGCAAATGGCAGAAAAATGGAACCCAGGGCACAAATGGGGAGACTGGCCTGAGGGAGGAAAAGGACCTCCCTCCTCCCCTATAACACAAAGGAGGGAAATCAGTTTGCAGGCTTGGGGGCTACAAGTTGTGGGGAGTTCCATTCTTATAGTTTCTACTTGTTTTTTTGAAGCAGGAAGTCTGAAGGTAAAGAACATTTGAAAGAGTCACCTCAGGGACGAGACAAGAGTGGATCAGAATAAAACAGTAGGACTGCCAGGCAGGGTGGAAAATGACCCTGGATTTGTGGCAATGCTCATCTCCTCTGCTCTATGACATTCTCTAACAGGGCTTGCCCGCTTGGCTGGTCAGTTGCTATAAAAAGACCCGGGCCTGAGGTGGTTGGGATGGACAGGCTTCCAGGAGGAAGCACTCTTAGAACTGAAGGATCAAAATGAGACTGCAGTGGGAACCGCACCAACATTCCTGATGAGGGAAACAGCATGGACAAAGGCCCTGAGGCAGGAAGGGGGAAAGCACCTTGGAAAGACCACAGTGACAGAAGCTCAGAAGGCAGAGGATGGCATGAAGTGAGACTAGATGCCCTGGAGGCCAGACTGGGGGAGAGGTCATGGGGTGCTCAAAAGCCATGCTGCAACTTTCTTGGTCTTTATTTTTAAAAGGAATAGGACACCTCCCAAGGGTGTTAAGCCAAGGCAGACCTGGAGGGCTCTCCTCCCCACACCAGCCCTGGGATTTTGGACTCTGGGAGCCTCGGTTTGCTCATCCAGAAAAGAGGGATCGAAACCATCTATCTCACAGGGAATGTTGAAAGGATTAGATGAGACTGTACACGCAAATACTCCGCAGGGTCTCTGCCAGGTCTTGTACAACAAACCCTCCATCCCTGCCCCTCCCACCCGGTTCCACCACCGGCCCTTTGACATGTTAGCGCCAGTCTGCAGCTTTGGCCCTGTTTGAACCTAGCACTGTGCCCAGCACATGGTAGGCCCTCAATAAATGCTTGTTGATGGATCAGCTCTAAGCCTAAGGGTTATCAAAAGCCTGGGCCAGCAACTCGAGGAATGCAGCCATTTCAGTTTCTGAGCTGTATCCCGAGGGCTAGCACAGACTTCTCCCGTGTCCCCACGTGACGTGGCTGTGCTGGTGCACAGTGGACCTGCAGGCAACACTTCCTGAATGGGAAGCCCTCTACAACAGGGCTCCCGCAGGCTGAGGCTATCCCCTAAGATCCTCTACCACCTCCCAGAAGGGCTGGGTCGCAGGCAGCGGCTGTTCTCCAACAGCACTCCAAGTCACCGGCAGCACGCAGGTTTTAAAACAATAATAAGTTGAAATGTACTCGCCAAGAAAGCCACCGACCTACAAAGAAAATCTTATCGCTGATCTTGCAATGAGCACCGACCTCCCCTTTGCAAGAGCTGAGATCAAGATAAAGAAGCTATCGAAAAGCCATCTGCCCACTTAAAATAATATCATAAGTCATGTTAGGAACCACAGACCTGGGGCCAGATACCAAAACAATTGTCTGAACGGGCTGCTTCAATTTCTCCTTAAAACCACCCATGTATGTTAAAAGAAAAACACCCTCCCACCCACCTTGGCCCTGCAAGCTTTTGATTTCTCTGTTCCCTTCCTTTCACACTCTAAAATGACCAAACTCTGTTACCCAAACTGACACGTCTTACAGACAAGGCTCCCACGACAGCCAGCTGGAATGACGACTCAGGAAAAGTGACAGAAATTAAGGCGAGGGGCACTGGAATGGCTGGATATCTTGATCTGGGTGATGGTTTCACAAGGGCATACATATGTAAAAATCTATTGAGCTTCACACTTAAGATCAATAAAGGAAAAAAAAAAGCTAGAAGGAAAGCAAGACATGCTAGGAACATGGGAACACCTGGAGCGAAATGCAGAATTTGCCCTGAATCCTATCAGGCCTTCAAGAGGAACAGTAGTTTTTAAAAAACGTCCCTACTGTCTCCTCCCTGGTCCTATCACTCACTAGCTGAGTGTACTTGAACAAGCTGGCTCACTTCTCTGAGCTACCTCAGTTTCCCCCTCTATTAAATGGGCATAACCATAGCACCTACACCACACAGCATGCACAGTGGGACTCAGGAGAGAACAAACTTGAAGCTCTCAACACAGAGATCAGTAAATGTTGGCCACTGTTAATCTTTCAAAGCTAACACCATGCTTCAGTTACCTTGCCCATGCTTGCTGCGTCCAATCCAAGCACACAAATTGACTGTCGTTCCCCTTTAGCAGATGAGAAAACGGAGGCTCACAGATGAAGAAACTGAGGCAAGGCTACACAGCTGGTGATGGACAGAGCAGAGTTTGGGAGGGGAATCCAAGGAACTATCTGTGATTCCCTAAGCATTAATACTGACACCTATACGGCACTACTAAGAGCCAGGCTTGGTTCTGAGTGCTCTTACTCATCTCCTGTGAAGTAGCTGCAATAATTCTGCTTTACAGATGAGGGTACTGAGGCACAGTGCGGTTAAATGAGTTGGCCAAGATCATAAGGCTGACAGATGACAGGACTGGGATTTGAACCCAGGCACTGATGTCAGAATCCACACTCTTACGCCTGTAAGGAAAGCCATGCTGCCTACCCTGCTCAGATAGTCTCAGGTTACTGTTACCAACACAGGTTGGTAAGTAGGTACTTGTCTGCTTGCTCACTTACCCAGGCACATCTGCCCACAAGCCCCAAGCTAGACCCTTCTGAACCACTCACAGCCTAAGGCCCTTCCAGGATCACAAACATCTTGCTGCAGCCAGAGGCTTCTGATCAAGCATATACAAGGTCCAAACAGCATTTTCCCATTCCCATTTCCAGTCCTCCCAGGAGCAGGGAAATGTATGCATTTCCCACATGTGCTTGGAGAATCTACTTATCCCAGGTTAGACTTAGGTGATTCCCCCCAAAATCAGGCCTAGCTGCTACTCTTGAAGAACTCATGGCTTGATAGGGAAAACCCAGGAGGATCTTGTATCAGGGGCTTCTGGGGTTAAGTGGTTCCTTCTCCAAAGCCCTGGTCACAGGTGGTACAGCAAAAACAAAGGTAAAGAGCTTCCAGTCCAGGCCCATCTGGTTCTGCCTCTGCCAGAGCCACTGCTTCTTGTGAGAGCAGGGGCTCAGCCCCTCAACTCCACAGGAGATATCAGACCAAATTAGAGCAAAACAGTAAAGAGACTGCACAGGCTTCAAGGTCAGACATGGCCAAACTGGAAAAGCCAGGAGCCATCACTTCCTCAACCAGTTTCTCCCTCTAGAACTCTGGCTTCCTGCTCCATCAAATGGGGATCAGATTCCCTGCCTCCCACTGGTAAGGACCTTGGTCCACACTACCATATCACTGCAGTTCTCTCCGCTCCAGCACACTACCCTTCGTTCACACCAGATTCAGTCCCACCTCAGGACCTTTGCACTTGCTGTTCTCTCTCCCTAGAACACCTCTGCTCCCATTATGTGTGCAAAACTATTCCTCTTTATCATTCAAGGCTCAGTTTACACAGTACCTCCTCAGAAAGTCCTCCTTGTTCCCTTTTCTACAAACTCTCTCCCTCCCCATATCTGTGCATAACTCTTATCAGCATCCAGGACTCACTTTCTCAAAGGCCTTCCCCAAACACCCTACCTAAAGCAGCTATTCCCTCCCAAACTGTCCCCTTACTCTATTTTACTTTCCTCTCAGCAGCTAAACTTATTCGTCTGTATCTTATCCACCTGCTGGTTTTTTCAAACTGTCTCTCATAAAAGCCTGTATGCTCCCTGAGGGCAGGTAAGATGTCTGTCTTGTTCAGGGCTTTACAGTGCAATTCAATAAATGAATGAAACCCCAGTAATTAAAACACAGCCTAGCACATGTTCGGTCTCCATTACTCTTTGACCGACTGACTGAATGCGCCCTCCTCCCTGTCCTGGAGAGCAGGCCTCAGGGGCTCCTGGGTCGGAATGCTTGTCCTCCATCCTAAACACAGCACTGCGTTGGCGGAGGTGGCGCTGGCAGACATTACCTGCGCCTCACCGGCTTCATGCAGCTCTTCAGCTGCCTGGCCTCAGCCTCCACGGGACCCTGGCACTCGGGCTGTGGCTCCAGCTGCTGCAGCTGCTGCTGCTGGGGCAGCCCTTCGGCATCAGTGGGTGTGGGAGCGGGTGCAATCCGGAGCAGGACTGTGTAGTTGCGGCCGTGGTTGTTGGCCCAGAAAGTGCCCTCGGGGGTCTCATAGCGCACCACGAAGTCCAGGCGCGCCCCATCGCCCGCACCCTCAGCAAAGGGCAGCTGGAAGGCAAAGCGGTCGGTGCGGCCGCCGTCGTCGGGCGAGGAGGCGGGCGCCTGGCCGGGGCCCAAGCCAAGGCCCAGATCCAGGATGGGATCTCCTGCTCCTGGTCCTCCCGCTCCTGCCCCCGGCGGGCTGCGCGGGACGTAGCGCGCTGGGTGGTCGCAGAAGGAAGCCCAGCCGTCGTGTGAGGCCCGCACGTGCACCGCCTTCTCAAAGGAGCGGTTCAGCACGCGGACCAACCCGCGCAGCACCGGCGGGCGCCCCCCAGGCACCCACACCCCGGCACCCCCGGGGACCGCTCCGGGAGGCGGCAGCAGTGCCTCCAGCTCCACCATGACGCGCCCCAAGCGCTCCAGACGGCCCGGCGCGGGCGGCAGCGAAAATGTGGGCACCAGGTAAAACCCCCCGCCAGCGGGAACGGGGCACAGCGGCGAGGGCTCGGGGCAAGCCTCCTCTTCCTCCTCCCCTTCATCCCCATCCTCGCCATCGTCGTCCTCGTCAGCCCCGCCGCCGACGCCATCTTGCCCGGCCGCCACCGCCATCTTGCCCGCCCCGGGCCCGCCCCACGGCCGGTAGCGGCGCAGCTGCGCCAGCGGCAGCCCCAGGGCCTCGTCGGCGAACAGCACCCTCCGCGGGGCCACCGCTGCCTCGACTGAGGTACGGGGCTCGCCCGCGGCCGGCGAGGGGGGCGCGGGATGCCGCAGCGGGGGCTCCACAGGGGCCGTGCGCGCCATACCGGCGGCGGCGGCGGCGGCGGCACCGACGGCACCGGCAGCGGGACCGGCGGGGGCAGGGCCTGAAGGGGCGG
This sequence comes from Delphinus delphis, assembly GCF_949987515.2. Classification (NCBI taxonomy): domain Eukaryota; kingdom Metazoa; phylum Chordata; class Mammalia; order Artiodactyla; family Delphinidae; genus Delphinus; species Delphinus delphis. Next base: position 84,876,885 of record NC_082704.1, read on the forward strand.
GCAGCCAATGGGAAGGCCAGCGCCGGGGGGAGGGGGATACGACTCACGGGGGGGGGGTCGTAGGCGGCGAGACGACAGGTATAGCGGAGAGCCAATGGGGAGCCGCGCACGCGTGACGTAGACGGTGAAGCGAGTGCAGGGGAAGCACGCAGCCAATGGGGATACCCGAGAGTGGGCGGTGTAGGAGGCGGGATGATCGGGGATCAATGGGGATGCGTGAATGGGGGGGTGCGAGGTCCGGGATGAAGAGACCAGAAGTAGGACAGCTAACGGGGAAGTGTGAGCGGGAGCGGCGTGGGAGCGGCAGGGAAAACGGAATGGCTACAGGCGATGGGGGCAGCAGGGAGCGAACGGAGAGGCCGGAACAGTAGGAGATCCATGGGTTGCGTAGGTAGTGGGACGGAAGGTAGAGACAGCGAACAGCCAATGGGGAGCCGTGCAGCGGTGACGTAGAGGAGGGATGACGATAATGGCTGCAGCGAGCCAATGGAGAGTCTTGTGAGTGTGCACTACGCCTTCAAGGGGCGGTGCCAGGGCGGAACTCGCCAATACGGAGACCAAAAGGTGACCAAGAGGCGGTATGTGAGCGGCCTCGGAGGCGGGACTGGAGGGGAATAGCCAATGGGGTGGGTGATGAAGGCGAGAGCGAGGAAGAGAGGTAGCAGATAGCCAATGGGGGAGTCAGAGTGAAGGCAGTTGAGACCTCAAGGGGCAGTGCAAGAACGGGATGAACCAATGCTGAAGCTAGAAAGTGTATCGGGACAGAAAGACCCGGAGGTGGGACGGGAAAGAGCAGAGCCAACGGGGATGTTGTAGCTGGTGTGAAGGAGGGGATGAACAGCCAATAAGGAGGCTAGAGGAGAGGAAGGTTCGTAGGCCGTCTGAGCTGTAGAGTGGTCGGGCCTCTGAACCGTAGAGTGCAGGCAGCCCTTAGAAAGAATATGCCTCTCATGGATGGATTTACCTTCTCCTTAACCCTCCGTGACTCCCTATTGCCCCAGGGCTATGAATGCCCAGAGCCCCTGAAGACCTAGACTGCATCCTAGTGTGAGATCTGAGAAAGCAAAACGGACTCTTCTGTTGCAGTTAGTGGGTCTGCCCAACCCAGCTCCGAGCCTTTGCTTGAGCGGTGCCACCAGCCGAGAATGCCCCTGATTATCACCCTCAGTGTTCTCCAGGACTTGGCACCATTGTTGAATGAATGGCCAAATGAAAGGTTGAGTTTTCGGGGAAGATGAGCTTTTTCTAACTCCAGCTCAGAAAACACTGAGCGTGACTATGCAGCCAGGAGTTGGTCGGGCATGTTGGCAGATATTGACTAACGTAATCACAAATCAAAGCCCTGTCTTTCTTGCGGGACTGAAGCTCCACACCCCACAGTGGCCTCACCTCCCTTCTTTCTGTCCCCGGTCTCTGCTCCTACTGTTCCCTCTACCAGGAGTGCTGCTCCTTCTTCCTCATCTAGTGGACTCCTTTCATTCCCCTTTCACTCTTCCTTTGAGATCCCGCCTTCCGTGGGAACAGAATTGTAGCTTATGTCCACTGAACATGGCCATTCATACATTCCCCCTTCATCCTGGGAGGATTTTCTGAACACCTACTGTATGCAGGGTTCTGACTCACAGCATCCCTAGGAGGGAGGCAGTTCCACCGGCGGGCTCCCCTCCTCAGGTCTCAGTGTCCAGGATGGGGTTATGGGCCAGGAGCCAATCAGTATGTTTAGTTGCAAATAACAGGGAAAACCCCACAAAATAATATGGGCTTAAACAAGATAGAACTTTTTTTTCCTCACCTAAAAGTTCAAGCTGTTAAGTAGTCCAGGGACTCCTTCCTGCCCACAGAGTTAGGGTGTTGTCTGTGTCCCGGTGTGGCCCCAAGACTCTCATCCTTCAACAAATCCTGTCAGCTCTCCATTCGATATATTTCCCGAATATACCCTCTCCCCACCCCCTCCACTGCCAACGCCATCTTCAGTCGCTGATGATGTAGCGACTGCAGTAGCCTCCCTCATCATTGCAGTAGCCTCCCTCTCACTGATCCCTCTGCTTCCATCCTCACTCCTAAAGTCCATTCTACACTCAGCAATCAGAGGGATCCTGTTAAGTCCTAAGACAGTTCACATCTCTCCTCTACTCACAACCTTCCCATGGCCTCCTACTCACTCAGAGTAAAAGCCAAAGTCCTGACCATGGGCTACAAGGTCCTGCATGGTTTAACGGCCCCCCTAGTCCCCTCTCTTACCTCACCTCCTACTCCTCTTCCTCTCACTCACACCATTCTAACCACACTCTTACCTCCTTAGTAGACCTTGAGCAAATCGGACACACTCCCACCTCAGGACCTTTGCGCTGGCTGTTTCCTCTGGAATTACTCAGATATCTACATGGCTCCCTTCCTCACCTCCTTCAAGTCTTTGTCAAAGGCCCACTTCTCTGGGGACTTTCACCAACCTCTCTATTTAATCCTGTCCACTCTCCCCCGGAAGCCTCCCATGTGAGAGGATATAGTCCAGTGCAGAGAGGAGATGGGGACCTCTGCCCACCTGACCCCTCGGCCCTCATTCTGCAAGGGTCCTGGCTCTCAGCAGCAGCAGCATCACCCGTCACTCAGCTTTCCTCCTTCTTTTCTGGCACTCCTCTCATGGAGCAAGTGACAGTAAGGGAGAGATGGTTTGGGGAGGATGTAGCCCACACCTCGGACCCTGAAAGAGAAAACCAGCCCCCTCTCTCAGGAGGGAACAGGTCCTGAGGCAGGGAATGGGGCCTCGGCTTCTAGAACTGACCTGGTTTATAGTTACATGGGACATGTAGGGAATGTTCAGAACCAAGTCGACAGGGAGCAAGGGGTCATTAATTAACCTTAGGGACATCCCTAAAGTTGGACTCCCTCCTGATGAGCACGCGCCTCACCCCCTCTCTTGCCCCCAACCACATGCCATATCTTTTAAGCCCCTGCTGTATGCAGGGTCCCTGCAGGCCTTCAACCTGAGACCTCACCTCACTTGGTGCCTCCCCTGCCTGCCTGGCACACACAGGCCATCTTTGGGTCTCAGACATGTCCCACCAACTCAGAAGCCTCAACCAGTGAAAGTTTTGTTTTGAACTAATGGTAGGGAGGGTTGGGTTCTTTTTTTTTTTATTGCTGTTGGCTGATTTTTTTTAGGTTTTTTTTTTTTCTATTCACCTATTTTTTTTTCTCTTGTCTTCACAAAGCCAGGCCACCAGCCCCCTCTGGGCTTTTCCAGAAAGGTGAGTCTGAGTTGAGGAAAGAGGCTCTCCTTCTTTTGAGGATTTGGGAGATGGTGGGAGGAAAAGAAGCAAAGGGGTAAAGGGGGGGGTCTTGGCCAGTAGGTTTATACCATGTGAATAAAAATCTGTTTCCAATTTCTCTTTCCCAGGCCTGAAGCCAGTCTTGCAGACGGGTTGGAGTGGACATTGGATGACAGAACTCTGGGTCATGCAGGGCACTGGAGAGCCAAGGGCAGGGAGTCTCAGCCACAGCCTGTCAGGAGAAGCCCCTGGGGGCTGGTCTCCCCTGTTGACCATTGGTTGGAGGGGGTGCCTGCGGAGGTGAGGAAATGCAGCCGCCAAGTCTTGGACAACCTGAAACCTTCAAGCCCCCAGAAGAATCTCCAAATCTCAGAACCTCCCTATCATTGCAGCCTAGAATTTAAAACCTGAGACCGTTGTGCTCAAGGAAACCTGGCGGTTTCAAAGCCCAGCACCAATGGAACGCAGGGCCCCTATCCTCCAGCTCTGTGATATTGGGCAAGTTGCCCGACTACTTCGTGCCTCCGTTTTCCCCATCTGTATAACGGCCATGACGACAAGATGGAAATCCAAGGGCTGTGGTGAGGATTGAACACGATAATTGTGAAAAGTGTTCGGCGGTGCATCTGGCACATGGAAAATCTGAGAAATTGTCGGCTACGGGGATGATGGTGGATATTTAGAATCCTAAATCCTTGGAAACTGGGACTTTTCGAAGTAGAAAATCGCAAAGGCTGAGGGCCTCAGAAGCATCGGGCCATGGTGTCCCTGACCATGAGAAGGTTGGGGTCCCAACGAGCCTCTCTAGGCTTTGTGAGGATGGATTCATTAATACTGGGGCCTGGTTGGGACCTTCCCCTCTGGGTCAGAGCTCTCAGGCCCTAAGATGTAATGAGGCAAGACTTTTCTCCCTTTCCTCGCTCAGTGATGTTCAGTGGATTCTGGGAGCCAATGATTCTCAGACTCTTGGATTCTGTGAATTGTCGGGGGTAGGGAGGGACTCCCTGATTTTTTCTCCATGAAGTAATTTCCATGCCTCTCACCCTCTGTGAGAAGATGGGTTGCAAGAGTATCCGGAGCTCCCACCCCTGGGCAGTAAGACCGTGATGACCGTATCAATTCCACTTAAGGGGAAACTGAGGCCTGGACCAGAGCAAGGCCTCTGGAAACGCAGCCCTATTCCATTTCTTTCCCTGGTGTTTCCCATCCACATGTAGCATCTCAGTTCCTTTCTTCCTTTCCCCAGAGACCCTCAAATATCCCCTCACTCACAGAGTGGCATCTCTCCCTGCCTGGGATGTCCCTGTGATTTGAGTTCTTTTCCCTTTTTTTCTAACTCTACACACTTTTGTTTTAAAAACTGTAGTTTCTCATGAGCCCTGTTATCTCATTGATACCTCTCACCTCTGTAGTGAGGGGAAGAAATCATATTTTCAGATGACTCGTAAAGGGCAAACAAAAAACCCAAAATTTCAAAATTTCCGTTTAAGTCTCATAATCAAGAAGAGGAGAAACAGAGCGAGCGAGTGAGAGAGAGAGCGAGAGAGAAAAAACTATGAGAACCCCCCCCACCCCGTGATTATCAGCGTACACACTCATCGAAAAAAAAAATTGGATTATTAGAAGAGAGAGGTCTGTGGCTTCCACACCGTGGTTTTTCTTCTCGGTATAAAAGCAAAGTTGTTTTTGATATGTGACAGTTTCCCACAAGCCAGGCTGATCCTTTTCTGTCAGTCCACTTCACCAAGGTGAGTGTCCCCGCTCTCCCCCACCAGATGCGGGTCCAGCGGAAGAGACGACAGTGAGGTAGGCACTGGGTTGGAGGGTAGTCAGGGGCCCTCGGGGACCAGCAAGACACACGCAGCAGCTCCTGTGATCCTGGTCAGGTAAGGTATTTTTTACAGTAATAATACTAATAACAAACGCCAGAGGACTGATAGATCAAGTACTTAATCAGTGCTGAGGCAGAGGCAAAGATAAATAAATGGATCGATGTGTGGACGGGTAGGATTTTTTAAATATATCAGCTGCCAGTCTTTATGAATCTCAGAGCTTTGAACAACTTGAAACACTGTCCAGGTGTAACTGGAAATATCAGCGACGTCTCTGACATACCTTTGGCTCTTCTCTCTCGATATCTCCCGTCCCTCTCTGTCTCACTCTTTTCGTGATTCTCTGCCCCTCTCTTTCTGTTTCCCTGGCACGCAGACTCTCCACCCCTCTGTCTTTCTCTGGCTCTGACCATCTCCCCTGTCGCTGTCTCCTCCAACTTGACCACACTCCATTTATCTCCTTTCCTCCGTCTCTCCCGCCGCCTTTCCTGCTCACTCGTCTTGCCTTCCCCCTCCCTGCCTCTCCCCCTCTACCCCCAGCCTCCAGCACAGAGCTTTGTACAGTTGGCGCTTAATAACAGTGTGTTGAGTAATGTCGAGGAGGACATTTACATTTTACAAGAATGAGCATCAATTCTGTTTGCCCCAATCGAAAGAGGATTGTGGGCTGTCGGGTTGGGCTGAGCACTTAACTTGAACTTGCGCTTGCACCGCATGAGGAGACCCTCCAGGGGGGCACTTCACGCAATTGTCAACCATGGTTTAGCTGTGGGATTCTACCCTCAGGACCTCGTGTTGTGGGGGGAGGGCCAGGATCCATGTCCAGGAACAGAGCAGGCCATTCAGGTCTGGGGTGACCTCGTCTCTGCAGGCTTAGCAAGTGCTCACTGAGTGTTAACTGTTAGTATTTTTTAACCAAATTAGAATCATGCTATCTAGCTATCTATTGCTTTTGTTTCTGCTTTATTCAATGAATAGGAGCATTTTTGTAGGTCACTGAAAAATGTTTCAACGTATGATCTTTCATAACTGTTCAGACTGTCCTCACATTGGTATGAACCACGACTGGTTCGACCAAGTGCTGATTTTTGGACATTCGGGTTGTTTCTAGTTTTTTCGCATAATCATCCCGTATTAGTTCCTCGGATTCCTACAAATCGAGTGGCTAGGGCAAAGCGTTAGTGCATTTTTAAGGTTTCTGACCCTCTCTGCAAATTGTTCTTCCAAAAGGTTGTCCTGTTTTATGTTCCCTCTACTCAAGCTAACCGTGGGTGGGTATTGTCATTTTTTAATCCTTTCTCAACATAACAGGTAAGAAAAATATTACCATGTTGTTGAAATTTGCATCTTTCGATAACTTACACTGTTTGTTGACCATATGTGCTTTTTTTTTTTTTTCAGTTGTCTGGTCAAGTCCTTAGTCCTAATAGGGTGTTCATCGTTTTTATTTATTGATTTGTCACAGCTCTTTATATAAAAGGATATTAGCCTTCCATCAGCCGTACATATATAGCAAATATTTTCTCTCAATTCATCATTTACTGAAGTTGTTTTGCTATTTGTTCATGCTGTTTTGTGATGCTTATGATGTTTTTATATTGTCAACAAGGTTAGTCTTTTCTTCTGCGGTTACTGTCTCTGGTTTTGTGCTTAGAAAGTCCTTTCCCACTTGAAAATGAGATAAATGTTCACCTGTGTTGGCTTTTATTCTCTTTTATGGCTTCATTTTTTCCACTTACTGTAGAGGTTAAGAGTGTGGGTACTGGAGCCAGACTGTCTGGGACAAACCCAGCCTCAGCTCAAGCAATTCGTGTGATTTTTAGCCAGGCATTTAACTTCTCGATACCTCCATTTCCTCATAGGTACTGTGATGGTTATAATAGTACTGACCTCAAAGGTTGGTTGTAAGGATTAAATCTCTCAACCTTGTTAGATGCTTAGCCTAGGGCCTGGCATACAATAAACCCAAGATCCATATAAGATTATTATTTATCTCTTTAATGGATCTGGAATTTATTTTAGGGTACATGATGAGGGTGACATTTCAAACTGGGCAGGAAGGGGTTGGTGGAAAAATGGACTGGTTAGTCATTAGCTTTATTTTCCCCTTAATTATCCCAGAACCATTTGTTAAACAATCTATTCTCCAGCGTCCCCTGGTTTGAAATGCCGTGTTCATCACAGACTCCATTCCCTCTAGACATTGGTCTGTATTTGAGCTTTTCCATTCTGTTCTGTTCCTCGGTGTCTGTTCTGGTGCCAGGGCCACAGCGCTTTGCTGATTGTTGCTCTGCAATACAATATAGCACCCGGCCGAAGGCCCTGGCATCTTGCCCTTTGTTATTCCTCATTATTTTGGAATAACGAAGGATCAGCTCCTCCAGCCAGAGACCAACAACTGTTCTTATTTGGAGCATCTCTCTCTCTCTCTCTCTCTCTCTCTCTCTCTTTGTCTCTCCCCATCTCCCTGTGTTGTTTCTGTCTCTCTTGTTCTCTCTTTGACTTTCTGCTCCTATGGGTTCCTTCCCCCTCCTCACTGTCTCTCCTTCTCTCGGTGTCTCTCACTATCTCTCTTGTTCTCTTTGTTTCTCTCTCTGTGTGTCTATCTCTGTCCCACCTCATGTCTCTCCCATCTCTCTCTGTAGCTCTTCTTCTCTGTGTCTCTCTGTTTGCCTATGTCTGTTTGTCTATCTCTGTTTCTGTCTCTCAGCCAGTCCCCTGGGTAGAACGGCAGTTATCGAATCAAAGCCCTACAGACACCTAACGGCTCACTCAGACACAGAGCACAAGGCCCCTGGCCCTCATCCGCTCCACACCTCTCCCCTTCCCAGAGTACAGAGGGGCAAATTGAGGCTGGGAGATGGGCGGGAGGGCCTCTCTGAAGGCCTCACAGAGATGCAGTGGTAGAGTTGAGACCCAAGCTCAGATCTCAGGACTCTCAGTGGGGCCCTGGCTCTGTGTCTCTCCCCCACAATGGGCCTCAGTTTACCCCTCAGCACCCATGACAGGGGCAGGGGGACCCTGGGCTGTCTCCCAGCTGCTGCCGTTCCCCCTTCTACCCTCTCACAAGTTGGACCCTCATGGTCACAGTGTGGGGCTAGCCTCACAAGAGCTAGGCTGGGTGGGGTCCCAGGGCCCCATGGGTCAGGAGGCCTCATGGCCAGAGGGTGGTGATACTAGAGGGACATAAGTCAGTCGGTATATCTGTGGGTCTGGCTGTGGACAGAGCTCAGCCGTGTCCCCAGAGTTGGCACAGGTCCCTGGGATCCTCTATCCCACGGCTCCTCCAGAGAGCCTGGTGGTAGACTCTACCGGCAAAGGCCAGGGCTCTGACTGCTCCCACCATGAGGTCCTAGCTGAAGGTCTGCCAGCCTCAATGTCCCCTTCCTTCCCTCCCCATCTCTGGCAGAATGGCTGTGAGTCTGGGAGCGCCGTCCCAGAATGGACAGGGAGATGGAGGCCCTGCAGGGGTCCATCTACTGATCACCAACATTTTGTTAAGCATTTCATGTGCGTTAACTTTGGAAGATGGGTACAATTATTGTCCTGTTTTACATATGAGCCCAAGGAGAGTTACAGCTAGTTAGTTTCAGAGCCTGGCCCCAGGCTGGGTGAAGCAGAGGGGACGATTCTGACCCTCCTGCCTTCACAGAACTTAGGAGGAAGGCTTGCTGCAATTCCAGGCCTGGCAGGCGGGAGGCACTAGGAACTTCAGGAAGTTCCAGTGATTTTGGACACCAGGGACATAGGCCTTCACCTACTGAGAAGTTGGACCCATGGACCCCACAGAGTCTGTGGGTTTGAGATTCTGGGATCATTTGAATCTAAGAAATGATGTTCTACGATTCTGAGGTTCTAGAATAGTACCATTTGAAGACTCTGAGGGTCCCAGTCTCTGTGGGGTCTGCATGGCGCTCCCCAAGCATCAAACCTTGGGCCTCTCCATGGCCCAAAAAGGGCCGGGTCTACAGGGCCCAGGGCTTGTCATGGTGGCCAGACGGACGTCACTCACCACATCCGCCAGCACCCACATCACCCCACCTAGGCCTGGCCGGCTGCAGGACGGGACGGCCAATTCTCGGAACGAAACCCGTGGGGTAGGGTACCTGCCCCCTTCTCTTCCTCCTTGGTGCTGATGAAGCCCAGCGCATCCGGCCGCCATGACGTCAATGGCGGAAATATCTGGGGAAGTCGGGGGCTGTGACAACAAGGCCCAGATGCAGACCCCGATACGAAAACACAAACTATGTCCCAGAAACATCCTCCATGTGGCTTCTAAGAAATAGTCAGAAAAGGATGCCCCAACAGACAGTGCAGGAAGCCGGCTGCCCAATCTGGCCCTCCAGGTACCCCACCACGAGACAGACCATATCCACGGCCCCCTTCTGAGAATGTATCTATGCTGCCCTGAGTCAGGTTGTTGCAGATGTGTCTGAGGAGGCGATTTCTTATAGGCTCTGGCCAAGGGTCCAGGCAGCTTGAGAAGTGACCACAGGCTAGCCGTGTAGGCCAGGCCAGAGCGGTGGAAAACATCCACTCATTCACCAAAATCAGTATTGGTTCGCTCAGGTCTTCTGTGACAAAGTACCACAAACTAGGCGGCTTAAATAACAGAAATGTTTTGTCTCACAGTTCTGGAGGCCAGAAGTCCAAGATCAAGGTGTCAGCAGTGTTGATTCCTTGTAGGGCTACGAGGGAGAAATCTGTTCTCTCTCCTAGCTTCGGATGGTTTGCTGGCGCTCTGACATTCCTTGGCTTATACAAGCAACACCCTGATCTCCGCCTTCATGCACTCATTCAGGCCCTTGTTCTGAGCCTCCGTAGACCCAGGCTCCTGATTCTCACGCAGTAATGTTCTAAGGCCCCGAGAGAGTAAGGGTTTAAATACCTGGATTCACACCCCCACCTCCGTCAGCACCATAACTCTGGCAACCCCCATGAGCTGAAAGCAAAGAAAGAAAGGAGCAACTGCCCCCTCAGAGCCCTTCTTCTGCTCCCCAGGGCTGCTCTCGGCAGCTGTGTGCCCAACCCAGTGCTATGGGGCGGGGTGGGGAGACACACACATACACACACACACTTTCCGGAGAAAGAAGTAGAGATCTCAAGTCACCATGGGGCTGTGGGACACTGTACCTGGTTGTCCCCTTCAGTAAAATGGAAGTTGGGCTTGGCAGTCCCTTCCAGCTCTGGCTTCCTCTCGGATTGGTACTCTAGCATTCCGAGAAACCAAGGCCCTGCCCATCGGGGAGTGTAAGGTTCTGGAGCCATTCTGGAGGATTTTCTGGATAGGGCTTGGATAGGGGAAGAGAGGAAGAGCGGGCATTCCAGGCAGGTCGAATAGCATGAACAAAGGCTTGGAGGCAGGCCTGAAGAGCAGAGATTGGGATGAACTCCGGTGGGAGCCGAGTCGAGGAGCTCGCACAGGCCCCGGCTCAAGAGAGCCTGTCTCTCCTCCTCTCTGGCACCTGCCCTGCCAGCTCCATGCGGGGCGGGAGCCCAGAGATGATCTCAGATGGAGAGCTCCAGACTCCTGTACTCAGCTTCCACACGGCCTTGCCACTTGCATGTCTAACACCAGAGTCGTCATGTCCCTCCACACCTGGATCACCACCCCCAACCCTGCTCCCCCATCTCCCCCATCTCAGGTCATGTCAGCTCTGTCCTTCCAGCTGCTCAGCTAATACCCAGAAGTCACCTTGACCCTCCCTCTCTCACCCTCCGCATCCAAGCTGCCAGCAAATTCTCCTGACTCCACCTTCGAAACATTAACTCCGAACCCACCCACTTCTCACCATCTCCACTGTCATCATCCTGGTCTGGACTGTTGCTTGCCTGGACTATTATAGTAGCCTCCTCACTAGTCCCCCTACTTCTGCCCTCACCTTCCTAGAGTCTGCCCCCCTCACAGCAGCCAGAGGGATCTCTGGAGTCCATGCCCACCTTGCACTCCCAGATATGCCCGTCACTGGGGTAACATAATGCTCCCAGGAGAAAATCAGAAAGCAGCCCCCGTGGGATCAGCAAAGGTCGTGTGGCCTATACTGGGTTCAGGGAGGACAGGAGGGCTGAGGCTTGAAGAGCACCACTCAAGTGCTGAGACCTATCCTGGCTGAGGCCCCACAAACCACCCCAAATTCCCCACCACCCTCAGGGAGGACACCTCCCCAACAGGCCTGTGCCAGCGTGTACAGGCACGCTGTGTGCTGGCTCCGTGTATGTCTGCACGTGGCGTGTGCTTGGAGACACAGGCACACCCGTGCTCCTGACACCGAGTATATGTGTGCACACGCGCACACACGTGACCAGAGCTGGGGCCCCTTTGGGACACGCCCCAGCCAATGCCTGCTCTGACCAGAGGGGGTGTCCACATGGTTCAGATGGTTTAGCATTTCACACACACCCCAGCACGTTTGTAACTCCTTCCCCTTGTGTCCCCGCAGCCTGCCCTCGGACAAGGACCCAATGCCCAACCCCAGGCCAGCCAAGCCCTTGGCCCCTTCCTTGGTACTCAGCCCATCCCCAGGAGCCTTGCCCAGCTGGAGGGCTGCACCCAAGGCCTCAGACCAGCTGGGAGCCAAGGGCCCAGGGACAACCTTCCAGGGCCGGGACCTCCGAGGTGGGGCTCACGCCTCCTCTTCCTCCTTGAACCCCATGCCACCATCGCAGCTGCAGGTGAGGCCTAGGGCCCAGGATGGGGCAGGCAGGGTGGGGTACCTGGGCCTATAGGTGCCGACCTTTACTGTGGCACTGGGCGGGGGGCCCAGCTGGGGCACAGGAAGTGGTTTTCTGGGTCCCAGGCACGTCTGTGACTTATGCAGATGTCACGGGGCCAAGAAAGTCCCCACTTAGCAGGTCTCAGAGATTCGAGGCTCTCCGCAACCTCCCAATCCCTGTCTCAGGATAGGAGACCCTATCATGGTCCCACAGGCATAGCCATGTGTGTCTCCATCCCCCTGTGACAGAGGGCTTGGGGCCCAGGGAGGTGAGGTGACAGGATGGAGGCCAGCTCTGCCACTTATTAGCTGTTTGATCTTGAAAAAGTCACCCAATCTCCGTGAGCCTCAGTTTCCACATATGTAAAATGGGGTTGGTCATTCTGCCTAGTACGTGGGGTCGTTGGTGAGGAGTATACGGGTTAGACATGTAGAACAGTGAACATGAGGATGGCATCTCACCCGCCTGCCTTCCCCCAGCTGCCCACAGTGCCCCTCGTCATGGTGGCACCCTCTGGAGCACGGCTGGGTCCCTCGCCCCACTTGCAGGCACTCCTCCAGGACAGGCCACACTTTGTGCACCAGGTACCAACCCAGAACAGGCAGGGAGGAGGGAGCAGGCGGGAGAACTGGGGAGAGGACCTGGCTGAAATGGACCCCATGTGCCCCTAGCTCTCAACGGTGGATGCCCATGCCCGGACCCCTGTGCTGCAGGTGCGCCCACTGGACAGCCCAGCTATGATCAGCCTCCCGCCACCCACTGCTGCTACGGGGGTCTTCTCCCTCAAGGCCCGGCCCGGCCTGCCACCTGGTAACACTGTACCCCACAGCTCCACAGAAGCCCAGAGCCCCCAATCCTTGAACATAAGTGGTGTGGGCTGCTGACTTGCGGCCCTCAGGAGGCCAGAGGTGTCAGGTCTTATCATCTTGGAAACTCCAACCTCTAAAAATGTCAGGCTCAGAACCTTAAAGACACAGAGTGTCAAAATCACGGAACCACAGATCTTTGCAAAGTTAGTCGAAATGTCAGCGCTGTCTTTGAGCTGCTCCACCAGTAGCCTTGGAGATTAGGGACCACAGAGCCCCCTGGGAGTCTGGGCCTGCAAAGCTCAGGAGGGTGGGAAGCTCAAAATGAGAGGCTTTGTGGGCCGAGCTCCAGAGCCTGGCCCCCAGCCCCCAGAGGTGCCCTGTCCCCACCTGCAGGGATCAACGTGGCCAGCCTGGAATGGGTGTCCAGGGAGCCAGCACTGCTCTGCACCTTCCCAAGCCCCGGTGTGCCCAGGAAGGACAGGTCAGTGTGCAGGGCTGGGAAGGACCCTTGCCCTGCCATCCCCTCCTCTGACACACTTTGTCCCCCCAGCACCCTTTCAACCATGCCCCAGGGCTCCTACTCACTGCTAGCAAATGGTGTCTGCAAGTGGCCCGGATGTGAGAAGGTCTTCGAGGAGCCAGAGGACTTCCTCAAGTGAGTGGGTCAGGCCTGTTCCGGTCCAGGGGGGCCCCAGTTTGTGGGAGGAGGTCTGGGGTGCAGGTCTCAGCTCAGGCCTCATCCCGATAAGGGGTAACATGAAAGAGGCAAAAGCTGAGACTGCGAGTTCAGATCCTGGCTCCATCACTCACTGGCTCTGTGACCTTGGGCAAGTTACTTAGTTTCTTGGAGCCTCGGTTTCCTCATCTGTATAATGGGGGCATCATAACAGAGGTGTGTGCTATGATTTACCTCCATTTTACAGACAAAGAAACTGAGGCCAAAGAGGTTAAGTGTCTTGATCAAGATCACCCAGTTCCTGAGTAACAGCCAGCCTCCGGAATCCACACTCCTAACTGCTTTGCCCTGCTACCCCCCCCTCATGCCAACACACCAGCCTTTTATTGATTTTATTGACCCCCAAAGTCCCAGATCCTCACAATGGCTATCGCTGCCTCCTCTCAGCCCCATCTCTCTCTCTTTCTCACTCTCTCTCTCTCTCTCTCTCTCTCTCTCACACACACACACACACACACACACACACACCCCTTTTCCAACCATACCCAACTATCAGTGGCAATTCAGTGCATCCCGTCCTCTTCACAACCAGGCCTTCGCACAAGCTGTACTCTCCACCGGGAATGCCTTTCCCACTCTCAGCTCACTACCCTTCCATCATCATCTCCAGCACCCTGGACATACAGTAGATGCCAAGTAGCATATGTTGAAGGAATGACAGGTGTGAAAGGAAGACTGAGGTAGAAAGAGGGGAGGGAGGCTGAGGCTCTGAGGAGAGACCTTCCTCCCAGAAGGTCTGAGCCCTCCCCACTAGGAATGTTGAGCCGAGAAGCCAGGCTCGCCATGGTCACCCGCATGGACTCTTTCCGCTACCCAGGCACTGCCAGGCAGACCATCTCCTGGATGAGAAGGGCAGGGCACAGTGTCTCCTCCAGAGGGAGGTGGTGCAGTCTCTGGAGCAACAGGTGACATGGGGGGGGCGGGGGCAGGGGGGCGGTGGGTGAACCGTACGTCCACCCTGTGCCAGGATACAAGCTCACCCAGGATGGGGGCTGGCATGAAGGAAGGAAGGGGGCAGGGCACTCCCAGGGAAGACCACAGCCTACACAAAGACGTGGTGGAGAAAGATCAGGTTGAGGCCTCACTCTGTGCCTGTCCTCACAGCTGGTGCTGGAGAAGGAGAAGCTGGGTGCTATGCAAGCCCACCTGGCTGGGAAGATGGCCCCAACCAAGGCTCCATCCACGGTGAGCCACCCCAGGCCTACAGGTTGCACAGACTGCTGGGGAGCAGGGGAGAGAGAGGCCCTGCAGGGGGCGGGGGACCTATCCTTGCACCCAGGCCCTGGGATCTCTGGGCCCCTGTCCCCAGCTCCAAACATGCCCAGACCTAGGAATCTGTCCCTTTCTACCTACAAACCCTCTGACCTTAAGATCCCAAATCATGATCTTGAGTTTGCAAAGCAACAGCAAATCGCCAAACACTGAATGCAGACTGTGTGCCGCTGGCAAGACCAGCTATATAACTCACAGGGCCCAGTGCAAAATGAAATCACGGGGCTCAGATTTCAAAATGACGACCGCAGAACATTAAACAAAGTGCAGGGCCCCAAGACCTTCAGAGATCACATAGAAGCTGGCCCTGGGTGTCAGGCACTGTTTGTGAGCACTTTGGTGATGTTAACTTATTTAATCCCCATGATGCATGGTGAGGTAGGTATTACTATCATCCCCAATTCACAGATAAGGAAAATTGAGGCCAGGGAGGCTTAGGTGACTTTCCCAAGGTCGCAGTTGGGTAGCAGAGGAGCCCAATTCAACCCTAGCTCGTGGCCCTGGCACTGGTGTGCTACACACACTAGTGTCCGTACCCGCACTTTAATAAATATGGCTCGTGCTGCTTTGTGGGATTCTACATCAGAGTGGAATTGAGAAGAGGGTGCCCTTATTTTAAAAACACTTATTTAAAACTAAAGTGGCAAGTTTAAGCCTCTGGGTCACCAGCCTCTCCCTCTTCCCCCAGGCATCATCCGACAAGGGCTCCTGCTGTATCGTAGCCACTGGCACCCCGGGCACCACTGTCCCAGCCTGGCCGGGTCCCCAAGAGGCCCCTGAAGGCCTGTTTGCTGTGCGGAGGCACCTCTGGGGCAGCCATGCAAACAGCACGATCCCAGGTAAGGATGGTACGTGCCCTACGTGGTGCCCTCTGAGCCCCTCATCTCCCTGCCTGGTACTGGGCGGGGGACTGCTCTTCCCCACCACTGCCACCCAGCCTTTGGAAACTGGCAACTGCTCGTAAAAGCTTCCTCTCTGGATTTCCATGGCCTCCAAGCCCCCATTGTGGTCTCAGATGTCTAGTCCTAGCCCTGTCTCCCCTGAGGATTAGGGCTCACTCACTCTGTGCTTCAGCTACTCCATTTGGTCATCAGAAGGAAGAGAGCTAGCTTAGTAATTCCCAGGGACTCTCCCTCTCCCCACCAAGGAAAAGCAGGGTAACTCGCCCAAGCTCACCAATCCCCTACTGCCCGCAAAGTCTGGGCTGTGGGCTTAATAGCGATTAGGGCCTTCGAGTGCCATCCTGACTCCGCCATTTAACCAGTTACATGCATTTCATGGGGAAGTTACTTCATTTCTTTTAAGCCTTGGGGAGAATAAGCCCCATTTTGGTGGAAGCAGTGCAAAGGGGAAATGATATCATTTATGTCAAGTGCTTAGCAAACAGTGACTGGGATCCTGGAAAGCGGTATTCACGGTGGGATTTCAGGCATGCAGACTCGACAGCCGGTCGGTCGAGAGCAGAGGGTGGGAGAGGGAGCGAGGAGTTCCCTGACGGGGCCTGATCCCACCGTACCTCTGCCAGAGTTCTTCCACAACATGGACTACTTCAAGTTTCACAACATGCGGCCCCCTTTCACCTATGCCACCCTCATCCGCTGGGTAAGCAGAGTGCCGGGCTGAGGAGAAGGAAGAGAGGGCGGGGTGGAGGATCTGCCTCTCTCTGAGCACCCCCAGGCGGGCTCCTGCCTGAACAAACCCACGCCTCAGATGTGATCCCCCATCTTCACCCCAGACCTGCCCCCAAACCCACAACTAGACTGCCATCCAAGCCAGTGCAAGCTAAAAGCTGGCCTTCAACACACCCCCTTCCTGATGGCCACATCAACTCCAAACCTAACTGCCTCCTGGGCCTATAAATAGCCCCCAAACTAGCCCCCAAACTCCTTCACCAGCCCAGACGTACCCCAGTCTGCCGACACATTCCCCCCAGACCCTATCCCTAACCCCTTCCTGTAACACCTGACCCGTCCCAACCCCTTCATCCTCATCCCCCTAGTGCCTTCCCAGAGGCTTCACCAGAGCCCACCCGGACCTTTATCCTAGGCCCACACCTAACCCTACACAATGCCCCCCACTCACCTACCTAGCCCCATCCCAACCCGGAGCCTCACCGCAGCCATGGTCACTGACCCTTGACGCAATTCCATTCCTAAATCCAAGCAGATCAAATTCCCGGACCCTTAGCCTCACTCCACGCCTAATCCCAGCCCTGACCCTTAACGACCACACACAGTCAACCTCATTCTTGACCCTGAAACTAACCACATCCCTGACACATAAAATAACTATGTAACTAGGCCCACCTCTGACTCCTGACCTAATGTCACGTGTCATCCCACCCCTCGCCCCTTGACTCACCCCAGTTCATCCCCAGCCTGACCTTTAACCAGCCACTTCCCTGACCTTTAACTCTGCCTGGTCCTTTACCCCTTCCAAATCCTTAACTGGACCCCACTCTCTGGCCCTTACCCTTCCCAAACCCTGAAACCTCACTCTCACAGAGAACTCCAACTCCAACTCTACCCCAGAAATTTAACTTAACTCCAGCCCTAACCCTGAAGCAGACCCCACTCCAACCTCAAACCTGATCCTCTACCTAACCCCATCCCAGCCCTACCCTCACCCCGCTTCTAACCCTGTCTCTGACCCGTCACCCCACACCATCTCCCTTCCTTCCCCCGTCCCCACAGTTCCACCCAGGTCAGAAGGCCCAAGGTGGGCCAGTGCCCCTCTCAGTCCGAATTTGGGGGAGCGGCTCCCCTTACCCCCACACCCCCTAACCTTCAGGCCATCCTGGAGGCTCCCGAGAAGCAGCGGACACTCAACGAGATCTATCACTGGTTCACACACATGTTCGCCTTCTTCAGAAACCACCCTGCCACCTGGAAGGTGAGCACCTCCGGAGGTGGCAGTGGCTGGGAGGGCCTCAAATGCCACTGCGGTGCTGGGTCAAGTTCAGGAATGGGCGGGCCTGGGACTGGGCTTGTAGGCATGTTGAGAAAGGGCAGGAGGTCGATTTTTGGTGGGGACTGCTGGCCTCAGAGGATGACTGCCTGCCTGCTCCCCTCCCCAACGTCCCCGGCCCGGCTGGCTGGTCCTCCTTCCACAGAACGCCATCCGCCACAACCTGAGCCTGCATAAGTGCTTCGTGCGCGTGGAGAGTGAGAAGGGGGCCGTGTGGACCGTGGATGAGTTTGAGTTCCGCAAGAAGAGGAGCCAGAGGCCCAGCAGGTGTTCCAACCCCACACCCGGCTCCTGACCTCAAAGCCAAGGAAAGAAGGAAGGACAGGGGCCAAAACGGGGGAGTAGAAGTGGCTGGAGGCAGGGGTGACCGGCCCTGAACGTCCCTGCAGGGACCAAGAAGTAAGGTGTGCACCATCTTGCTGGCCAGGGACCCTGCTCCCCAGCTGACTGCCCTCCTGGATCACATGCTCTGCACCAAGGCTGCTCAGAGGGACCTTGGCCCCAACCCCACACCCCCGCCCCAGCCCTCTGCGACCGGCTCTCCAGCCAAACTGAGCCTTCACAACCGACCACACACACAGCCTGCCTCAGTCGCTCTCACAGATGACCTTAGGGCTGGAAAGGACACAGAGAGTCGCAATCCTGTCCCTTGGACTCAATACAAACCCTAAAACACGAAGAGCCTGCCTCAGTACACTCACACCACCTCAAATCCGCAGTCACACAAACAGTCACACCCGAGCACAGTCCTGTCAACCCACATGCCCCAAAGCACACACCCGTAGCCAGCTTCCAGGCCCACAGGTGCAGCGTCACACGGGGCATGCCCAGACACCCGCACAGAAGCAGCCTCGGTACCTTCAGGATCTCAGGTCCCAGAAAGCCACACAGACACATGCTGGTCACACACGGTATCACACAGCTCCCGACACAGACGCTCGGTCGCACAGACTTTCTGAACTCACCTGCATATCTCACACACCCACAAAGCACCCCAGTGGGCGTCCTGAGTCCCACGCAGACACCCAGGGCCATGCACACCGACTCACCAAATGTACCCAGTGTCTCACCTGCCACCCGCCCCCTCCCCCATCCTGAGCCCTGTGCCCTGTGCCCCCATCCATGCCTCAGCTTAGACTGCAGACAGAGCCCCTCATTTATTTGAGATCCAAGGCCCCAACCCCCAGCACCCTCCGCAATAAACTGCAGCTGAGCTTCCACACTCTGGATGGTCGCCCCAGATAAGGGTTGGGGTCAGGTGGGCAAGGGTCTGGGGCCAAGACTACAGCAGGAGGAACTGGACCACAAGCAGAGGGCATGGCCCAGGCCAGTGCTTGGCCAGTGCCCCCAGCACCCCAAATCCCTGCCTGAGGCCTGGGGGAGACCTCTGCTGGGGGCTGCTCAGGCCTCACGGACCCGGCCCAGGAGGCCAGCATTCTCCTGGCGAAGGGCTCGGTAGTCCTCACGGATCTTCTCCAGGTTGCTGAGGGTCTTCTTGCCCATCTCCGTCTCAATCTAAGGCAATGCGAACCGCAGCCCTTCAGCGTGCAGGGCCGCTTTCCCAGCTCCTGCTCACCAGCCCCACCCCATCACAGCCACCCAGGGCCCCTCCCATGCTCCTTCCACCCCCTCCAACAGCAGCCTGCTCTGTCCCACCGCCAGGCCTCTGCACATGTCATCCGTCCACCTAAAGCATCCTTTGCTATGTGGCAGGACTGCCCACCACATACTCGAGCTGAAGCCTCTGCCAACGGCCCTGGGAGGCAGGTGTGAGGACCCTCAGGGGGAAGGAGGGGGCCAGAGCAGGCCACTGGGCTGCTCCAGGTCACACACACAGCGCCTAAGGGGCAGGGCTGTGTCTGGTTCCACAGCCTCTCTTGGCATAAACCGAGGAGCTGCCTTGGTTAGCCTTCCCAGCCCCAGGCCTCACCTGCTCCTCAAGGTCTCGAACCTCCCGCATGATTGTGCCCGTGTCCTCGATGGTCTGGATGAGCTGGCTGCAGTTCTGGGGACAGCAGGAGCAGAAGGCTTGCACCCCAACTTGGCCCCACCCCAGCCAGCCCCCAGGCACGCTTCTCCCCTCACCTCATGCAAGGCAGCTAGATACTTGTAGGCCTTCCGAACAGCATCGTCCTTTTTGGCATCCTGACCAGACAGAGGAGACCCTGAAGGTGTCGGTGGGCTGTCCCCGCCTCACCCCGCCCCTACCCCACCCCCACCTCCAGGCCCCCACAAGGCCACCCTCTCCCACTCCCTGACTTCATCTTCCCCAGGGCAAAGCCAGGCCTGAGCATCAGTGTACCTACGAGGCTCACACAGGGCCCAAGGCCCACCCCACCCCCGCACCCAGCCCGGCCTGCCCCACACCTTGAACACAAGCTCATCAGTCACCGCAAACGTCCGGTCCAGCTTCCCAGACAGGGAGTTGATTTCCTTCTGAAGCTCCTTCGTGTCAGACAAGATCTGGCAGAGACCAGGGTAGCCGTGAGCCCGTCTGGGGCGGGCAGCCGGCCAGCTGAGGGCATTCACGTTTATGCTGTCCCATCCAGACAGGGTCAGGGGTGGCTGGAGTGGACTGTGTGGGGCTCTTCTGTGTCTGGGTATGGCCAGATAGCTCTGACTTTCAGAGGGTGTGAGGTCCCCGTGTAGCCCTGCAACACACATCTGCCCCTTCGGCAATATCTACCCGTATGACCCACCCTCCCTGGCCACGATGGCGTACCTTAGTGATCTCTTCCTTCTGCTTCCGGATGTTGCCCACAATCTCCAGGATGCGCTGGGTATAGGCCAGCCGAGACACGTCTCTGGGCAGGGTCTCGAGCTCTGACATCTAGGCAGAGACAGCAGGTGCTCCCTTAGCACCCACACCTCCCCGGCTCTGAGTGGCCCAGGGCCCCCACACGGGCCTTACCAGCTGCTTATAGACGTCCTCCTTCCGGCGGGCCTCTTCAGCAGCTGCCCGAACACTCTGGTGCAGCTCCTGGATCTCTGCCAGCCGTCGAGAAGATTCCAGCTGCCAGGACCCCACGGGTAGAGGGCAGTGAGGCAGAGCGCAGGGCTAGCCCCCTAGGGAGGAACCGAACCCGCCCCACCCATGGCCCCGGACCCCACCACCTACCTCTCTGCAGTCCTGGAGCTTTCGGAGGTGGCGGTACTCAGCAAGGAGCGGAACACGATGCTTTTCCCACTGACCTGCCAAGTGGATGACCCGCTGGGCACTGCTCTCTACCACGAGCTAGGGGTGGTGGCAGGGGGGCTACATGTCACACTGGCTGGGCCCATCCAACTCCGACCCTCCCAGCCCAGCCTCAGCGCCAGCCCCACCTGCAGCTTGGCAAGGTTGGCAGCCCCGTCGGGCAGCAGCTCCACCGCCCGGCTCTTCAGGCGCAGGGCCTGCTCATGCTCCGCTGTGCTGAGCTTGCTCTGCCGACACTCGGTCTCCACCTGGCACCCAGGATCCCCACTCCCAGTCAGTGGGGAAGCCCCATGCACACCACAACCTCCCAGCCCCCGCTAAGCCTGGAGAGCCCTGACCTAGCCCAAGGCCCTCAGATGACAACACATCCCTCTAGGGGCCCTATGGGCCCCTCGGACCCCTCCTGATAGTAACAGAGACCTATAAGCAGTGACAGGCACCCACAGGCCCCTCTGACCCCTCCACCTCCACACTGACTCCCCAGGACCCCTGATGAGCCCCACAAGCCCCTACAGAGGCCCACAGACACTTACACCCCTCCCGATTCTCACAGACACCAAGGCACCGCTAACCCCTGCAGGTCCAACACCACCCCCACCCCCAACCCTACATCGCCCTCTCATTCCCACTGATTCTCCTGAACCCTCAAGAGGCCCACAGGTCCCCAGTGTCTCCCATGAACCCTTCTGACAAGTGCAGAGCTCTACAGAGTACCCCCTCAAGTCCCTCTAAGCCGTCTAGGCCGGACTTGTGACCTGACCCCGGTGGACAGCCCCTCTCCCACACCCACCTGCACGAGGCTGATTCCCAGGGTCTTCATGTTGGCTTCAACCTCTTCAATGTTGCGATTCACTCCCTCCAGCTGCTCCCGAAGAGACTCCAGCTCCTGCTCCTGAGCTGCCCATGTGTCCTGGGAGGCACAGGCAGTCGGGGTGGGGGTGTCAGGCCCAGTAGACAGCCAAGGGCCCAAGACACCTCCCCCGCCCCACCATTGCTCTGCTCACCTGTTCAGGCCGCCGGGAGGTGGCCGGCACATCTGACACCTGGGCTGCCTGGGCCTCGGGCTCCTGGGGAGCGAGAAAGGAGCATCCTGGCTGTCGGGGAAAGCCCTGCCCCTCACAGCCCAGCCTCAACACCCACCAAAAGCACCTTCCCAGCACCATACCCGGGTACGGTACCACTGACGGCTGTCAGAATGTGTGTGAGGATCAATGCACTCTCTAACCTTAGACTGGAGTGTTTGCTCATAAAGAAACCTCCCTGACCCTGACACAGCTCTTGCCCATCTGCCCATGAGAAGGACGAGGGCCCCTCTGGATGACCATCCAAGGAGAGAAGATATGTCCAGAGGAAACTGCCCAGGAAAAGCTGGGGTCTGCACAAAGAGCAGCCCTACACGCTTACATAGTTCCCACCCCTCTACCCTTTCTCCACGGAAGTCCCCAAGAAGCCAGGGGACCGTTCTGGGTGCCCATCCACCATGGGGAGAGGGCAGGTGGGAACACGGGCCCCCGTATGGATAAAATGTGGTGTGTGTACATCAAGCAATACTGCCTTGGCCCCATCAGCATGCCCCAGGGCCACTCAGGCCCACCCACCAGATGGAAGGTGAACTTCTCTGAATGTGTGAAGCGGGAGCCCTTGGGAGCACCAGTCCTGGCGCCAGCACCCCAGGCCTGCAGCAGCTCTCCCAGGTCTCGGGCTTGTTGGGGGGGCCCTGGCCGGCCCCAGGTCTGGCGCAGATGCTCGGCCAAGTGCTTCTGCAGCCGCTGCCGCTGAGCCCGAGTATCCTCCTAGAAACAGTGGAAGAGTGTGGAGGCCTGCGGGGTACCCAAGGCCCTGCCTCCACCAGGGAGCTGCTTGACAAGGTGCTACCCCCAAGTCACACCAGCCATCCAGCCTCTCCCACAAGGGGGCCTGGACCCACTCTCCTGGTCCACAGGCCTGGGAGCTCCCTGAGGACGGGGCCTCCTCTTCTTCAGCCCTGCTTCTCTCTACCCACTGGCTCCCTGCACTGGAGGAGGCTGTGGGAAGGGAGAGAAGTAAGCCTGCAGCCCCCAAATTAGAGACCGACACTCAAAAGATATGTGGGGACAGAGCGGAAACCGAGTCAGAGGTGCTGGGCAAAGAAGGGGGCAGAGGCAGAGTGGAATTGAGAGAGAGAGAGAGAGACATGAGAACAGAGGCAGTTTTGAGACAACTGGAGAAATCTGATTACGAACTCAGTGTTGGATGGTATTAAGAGGTCACTGTTACCAATAGAGGGGACACGGGTTTGAGCCCTGGTCCAGGAAGATCCCACATGCCGCAGAGCAACTAAGCCCACAACTTAGTTGCACCACAACTACTGAGCCTGTGCTCTAGAGCCCGCGAGCCACAACTACTGAGCCTGCGTGCCACAACTACTGAAGCCCACGTGCCTAGAGCCCATGCTCCACAACAAGAGGAGCCACCGCAATGAGAAGCCTGCGCACTGCAATGAAGAGTAGCCCCCGCTCACCACAACTAGAGAAAGCCCACACGCAGCAACGAAGACCCAATGCAGCCAAAAGTAAATAAATAAATAAATTTAGGGGAAAAAAAGATGTAATAGGTTCTGGTTCAAAAGATAAAATGCATATACAAAGCTTTAAAAAAAAACAAAAGAAAAAGAGGTCACTGTTAATTCTGTTAGGTGTGAAAATGGCCCAGGGGTTGTGTTAAAAAGTGCCCTTATGAGTTAAGAGATGTCTGCTTAAGTATTTAGAGTTAAAATGATATGATGTCTGGGACTTGCTTTAAAATATTACAGAAAAAAATGTTAGAGAAGGGATGAGGAAAGATTGGCAAAATGCTTATATCTTTTTTTTTTTTCTCTTTTTGGTTGTGCCTCGCGGCTTGTGGGATCTTAGTTCCCCGACCAGGGATTGAACCTGGACCCTCAGCAGCGAAAGCGCTGAGTCCTAACCACTGGACCGCCAGGGAATTCCCACAAAAGGCTTATAATTGAAGGTGGATGGCAGGGACATAGAGTTTATGAGACTATTCTCTCTACTTTTGTGTCTGAAATGCCTGTAAGTTTAAAAAAGAGAGAAAAAGATAAAGACAGAACAAATGGCAGCGGAGGAGGCGGAAGGAGACAGTTCCAGAGGCAGACAAAGTGGGGAGAGGATGGGGACAGATACTGAGGTGGACAGAGGGGAGATGGAGGCGGATATAGAGGTAGATGAGGCAGAGACACAGAAACGAGGAGACAGCAGTGGGGAGAGAGAAAGAGGGGCAGCAAAACCACAGAAGGAGAAAGCCAGTGATGAGAAGAGACGGTGCAGAGATCTGGAAGCCACACGTCGGTGATGACGGCAGAGACAGAGAAAGAGGGAGCGAATCAGGGGCAGGAAGAAGGTAGTAGAAACAGGGAGGAAGGGAGCAGATCCTGACAGCTCTGGCTGCCTGTGCACGTCCTTCGGTGGAACATCGCCCTCAGAAGAGAGCAGTATCACCACCCTTGTCTCACAGCAGGAAGCGGACACTCCGAGGGGCCATACTGACTTGTGCGAGGGCCACAATCTTTCTGACTCCAATGTTCTTTCAGGCAGGGAGCCAGGTAGTTGCACACAGGGAGGAGACGATGGAAGAGAGGGACAAAGTGGGGAAAGGAGAGGGGCAGAGGACTAACGGGAAACGAAATGGGAGCCACAGTGAGCAGGGACCTCGTCAGCAGGGACCGAGCACTGGGCAGTACCTGGACGGGGAGGCGGGATGCCCGGTGGACCCAGTCCTCATCCCTGGGGCGGTCCCGGCCCGTGTGCTGGCAGAGTTGGATGGCGTGGCATTCAAGAAGTGAGGCCACCCTCGCAGCAGGCTGCGGCACCTGGGCGGGGGCTGGTAGCAGCAGGGGACTCGCCTGGAACTCCCGGGGCTCTGGAGGCAGCAACAGAGTCAGCCAGCCCTCCTGCCTCACCATGCAGTTAGGCCCACCTCTACCCCTCCCCCCAGCCCCTCTCCAAAGCCTCATCCTCACCTCCTCTGGAGAGCAAATCAGGCATGAACAGCCTGCTGGCATGGAAAGGCTTCTGGTGGGCCGAACCCTGGTGAGAGAGCAGAATCAGACCTCTAGGATGAATCGTGACGGGGGGCACCAGGGAGAGGGGGCCAAAAACCTGAGCACCCAAATGGGGACAAGGCAGGCAAGGCAGCACCAAGCAACACTGACATGAGTTGAGGGGTCCCACCTGGAGGTGCTGCAGCTTAGGAGTGCGAAGGAGGGGTGGGACCCAGGGCAGGGCTAGCTGGTCCCGGATTTGGCTCCCGATGGCCCGGAGGAGGATAGCTGAGTCACCTAGGGAAGTGGGGAGGGAGTGTCAATCAGGTGACAGTGCCACAACTCCAAAAATGCATACCCTGGGAAAGCAGCCTGACTGCCCCCCCAGAGATACATATCTATGTAGCTATCATTCTCACACTCAGACATTCAACAAACACTTATTAAGCACCTACTTAGAATGGTACCAGTCACCATTCTAGACCCTTGGGCTACTTCAGTGAACAAACTGATAAATATCCTCCTGCCCTCCGGCAGAGGCAGGTAGAGGAGAGAGTGACCAAGGCCGTAAGTACAATACAGAAGACTGTCAGGTGGTCATCAGGAAAGGAAGATAAGGACCATTGAGAGGAAGATATAATTTTAAACAAGGCAATCCAAGGAAGGCCTCCCTGAGGTGACATGTGAACAGGAACCTCCAAGAGATAAGGGAGTGAACCATGAGGCTATCTGGGTGAGTAAGCCAGCAGATGCAAAGGCCCTGAGGCTGGAGTGGCCTGGTGTGGTTAGAGTAGAGTGGACGAGGCGGGGGCAAGGCAGGAGGTGAGGCAGAGAGGCCCCTTCCAGCACCAACTCCCCACCTGGGTCAGCCCAAGCCCCAGTTCCCTTCCCCCTGCCCTGCATCCCCTCTCCCAGCCCCAGTCCTCCCACCTAGTTCTCCTGAAGACATATACCCCACACCCACCAGTCAACCTTTTCACCACTTCCACCTCTCTCAGCCCCCACAGCACCCTCTCCCTCACCCCCACCACGCCCCAGGCACCCCATACCAGCAGGCTGGTCTGCGTCCTCAGAGGCATCAGTGGGCAGACGTTCAGCCAGGAAGAGAAGCAGGTCCCGGAGGTCAGGCTCACTGGGGTAGAGGAAGTTCTGATAGCCAAGCTCCAAGGGATATCCCAGGTCCTGGGGGTGGGGAAGGGTGGCCGCTATCAGTCAGGCAGGCAGGATCCTCCTGTTCTGGGAGCCCAGGGCTGAGACCACAAATGATCCCACTCTCTCACCAACCACCACCCTCTGAACTTCCCCTTGGCTCACCAAGGCCTTCAGAGCTTTAAAAATTAAAGCTCCGGGGACTTCCCTGGTGGTCCAGTGGGTGTGACTCCACGCTCCCAATTGCAGGGGGCCCAGGTTCGATCCCTGGATGGGGAACTAGTTGTGGCATGCGTGCCACAACTGAGAGTCCGCATGCCTCAGCGAAGGTCTTACGTGCCGCAACTGAGACCGGCGCAACCAAAATAAATAAATATTTTTTAAAAAAATAAAATTAAAGCTCTGGCCTCTCTAAATACGACTCAAAATCCAGAGGCCATGAAAGAGAAGATGGGTATTTCTGAATACATGAAAAAATTTTTCAAGAAAAATTACAGTGAGCAAAGTCAAAAGCATAATGACAAGCTGGGAAAAAATGCTTGGAGTTCATATCATAGGCAAAGAGTGAATCTTTTTCACTAGTATATAAAGAGTGCCTAAAACTACACAAGCAGAAAGACCAACAGTGCAACAGTAACAGAGGCAAAAGATAGGAGCAGACAATTCCCAGAAAGAGAATGAAAAACGGCCCTTAAACATATGCAAATATGTCCAACTTTGCTTACAAGAGCGACTTGAATTGAAAGCACACGGACAGACGCCACACGAGCATCACCGATCCGGGACAACCTGACGTTACGTTCTCCTGAGGTCCACTCAGGCAGGGAGATACTATCACTTGCACAGAGTTCCTGCCCCAGACCTGAATCTAGTCATGAGCAAACGATCAGACCAATTCAGATTATGGGGCATTCCAGGAAACAACCAGCCTGCATTCTTCAAAAACATGTATCATTGCAAAAAGAAACAAAGAAACAAAAACTAAGTAGGACTGTTGGATACAGAAGATTAGAAATGTAACAGTGATATGAAATGTATGATCCTAGATTGGACTCTGTAGTTGGAAACAAAAAGAGCTAAAAAGGATATTTTTGTAACGACTGAGGAAATTTGACCATGCACTAAATATTAGATACTATTACTCTATCAATATTCAGTTCATGGGTGGGATCATGATATTGTGGTTATACTGGCAAATGCCCTTTTACTTGGGAGAGATGCACTGAAAGTTTTAGGTATGAAGTGTCATGATGTCTGCTGCTTTCAAAAGGTTCAGAAAAATGTGTGTGTGTGTGTGTGTGTGTGTGTGTGTGTGTGTACCCAGATAGAGAGAAAAGAGTGGAGGAAAATGTTAACAACACAGAAAGCTAGGAGAATGGTGTTATTTTTCTGTTTTCATTTTTCCTTAAATTTGAAAGTTTTTCAAAGTACAAAGCTAGGAGGAAAACTATACAGAGAGACTATTCCTCACCAATTGAATGGGCAAAACTCTGACAATACACTCAGTGGGTGAGGCTGTGGGTAAACAGGCACCCTCTCATACACTGCTGTTGGGAAGGCAGAAATTAAACAATCCCAGTGAAGGCGACTGGGGAAAATCTAACAAAATGGCGTATGCGTTTACCCTTCCACCTAGCAATCCTACTTCTAGGAGTTGACCCTGAAGACAGGCCTCCAACAATTCAAGAATATATATGCACAAGATTATTCATTACAGCATTATTTGCAAAATATTGGGAACTCCCTAAATGTCCAAGCACAGGAGAGGGGTTGAATAAACTACAGTGCATACATACAATGAACTACTCTGCAGCTGCAAAAAGGAAAAAAAAAATGATTGCCTGATATGAAATGATTTCCAGGATATGTGGCAAGGGGAAAAAATAAGGTAAGAAACTAGGTATATGTTCTCTTTTGTGTAAGAAAGGGGGGAAATAAGAATATATATTTATATTTGCTTGTATCTTCATTTTTTAAAAACTGGAAAGACACACAAGAAACTAATCAAGGTAATCCCCTTACAGCAGACGGGTAAGGGTAACGAGGTGAACGGTCTGGAGTGCCAGTGGGACTTTTCCAGGTATTGTGTTACTTCTGTCACACCTTGGAGATTTCTTTGACTCTTTCAGTAGTTAACCATCTTTTACCCAGTTAACAATTCTTTATATTGAAATTTCCCTATTCAAATTACTGCTGGGGTTTGTGTCTCTGGACTGGACCCTGACTGATAAAAATGACCCACACAAAATAGTAAATAATGTTTTTAAAAGAGGCTGTGGGCTTTGGAGTCAAAAAGATTGGGGTTGAAATCCAGCCTGTACTACTTAACTGGCTATAAGGCCTTGGACCGGTTATTCAACCACCAAGAAGCTCAGTTTATAGCTGTAAAATGGGGCTGACAGTACTTTCCCGATGTGGATGCTTTAAGGGATAAAAGGGCCCATCAAGGTTCTGGGCCAGAGTTGCATGGATTCTGAAAGCATACTTCGTGGATGCAAATCCAAGCTTTGCTTCTTACCAACTGGGTAACCGCAGGCAAATCACTTAACCTCTCTGAGCTTCACTTTTCTCACCTGAGAAAAGGGATACCAACAGTGCCTACTTCAGAAAGTTGTCACCAGAATTCAGTGAGTTAACACCAGGTTACCACAATGCCCAGCACAGAGCACACACTCAAAAAACATCATTATTATACACACATATGTGTACTTGGTCACAACGTAAGATATATTTATTTCAGAGGATCACAGTCAAAACAGTGTGAAAACCACTGTCTTTTAAGCTACTTTACTTTGGGTTTTTTCCGACACCTGCAATCAAAGGGCTGTGACTGATACAGAAACTCATTCCAGGAGTGGGGTGTGTGAAATGACAGACACCAAAGTATGGAAGTGGCTGAGTCGCAAAAAGTGCTGCCAGGAGTAGGGCACATGAAGAGGCAGGCACCAGAAGGCGGCAGTGCTGAGCCAAGGTGGGCTACATGAGCAGCACCCAGCTGGGTTAAGAGAGACCTTTTCTACCTGCTCAGGGCAAACCGAGGCTCTGGGGCCAGACAATCACGTGAA
Source organism: Delphinus delphis (assembly GCF_949987515.2). NCBI lineage: Eukaryota > Metazoa > Chordata > Mammalia > Artiodactyla > Delphinidae > Delphinus > Delphinus delphis. The sequence goes on from NC_082704.1 coordinate 84,905,915, forward strand.
CCTCTCAATCACGGAAAAAGCCATACTCACGCTAAAGTTAGTGTGAGGAAAAGTAGGTCACCACCAAATCCAGTGGGAAACAGCACTGAGAGAAGGGAGGAAGAGAAAACTGGGGGAAGCCTGATCCCCGGCCCCTCCTCAACACGCCCCACTGTGCACCCTCCTAGCCAAACAGGACACAAGTTCCCCTTTATAAAGTGCCGTCCTCGAGAAGACAGCCCCAGGCCAGGGGACAGACTGCCTGCCTGGAGGGCCACCGAGAGCCCCAGACAAAAGAACCTGAGAACTCCTGAGAACTAGGTGAACCAGAGAGCCAAGGGAAGGGTAGAGCTCTGAGGCCTATTTCTAAGAGACAGAAACTGCACAAGCAAGGAACAAATTCAAGAAACCTGACCACCCAGTCCCTTGGGGCTAAGTGGAAGGTTTCACTGTAGTTACTCTATTGTCCCTCTGCCACCATATACTGAGTACGCTGGGCATGTCGACATTCATTACGTAGCCACAAGTTGCTGGAACACAAGCAGCCAGATCAAGCCTATCCAATAATAGTGATACCACTTGCACAAAGCTTACTATATCCAGCTTTTCACGTATGAACTCTTTTTTTTTTTTTTTTTTTTGCGGTACGCGGGCCTCTCACTGTTGTGGCCTCTCCCGTTGCGGAGCACAGGCTCCGGATGCGCAGGCTCAGTGGCCATGGCTCACGGGCCCAGCCACTCCGCGGCATGTGGGATCTTCCCGGACCAGGGCACGAGCCCGTGTCCCCTGCATCGGCAGGCGGACTCTCAACCACTGCGCCACCAGGGAAGCCCTGAACTCATTTTTAATCCTCATAGCAACCCTATGTGGTAGGTACAATTCTTACCCTTTTTACACATGAGAAAACTTAAGCCCAAAGAGGTTAAGAGACTAGCCTAAAATCCCAGAACTAATGAGCCAGGAGAAATGACATTTACTTGGAGCCCTTGGATATAGTAACTGGACACAGGTCTGTACTGGGGAGGCATGAGTGCTTCACCAGAAGGCACTTTATTTACAATAGAGACAGTATGTAAATTATTCTTACGAGAGGTAAGCTGCAACAGAGCAGAGTAAAGTTTTAGTGCAGACACTGTTTTAGTTAAGCAGCATATCTTCCTTCGGGTAACCCTCCCTCCTCCAACTCCAAGTGATCTTGAAGGAGCAGCCAATCACAGTGCCCTATAGGGATGACCAGGTGATCCAAGCTGGCCCAACCAGAGAACGTGGTGGTTAATTTCAGCCTGAGCACGTGACTCAAAACAGGGCCTTTTCAGGAACTGGTAAATGGATACTATAGGGGGAAAAGTTCTTGGTGCTAAGCTCAAAATATGAGAGCCAGGGGCAACTCAGGCACAAACTCATTTAATCCTCAGGACAACCCTACTGTTATCATCTCGATTTCACAGATAAGGAAACTGATGCCCACTGGGCCATCAGTTAGCAAGGTCACACAGTTAACAAGTGCTGTAGCCAGGGTCTGAACTACTCAGGCAGTTTGACCACAGAGCCGGCAGCCTTAACCACTAATGAACGCTAAGCCACAACGGGAGGTGGCAGAGAGTAAAGTCAAGAGTCTCAAAGGAGCTTGGTGACTTTGTGAAGGAGGAAGGAAGAGGCTGTGTGTAATTGGGAGGAAGACACTCACCATACAGGCCTGAGCCAGGCTCATGGCCAGACGGAACCGGGCAGACATAGCAAGAGGCAGCAGGGGGCTAAGGCCGGAGCCCACAGCAGGGTTGATCACACGCAGGCAACGGACCACAGCTTCTACAACCAGCTCAGTGGTGAAGGCTCGCAGGGTCTGCACATCTGGAGGAACTGCCCTGAAGAAGAAGGAGGCAGGCTCGATGGGGGGTGGGGGGAAGCAGTCAGGAAACAGGGATGAGGCTGGGCCGTGCTGCCTTCTGGAAGCCCTAGTACTGGGATGGGGTAGGGAGGGTGGCCACAGTTCAGACAGGTCCTGGGTGTTGCTGGCTGACTTCCATTTGGAAAACTGAGAATGGGGGGAGTCCTCAGGTCCTAAGATCTTGGTGTAGAACGGTGGATGGAAGGGATCCGAGTTCAAAAAATCTCAAATTTCCCTATGCCTAAAAGCCCCAAATTTCTGGGGTCTGGGAAGGCCTAGGAGCCCAGGTGGAATAGCCTCTGGGTTTCTGCATCCCCAGATATCATGTTTGCTGCATGTCAGAGGCCCCTAGATACTGACCTGCTAGAATTTTGAGACTAGATGTTGGGAGGCTGGAGTTTTCAGGAGTTCCAAATGTCAGAGTCCCTGGGTATCAGGACCACCCAGTCTCAAGCAATCCAGAAATCAAGCTCCCTAGATGTTGTCATCTTGGGTTTTTAGGACCCTTGAATGCAGGAGTCCTTGTGCGTCGGGGTCACCAAGCATTAAGGCCACCAGATTTTATAGAGTCCTGGGGTTTTAAAAGGCTCAGGTATTGGGAAACCAGGTTTGAAGGTTCCCAAGTATCCAATCCCAGGGGATTTTGGAGTCCCTGAGTGCCAGGATCCCAGAGTTTTAAGTTCCCTGGTTCACAGGATAAAGGTGGCTTAGAATCTCCAGATGTCAGAGTCCCAGGGTATTGATGTCAAGATCCACAGATTTCAGGATCCCGGGTCTTGAGGTTCCAAGGTTTTAAGGTCTCGAGGTGTCTAGGTCCTGGAGTTTGGGGTTTACCAAGTGTAGAGGTCAAAGGGTTTGGGAGGCCCCGTGTGTGTGTGTGCGTGCGTGTGTGTGTGTGTAAGGAGGAGGGAGGGTCTTAGGGTCCTGAAGTTGCAGCCCTAGATGTCAAGGTCCAGAGTTTTGGAGTCCCGGATGTGGGCATTCCGGGGTGGGCGGGGGCTGTGTCCTTACGTGCCGGCCTGTCGCAGGGAATGGATGAGGATTCGGTCCGCCTCCTCCATGGTAGAGCCGTGTTGGAGTCCGAGGTTGGGTCCAGGGCCGGGTCCGAGCAAGAGAGGCGCAGCTGTGGAAAGCCCGCTCCCTGCTCGCGGTCCAAGGAGTGTCACGGGCTGCGCGAGGAGAGCCGGGAAGTGTAGTTCCGAGACCCAGTTCGGCGCAAGCCGGATGCCTGTCGTTCTGGTGTGAATGGGCGCGCGCAAGCTTGAGCGTGCAATGGCTGCTGGGAGTTGTAGGTCTGGTTTTGTTTGTTTTCTCTTTCCTGCAGCCCAGTGCGCTCTTCCAAGTGAGCAAAGGATTATACTGCACGCGCAAGTGTGTGTGTGTGTGTGTATGTCAGGAAGGAAGGGGGAAGGAGCGGGACGGAGAGAGGCTTCTATACTCATTCATTTAAGGCAGCATTCATCTTCTAGATTGTAAAAGTGTACAAGTTAAGGCAGGGGCTTTCGCACAAAGCGACTAGGTTTGAGTCTCAGCTCTGCAACTTGCTAAATGTGCAACCGTGGGCAGGTTACATAGCTTCCCTGTGTCTTAGTTTCCTCTTCTGTAAAATGGAACTGTTAATGTACCTGCTTCCTAGGATTAAACAGAATTAACTCACGTAAAGCAGCGTTGAAATGTGTGCCTGATACATAATACAGTAAAAAACAAAAACAAACAAAAACCACTATGTAAGTTACAGTCACTAGTATTCATGCATTCAATAAATGCTTTATTTTAATGTTTTATATATATATATATATATACACTCCAGAGAATAATTACATAGTAAACATCCATATAACCACCATTCATGAAAAAGACCACCCTGTCTCCACTGCTCAGTAGTGCCACGTTTGTCATAAATCACGTGTACCTATATGTGGGACTCAGTTTCTGAACTCTATGCTGTTCGTAATTTCTCTTGCTTTATAACAAGCTTTGATACCTGATATAGCAAGTCCTCCCATCTTGTTATTTTTCAAAGCATTTTGGCTTTTCTAGGTCTTTTGTATATCAATATACATTTTAGAATCAGTTTGTCAAATTTCAAGGAAAAATCTCTTGAGATTTTTTTTAAATTAATTTATTTATTTTTGGCTGTGTTGGGTCTTTGTTGCTGCGCGTGGTCTTTGTTGCGGCAAGCGGGGGCTACTCTTTGTTGCGGTGCGCGGGCTTCTCACTGCAGTGGCTTCTCTTGTTGCGGAACACGGGCTCTAGGCGCTGTGGCTAGAGCCACAGTAGCTGTGGCTCGCGGGCTCTAGAGCGCAGGCTCAGTAGTTGTGGCACACGAGCTTAGTTGCTCCGCGGCATGTGGACTCTTCCCGGACCAGGGCTTGTGTCCCCCGCATTGGCGGGCGGATTCTTAACCACTGCACCACCAGGGAAGTCCCTTCTGAGATTTGTGTTTGGGACGGCATTGAATCTCTGGATCACTCTGGGAAGAATTGACATCTTCACAATATTGACTATTTCAATTAGTAAATTTAATGTATCTCTCCATTTATTTGGGTCCCCTTTAATCACTTGAAAATATTTGATAATTTTTTTCCATGGAGATCTTGCACATATGTTATGTTAGGTCTATTCCTACATACTTCGAATTTCAGATACTGTTGGGAAACAATTATCATTTTTCTTATTTTAGTTTCTGACTCTGGTGCTAGTATATATTTTGTAAAAATATTTTTTTAAAAATCAGTGCCTTTTCTGTTGCCAGACTCTGGCCCACAAGTGTCCCATCTTCACCCCTCCTCACCTTCCCATCCGACCCTGTTATGGCCCCGCCCTGTGACCTTAATCCCTCCAAAGCTGGGGGAAGAGAGGGGGGCTGTGTGCAGATGGCTCTTCAACCTGGAAAGGAGGATGGCGGCATCTGAAGGCGGGAAAGGTGAGAGCAGGTTTCCACCCCTGCAGACCCTTGGAGCAAGCCTGGGCTCTGCTCCATCCTCAGCCCCTCTGACCCACCCACTGCCCACCAGGACCCCACCCCTGGAGAGCCTTTAGGGGACCAGAATCACATCATCCTGTTCCCATCCCAGCCAGCCCCAAACACAGCCTTAGATCCCAACTGAAACCCAACCGAATCCTGGCCCTGATCCCTATCCTAGCGCCCACCCCAACTTCAACTCCAGTGCCAGCCCCAAGCTTAATCCTAACACAAACTTTACCAACCAGAGGGCAAACCCCTGTTAGAATCCAAACCCCAACATGAATACAGACCTTACCATGAGCTCTAAAGTTACCGAAACTCAACCCCAACCCCTGGATATAAGCACTGTTAGTGAGTGGGTCTCTGACTTTCCAGAAAGAGTGCAGACCCATTTTTTTTTTTTGTGGTACGCGGGCCTCTCACCGCTGTGGCCTCTCCCGTTGCGGAGCACAGGCTCCGGACGCACAGGCCCAGCGGCCATGGCTCACGGGCGCAGCTGCTCCGTGGCATGTGGGATCTTCCTGGACCGGGGCACAAACCCGTGTCCCCTGCATCGGCAGGCGGACTCTCAACCACTGCGCCACCAGGGAAGCCCCAGACCCATTTTTAAGTACCAGAGAGAGAGAGAGAGAGAGAGAGAGAGAAAGAAAGAGAATACACACTTGATGGTGGTAGTAAGTTGTGAAGGCTTAGAGTCAGAGACTGCCTGGATTTGGCTCCCAATTCAGCTACTTCATCAAATCACTTAACCTCTCTTTTTGCATCAATTTCTCCGCCTGCAAAATGGGGATAATACTATGTGCCAGACACTCTTCTGAATGCTGAACTCATTTAATCCTCACAGCGACCCTATATTGTAGGTACTCTTACTGTCATCTCATTATACAGATAAGGAAATTGAGGCTCAGAGAGGTTACATAATTTGCTCAAGGCCACACACAGCTACCAAGTGGTAGAGTCAGGATTTAAACACAGATAGCTTGTTTCCTCCAAAGCTGGGTGTCTTAACCAGGCCAACCCACTGCCCCTTGGAGACTGAAACAAGGCCATGGGACTTGGGAATGGCTTTAGCTGAAAACCCCAGTGCAAAACTCAGATCCCACCCAAACTCAAGTTAAACCCTAACCTTGATCCTAATTCAAATTCCAAGTCATTCAAATATCCAGTCCTAACCCTAAATCATATCTCAAGAACACTTTACTCCCACCGGTATTTAAACCCAACCCAAACTCTACTACTCAAATTTAATCCTAAACTTGCTTCCAGCTATAAACTTAATCCTACCCCATGCCAATTCAAGCTCTACCCCCCAAATCTAACACCAAACCCTACTTCAATTAGAAACATAATCTCACCCTCACTCCCCTATAAACTCTCACTCTATCGTCAATCAATCAACTCCAATTCCAACTCTTATCCCCCAATCTTTAACTCGGGTACCCTCAACTTTCCCTAATTTTACATGCTCTTCTCTCCTTCCCTCAGACAGAGGGATAGGATCATGTAGGAGGCAGCCATGATTGCCCCAATACCCTGTCCCCCCCCCCACTCGGTCTCTCCACACAGACACCACCCCAGAGCCCAGTCCAGCCAACGGGACAGGCCCTGGGCCCGAATGGGGGCTGTGCCCTGGGCCCCCAGCATCAGGTGGTGAAATCGGCGGGGCATCCAGCCTGGGGACCCCTAAGCGAAGGACTCAGCACAGTAAGCACAAGACAGTGGCAGTGGCCAGTGCCCAGCGCTCACCCCGGGCACTCTTCTGCCTCACCCTGGCAAACCCCCTGCGGCGGTCCTGCATCAGCATCGTGGAATGGAAGCATCCTGGAAGGCCAGGGGCAGGGCTCAGGGGTGAAGGTCACCAGGGTACCAAGAGTCAAGGATTAAGCCAGGGCTGGAATGGAAGAGGGCTGAGGTCACCAGGGATCAAGGATTAAGAACTGGATTCAAGGGGGAGTTGAGAAAGGTGAAGGTCACCGGGGGGATCAAGAGTCAAAGACTAAATCTCAACAAGAGTTGAGGATGGCTAAGGTTTCCAGGGGGGTCAGAGTCAAGGCCTTGGTCAGGGCAGGGGCTGGGAATGTCAGAGCTGGTCACCTTAGGGTCAAGGGTCAGCATTGGGTGGGGAGGGCCCCAAGGGAATGTGGGGCTCTGAGACCACTCTGCCTGGGTCCTTAACTGTGTCCACCTGAGGCCCTTCGACATCCTCATCCTGCTGACCATCTTTGCCAACTGCGTGGCCCTTGGGGTCTACATCCCCTTCCCAGAGGATGACTCCAACACTGCCAACCACAACCTGGTGAGGCTAGCCCCGCCCCACCCCGCCTCCAGCTAGATACAGCCCCAGTAGAGCCACACCTCAAGCCTTCCAGCCAGGCCCCGCCCCTCTCTGACCCAAATGACCCTCTCCTGCCCAGCCCCACTCTCGGTCCCCGCTACGCTCCTCTTCCCCTACCCCCTGTCAAACAAACCCCACTCCCAAATAACTTCCCGATCTCCCGCCCCCTACCCCCGGCTCCGCCCCCAGGAGCAGGTGGAGTATGTATTCTTGGTGATTTTCACTGTGGAGACCGTGCTCAAGATCGTGGCCTACGGGCTGGTGCTCCACCCCAGCGCCTACATCCGCAATGGCTGGAACCTGCTCGACTTCATCATCGTCGTGGTCGGGTGCGCCTCTGCAAGGGATACCCCCAACCCTAGCTCAACTTCCCACCGCAGGCCCGCTAAATTCGGGGCTCGGGGAAGCGACTGCTTCAGACTGCCTCCATTCGGCAGCCAGAATCAGGAATATGCATTTCCACTTACAGGGACTTGTACTTTTCCGAGGAGAAGGGAGGGGGGAAGGGGGGGTCCGAACGCCTGACCCTCGCCTCCTTGTCCTGTGCTCCCCCATCAGGCTGTTCAGCGTGCTGCTCGAGCAGGGGCCCGGACGCCCGGGGGACGCCCCGCATACCGGAGGGAAGCCGGGGGGCTTCGATGTGAAGGCGTTGCGGGCGTTTCGGGTGCTGAGGCCACTGAGGCTGGTGTCCGGGGTCCCGAGTGAGTGGCTCGTCCCCCGGGCTTGGAGGTAGCGGAGGGGAGAGCGGGAGGGGAGCTGAGCTGACCCCGCCCCTACGTTGCCCACCCCTCGCTCCCCACAGGCCTGCACATAGTGCTCAATTCCATCATGAAGGCGCTGGTGCCGCTGCTGCATATCGCACTTCTTGTGCTCTTTGTCATCATCATTTACGCCATCATCGGACTCGAGCTGTTCCTCGGACGCATGCACAAAACCTGCTACTTCCTGGGATCTGGTCAGCAAGCCCACCCCACCCCACCCCCGGGACAGGATACGCCCCCTCCATTGGCTCCTAAGCCCCACCCTGTTCTCAAGGGGACACACGCAAACTCACAACACTTCGCCCCCAAGTTCAGGCTCCGCCCCCAGATAAACAAGTCTTACCCCGCCCCTCCCATATTCAAGACTCCGCCCTCAATTCCAGACTACAACCGCCCCCCTAGCTAATTGCTCCGCCCTATCACAAGTTTCCACTCACAGGTTAAGGCCCTATCCCACACTGAAGACTCCATTCTCCAGAACTGGTCCCAAATAGTCAGGCCTTTTTCATCCACACCCAAACCCCTCTTGGCCCCACCCTTCTTTCAAGAGAGCCTCCCATATTCACAAGACTGCTCCTAGGCTCACGCCTCACTGTTACTCACAAGATTCTGCCCCAAGGTTTACAGTCCCACTCCTCAGATCCCTGTGGTTGGGCTTCACAGCTTCCCAGGGGTTCAGAATTCTGACCCAACACAGTCAGAGGCTAAGGGTAGTCTTTGATTTAGAAAAATCTAGAACCCTGAGGCGAGCTTCCCAGGTAGGCGGGCGTCCAAGGTGGCAACGACTGTGGGTGGGCGTGCTTCGGGTTCCAGAGCTCCAGTCTTCCCACAGACGTAGAGGCGGAGGAGGACCCATCGCCCTGTGCGTCATCGGGATCGGGGCGTGCTTGTACGCTGAACCAGACCGAGTGCCGTGGACGCTGGGCAGGTCCCAACGGAGGCATCACCAACTTCGACAATTTCTTCTTCGCCATGCTGACAGTCTTCCAGTGCATCACCATGGAAGGCTGGACTGACGTGCTCTACTGGGTGAGGTGGACGGCGGGCACACAGTGCAGAAGCTGCACCTGCCTTTCCTCACCGAGCTCGGGCGGGAGTGTCCGCCTACCCTGAGGGATGCATGCCCCTTCTCTCTCCCTAGATGCAGGATGCCATGGGGTATGAGCTGCCCTGGGTGTATTTCGTGAGTCTTGTCATCTTTGGATCCTTCTTCGTCCTCAACCTTGTACTTGGTGTCCTGAGTGGGTGAGGAACCTAGACACCTACCCGGGCCTTCCTTCCTGCCCCTCAGCCCCTGTCCCTTTACTTTGTTCCTGGCAAACTGCTAGGCATCCTTCAAAACCCATTTAAAATACCCCTTCATTCATTCAATCAACATTGAGCATCTACTGTGTGTGAGGCACTGTTTCAGGAATGGAACACGAGACAAAAATCTCTGCCTTCCTGGATATTACATTCTGGTGGGGAGAGACAGACAATAGCAACATACACAATAAATGTGTGTGTGTACATACACACACACACATATGTGTAGTGTCTTATATGGAATATGTGCTATGGAAAGAAAGGAAGAGTTAAGATAGGAATGCCGAGATCTTGTAATTACAAATAAGGACAATCAGGACAGGCCTCCTTGAGATGGTGTTATCTGAGTAAAAGTGTGAAAGAGATTGAGCCATGTGGGTATCTGAGGAAAGAGTGTTCCAAGCAAAGGGAACAGCCAGTGCAAAGGCTCCAAAGCTAAAATGTGCTCAGCATATTCAAAGAACAGCAAGGGGGTCAGCGTGACTGGGAGGTGATGGCAAGGGGGCCAGGGTTGTTCCCCCACCTAACCCTCTATTCTCCTCCCTCAGAGAGTTCTCCAAGGAGAGGGAGAAGGCAAAAGCGCGAGGGGACTTCCAGAAGCTTCGAGAGAAGCAGCAGCTGGAGGAGGACCTGCGGGGCTACCTGGACTGGATCACACAGGCGGAGGAGCTGGACATGGAGGACCCCTCAGCTGATGGCAACTTTGGTTCTGTGGCTCAAGAGGGCCAGGCCAGCCACCGTAGGCAATCCCAACCTGGCCCATTCCCTGCTCCACGCATCCTCAGATGTGGGCTGCCCTCCTGAGATCCAGCCCCAGCCCGCAGCAACTCTAGGCCCCTGGGTCTTCCCTGGAGGTCCAGTGGTTAAGACTCCGTGCTTCCACTGCAGGGAGCACGGGTTCGATCCCTGGTCGGGGAACTAAGATCCCACATGCCATGCTGCGCAGCCAAAACAAAAACAAAAACAAAAAAAAACTCTAGGCCCAGCCTCCGGTTAGGACACAGAAGCCAGACTCAGATACCCTTCCCAGACTGCACCCAGAACAAAGACTCCAAATAACACACACACACACACACACACACACACACACACACACACACGCACGCGCGGCCCTAACCCCACCCCAGGCCGTGCTCCATCACTGTCCTCCATGTCCCCACAGGGCCGCAACTGGCAGAGCTGACCAATAGGAGACGAGGACGTCTGCACTGGTTCAGTCACTCCACCCACTCCACACACTCCACCAGCAGCCACGGTGGGGGTCCAGCAAGGTTGACAAGGGGGAGGAATGGGTAGGCAGAGGAGAAAGCCAAAGGCAGAACCCTGGGATCTTCATGTGCCGACCTCTTCTTCCACCCTGCGCACAGCCAGCCTCCCAGCCAGTGACACCGGTTCGATGGCAGAGACCCCAGGCGATGAGGAAGAGGAAGAGGGGGCTCTGGCCAGCTGTACACGCTGCCTGTGAGGGCCCCCAGCCCTTGACCCCTGACCCAGCCAGAACCCAGAACAGACCCTGACCCCAATCCTTACTTTAGCCTCCAACCTTGACCTCAGCCCCTGACCCTCGCTGCTGACTGCCGCTCAGCCCCTGACGATGCCTGCCTCCCATCCCCCTCTTTTCCAGAAACAAGATAATGAGAACCAGTGTCTGGTGAGTTGGAAAAGTTGTGTGACTGCTGGACCCCATGACTTTGTGAGCCCCACCTCCAAGCCCTCCAAGCCCCTCATGACCGCCGGGCTCCCCCACCTGAGCCCCCCAGAACAGGCTTAGGTAGGTGATCTCAGCCGGTGGGTTCCCCATCCCCACAGCCGCTGCCTCCGCCGAGCCAACCGGGGCCTTCGGGCGCGCTGCCGGCGGGCTGTGAAGTCCAATGCCTGCTACTGGGCCGTGCTGCTGCTCGTCTTCCTCAACACGCTGACCATCGCCTCGGAGCACCACGGGCAACCCATCTGGCTCACCCAGATCCAGGGTGCACCCCCCAGCCTGCCAGCCCTCTCCCCCAGCCCCCAATTCCTTCCACCCCAGAAGCTCCAATCCAGGATCTCTCGGGTGCCCCACACCCCCAGATACTGCCCTCCTACCCAAGTAAACGCAGAAACTTTAGCCTGTTCCATCCTACCTTGTAGCTTACACTTGTATAGCACTTGCTGTGTGTGTCAAGCTCTGTTCTCAGCACTTTACCTGTACTCACTCAATTTCTCTTCACTGCAACTTTAGGTGAATTAAGTACTAAGGTGCAGTAAGTGACTAATCCCAGGACTCAGCTAGTGAGTGACAAACCCAGGCAGCCTGGCTCCAAAGTCCAGGCTCTTAACACCACACTGTCTGGACAAGTTAAGCCCTCTGTGCCTCAATTTCCCCATCTACAAAATGGGAATAGTATTAGTATCCACTTCAGGGGGTGGCAGGGAGGATTAAATGAGTTAAAGTGAAAAATGCTTAGAACATTGCCTGGCCCACATAAAGCTAACACTTTACAAGTGTTAGCTCTTACTATTATTCACCCTAATCTCAGCCCCCAACCTGAATACTGAGTACACTTCTAATCCCAACCCTCAAACCAGCCCCAGTCCCAACTAAACACCAGATTCTAACTCTACCGTTGAATTGGAGTTTTTCTGTATTCATAGAGACTGACCGAAGCCCACACCCCAGCTCTGCCCCTCGCCCCAGCTCCAAGCCCCTCAAAACCTTGCCCACTGTGACCTACAAACTCACCTGATCCCTAGTCCTAACCACACCGCCGGCCTGTGCCTGGACGGATACCAACTACCCCAGATCGCCCCATGGCCCCTACCTCCCCACATTTCACCACAAAAAACTGACTAACCCAGTCACCCCTGCCCCTCTCCCCACAGAGTATGCCAACAAAGTGTTGCTCTGTCTGTTCACGGTGGAGATGCTTCTCAAGTTGTATGGTCTGGGGCCCTCTGTCTACGTCTCCTCCTTCTTCAACCGCTTTGACTGCTTCGTGGTCTGTGGGGGCATCCTGGAGACCACCCTGGTGGAGGTGGGCGCCATGCAGCCCCTGGGCATCTCGGTGCTCCGCTGTGTGCGTCTCCTCAGGATATTTAAGGTCACCAGGTGTGTGTGTGTGTGTGTGTGTGTCGGGGGAGAGGACGGGGGCCCCAAACACAGCCCCAACAGCCACCACCCCAGCTCCAATGATGACTATATCCTCATCACCATTCATTTATCAAATATCCATTGAGTGCCTACTGCATACAAGGTGCCCTTCCAGGCCCTAGGGAAACACCAGGAATCAAAGCAGACACAAGTTCCTGCCTTCCTGGAGATTAAAGTCCGCTGGGGAGGGTGTCTACTCCATTTCCATCCCCTTCCTCAGCCTCAACTTCAGCTAGAACATTATTCCCAACCCCATCTCCAAACTCAACTCCATACTCATCCCCGACCCAAACCCCATCCCCCACCCCCAACCATAACACCATCTCTAACCCCAACCACCAACCACTCATCATCCACAAGCTCATTTACAGCCCCATAACCCAAGCCCAAGCCCAAGCCCACCTCCAGCCTCATTCCTAGCTCCCAGCCTCATCCCCATCACTAGCCACAACCCCCACATCCCAAACTCATAACCATCAGCCTATCCCCAGTCCCAGCCCCAATCTCATCCCCATCCATCCTCTCCTCTATCCCAACCCTCAGCCACAGACTTATCCCCGACTCAGTCATCTACAGCTCCAAATATTCCCCAACCCCATCCCCAGCTACAATCCCTAACCCCAGGCCCAACCTGAAACCCAGTTTTAGCTTCACCAACTTCCATATACCCTCCATACTAACCTCATCTCCCCTAATGCCAACACCAACCCCGAATACAACCCTCCCCTTACTTCTTATTCTCACCTCACCCCAACTCCAAAATCACTTCCAACAATGACACAAAAGCTCATCTTAACCCAGTCCGCCCCAGTGCATCCCAAGCTGGAGCCCTGCCCCGGCTCCTGACTCACCACTGGACATGTCAACCCTTCCCCCTCCATCTCTGCTGCAGGCACTGGGCATCTCTAAGCAATTTAGTGGCGTCCCTGCTCAATTCAATGAAATCCATTGCATCCTTGCTGCTTCTCCTCTTCCTCTTTATCATCATCTTCTCCCTGCTTGGCATGCAGCTGTTTGGGGGCAAGTTCAACTTTGACCAGACACACACCAAGCGAAGCACCTTTGACACCTTCCCCCAGGCCCTCCTCACTGTCTTTCAGGTGAGACCTGGAGATTATGGGATGGGTGGGCAAAGCGGGGGGACCCAAGGTTGGGGAAAGGGTCCCAAGAGTTTCACGGTGACCTCCCACCCCCAGATCCTGACAGGTGAGGACTGGAATGTGGTCATGTATGATGGTATCATGGCCTATGGCGGCCCCTTCTTCCCAGGGATGCTGGTATGCGTGTACTTCATCATCCTCTTCATCTGCGGCAACTGTATCCTCAGAGCCTTGGGAGGCTGGATCGTGGCAGGGCTGGGGAAGGATAATGGGGACATGGGCACTCCATAGGCAGGCTGCTTCTCCATCCTTGTAGCCTGAGCTCACCCCAGACATCCTGTTGAACGTGTTTCTTGCCATTGCTGTGGACAACCTGGCCAGTGGAGATGCAGGCACTGACAAGGACAAGGGCAGGTGAGGTCTGGCTCTGCCTCCAAGACAGTCTCTCCCTAGGATCCCTGACTGGGACCCTCCCACACACATCCCACACCACCAGAGATGCCTTGGTCACTCTGGCAATCTCCATCTGCAGATCCAACCTTCCAGTCCTCATTCACTGAACATGCATTTATTGAGCACCTACTTTTTGCCAGGCCCTGTTCTAGATGCTAAAGAGACAGCAGGGGTCAAAGAAGACAGAGTCCTTGCTTTCATGGAGCTGACATTCTAGTTGGGGAAGGCAAGCAAAACAAACAAATTAATATATAATAATATAATTTACTTAAATATATGTTAATAATATGTAATGTAGAAAAAGAAAGCAGAGTAAGAGAATAGAGAGAAATGAAGATTGCTATTTTGGTTAGGGTAATCAAGGAAGGCCTCTATGAGAAGGTGACAGCTAAAGAGAGGCCTGAATGAAGTGGGGGAGTGAGCGCCATGCAAATATCTGGGGAAAGAGTGTTCAAGGCAGGGGGACAGCAAGTGCAAAGGTCTTGAGATGATAATATTCTTAGCACATTCAAAAAACACCATGGAGGGAATTCCCTGGCAGTCTAGTGGTTAGGACTCGGCTATTTCACTGCTTTCACCCGGGGCCCCGGGTTCGATACCTGGTCTGGGAACAAGGAGAGTGGTAGGAGGTGAGCTCAAATGGGGGGAATAGAAATGCCAGATGAAGGGCATTCTGGGCCATGGTGAGAACTTTGGGTTTTGCTCTGAGTGGTGGGAAGCCATGGGAGGGGTGTGAGCAGAGGAGGAGGAATGTATCAGATGTAGAATTTAACAGCATCCCTCCTGCTGCTGTGAGAATAGACTAAGGGGATGAGGGAGGAAGCAGGGAGGTTGTATGGGACCTGAGAAAGGTCTGTTCTGATTGCAATGACCCCCTCCCTTGGCCTTGCCTATCTGCTTCGATCCTTAACAGTCACCTCCTCCCCAATTTCCTCGCACAGGGAGAAGAACACTGAGGAAACTCCACAGGAGAATGGAGCACTGGTGAGTTAGAGGCCTGGGCACTGTCTACACCTCCCACTACCACCAATATCTGTCTATGCGTGTGTGTCTTTATCCCGCATCCTCTGCCTATTCATTCCTTCTTTATTGTGTCCCTCCCATGCCTCCCCTGTGTCCATCCCCCCATCATCGATGCCTACCCCATCATCAATGACCCCCATCTTCCTGTCCCCAGGTGCCTGGTGGGGAGAATGAGGAAGAGGAAGGTGCAAAAAATGAAGGAGCAGGCAAGTGGGAAAGACCAGGTGGAAGAGGTATGGGACCTTGGGGACAGCACCCAGGTGGAGCTCGTGACCCCTGAGACCCTCCTCTCTGGAGAGCAGCCTTCTCCAACATCATCTTAAAAATAATGGGCTTGGTGTGTGGCCAGGAACATTTGAGACGCTGAGATTAGAGAAGAGAAACAGACGTTTTGTTTTACTGCAGAACTTCTCAGAGCCTTTATTATAAATAGTATGTATATGACTGAAGATGGTAATGTGCGTTCAACACACATTTACTGAGCCCCTCCTGTGTCCCATGCACTGTTCTAAGTGCTGAGGACACAACAGTGAACAAAACAGTCTGAAATCCCTTCTCTGAGGAGCTGCCACTCTAGCAGGGAGATGAGAATTGACCACATGACAAGCACTGTTCTAGGTGCTTTACATACATTTTCTCAACTAATTCTCTCTCCTTTGATCTTCTTCTGCTGCCAGGCATGGAGGAAGAGGAGGAGGAGGAGGAGGAGGAAGAGGAGGAGGAGGAAGGGGGTGCAGGGCATGTGGAACTCCTGCAGGAAGTTGTACCCAAGGAGAAGGTGGTACCCATCCCTGAGGGCAGCGCCTTCTTCTGCCTCAGCCAAACCAACCCGTGAGTGCTGCGAGTGTACAGGGAGTTGGGGCAGGAGGGGCTGGGGCAGGGGGAGGACCAGGGAGCAGCCAAGGCTGGGGGGGGGGGGGCGTGCACGGCCTTATGCAACAGGGCCCATGCTGTGTCTCTCGGGCTCCCCCAATCAACTCTGCGGTCCTGTGTTCTGACCATGGACCATTCCCCACTCCCCAGGCTGAGGAAGGCCTGCCACACCCTCATCCACCATCACGTCTTCACCAATCTTATCCTGGTGTTCATCATCCTCAGCAGTGTGTCCCTGGCAGCTGAGGACCCCATCCGAGCCCACTCCTTCCGCAACCACGTGAGCCTTGGGCTGGGGACTCAGGGGACACTCCCAAGGGTGTCCTACTGGGCACAAGCTGGGGCCAGGGTGGAGGCAAGGAGAAGACCCCTAGCTGGGCAGAGAGAGAGGAGCAATAATGGCAGCTGCAGCAGTGCCAGCCTTTATTATGAGTGCAACACACTTGGGGAAGCACCAGGGAGGTGATCAGTGTTTGGCAGAGGAGGGAGCTGTGCTCAGAGGTTGAGCAGCCCAAGGGCGCCCATGTAGCTGAGTAGAGGCAGAGGAACCCAAATCTGAACCCTTGTCTTTCTGGTGGCCAAGGCTTTTGCCTTGTAGAAAAGTCCTTGATGATGATGATGATGGGAGAGAGAAAGAGAGGGAGGGGAGGAGAGAGGGAGGGAGGGACAGCAAAACTTACTGAGAGATACACACAGCTAGGATCCCCCTCAGCCATGACTCGGTGGCTCCCCCTCTTTCTTGCCCCCCAGATTCTGGGGTACTTCGATTATGCCTTCACCTCCATTTTCACTGTGGAGATTCTACTAAAGGTGACTAATGGACCCCCCATCATACCCCCAGTTACCCCAACCTACTCCCCATCCATCTCTGCAGCCCATCTCTCCTGCTTCCATCCCCAACTCCCCTCTCTTCCCTGGATCTGGGGTCTAACTATCCTGATGGCCCCCTACTCCCCAGATGACAGTGTTTGGGGCTTTCCTGCACCGTGGCTCCTTCTGCCGTAGCTGGTTCAATCTGTTGGATCTGCTGGTGGTCAGCGTGTCCCTCATCTCCTTTGGCATCCAGTGAGTGACACCTGCCTACCCCATTCCTCCAAGAGCCAAGGCCAGGCCTGGGCCATGGCCTGAGGACTGCCCCCTCCTCAGCTCCAGTGCCATCTCGGTGGTGAAGATTCTTCGAGTACTCCGAGTACTACGGCCCCTCCGAGCCATCAACAGGGCCAAAGGACTCAAGGTAATCCCATCCCACCCAAATCCATGGGACCCAGACCCTGCCCCGCCCCTGGGGCCAGGATCACTGATCCGACTGACCATTTGCAGTGATGCATGACCACACAGCCTGGCCACAATGTGTAACCACACGGCCCTGACCACTGGCCATGTGGCCTCATCCATGTTCCTTACAAGTGACCATCCATTCCTTACCAAAGGCCACGTTTCTGTGATCCAAGTTCCTGACATGTGGCCACATACCCCTGTCTGGCAAACACATTTCCCGTTGGTACCCACACATCCTTCACCCAAGACCACATGTTCCTGACCCAAGTCCCTGAGCTCCATCCATGCCCAGAGTCCTTGCCCTGTGGCCACCGTGGCCTGCGGTGTCCATGAGCCATATCTGTGGGTGTCTGCAGCACGTGGTGCAGTGTGTGTTCGTGGCCATCCGGACCATCGGGAATATCATGATTGTGACCACGCTCCTGCAATTCATGTTCGCCTGCATTGGCGTGCAGCTCTTCAAGGTGGGAGGAAACACTGGAGGGAGGCCCAGGCATGAATCAAGGCACGGGGCCGGGGGATGAAGGGTGAATCTACTTGACAAATATCCTCTCTGCAGGGGAAATTCTACAGTTGCACTGATGAGGCCAAACACACACCCCAAGAATGCAAGTGAGTGCCTGAAACCCTGCCCTCCATGGAGCCCAGGACCCTCTTAAAGTCCAAAGAGGCCCCTAGATCTCACCCAGGCCTCTAAAACCCCTAGATCTTCCTCCAAAGAACTGCAGAGACCCCCCAGATTTTATCAAGGCCCCCAAGACCCCAGAATTCCTCAAGACCCAAAGATACATCCCGAGAATTCTCCCAAGAACGGCAAAAGCCCTCAGACATCACCAGTCCTTAAGAGGCCCCCCCCCAATAACCGCCCAAAACCCCTCTCCACATTCCCCAGAGTTACCTACATTCCACTCCAGAATCCCAACCATCCCCAAACACCCGACCCCCACCACCAAGTCCCCAGCTTCCGTCTTGAGACTCCTACAGAGGGTAATAGTTCGCTGAAATGGTTCGCTGAACCATTCTTGGTTCAAATTCGTCTCATGAGACTTGGTTACATTCCTTAACCTTGATGAGTCCCACTTTCCTCAACTGAAAAATGGGGATAAAAAGAGTGTGGATTTCACAAGGTTGTTGTGAGGAGCAAATGAGTTACTACAAAGAGAATGTACTACAATGTAAAGTTAGTACATGTAAAGCCTAGCACAGTGCCTGGCATATACTTAGTGCTGATAAATGTTGGCTGTTATTTGTATTGCTTTTTCCTGGATGGCAATGATGGTGATAATAATGTTGCTGACAGCTAACGTATACGGCCCCAACAATATGCCAGACACTGTTCTCATTGATTAACAAAATTAATCCTTGTAACAAGCCAGGAAATACGTTCTGTCATTATCCTTATGTCATAAATGGGGAAAACTGAAGCACAGAGGTTAAATGCCCAAGGTCACCCAGCCAGTAAATGGAAGGGCAGGATTGGAACCCAGGCTATCCAGCTCCACCACTATGCCCTGCTGCCTCCGTACTGGAGACACCAGTCCCCATTCCACAGCTCCCTACCCCTCCTCACCCACCCAGCATGTCTGCAACATCCACAGGGGCTCCTTCCTGGTCTACCCCGATGGAGATGTGTCAAGGCCCCTGGTCCGGGAGCGGCTCTGGGTCAACAGTGATTTCAACTTTGACAATGTCCTTTCAGCCATGATGGCCCTGTTCACTGTCTCCACCTTCGAAGGCTGGCCTGCGTGAGGGGCAGGGCCCCAGGGATGGGCAGGGGACTGGGCAAGAGTCTTTAGGGGATTGGCTTTGGATATCCTGGGGATGGGTGGAAGGGTAACTTGGGATGTGAAGAAGGTCTCTGGAGAGTGGATAGGGTTTTCTGGGGACTGGTGGGTGTATCAGATGACTAGGTGGGGATCTCCCAGAAGTTGGCCGGGGGTGCTTAGGGGACCTGGGTGAGGGGGCCTCCAAGAATTGGGTTAGAGAGGTCTCTGAGGCACTAGGTGGAAGTCTAGAGAGGACTGCATGGGATTTAGTGGGGGTACCAGGTAGAGGTCTGGGGGGACTGGGTGGAGGTCTTGGAGGAGATGGAGCTGGAGATTCAGGGGTTTCCAGATAGCTGCACAAGTCTTTGGGAGTACTAGGTGGGGGGGGCGAGGGAGCAAGGAATTCAAGTTGATAGGACAGGGGACTTAGAGATCTTTGGGGGCTTGTTGGGGAGTTCTGGGGATCTGCATGGGGATCCTCAGATGGCTGGAGGAGAACTGGGAGTCTGTGGGAACTTAAGGGATTTGGGGGTCTTGGAGGGCCTGCATGGGGATTCTCAGGAAGGTTGGATGGGGATCTCTAGATCTCTGGAGGGCTGGGCTTTGGGAGTCTTTGAGGGCCGGGTGTGTAGGTCTCAGATAGTTAGGTCAGGGGATTTGGGGATCTTTGGGGATATTCTGGGGTGCCTAAGGTGTCTGGGGACAGGTCTGAGGTGTCTGGGATATCCCTTTACTTGCCTCCACTGGCTCCCCAGGCTGCTATATAAGGCCATCGATGCAAACGCAGAGAACAAGGGCCCCATCTATAATTACCACGTGGAGATCTCAGTGTTCTTCATTGTCTACATCATCATCATTGCATTCTTCATGATGAACATCTTTGTGGGCTTCGTCATCATCACCTTCCGTGCCCAGGGCGAGCAGGAGTACCAAGACTGTGAGCTGGACAAGAACCAGGTGACCTCCGACCCCTGATCCACCAACCCCCCACCCCCACCCCAATTCCTTGCCTCGGGACCCCACTGCTCACTCATGCCTTGCACCTATATGCAGCGCCAGTGTGTGGAGTATGCCCTCAAGGCCCAGCCACTCCGCCGCTATATCCCCAAGAACCCGAATCAGTATCGGGTGTGGGCCACTGTGAACTCTGCTGCCTTCGAGTATCTCATGTTCCTGCTCATCCTGCTCAACACGGTTGCTCTAGCCATGCAGGTCTGAGCTCCCCACCCTGATCCCGCCAGACACCTGACCCTATTCTGTCTGCACAAATCCTTGAGAACTGTCAGGAATGCTTTAGGCTGCAAGTAACAAAATCCCCAACTGACAGAGACTTAAGCTTTAAAGATATGTGCCACATATATTCAAATCAAAGGCCGATAATCATAAGTTGTATCCTGATTTCAGAGATGTGAGAATGTGGGAAAAATGGCAGATGGCAAATGTAAGTTGTCATTGACTGTGAAATGCACCCCAATTTCAGAGATTCTAAACTGTGAAAAGATGTGTATCCTTGGAGTCAATGAATTATGATAGTTACCTCACATAGCAAGCAGTGCAGAGGTAGGCTGTTTGCTCATTGCTCATCAGGGACCCAGGCTCTGTCTTTCTGCTCCACTATTCTTAGTAAGTTGGCGTTCATTCTCATGATTGTTGCTTCATGGTCACAAGTTGGCTGCCACAGTTCCAGATATCAAAACCACACTCAGAGAAGGAAAAAGGAAGGAAGCTTGCACCAAGGGACTCTCCTCACTCGACCCTTTTATTGGAAATCAAAAATATTTTTCACAGAAGCTACCCAAGCAGCAGCAAGCTTATGTTTCTGTCAGAACTAGCTGCAAGGAAAGCTAGGAAATCAAGGGCTGGGCTTTCCAATATCCATAATGGGAGGCGGACAGTGTGAGAGGTTTGGCCAACACATAGTGCTACCACATCCCCAGACTTACCTCAGTCCAAGACAGAGAATATTTGGTTGGGGTGGGGGGGGGGAATCTCTGCCTCAGGCTATGTCCCCACATCTGATTTTCTCCCCCAGCACTAT
Organism: Delphinus delphis; assembly: GCF_949987515.2. Lineage (NCBI taxonomy): Eukaryota > Metazoa > Chordata > Mammalia > Artiodactyla > Delphinidae > Delphinus > Delphinus delphis. The sequence goes on from NC_082704.1 coordinate 84,926,809, forward strand.
GAGCAGACTGCTCCCTTCAACTATGTTATGGACATCCTCAACATGGTTTTCACTGGCCTCTTCACTGTTGAGATGGTGCTCAAAATCATCGCCTTCAAACCCAAGGTACCCCCAAGGCCTAGACCCATTCCTTAGGGTGGAACTCACTGCATAGCTCTCAGGGGGGCAGCAACCAGGGAGTCATGAGACTAGGGAGGAAGAGGGATCTAGATGCAGCCTTATCATGTGATCCAGCCTACACCCTGCCTCCCCAATGCCCCCAACCACTACTAGCCCCATACCCTAGCTTGTTAGCTCTGAGAAGACAGGGCACTGCTTTCCTCCTGTCTACAGCATTACTTTACCGATGCCTGGAACACGTTTGATGCTCTTATTGTGGTGGGCAGCGTAGTGGACATTGCCGTCACTGAAGTCAACGTGAGGACTGGCTCTCCACTAACCCACTCACCCCCTGCCAACCTTCCCTCACCTCAACCCCAGGGCTTTCTTTCACATGGGGAGGTGGTTCCCACTCACATCCACCCCACTCCTGGAGACTCAGAGCTCCTCCCTCTAGCTCTATCTCTTGAGTCCCTATTGGGTTCAGCCAAAGCCCCCTTCTACCAGCTCCCGCTCATTCATTTGCAAGCTATCCTCTGGCTCCAGCATCTCCTAAAATGACTCTCCTGTTATTTCTATTATTTTCTTCATTGCCTCATTGCCCCCTCCATTGGTCCCATCATCTCCACCAACTCCTGCTTTGACTCCATCATCTCCTCTGATTCCTTCATTGGCTCCATTTCCTCCACCGATACCATCGTCTCTGACACTGGGTCTTTCACGGTTCTGTCATCACCACTGACTGCACGGTTGGCTCCATCATCTCTTTCACTGGGTACTACATGGTCCTCCATTGACAATGCTGCTGGGTCCATATCTCCATCACTGGCTTCTCCATTGGATCCTCCATCGGTTCTCTCATCTCCATGAAACCACCGGCTTCATCATTTCCTCCATTGGCTCCAATATCTCTCCTCCACCATCTCCTGTGCCCTCTCCTCTACCTTTCACCCTCATTACCAACTTTTCCTTCAACCATCCTGATCCATTACCACGTAACCTTCCTTATCATCCCTTGGATAATAACTCTACCATCCATTATCCCCCATATCTCCTCCATCATTTCTCTCCTGTTCATTGGCCCTGTGATCTCATCATCTCCTCCATCACCTCTGTTTTGGCAATATCTCCGCGCAGAATGGTGGCCATCTTGGCGAGGTAGCCCCCCACCCCACCTCACAACAGGGACTCTCTGCCTCTCTCTTCACCAACCCTCCTTTCCTTTCTTCCCAAAAGTCCTTAGAAATGCTCCCTGACCACCCTGGGGCCTGGGTTCTGAGGGATTTGGAGGCTGGGAGGGCCAAAGCATGAGACAGGGAGGTGGCTGGGGCAAATGTGGACTGAGCATACCCACCACACGCCCAACCCCAGAGCTCTGAGGACAGTTCCCGCATTTCGATCACTTTCTTTCGCCTCTTCCGAGTCATGCGGCTGGTCAAGCTTCTCAGTAAGGGTGAAGGGATTCGCACATTACTCTGGACATTCATCAAGTCCTTCCAGGTAACTTCCCCACTCCTTTGTTCACCCCTCATCCCCACTTCACACCCTCAGCTTGTCCTTTTACTGCCCCCAGAACTACACCTTCCAGCATGCCATACCCATGTGCAGCTTACCATTTCCAGTATTCTCTCTTTTGTGGGCTCTCAATTCCCAACACGTCTTGGCCTCACTGACCTTACTCTATTGTATTTAATACTGTGTCCGTATTTGGGAGACCCTGGCAGTCATGGGCACTTTGGGGATGGACCACATCTCTCAGCAGGCCCCAGCTTGAGTGCATTCTGGGGCTTAACAGTTCTCTGCCTGGACCTGAGTATCTATCCTCCTCTCCACCCCCATAGGCCTTGCCCTATGTGGCTCTTCTCATCGCAATGATATTCTTCATTTACGCAGTCATTGGGATGCAGGCAAGTGAGAACCCTGGGGAGCATCCCTCAGGCACTCCTCTGTTGAGGGGGGTTAGATAGGAATGAGCCCAAAGTGGGGGTAGAAAGACAGACAAGCTGCACCACCCTGAGTCAGTCCATACACCTGTGAAATGGGATCAGCAGTGCCTGCTTGTCAGGGTTATAAGGATCCTTTGGGTATTAGGTGTTGTGAAATGGATGGGAACCTGTAGGGGCACGGAGTCACCCCTCTGACACAGCCCCTGTATGCCCACAGATTTTCGGCAAGGTGGCTCTTCAGGATGGCACACAGATCAACCGAAACAACAACTTCCAGACCTTTCCACAGGCTGTGCTGCTTTTGTTCAGGTGACACACACACCCTCTCCCCTGCTGCTTTGATCTCCAGCATGCTTTTGGGTACCCACACATCCTCTCTGGGCCCCAGACTGCCTGAGCTATGGAAGTAACAGGGCAGCACGGGGCTCCATATTGCCTGAGACCTTTCCTGGCTGTGTTCTAAAGAATCTTTTAGAATATTCTAGCCTCAGCCATCCTTTTTCTGGCTGCAAGACGTGTACCTTTCATAGGCCTCAGCACCCCCTCTGTAAAATGCAAACATGATCGTCATCAACATGGCCACACCAGCTTTTAAAATATTGAAACGCTGTTTTTACCAGATGTAGCCCCTGGTAAGAAATAGGTCATATCCTCACCCCTCTGGCCCCCACAGCGGCCCTTGTCATGACTTCATAGCCTCCCCCCAAGATGGCACCACTGTGTGACCCGCAGGTGTGCTACTGGTGAGGCATGGCAGGAGATAATGCTTGCCAGCCTTCCTGGGAGCCGGTGTGACCCTGAGTCTGACTTCGGCCCTGGTGAGGAGTTTAGCTGTGGTAGCAATTTTGCCATAGCCTATTTTATCAGCTTCTTCATGCTCTGTGCATTCCTGGTAAGGACCAATCCCCACAACCACCACTACTGCCCCGGGGGCTGGTCCTGATGGGGATGAGGTGGGGAGCCCAGATCTTCAGAGAGGGTGAAAGGGCTGGCCTGACGACAAGATTAACCCGGGGACTCATGACCCAGTGACCATAGAAGCTTACCTCCGCCTCCCACCAAACCCCCCATACTCTTCTCTGCCCTTCACCTAACCTCTCCTACTCACTGGCCCACAGATCATAAATCTCTTTGTGGCTGTGATCATGGACAACTTTGATTATCTAACCAGAGATTGGTCCATCCTGGGCCCCCATCACCTCGATGAATTCAAGAGGATCTGGTCTGAATATGACCCTGGGGCCAAGTATGCCCTCTGACCCCATACCTGGGATACCAGAGGACAGTGCACTGCCTCACAGTCCTCCAACTCTGGAACCTCTGACCTATGCCTCCCATTACCCAGGCAGTAGATGCCCCAAGGTTCCCACTGCCCCTGTCCTCTGCCTTTTCCCCTCCCCCACTGACTGCCCTCCAGTTCTTCCCTGGCAGACTATGGGGTGTTGGTGGGGCGAGGGAGTGATGAGCTGGTAGGGCCTTGAGTAAGGACCAGAGGGGGTGTCTCCAACCCAGTAGTGCCTCTCTTCTACCCCCACCTTCCCCAGAGGCCGCATCAAGCACCTGGATGTGGTTGCCCTGCTGAGACGCATCCAGCCACCCCTGGGATTCGGGAAGCTGTGCCCACACCGAGTGGCCTGCAAGGTCTGTGCACCTGCCCACCACTGCCTCTGAGAGGACTGTCACCACACAGCAGGGGTGGGCAGGGACCCTGCCTTGGGTGGGGAGGGGGTGTTTGGTGGCATCCTCAAAGGTTTCTGCCCTTGGGCATCACATGCCTGCATCCCTGGCATTTGCCCAAAATGGGTTCCATGTCCCTGGTGTGCACAGAGACTTGTGGCGATGAACATGCCTCTCAACTCAGATGGGACAGTGACATTCAATGCCACACTCTTTGCCCTCGTTCGGACATCCCTGAAGATTAAGACAGAAGGTGTGTGGGGAGGAGGGGGAGGGGCAGGAATGGGAGGGTCCCTGGGGAAGGTGCAAGGAGCAAACTAATTGAGAGATGGGCCCCACTCTTAGCTCTGAACCTCAAAATAGGTGACTTTGCCTTCTCCAGGCTTGTTTTCCCACCTGTCCAACGGGGGCGGTGTTTGGCTGAGGTAGAAGTTTGTGACGCGCCCTCCAACAGTGAAGGAGTGGCTGTGAAAGCCTCTTCCTATTGGCTCATGCCCCACATCCTCTCCCCATGCAGGGAACCTGGAGCAAGCCAATCAGGAGCTGCGGATTGTCATCAAAAAGATCTGGAAGCGGATGAAGCAGAAGCTGCTAGATGAGGTCATCCCCCCAGCTGACGGTGAGCTAGCTCCACCCCAATTCCTTAAGCCTGCCTCTGAATGTCAACGATTGCTCACCACCACCAAACCATCACTGGCTGGAGAGGGAGGGGTGCAGGGGGAGAGTCCAAGCTTTGATGTGGGGGTGTGGGGAGCAGAGGACTCCTGTGTGACCTTGCCTCCTCTCCCTTGCTTCCAGAGGAAGAAGTTACCGTGGGCAAATTCTACGCCACATTTCTGATCCAGGACTATTTCCGCAAATTCCGGCGGAGGAAAGAAAAGGGGCTACTAGGGGCCGAGGCCCCCCCAAGCACCTCCTCTGCCCTTCAGGTCTTGGGAGCAGGGCCTGAGCTGGGGGGCGGGTATGTGGGAGCTCTGTGGCTGAGGCTGACTGCCTTCTTGATCTCATGGAACCCATGTCACAGATGAGGAAACTGACCCAGGACCCACAGAAGGTCAGGGGTGACTGTGGGGCTCCTTCCCCCACCCCACACTCCTGCTCAGGGACAGGGAAGTTTAGACCCTGAGCTACCCACTTCCCTGTTTTCCCACCCCCACAGGCTGGTCTGAGGAGCCTGCAAGACTTGGGTCCTGAGATGCGGCAGGCCCTCACCTGTGACACAGATGAGGAGGAGGAGGAAGAGGGGCAGGAGGGAGAGGAGGAGGAAGATGAGAAGGAACCGGAAACGTACAAAGTAAGGACAATAAGCTTTCACTCCCCCAGGAACTCTTGATTGTAAAATACTCCCTCAACCCCCCGAGTGATTTCCATACTGCGTCTGGGAGGAAGTCCCCCAGAGAAGACCCCCTGCAATAGACAAATGTTTTTTTGGTACCTACCACCCACTGTTGGAGGGCAAGAGCCAGATTTGGCCCCTGGGGAGCTCACTGGAGACACACTATTTGACCAAGTGACTTAGTTATAACCTGGATGCAATGCTCAATCCTGTGATTTCCACAGGCCCCAGTGGGCTCCCAGCCCCCATCTCGCCGGAGCTCTGTGATTTCTGTGTCTCTGCCTGCCTGGGACAAACCACCAGATTCACTTTCCCTTGGGCCCAGTGACGACGATGGGGGTGCTCCCAACTCCAGACAGTCCAGTGTGCCCCAGGCTGGGTCCCACGCCCACAGGTATGGCCAAAGGTCTGCAGGAAGATTGTGAGGGAAGGCAGGGACTAGCCACTTTATGAGGGTACTTCAGGGGGCAGAGGGTTTTTCCAGTGAGACAAACATCTATTAAAAGAAAGCCCATGTCTCCTTTAAAGTGATGACAGGTTAATTTTATGTTATGTGAATTTTCCCAGTTAAAAATGTCTAGTGTTTCTGTAGAAGGTAGGACATGAAATGAGAAGGGACCGGGCCCAGGGCCACACTGGGGGTAGCTGGTCTGCCTAACTTGCCTCACTTTCCCCAGGAGAAGCTCTGGGGTTCTCATTTTCACCATTCCGGAAGAAGGAAGTTCTCAGTCCAAGGCAACCAAAGGGCAAGAGAAGCAGGATGAACGAGAGGAAGTCCCCAGCCAGCACTCTGGCCACGACACGTAGGATGAGCCCATGAGCCACGTGCGAGAGGGACGGCACCCCATCGCGCATGCCCAGGCTTGAGCTCACCCCAGCCCTCCCTCCCAAACAGGCTCTCCTACCTAGATGAGCAGGCAGGGACTCCCCCACGCCCCATCCTTTTGCCACCTCACAGACCCCAGAGATACGTGGATGGCCACCAAGCACCACGCCGCCGTCTGCTGCCCCCAACACCTGCAGGTGAGAGTGGACATGGGTCCTGGGGGGCCCCATGGGCCATAAGGGCAGAGGGCTGGGGAGGCACTGACATTCCTCTTTGCCCCTGGTACCCCCCACACCCCCAGGCCGGAAGCCTTCCTTCACCATCCAGTGTCTGCGGCGCCAGGGCAGTTGTGAAGATTTACCCATCCCAGGCACCTATCATCGTGGGCGCAACTCAGGGCCCAGCAGGGCACAGGTGAGGTGGGGGAGGGGGGCTGAGGCCCGGAGGGGTGGGGGGCAGCCTAGGCTGAATTTGTCAAACACACTACATATCGGGCCCTTCTGAAGAAGGGGGCACATGTGAATTCACACAGTCCTCACTGTGCCTGTGAGGTGGGTACTGTTACTAGCCCCAGTGTACAGATGAGGAAACTGAGGCCCAGAGAGGCTTACTCAAGATCTCACAGTTAGTAAGTGGCAAAGCTGAGATTTAAACCCAGGCCTTCTATGCTCTGAAATAAACCCAAGGCTGATGTATACCCATTCAATTTGACTCCAGTTGTGTTTGGGGGGTAAGAGGTAGGCACAGGAGTGATTCCTAGATCCTCATGCCCTACCCATCAACCACTATGCTCCTGATGTTTATTCTGGTCCAGGGTTCCTGGGCAACCCCTCCTCAGCGGGGCCGGCTCCTATACGCCCCACTGTTGTTGGTGGAGGAGGGTGCAGCAGGGGACGGATACCTCGGCAAATCCAGCAGTCCACTGCGCACCTTCACCTGTCTGCACGTGCCTGGAACCCACTCAGACCCCACGTATGGCAAAAGGGGCAGTGCTGACAGCCTGGTGGAGGCTGTGAGTCCAGAAGGGGAGGGGGCCGGAGGGATGGGAGAGAAGGGGAGAAGGTGGGAGCTTGGGAAGGAGGGTCCCCAGTCTCTGTGTTGTGTATGTAGCTATCCCTTTGCTCTGTGACTTCTGCTCAGCAAGATGTGTGCCCCACTGTCCCCCACTGACTTCCCTGCGTGCCCTCACGGGTTCATCACTCTTCCACACCAACCCCTCTGTGCACACTGCTCCGACTCCATGCTGTGCCCTCTGTCAACACTGATCCCATCTGTGCCCCCAGGTGCTCATCTCCGAGGGCCTGGGCCTGTTTGCCCGAGACCCGCGCTTCGTGGCCCTGGCCAAGCGGGAGATTGCAGATGCATGTCGCCTGACACTGGACGAGATGGACAGTGCCGCCAGTGACCTGCTGGCACAGGGGACCAGCTCACTTTATAGTGACGAGGAGTCCATCCTCTCCCGCTTTGATGAGGAGGACCTGGGAGACGAGATGGCCTGCGTCCATGCCCTCTGAATTCCCATCCCTCCCCCACTGCTCAATAAACCTCCTGCCCTCCCTTCCTCAGAAGGAGACCGGCATGGACCACACCCCTGGATTTTGGTGTCTTTGCACTGGAGGCCTGGGGCTGCCCAGCGGTCCTCATCTATCCATCCCCTGTTTCAGCCCTGAGCCACTGCCCACACGCGGGTATTTCCAGAAACCAGGACAGCCGGGCCTGATTATTCAGCGTCAGGGAAGGAAGGAGGAGGAGGGGAGGCGGAAGAGGCAGCAGCCAAAAAAAGCTGGAGACAGAGTGGAGGTGGTGGGGGAAGGGAGGTTTCTGGACAGATGGAGGAAAGTGGAGAGAGTGAGGATGTGTGAGGGCTCGGATGAGGGGTGGGGGAAAGTCAGAGATTCCACAAGGGGTCAGGCAGATCAGACTGGGGCAGGACAGATGGATCGAAAGGAAAGGATAAGGAAACCTCCAGGAGAGTCCTGCCAGTAGAAAGGCCTGGAGGTTAGAACTGTGATGTATCTTAGGCAGAGGGGTCCTCTGACAGCACGAGGAAGGGAGGCTAAATTGCGCTCACCCCACCTCCCCGCTTCTGCTTGTGAAAAAAGAAATCTAGGACTTCCCTGGTGGTCCAGTGGTTAAGATTCCATGCATCCACTGCGGGGGCACCGTTCCATCCCTGGTCGGGGGAACTAAGATCCCGCATGCCTCCAGGTGTGGCCAGAAAAAATAAATAAATAAAGAGAAAAAGGAAATTTAAATTCATTCGTAAAAACATGGGTGACAGCAAAGGGCGAGGCTCCTAGCCTGGGGCAACCCACTCAGGGCTTACCTGGCTCTCCTGAGACTAGCTAATAGTACCCCACTCCCAGATCCCAGAGCTCCTCTCTGTTTCTTGCCCTACTTTTAGTCATTGCCCAACCTTTGGCGTCTCATTCATTCAGTGAAGGTTTATCGGGCATTTATTTTGTGCCAGGCACTGTTCTGGGTTTCCCTCAGCACAAACTGAGCTGGCTTAGACATGTGACGGCGGTTGTCCAAAGTGGTAGTCATCCTCACTCCAAAGGAATCGGAGGTGGTGTTAGAAGTGACACCGGATGCGGCCACCCCTGGGGACGGTCTGACCTAGGGTCTCCTCCCAGCTCTCAGAGCAGGGGTTTCTCATTTGTCTAATTTGTGTCAATGGAACCAGGACTGAAATTTGAGGGAAGCCAAAATTGGAGGCTAGAACTCAGAATATAGAATTGCACTAGGTCTGGAAACAAAGGCTTGGAGTGGCTGGGCCGGTTTATTGTGGGAAAGTAAGTCATGGGCAGGGTAAAGAGAGTGAAGGGCGATTGCTGAGGGAGGAGGTGGGATAAGCCACCTGAGGGCAGATGATGCAGACCCTTGAATGCCAGGCCCCAACCCCTGGGATTTTTCCTGAAAGCAGTGGGGAGCCATGGGAGGGATTTGAGCAGGGGAGTGACATAGTTAACTTTGCATTTTAAATAGATGCTCTGACGGGTGTGCTGAAAACAGATGGGAGGAGGAAGAGACTGGAGATGCTAAATTTGGCAGGAACGATGGTCGCCTTAGCCAGGGGAGGTGGCAGAGGAGATGGTGAGAAGTGAGTAGATTCCAGAGATGTGTGGAAGGTAAAACGAACCATTTATTGGGCCCTGAGCTAAGTGCATTACAGTGACTATCTTGTTTAATCAGTGCAACAATCCTCTAAGTATCATTTTAAATTATTTTACCTGTCCAAAGTCATACAGGAACAAATATCAGAGGTGAGATTCAAATTCAAGCAATTGAATGCCAAAACCCATGCTCTTCCCCTGAAAAGGCAATAACTGAAGTACCCATTACATATTCCATATTTGTGTGAATTTGAGTGTGAGTGTGTTTGTTTAAAAAACAAAAAAACATAGGTATACATTCAGATGGTTCAAAGTTCAAAAGTACAAAGGGGTGAAAAGTGAAAGTTTCCCTTCTCTCTGGAGGCAACCCGTTGTATCAAATATCTTTTATATAGTTATAGGATGCCGTACTGATAAGTTAGCACAGTGGCTAAGAGTAACAGGTGCTGGAGCCAAACTTCCTGGGTTCAAATCCTAGTTCCACCACTTACCACCTGTTCAAATCTTAGTTCTACCACCTACCAACTGTGTGACCTTAGGAAAATTCCTTCAGCTCTCTGCACCTTAGTTTAGTCAGCTATAAAATGAGGATAGTAGTAGTACCTGACTCGTAGGGCTGTTGTGAGGATTGATTGATTGAGTGAGTGATGGCTGCATTGGGTCTCCGTTGCTGCATGTGGGCTTTCTCTAGTTGCGGAGAGTGGGGGCTACTCTTCATTGTAGTGCACAGGCTTTTCATTGTGGTGTCTTCTCTTGTTGAGGAGCACAGGTTCTAGGCGCACAGGCTTCAGTAGTTGTGGCACATGGGCTCAGTAGTTGTGGCTCATGGGCTTACTTGCTCTGTGGCATGTGGGATCTTCCCAGACCAGGGATCGAACCCGTGTCCTCTGCTTTGGCAGGTGGATCCTTAACCACTCTGCCACCAGGGAAGTCCCTGTTGTGAGGATTTAAATGAGTGATATATGGGAAGCTCACAGAACAGCCACAATTTAAAATGTTAGCTGTTCTCTCTATAATTGATATAATGCTTCCCTTCTATTTGTACACAATTCCCACATAATTTGCCATCTTGCATTTCTTACTTAACTAAGTATCTTGGCTATCATTACACAGCTCCATATTATGAGTAATGACAGCTACATAGTACTCCATTTTGCGGCTCTACCTGAGTTTTTTTAAACAGGCCACCAGTAATGAGCATTTGGGGAGTGTCCACACTTTACAAACAGTGCTGCAGTGTATTATCTTATACATACTTCTTTTAGCACATGTTTGAATCTCTCTGTAAGACAAATTCCTAGAAATGTAAACGCTGAGCCACATATATGGACTTATTAGTTTGCTACATTTTGCCAAATTACCCTCTACAGAAGTTATACCAATTTAACTTCCACTGGCAATGTATGAGAATACTTGTTTCTGGCCAACTGCTAATACTGAGCATTATCAAACTTCTTTATATTCACCACCCTCAAAGATGAAAAACAGTGTCTTAGTAGCTTTTATAGGCATTCCTTTTAGTATGAGTGAGGTTGAGCATCTTAAATTCCAGCTGTATTTATCCATTGGATTTTGCCACATGGCAATTGCCATTGACCTTGGTGGGCCTAGTTTTAGTAGCATGAAGGAGGCATAGTCCAATTAAGAGAGGACTAAGGAATAAACAGGATGTAAAAAGTTGAGAGTTGGAGTAGGCAACACTTTGACTAAGGAAGAGCGAAATACGGGAAATGGTTGGAGGGGGAGGGTTGTTTTTTTTTAAGTGCTTAAAATGCAGATGAGAAGAAACCCTCAAGACCCTGAACCATGTTTAAATTGCAGGGACTTTGGGCACTGCCAATAACTAGCTGGGCGACCTTGTATAAGTCGCTTAACCTCTCTGGGGACTAATTTTCCTCACCAGTAAAAATGGGGCGAATAGTCCCTACCACGTAGGGATGTTCTAAGGCTTAAATAAGTGAACACATTCAACAGTTCAGCAAACGGCCTGGCAAATTGTCCTACTGTAGGACCCAACGGCCCACCTCCCCAGATCTCTAGCTGTGTTTTCAGAGATAACGACCTTCTGAAAGCATTTTCACGGTTCCAGCCTCTGCAGCCTCTGGACTGGAATGGCTGCCTGCGAGGTTTAGACACGGCCGCTGTGCGCAGGCGCGCGCGGCGAGCGAGGCGGGGGCGCGAGGGGCGGAGCTGCGGCCCCCTGGGCTGTTCCGACGATCGCGCACCGCCCCCTCCGCGCCCAGCGCCCGCCCTTGCTAGCAGGCGCCTCCCGCCCCCCGCATTGCTGATGCTGCTGCTGGCCGACATGGACGTGGTGAATCAGGTACGCGTTCCAGCACCGCGGACAGAGCCCGCCGCTGGCCGGCCTCCTCGCCGGGGTCGCTGCGAATCCGCCGACTCTAAGAGGTGGTGGCCAGAATCCTAGCAGCGGACACCCGGTCCCCGGCGCTGGGGCTGGGGTCTGCGGCAGGCGAGGGGAGGAAAGGGGAGGTGGAGAAAAGAAGGAGTGCGCCCTTTGCCGCAGCGAGGGCCGTCCTCACTGCCGCAGCGGGGGCCGCCAGAAGCCAGTTCCTTACGGGCGACCGGGAAGGAAGAAGGGGTCTTGGAGCCAGGGTATGGGCAAGGAGGGAGGGGAGGGGAGAGTAGAAGGAAGATGGGGGGTGCTGCAGATGAGCTAGGAAATAGAGCGACAGAAGGCGTGGGGGCGGGGGTGAAGGGGAGGGCTGACACCTGCCCCTTCCAAACAGAGATGGTACCCTGATAGACGACCACCTCTTCCCCCAGAGCAGACCAAGGGGGACGATCAGTTTCGCTTCTCCCAAACCCCTAGTCCCCCTTCCCCCAGCACATATGCAGTGAAGCCATGTCCTAGCCCTCCTCCACCTTAATCAAATCAGTCCAGACCCTCTCTGCCATCGAACTCTTCTTCACCACCTCAGAACCTCGCCCATCTCTAACCAGGACTAACCCCTCCCCATCCTCATCACCTTAGACACCCCACCACCGTCATCTGACTCACCTTTACCGCTGCAGATCCCTCCCCCACCCTAGCAAACCCGACTCCCTCCCTGTTATGACTCACCTTCACCATCCAAGACCCCTTCCCCCACCCTAATGAACCCCAACTCCTTCCTCACTCTCTCCACCCGATCCCCTTCACCATCTGACTCACCTTTACCTTTTTAGACCTTCTCCCCTTCCCTAACTAGTCCTGACTCCATCCCCATCTTACTCACCCCTGACGCCCTCTGCCATCTATCTCACCATCTCCCCAGACGTCCCCACCAGCCCTGAACCCAGGGGACCTTCTCTCAGAGACCCTGAGCTCACACCTTCCCCAAAGTGTCACTTTCTCCTTTTCACCGCCTCTCCAAACGTCACTCCCTCCCAGAGATCACATGCCTTATCCCCAGGGGTCATTGCCTGGTGGCCTTGTCCCCCACCTCCCTCTCCATCCCCAACAACCCCACCCCTCCCCACCATTTCTCTCCTCAGCTGGTGGCCGGGGGTCAGTTCCGGGTGGTCAAGGAGCCCCTCGGCTTTGTGAAGGTGCTGCAATGGGTGAGTGTGGTCTGGGCTGTGGGGAGAAAGAGGGAGGTAGTGGGGTCTGGAAGAGCAGGGATGGAGTAGGGATAAGGAGGGAGGGATGGATGGGTGGGGGGGGGCAGAAGGGGGTGGGGGAATTGGGCTCCTGGGTGAAGTCCCAGGGGGTTGGGGCCAGAGAACAGATGGGCTGTGATGTGACGCCACATAAGGCCAAGGGTACCCCCATTCTCAAGTGGAAGATTGCGACGTCCTACTTCCTCTCCTGAGGTGAGAGGGGGGCAGGGGAGGTGGAGACTGAAGCTGGTTGCTGCAGGGAGAGACGAAAAGCCAGAGAAACCCAGAGACAGTGAAGGAGACAGAGAGAATGGGAGATTGGGAATGATGGAGACAGAGATGGAAATACCAGGAAAAAAGTGATATGGAGATGGGAGAGAAACAAACAGAAAGAGACAAAGAAAAGGGAGACAGAGAAAGATGCACAGAGAACAGAGATGCAAAGAGAAACAGACACAGGAAGAGAGGAAGAGAAATGCGGTGGGGGAGAGAAAGAGACAGAGGGAGAAGAAGAGACCCTCCGGGAAAAGGGAAAAGGAGAAACCGATAAACAGAAGGAGAGGCAGGAGGGAGACAGAGAGAGCACCATAGAGATAATGTCAGAGACAGAGCAGGGAGATAGAAACAGACAGACCAAGAAACAGAAAGACACACACACAAACATTCAGAGAGAGAGAGAAGAGGCAGAAAGAGACACACATAGATACTAGAGAGGCAGAGAGAGAAACAGAGATACAGAGAGACAGAGACATCTGAGAAAGACAAAGACATATTGAGAAACAGAGACAGAGAGATACCGAGGGAAACAGACACAGAGAACAACAGAGACAGGCAGAATACAGAGAGAGACAAAGACAGAGACAGAAATAGACTGAGACAGAATAAGGGGAATCAGAGCATTATTGAGAGGTAGAAACCAAGAGAGACACTGGGAGAAAGACTGGAAGAGATAGCCACACCCCTCTAATCAGCTTGTCCTTGGGCCTCGCTGAGCCCTGATTAGGGTGGGGGTGGGGACCAGTCCATCTGCTGCTGCCTATGCTGGGCCCCATCTGTCCAGAGGAGGGCAGCCCCATCCCACGTGCACACAGGCTCACCGTGGCCATCCCCATCCCTGCTGCCCAAGGTCTTTGCCATCTTCGCCTTTGCCACATGCGGCAGTTACAGTGGGGAGCTCCAGCTGAGTGTGGACTGTGCCAACAAGACCAAGAGTAACCTCAGCATCACGGTCGAATTCGAGTACCCCTTCAGGTGTGCCCCCACACTAGCCCACCCCTGGGATCCTGACAGACCTGGGATGGGGGTGGGGGGTGGGACCGGCCAACACCTCCTCCCCAGCGGCTCCTGCCCAGCCCCAACCTCGGGAGACCACACCCACTCAGATCACTGCGCATGCACTGAGCACCTACCTTGTGCCTGGCACTCCTCTGGACATCTAGGACACGTGGTGACCAAGACAGGCATAGGCTGTTGCCCTCTGGCTGTGTTCTAGTGAAGAGGAGGGGCAGGAGACTGACAATAAACAAGATTCAAAATTATATATATATATATATATATATATATGCACACATATATATATCCTTAAGGCAGTAGGTGCTCAATTAATGTTAGCCAATATTATTATTTAATTCCCATTCGTTCATCCCATACACAGTTTTTCAGAACCTATTGTATGTCAGGTACTGCTGAAAGTGCTGGGGATATAACAGTGAACAAAACAGACCAAGCTCCCTACCCTCATGGAGCCAACATTATAACAAATAAACAAATGACTAAAGAGGATAATTGCAGATTGGGAGAAATCCAAGGAGGGCATCTTCATGCAGGGTTTTATGATAAAGAATAATGAGGGGGTGCTGCTTAGCCATGGGGAAGGATTAAGCCAAATTAAACAGTTCTGAGAGTTATTGAGCTCATACCGTGTGCCGGGTGCTAGGTACACAAGAGTGAGCACAAGCAGGCAAGGTTGCTGCACTCATGGGGAGGCTTACCTCCTAGGAATGGGAAGACAGAGACCCACAGACACAATTTCAATAGAGGCTCCTGAGGCTCCTCCACTACTAGGACAAATCACATAACTGCTCTGGGTCTCCATTTCTTCATCTGTGAAAGGGGATAATAATACCCACCTTACAGGGTTATGATAAATATTAAATGAATTAATACTTGTAAAATGCTTAGCACGGTGCCAGGCACACAAGAAGCGCTCCATAAGTGTTTGTTAAAATAAGGAAAATAAATAAGTTTAAAGGACTCAGGAAAGAGATCAGGGATTGAGTTGGAAATTAGGGATTTTTGAGCACTAAGGGTAAATGTAGGCTCAGGGGATCACCCAGGGTGAGAGGCAAGACTGAAGAGAAGATAGGCCAGCGCAGGGCCTGAGCAATAATCAAAAGAAAAGGGGGCACCAGGGAGGCGTGGTCTGAGAGGCTGGGGAAGGGGGGGATGACAACCAGGGATCCACCAGTTCACAGAAGCCAAGAGAGTTTGGGGAAGGAGTGGGAGCTGCAGCATGGGATACTGCTGAGAGCAGGCCCTTTGGGGATCTAGAAGACCAGAAAAATCTGTGGACACCCCAACTCCTCCCATGTCTAGGACCTCGGGTGCTGAGGATCTGCCCTTCACCCCCAAGCCTCCCAGGGGAAAAAAATCTTTGCCCTGTGTCCCCCTGACCAACCCTGCCACTGCCCCAATAATCCCCCCCAAAGACCCCTCATTCCCCCTAGAAACCCAGAAACTTAAACCCAGCTCCAACTCCTAGCTCCATCGTTTAGCAGCCATGCAGCCCTGTGCAAGTAACTTAGCCTTGCAGAGCTTGGGTTTGTTCATCTGTAAAACAGGTATAATAATGCCTGCTTTAGAGAATTGTGGGGGAGGGTCATTAAGTGAAGAAATTATGTAAAATGCTTGGAGGTGATCAATAAGTGTAAGCCTTTCCCTTAGAGCCTTTGCTATACAAGGGCACTGGCACCATTTGGATCCTGCCCCCCAACCTGAGGCCAGAGCTCTGGGACTTCACCCTGCTCTTTCTCTCCACGCACGTTCCTCCTTATGACCCCTCTTCCATCACACCATAGGAAAGGCCTTAGCCTCACATGCCTTCCCAGTCTACAGCTCCCCCCCACCCCCGCCCACACCTCACATACACGAATCCTGTTCCAGCATCCCTTCTACCCTCCTGTCTTTCTGTCTGTCTCCTCCTATTTTATAGTCCCTGGGCTCTCCTCTGCTATGTACACATTTGTTTTTCTCTTGGGGACCTGAAGTGAGGTGGGGAGAAGAGTCAACATGACGTAAGGGGAAAAACACAAGGTTCAGATTCCAACTCTGTCATTCCTATACAAGCTGTGTGACTTTAGGCAAGTTAATGCGTTTCTCGGAGCCTCTGTTTCTGCCTCCATATACTTCATTTAATAAACATTTATTGAGCGCCTACTATGTGGCAGCACTGTTCCAGGCCTTAAGGGTACAACACTGAACAAAACAAAGGAAAAAGCCCTGCCCTCTTGTAGTTACAAGAAAAAACAAGGAAAAAAGTAAAATACATGGTATGTCAGCTGGGGTATCACAGCTACAGAGAAAATGGAGCAAAGAAGGGGGCTAAGGAGTGCTGGGAGGGAATGGTTAGATTTAATTAAATAGATCAGGGAAGACCTCACTGAGAAGGTGACTAGTGGAGCAAAGCTTGAAGGAGAAGAGCATTCCAGTGCAAAAATCCTAGGGTGGGAGGGTGCCTGGTATGTTCTATGAATAACCAAGGGGCCAAAGTACCTAGGTTGGAGTGAGGGCTGAGTAATACCTATTTCACCAGCATGCTCTCAGCAATCAATGAAATGTGACTGGTACACAGTAGGTGCTCGTGAATGGTTATTTCCTCCTCTTCCTGGGACCTTGTCAGAATCTGGGGGACACCCATGACTGGGCAGGGGGGAGGGGAGGGAGTTCTTAGGGCCTGGGCCACACCTGCCCACCTCTCTCCACAGGCTGTACCAAGTGTACTTTGAGGCACCCACCTGCCAAGGGGACCCTAAAAATATCTTCCTCGTGGGGGACTACTCCTCATCGGCTGAATTCTTTGTCACCGTGGCCGTATTTGCCTTCCTCTACTCCATGGGGGCTCTGGCTACCTACATCTTCCTGCAGAACAAGTACCGAGAGAACAACAAAGGGCCCATGCTGGTGAGTTCCCACAGCCATTCGTATGCATACAGGGGCCAGGGGACATGGAGCCTTAGGGACACAGCCATGTTCAGAGGCCACGTCAAATCCCAGACAGGCCCACATGCAAGCGGCCCTGATAACAGCCGCACACATTACTGCTGCTGCTGCTATGAGCATCAGAGACACCGAATCAGAGTGACAGGGACACACCCACAGCCCACACAGAATCCCAGACACCTGGAAACTTGCCACCTCTCACAAAACCCTACAGTCTAGATGAAAGAAAGCAGCACACAGAGGTTCATTGTGACAATCATGCTTGTCATCACACCACACAGACACACTGATTCCTACACAGCTGTACTCATACACCCTCATCCCAGACACAAAATGACACAAATTCCCACATTCAGATAAAAGTGGAAAGACACACTACTTTCCACAGACTTGGCAACCATCTCACAGAATCACACACACACACACACACACACACACACACACACACACCACATACCACAGTCACACTCCCACACCCTCTGTCACATACACATACATGCACAGACAAGCCCAAGCTAGGAGGGCCACCTTCAAGTGAGTGTTGGGGGCTTCAAGAGCTGGAAAGGCAGGGGAGAGACAAGCCTCTTCTGGGAGACGCCCCTCCCAAGAAAGCCTGTGATCTGAGGAGGCCCCACAGCCCAGCATGAAGCAGCCCACTCATGGTACCATCTCCCTCCCCCCTGCCCGGCCTAGGACTTTCTGGCCACGGCAGTGTTCGCCTTCATGTGGCTGGTTAGCTCGTCGGCCTGGGCCAAGGGGCTGTCAGATGTGAAGATGGCCACGGACCCAGAGAACATTATCAAGGGGATGCCTGTCTGCCACCAGACGGGGAATACATGCAAGGAGCTGAGGGACCCTGTGACCTCTGGCCTCAACACCTCGGTGGTAAGCCCTGGGAAGCTGGCTGGGCCAGCTGGGGAGGGTGGCTGGGAAACTTAGTCTGGCATGGGGAGTGGTGGAGAGAGAGAATGAGAGGAGAATTCAGAGGAAATCCAAGAGGGCTCCCTGGAGGAGGCATGCCAACAACAGAGCCTTGTAGGATGAGATAGCAATTATAACCACTGTGACACCACAGACTGTCCCCAAAAGGGGAACGTGAGATCTTCTGTCCAGTTAGGTTTGGGAGACCTGGATCACAGGCTCAGCCTAGTCATGTAGAATCTCTGGCAACTCAGTAAGTACCCTCTTGGGACCTGTTTCCTTATATGCAAAATGAAAGAATAACTTGAAATGTTTCCCGTATGGACGCCCCCTACTGGCCAGAGTCAGACTGAGCTCAAATCCGAGCTCTGCCACTTGCAAGCTCTAGGACCTGAAACTAGTTACTCAGCTTCTCAGGCCTCAGTTTGAGCATATAAATTGAAAATAAGAGGTCCTGCTCCAAAGTTAAGTAGTGAACTAATAACATACAACGTGCTTAGAAAAGGGCCTGGCACATGGTAAGTCGTATACAAGTGTTACAGATCCTCAGATTCCAACTCTTTTTTTGTCAATTGCTGGCTACGACAGATCTAAGATCTAAGCCACTAAGCCTCTGTGCACCTCAGTTTCCTCAGCTGTAAAGTGGAAATATTACTTTCCGTCCCCAAATTGAATTACATTGTATATATTTATACAAATGTATATATTTGTTTTAATATAAAAGCGTATATTTATATACTTTATACATGGGTATTTATACATATATTTGTATATACATATGTATGTGTATATATGCATCCATTAGCGGTATATCTACGTATTTAATAAAAATTTATGCTTAGCATTTTACTATATATTACAAAATTAGGTTTACTATATTTTGTACATGTATAAACGTGTACATATGCAAATACATAAACACATATATGCAATACTGATATATCTCAACATCCCCGGGAATCTGAATTCTAACACGCCCCACGCCCCCCTCCCCACCAAGGTGATTTTTGTGCACATTGACATTCATGCGCTGGGACTCGGAGGGTCAGGGTCTCGGAAACCACCACTATCCCGGGGCCCGCGAATCCAAGCCCAACGCAAGCGGCCTCGATGTTCCCCGGGGCCGCCAGGGCAATGGGCGCAGGACAACAGCCGAGCTTTGTCTCCCCGCAGGTGTTTGGCTTCCTGAACCTGGTGCTCTGGGTCGGCAACCTGTGGTTCGTGTTCAAGGAGACAGGCTGGGCCGCCCCATTCCTGCGCGCTCCTCCCGGCGCCCCCGAGAAGCAACCGGCGCCCGGGGATGCCTACGGCGAGGCAGGCTACGGGCAGGGCCCCGGCGGGTACGGGCCCCAGGACTCCTACGGGCCCCAGGGCGGCTATCAGCCTGACTACGGGCAGCCCGCCGGTGGCGGTGGCGGTGGCTACGGGCCTCAGGGCGACTACGGGCAGCAAGGCTATGGCCCTCAGGGTGCGCCCACCTCCTTCTCCAATCAGATGTAGTCTGGTGAGTGACAGACAGGCGGGGCGGCCAAGGAGGGTTCATGATCCTTTCATGGGCGGGTTAGTGAACCAATAGGAGTAGGACACTGGCCGGACAGGTAAGGATGGGAATTTGAAGGAGCCAATAGAGAGGCGGAGCTACGTGCTAGGGGCGAAAAACTAGCCAATGGTGGAGAGCAGAAGAGTGGTGTTTGAAAATAGGCAGAATGAAAAGCCAATGGGAGAGAGGTAGAAGTGCTGCTCTGAGGGAAGGGAGGGGAGAGAGAAGTGGGCAGAGCAACCAATGAAAGGAGGGAATAACAGGAGGACTTGCGTAGTGGGAAATCCGCTGGGCGCAGGAGCCATGGAGGGAAGAAGAGGTGGGTCTTATCCAATACGTTATGATAAGGCCAATAGATGATGAGGGTAAACGGGCTTGGATCATGAAGGTCAGACAAGATCACTAATCCGAAGGAGGTGACAGATCCGCCACCTCTCCGCAACCCTGGAGGCGAGGGAGGTAGTGTGGAATTTCAAAGAAGAAAAGGGCCCGGGTGGAGCGGGGCGGGGTGGGGGTGGGGGGGCGCATTGGAAAGTCTTGCCGGCCTTCTTGTTGGGCCTCAAAAGAGAAGCGAGATTTCCCTCAAATGTGAGGGGGGAAGACGGGGAGTAGAGGCAGGCTGATGGCGTTAGAGGGGAAAGGCAAGGAGGTGGCAACACATGGGTGGAGGTAGCTTCTGGCACTTGGCCAGGATGGAAAGGGCAGGGAGGAGTTTATCAGGCATCCCATATCTAATTCACTAAAAATTCCTGTTGGCTCTACCTTCAAAATATATCCATAATCTTCCCACTGTCCCCCTGGACCTCTTCACTGGTTTCCACCCCCATTCCCATTATATTCTGCTCATGGCGTGGGAAACGATCCTGTTAAATCCTAAATCACTCCACGACCCTCCTATGCTCAGAGCTCAGAGCTCTACCGGGGCTCCCATCTCACTCAGATTAAAAGCCAAAGCCAAAACTATGACCCACGAGGCCCTACGCAATCTAGCCCCACCCTTCACTCCTCTGACCTCTCACCTCCAACCACTCCCCCGCACTCTGTTCCAGCCACACTGGCCACATCAATGTACCAGGCACAGTGCAACTTCACAGTCTTGGTACTTGCTTTCCCCCTGGAGTTTCACACCCACACACACTGATAACCTTACCTGGCCAACTCCTTACAAGTCCCTTTTCTTACCTCTCCCTGTGCTTTTCTTTATCACAGTCTGTAATTATTAGTTTATATGTTTATTGACTGTCTCTTCTACTAGACTAGGGGATGTGACCATGACTAATTTATGCTATAGACACATCACCTAGAGCACTACTAATGGTAAGAAACATTTATTGAGGAAATAAAAGAAACAACACAGCATGAGACATTTTACTATCATTTTACTTTTCTTCTCTGCTTAAAATCTCCAGTTGATTTATACCTTATCCAGAGTCAAAGCTGAAGTCCTCACAACCTTGTCTACGAGCTCCTATGTGACCCCATTACCTACCTCTCGGACATCACCTCCTACCATTCTCACTTGCTCACTCCACTGAAGCCCCACTGATCTTGCTGTTCCTCAAACACACTAGATGTGGTCCCACCCCAGGGCCTTTGCACTGGCTGCGCTCCCTACCCGGAATGCTCTTCCCTCCAGTTATCTGCGTGGCTCATTCCCTCACCTCCTTAAGTCTTTATTCCAATGTCACTTTTTCAATGAGGTCTTCTCTGACTACCTACTTACTACAGCAACCTTTCTTCCCCTACTGTCACTCCTAATCCCCCTCGCCCCAGTCTACTTTTTGTTTTTCCATTTCACTTATTATCACCTTATGTCATACTAGATAACTTATTTATACATCATGGTAATTGTTTAAGTCTTTCTCCCTTGCTACAATGTAAGCTCCACAAAGATAAGGATCTTTGCTCTGCTCAATATAGTTTACCACCAATGAGGAGTACAGTATCTGTTAACAGACTTTTTTGGATTGGGAGAAGGGGAAACCATACTTTCTTTGGTACCTAATCTAGTGAAGGCAAGGTATATCTTCCCAGCAGGGGCAGCTGGGATGAAGCTGACCCCAAGACTATAAATGAAGGAAGAAGGAAGGAAGAAAGGTCATGGCAGGTAGTGGGTGAAGCCAGGGCAGAGGCATAGCAGCCCAGCCCTTCCCTAAAGGCACCACCTGTGTCTGGACCCCCTCTCCTTTTGTATCTTTTGTCTCCACAGGTCAGTGCAGCCCGGGAGGACCCCGTTGGTAGGCAAGAGCTCAGGAGAAGGACTGCCCCCCGTTCCCATCCCTACACCCCAGGTCTCCACCCCTCAAACCAGGAGACCCTTAACTGTCTTTGCTGTTTAT
Organism: Delphinus delphis; assembly: GCF_949987515.2. Lineage (NCBI taxonomy): Eukaryota > Metazoa > Chordata > Mammalia > Artiodactyla > Delphinidae > Delphinus > Delphinus delphis. Next base: position 84,948,427 of record NC_082704.1, read on the forward strand.
ATATATATATATATAATATATAAATATCTATTTATCTGTCTGAGCCCTGCCCCCACTCCACTCCCCTTATGCATTAGGGACCCGATCTTGCATGGGCCCCTCTCTTACCCCTACCCCTTCCCCTTCATCCTTTGGCCCCTCTCTGTTCCCTGGCCCTGTGCCCTGAGGTTGGGGGGCTCTGTAAGGGGGACAGGGAGGAGACAGAAGGCTGTGTGGGGAGGGTGGGTGTGAGTTCAGGCTCTCCCCTCTCTCCCTCCCCTCCTCCCAACTCGGGCCTTGATTCCTCTAGCAATGCCTGAACAGGGGCCATTAGGGAAAATGCAACTCTGAAGAGAGGAGAAAGGCAGAGGCTGGGGGAGCTTGGGACCCAAGGTGGTCTTGGAGAGGACCTCTAGAATGAACAGGGCTAGTAAGCAGAGGGGTTGGGTTCCAGACATACTGGATCTGGAGTCTGAAGAAGAAGGGTGCCCTACAGCATTCTAGAATGGGGCTTAGAAGGAAGCTGAAGGTGTGGTCCTAGAAGGGGTGGAGCTTTGGGTGAGGCAGCGGGTGGGCCCACAGTGGGCAGGGGTTGGAGTAGGACAGGGTTCTACGGAAGGAGTGTGACTTGGGACCTGGACACTTGGTTTGGAAAAACGCTAAGGGCGTGGTTCTAGAAGGGGTGGGGCTTGAAGCAGGCTGTGGGTGAGGCCCCAGAGTGGGCGGGCCTTGGATTGGGACCAGAATCTATGGAAGGGGTGTGGCTTTGAACACTCCGAGAGACAGAGTTTGATTCTAAAGGGGGCCGACCTTGGGCAAGGCAAGAAGTGGAGTTCAGGAATGGGCCAAACTTGGAGTGAGGTCGTGGTCCATGTTCTAGACAGTTCAGGACTTAGAGTGGGGCGTGCATGGTGGTTTCTGAAGGAGCAGCCCCGGCCCCGCAAAGGAGCAGTGAAGAAAATGTGTTTTTAAAGTGGTTGGGCTTGGCAGTGGGGAGGGCGAGGTGAGAGGCTTGGTTAGGAGCTGAGGGATGGGTTTCGTTAGGGGTAGGGGGGAATATCCTTGGCCAAGGCTGGGGACTGAGGAGGCCTGGGAAGAGCTGAGAGATAAGACTTGGAGGGTAAGGGGTGGGATCCAGAGAGAGGCACCCCCCACACCCTTGCCTACCCCGAGATGGGACAGCTAGGCAGAGGACAGAGCCAAAGGGTCTGTGGGGCCGACCTACCCTTCTCCACCCCCCCCCGGCCTCCTCCCTCCCTCCACATCCCCATCCGTCCCGGAGTGGTTGGAGGCCCGGTCTGGAGCCCCTATCCTGCACCCTCTGCTGTGTCTGTGACGTCGGTAGTGCCTGTGCTTGTGTGTTGCCATTTTGTCTGGCTGTGGCCCCTCCCCCTCCTCTCCAGACCCCCACCCTTTCCCATGCCCTTCGGTATTGTTTGAAGACTCCATCCCCGAGAAGGAAAAAATATGATTAATTCTTCTCCCCTAAATAAACTCCTCAACCACCTAGTCCACACGGCTCTTACTTCTCAGTGTGTCTTTTTGGAGGGGGGAGAGAAAGATGGGGAAGAGGAGGCGAGAGGAAGCTCCGCCTCTGACCTGCTGGACACCGTTCGAGTCACCCCACCATTTTCGGCCCCTCCAACAGTGTTTTGCCGAGCCCTATCCTCTGTGAAGCCTCTCGCCTGCCGATCATTCTAAGTCACTCTCTGAGTAGCCCTGACAACTGCCCCACTACTGGCTACCGAATGCCCAGTCTTTCTAGGGTTCGGTTCTAATTCTGGTCCCTTAGCCATGCCCCTTCCCAGCCCCTGTGGAGCCCTGTCCTTGAATCCCCAAACGGTTCAAAGGGAGACTTCCCTCTAGCCACCCGCCTCGCATTCTTCAGACCCTGATGTCTCTCTATTTCCTTGTCTCTGGTCCAGCTGGAGAACCGGGAGACCGACTAGGCTGCAAGGCCGGGAGGCGGGGCACCAAGGTGACTCGTTAGTTCTTTCATTCACTCCCTATAACCTGTCTCAGGCTCCTCCCTGGGGCAGGGAGGGGCGGGAAGTGACCAGGATGTGCGTAATGGGGCGCGGTGGGGATGGGGGGTGAAGTCCCCGGCGCCCACGATGAAGAGCCCGGCTGACCGCCGCCACCGCGGTGCCTAATTAGAGACCCTGGCCGGGCACCGGAGTTCTGGCTGTGTGCCGGGGACCCCCTCCTCCCAGCCCCGAGGCATAGCGAAGCCTGAGAGCGCGGAGAGACTCCTAGCTCAGGGAATGAGCTCAGGGAAAGAATCACTGGAGAGAGAAAAGTGAGAGCAGGGGAGGGAAGGCTTGAAAATCTATTTCTCGGGACTTAGGGGGCATCGCAGCTGGGCCTGTAAAGATGGGGAGCGAACAGGGAAGAGGGCCTCGGAACCTGGCCGGTAACTTTAACCCCCTCCGGCTCTGAAAACGGATGAGAACAGGGACGTGGGGCGGGGACATAAGATCGAGCTCTCTGATGGGGTGAGGGAGCACCAGCTGGGGCTGCGATGGGGCTTGGGACCATTCTTGCAGCATTCATCCGGGGGAAAGAGACCCTCAGAACATCACCAGTGGGGAGGGGGCCAAGAGGTGGCTTTAACCCATCCCCCAAATAAACATCCAAGATAAATCACACAAAGCGTCAGTACAAGTACTGTAGCGCACACTCCTTGCGGTCAGGTCGCCACTTCCAAGTTCCCAGTCCTCCACTACAGAGCCCTCAAGGCCTAGAATGTCCTGTGAGAGACCATGTGGAACCCTGGGGGCTCTGGGGCCCGTGTTTTCTGAGGCCCAGCTCCCGCCCAGGCAGGAGTGCAAGGAAGCTTTCGCGCACGGCGTTCCTGGGCTGCGCGCCCCTCACCTCTAGGCAGGGGGCGCCTTGGCCCGGGAGAGACAACAGGCCCAGGGGCGGACCCCGCTGGGCGCGCTCCTCCTACGCCGGTGTCAGGTTTACGGAACCGAGAGCTCCCCTGCCGGATGCGCGGTGGCCAGACGGCCACAAGGATTCCATTCGCCTGACCCGGCCCGGCTTGACCCTGCCTGGGCGCGCCATGTTCGCGCGTGGGTCCCGGAGGCGCCGCTCAGGGCGCGCGGTGAGCGAGACTCAGGGCAGCGGTGGGGGTCAGGGTAAACTGAGGCCCGGGAGAGGGAGCAGGGGATAGGGATAGCGAGGAGGCGCTCCCAGAGGATCTGGGAATCCCCATCCTCAGGGTTCCCAAACCGGAGGGCCTGGGACTGCTGGAAGTATGTGGATGAAGGAACGTGGTGGCCCTTGCTCCCTAATCACCTTTCCGCACACTTTTATCAGCACCCCGGGGACCTGGTGCACTCCCCTCTCCGGTGAATTATGGGAGGGGATTCTGAGAGCCAAAAGATTGGGTCCTGGAGTCCTAGATTGAGCAGGGGCCTCCTGAGCTTATGAGAAAAGGGACCTCTTCCTGTACCTTGGCGGAAGGTGAACTGAGGAGTGAGGCCCTACATTCCTGGGGTGCCCTAATACTGAGAGTCGAGTGGTTGGGATTTGTGAGGAGAGGGCTTCCAGGCTTCCACTTGAGCCAGGAAGCTTTTGACTTCCTAGATGGGAGGGTCTCTCTCTTCCCTTGGAGGGGCTGTCTGGGTGGGGTCTGCGTTTGGTGGTCCAGAAGAGTGAATAGCCCTAGGATATGAGGGGTAAGGGCCAAGGCTTCTTGGGGTGTGGGTTTCTGAATGGCTCAAGGGCCTCCTGAGATCCTGGAGGAGGGTCTCAGTTCCTTGGGTATGAAAAGGTGAAGCCAGGGTTTGGGGGATGGGCTCTTGAGCTTCTGAAAAGAGGAGCAGGGCTCACGTGGGGATCCCAAGTAAGGACGGGGTCTCAGATTCCTACCCTGTGGAACTGGAGTGCTGCTGGCTTCCTGAGTGGAGAAGGGGCCGAGATGAGGCCTGAGAGGAGACACCCAGATTAGGGGCTCTGCTTTGGTGGGGAGAGTACTCTGAGTTCAGGGGGAGGTGTTTTGAGGCCTAGAGGAGTCAGAGGCTGGTGGGGAGGTGTCGAGGTTGGGTGAGGGGAGTCCAGTGCTGGCCCGGGGAGGGGAATTCCCTGAAAGGGGCGGCATACAGGGAGGTGGCCTCAGCTCCCCCGCCTCTACCTCGGTTGTGTCCCCCTCCCCCGCGCTCTGGACTCTGTCCCAGCCTGCCCGGCGTTGCCCTGGTGGGACATGCCCCGGCGTGTGGTTGCCGGCCTCGGAGTGGAGAGGCGGGCGTTGACTTCTCTCTCCCTCCCCGCCCGCGCGCACCTCGCCGGGTCCCGCGTCTGCCCCCTCCCACTACAGCCTCAAGAAGCAGAGGACCCAGACCGAGGCCAGCCCTGCAACTCCTGCAGGGAGCAGTGCCCCGGCTTCCTGCTGCATGGCTGGAGGTAGGTGACCATCCCAGGACTTTGTCTTCGTCAGGGTCCTGCCCTTATGGGAACCTGCCCTTAGGGGAACCCCCCCAACTTAGGCCACGCCCCTAGGCTTGAGCCAGGTCTTAGAGAAAGCTCAGGTCCAGAGCCCCGCCCCTGACTCATTCCCAATTGTCCAGTTCCCAGGAGAGCTCCGCCTACTACACAGCCCCGCCCCCAGAAATGTGCTCCAAGTTTCTGAGTCCCATCTCTAGGGAGATCCTCCGTCCCGGGCTCTAAGAACCGCCCACTGACCTCCAGCCCCCTTCTGGGGCTCAGAACTCCCCTCCCAGACCCAGGTCCTATCCTAGTGGAGCCCTGTACCCAAAACGTCCCATAAAATACCACAGACAGAGCCCTACTCACTCAGGCTCAGAGCCTCAGCACAAGCTAGAGCCCACCCCTAGGGAAAGTTCCCCCACCACGTCCAAAGTCATGAGGGGAAATCCCTAGATTTATAACTCCAATCTCAGACTCAGAGCCCCACCCCTACTCAGGCCCGTTGCTGGGAGAGTGTGACCCAAGTCCCAGTGCTGAAAGTCCAGGGATGGCCTTGAGACCTGCCACAGCCCCACCACCCCTTCACATCCTCGGCCCAGGCCCCGCAGCCCCACTCCCAGCTCACAGCCCTGCCCCCAGCTGGCCGCTCTGCCCCTCACAGCCCCGGCCAACTCCCGACAGTAGTCTGGCTCACAGCCCCACCTCCGCTCAGCACCGCCCCCAGGCCCCTGTCTGGCTCGGAGTCTTTTGCTGGTGATAATCTGAACGTCTCTGGCCCTCAGTTGGACTTCCTTGGGCTGCCAAGAGGTCCAAGTGGGCCATCCCTTAGGAGCTGACCCCACATCCCGGTCCCCTCAGAAAGATCTGCCAGCACTGCAAATGCCCACGGGAGGAGCACGCCGTGCACGCAGTGCCTGTGGACCTGGAACGCATCATGTGTCGGCTAATCTCAGACTTCCAGCGCCACTCCATCTCTGACGACGACTCCGGCTGTGCCTCGGAGGAGTATGCCTGGGTGCCCCCTGGTCTCAAGCCCGAGCAGGTGACCAAACACCACCACCCACTCTTGCTCACCAGTGGGCACACACACACATGCACACTCAAGTGGGAACCTATTTCCAGGGAAACTCTATGGTGCGTGGTCAGACTGTGCATGTCCTTCTGACCCCTCTGTGGTCTAGCAGGGAACCCTGATTGATCGCTGGGCCAGTTCCTCAGGACCTGTTCACCCCTCTCCTGTCCTCCCCTTACCTCAGGTCTTATCCCAGCACTTCATTCACTACATTTCCATTGATTGATTCATTCAACAAACAGTCACTGAGCACTTACCGCATGTCAGACAATGTTCTAGGCACTGAGAACACAGCAATGAACAAAACACAGAAAAATACATCTGCCCACATGGAGGTTGTATTCCCAAAGGGAGCAAGAGCCAATAAGCAAACCTGTAAATATACGTCAGATGGTGTAAGGGCTACGGAACAAATAGAGCAGGGAAGTGGAAGAGAGGGAGGGGGGAGAGAGAGAGAGAGATGTTAGAATTGTAAATAGGGTGCCCAGGTCAACCTCTGTGAGTGTATGATGTTTGAGCTTCTTGAAGGAGGTGAGGATGTGAGCCATGCAGATATCTGAGGTTAGAGCGATCCAGGCAAGGGAAACAGCTAATGCAAAGGCCTTGAGGCAGGAGTGTGCTTGGCATGTATGAGAAACAGCGAGGAGACCAGTGTATCTGGAGCACAGTAAGCAATGGGGCGAGTAGTTGGAGGTGAGGTCAGAGATGGCGGAGGCCATGGACAGAACTTTGACTTCCACTCTGAATGAGGGAGAGGACACAAGAGGCTTGTGAGCAGAGAAGGGATGTGATTTGTCTTAGGACTTAACAGAATCCCTCTGGTGCTGAGTGTAGAATGGACTGTAAGAGGGTGGAAGCAGGGGATCAGTGAAAGGGAGGCTACTGCAATGGTCCAAGTGACTGATGATGGCGCTGGCAGTGGAAGTAGTGAGTGGTGGTCAGATTCTAGTTATATTTTGAAAATAGAGCTGAGAGGATTTGCTTGTGGGTGTGACAGAGGAGTCAAAGATGACCCCAAGGATGGATGGATTGACTGATATGGGACAGGCCAAGGCAGGAGCAAGTTTGAGGGCTAAGAGCATAAGTTTGGTTTTGGCTATCTGGAGTTTGAGATGCCTGTTGGACATCTGAGTGGTCACGTTGTCTGGAACTCAAGTGAGAGGTCACAGGGCTGGAGGTATGCATTTGTGAGGCATTAGCCATGAGATGGTATTTATAGCCATGAGGGTGGATTCGATTCCCAAGGGACTGAAGGTAGACAGAGGCAAGAGGACCAAGGACTGAACCTGAGGACCCTCCCACATTTAGGGGTTGGCCAGTTGAGGAGAAACCAAAACAGGGGCAGAGAAGGAGCAGCCAATAAGGTAGGAGGAAACAAACCCAGGGCTGTGTGGTGTTCTGGAAGCTAAGGGAACAGAGTGTTTCCAGGAAGAGGGAGTGACCAGCTGTGTCCAGTGCTACTGATGGGTCAAGTTGGATGAAGACTGAGACCTGAACAATGAGTTCAGCGATGTGGATATCATCAATGACTATGACAGGAATAGCTTTGGAGGAGAGGCAGGGACAGAGGGGGCGGGGAAGCCTGACTGTAGTGGGGTCTAGAGAGAATGGGAGGAGAGGAAGTGGAGACAGCAAATGCACACAACTCCTTCAAGGAATTTTGCTATAAAGGGGAAAGAAAAGTGGAGCAGCAGATGGAGGGAAAAGTGGGGTCAAGACATGAGGGAACTCTCAGTATGCTTAGGAAGTGGCAGAAATGATCTGGCCTGTAGGGAGGAGGGGGTCAATAGAAGTTCCCTCACGATGACTTTAATTTTCTCAGAAAAGTAGGGACCCACCATCCCACTGCATCACCCCTAGTCTCAATTGTTTTCTCCCATCCCCCATGTCCTCCCAGGTATACCAATTTTTCAGCTGCCTTCCAGAGGACAAGGTCCCCTACGTCAACAGTCCCGGGGAGAAATACAGGATCAAACAGCTGCTGCACCAGCTGCCCCCACATGACAGTGAGGTGAGGAGACAGAAGACAGGAAGGGCATGCCAGGTAGGGGACACAGCCTGGACAAATGCTTCTGGAAAGAAGTGGGCAGGGTCAGAGGAGGAAAGGTGAGCTGATCTGAGGTGACAGGTCTGGACAGGCAAAACCACAGCTGTGCCTTGGCAGAAGAGGTAAGGGGTGGGTATTTAAGGCAGGAAGCACCATCTATATAAAGGCCTAGAAGTAAATTTTTTGAGCATAGATGAAATTTGGAAGAAGGCTGGGGGCAGGCATCAGGGGAGGAGCCTGGAAGATCCCCACTACTCCAGGCACAGTACTGCACAGCTCTGGAAGAGGAAGAGAAGAAAGAACTCAGAGCCTTCAGCCAGCAGCGGAAGCGGGAGAATCTGGGGCGAGGCACCGTGCGCATCTTCCCCGTGACCATCACTGGGGCCATCTGTGAGGAGGTGAGCCATGGAGGGCCTCAGTGAGTAATGGTGCCTTTGCTCCAAGCCCTGGGGTACAGGGCCCATCTGCCAGGCCCTGGAAAGAGTTTTCTCCCCTCCATGCAGTGTACATGGGGCGTGGGCTATCTCTTTGGTCCTCTTATGATTGAGACTTGTCTTTAAGAACCAACCCACAGTGGCAGGGCCTGTCTCTAGAGCTGGGTGATGGGTGGGATTTATCTCTAAGGCCCCCCTGGTGGGTGGAGCCTAACCTTAGATCTTACTGTTAGGTGAGGTCTGTTGCTAAGATCCCCCAACTGGGCCTGGCCTGTCTCTATGGTTTCCCCAACCCCCTAAAGGGGAGACTTGCCTTTAAGGCCACCCACGAGAAATAGGGCCTGTCTCTGTGGTCTCCCCCAGGAGCAGCGTCCAGGGCCTATCTCAAAGTTACCCCCTGGATGGGGCCTGTCACAAAGGCCACGGGGAAGGCCCACATGTGACACGCCTTGGCTGACCCCCATCCATCCTACCATCTTGGTGATGGTGACAGCATCCACCTGTCATTTGGCAGTGCGGGAAGCAGATTGGAGGTGGGGACATCGCCGTGTTTGCCAGCCGTGCAGGCCTGGGTGCCTGCTGGCACCCACAGTGCTTTGTGTGCTCCACGTGCCGGGAGCTGCTGGTGGACCTCATCTACTTCTACCATGCTGGCAAGGTCTACTGTGGTCGCCACCATGCTGAACGCCTGCGCCCGCGCTGCCAAGCCTGTGACGAGGTTCGTGTCTCTCTGCCCAGGGGTGTGAACGGAGGGTGGGCAGGGGCAGGCCCTTCTGATGGCCATGGATGGCCTTTGCCCCCCAGATCATCTTCTCCCCTGAGTGCACAGAGGCCGAGGGCCGGCACTGGCACATGGGTCACTTCTGCTGCTTTGAGTGTGAAGCATCACTGGGAGGGCAGCGCTATGTCATGCGTCAGAGCCGCCCCCACTGCTGCGCCTGCTACGAGGCCCGCCACGCGGAGTATTGTGATGGCTGTGGGGAGCACATTGGTGGGTGCACATGGGACTGGATGGGGGATGGATGGACAGCTGGGTCACAGCCCCACCGCCAGGATTCTTCCTGGGGGCATCTTCCAGGCCCCATCTTCCGTTATACCCCATACTTTAAGTCTAGCTCCAGCACTGTAGCCCTATACCCTTCCCTACAATTCCATTACCAATGTCCCCCCATCATGCCATACTTTCTAAACCCCACCTACACTAGGCACCACTACACATCTAGGTCCACCTCCAGAGTGCCCTCTAATTCCTAGCCCTGCCCCCCACCATAGCTACCCTCCTACCCTCTCAGCCTGGCCCCTACTCCAAGCTATGCCCTATTCTCTAAGACTCTCCTCCATCAGCCTAGGTAAACCCTACCTTCTAAGCCAGACCCTACTCTCTAAGACCCACTCCCTTCCCACCAAGGCCATGCCCTACCTTCTGTGTCCTGCCGCCACCACCCAGGCCTCTTCTTCAGGTCCACCTTCACTCTCCTTCCACCTGAAGCCACCTCTTAATGTCTAAGCCTGACCCACATCTTGGAGTCCAATGTCTACCCCCACCCTGGGAAAGAAAGGGAGGCAGAGGAGACATTTATCAGCCAGTTTCCAGGAGAGAATGATGAGGAAGGGCCCCATTCTGGAGAGGTGGGAGGAGAGGGCATCTCTGGGTACCCTGCCTCAGATTCCCTGCCTCTTCCCAAGAAGGGCCCCTATTCAGGAGGGTTGGGAATATGCCTGGGGGCTCTGCCTCAGTTTTCCCCCTCGTGTCCATCCCCGCAGGCCTGGACCAGGGCCAGATGGCTTATGAGGGCCAGCACTGGCACGCCTCAGACCGCTGCTTCTGCTGTAGTCGCTGTGGGCGAGCCCTCTTGGGCCGCCCCTTCCTGCCACGCCGTGGCCTAATCTTCTGCTCCCGAGCCTGCAGCCTGGGGTCCGAGCTCACGGCTCCGGGGCCCGGCCGCCGCAGCTGGAGCGCAGGCACTGTCTCCACACCTCTCACAGCCTCTACAGCCTCTTTCTCTGCTGTGGAGGGGGTATCTGAGACCTCCACAAAAGGCACCAGCACCGAGCCAGCGCCTGGTGAGCCAACCTTCCAGCCACGCCCAGCCACTCCGGTGCTCCCGCCTCAACCCTGTCCCCGCCCCTTGATTCGCCCAGGTCCTTCACCTGTGGCATCCCTGGCCCCGCCCCCATCACAGCCCCGGCTTCGTCCCCAAACCATTCCAGGCCTAGTCTCCATCCCCAACTACACCCCAACGTGAACCCAGGTTCCACCCCACTTCTGTACAGGGCCCTTTCCCTACCTCAACTTGTCCCAGCTTGAGCCCAAGTTGCTCCTTTCCTCCAAACCCTCTACCCCTCACCCTCCGCCCCCCAGGCCCCGCCCCCAATCTATCCCAGACCCTGTCTGCTCCAGCCTATGCCACTCCCCTTTCACCAGAAGCCACGCCCCCACCCCGGCCACACCCCATACACCAATCCATCTGGTCCTGTTCCTCCTGCTTTCAACCTTCCCTCCACCCAGAACCTGCCCCAGGCCTCACATTTCCCGGACTCCCCACCTCGCTGCCCCGCCCCATGCCTGCCTCCACTTTCCCAGTCCTGATGGGGGAGAGAGAAGGCCCTTTCCAAAGGCCTCCCCTGGGCTGGGGTAGGGGTGGGGCGAGAGATACAGGGAGTCGCTCCATCTCTCTTTCCAGCTGCAGGCTCCGAGGAGCCTGCCCGCTTTCTGAGAGGGGCCCCTCACCGCCACTCCATGCCCGAGCTGGGGCTCCGCAGTGTCCCCGAACCACCCTCAGGGCCTGCCGGCCAGCCGGACCCGCGCCCAGAAGATGGTGCCTTTGGTCGCCAGAGCACCCCACGCGTCAGCTTCCGCGACCCTTTGGTGTCTGAGGGAGGCCCGCGGCGGTCCCTGAGTGTGCCCCCAGCCCAGCGCCGCAGGCCACGCAGCCCCCCGCCCAGGGGCCCCATACATCGCCGCCACCCCCACCATCACCACCACCACCATCACCGCCGCCACTCTGGCAGACGTCGCCACCATCGATGTGACTTGGGATCAGGGTCGGACTCGGGATCTTGCTCCAGCTCGCCCTCCAGTCCCAGTTCCGAATCCTCAGAGGACGACGGCTTCTTCCTAGGGGAACGCATCCCACTGCCCCCACACCTGTGCAGGCCAATGCCTGCTCAGGACACTGCAACTGAGACCCCCAATTCCCCATCTCCACAGCTCCCCAGGAACTCTCGCCCAGGGATGCCTCGCCAGGCCAGAGACAAGAACTGCATCGTGGCTTGAAGGAGTGACAGTTCTGGAGGGCTGCATTCTCAAGTCAGTGTAGATGATGACCCAGCCCCCCAACTTAAGTCATAAATCCCTTGCCTTCCTCCCTCCTTCATCTGTTTGTATTACTGAAGTAATTTAATATTTGTTTTAAAACAGGCCTGGCTTCTTTACCTCCTTGCTCCAGCTGCTCCAGCTCCCCCCAGTTTTCCCCCTCCTGATGCTTGAGATTTAGCTACATTTGATCAAAGGATTAATTTATTCACTATCATATGTTCTAATAATCTGCTTATTATTTATTTATTCCTCCACAGAACCCCTCTCCTCCCACACACACATGCACACTGAGAAGGTTATTAGGAGTGGGTTACAACCTGGGGCCTGGAGTCTGAAATCTGAGGCACCCTCTTCCGTCATTTTGTGGCTTAGGTGGGGGCATTGTCCAGGCAGAACTGGTGTCTCCATCTGGATACTGCAGAAGGAAGGGGGAACCTAGGCACACCCATAAAGGCGGCCATACCCAGAGGAGTTGATTGGCAGCCTGGAAGACAAATTCTCGCGATAAAGGCACTTTTACCTCAGTAGGGGGCTGGGAGTTGACTGGGAGTGTTGTAGTAGGGGCGGGGAGGAGTTATTTCGATGGAGGTGTTATTTGCAGGTTGCTGAGAGAAATGAAGGGAGTTCACCTACACCGGGCCATCTGCAGGGTCTGCAAGAGGAAAAGAGAGGACGCATTGGCTGGATCCATATGTCCATTTTGCAGATAAGAATACTGAAGCTTATGGTACTTATTGGCACTAAAGCCTTAAGTATCAATAAGAGACAGAGTTGGCATTCATGCCCCTTGGGAGACCCATTTTCTTTTCACCCCCTTAGCAACACCCCCCCCAACACACCCACACACTTACCAGTAGGGGCTGCTGTATGTCTTTGCTGCCGCAAGGGGAAGGTAATGTAGGCATCATAGCCAAAGAGGCATGCAGCGATTAGGCCCAGCACCTGGGGATGGGGATGGGAGTGAGGTGGGAGTGGACTAGGCTAGTCAGCCTATTCGGCCTCCTTGTATCCACCACCTCCAGTGACTACCCCATGCAGGGATGGTAGCTAAAGCCCCAGGTTGGCAAGCCAGAGAGCCCCAGGGAAAGGCCAGAGACTGGACTCTACCCCACCCTCCCTCTTCCTAGTACCTTTCAACACAGTGCAGCCACACAGTGGCCCCACATATAGGGGACGCCATTCATACTGTACATTGAGACAAAGCTCTAGCAGATGGTATAGTCTAGTGTATCGACAAAGGGGCCACCTCTCTGTGCTTCCCACAAAAGTCCCTGTGTCGGACAAGGGATGGCCCTTTACAGCAAATGATTTGGGGAGGACAACCAGGGCCTGGGTCAGACTTTCCTGCAGGCCCTGAGGACAAGTGTGACCTACTGTGGGTCACACACTTTCTGGCAGAAGCGGAGGCAGAAATGACCCCAGGATCCTCAAACCCCTCTCTCTGTGCTTTGGAGCTGACTCCACAGCCTTTACCCCTGCAACGATTTTGGAGTGGTTTCCTCTCTCAACAAGCACAACAATGGAGGTGATCAGGTAGAGGATGACCGCTACAAGGGTTCGGAAGAAATCCTGTGAGGTGTAGGGAGAAGAGGGAAGTCAGTGTCCAGAATTCCCCCCACAATCCCAACTTCCCGAGCCCCTCCCTAGCCTTGCCATTGTGGCCCCTTTCTCACACTCCAAGGCCAGTTGATGAACTGTATCTTGGTGTGCAGGTCACACATGTAGACGACAAAGAAGATAGCAGCAAAGATCATCTCTATCACCGACAAGAAGGAGTATCCTGATGTCGAGGCACCGAAGCAGATCAGAATCACCAGGCACAATATCTGGAAGGATATGTGAAAGGGGGCCTCGATCAACTCCCAGGGCTGAGGGGACTGGTTTAAATTGGGGGCCTCAAACTCAGATGCATACCAGGACTGTAAAAATGACAAATAATAATAGCTAAACACTTATTGTGTGCACACTGTGTTGCAAATGCTGTTCTAAGAGCTGTACAAGTATCAATTCACTCAATCGTCACATCAACCTAATGAGCTGGGTACTATCATTAGTATCTTTATTTTATAGATGAGAAAAGTGAGGCACAGAGACATGAAGTGACTTATCCAGGATCACCCAGCTAATAAGGAGTAGATTTAGGTGCCTCAGTTTCCCCTCTTTTCCCTTCTAGGATGGCCTGCCGGGAGTGGTGCCTTCAGGTGTTTTTTAGTGAGCACTCGCGGCGCCAGCTTCAGGGCTTTGACAGGGCGGGACGTGCGGTTCTCCCAGCAACCCCTTTGGGAAACGGTGAGAGCGATACCAGAGGGGCAGGGCTCCATTAAAGGCGCCGCACCCCTTTTACAAGTGACTCAAAGGAGGCGCCCACTTTGAGAGGGACGGGAAACCAAGGCTCCCAAATAGCTGAGGACCTCCCACCCCACCACAGAGAGGCGAGGAAGAACTGGGGGAGGGCTGGTCACCCTACCCCGCGGGACTAGCGCGCGGGGGCCCCACCCCAACAGGTCCCGCCCCTGGGCGCTCTGCCAACCCTCCCGCCAGTGCCCAGGCCGCGCCACGCCCTGCCACGGGATGCACCCCAACACCCAGCCCCTGGGGACCCCTCCGATGAGTCCACCGATAAGTCTATGGGGTCTCTCTCCATGGGGGCCCCCATATGCCCCTATGGGCCTCTTGCCTGACCCCGTGGGCCAGCAGCTCCCGACCACCTTCTCCAAACTTCACTGACTCGTCCTCCGTGCGCCCCTGGTTTCGGGCCTGCGCCACCAACCCACGCACCCCTCGCTCCACTGCCAAGAAGCCCGGGCCACGCGCCTGCCTCCCCCGGAGCTGCCCCACTCCGCGTAGTCCAGCCACCCTACCCCGCCTTTGCCCACCCGCCAGTCCCGGGACGCTCACAATCTCAGCAAACAGGAGAATTCCCTTTCGGGTGCGTGAGAAGTTGGTGCAGGCGGCCCAGCAGCCGGGGGCCGAGAGGCGCTCGGAATCCGCCATGGCGTGGACCGGAGTCCCGAGAGGCGCGGAGAATCTGCTCGCTTGCTCGTGGGTTCGAGGACGGTACACACCCAGCCGTCTTGCCCGCCGTCTGGCCGGGAAGGGGGCCCCGGGGCGAAGGAGGGAGTGAATCACCGCGCGGAGCAGAAGCGGGCGGGGCCGGAGCGGGCCGGGCCAGGTGGCCGCCGCCCCGGAAGCCCCCTTGCCCCTCCCGCCAAGGATTCTACCCGCCCGGCGCACAGCCCCCAGGGCGTCCCATCTACGGGGTCGCCAGCCTCTGAGGCTTGGCAGTTCTGCGAGCCATGTGTTGCACTGGAGAGGCCCTTCACGCTTTTAGAATACCAATGCGCCTAGGGCTGCCTCAACTCAGAACCATGGGGATTTGGCTTTGGAAGGGAATGCCTCAGTTTCCTTAGCTGTAAAAACGGCTGAGGCCAGGGTTAAACTCAGGTATGTTTCCAGAATTCGGAATATCTTGGATTTTAGAAAGTTTTCTCAATACGTATAAGGCATATTATTTAACACTCTCAGCGGGGTCTGAGACTGTCCCGTTAAAAAACCAAACAAACAAAAACACGTTAATATTTCCTCAAGGAATGGTGTGGACATTCACAGTAAGAGGGATAGGCCAGGACCAAAAATCTTTCCTGGTTAAGTCAGGTCAAGTTTTGTAACCAAATTGTGCCCAACTTGTGGGAAAACTGTTGGTTTCCAAAGCTTTTTGGATTTTGGAATTGTGGATAAAAGATCGTGGACCATGGAATTAACCTCTTAGCAGTGATGGAATGAGACTTCGCCAGTGCACAGGCTGAGAGAGAACAAAGCCTGTTGAGCATCAAACTGCTCGGTAAATGAAGGGTGGACGTTATTAATAGTGTCAGGGCTCAGGGTCTGTTTCTCTGTTCTGCAATTCTAGGGAGGCCCTGGCCCCAAATGTTGGGCTTCCATTTCCTGGTTCTAAGTAGAGGGGCTGTCAGCCCAGTCTTAGATGAAGAATGGGGAAGGAGCACAGCTTTATTTATTGCCGTGAGCTTGGCAAGATGAGGGGAAGGCTGCTGGGTGCCAGACTGGGTGAAAAGGCTGATGACATTTGAAGAGTGTGTTATCCTGAGCGAGTAATTTCTCCTGACTCAGCCTCAAATTCTGCGTCTGAGACATGCACCTGGTCATGGAATCAGGATCTCCCCCAAGATCTGCTGAGGGGCACACTCTCTCCAGAGTGAGTGTTGGTTTCATTCTCATCTCATCTGAGGAGAGGAGAGCCATGGCTGGAAGGCCAGGATGGTTCAACCCAAGGGCCTGCCTGCTTCCCCCCCACCCCCGAACCTGGGGTCCCACAAAACTAAGGGGCTCCCCTCTTTCAGCCCAGGTTGCTGAAAGAGGGATTGGATAGTGGAAGGCATGAAGCATACCTTTCCCAAGGCTGAGTGTTTGCTTTCCAACTCTGTGAGGCCATGCCAGAGTTTCTAGAACAGAACAAACTCTGCTCTGTATCAGGGCCTTTGAACTTGCTGTTCTTACTGCTGTCAATGCCCTTCCCCCAGTTCTACAAACATCTAGCTTCTGGTCACTCAGGTCCCAGATCAAATATTATGTCTTCAAAGAGGCCAGCAGCCCACCATCATTACCTCCCCCACCATAACCTTTTGCTATCTTCCTAACTCTCACTTCTCTCTGAAATTATCTTTTATTTATTCATCTTCTTGTGTATTTTCTTTTCTGACATCTGTCTACCCCCCCCCACTACCTCAGCTACACAATCGTTAGAAATCTTTATATTTCATTCCTCCAGCATCTCACCAGTGCCTATCACAGTGCAAGGTAGACAGTTGGGGCTCAATTAATACTTGTCAAATGCAGGTGAGATTAAGAGGACAGGCTTGGGAATCGGGCAATATTAAATATTGCCTCAATCCCCAACTTCCTCAAGCTATTTATACTCACTGGGCCTCATTTCTCTCTGTGAAATGGTCACATCGGGATTGTTGAGTCGATGTGTAACTAGATGGAAACAGATAGTGCCAGTAAAGCCGGTAGCCAGGATAAGACCAAGTAAATGGTGGCTGGCAGTACTATCGATATTATTAGTCTCCTGGGTGTGACTGTTTGTATAGGACTGGGGCTCTGGAGCCCTTTCCTGACTTCCCTAGAGCCACACTTCTACCAGGCTCTGAGTTAGGGTCAACTAGAAGCCCCAGTGCACTCCCCCACAGTGCCTACAGCGCTAATCATTCAACGGTTCACCTCTTCACCTCTTTATACCCCAACTCCCAGCCTAGTTTTACAGTCCCTCTCTCCTCCCCAGCGCCACCTTGGACACTCACACTCGGGCCCTTTCCCTCCCTCACCTCCCCAGCCCCTCCCCATAGGGGGTAGAGTTGCCCATTCCCTCCAGACCACAGCTTCCTTCGTTGGGGGGATGGGACGAAGTGTTCAGGATGTGGTGACAGCGGAGGTGACGGGACATTTCTGGCCTCGGTCAGCGCCCGCACTGGGGCTACACCGGAGTCCAGCTGGCCATATAAGCCCCGGCTTTGGGGCTCTGTTCCCAGGACGGAGGAAACTCGGGCCTCTCCCAGGACCGGGAACGCCCAGCGTGTAGCGTGTGCACACAAGCCCAGCTGCGGTTCCTCACCATCTATGGAAGAGGGGGGCGCGGCCCAAGGGTTCTAAAAGCCTTTTTTAGCCCGGCCCGCTGACTCACACCTTCCTGGCTCCGCCCCGAAGGGGGCTTCGGGGCCCCAGCCAGTGCCGTAAGGGTGGCAGTCTACAGCCAGCCAAAGCTGGCAGACCAGGCTGGAAGTGAGAGACCGCAGGTTCTCGGCGAAGGAAGCCGCCCCGGTTCTAGCCTTGCTATCCAGCCCAGCTGAGGGTCTGGACGACTCCTGGCCGGGGTTGTGGGTACACTGGTGCACTCCCCGCCACAATAGGCCCACCTCTGCATTCCCCACGCCACGCGCAATAATTAACTTTGAGCCCTGCACACGTCCAAAACAGTGAAATGAATAAATGGGGAGAGAAGCAGGAGTTGGCGAAGGGGAACGGCGTGGGGCTATGCCGGCAGAAGCGAAGACCTCTCTAGAGGCATGAAAGAAACAGCAGGAAGTAAGCTTGACAATAGTTGCTAGAAGAGGCCCTCCTCACAACCAGGTCGACCCACCCGCTGCTTTACGGGTAGGACTCGGGAGCCCCACCCAGCCTAGAGCACCTGGCAAGTTAAGACCGGATCGAACCATTTTATTACCTCCCCCGCCCGAAGCAAGTTGCGCAGGGCTGGCCGGTCCGGGAGGGCCGTACCACTGACGCCTCGAGGGGAGCAAGGGCTGGTCGACTGCGAAGCAGGAGGGGGGAGAAGGCCAAGGAAGCTCTCCCCATGATGCTAGTGAGCGGCGGGCGGGGCACACCAAATCCAGGTTGGGCAGTACCAAGTGACCCGTCTGCTACACGCTCAGTGCCTCCGCCTTCCGGCTGCCATCTCCAGGGCTAGCTGCGCGGACCCCGGGACCCCTAGGGCTCGCGAGAGCCGTTCCTCGCTCGGCACCAGCCAGGGTCCAGGGGAATCCGGGGTGTGGTCGTTGGGGTCCTCTGTGCGGCCCTCAGGAGGAGGAACCGCGGGGTCGTCCGCCACTCCTGGGCTAGACTCCGGGCTGCCCCGGGTTTGGGGCGTCGTACGGGGTCGAGGGTGCTGAAGTGGGGAAGTGCTGGAGCTTCGAGACCTCGTCACCTCTGGTCCCCCAGGATCTGCACTGCGATCTGGGGATGGCAAGACTGCAGATTAGATTAGGCGATAGGGTGGGGAACGGAGATGGGGCCCCTTGGCTGAGGGTGGCCGGCAGACTCGAAGGGCTGCGGGAGACAGAGACCCCAGTACTCAGAGAAACCTCCGTCAATGAATGGACACGCCCTTCGGGAACCCGAGCCACTCCTCAAGACCCGACACCTCCTTTCCCGAGTCCCCTCCCTTCCTGGATGCAGAACACTCCCCTCAGGAATCAATTCCCACAACTCCCAAAGGAAGTCAAATCCCTCCCATACAGGATCCCAGACTCTCTCCCTTGCTCATCCCACCTTCCTCAACTCCCAATCCTTTCCCTAATGGATCCCTCGTCTTTTGGGACCAGACCCCCTACCCTCTGGATCCCCATTCCATCCCCTCTCCACTGAGACCCACTCTGCTTTCCCATCTGAGGACCATGACCCTTCTTTCTGAACAACCACTTTTGCCCCAAACCCCTCTTTTCTCTTCCCTCACGGTACCTCAAAAGCCTCCCCTCTGAAATCCACCCTTATTCCTATCCTGGGACCCTGGTCTTCCCATCCCCACTTTTGAAAATATCATGACCCTCACAAACACCAAGCCCTGATCCTCCCCATTGTGACCACCAAACCCTTCTCACCCAGGTCCCCAGCCTCTCCACTCTGCGACCCTCTTCCTCTCACAGATCCCTGACCCCAATCCTCTGAGAAACCCACCATCTTCTTTCCAGGGCCCTCCCACCCGCTCAGGCTTGCCGGGGTGGGTCTCAGGAGGCCTGCTTAGCACAAGGCAGAGCCGGGGACCTCCTGTGCGAATCCGATCCATGACCTCAGCATGCGTGAGGCCCTGAGTTGACTCTCCATTGATGTGGAGCACGAGGTCGCCAGGCTGCAAGAGTGCAAGGCAAGGGGTGTTGTAGAAAGGTCAAAATGGAGAGCACATCGACAACAGGATAGGACAGGGCTGGCACCGTCGAATGGAGGGTGCTTTATGCTTCACCTGCAAGCGACCGCAGCGCTGTGCTGGCCCGTCCTTCAGCAGCCCGCGAACTGCCAGCGGAGCGTCCCCGTCTGCATCTCGGCCTCCACTTAATGTGAAGCCAAAGCCCACGGAACTGCGAACGAGTTCCACACAGAACTGACCAGAGGCCTGGGGCGGCTTCGAAGCACGACGTGCCTTACCCTCGGTCACTTGGGGTGGCGCGGTACGTGTACCCAAGGTCTCTGACCGACGATGCTGGAGTAAGGACACAAGTATACATACACTGCCGGTCTCGAGGCAGGTGGCCTCGAAGGAGGACAAGGTGGTACCTGGGGCCGGTGTTCCACGAAAGTGGCATGAGGAAGGCGACTGTCTGTGACCTCTATGTCTGCAGAATCCAGCACGCTATTGTCTGGGGGATGAAAAAGGCAGTCGGAAGGGTACTATAAAGAAACTATCTAGGACCAGCCTACTGAGTTAATGTTTCTAGCCTCAACTCATCTCCTTGCCTCTAGGATGCAGAGACAGACATGCTCATCCATTTAACTAGGCTCCGCCCACACGAATAACTATCCTGATCCCGCCTTCTTAGCTAATAACCCTGGGACCAGCTATTTGAATAATCCTAAACACCTTCCTACCTCCCTCTAATAACACGCAGATCCCGCCCCTCATATTAAACCCTTAGACTCACCTTGCAGGGTGCTACTCCAGGATTCCGCTGCTTTAGATTCCAGGCCCCGCCCTCCAATCAGCCTATAAACTTTAACCTACTCCTAACCTTTCGAGCCGCTTCCCCAGTGCGCTTATAGACTCCACCTCCTTGACTAACATTCCAGGCCCGCTCTTTAGCCTAATGCCTGCCCCCAACCCTCTCCAGGCCCCACCTCCTCCACTCGAAACCCCGCTGACAAAAGTAAAGATCAAGCTCCGCACCTACAACTAACCTTGCAACGTTCACCTACTGCAGTAACCCTCTGTGTCACCTCCTAGAGGAATAGTCTAGGCTAACCCCAGCACCCTCGAATCACCGCCGAGGCCAGTCCTCCCAACTCACACCCATTGGCCCCACCCAGGGGAGTAACTAACACTCCTGGGCCCGCCCCCCCAGAACCCCGCTCCACTCCGACCACGCCCCCTGGAGGCCCCGCCCCCATCACGCACCCTCCTTGGGGCGCAGGCGCAATGTGGCGCCGGCCCGGCGTACCAGCGCCGCCACGTCGGCCGCAGCTCGGGCCGCCAGGGGGCGCGCGTCCAGCCGCGCCAGGAGCTGCCGGGCTCTGGGGCCCGCGGGCGGGGGAAGGCCACGGCCTGCGCGAGTGAAAAAAACAGATCAGGGCCCACCCTGAGTCTCAGCGACCACCTACAGCCCCCCCCACGACCGAAGACCTAGAATGCCCCTCAAGATCCCGGAGACCCGAGACCACTACTCCCTCGATAGTTCTGAAAGTCACCGACTGCCCCTCTCATCTCCCGCGACCCCCGACCATCGCGGGTATGCCCGTGGACCCAAAACTGCACCCACCCTGGACAGCTATTTAACCCCAATATTCCTGGACACCTCCGAACACCCTGTGAATAACTCTGAAGGTCTCTCACTGCTCCCCTATAACTCCAGTTTCCAGACTCTTCCTACGAACATCGAGAAGTATCCCGATTCCCCCAGATGTCCCAACAGAACACGGTCTGCCCCCTGTGGCCCAGGCACCCCCGATTCCCCTCCAGTTATCCTAGGCAGCCCTGCTGGCCCACATATCCCCGGAGCCCCCAGCCTAACCCCCCACAATTCACCAAAGACCCCGAGTGCCCAGGTGTCCCCAGTGACCCCGGGCAGACCCCTCCGGCACACCTCCCCGGAGACTCCGGAGAGACCCCCGGGTCTGGTGCGCCGCCCCACAGCGCGGGTGCGGGTAGGGCGCCTTGAGCCCAGCCCGGGTCGCTGGGCCCCTGCCCTCCCCCGCCGCCGCCCGCAGCCGCTAGGGCGCCAGGGCTGCTTTGTTTACCACCTGTCAGAAGGAAAAGGTGAGAAGCAGACAGGCGGGGCGAGGGCTGGCAGGGACGCGCCCACTACCCTCCCACCCCGCGCCCCGTACCTCCTCTGCTCCCCTTAGGGTCCGTGGCGCCCCCCGCGCGTGGCTCCATGACCCGTACTTGGCCTGGTGGACGCACTGCCGCCAGCGACGCGTTTGGAGCGCCCGGGAGCGCTCACCTGGCGGCCCGCCCGGGCTTGGACGCGGCTGAGGCCGGCCGGTCCCGTGCTTGGCGCCCCAACCAGCGCGGTGACCTACCTGGCGGCCGCCAAGGAGGCCTGGCCCTGGGAGCCAGCGCGAGCTCTTGGCCTTGCTCTGCCTCAGGCGCTGCCTCTCTTTCCCAGCATCATGGGAAAACTCTTTCCGCCCAGGGGATGTTGTTATTCCACCTGTGAGAGGGGGAAGTCGAGGCCCAGAGAAGTTAAGGGCCCCACCCGAGCTCTGATGACTAAAAGCGGGGTGAGAACCGGAACCCACGTTTACCAGGGTATTCTGCAGCCTCCACCAGAGCTTTGCACATCGTAGGCACTCAGTAAATTTGCAGTGAATGTTTCCCTACTGGGGGACTGGAAGAGTACGGTGGGCTGGGGAGGAGGGTGCCCTTGGAGCCTTTGGGAGCTCCGGGAGGTTTCAGGGGCCTGAGCATGATAGGGTTGGGGGACTCAAAAAGTAGGGGAGGGCAGGTCTCCTGGAGAGTGGGGAGGCAGTAGGAGCCTGGACTTGAGGAGCCTTTGAAGGCACATGGTGGGGGAGGGGACACTAGCCAATGAGAGGGGAGAAATGAGGCTCTTCCTAGGTTTGAAAAGGGGTGGGGCGTGTCTGGAGACAAAGCCCCCAAGGGTGGAGCACTTGGGCAGAGTGCTACTGAAGTGGAAGGAGGAATGGGGAGCTGTGAGAGAAGGCCTGTGGCCACCACTTTGTGGAAGAAGAAACTGAGGATGGGAGGGGCCCAGGGTTGCACAGTCAGCCAGCAACAGTGGGGGTCTCAGGTAGCTTACCCCCAACAGTCATCTGGTCCATGACTGTTTCATTATGGGATGTGAACACACTGTGTCCTGATGTCCCTTCTGGCAGGCTGTGCAACCTCTCTCATCCACCTTTCAGGGTCCTGGTTTTGTTGTAGTTGAAAGGGCTGAATGCTCCCTACTTTCCTTCCTCCTGTAGTCCCATGCCCCTCCCATCTCTGACCTGACCTTGTCTGTGGGGGAACACACTGGACCTCCTTCACTGCTCTGCCCTGTTCTTGTGACCGAATGGGGCTTTCACAACTCCCTAAATATGCCCACTGTTCTTCCCATCTCCCTGCTTTTGCCTATGCTGTTCCCTCTTTCTAGGCGGCCTTTCCCAGCCTTTTGTCTACCTGGAAGGTGACTGCATGTTATCAAGGCCCAATTCAAAGTCTTCAACCCTGCGTTCTTCTATTTCTGAAAAGAAAGAACACATGTTTATATGCAGACGATGGATGGTTGTCCCTGCAGAATTGTAAACCAAAGTGCTTCTGTCTGTGGGGATGAGTCCAAGCTGCTTTCTTTTCCTGAGTCTTCCCAGGAGAACTGGGTTGAGGAGAAAAACCAAGGCTGAGCCCCAGGAATCCATATCCTCTCCTCCACTGGGAAGCCTTTCCACTCTCTCCTCCAGGGCCCAGTCCCCTTTCCCTCCCCCAGGGACCTCCCCAATCCTGCAGGGCAGTGCTGGTCACCAGGATCACTGGCTTCTCTGGGCATCTGCCTGCCTGAACTGGGATCCGCTCTGTCCCTCTTGGCCACCCCTGGGAGTCCAGCTGATGTGTGCGCTCCCAGGGGTCCCCAGCAGTCCCCAGCATAAGATGGCTACATCTGCCCACCTTCTCTTCAGAGAAGCCAAGATGCTCTCTTTGTATAATGCTGTGTAAACCTCTTATGTATGGCTTGTGGAATGAGAAATAAGGCAACACAAGGCACAATTATTACCCCAGTTTTATAAATTAGAAGGAGGCCCAGAGAGTGTAAGCAACTTACCATCATCTGGCCCTGTTCTTACTGAGACTTCAAGCACTGAAAATGGAGATGGCAGCTTCCAATCTGGGGTTTGGGTCTTGGGGAACCAGTGATTGTGGTAGAGGGGTGCTTAAAGATTGAGGAATGGGTGCCTGAGGTTCTATAGATTGCTTGATGGGAGAGCCTTGCAGAGGAGCATTGTCGAAAGTTCGGGATGGTGGATGGTGAAGGGAGGTTTCCAAGTATCCGGCAGCCTGGATGTTTCAGAAATGGGGCAAAGAGCTTACCAACTGGATGGGGGCTCAAGTATTTGGAGATGGGGGATTGTTTGAGACTGGGAGATGCTCAGTCTTAGGGGAGTTTGCAAAGGAATGGGGTGTCCAAGGATGGCCTCAGGGATGAATGGTAGGGACGGGACCCTGGGTGAGAGTTTGCTGAGAGCTGATACCAGCAGGGCCACAAATCTGGGGATGGGGCAAGGATTGGGGTTGAGGAAGCCATGCTCAGGTCACCAAGGCAGCTGGCAGGGTTAGGGGGGCCAGACAAAAGGCAAACCCTAGCTACAGAATGTGGAATCCTAGCTACTGCTTTGTCTGGACCCTCAGTGTACCCCTCTGGGAAGTGGTGGTAATGAAGTGTGCATGGTAAAATTGCCAAAGGATTAGGAATAAACCTTCCAAACCACCTGCATTGTGCCCAGCCAAACTGTGGTAGCAGCTCTGGTGCTTATCTTTAATCAATATTGATTACAATCAGCTGGACAGGTCAAACCCCCTCTTAGTCCTCTCCATTGTGGGTTTAAACCAATGCATTCTTAGCCTCATCCATTCATGAAAATAAGCCTTTTGCCCCTTTTAGCGTCACCTAATTCATGGATTTAAGTCAGTCCCTCTCACAACCCCACCAGTTCTTATTGATTTAATCAAATATTTCTTCTTTTTAAGAAATAGATCCCTTTTAAGGGGATTGAGGTTTAATTGACATAAAATTTGATAGGTTTTGAACTTGTTACTGAACGAGGTTCATTTGCTCAACACTCAGCAAGCCAAACGCTGAGACAGCAAGGTCTGCAGCAGAGAAAGGGTTTATTCACCACCTCCCCAAAGGCACAGGGCTTGAGATACTTATGGGATAAAGAAGCAGGGTGGTCTCAGGCCCAGGGTAAAGTGTTTGGAGGCAGGGAAAAGGTGAGGCAATCGATGTTCTGCACAGGTGTATATGAGTTACATGCTTCTTCATGGAATGCATGTTCAAAAATGGAGGTGCTTAGCATGATCTGAGGGTGGAGTTTTCGGCCCTCTGATGTCAAAAGGTCATTCATCAAACACCTGTGCAGGCCCAGTTTTGGGGTCGGTGGTCCCAACCAGTCTTAGCTGGCTCGAATAGGACAAGAGCTGACTCCAAGTTCCTGGAAAACAGTGGTAAGCCCCATTACTATAGCAACCCATATGTCAGAGGTGTTATCTATAGGGGGTGGTAAAGGAGTCAAAAATAATTAAGGCGAGTTTGGTCAGTGAAGGCAGGTTACAAGCAGAGGGGTTTTTAACAAGCTGTTCCCTTACCTGCTGTTCTGTAAGACAAGCTCAAGAATTTCTGTTAGGCACCTGAACAGAAACACTAACCCTATGGGGCATGGTTTCAAACTGTTTACAACTGTGAGACTATCACTACAAGTTAGGGAACACAATCCTCACTGCCAAAAGTTTTCTCCTGCCCCTGTGTGATTCCTCTTTCCTGCCTGCTGGTCCCTCCCCGTCGTCACCAATCTACTTTCTTTCACTGTACATTAGTTTGCATTTTACTAGATTTTTATATAAACAGAATCATACAGAATGTACTCTTTGCGTGGGGAGGTAGGTCTTGCTTCTTTCGCTTAACAGAATTATTTTGAGATCCATCCAAATTTTACATCCATTTTTATTGCAGTGTAGTATTCCATTGCATGAATATTCCAGTTTGTTGATCCATTCACCTGTTGATGGACATTTGGGTTGTTTTCAGTTTGGGGCTATTAACATATGCTATGGACTCATGTCTCCCCAAAATTCATATATTAAATCTCTAACCCCCGATGTGATTGTATCTGGAGATAGAGTCTTTAGGAGGAAAATAAGGTAAAATGATGTCATAAGACGGGAGTTCCCTGGTGGTCTAGTGGTTAGGATTTGACGCTTTCACTGCTGTGGCTGGCCCGAGTTCAACCTCTGGTCAAGGAACTAAGATCCCGCAAGCCACAGGACATGGCCAAAATTTTAAAAAATGGTGTCATAAGAGTGGGGTCCTAATCTGATAAGATGTGGCCTGATAAGAAGAGGAAGATCTCTCTCTCTCTCTTCCATGTGAGGATACAGAGTGAAGGTGGCCATTTGCAAGCTGGGAAGACAGCCTTACCAGGAACTAAACTGGCTAGCACCTTGGTCTTTGATGTCCCAGCCTCCAGAACCGTGAGAGATAAATTTCTGTTGTCACATGGTATTTTGTTATGGCAGCCTGAGATGACTTAGACAACAAATAAAGCTTCTATGAACATTCATTTACAAATATTTGTGTAGACATATGCTTTCATCTCTTTTAGGTAAATACCTAGGAGTGGAAGGCTGGATCATACATGTAACTTTAACTTTTCAAAGATACTGCCGGACTTCCCTGGTGGTCCAGCGGTTAAGACTCAGTGCTTCCAATGCTGGGGATGTGGGTTTGATCCCTGGTTTGGAAACACTAAGATCCCGCATGCTGTGAGGTGCAGCCAAAAACAAAAAACCAAAAAAAAAACCGATACTGCCAAACTGTTTTCTAAAGATGCTATAGATCATTTTACATTTCCATCAACAGTATATGAGAGAATTCCCCGGGGGTTCATTGGTTAGGGACTCGGTGCTCTCACTGTCTGGGGTCTGGGTTCAATCACTGGTTGGGGAAATAAGATCCCACAAGTCCCACGGCACAACCAAAAAAAAGTAAACAGTATATGAGAGTTCCATTTCCTCCACATCTTCACAAACAGTTGGTATGGTCAGATTTTTAATTAACTTTAGCCATTCTAATACGTGTGTAATGGTATTTCATCATGATTTTAACTTGCATTACCCAAAAGACTAATAATATTAAGCATTGTTTACACGCTTATTTGCCATGTGTATATGTTCTCTGGTAAAGTTTGTGTTCAAATCTTTTGCCTGTTTCTTCCTCGACAAAGTGGTGGCCACAGGCCTTCTCTCACAGCTCCCCATTCCTCCTTCCACTTCTGTAGCACTCTGCCCAAGTGCTCCACCCTTGGGGGCTTTGTCTCCAGACACGCCCCACCCCTTTTCAAACCTAGGAAGGGCCTCATTTCTCCCCTCTCATTGGCTAGTGTCCCCTCCCCCACCATGTGCCTTCAAAGGCTCCTCAAGTCCAGGCTCCTACTGCCTCCCCACTCTCCAGGAGACCTGCCCTCCCCTACTTTTTGAGTCCCCCAACCCTATCATGCTCAGGCCCCTGAAACCTCCCGGAGCTCCCAAAGGCTCCAAGGGCACCCTCCTCCCCAGCCCACCGTACTCTTCCAGTCCCCCAGTAGGGAAACATTCACTGCAAATTTACTGAGTGCCTACGATGTGCAAAGCTCTGGTGGAGGCTGCAGAATACCCTGGTAAACGTGGGTTCCGGTTCTCACCCCGCTTTTAGTCATCAGAGCTCGGGTGGGGCCCTTAACTTCTCTGGGCCTCGACTTCCCCCTCTCACAGGTGGAATAAC
Source organism: Delphinus delphis (assembly GCF_949987515.2). Classification (NCBI taxonomy): domain Eukaryota; kingdom Metazoa; phylum Chordata; class Mammalia; order Artiodactyla; family Delphinidae; genus Delphinus; species Delphinus delphis. The sequence goes on from NC_082704.1 coordinate 84,975,179, forward strand.
AACATCCCCTGGGCGGAAAGAGTTTTCCCATGATGCTGGGAAAGAGAGGCAGCGCCTGAGGCAGAGCAAGGCCAAGAGCTCGCGCTGGCTCCCAGGGCCAGGCCTCCTTGGCGGCCGCCAGGTAGGTCACCGCGCTGGTTGGGGCGCCAAGCACGGGACCGGCCGGCCTCAGCCGCGTCCAAGCCCGGGCGGGCCGCCAGGTGAGCGCTCCCTGGCGCTCCAAACGCGTCGCTGGCGGCAGTGCGTCCACCAGGCCAAGTACGGGTCATGGAGCCACGCGCGGGGGGCGCCACGGACCCTAAGGGGAGCAGAGGAGGTACGGGGCGCGGGGTGGGAGGGTAGTGGGCGCGTCCCTGCCAGCCCTCGCCCCGCCTGTCTGCTTCTCACCTTTTCCTTCTGACAGGTGGTAAACAAAGCAGCCCTGGCGCCCTAGCGGCTGCGGGCGGCGGCGGGGGAGGGCAGGGGCCCAGCGACCCGGGCTGGGCTCGAGGCGCCCTACCCGCACCCGCGCTGTGGGGCGGCGCACCAGACCCGGGGGTCTCTCCGGAGTCTCCGGGGAGGTGTGCCGGAGGGGTCTGCCCGGGGTCACTGGGGACACCTGGGCACTCGGGGTCTTTGGTGAATTGTGGGGGGTTAGGCTGGGGGCTCCGGGGATATGTGGGCCAGCAGGGCTGCCTAGGATAATTGGAGGGGAATCGGGGGTGCCTGGGCCACAGGGGGCAGACCGTGTTCTGTTGGGACATCTGGGGGAATCGGGATACTTCTCGATGTTCGGGGGAAGAGTCTGGAAACTGGAGTTATAGGGGAGCAGTGAGAGACCTTCAGAGTTATTCACAGGGTGTTCGGAGGTGTCCAGGAATATTGGGGTTAAATAGCTGTCCAGGGATATCGTGGGTGCAGTTTTGGGTCCACGGGCATACCCGCGATGGTCGGGGGTCGCGGGAGATGAGAGGGGCAGTCGGTGACTTTCAGAACTATCGAGGGAGTGGTCTCGGGTCTCCGGGATCTTGAGGGGCATTCTAGGTCTTCGGTCGTGGCGGGGGGGGGGCTGTAGGGGGTCGCTGAGACTCAGGGTGGGCCCTGATCTGTTCTTTTCACTCGCGCAGGCCGTGGCCTTCCCCCGCCCGCGGGCCCCAGAGCCCGGCAGCTCCTGGCGCGGCTGGACGCGCGCCTCCTGGCGGCCTGAGCTGCGGCCGACGTGCTGGCGCTTGGACGCCGGGCCGGCGCCACATTGCGCCTGCGCCCCAAGGAGGGTGCGTGATGGGGGCGGGGCCTCCAGGGAGCGCGGTCGGAGTGGAGCGGGGTTCTGGGGGGGCGGGCCCAGGAGTGTTAGTTACTCCCCTGGGTGGGGCCAATGGGTGTGAGTTAGGAGGATGGGCCTCGGCGGTGATTCGAGGGTGCTGGGGTTAGCCTAGATTATTTCTCTAGGAGCTGACACAGAGAGGGTTACTGCAGTAGGTGAACGTTGCAAGATTAGTTGTGGGTGCGGAGCTTGATCTTTACTTTTGTCGGCGGGGTTTCGAGTGGCATTTCTGAGGAGGCGGGGCCTGGAGAGGGTTGGGGGCGGGCATTTGGCTAAGGGGCGGGCCTGGAATGTTAGTCAAGGAGGTGGAGTCTATAAGCGCACTGGGGTAGCGGCTCGAAAGGTCAGGAAAAGGTTGAAATTTTTAGGCTGATTGGGGGGCGGGGCCTGGAATCTTCAGCAGCGGAATCCTGGAGTAGCACCCTGCAGGGTGAGCCTAAGGGTTTAATATGAGGGGCGGGATCTGCGTGTTATTAGAGGGAGGTAGGAAGGTGTTTAGGATTATTCAAATAGCTGGTCCCAGGGTTATTAGCTAAGAAGGCGGGATCAGGATGGTCATTCTGGTGGCCGGAGCCTGAATGATTACTTGAGGGGCACTGCCTAAGTAGTAAATGGTGAGTGAGGCCCGGATGAGTTCAACGAGATGAGGCTAGAATGTTTATATAGGGGGAATGGCCTATGCTGTTTCATTGGAGGGTCATTAACGGTTTTCTTAGCCTCTTTCATCCTTCAGCCCTTCAGTGTTGGAATGTAAGGACAATAACATCATGGATAGTCACTTGTTCCAACATCCCCTTGCCTCCCAGCCAGAGTTCTTAGCATGGCAAATGAAGTCGGTTTTTAAAACCTTGTGTACTTTTGGGAAGCTTGAACAGTCCATCCTGCCAAGACTTCCTTAATGAATCTTGGGTTCCTGGATGTGGAGAGAGGGTGGTAGAGAAGGATGGGTGCTGCAGGAGAGCAATGGACAGGGCCAGCTGAGAATCCAGCACAAGCCTTGAGTCAATATTGGATGTCTCTCCATTTATTTGGTCGTCTTTAATTTCTTTCAACATTGTTTTGTAGTTTCCAGAGTACAGTTTTTACGCCTCTTTTGTTAAATTTGTTCCAAAGTATTTTATTGTTTCGAGGCTGTTGTAAATGGAATTATTTTCTTAATTTCTTTTTTTTTTTTTTTTTTTTTTGCGGTACGCGGGCCTCTCACTGTTGCGGCCTCTCCCGTTGCGGAGCACAGTCTCCGGACGTGCAGGCTCAGCGGCCATGGCTCACGGGCCCAGCCGCTCCGTGGCATGTGGGATCCTCCCGGACCGGGGCACAAACCCGTGTCCCCTGAATCGGCAGGCGGACTCTCAACCACTGCGCCACCAGGGAAGCCCCTTAATTTCATTTTTGTCTATAGAAATACAGTTGATTTTTGTATATTGATCTTCTATCCTGTAACCTTGCCAAACTTGTTTATTAGTTCTAATTGTTTTTTTAGTGGATTCCTTAACATTAGTTTGCAAATAGAGATGGTTTTACATCTTCCTTTTGTTAAAAAGAAAAAAGTAGCCCAAAATGGAGTGACTTGTGCTAAGCCCCACTGATACTTAATAACTAACCTAACTGTAGTTTCAGGCTATCCTACATTTGAATTTTAAGCCAATCAGTCTGTGATTTTTCCTGGTCTGCACTAGTGAGGTAATCTGCCTAAAACACTCTCCCTTGTCTTCCCCCTAAGTGAGGGTGACCTTGCCAGAAATAATTCACTCTTTTAACTTCCTTGTCCTTCCTTTCTTAACACTTTCCAATCTGGACGCCTTTTATTTCTTTTTCTTCCCTACTTTTCCTTGGCTAGATCTTCAAGTACAATATTGAATAGAAGTAGCAAGAGCAGACATTGTTTTTTTCCAGATCGTGGGTGCAGAGTATACAGACTGTCACTATTAAATAGGATCTTAGCTATTTTCTGGACCCACTGTTTCTGATAAGAAGCCTGCTTGTAATCTTATTGGGGTTACCTTGTATAATAGATGATCAGTCATTTTTCTCTTTGTTCTTTCAAGTTTTCTCTTGGGGTTTTAATATTTTTGATTATGATGTGCCTAGGTATCTATCTCTTTGTATTTTATCCTGCTTGGAGTCGGTTAAGCTTCTTGGACATGTAGATTAAAGTTTTTTTCATGAAATTTAGAATGGTTTTAGCTGTTACTTCCTTGGATATTTTTCTCTGCTCCTCTCCCTGTCTCTACTTCTTCTGCTACCCCTGTTACACATATGTTGGTGCACCTAATGGTGTCCCATACTTGTCTGATGCTCTGTTCATTTTTTCTTGATTCCTTTTACTGTCTGTTCTGCAAATTGCATAATCTGTATTGCCCTCTCTCCTAGTTCACTGCTTCTTTCTTCTGCTAGCCCATATCTACTTTTAGCCCCTCTGGTTAGTTTTTCATTTTGGTTATTGTACTGTGGATGAAAAACTAATCAATCAATCTAAGAAAGAAATTGAAATTTTTATTCAAGCCAAATTTGAGGATTATAACCCAGGAAGAGCATCTCAGAAAGCTCTGAGAACTGCTCCACCCCTTAGAAGTCAAGGCACAGTTATATGTTTTTTGAGAAAGAGGGCTGTACATCAAATGGTGTATTATTGATGGTTTACATAATCCATATCTAAGCATCATCATGGTAGGTCATGTTACAAGATCAAGAAGGAATATTATCTTTTAAGGAGTTGTCTTGTTGATGCTGAAACCTGCACACCTGGTCTGATTAGATTAGAACACAATCGCACCTCATATGGGATTCAAACCCAGCCAAAACTCAGATTCAGACTTGAACCCATGGGCTAGGACTCAAACCCACTGTCTTAATTAAAGTCACTCACCTCGTGTCAAGACTTACTGAAGCTCAGGTTCTTTATGTCTCAGCACAGAAGGAATTCAGCAAGAGTCAAAGCAATAGGCAAGAAGTAGACTTATTAATATTGGACTCTTGTGAGGGATACAAGTGGGCAGGCAAGGGGGCTCTGCCCCAAGAAGGAAAGTAGGTTTATTTAGGGAGATACATACACAGTCCATAGACTCCATACACACTCCACATAGAGTGTGGTCCCAAAACATGGGGTGGTTAGTTTTAATGGGCTTGGTAATTTCATAGGCTAACAACTGGGAGGATTATTCCAACTCTTTGGGGAAGGAGTGGAATTTTCCAGGAATTGGGCCACCGCTCACTTTTTGCCCTTTCTTAGTCAGCCTCAGAACTGTCATGGTGCCTGTGGGTGTGTCATTTAGCATGCTAATATATTACAGTGAGCATATAATGAGGCTCAAGGTCTACTGGAAGTCAAATCTTCTGCCATCTCCAGCCTAATTGGTTCTACTTTTTGTCCTATCCACAATGGCTATATCATTCTTTTTTTTTTTTTTTTTTGGTTGTGTTGGGTCTTTGTTGCTGCGTGTGGGCTTTCTCTACTTGAGTCGAGTGGGGGCTACTCTTCATTGCGGTGCATGCGGGCTTCTCATTGTGGTGGCTTCTCTTGTTGTGGAGCACGGGCTCTAGGCATGTGGGCCACAGTAGTCACAACACACAGGCTCAGTAGTTGTGGCTCGCAGGCTCTAGAGTGCAGCCTCAGCAGCTGTGGCACCCAGGCCTAAGTTGCTCCATGGCATGTGGGATCTTCCCAGACCAGGGATTGAACCAGTGTCCCCAGCATTGACAGGGGGATTCCCAACCACTGCGCCACCAGGGAAGTCCCTGTTGTTCTTTTAAAGTTTGTGCCCTGCCCACTTCCCTCCTGTTTCAATGCTAGGAGAATGCTGCTCTTTATGGCTGAGCAGGTATTCCTGCTGACGGGACAGGTTTGGTCAATGCATAACGAAGATACAGAATGCACAGTGCAGGGAGAGAGGAGGCCAAAGGACAGAGAAGAATTTTTATGTTTAAATTTTTCTTGTCTTGCCATGAAATATGAATTTTATTTCACAGTACTTTTCAGCTCCTGGAATTCCACTTGGTCCTTTTGTAACTTTACTTCTTTATTGATGACCTCTATTTTTGAGATACTCTTATCATACTTTCCCTTACGTCTATTTTTTTTTAATTTAATTTTATTCTTTTTTTTAAACAGCAGGTCTTTATTAGTCATCAATTTTATACACATCAGTATATACATGTCAATCCCAATCACCCAATTCATCACACGACCACCAATTTCCCCCCTTGGTGTCCATATGTTTGTTCTCTACATCTGTGTCTCAATTTCTGCCCTGCAAACCAGTTCATCTGTACCATTTTTCTACATTCTACATACATCCATTAATATATGATATTTGTTTTGCTCTTTCTGACTTACTTCACTCTGTATGACAGTCTCTAGATCCATCCACGTTTCAACAAATGACTCAATTTCGTTCCTTTTTATGGCTGAGTAATATTCCATTGTATATATGTACCACTTCTTCTTTATCCATTCGTCTGTCAATGGGCATTTAGGTTGCTTCCCTGACCTGGCTATTGTAAATAATGCTGCAATGAACATTGGGGTGCATGTGTCTTTTTGAATTATGGTTTTCTCTGGGTATATGCCCAGTAGTGGGATTGCTGGATCATATGGTAATTCTATTTTTAGTTTTTTAAGGAACCTCCATACTGTTCTCCATAGTGGCTGTATCAATTTACATTCCCACCAACAGTGCAAGAGGGTACCCTTTTCTCCACGCCCCCTCCAGCATTTGTTGTTTGTAGATTTTCTGATGATGCCCATTCTAACTGGTGTGAGGTGATACCTCACTGAAGTTTTGATTTGCATTTCTCTAATAATTAGTGATGTTGAGCAGCTTTTCATGTGCTTCTTGGCCATGTGTATGTCTTCTTTGGAGAAATGTCTATTTAGGTCTTCTGCCCATTTTTGGACTGGGTTGTTTGTTTCTTTAATATTGAGCTGCATGAGCTGTTTATATATTTTGGAGATTAATCCTTTGTCTGTTGGTTCATTTGCAAATATTTTCTCCCATTCTGAGGGTTGTCTTTTGGTCTTGTTTATGATTTCCTTTGCTGTGCAAAAGCTTTTAAGTTTCATTAGGTCCCATATGTTTATTACTCTAGGAGGTGGATCAAAAAAGATCTTGCTGTGATTTATGTCAAAGACTGTTCTTCCTATGTTATCCTCTAAGAGTTTTATAGTGTCCAGTCTTACATTTAGGTCTTTTTTTTTTTTTTTTTTTACATTTAGGTCTTGAATCCATTTTGAGTTTATTTTTGTGTATGGTGTTAGGGAGTGTTCTACTTTCATTCTTTTACATGTAGCTGTCCAGTTTTCCCAGCACCACTTATTGAAGAGACTGTCTTTTCTCCACTGTATATCCTTGCCTCCTTTGTGATTGATTACTTGAGCATAGGTGCGAGGATTTATCTCTGGGCTTTCTATCTTCTTCCCTTGATCTATGTTTCTGTTTTTGTGCCAGTACCATATTGTCTTGATTACTGTAGCTTTGTAGTATAGTCTGAAGTCAGGGAGTCTGATTCCTCCAGCTCCGTTTTTTTTCACTCAAGACTGCTTTGGCTATTCGGGGTCTTTTGTGTCTCCATACAAATTTTAAGATTTTTTGTTCTAGTTCCATAAAAAATGCCATTGGTAGTTTGATAGGGATTGCATTGAATCTGTAGATTGCTTTGAGTAATATACTCATTTTCACAATATTGATTCTTCCAATCCAAGTACATGGTATATCTCTCCATCTGTTTGTATCATCTTTAATTTCTTGTATCAGTGTCTTATAATTTTCTGCATACAGGTCTTTTGTCTCCCTAGGTAGGTTTATTCCTAGGCAATTTATTATTTTTGTTGCAATGGTAAATGAGAGTGTTTCCTTAATTTCTGTTTCAGATTGTTCATAATTAGTGTATAGGAATGCAAGAGATTTCTGTGCACTAATTTTGTATCCTGCAACTTTACCAAATTCATTGATTAGCTCTAGTAGTTTTCTGGTGGCATTTTTAGGATTCTCTATGTATAGCATCATGTCATCTGCAAACAGTGACAGTTTTACTTCTTCTTTTCCAATTTGTATGCCTTTTATTTCCTTTTCTTCTCTGACTGCCGTGGCTAGGACTTCCAAAACTATGTTGAAAAACAGTGGTGAGAGTGGACATCCTTGTCTTGTTCCTGATCGTAGAGGAAATGCTTTCAGTTTTTCACCATTGAGAATGATGTTTGCTGTGAGTTTGTTGTATATGGCCTTTATTATGTTGAGGTAGGTTCCCTCTATGCCCACTTTCTGGAGAGTTTTTCTCATAAATGGGTGTTGAATTTTGTCAAAAGCTTTTTCTGCGTCTATTGAGATGATCATGTGGTTTTTATTCTTCAATTTGTTAATATGGTGTATCACATTGATTGATTTGTGTATATTGAAGAATCCTTGCATCCCTGGGATAAATCCCACTTGATCATGGTGTATGATCCTTTTAATGTGTTGTTGGATTCTGTTTGCTAGTATTTTGTTAAGGACTTTTGCATCTATATTCATCAGTGATATTGGTCTGTAATTTTCTTTTCTTGTAGTATCTTTGTCTGGTTTTGGTATCAGGGTGATGGTGGCCTCATAGAATGAGTTTGGGAGTGTTCCTTCCTCTGCAATTTTTTGAGAGTTTGAGAAGGATGGGTGTTAGATCTTCTTTAGATGTTTGATACAATTCACCTGTGAAGCCATCTGGTCCTGGACTTATGTTTGTTGGAACATTTTTAATCACAGTTTCAATTTCATTTTTTGTGATTGGTCTGTTCATATTTTCTATTTCTTCGTGTTTCAGACTTGGAAGGTTATACCTTTCTAAGAATTTGTCCATTTCTTCCAGGTTGTCCATTTTATTGGCATAGAGTTGCTTGTAGTAGTCTCTTAGGATGCTTTGTATTTCTGCGGTGTCTGTTGTAACTTCCCCTTCTTCATTTCTAATTTTATTGATTTGAGTCCTCTCCCTCTTTTTCTTGATGAGTCTGGCTAATGGTTTATCAATTTAGTTTATCTTCTCAAAGAACCAGCTTTTAGTTTTATTGATCTCTGCTATTGTTTCTTTGGTTCTATTTCATTTATTTCTGCTCTGATCTTTATGATTTCTTTCCTTCTGCTAACTTTGGGTTTTGTTTGTTCTTCTTTCTCCAGTTCCTTTAGGTATAAGGTTAGATTGTTTACTTGAGATTTTTCTTGTTTCTTGAGGTAGGCTTGTATAGCTATAAACTTCCCTCTTAGAACTGCTTTTGCTACGTCCCATAGGTTTTGGATCATCGTGTTTTCATTGTCATTTGTCTCTAGGTATTTTTTGATTTCCTCTTTGATTTCTTCAGTGATCTCTTGGTTATTTAGTAACATATTGTTTAGCCTCCATGTGTTTGTGTTTTTTACATTTTTTCCCCTGTAATTCATTTCTAATCTCATAGGGTTGTGGTCAGAAAAGATGCTTGATATGATTTCAATTTTCTTAAATTTACTGAGGCTTGATTTGTGACCCAAGATGTGATCTATCCTGGAGGATGTTCCGTGCGCACTTGAGAAGAAAATGTAATCTGCTGTTTTTGGATGGAATGTACTATAAATATCAAATCTATCTGGTCTATTGTGTCATTTAAAGCTTCTGTTTCCTTATTTATTTTCATTTTGGATGATCTGTCTATTGGTGTAAGTGAGGTGTTAAAGTCCCCCACTATTATTTTGTTACTGTCGATTTCCTCTTTTATAACTGTTAGCAGTTGCCTTATGTATTGAGGTGCTCCTATGTTGGGTGCATATATATTAATAATTGTTATATCTTCTTCTTGGATTGATCCCTTGATCATTATGTAGTGTACTTCCTTGTCTCTTTATTTTAAAGTCTATTTTATCTGATGTGAGTATTGCTACTCCAACTTTCTTTTGATTTCCATTTGTATGGAATATCTTTTTCCATCCCCTCACTTTCAGTCTGTATGTGTCCCTAGGTCTGAAGTGGGTCTCTTGTAGACAGCACATAGATGGGTCTTGTTTTTGTATCCATTCAGCAAGCCTCTGTCTTTTGGTTGGAGCATTTAATCCATTCACGTTTAAGGTAATTATCGATATGTATGTTCCTATTACCATTTTCTTAATTGTTCTGGGTTTCTTTTTGTAGGTCCTTTTCGTCTCTTGTGTTTCCCACTTAGAGAAGTTCCTTTAGCATTTGTTGTAGGGCTGGTTTGATGGTGCTGAATTCTGTTAGCTTTTGCTTGTCTGTAAAGCTTTTGATTTCTCCATCGAATCTGAATGAGATCCTTGCCAGGTAGAGTAATATTGGTTGTAGGTTCTTCCCTTTCATCACTTTAAGTACATCCTGCCACTCCCTTCTGGCTTGTAGATTTTCTGCTGAGAAATCAGCTGTTAAGCTTATGGGAGTTCCCTTGTATATTATTTGTCATTTTTCCTTGCTGCTTTCAATAATTTTTCTTTGTCTTTAATTTTTGCCAGTTTGATTACTATGTGTCTCAGCGTGTTTGTCTTTGGGTTTATCCTGTATGGGACCCTCTGTGCTTCCTGGACTTGGGAAGGAAGATGGTCCTAGGCCGTCTTCATTTCTTTTCATTCTTTTTTCTTTATTCTGTTCCACAGCAGTGAATTCCAGCATTCTGTTTTCCAGGTCACTTACCCGTGCTTCTGCCTCAATTATTCTGCTGTTGATTCCTTCTAGTGTAGTTTTCATTTCAGTTATTGTATTGTTCATCTCTGTTTGTTTGTTCTTTAATTCTTCTATGTCTTTGTTAAACATTTCTTGCCTTTTCTCCATCTTTGCCTCCATTCTTTTTCTGAGGTCCTGGATCATCTTCACTATCATTATTCTGAATTCTTTTTCTGGAAGGTTGCCTATCTCCACTTCATTTAGTTGTTTTTCTGGGGTTTTATCTTGTTCCTTCATCTGGTACATAGCCCTCTGCCTTTTCATCTTGTATATCTTTCTGTGAATGTGTTTTTTATTCCACAGGCTGTAGGGTTGTAGTCTTCTTGCTTCTGCTGTCTGCCCTCTGGTGAATGAGGCTATCTCAGAGGCTCATGCAAGTTTCCTGATGGGAGGGACTGGTGGTGGGTAGAGCTGACTGTTGCTCTGGTAGGCAGAGCTCAGTAAAACTTTAATCCACTGACTGCTGATGGGTTGGGCTGGGTTCCCTCCCTGTTGGTTGTTTGGCCTGAGGCAACCCAACACTGAAGCCCCCCTGGGCTCCTTGGTGGGGCCAATGGCGGACTCTGGGAGGGCTCACCCCAAGGAGCACTTCCCAGAACTTCTGCTGCCAGTGTCCCCGTACCCACAGTGAGCCACAGCCACCTCCCGCCTCTGCAGGAGACCCTCCAACACTAGCAGGTAGGTCTGGTTCAGTCTCCCCTGGGGTCACTGCTCCTTCCCCTGGATCCCGATGCACACACTACTTTTTGTGTGCCCTCCAAGGGTGGAGTCTCTTTTTCCCCCAGTCCTGTCGAAGTCCTGCAATCAAATCCCACTAGCCTTCAAAGTCTGATTCTCTAGGAATTTCTCCTCCCATTGCCAGACCCCCAGGTTGGCAACCTGACGTGGGGCTCAGAACCTTCACTCCAGTGGGTGGACTTCTGTGGTATAAGTGTTCTCCAGCCTGTGAGTCACCTACCCAGCAGTTATGGGATTTGATTTTACTGTGATTGCGCCACTCCTACCGTCTCATTTTGGCTTCTCCTTCGTCTTTGGATGTGGGTTGTCTTTTCTGGTGAGTTCCAGTTTCTTCCTGTCGATGATTGTCCAGCAGCTAGTTGTGATTCTGGTGTTCTCACCAGAGGGAGTGAGAGAACGTCCTTCTACTCCGCCATCTTGGTTCAGTTCTGGAGGTCAGAGTTCCTAAATTCGAGGTGTTGTTAGGGCTAAATTCCTCCCGGAGGCTCTAGGGGAGAATCAGTTTCCTTGCTTTTTCTGGTTTCTAGTGGCCGCCTATATCCCTTGGCTTGTGGCCCCTTTTTCTATCTTCAAAGCCAGAAGCATAGCGTCTTCCAATCTCTTTATCTTTGCTCGTGTCATCACATCACTTTTTCCTCTCATGTCTTTATACATGATTTCTTACTTCTTTGAACAAATTTAATAGCTGTTTTTGAAACCGTACACCTCAGACTGGAACTCAAGTCCAGCTGAAACCCAGATTGGGACTTAAACCCACTGTCTTTTAATTGAAATCACACACCTGGTCTCAGGACTTAATGAAGCTCTAGTTCTTTATGTCTCATCACAGAAAGAATTCAGTGAGAGACAAAGTGATAGGTAAAAAGTGGATTTATTTAGAGAGATACACATTCCATAGACAGAATGCACTCTGTCTCAAAAGGTGAGAGTGGCCCTGGGAGAAATACACTCCACAGACAGAGTGTGGACCAGCTCAGAAGGCGAGAGGCCCTGAAATATGCGGTATTTAGTTTTTATGGGCTGGGTAATTTTGTAGACTAATGAGTGGGAAGATTATTCCAACTATTTTGGAGAAGGGGCAAGGATTTCCAGGATTTGGCTACCACCTACTTTTTGGCCTTCTATGTTTAGCCTCGGAACTGTCATGGTGCCTATGGGTGTGTCATTTAGCTTATGCTAATATATTAAAATGAGCATATAATGAGGCTCCAGGTCTCTTGGAAGTTGAATCTTCTGCCATCTTGGACCTAGTTGGTTCTAACCAGTTTATGTCTTATCCTCAACTGGTGTGTCATTCTTTTAAAGATTGTACCCTGCCCCCTTCCTTCCTGTTTCTCTTTGAAGTCTTTATCTGTTAGGTCCTACATTTGGGCCCTCTAACAGTTTCTGTTTCCTGTTCTGCCTGCTCCTGCCATGTATGGGTCACATTTTCTTGTTTCTCTGCATATTTCACTGAACATTTTAGATAATATATTATAGCAACTCTAGATACTGATCTGCCCATTTTTGTTTTCATTTGCTTGTTTATTTGTTTAGTGACTTGACTGGACTAATTTAGTCATATCTATTTCCACCTGATGTCCTTCTTCAAAGGGTTCAGCCTTGGGCATGAGCACAGTCACCCTGGAATGACCTTGCTTTTATCCAGGCTCTCTTTGTTTCTTTCCCTGATCTCCTGGTTTAATTTCTGGCTGGTCTGCCTGTATTGATACCATACCTAGCTTAACCGGTACTAATTTTTTACAGTACCCTGGTGCATAATTTTTTCCAGTTAACCAATTAAAGTCTTATTCAATTAAAGTCAGGCCCCTTTTTCAATTAAAATATGGGGTGGTCTTTTTTTTTTAATATATATTTATTTATTTATGGCTGTGTTTGGTCTTCGTTTCTGTGCGAGGGCTTTCTCTAGTTGCGGCAAGCGGTGATCACCCTTCATCGCGGAGCGCGGGCCTCTCACTATCACGGCCTCTCTTGTTGTGGAGCACAGGCTCCAGACGCACAGGCTCAGTAGTTGTGGCTCACGGGCCTAGTTGCTCCGCGGCATGTGGGATCTTCCCAGACCAGGGCTCGAACCCGTGTCCCCTGCATTGGCAGGCAGATGCTCAACCACTGCGCCACCAGGGAAGCCCGGGGTGGTCTTTTTTTTAATCTTTTTTTTAAATTGAAGAATAGTTGATTTACAGTGTTTCAGGTATAAGTATGGTGTAGTCTTTGAGAGCAGTCTTTGTGGCTTGCTCTGACCCTAGAAGGATTCTTCTTAGCTGTTTCTCTCTGTTTTGCTTGTTGCTATCTTGGAGATACCAGCCGCCTCTTAATTGCTCATAAAGCCCTTATTCTTTAACTTCTTGACTTTCTGTCCAAGTAAATCAGTCCCCTTAAGGAGAGCTATTAAACTCTCTGTTCTTTGCACTCCCCCTCAAGAGCTGGGGGTGGATCAGAAGCCGACTTCTCTTGGAGTGACTGACACTCGATCTTCTATGAGCAGGGCGCTGGGGAGGTTATATCCCTTGGTATTATCTGCTTGTCTTTCCCAGTGTGGAACCCCCACTCTAACAGTAAGCTGTGGAGTGGGCAATTGGGGCCCAGTATGCTTGGTCTGCCACACTGGGGTAAAGCTTCCACCCTAAGAATGGGGTCTGGGTGGTAGAAGAGAGCCCCAGACCTATTAGTCATGCATTCCCAGAATAGAGCTTCTGTAACATGGGGCTGGAGGAGATGAGACAAGCTGGTAGCCTACCCCTCATGAGGAGAAACCACTGCTGTAGACTGGGAACTGGAGGGAGAGAGAGCCCCATGTTCTTGGCCACACTGTCCTGGAGTAGAGCTTCTTTTTGTCACACTGCGCTGGGGTTCAAGGAGGGAGCAAGTCATGGCTCAAGTGCCAGACTCTTGGTGTTCTTACAGTGATTTATTGGAGTTTCTTGAACAAATGTTTCGCCATTTCCTGTATGCCCTTACGCAATTCCCAGAGACTTTAAAGTGTTGTTTTAAAAAATAATTTTCAGTAGTTAGGGTTGCTTTGTTGAGGACAAGGTCTACCAAGCTCCTAGTGCTACTATTCTGGAAGTGCTTCTCTATTTTTTAAAAAAGTGAAATATACCTAATAGAGAAGAACATGCATACAACATACATGAACAGTTTGACAAATTGTAAAATCAGTACAGTACCTGTGTGACTCTCACCAGGTTAAATAAGAGAATGTTATTAATTTCCCAGAAATCCCCTACATATTCCTCAAATTGCTTTCTCCATTTAACAAAATATTGTAGCTATTGTTCCTTGTCAAGCCATGAAGAATTTTTAAACCTTTTTAGTAAAAGTATGACATACATTCACTCATTAGCATACAGAACATCCTGCCCCAATTTTCCATTCTTTCCTTCAGATCTAGTCTTAGAAATGGAGTCATTGGGTCAGGAAAGGCATAGATATTATTATACTGCCCCTGATAAATGTTGAATCAATTTGTGCCCTTATCAGCAGTGTATGAACGTGCCCATTTTCTTCCATCTTTAGTAACTCTGGGCATCATCCATAGTACTTACTATTTTGTGATCTTGGCCAACTCAGTTACCCTCTCTGTGCTGCAGTTCTCTTATATGTAAAATGGATTTTTAAAATAGTTCCTACATCACAGAATCCTTTGGAGGACTAAATGAGTGCTTAGTTGGGCAATTGGCATAGAGAACTTACCACAGAAGTAGTTGTCATTTTTACTTTTGGTCTTTACCAATGAGTTAAATGAAGAACAACATTTTATTATTTATTTATTTGCATTGCTTTGAGTATTAGTGAGGTTGAGAATCTTTACATGTGCTTCATGGCTATTTGTATTTCCCATTTCGTGAACCACCTAGTTATGTCCACTGCCCATTTTTCAGTTGGGGGTTGCTTGCCTTTTATAGTTATTGAACTACAGGAGTTCTTTGTGTATTGAGTACATTGTCCCTATACCTTTGATATACATTACTTTTTTATTTTTATTTATTTATTTAAATTTTTGGCCACACTGCCTGGCATGCGGGATCTCCCCGACCAGGGATTGAACCCATGCCCCCTGCAGTGGAAGCCAGAGTCTTAACCACTGGAGTAACCACTGGAGTACCAGGGAAGTCCCTATATTGCTTTTTTTTTTTTAATTTATTTTAGCTGCATTGGGTCTTCGTTGCTGCACGTGGGCTTTCTCTAGTTGTGGCGAGTGGGGCCCATTCTTCGTTGCGGTATGTGAGCTTCTCACTGCGGTGGCTTCTCTTGTTGTGGAGCACAAGAGAAAAAATTTCCTGATTTTGTTTTCAGAATGAAGGAAAGATAGAAAAAAAAGTGTCTTTTCTCCCATTACATTTTCACCACAAAGTTTTGCATCAGGACTTGGCATGAGCTCTGTGGCACATGTCAGGAGTGAGTCAGAGACCAGGTGTGAACCAACCCAGAAGGCAAGACCCTCAGGGACCTCTGGCCCTAGCCTGTGTAAGCCTGTATTGTGCACACTATCTCAGGTGGCTGCTTCAGGAAATGGGTATCACTTCAGCCATGGACAGTTCACCTCCCAGGCAATGTTCACATCATTAGTAATAAGATATAATATTGTGAACCCTCTGATATGATGTGATGAGAAGGGCACATTACCTTTGTGTCATTCTTGCCAGGAACCCATAACCTCAGCCTAATTGTAAAAACTCATCAGAGAAGCCCAAACTGAGGGACATTCTACAAAATAACTGAACTGTACTTTTCAAAAATGTTACGGTCATGAAAGACAAGGAAAGAACAGGAATTTTCACAGATTGGAGGAGACTTAAAAAGGCATTACCGGGCCTTCCCTGGTGGTGCAGTGGTTAAGAGTCGTACTGCCAATGCAGAGGACACGGGTTTGATCCCTGGCCCGGGAAGATCCCACATGCCGCAGAGCAACTAAGCCCGTGCGCCACAACTACTGAGCCTGCGCTCCAGAGCCCACGAGCCACAACTACTGAGCCTGCGTGCCACAACTACTGAAGCCCACACGCCAAGAGCCCGTGCTCCACAACAAGAGAAGCCTGCGCACCTCAACGAAGAGTAGCCCCCGCTCGCCACAACCAGAGAAAAGCCCGTGCATAGCAACAAAGACCCAACGCAGCCAAAAATAAATAAAATAAAATAAAAATTTTAAAAAAGGCATTAGCATTATATGCAAAGTATGATCCCAGATTGAATCCTGGAACAGAAAATTATCATTTAGTTAATTGTATTGCATCAATGTTAATTTCCGGATTATGATAATTATACTATTGTTATATAAAATGTTTAGGGGGGATCTAGATACACAGGGACTCTCTGTACTATTTTTTCAACATTTCTTTTAGTCTAAAAGTATTTCAAAATAAAAATTTAAAGTTTTTTTTGTTGTTGTATATTTTGAAAACCAAAATGGCTTCTCCCTTGAGATACCAGGGCCCATCCCAGGATGCCCAGGGCTTGTAAGCCTCAAAACATGGCCACAAAATTGATTGAATATTGGGCTTCCTGTTTTCAAGAGCAACCTCTGACCCACCATACTATTCTACTTTCCAAACATTGTGACTATGTCCCCATTTCATTTAATTATATGTATAGCTTCACATTTAAAGGCTCTAGTATATTCATTCCACCCAAACCACGTGCTATAATTCATTTAGCCCATCCCCTTTTGTTGTTCATTTAAGTGGTCTTCAAGCTTTTGTTACAATAAATAATACTCTGATGAATCTCATATAAAAATACTTTTACACATCTTGGATGATTTCCTTGGGATGAATTTTTAGCGGATTTGTAGCATTCTTTCTTGTGACTATTTGTTTAAGTATCACTCTTCTACTTCACAAACTCTTAAGGTCCTACTCAGAGGCGTCTGTCTCATTAATCTTCTGAGGGCTTAGGACCTGGCTCTCACAACATATTTAAAGTTGGTAGGAACTATTTTTTTTTAAATCTGTTTTGAGTGTCATTGTTCCCCACTAGACTTGGAACCTCTAGAGAGGAGGCCAGACTATTTTATTAATACAGTTGACCCTTGAACAATGTAGGCATTAGGGGCACTGACCCAGCGCAGTCTAAAATCCCTATATAATTTTTTTTTTTTTTTGGCTGTGTTGGGTCTTCGTTGCTGTGCACAGGCTTTCTCTAGTTGCGGCCAGTGGGGGCTACTCTTCATTGCAGTGCGTGTGCTTTTCATTACGGTGGCTTCTCTTGTTGCAGGGCACTGGCTCTAGGCACGCAGGCTTCAGTAGCTGTGGCACGTGGGCTCTGTAGTTGTGGCTCGCGGGCTCTAGAGTGCAGGCTCAATAGTTGCGGCGCTTGCGGCATGTGGGGTCTTCACGGACCAGGGCTCGAACCCGTGTCCCCTGCATTGGCAGGTAGATTCTTTTGTTTTTGAATTTTATTTTTTTATACATCAGGTTCTTATTATCCATTTTATACATATTAGTGTATATATGTCATTCCCAATCTCCCAATTCATCACACCACACAACCCCCCAGGTGGATTCTTAACCACTAGGCCACCAAGGAAGTCCCTAAAATCCCCGTATAATTTTACAGTCTGCTCTCCATGTTCTGCATCCTCGTATTCAACCAATCTTGCATCATGTAGTACTGTAGTAGGTTATTTAGTGAAAAATATCCACGTATAAGTGGACCCTCGCAGTTCAAACCTGTGTTATCTAAAGGTCAACTGTATTTGAATCTAGAGTTTGTCCACTATTAAATCTGTCATCTTGTAGGTACCACTTACATGTCTATTATTTATTATTGTACACAACTGGCACTCACAGATTTTTTTCTTTCTTTTTTTTTTAATAAATCTATTTAATTTTATTTATTTATTTTTGGCTGCGTTGGGTCTTTGTTGCTGCACGCGGGCTTTTCTCTGGTTGTTGCGAGCGGGGGGCGGGGGTGGCTACTCTTCGTTGTGGTAAGTGGGCTTCTCATTGTGGTGGCTTCTCTTGTTGGGAGCATGGGCTCTAGGTGGGTGGGCTCAGTAGTTGTGTCTCGCGGGCTGTAGAGCGCAAGCTCAGTAGCTGTGGCGCACAGGCTTAGTTGCTCCGCGGCATGTGGTAATTCTCCTGAACCAGGACTCGAACCCGTGTCTCTCGCGTTGGCAGGCGGATTCTTAACCACTGCACCACCAGGGAAGCCATATTTTTTTTTTAATGATTTATTTTACCTACATTTCCCACACCAGTAGGGCACAGTAACGTGCACACTGTAGGCGACCAATAAACGCCTACACGAAGGAGTGACGAGTTAGCAAGAAGGAAGCCACCTTCCACCACGCCTACCTTCCCCAAGAACTACATTTCCCTGTACGCCACGCGCTCTTGTGAAGTAAAAAGAGCGGCAATTACTTCCTACTGCCCCTATCCGCCTTCGCCTGGCGGTGCCACAGTGTTTCCTGGGAAAGGTAGTTGTAGCGCTGGTGGTCAAGCCCCAGCAAAGCGAGCGCAAACTAAACTTCCCAGCAAGCAGCGCGCCGGCCTGGGACGAGGGGAAGATGGCGGACGCCAAAGATGGTGTTTTGTGGCCTGCGGGAGCCTCCAGTGCCCCAATTTCATTCACCTTCAGTCGCACGTCCGCCCGGAGATGGCTGGCGGGAGACGCGGCCCCGGAGAAGGATTTCTTGAAGACCGAGAAACGGAGGGAGCTGCAGAGGTGAAGCGCTGGGTGTTTCATCCCTTGGCAAGCGGTGCGGTGGGTGCCTGCGGGAGGGTGGAATCTTGAGTTGATTTTCTTGGTGACAGTGGCCTGGGAAGTCTGAAGCACAGCCGGAGAAGATCCGTGGAGGTCAGAAGGCGGGAGTTAGTGGGGGAGGTGGGGAAATTGGACCTGTTGGCCGAGGGGATTGAGAGGAGAGAATGTATTCCTGAGAGGGTGTGTCTTTAGGACTTGGGGACCCTGAGGAGCGTGCGTTCTGAAAGAAGGAAAGGAGGGGAGAATGACAGGACTCCTAGTGTCCCAGGTGAAGCGTTGGGGCTTCTCCCATACGGGGAGCAGGATGGAGTGGCAGATTCAGGTTGGGGGAGGCTATCGTCAGCTTAATTCGGAAAGGAAAGTCTGAGGGAGGGACTTCCAGAAGAGAATCAACCATCTAGGAGGCTGGTGTGGAGCCCGGAGCTGGGGAGAGTCTGGGCTGAAGATGGTGATTTTTAGGTCATAGTGGAAGCCACAGAAGTGGGTCTTGAGATGAACAGAGGGTCCAGAATTGAGGACTGAGTCCTCGAAGGCACTGACATTTAAGAGTTGGGGGTGGGGGAGAGAATCAAAAGAAAGCACCACCAGAGGTATAACAGGAGAGCCAGACAGGAGAAGGGAGAGTGTAGTCAGTGGGGCTGGGGGTGTGTTTGGCTCTTGTGTTTCTTCTGAATGAAGGGTTGTGGCTCAGAACTCACTGATTGTGCTACTCTCCCAACTTCACCCCTCTGTGTCCACATCAGTGTGCAGCCCTCAGAAGCCCCCAAGGAACTTGTCATCCCTTTGATCCAGCATGGCCACCTCAGGCAGCCACCGACCCAGGCCCCTGGGCCATCCACACATACTGAGGTCTTGGTGGATGGGATGCTGTCCCAGGCTGTGAAGGAGCTCATTGAGGGTGAGTGCTCCCTCCTTTGCCTTGCCCTAGTGAAGGAAGAAGGGGAGGAAAATGGAAGGATAGGGTGGAACCTCATTGCTCCCTCCCATTCTTCTTTAGAATCCACGAAGTCTCTGGAGGAGAGAGAGAATGCGGGTGTCGACCCCACGCTCGCTATCCCCATGATCCGGAAAGGATGCACCCCCATCGGGGAAGGGGCAGACAGCGAACCCCGGGCTGAGACAGTGAGCTGGCCCCTGGCCTCCCTCCTTCTCCAGTCTCTCACTGCCCTGTCTGCTAGGACTTGTGTCCCTGCACATAGCAGGCAAAGTCTGTGTGTGTACTAAAGGCCTGCTGCCTCGCCCTGCCTCCTTCCATCCTTTTTGGAAGCATTAACAAATGAATCCAGATATTGGGGTGTGAAAAGGTACTTGGATTCTGGGATTATCTGAAGGAGCTGAGCAAAGGGAACAGGAAATATAAAGATCCTGAGGGTAGACTCTTCCTGGAGTACTTGAGGAACATCAAGGAGACCAACGTAGCTGGAGTGGAATGAGTGACAGGGAAGAGTAGTAGGTTAGGTCAGAAGTGGGCCATGGTGAGGACTTTGGCTTTTACTCTGAGTGAGGTGAGAGCCATGGGAGGGCTCTGAGCAGAGAAGGGACAAGACTTATGATTTGACAGGCTCTCTCTGGCTGCTACAAGCAGAACAGACTAGTAAGCAGAGGTGGAGGCAAGGAGAGCAGCAGTCCAGGCTAGAGGTGATGGAGACTCAGATCAGAGTGGTAGGAGCGAGGCCGGGAAGACAGGTAGGGTTTAGTGAGAGGGAAGAGGAGGGTGAGTGCTCCTAATGGCAGCAACCACCCAGACAGTGGCATGGTGGCAGAAAATCGGTGTGGTGTGTGTCCATCAGTGACAATCTGTGGTGTGTCTAGAGCGAATATAAAGAATTGAGGGAGTGATGATGGGAGGTGATAACAGGAGAGGTGAGGGGTGTGTCCACAGAAGTAACCAAGTCTGTCTTTCATACCCATGGACCCTACTTTTCACCTCTTCGTTCACAATTTTTTGGCAATGCTTGTTTGGGTCCTAGTTCTCCTATAGCCCCAAACCAGAGAGACTCTTTCGACTGAATGGTTCTCATCAGCCTTCAGACATCCTCTGGTATCTTTCATCTTAAAAAAACCTTCACTTCACTCTCCTTCCTGTTCCAGCTTTGGCCTCCTTTCTCTAATTTTCCCTCTTCTCAGAGCCTTCTGCATCTCAGTTGATCACAGTTCCATCCATCCTTCCTCTCCAAAATACAACCAGAATCTGACCACTTCTCACCATCACCACTACCACTTCTCTGGTCTGAGCCACCAGCATTTCTCATCTGGACTATTGCAGTAACTTCCTCACTGGTCCCCTTGTGGCTGCCACCCTATCGTGGCTCCTGCCCAGCTCTCCTGATTAATCCCTTACCACCCCTCTTTGCCTCCACATCTGTTTCAGTCAGATTGACTTTTATAATGCTCTCCACACATAGCAGATCTTGTCCTGCCTCAGGGCCTTTGCTCTTACTGTTCTCTCTGGAGGACTCTTATCTTCAGGGTTCCCTCTGTCTCTCCTTCTGGTCTCTGCTCAAATATGAACTCAGTGACACTCCTTTCTTCAGCCCTCTGCATCCCCTTAGCCTGCTTTATTTTTCTTCATATGACTTACCACTACCTGGCATATCATGTTTTATGAATTTTATTTATTCTGTCTCTACAACTAGAATGTAAGCCACACAAAGGGCAGGAGTTTTTGTCTACTTTGTTCACTGTTTTATCCCCAGCACCTAGAACGGTAGCTGGCACAGAATAGGTGCTTTATAAAGATTTGTCCAAGGACTAAACATGGAGGAATAAAGTGAGGGATGGCAAGAGGAAATAAAAATTCACCCTTGAGCTGACTGGAAAAGAAGTCTCGAAGGTCACCCAGTGGGTGATAGCAAGTACACTTCAGAGGGCCCACTGTAAGCCAAGCCTGACCGTCCTTCCTCTGCCTAAACCCATAGGTGCCGGAGGAGGCTGATTATGAGGCAGTCCCTGTAGAGGCCTATGGGCTGGCCATGCTGCGGGGCATGGGCTGGAAACCTGGCGAGGGCATCGGCCGTACCTTCAATCAGTGAGTTTCTAGGGTCGGGGCAGGGGACAGCAGACGGGCCAGGGAACAGACCCCCATGGTTACCGCCCACCCAGAACCATCCAGGCAGGGAGAGGGCACATTACCACCCTATGTATTTCAGTAGCCCCTTCCACTACTCTTTAAGCCTCCTATTTGCCCTTTGAAACTCCATTAAAAGATCCTATTCTGTAAAGATTGCCTCTCTGGGCATCAGCTTCCTTATCTGAAAAATGGGGATAATAACAGTACTGACTTCCCAGGGCTGTTGTGAGAGTTAAGTGAAATGATACACATAAAGCACTTACAGTAGGCCCTGGCCCCAGATAAGCATAGGCTAAACACTTGCTATTATCATGATCATACAGATTACAATCTGTTCTCCACAGTTCCAAACTCTAAAGAATTCTGAAAACCAAACTTTTTTTTCCATAAACTATTTGGCAGCCAAATGGGAACTGAATTGACATTGAGCTTTTTACAATCTGTTTCTCTTGCTTGGTATGAATAGTCATGGTTTCCCCTGTAGAAAAATTAGTATATTTGGTTGTTGGGATCTGCCTGATATCCCACTGTAAATACTGTGTCATAGATGTTATACACCGTAGGTTATTAGGTTGAACCAAATAAAATTGCCATTTCTGCAGGTCAGAAATAGTCCCTAATATGAGATTGGGAAGGATACTCTCAAACATATTGATAGGTTGGGATTTGGGTGGTGGTTGGGGGTAGGGGTGGGGAACGGAGCGCTGAAGACCCATGCATCCCCCCAACAAGCCCATATTCTGTGTTTCCTGCAGAGTGGTGAAGCCCCGTGTCAACTCACTGAGGCCCAAGGGGTTAGGGCTGGGCGCCAACATGACTGAGTTCCAGGCCCTGGCCCCCACCGGCCCCCACCACCTGCTGAGGCCAGATGAGGAGCAAGAGAAGGATAAGGAAGACCAGCCTCAAGGACTGGTGCCTGGAGGAGCTGTGGTGGTTCTTTCTGGCCCTCACCGAGGCCTCTATGGGAAGGTAAGGAACCAAGATGTGCCTGGAGCCCAAGACAGGCAGCACGGAAAATTGACATGAGGGTCAGAGGGAGGCAGAAGTGGGTTTGGGGTATGAAGGCTGGAAGTCCTTGTCTTTCAGGACTGCCTGGCCTGCCACCTCATTCAATAACTCAGGACTACTTGCTGGGCCTTTCTGAGTCTCAGTTTTCAGCTAAAAGGGAGAGAATGCCGTATGCCACAAGTCCCTGAGGATTACATACTTAAAGTGTATCCAAGCCCCACAGTCTGCCGGGAGAGGCACAGGGGTCAGGCCTATTAGAAGTAAGGGTGGACAGCGTGGTCCTAGGAACGTGGGTCAGGTCCACTCACTTCTTCCCCCCCAACACTTTAGGTGGAAGGCCTCGACCCTGACAATGCTCGGGCCATGGTCCGTCTGGCTGTGGGGAGCCGCGTGGTGACTGTTAGTGAGTACTGCCTGCGGCCTGTCTCCCAGCAGGAGTTTGACAAGAACTCCTTGGATCTGAGTGAGTGAGCCTCTTAACCTAGCTGGGGGAGTTGGAGAAGTATTCCTGGGGCGAGGGTTAAATCTGCAGAGGGGCAGGACAGTGGTCTGCCTGGCAAGAGTGACTTCTGGTCAGAGTTAAGAGGTGAGAATGAACATAGTGGTTTATTCAGTTTGATTGAAGAGAGGTTGATCTAGTACCCTTGGGTCTTTAGCCTCTTTCTGAGGAAGAAGGAACAAGTGTGGAAACCAGTTCCTACCCTTGGGATGTCTTTGTCTCTTTGGGGTGGTGAACCTCTCTTTTGCTAGGGACTGACAGCAGCTAGGACTAGGGCATGATGGGGAGGAAGGCATTCTAGGCACGTCAGTAGGATGGATCCGTTTGGCACATAGGAGATGGGAGCCGACAGCCCTCCAGGAGTCCCTAGCCCGCCCTAGGCAGATGACTCAGGTAAGCACTGACAGGACGGGCTAAGGTGGTTGAGCAAGGCTTCCTGAAGGAGGCTGAGACAGTTGAAAGGAAGGGGAGAGCATTCTAATAGCCCAGACAAAGGCTTGATGGTGAGACGGGCACTTTGGCAGTTGGGAGGTGGCCTGAGGCTGAGGTGTGGCCTGGAAGGGAAGAGAGGGAGACATTGAGGTTGTTTCCTGGTTCTCCCCACACCCCCTTGAACAGGCCAGGTGAGCAAAACTTCCCCAAGGCAACAGAATGGAACAGCCTCGTCATGGAAGGCCCTTCAGGATCAGGACCTCCACGTCCGGCAGGAGGACTCAGCGAGGAAGCGGAAACACCATCCAGACCGGTGGGACCCTGAGCATCTCAGATGGAGGTAGGGGTCAGGGCTGTGGGGAGGCTCCAGCGGTCAGAGAAGGCTTCTAGGGCAAGGCACGTGCCTAGAAGGAACTAGGAATGGCATTATGAGTGGGTTTTAAGACATCGGCAAAGGTGGGATGACCAGAATGTGCCTCTGATAAAGAACTAAGCCTGGTGTTGGCCCCGCTCCACAGACAGGATGAGCCTGCAGCCAAGAGTGAGAAAGCAGCTCCCAGGAGTCAGCACTGGCTGCACAGGGACCTGCGTGTGCGGTTTGTGGACAAGCTGCACAAGGGTGGCCAGTATTACAACACCAAGGTGGGAGCCCTGCACCTGGGTCCGCTTCCTCCCCAGGGACTGGTCCCACTTAGCTCTCTAACATTCTCATATCCCCTGGCCCTTTCCCCAGATGACAGTCGAAGATGTCCTGAGCCCAGATACCTGTGTGTGTCGGACAGATGAAGGCCAGGTCCTGGAAGGTGAGTCTGAGGGATGGCCATTGGGTCATTATCATCCTGGAGGCTGATCGAGAGGGCTGTCTTGGGCCAAGAGCCTGGCTAAAGGCGGGAGGTTGGACAGGGTTAGGTTTTTTGCAAGGCCCAGCATCCTCTAATAGATCATTAGACGCTTCCATGATGGTGAATATCTGAGCCTCACTTTCCTCTTCTGCAAAATTAGCATGGAGATAACCTATTTCTCCCTCTTATAACTGGTCCCTTGTAGGGATGTGTGTAAGCTCCCCGTGCAGGGCCGGGCATACAGCATGCCCACAATAAATGGTATCTGTTATCACCCCCACCCATCATCATCATACATAAATGCTCCCTTTATTACAACTATTGCCAGGAACCGCTCCTTAGGTTTCCTCCTCTGTGAAATGGATGTGGGGGCCTCGCATCTGTCAACAGGCACAGAGTGGCACCAGAAAATACAGGAAAGGCCCTTCTGACAGGACCCTGACTGGGCTGACCCTTGCTGCGGGCCTCACTCCCCTCTCCTTGTCCACAGGCCTGAGGGAAGACATGCTGGAGACCCTGGTCCCTAAGGTCCAGGGCAACCGGGTGATGGTGGTGCTGGGGCCATGGGCTGGAAGGGTGAGTCCAAGACCTGGGAATGGGCATGGGAGCACTCAGGGAATGTCCCTGAATCTGGGTTGGCCTTGCTGACTCCACCCGCCCCTACTCTAGGTGGGCCGTCTGCTGGACCGGGACAGAGAGCAGAGCCGGGCTCTTGTGCAGCTGCAAAGAGAGAATCAGGTGGTGGAGCTTCACTATGATGCCATCTGCCAGTACATGGGCCCCAGCGACTCGGAGGACTGACCTGTGGACACACTCCCATCCCCCAGGTTGTTACCAATCCCGTACAGTGTGAAAAGCCTGCCTTCACGAAGGTGGGGGGGCGGTCGTGGTTCCGCCCTCCACTTGCAGTGCAGCCCTGGGACAGGATGGACCAGAAGGGAGGCTAGAAACAAACCCAGTATTTACCAGAACTTAGTATACAATAAAAACCAGTTTTGGGCTTTCCTGGTGGCGCAGTGGTTGAGAGTCCGCCTACCGATGCAGGGGACACGGGTTCGTGCCCCGGTCTGGGAAGATCCCACATGCCGCGGAGCGGCTGCGCCTGTGAGCCATGGCCGCTGAGCCTGCGCGTCCGGAGCCTGTGCTCCCCAACAGGAGAGGCCACACAGTGAGAGGCCCGCGAACCGCAAAAAAAAAACCAACAAGAGATCATAAATGGTGTGCTGAGCTGTGAGTGGAGATGGGAGCTGCGCTGATTGAGGTGGGAACCAGTCCTTTTTTCAGCCCCACCGCCCAGCTTGGGCTGCTCACCAAGTGGAAGGATCCATCCGCTCTCGAGCTCACTGTCGGAGTCCAGAAGCTCTGAACACTGTCCCCGGGCAGAGACTAGGGATTCTGGAACACCACATCTCTGGACAACTTTCTGAGCGAGAATCTAGCAGGCTCTGCTTTTACTTTTGGTCCAGAGCAGATGCCCAGAGGATATCTTGAGCCTGTGACAGGAGTCAAGTGGAAGGGAGGCTTCTCCCCACCAATGGGACGTGTTAGCATTACTTCCAGAGGAGTCAGTTAATCTCGGGGCCCCCGTTTTAGTCCCAAAACTTTGAAGGTGAAAAAATTTTGTCTGTCTCGGGTAGAATTTCTCTGGTTGCTCCAGGTAACTGGGTTCTCAAAAAGGTTATCGTTTTTCCATTAAAGGGTTCCAGAGAATCCTTTTTCCTGTTTAATGGCCTAAGATACAAAATCAACAAGGGAAGAAAAAAAAATCAGGGGAAGTCAGAACTTTAGGCCCAAGTGTTTCTAAATCATCCCCAGTCACTAAGTCATTGATGTAATTAATGGTATTTGAGTTAGATCTAGGCTTCTGGTATAAACTCCTGATGCTTCAGAACACGGCACAGCTGTGGAGAATTTAAACACTTCCCCCTCAAGCAGGATAATAAAGGTGAGCTTCTGTCCTTGCCAAGCAGAGGCAGACTACCCTTTTGAGCCAAAATGAGCAGGTATAGAAAGACAGTGAGTTGGCCAGATCAGTGTGCCTAGTAAGGCAAGGGATGATTAGAAAACCTTCCAGTATAGTAACCCCAATATGAGGGACACTTACACAGACCGATTTACTTTTTTTTTAATCGTCCCTGCTTAATTCCAGAACTCTGTTTTCAAGATTAGCCAAACAGGGTTGTTACGACAGATACCAGAGAACAAACCCCCACCCCCAGTTGCTCGTTCTCAAGTCATCATCGTGATTGCACATGCTGCCCTGGTATTCCAGGCTGAGTTGTATTTTTAATCTTGGGAAGGGTTAGGGGACTTCCCTGGTGGTCCAGTGGATAGGACTCCACGCTCCCAGTGTAGGGGGCCCGCGTTGGATCCATGGTCGGGGAACTAGATCCCACATGAGTGCTGCAACTAAGAAGCCCGCATGCTACAACTAAAAGATCCCACGTGGGGCTTCCCTGGTGGTGCAGTGGTTAAGAATCCACTTGCCAATGCAGGGGACACGGGTTCGAGCCCTGCTCCAGGAAGATCCCACATGCTGCGGAGCACTAAGCCCGTGCGCCACAACTACTGAGCCCGCGCTCTAGAGCCCGCGAGCCACAACTACTGAAGCCCGCGTGCCACAACTACTGAAGCCCGCACACCTAGAGTCCGTGCTCTGCAACAAGAGAAGCCACCCAATGAGAAGCCCACACACCGCAACGAAGAGTAGCCCCCGCTCGCTGCAACTGGAGAAAAGCCCGCGCGCAGCAACTAAGACCTAACGTGGCCAAAAATAAAAATAAATAAATAACTTTATTTAAAAAGATCCCACGTGCTGCAACTAAAGACCTGGAGTGAGCCAAAAATAAATATTTTTTAAAAATCTTGGGAAGGGTTGGGAGTTCTAGAGGTTCCCAATTTGGCACACCCAGAAATCACTTTCCTATGCTGTTATGTGCTTCACCCAGTCAAGAAGGCCGCCTCCTTTCTCCAAATCATAATAAATCCATCTTGGTAATGCCCTTGAGAAGGACAGAAAGCTCCTCGGGGAATGGCCCTGGTCCCATGTGTCTGCCCTGCAACGTGGCATAACCTGGCAGTTTCAGACAAATCCCTCCATCTCCTCTGTGCGCCATGACACTTAAAACAGATCTTTCACCAGATCTGATTTCCTAGAGTTAATGTTTCTCCCGAGCCTGCCTTTGGAAATGGGGCCTGAAGTTCTTGAATACAGCCCTGTGTCCAGAAGGCCTAGCCCTCGGCAGAGCGCCTGGTCCCCCCGGGGCAGATCATCGGTGCTTTACATGCTTGCCCTGAGAGGATCCCTCCTGATCCCTCAGTTTGAGGACAGGGCTGCTTACATTCCTGGAAGCGTAGACAGTATCAGGAAGCTTTCCCAATCTGCCCCTTGTTCATTGTGTACAAATACCCTTTGAGTCTGTGCAGTTTTCTCGGCTGCTGTGCTTGCTGCCAGTGTTGCCCCTTAGGCAGTGGTTACTGCAATGACAGCTTCTGTGAGCCCATGAACTCTCCACAGACCACTCACAAGCTGGGGACCGTGACCTGTACAATTTGTCCAGACTGGCTTCTTCCACATCACAGGGTCTGAGCAAGATGGGGGTGAAAAAGCATCTGCCTCTTCTGCCAAGTCTCCAGAAGTTTCCCTGGCAGGGTGCAACCTCTGTTAAAAAACTGTCCAGACACTGAACCAGGAATGTGTGGCAGCAGACTCAAGAAGCAGCTTCTCTGCCTTTTGAGAGAGAAGTGAAGTATTTGGGTGATTGGGACTACTGCGTGGGGCTGAGCTTGGTGGAGAAATATACAGGTAGGCCCTTCGTTTCTGACGTTGCTTCCTCAGCCGGGGGATGTGCCCCTCCACTCCCACACTGGGACCTCTTAATCTCCATGTTTGTAGCATCAAGCAGAGAGAGAAAGTATCCAACAACTTGGAAAGCTACATCCTCACCAGGTTACCCCTATTTCTCCAATTCATTCATCAGGCATCTGTGGGGAACCCCTACTGTATGCCAGATACTATTCTGCATGCTAGGGATACAGTAAAGGGTAAATCATTCATTCAACAAGTATTGAGTCTCCATTCTACGCCAGACATGATTCTAGCTACTGAAGATTTAAACACCATGAACAAAACAAAGATCCTTGCCCTTGTGGAGCTGACATTCCAGTGGGGCTGAGAGGCAATAAGCATAAGAAGTAAATGATCCAGTATGTTAGAAGATGCTAACAGCCATGGGGCTGGGTGGGGGGGAGTGGGGAGAAAGTACAGCAGGGTAAAGGGGATCCAGAGTGGGCAATATTCATAGGATGGCCAGGGAAGGCTTTACTACAAAGGTGACATTTGAGAAAATATATGAAGAAGTGAGGGAGAGTCATGCAGCTATCTGGAGAGTGGTCTGAGTCAGGAAACAGAAAGTGCAAAGGCCCTGTGGTGGCACCATTGCTGGTGTGTTTGAGGAATAGTGAGGTCAGTGTGGCTGCAGGGGAGTAAATGAGGGAGAGGGGATGTAGGAGGTCAGGTCCGAGAGGTACTATGGTGCTTTGAGGGCCACATGCAATGTTCTGACTGAGGTGACAATCATAAACCTTCATGCAGCCACTGCCAGAGACTGCCTGTTGATGCCACCCCCACCCCCACAGCCACATTAAATACAGCTGCCCGCCAAGTGCTTTGGTCAGTCTGGCTGATTTCCACTGTCAGGAACTGACTCTCCCACTGGCTGCCTAGTGGGGCTGCTGGAACTTCCTGGAAGGCTTACTTCTCTGTCAGTGCCAGTGGGGTACTTTGAGGCATTGCCTCAAACTTGGGAAGCAACTTCCTTCCCAGGCCTCGGAGGAATCCTCAGCACTTCCACACCCCACCCCACCCCACCCCACCCCACCCCACCCCCATCTTTAACCGCTTCTCTGGAAGAGTTATTGTCTGAAAACAGACACCACCAGCTAAAGAGGAGAAGCACTAAATGTATCCTGTTTCCCCACAGCCTCTCAAAAGAGGACTAAATGCCACAACGTTGCTCACTAATCTTTTGGTAGTACTGATTTTCCTTATAACCTCATCCCATCCTTGTCTTCAAAAGTGCTTTAAGTCCTTGGGGAATTGCAAATTAAAAACAACAATGAAAAAAATAAAACAACAATGAGCTACCACTACACACCTATGAGAATGGCAAACATCCAACACACTGACAATACCAAATACTGGTGAGGATGTGGAACAACAGGAACTTTCATTCATTACTGGTAGGAATGCAAAATGGTACAGCCACTCTGGAAGACCGTCTGGACATTTCTTAAAAAACTAAACATACTCTTACCATATGATCCAGCAATCACACTCCTTGATATTTACCCAAAGGAGCTGAAAACATATCCACACAAAAACGTGCACATGGATATTTATAGCAGCTTTATTCATAAGTGCCAAAACTTGGAAGCAACCACAATTGTCCTTCAGTAGGTGAATGGATAAAGGAACTGTGGTACATCCAGACAATAGAATATTATTCAGTGCTAAAAAGAAATGAGCTATATAGCCATGAAAGGAAACTTAAATGCATATTACTAAGTGAAAGAAATCAATCTGAAAACGCTACATACTGAATGTTTCCAACAATATGACATTCTGGAAAGGTCAATACCATGGTGACAGTAAAAAGTGGTTGCCAGGAGTTAGAGAGTAAGGGAGGGATGAATAGGCAGAGCACAGAGGATTTTACTGCAATGAAACTACTTTGTATGCTACTCTAATGGTCGATATGTGCCATACATTTGTGAAAACCCACAGAATGTGCAACACAAAGCGTGAACCCTAATGTAAACTAGGGACTTTTGGTGACAATGATGTACTATTGTCAATAAATGTAGGTTCATTGATTGTAATAAATGTACCACTGTGGTGCAAGATGTCAATAGTGGGGGAAGATGTGCATGGAGGTAGGGGGAGGGGTGTATTTTCTACTCAGTTTTGCTATGAATCTAAAACTGCTCTAAAAAATAAAGCTGATTCTTTTAAAAAAGCGATTTAAGAATCTTTATGAAAATTAGAGATACACCACCCCTTTTGTCTTTGCCATATCCTATTAATAAACTGTTTTCAAAAAGCAGTTCTTATTTTTTATTTTTTTTTATTATTATTATTATTTTGCGGTACGTGGGCCTCTCACTGTTGTGGCCTCTCCCGTTGCGGAGCACAGGCTCCGGACGCGCAGGCTCAGCGGCCATGGCTCACGGGCCCAGCCGCTCCGCGGCATGTGGGATCTTCCCGGACCGGGACACGAACCCGTGTCCCCTGCACCGGCAGGCAGACTCTCAATCACTGCACCACCAGGGAAGCCCAAAAAGCAGTTCTTATATATTCTAGATACAGATACTTTATCAGATACATGCTTTGCAAGTATTTTCTCCCAGTCTCTGGTTTGTCTTTTCATTCTCTTAATGTCTTTTGAAAAGCAGAAATGTTCAATTTTGATGAAGTCAAATTTATCAATTTGTTCTTTCTGGATTGTCCTTTTGATGTCATATCTAAGAAATCTTCACCTAATCCAAGATCACAAAGGTTTTCTAGAAGTTTTATAGTTCTAGATTATATGTTTAGGTCTTTAATCCATGTTGAATTAATTTTTGTGTGTGGTGGGAGGTATGGATCCAGGCTCATTCTTTTGGGTATGGATATCCAACTGTTCCAGCACCATTTGTTGAAAAGACTACCCTTCCTCCACTGCATTGCTTTCCGCTTTTTCAAAAATCAGTTATCCACCACAAAGGAAAGAAAACAGTTGTCCACATATTTTTGGATTGATTTCTGGACTCTGTTTTGTTCTATTGGTATATTTATCTATCTGTATGCCAGTATCATGCTGTATTGATAACTATAGCTTTATAATGATTCTTTTTTTTAATTTAATTTATTTTCAGCTGTGTTGGGTCTTCGTTGCTGTGCGCGGGCTTTCTCTAGTTGCTGAGAGCAGGGGCTACTCTTCACTGCGGTGCACGGGCTTCTCATTGTGGTGGCTTCCCTTGTTGCGAAGCACAGGCTCTAGGCCTGCGGGCTCAGTAGTTGTGGCTCGTGTGCTCTAGAGCGCAGGCTCAGTAGTTGTGGTGCACGGACTTGATTGCTCTGTGGCATGTGGGATCTTCCTGGACCAGGGCTTGAACCTGTGTCTCCTGCATTGGCAGGTGGATTCTTAACCACTGCACCACCAGGGGAGTCCTATAATGATTCTTGAAATCAGGTAAGATTAGCCCTGCAACTTTGTTATTCTTTTGCAGAGTTGCTTCGGCTATTCTAGGTCTTTTACATTTCTATATGAATTTTAGAATCTTTTTGTCAATTTCTACTACAAAAGAGCCTACTGGGATTGGATCAAATCTATAGATCAATTTGGGAAGAATTAACATGTTAATAATATTTAGCCTTCCAACCCATGAACAAGGTCCATTTATACATGTCTTTAATTTGTCTCAGCAGTTTTTGTAGTCTTCGGTGTATAAGTATTGTACTGAAGAAAAAAAGGATAAATGTCTTGTCAGATTTATCCCTAAGTATTTAATACTTCTTGATATTATTGTACATATTATTTTTTGAATTTTATTTTTTTTATACAGCAAATCCTTATTAGTCATCAATTTTATACACATCACTGTATACATATCAATTCAAATCGCCCAATTCAGCACACCACCATCCCCCCCCCCGCGGCTTTCCCCCCTTGGTGTCCATACGTTTGTTCTCTACATCTGTGTCTCAACTTCTGCCCTGCAAACCAGTTCATCCGTACCATTTTTCTAGGTTCCACATACATCCGTTAAAACACAATATTTGTTTTGCTTTCTGACTTACTGCACTCTGTATGACAGTCTCTAGATCCATCCACGTTTCAACAAATGACTCAATTTCGTTCCTTTTTATGGCTGAGTAATATTCCATTGTATATATGTACCACTTCTTCTTTATCCATTCGTCTGTCGATGGGCATTTAGGTTGCTTCCATGACCTGGCTATTGTAAATAGTGCTGCAATGAACATTGGGGTGCATGTGTCTTTTTGAATTATGGTTTTCTCTGGGTATATGCCCAGGAGTGGGATTGCTGGATCATATGGTAATTCTATTTTTAGTTTTTTAAGGAACCTCCATACTGTTTTCCATAGCGGCTGTATCAATTTACATTCCCACCAACAGTGCAAGAGGGTTCCCTTTTCTCCACACCCTCTCCAGCATTTGTTGTTTGTAGATTTTCTGATGATGGCCATTCTAACTGGTGTGAGGTGATACCTCACTGTAGTTCTGATTTGCATTTCTCTAATAATTAGTGATGTTGAGCAGCTTTTCATGTGCTTCTTGGCCATGTGTATGTCTTCTTTGGAGAAATGTCTATTTAGGTCTTCTGCCCATTTTTGGACTGGGTTGTTTGTTTCTTTAATATTGAGCTGCATGAGCTGTTTATATATTTTGGAGATTAATCCTTTGTCCATTGATTCGTTTGCAAATATTTTCTCCCATTCTGAGGGTTGTCTTTTGGTCTTGTTTATGGTTTCCTTTGCTGTGCAAAAGCTTTTAAGTTTCATTAGGTCCCATTTGTTTATTTTTGTTTTTATTTCCATTACTCTAGGAGGTGGATCAAAAAAGATCTTGCTGTGATTTATGTCAAAGAGTGTTCTTTCTATGTTTTCCTCTAAGAATTTCATAGTGTCCCATCTTACACTTAGGTCTAGAATCCATTTTGAGTTGATTTTTGTGTACGGTGTTAGGGAGTGTTCTAATTTCATTCTTTTACATGTAGCTGTCCAGTTTTCCCCACACCACTTATTGAAGAGGCTGTCTTTCTCCATTGTATATCCTTGCCTACTTTGTCATAGATTAGTTGACCATAGGTGCGTGGGTTTATCTCTGGGCTTTCTATCTTGTTCCATTGATCTATGTTTCTGTTTTTGTGCCAGTACCATGTTGTCTTGATTACCGTAGCTTTGTAGTATAGTCTGAAGTCAGGGAGTCTGATTCCTCCAGCTCCTTTTTTTCACTCAAGACTGCTTTGGCTCTTCAGAGTCTTTTGTGTCTCCATACAAATTTTAAGATTTTTTGTTCTAGTTCTGTAAAAAATGCCATTGATAGTTTGATAGGGATTGTATAGAATCTGTAGATTGCTTTGGGTAGTAGAGTCATTTCCACAATGTTGATTCTTCTAATGCAAGAACATGGTGTATCTCTCCATCTGTTGGTATCATCTTTAATTTCTTTCATCAGTGTCTTATACTTTTCTGCATACAGGTCTTTTGTCTCCCTAGGTAGGTTTATTCCTAGGTATTTTATTATTTTTGTTGCAATGGTAAATGGGAGTGTTTCCTTAATTTCTCTTTCAGATTTTGCATCATTAGTGTATAGGAATGCAAGAGATTTCTGTGCATTAATTTTGTATCCTGCAACTTTACCAAATTCATTGATTAGCTCCAGTAGTTTTCTGGTGGCATTTTTAGGATTCTTTATGTATAGCATCATATCATCTGCAAACAGTGACAGTTTTACTTCTTTTCCAATTTGTATGCCTTTTATTTCCTTTTCTCCTCTGACTGCCGTGGCTAGGACTTCCAAAACTATGTTGAAAAATAGTGGTGAGAGTGGACATCCTTGTCTTGTTCCTGATCTTAGAGGAAATGCTTTCAGTTTTTCACCATTGAGAATGATGTTTGCTGTGGGTTTTTCATATACGGCCTTTATTATGTTTAGTTAGGTTCCCTCTATGCCCACTTTCTGGAGAGTTTTTCTCATAAATGGGTGTTGAATTTTGTCAAAAGCTTTTTCTGCATCTATGGAGATGATCATATGGTTTTATTCTTCAGTTTGTTAATATGGTGTATCACATTGATTGATTTGTGTATATTGAAGAATCCTTGCATCCCTGGGATAAATCCCACTTGATCATGGTGTATGATCCTTTTAATGTGTTGTTGGATTCTGTTTGCTAGTATTTTGTTAAGGACTTTTGCATCTATATTCATCAGTGATATTGTTCTGTAATTTTCTTTTCTTGTAGTATCTTTGCCTGGTTTTGGTATCAGGGTGATGGTGGCCTCATAGAATGAGTTTGGGAGTGTTCCTTCCTCTGCACTTTTTTGGAAGAGTTTGAGAAGGATAGGTGTTAGCTCTTCTCTAAATGTTTGATAGAATTCACCTGTGAAGCCATCTGGTCCTGGACTTTTGTTCATTGGAAGATTTTTAATCACAGTTTCAATTTCATTACTTGTGATTAGGCTGCTTGTATTTTATATTTCTTCCTGGTTTAGTCTTGGAATTTCTAAGAATTTGTCCATTTCTTCCATGTAGTCGATTTTATTGGCATAGAGTTGCTTGTAGTAGTCCCTTAGGATGCTTTGTATTTCTGCGGTGTCTGTTGTAACTTCCCCTTTTTCATTTCTAATTTTATTGATTTGAGTCCTCTCCCTCTTTTTCTTGATGAGTCTGGCTAATGGCTTATCAATTTAGTTTATCTTCTCAAAGAACCAGCTTTTAGTTTTATTGATCTCTGCTATTGTTTTCTTTGGTTCTATTTCATTTATTTCTGCTCTGATCTTTATGATTTCTTTCCTTCTGCTAACTTTGTTTTTTTTTGTTTTTGTTTTTGTTTTTGTTTTGCAGTATGCAGGCCTCTCACTGTTGTGGCCTCTCCTGTTGCAGAGCAGAGGCTTCAGACGCGCAGGCTTAGCGACCATGGCTCACGGGCCCAGCCACTCCGCCGAATGTGGGATCTTCCCGGACCGGGGCACGAACCCGTGTCCCCTGCATCGGCAGGCGGACTCTCAACCACTACGCCACCAGGGAAGCCCCTAACTTTGGGTTTTGTTTGTTTTTCTTTCTCCAGTTCCTTTAGTTGTAAGGTTAGATTGTTTATTTGAGATTTTTCTTGTTTCTTGAGGTAGGCTTGTATAGCTATAAACTTCCCTCTTAGAACTGCTTTTGCTGCATCCCGTAGGTTTTGGATTGTCGTGTTTTCATTGTCATTTGTCTCTAGGTATTTTTCGATTTCCTCTTTGATTTCTTCAGTGATCTCTTGGTTATTTAGTAACGTATTGTTTAGCCTCCATGTGTTTCTGTTTTTTACGTTTTTTTCCCCTGTAATTCATTTCTAATCTCATAGGGTTGTGGTCAGAAAAGATGCTTGATATGATTTCAATTTTCTTAAATTTACTGAGGCTTGATTTGTGACCCAGGATGTGATCTATCCTGGAGGATGTTCCATGCGCACTTGAGAAGAAAATGTAATCTGCTGTTTTTGGATGGAATGTACTATAAATACCAATTAAATCTATCTGGTCTATTGTGTCATTTAAAGCTTCTGTTTCCTTATTTATTTTCATTTTGGATGATCTGTCTATTGGTGTAAATGAGGTGTTAAAATCCCCCACTATTATTTTTATTTTTATTTTTTTGCGGTACGCGGGCCTCTCACTGTTGTGGCCTCTCCCGTTGTGGAGCACAGGCTCCGGACGCGCAGGCTCAGTGGCCATGGCTCACGGGCCTAGTCGCTCCGCGGCATGTGGGATCTTCCCGGACCGGGGCATGAACCCGTGTCCCCTGCAACCATCTTAACCATTTTAAAGTGTACAGTTAAGTGGCATTAAATATATTCACACTGTTGTATAACCATCATCACCATCCATCTCCAGACGTTTTCATCTTGCAAAATTGAAATTCTGTACCCATTAAACAATTACTCCCCATTCTTTCCTCTCCCCAACCCCTGGCAACTATCTGTGTCTTCTTGAGTGAGCTCTGGTAATTTGTGTCTTTCAAGGAATTTGTACATTTCAATGAAGTTGTGGAATTTATTGGCATAAAGTTGTTTATAATATTCCTTTAACCGTTTTAGTATCTGTAGAATCTGTAGTGATGTCACCTCTCATTTCTGATATTGGTAAGTTGTGTCTTCTCCCTTTTTTTTTTCTTGTAAGTCTTCACGTTTATCAGTTTTGTTGATCTCAGTCAACCGCTTTTTTTTTTTGTTTGTTTTTTGTTTTTTTTGTTTTTGTTTTTTGCAGTACGCGGGCCTCTCACTGTTGTGGACTCTCCCGTTGCGGAGCACAGGCTCCGGACGCACAGGCTCAGCGGCCATGGCTCACGGGCCCAGCCGCTCTGCGGCATGTGGGATCTTCCCGGACCGGGGCACGAACCCGTGTCCCCTGCATCGGCAGGCGGACTCCCAACTACTGCGCCACCAGGGAAGCCCAACCGCTTTTGATTTCACTGATTTTCTCCATTGTTTTTCTGTTTTCTATTTTTATTGATTTCCACTTTGATCTTTATTATTTCCTTTCTTCTGCTTACCTTAGGTTTACTTTGCTCTTCTTTTTCTAGTTTCTTATGGTGGAAGCTGAGATAATAGATTTTAGACCTTTCTTATTTAGTTCTTTCTTCTTTTCTAATATAGGCAGGCATTTAATGCAATAAATTCACCCCCGAATACTGCTTTAGTGGCATTGACAAATACTAATATGTTGAGTTTTCATTTTCATTCAGTTCAAAATGTTTTCTAATTTCCATTCTGACTTCTTTGATCCATGAATTATTTTGAAGTGTGTTACTTAGTTTCCAAATATTTGGAGATATTCCAGAGATCTTCCTGTTATTAATTTCTAATTCAGTTCCATTGTGGCCAGAGAAAACAATTTGTATAACCTGAATCCTTTTGCATTTACTGAGATTAATTTTATGGCCCAGAAAATGGTCTATCTTGGTAATACAGGGAAGCTGCTTCATGCTGGTGCCTTGACCTTGCATAGATCCTCATAGTTCCTGTAGGTAATGCTTAACCACAGCTGATCTATCTAGGTCTTGGCAGAAGCCTTGTGATCCTCCCAGAACATGAGAGCATGGGAAGCTTGTGAAGAACTGCTACAAGGCCATTTCCCACTTACTTTTTTATTTTCATGGGAAGCTGTCATGAGAGATTCTTATCACCTCCCAAATTCTGAGGAGATATGAGGATTTCTGTCTGAACCTTAGGGTACAGCTGCAGGGTATACAAATGCTTACCTGCAGCATGAAATCAGCTCCTCAGCAACAGGGTGTTCCACCACTTGTGTTGCAGCCATCTGGACCCTTTTGTTTCAGTATCATCCTGTGGTACAAAGGATATGGGGAACTGCTGTTGAGCCCCTCTAGTGAATTTTCATTTCAGTTATTTCATATTTATTTTCTTTATATTATTTTCATATTCTATTATTTTTTTATTTACTTTTATCATACTCAACTATTTTAACTCCTGAATTTGTTTTTTTTTTACTTTCTATCTTTTTGTTGATATTCTCTATTTGGTGAGACATCGTTATTATACTTCCCTTTAGTTCTTTAGATATGGTTTCCTTTAGTTCTTTGAGCATATTTATGCTAGTGATTTAAAATCTTTGTCTAAGCTGCGTGTAAATCAGTGAAGTCAGAACACTCCCTCACACGATATACAAAAATGAACTCAAAATGGCTTAAAGGCTTAAATATAAGACATGACACCATAAGACTCCTAGAAGAACACAGGCAAAAGATTCTCTGACATAAATCATAGCAATGTTTTCTTAGGTCAGTCTCCCAAGGCAATAGAAACAAAAGCAAAAATAAACAAATGAGGCCTAATCAAACTTATACACTTTTACACAGCAAAGGAAACCATGAACAAAACAAAAACACAACCTAGGGACTGGGAGAAAATATTTGCAAATGATGCTGAAACTGTGCAACTCAGATTGGGACTTGA
Source organism: Delphinus delphis (assembly GCF_949987515.2). Classification (NCBI taxonomy): domain Eukaryota; kingdom Metazoa; phylum Chordata; class Mammalia; order Artiodactyla; family Delphinidae; genus Delphinus; species Delphinus delphis. Next base: position 85,013,176 of record NC_082704.1, read on the forward strand.
ACACACATGCCAGGACTCGAACCCAGCCAAAACCCCGACTGGCACTTGAACCCACGTTTTTTTAACTGAGATCACACACCTGGTCTCAGGACATAATGAAGCTGAGGTTCTTGATGTCTCATCACAGAAAGAATTCAGTGAGAGACAAAGTAGGTAAGAAGTGGATTTATTTAGAGAGAAACACACTCCACAGAATGTGGGTCATCTGAGAAGGCGAGAGCAGCACCAGGGTATGGGGTTGTCAGTTTTTATAAGGGTGGGTAATTTCATAGGCTAATGAGTGGGAAGAGTATTCCAGCTATTTTGGGGAAGGGGTGGGGATTTCCAGAAATAGGGCCACCGCCCACTTTTTGACCTTTATGGTCAGCCTTGGAACTGTCATGTCACCTGTGGGTGTGTCATTTAGCTTGCTGGTGTGTTACAATGAGCAGAAAATGAGGTTCAAGGTCTAGTGGAAGCCATCTTGGACCTATTTGGTTCTAATCAGTTTATGTTGTGTCCTTGGGCTATATCATTCTTTTTTTTTTTTGCAGTACGCGGGCCTCTCACTGTTGTGGCCCCTCCTGTTGCGGAGCACAGGCTCCGGAAGCACAGGCTCAGCGGCCATGGCTCACGGGCCCAGCCGCTCCGCGGCATGTGGGATCTTCCCGGACCGGGGCACGAACCCGTGTCCCCTGCATCGGCAGGCGGACTCTCAACCACTGCGCCACCAGGGAAGCCCTATATCATTCTTTTAAAGGTTGTGCCCTGCCCCCTTCCCTCCTGTTTCATTCTCCTCTCAGAGATTTTACTCCCATATTCTTACGGGAAGCAGAGGGGCAATGGTCCATCTTCTGTAACTGCTTCGAGGCTGAGTAGGGGTGTCGACCCTACCTGTCAGGGAGTAAAAACATCTCTGGATGCCTGATCTAGGGGCCCCAGGGGCAAGACAGCTACTTGTTTTAAGTCAGTGTGGGCTGGAATCCTCACATAGCCATCATCTTGATGTGGAACTGTTGTAACTGCTTCCATAGCCTTCCTATGAATCTCCTTGATGATGAAGCACGTTTTGGAACAGCATCAGAGTACAAAAATAACTATCTATAAATGACAAAAGAATTAAAAGGCATGGTTAAACATCTGATTACAGTGTAATCGGTAAAGAAACTTGGTTACAATAACCAGAATTACAAATGATTGCATTTCACTTAACATACCAAATAACCCTAGTTAAATATTTTCTCTTTGAGATACTTCAGGGGCCCTCTACAGAATCCCAAAATTAGCTGGAAATCAAAAGAACTTTAATGAAAATTTGATATTTGGGAAGTTTGTCAAAAAGTTTTAAAACACTTGGTAAAATAAGATCATAGGTCACTGTGAGATAATACTTATTCTGTAATCAAAGTGACAATAAAAGATTTCAAAGACAAATACAACACAGATCATTTAAAAGGTAAAGAAACTTAATATCTGTTATCAAAGGCAGTTCAACATTTTAAGAAAACCTGTCCTCTTGGGACTTCGCTGGTGGTGCAGTGGTATCTGCCTGCCAATGCAGGGGACACGGGTTCGATCCCTGGTCCAGGAAGATCCCACATGCCGTGGAGCAACTAAGTCCGTGCGCCCCAACTACTGAGCCTGTGCTCTAGAGCCCACAAGCCACAACTACTGAGCCCGTGTGCCACAACTACTGAAGCCTGCGTCCCTAGAGCCCGTGCTCCACAACAAAGAGAAGCCACCACAATGAGAAGCCCGTGCACCGCATCCAAGAGCAGCCCTTGCTTGCCACAACTAGAGAAAGCTCACACACAGCAATGAAGACCCAACACAGCCAAAAATAAATAAATAAATAAGCAAATTTATTTAAAAAAAAAAGAAAAAGAAAACCTGTCCTCTTAAAAGAGAGAAAAGCCACATTCAAGTCTTGCACCAGCTTACTTTTAAAATTCATTTACTCAATTAAATTTATTCTAAACTTAGTCAATCCTGACTGTGCACAAAACACTTTTCTCACAGTCCACTTTCCACAAACTTTTCATTACTTTCTGTAACCATCACTTTATTTTTTTGCAACCAGAAACAACCATCTGGGTTCAAGTAGCAATCTGAGTTGCATGGTTTCAATGCAACCAACAAAGGCTTAATTTCCAAAATATACAAACAGCTCATACAACTCAATAACAAAAACAAAAAAAACAACTGATCAAAAAATGAGCAGAAGACCTAAATAGACATTTCTCCAAAGAAGACATACAGATGGCCAATAGGCATATGAAAAGATGCTCAATGTTGCTAATTATTAGAGAAATGCAAATCAAAACTACAATGAGGTATCACCTCACACCAGTCAAAATGGCCATCATTAAAAAGTCTACAAATAATATATACTGGAGAGGGTGTGGAGAAAAGGGAACCCTCCAACACTGTTGGTGGGAATGTAAATTGGTGCAGCCAGTATGGAAAACAGTATGGAGGTTCCTTTAAAAATTAAAAATAGAGTTACCATATGATTCAGCAATACCACTCCTGGGCATATATCTGGAGAAAACTCTAATTCAAAAAGATACAGGACTTCCCTGGTGGTGCAGTGGTTAAGAATCTGCCTGCTAATGCAGGGGACATGGGTTTGATCCCCGGTCCAGGAAGATCCCACATGCCATGGAGCAACTAAGCCCATGCACCACAACTACTCAGCCTGCACTCTAGAGCCTGTGAGCCACAACTACTGAGCCCACATGCCACAACTACTGAAGCCCATGTGCCCTAGAGCCCGCATGCCGCAACTACTGAGCCCACACGCCACAACTACTGAAGCCCACACACCTAGAGCCCGTGCTCCGCAACAAGAGAAGCCACTTCAATGAGAAGCCCGTGCACCACAACTCAGAATAGCCCTCGCTCGCTGCAGCTAGAGAAAGCCCAGGTGCAGCAATGAAGACCCAATGCAGCCAAAAAAGAAAAAAAAGATACATGCACCCCAATGTTCATGCAGCACTATTTACAATAGCCAAGACATGGAAACAAGTTAAATGTCCATTGACAGATGAATGGATAAAGAAAATGTGGTATATATATACAATGGAATATTACTCAGCCATAAAAAGGAGTGAAATAATGCCATTTACAGCAACATGGATGGACCTAGAGCTTATCATACTAAGTGAAGGAAGTCAGACAGAGAAAGGCAAATACCATGTGATATCACTTATATGTGAAATCTAAAATATGATATAAATGAACTTATTTACAAAACAGTAACAGACTCACAGACATAGAAAACAAATTTATGGTTAACACAGAGGAAAGGGGATGGGGGAGGGATAAATTAGGAGTTTGGGATTAGCAGATATATATATATATATTCAGGAATTCCCTGGTGGTTCAGTGGTTGGGACTCTGTGCTTCCACTGCAGGGGGTACGGGTTTGACACCTGGTCAGGGAGCTAAGATCCTGCATGCCACGAGGCATGGCCAGAAAAAAAAAAGAGAGAGAGAATATGTATATTCTTAATCACTTATACTGTACACCAGAAACTAACACAACATTGTAAATCAACTATACTTCAAAAAAACCCTAAAATCTTTGTCTAGTACATCCAATGTTTGGGCTTCCTTAGGGATAGTTTCTATTTAGTGCTTTTTTTTGCCCTGTGTATGGTTCATACTTTCTATTTTCATTGCAATTTTAAAATCTGGATATTTTAAATAATGCAGCAGCTCTGGAATTCAGATTCTCTCCACCCCAGGCTTTATTGTTGCTGCTGTCTGTTTAGTGACTTTTCTGAACTAGTTTTATAGTCTGTATTCTTTGATATGTGTGGTCACCAAAGTCTCTGCTTCATTAACTTAGTGGTCAGCTAATGGTTAGAGAGAGATTTCTTCAAATCCTTTGAACCAATAAGTCTTCAACCTTTGCCTAGGGTTTCTCTGTGTGTGTTGGAGCATGCTTGAACACTCCAGCAAGGTAGTTTACAACTCTGCCTTAGCAGAGTTCTCCACAGAGCTTCAAGATCACCCAGAGGTGGAAATAATGCCATCTGCAGCAACATGGATGGACCTAGAGATTATCATACTAAGCGAAGTAAGTCAGACAGAGAAAGACAAATATACAATATTGCTCATATGTGGAATCTAATTTAAAATTATACAAATGAACTTATTTACAAAACAGAAACAGACTCACAGATCTTGAAATCAAACTTATGGTGACCAAAGGGAAAACGTGGGGGAAAATGATAAATTAAGAGATTGGGATTAATATATACACACTACTATATATAAAATACATAACAAATAAGGACCTACTGTAGGGCTTCCCTGGTGGCGCAGTGGTTGAGAATCTGCCTGCCAATGCAGGGGACACGGGTTTGAGCCCTGGTCTGGGAAGATCCCACATGACACGGAGCAACTAAGCCGGTGCACAACAACTACTGAGCCTGTGCTCTAGAGCCCGCACGCCACAATTACTGAGCCCACGAGCCACAAATACTGAAGCCCATGTGCCTAGAGCCTGTGCTCTGCAACAAGAGAAGCCATCGCAATGAGAAGCCTGTGCACTGCAACAAAGAGTAGCCCCTGCTCCCCGCAACTAGAGAAAGCCCACGGGCAGCAATGAAGACCCAACGCAGCCAAAAATAAATTTTATAAAAGACCTACTGTATAGCACAGGGAACTCTACTCAGTACTCTGTAATGGCCTATATGGGAAAAGAATCTTAAAAAGAGTGGATATATGTATATGTATAACTGATTCACTCTGCTGTACACCTGAAACTAACACAACACTGTAAATCAACTATACGCCGATTAAAAAAAAAAAAATCACCCAGAGTTGAAAGCTTAGGGCCTTCTCAGTTCTTTCCTTGGCATGCTTGTAGCCCTGCACTTGCACATGCATATGGCCTTCCAGACTCCCAGAAGTATGTCAGAGCTTTTCAAGGTCCCTCTGGATATCTTATTCCCAGTTTTTCATGATTTTTGGTCAACTTGTTTTCTCCAGCTGTTATCACAACCTCGGGCAACTGTGATGTTAAACAGTTTTCACCAGTTATTTTTTAAAAGGCTATTTGACCTGAGAGAGCTCTGAATCAGGTCAAATAAAGACAAGCCCTATAAGTGAAGGTTTCCAGGGAACTGCTATACAGGTCAAGAATGACAATTTTCTGGGCCTCACACCCATTAGAATGGTTACTATAAAAAAAAAAAGAAAGAAAAGAAGTGTTGGTTGGGATGTGGAGAAAATTAGAACCTTTGCACACTACTGGTAGGAATATAAAATGGTGCAGCTGCTACGGAAAACAGTTCCCCCCAAAATTAAAAAAAACGATTACCATATGATCCAGCAATTCCACTTCTGGACAAATATCCAAATTAATTGAAAGCACAGTATCAAAGAGACTTTGCACACCCATGTTCATAGCAGCATTATTCCCAATAGCCAAAAGGTGGAAGCAATCCAAGTGTCCATCGATAAATGAATTGATAAGCAAAACGTGGTATATTCATACAATAGAATATTATTCAGCCTTTAAAGGGAAGGAAATTCTGACACATGCTTCAACACGGATGAACCTTGAGGATGTTATGCTAAGTGAAATAAGCCAGTCATAAGAAAACAAATACTGTATGATTCCACTTATATGATATATCTAAAGGTGTCAAATTGGGACTTCGCTGGTGGTCCAGTGGTTAAGAATTGGTCTTGCAATGCAGGGGACACCGGTTCAATCCCTGGTCAGGGAACTAAGATCCCACATGCCACGGGGCAACTAAGCCTGTGCACCACAACTAGAGAGCCCGTGTGCTGCAACTATGGAGCCCACATGCTCTGAAGCCCATGTACCATAACTAGAGAGAAGCCCGTGCGCTGCAACGAAAGATCCCGCGTGCCTCAACTAAGACCCAATATAGCCAATAAAGGAGTCAAATTCATAGAAACATAAAGTAGAAAGGTGGTTGCCAGGGGCTGGGGGAGGGGGAAATGGGGAGATGTTTAATGGGTCTAGAGTTTCAGGGTTTTTTTTCAAGTTTCAGACTATTTATTAAGCAGTGTAAACCCCAACACAATACACCAACATGATTTCGTGCGTTTATTTATTTATTTTTTACTTTTTGGCCGTACCACGCAGCACGTGGGATCTTAGTTCCCCAACCAGGGATCGAACCGGCGCCCCCTGCAGTGGAAGTGCCAAGTCTTAACCTCTGGACCACTAGGGAAGTCCCTGATTTCGTGCATTTAGAGGGGAAATGTTTCCTGGTTAAGTGGAAAATTGTGCAGATGGCTTCTGGAAGACCTTCATTCTAAGCAGCTTTATAATGAAACATTTCATTTAGAAGTCTGGACCTTCTTTCTTCAATTTGCTGTAATCTACATTCACTGAGTAGAACTTGTACTGATCATTGGGACCCAGTTTTTTCCAGGGTTCTGGGTTACTCTTTCTGTCCCAACTGACATCTGGATTGAACAATGCCTGGCGCAAGACATACAGTGTTGCTCCAGTACCTCCCGCTTCAATAAATATGAAGAGGGGGATCAAGCTAAGATGCTTCTTGGCCTGACCGATGATTAGGCGGAGCATGGTTGTGACAGAAGCCTCGAGTCCAGACGGAGAGAACAATAAACTTGCAAGACCCAGGACTAAACAGTCTCTGCGCCGAGCAGAGTTTCAGTTTTGCAAGATGAAAAAGTTCTGGAGATCTGTTTCACAACAATGTGAATATTCTTAACATTCCTGAACTGTACATTCAAAAATGGTTAAGGCGGTAAATTTTATGTTATGTATACTTTGTTACAATTAAAAGTACATGGACACCTACTATGTGCCTGGCATTCTGGTTCATCTTTGTACACCCAGTGCCTGCATATCATGAATACTCCTCATCTTCCCTCTCAGCAACTTTTTAAATTTATTTATTTATTTATTTATTTTTGGCTGCGTTGGGTCTTCGTTGCAGCGAGTGGAGGCTGCTCTTCGTTGTGGTGCGCAGGCTTCTCATTGCGGTGGCTTCTCTTGTTGAGGAGCACGGGCTCTAGGCACGCGGGCTTCAGTAGTCGTGGCTCGCGGGCTCTAGAGCACAGGCTCCATAGTTATGGCACACGGGCTTAGTTGCTCCGCGGCATGTGGAATCTTCCTGGACCAGGGCTCGAACCCATGTCCCCTGCATTGGCAGGCAGGTTCTTAACCACTGCGCCACCAGGGAATTCCTCCCTCTCAGCACCATTTGACTCCCTTCTTGAAATGCCTTTTCTCTTGACTTCCAGAAATCCTTTCTTGGTTCTGTTCCTGCCTCACTGGCTGCTCCTACTCAATCTTTTGCCAGTTCCTCCTCTTTCCCCTTATCTTTGTACCTTGGAAATGCTTCAGGGCTTAGGCTTCTAACCTCCCCCCACCTACTTTCACTCCCTAGGTGATCTCCTCTGTCTCCTGACTTTAAATGACTTTGATATACTGATGCCTCCTAAATTTGTTATCTCCAGCCTGTACCTCACTCCTGACCTTCAGTTATATCCAATCACCTACCCAACATCTCTATATGATATTTCATAAGCATTTCAGAGTTCACAAAAATAATACAAAACTCCCAATTCCCCCTCTTAATCTGTTCCTCCAGCTGACTCTCAGCTTAACTAAAACCTTCAGAGTCATTCTTAACTCCTATCATCCACACACCCTATATCTAACCCATCAACATATCCCTGCAGCTCTACCTTCAAAATAATTCCAGAATACATCTTGTCTCCTCCACTTCCCAGTGTCCAAACCACCAAAAACCATTGCCTGATTTACTGAAATAGTCTCCAACTTCCCTCCTTGCTTTACCTTCTCCTGCTCCCTGCCTTAGTCCACACACAGAAGCCAGTGCTATTTTGAAAAGGCAAGTCTGGTCGTGTCTCTCTCCTGTGCTCCAAACCCTCCAAATGGCTCCCTATCCCACTCAGAATAGTAGCCAAAAGCATTTTTTTATGAATTGTACATTTATTTGGTTCAACAAACATTTTCTTGAGCATCTACTAAGTATTAGGTTTGATGAGGGGCACTGGGGATATATAACATCTGCCCTTGGAGAAGTCTCAAGCATAGCAAGTCAACTCTGTACCTTGTAACATTGTGGGGGGTGCAGAGCACCATGGGGGAGGAATTTTTAATCCAACTTTTATATTAGTAAAGACTCTCAAGAAAGTATAATGCAAAAACTAAGCCTTCAGGAATTGGTACAAGTTATCCAGAGGATGTGGCCAAGGGATAGTAGGGAACAACAGAGGGATGTGAGAAAGTTACTCAGGTTTGGGAAACCACATGTTCACAATTAGCCAAAGCATTTTAATGGCCTACAAGGCCCTGCATATTCTGCCCCCACTCCACCCCTCTGTGACTCATCTGCTCAAGCTGCACTGATATCCTGTTCCTTCTGCCGAGAATGCTCTTCCCCCAAATTTCCACAGGGTTCATTCCCTCACTCCCTTCAGGTTTCTGCTCCAATGTCACCTTATCACAGAAGTTTCTTTGATCATCCAAATAATATACAACTTCCTACTCTTACCTCAACCCTTCCTGTCTCCTAATCCATCTTATCTCTAATTTATATATAAATATAAATATATGTATATTCATTCATTCATCACCTTTCTCCTCCAAGGACATTGCTCTGTTTACTGTTTGATCCCCCAAATTTAGTACAGTGTGCCTGGTGTGTTGGAGGCACTCAATATATTTTGGATAAATGAATGAATGAATGTTCAATAATTAGTTGTTAAATGAAGGAGATTAGTATGCTACTTTTCAAGACATCAGAGCAAAACTTAACCAATTTCTCAATCTACAAACAATCCATTTTCCAGGATGCATTAGAGAAAATTAATTCATTGAGCCACATCCACAAAAGAAGGTGAAATGTTCCAAGGAGCAATTCTAATATTAAAGTTGACCCAACCGGGTCTGAGCAGAGCCATGCTTAACTTCCAGATTTATGTTTTGAGAAAGATTTTTACTGAGACATAGATACTTACAACTCATTCCCACAAATCTGGAATGTCTAAACGTTCATCCAAGTTTGGATTTCTTCCACTGGTTACTCAGTCATTAGATCTTGGTCCTTTTCAATCCTGACACCCTTCCTCATGACAACTTTGTATGACAGGCATGTGCATCATTCTTCATTCTCTGGTGACTGTCCTATTAATATACAGCATTAAGTAAATAACCAGACCACTGGTTTGAAAAGCAAACTAAAAAGGATTTAAAGACTTAGGAACCCATCTTAATTCAAATAAGATGTTAAATCCTAGGGACTTCCCTGGTGGTCCAGTGGTTAAGACTCCACGATTCCAATACAGGGGGTGCGGGTTCGACCTCTGGTCAGGGAACTGAGATCCTGCATGCTGCGCAGCCTGGCCAAAAATTAAAAAAAAAAAAAGATGTTAAGTCCTATTTGCTCCAGGAGAAAAGGTGAGGTAAAACACTCATTGTGGAGGTGAAGGTGGGGTGATACTTCTATAATCAGAAGTTATAACAGCACCAGGAAGGTTGAAGGCCAATTATACTTCAAAAACAAACACATAGAAAAAGAGATCAGATTTGTGTTTACCAGAGGTGAGGGTGGAGGAGGGGAAATTGGATGAAGGCAGTCAGAAGGTACAAATTTCCAGGTATAAGATAAATAACTACTAGGAATGTAATGTACAACATGATAAATATAATTAACACTGCTGTATGTTATATATAAAAGAGAGTAAATCCTAAGAGGATCACAAGGAAAAACTTTTTTTCTATTTCCTTAATTTTGTATCTATATGGGATGATGGATGTTCACTAAACTTATTGTGATAATCATTTCATGATGTATGTAAGTCAAGTCATTACGCTGTACACTTCAAACTTATACAGCGCTGTAAGTTGATTATATCTCAATAAAATTGGAAGAAAAAATAAACAAAAAAGATTTTCTCTGTATCATTGGTTTGGAGCAGTTTTATAACAATGTGCCTTTGTTTGTTTGTTTTTAGGCCACAGCACGTGGCTTGTGGGATTTTAGTTCCCCAACCTGGGCCCTCGGCAGTGAGAGCACAGAGTCCTAACCACTTGATGGCCAGGGAATTCCCACAATGTGCCTTTGTGTAGTATTTTTCATCTACCTTTTGCTGATGTTCATTGAACTTCTTGGATCTGTGAGTTTATATCCTTCATTAATTTTGGAAAGTTTCAGAACTTTACTTCTTCACGTACTTTTTCTGTCCCCCTTCCTCTCCTTTGGGGATTCTATTTCCTGCATATTAGGCCACAGCTCATTTATGCTTTTTTCTATTTTCATTTTTTGGGGATTCTTTTTTCCTCTGTTCCATTTTCTTAGTTTCTACTGCTATGATTTAAACTACTGATGTTTTTCTTCTGCAATGTCTAGTCATTAATTCCATCTGGTGTATTTTTCATCTTTAGGATTTCATTGTGGGTACTTATATATATTCCATGTCTCTGCTCAACTTTTTTAACATATGCAGTGTAGCTTTAATAACTTTTTTAGCATCATTGTCTCCTAATTCTAACATCTGTGTCCATTCTGTGTTAGTTTCCATTGATTGATCATTATGGTTCATGTTTTCCTGCTTAAAAAAAACCAACACTCTTTTATTGAGATATAGTTCACATGCCACACAATACACCATTTAAAGTGTACAGTTAGGACTTCCCTCATGGCGCAGTGGTTAAGAATCTGCCTGCCAATGCAGGGGACATGGGTTCGATCCCTGGTCCAGTAAGATCCCATGTGCCATGGAGCAACTAAGCCCGTGTGCCACAACTACTGAGTCCAAGCTCTAGAGCCCACGAGCCACAACTACTGAGCCCGCGTGCCACAACTACTGAAGCCCACGCACCTAGAGCCCATGCTCCACAACGAGAAGCCACCGCAATGAGAAGCCCACGCACCACGACGAAATGCAGCCCTCGCTCGCTGCAGCTAGAGAAAACCCGTGCACATCAACAAAGACCCAATGCAGCCAAAAATAAAATAAATTCATTAAAAAAATAAAGTGTACAGTTAAATGTTTATTTTTAGTATACTTACTGAGTTCTGCAACCATTACCACACTCAGTTTCAGAACATTTTCAACACCCCAAAAAGCAATCCCCTACCCCTTAGCAGTCATTGCCTTTTTTTCCCCAGTTACCTTCCTCCCCCACCCCACCAGACCTACTAATCTACTTTGTCTCTATGGACTTGCCTATTCTGGACATTGTCTATAAATGGGATCATACAATATGCGGTCCTTTGTGACTGGCTCCTTTCACTTGACATACGTTTTTCAAGGTTATTCCATATTGTGGTATGTACCTCTTGCTTCTTTTTGTGCCTAATCATCTTTGTTTGGATAATAGACATTGTGAATTTTACCTTAGGTGCTAGGGTTTTATTATTAGTATTCCTATAAATCTTCCTGATCTTTGTACTGAGATAGTTAAGTTACTTGGAAACAATTTGATCTTTCAGAGTCTTCCTTCTATGATTTGTTAATTGGGTCTGCACTGGTACTTAGTCCAGGGCTAATTATTCCCCACAACCTTCCTGTGTATTCTATGCCCTGTGAATTATGTTCTTCCAATTGACCTATGTGCCAGGCCTAGTTCTAATCCAGTTGGATGGTTCTTTCCCTGGACTTGGGTAGTTTCTTCATATGCATGCACTTATCAGTACTCTGCTGAATATTCAAGGGGGACTCTTTGCAGATCTCTTTGGTTCTCTCTCTGTGAAGCTCTCTCCTGATATTCTGTCCTTCGAACTCTAACTGTCCTTGTCTCTCTGGATTATTTTAATTTAGGGAGGCCACCAGGCTCTACCTTCTCCCCTTTCTGTGCCACAGCATGAAAACTCTCCAAGTCCTCCCCACAGATACACCAGAAATACATCTACACGTGGAAAAACTCCTATAGAACACCTACTGAACGCTGGCAGAAGACCTCAGACCTCCCAAAAGGCAAGAAACCCCCACGTACCTGGGTAGGGCAAAAGGAAAAAATAAACAGAGACAAAAGGATAGGGACGGGACCTGCACCAGCGGGAGGGAGCTGTGAAGGAGGAAAAGTGTCCACACACTAGGAATCCCCTTCGCGGGCGGAGACTGCGGGTGGCAGAGCGGGGGAGCTTCGGAGCCAAGCAACAGGGGTGCAGAGGGCAAAGCGGAGAGATTCCAGCACAGAGGATCAGGGCCGACCGCCACTCACTAGCCGAGAGACTTGTCTGCTCACCCGCCGGGGCGGGCGGGGCTGGGAGCTGAGGTTCGGGCTTCAGTCGGCGCGGAGCGCCAGGAGAGGACTGGGGTTGGCGGCATGAACACAGCCTGCAGGGCGTTAGTGCACCACGGCTAGCCGGGAGGGAGTCCGGGGAAAAGTCTGCACCTGCCGAAGAGACAAGAGACTTTTTCCTCCCTCTTTATTTCCTGGTGCGCGAGGAGAGGAGATTAAGAACGCTGCTTAAAGGAACTCCAGAGACAGGCGCGAGCCGCGGCTAAAAGCGCGGACCCCAGAGACGGGCGCGAGCCGCGGCTGAAAGCGCGGACCCCAGAGACAGACATGAGACGCTAAGGCCGCTGCTGCCGCCACCAAGAAGCCTGTGTGCGAACACAGGTCACTATCCACACCGCCTTCTGGGGAGCCTGTGCAGCCCGCCACTGCCAGGGTCCCGGGATCCAGGGACAACTTCCCCGGGAGAACGCACGGTGCGCCTCAGGCTGGCGCAACGTCACTCCGGCCTCTGCCGCCGCAGGCTGGCCCTGCACTCCGTGACCCTCCCTACCCCCGGCCTGAGTGAGCCAGAGCCCCCGAATCAGCGGCTCCTTTAACCCCGTCATGTCTGAGCAAAGAACAGACGCCCTCCAGCGACCTACACGCACAGGCGGGGCCAAATCCAAAGCTGAGCCCCTGGGAGCTGTGAGAACAAAGAAGAGAAAGGGAAATCTCTCCCAGCAGCCTCAGAAGCAGCGGATTAAAGCTCCACAATCAACTTGATGTACCCTGCATCTGTGGAATACCTGAATAGACAACGAATCATCCCAAATTAAGGAGCTAGCTGTGTGGATGAAAGGCTCTTGGTGCTGCAGCCAGGAGTTAGTGCTGTGCCTCTGAGGTGGGAGAGCCAACTTCAGGACACTGGTCCACAAGAGGCCTCCCAGCTGCACATAATAGCAAAGGGCGAAAGTCTCCCAGAGATCTCCATCTCAACGCCAGCACCCAGCTTCACTCAATGACCAGCAAGCTACAGTGCTGGACATCCTATGCCAAACAACTAGCAAGACAGGAACACAACCCCACCCATTAGCAGAGAGGCTGCCCAAAATCATAATAAGTCTACAGACACCCCAAAACACACCACCAGACGTGGACCTGCTCACCAGAAAGACAAGATCCAGGCTCATCCACCAAAACACAGGCACTAGTATCCTCCACCAGGAAGCCTACACAACCCACTGAACCAACCTTAGCCACTGGGGGCAGACACTAAAAACAACAGGAACTGCGAACCTTCAGCCTGCAAAAAGGAGACCCCAAACACAGTAAGATAAGCAAAATGAAAAGACAGAAAAACACACAGCAGATGAAGGAGCAAGATAGAAACCCACCAGACCTAACAAATGAAGAGGAAATAGGCAGTCTACCTGAAAAAGAATTCAGAATAATGATAGTAAAGATGATCCAAAATCTTGGAAATAGAATAGACAAAATGCAAGAAACATTTAACAAGGACCTAGAAGAACTAAAGATGAAACAAACAATGATGAACAACACAATAAATGAAATGAAAAATACTCTAGATGGGAACAATAGCAGAATAACTGAGGCAGAAGAATGGATAAGTGACCTGGAAGATAAAATAGTGGAAATAACTAATGCAGAGCAGAATAAAGAAAAAAGAATGAAAAGAACTGAGGACAGTCTCAGAGACCTCTGGGACAACATTAAACACACCAACATTCGAATTATAGGGGTTCCAGAAGGAGAAGAGAAAAAGAAAGGGACTGAGAAAATATTTGAAGAGATTATAGTTGAAAACTTCCCTAATATGGGAAAGGAAATAGTTAATCCAGTCCAGGAAGCACAAAGAGTCCCATACAGGATAAATCCAAGGAGAAATACACCAAGACACATATTAATCAAACTGTCAAAAATTAAATACAAAGAAAACATATTAAAAGCAGCAAGGGAGAAACAACAGATAACACACAAGGGAATCCCCATAAGGTTTAACAGCTGATCTCTCAGCAGAAACTCTGCAAGCCAGAAGGGAGTGGCAGGACATATTTAAAGTGATGAAGGAGAAAAACCTGCAACCAAGATTACTCTACCCAGCAACGATCTCATTCAGATTTGATGGAGAAATTAAAACCTTTACAGACAAGCAAAAGCTGAGAGAGTTCAGCACCACCAAACCAGCTCTACAACAACTGCTAAAGGAACTTCTCTAGGCAAGAAACACAAGAGAAGGAAAAGACCTACAATAACGAACCCAAAACAATTAAGAAAATGGGAATGGGAACATACATATCGATAATTACCTTAAATGTAAATGGACTAAATGCTCCCACCAAAAGACACAGATTGGCTGAATGGATACAAAAACAAGACCCATATATTTGCTGTCTACAAGAGACCCACTTCAGACCTAGAGACACATACAGACTGAAAGTAAGGGGATGGAAAAAGGTATTTCATGCAAATGGAAACCAAAAGAAAGCTGGAGTAGCAATTCTCATATCAGACAAAATAGACTTTAAAATAAAGACTATTAGAAGAGACAAAGAAGGACACTACATAATGATCAAGGGATCGATCCAAGAAGAAGATATAACAATTGTAAATATTTATGCACCCAACATAGGAGCACCTCAATACATAAGGCAAATAGTAACAGCCATAAAAGGGGAAATCGACAGTAACACATTCATAGTAGGGGACTTTAACACCCCACATTCACCAATGGACAGATCATCCAAAATGAAAATAAATAAGGAAACACAAGCTTTAAATGATACATTAAACAAGATGGACTTAATTGATATTTATAGGACATTCCATCCAAAAACAACAGAATACACATTTTTCTCAAGTGCTCATGGAACATTCTCCAGGATAGATCATATCTTGGGTCACAAATCAAGCCTTGGTAAATTTAAGAAAATTGAAATTGTATCAAGTATCTTTTCTGACCACAACGCTATGAGACTAGATATCAATTACAGGAAAAGATCTGTAAAAAATACAAATACATGGAGGCTAAACAATACACTACTTAATAATGAAGTGATCACTGAAGAAATCAAAGAGGAAATCAAAAAATACCAAGAAACAAACAAATGACAACAGAGACACGACGACTCAAAATCTATGGGATGCAGCAAAAGCAGTTCTAAGAGGGAAGTTTATAGCAATACAATCCTACCTTAAGAAACAGGAAACATCTCGAATAAACAACCTAACCTTGCACCTAAAGCAATTAGAGAAAGAAGAACAAAAAAACCCAAAGTTAGCAGAAGGAAAGAAATCATAAAAATCAGATCAGAAATAAATGAAAAAGAAATGAAGGAAACGATAGCAAAGATCAATAAAACTAAAAGCTGGTTCTTTGAAAGGATAAACAAAATTGATAAACCATTAGCCAGACTCATCAAGAAAAAAAGGGAGAAGACTGAAATCAATAGAATTAGAAATGAAAAAGGGGAAGTAACAACTGACACTGCAGAAATACAAAAGATCATGAGAGATTACTACAAGCAACTCTATGCCAATAATATATACAATCTGGAAGAAATGGACAAATTCTTAGAAATGCACAACCTGCCAAGACTGAATCAGGAAGAAATAGAAAATATGAACAGACCAATCACAAGCACTGAAATTGAAACTGTGATTAAAAATCTTCCAACAAGCAAAAGCCCAGGACCAGATGGCTTCACAGGCGAATTCTATCAAACATTTAGAGAAGAGCTATCACCTATCCTTATCAAACTCTTCCAAAATATAGCAGAGGGAGGAACACTCCCCAACTCATTCTACGAGGCCACCATCACCCTGATACCAAAACCAGACAAGGATGTCACAAAGAAAGAAAACTACAGACCAATATCACTGATGAACATAGATGCAAAAATCCTCAACAAAATACTAGCAAACAGAATCCAACAGCACATTAAACGGATCATACACCATGATCAAGTGGGGTTTATCACAGGAATGCAAGGATTCTTCAATATACGCAAATCAATCAACGTGATACACCATATTAACAAACTGAAGGAGAAAAACCATATGATCATCTCAATAGATGCAGAGAAAGCTTTTGACAAAATTCAACACCCATTTTGATAAAAACCCTGCAGAAAGTAGGCATAGAGGGAACTTTCCTCAACATAATAAAAGCCATATATGACAAATCCACAGCCAACATCGTCCTCAATGGTGAAAAACTGAAAGCATTTCGCTAAGGTCAGGAAAAAGACAAGGTTGCCCACTCTCACCACTCTTATTCAACATAGTTTTGGAAGTTTTAGACACAGCAATCAGAGAAGAAAAGGAAATAAAAGGAATCCAAATCGGAAAAGAAGAAGTAAAGCTGTCACTGTTTGCAGATGACATGATACTATACATAGAGAATCCTAAAGATGCTACCAGAAAACTACTAGAGCTAATCAATGAATTTGGTAAAGTAGCAGGATACAAAATTAATGCACAGAAACCTCTGGCATTCCTATACACTAAGGATGAAAAATCTGAAAGTGAAATCAAGAAAACACTCCCATTTACCATTGCAACAAAAAGAATAAAATATCTAGGAATAAACCTACCTAAGGAGACAAAAGACCTGTATGCAGAAAATTATAAGACACTGATGAAAGAAATTAAAGATGATACAAATAGATGGAGAGATATACCATGTTCTTGGATTGGGAGAATCAACATTGTGAAAATGACTCTACTACCCAAAGCAATCTACAGATTCAATGCAATCCCTATCAAACTACCACTGGCATTTTTCACAGAACTAGAACAAAAAGTTTCACAATTTGTACGGAAACACAAAAGACCCCGAATAGCCAAAGCAGTCTTGAGAACAAAAAACGGAGCTGGAGGAATCAGGCTTCCTGACTTCAGACTATACTACAAAGCTACAGTAATCAAGACAGTATGGTACTGGCACAAAAACAGAAATATAGATCAATGGAACAGGATAAAAAGCCCAGAGATAAACCCACGCACATATGGTCACCTTATCTTTGATAAAGGAGGCAGGAATGTACAGTGGAGAAAGGAAAGCCTCTTCAATAAGTGGTGATGGGAAAACTGGACAGGTGCATGTAGAAGTCTGAGATTAGATCACTCCCTAACATCATACACAAAAATAAGATCAAAATGGATTAAAGACCTAAATGTAAGGCCAGAAACTATCAAACTCTTAGAGGAAAACATAGGCAGGACACTCTATGACATAAATCACAGCTAGGTTCTTTTTTGACCCACCTCCTAGAGAAATGGAAATAAAAACAAAAATAAACAAATGGGACCTAATGAAACTTCAAAGCTTTTGCGCAGCAAAGGAAACCATAAACAAGACCAAAAGACAACCCTCAGAATGGGAGGAAATATTTGCAGATGAAGCAACTGACAAAGGATTAATCTCCAAAATTTATAAGCAGCTCATGCAGCTCAATAACAAAAAAACAAACAACCCAATCCAAAAATGGGCAGAAGACCTACATAGACATTTCTCCAAAGAAGATATACAGACTGCCAACAAACACATGAAAGAATGCTCAACATCACTAATCATTAGAGAAATGCAAATCAAAACTACAATGAGATATCATCTCACACCGGTCAGAATGGCCATCATCAAAAAATCTAGAAACAATAAATGCTGGAGAGGGTGTGGAGAAAAGGGAACCCTCTTTCACTGTTGGTGGGAATGTAAGTTGATACAGCCACTGTGGAGAACAGTATGGAGGTTCCTTAAAAAACTACAAATAACACTACCATATGCCCAGCAATCCCACTACTGGGCATATACCGTGAGAAAACCATAATTCAAGAAGAGTCATGTACCAAAATGTTTATTGCAGCTCTATTTACAATAGCCCGGAGATGGAAACAACCTAAGTGTCCATCATCGAATGAATGGATAAAGAAGATGTGGCACATATATACAATGGAATATTACTCAGCCATAAAAAGAAACGAAATTGAGCTATTTGTAATGAGGTGGATAGACCTAGAGTCTGTCATACAGAGTGAAGTAAGTCAGAAAGAGAGAGACAAATACCGTATGCTAACACATATATATGGAATTTAAGGAAAAAAATGTCATGAAAAACCTAGGGGTGAAACAGGAATAAAGACACAGACTTACTAGAGAATGGGCTTGAGGATATGGGGAGGGGGAAGGGTAAACTGTGACAAAGCGAGAGAGAGGCATGGACATATATACACTACCAAACGTAAGGTAGATAGCTAGTGGGAAGCAGCCGCATAGCACAGGGAGATCAGCTCGGTGATTTGTGACCGCCTGGAGGGGTGGGATAGGGAGGGTGGGAGGGAGGGAGACGCAAGCGGGAAGAGATATGGGAACATATGTATATATATAACTGATTCATTTTGTTGTGAAGCTGAAACTAACATACCATTGTAAAGCAATTATACTCCAATAAAGATGTTAAAATGAAAAAAACAAAACAAAAAAACTCTCCAAGTGGTAACTTGGGGCAGTTTGGGGCTCATCTTCTTTCCCATTTCTCAGGGATCACTGTCCTTCACTGTCTGATGTGTATGTCTTAAAAACCGTTGTTTCATGTATTCTTCCTTTTGGGGGGGGCAGTGGTTGGTTGTTTCATGTGAGAGGACAAATTTGTTCCCTGTTACTCCATCTTGACTAAAAGTGCAAGAGCCAGGGGTTGTATTTGTGATACCACTTGGACAGTGGGACCAACAGAATTTGCCAATGACAAATAAGGAGAATCAACCATGATATATCTGCTGTTTGGCTCAAGTGACAGACTGGGTGTTATGGTGCTATTGGCTGAGATGAGGGAGACAGGAGGTTGGTTGAGCCAGGGAAATTCAAGCGATCTGTTTGGATGCGTTAAATGTGAGATGCCTTATGAGACATCCACGTGAACACGTCAAACAGGCCATAGCATATATGTCTGGTGTTCAGGAAAGAGGTCTAGGCTAGAGGCCTAAATTAGTGGATCTTCCAAATATTTGCAATAATTAAGGCTATGAGACAACATGAAGTCACCTAGGGAGAGAATACTGACTACAAAAGTAAGGCGGCCAGGATCATACCCAAGGATACCACAGTATTTGGAAATTGGATAAAGATGGAGGAGTAGCCAGAGATATAGGAGAAAACAAAGAGAGTGAGAGCAAGAAACTGTGGAATATGCTGGGTGGTTACAGGAAGGTGTAGAGAAGTGACTGCTGGTTTGGGAAGATTGTTACTCATCAGTGATCTGGTTAAGAACAGTCTCAGAGACATGGAAGTGACAAAAGCCAAACTGAATTAAGTTAAATATGCTCTGGGAATTCCCTGGTGGTCCAGTGGTTAGGACTTGGCCCTCTCACTGCCAAGGGTCCAGGTTCAATCCCGGGTCGGGTAACTAAGATCCCATGCCGTGGCCAAGAAAAAAAAAAAGCTAAATGTGCTCTGGGATGTGAGGAAGTAGAGACCGAAGAAAGCCAGAAGATTGGCTTTGCTGAGGAGCACAGCAATGGAGTCACGCCTAGGGTAGTACATGGGGCCAAAATTCACAAGTAAATATGTCTGTGGATGTTGACAACACAGTACATCAAACAACCTAGATGGCCATCAGTAGGGGAACAGCTGAACAGTTATACATTTATTCCACGGAATATCATGAATCAATTAAAAAGGATGAATAAAACAGATGCCCATTATATATTAATAATTTTTTAAAGCATCAAAACAATATTTGAAAAAAAGTAAAGGATGGGTGGATTGTGTCAATATCACAACTGTGTGATACTCAGTGTCACAACTGTGTGATACTTAGTATCACAACTGTGTGAACATTCTGAGTGTAGTATTTTACTATACAACATGTTACCTTCAGGGGTAAGTGTTAAAGCACATGGGATTTCTCTATTATTTCTCAAAACTACACGTTGAGTCCACATCTCAAAATTTATAAGTTGAATACAAAAATATTTCCAGTATGTACATAATTGGGGTCTTTTTTCCTCCCACACTGAACACTTATAACCTCTTGCCATCAAAAATACTTTTTCACTTTGTAAATAAAACGAAGCATGGGTGGGGTGGGGAATCCCATCCTGGCTTCCCCTGGCTATGGGGATAGACTCAGCTTTGAAGGTCTCCAGGCTCACCCCCGCCTCGAGGCTCCCCGGTCGCTTCCCTAGAAGTCTGGGAGAACTACAAATAGCTAACAGGGGCGGCCCCTCTTGGACCTCGGAGGTCCGAGTCTTGTTAGCCCAGAAGGTAACGCCGCTAGCTCTCCGAGCAGGACCCAGTTACGGAATTCTCGCCCTTTTCCGCTCAGCGAGGGGAAGGCTCTCTCTCTCCCACCCGTCTTCGGTTCCTTCAGACAGTCATGCCGTGGCGGAGCGTCCTCTGCTCCCCGCTCTCTCCTGGGGGAACGCCGCGCTCCCTCTCTTTGCTCCAAAGACCCAGAAGCTGGTTTAGGAAGACTGCAGCCGCGCTTTCCAGCGAGGGTGAGTCATTTCCGGTCACAGACTCCCTCCCCCGGAAGTAAGGCCTGATGTAAACAAGGGAGTGGGGCTTTAAGGCCCGGGAGGTCAGAACGCCGGGCCGTGGGCGGCACCGAGAGCAGGGGACGCGCAGAGGTCAGGTCAGTGCAGGCGGCAGGGAGCTGGGGCATGGTGCAAGAATTGGTTGCGATCTGGGGGACGGAGGGGTCTTTTGAGCAAGGGTCTTGGTGGATGGGGATGTATCTAGGACAGGGATCTTGAGTAGGTGCTGGCACTGGATGGAGTATGAGGGTGGTCTTGGACATCAGTGGTGGTAGCGATGTGTGAGGCATCCCTGGGCAGGGTTCCTGGGTGGCAAGTGTCTTTGGAATGGGGGTCCCAAAAAAGGGATCTTGCAAGGTGGGGCTGTCTAAAGAATGGGTCTTTGGGGGCGAGGCGGTCCGGTGGAGGTGGTACAGGGGGGAAGGGAGGACGTTTGGAGAGTGGGAAGGGGTGTGCCTGGGCAAAGGTTTTGGGGAGATGGGGGTTTGAAGGGAGTATGGGGACTCTGGGACAAGAATATTAGGGGGGGTCTAGGGCAGGTGTCTTGTGGGGGGGATTGAGTTGTCCCAGGTAGGGGTTTTGGGAAGTGTGTGTCCTGGGCAAGGGTTTTGAGGGGTTGGGGTGCCCTGGAGCAGGGTCTTGGGGAGACGATAGGGGGTCTGGAGGAGGAACCTTAGGGGGATGCAATTCTTGGGGGTACGTCCAAGCCAACCCATGTCAGAGTCAGGGACAGCAGAACATATGGAAGTGTATGTCCCAGGGGTGGGGGATTTGGAGTGATAAGGGAATCCTGAAGTAGGGTCTTTAGGGCATACAGGGGTCTGGGGGAAGGTCCAGGTTGTCCATGGTTGGACAGAAGTTAGCATGTCATGAGAAGGGGTTGTGTGGAGGTGGGAATGGGATCCTGAAGGGATTTCAGGAAGCCTGTGGGGAAGGAAGGTGTGAGAGAGCTCTGGAGTGGTAGAATAGGTTGGAGTAGAAGGACGTGGCGGGGGAGTTCCTGTGAGCGGTGGACCAACTGTAGCAGGTCTCAGGGCCAGGTCAGGGAGGTGCAGGAAGAGGTGGATGTTTGAGCCCCCTTTCCCCATTTATTGACAGGCAGACTTAGGTGCTGGGTCCAGGTGTAAAGATGAGAAGTGGGTAGGGGGTGGTTCCAGGCCATGTTGGGCACTGGGGCCAGGATTGGCTGAGGGTAGAGAGGAGATATCACTGGGATACCCCCTACCCCATTATCTCTTGATAAGCAGTCAGTCAGGGAGGGAGTAGGAGGAGGTGGGGATGTCCAGGTCAGGGTAGGCCGAGAGAGCTGGAGTCAACCAAGTGTAAGAAGATGCGAATGTTCCTGTCCATGCTCTTTGGGGTCTTGGGAGCTTAGAGTGGAAACCCTAGGATTCTCCCCCTGATTTTGTCTTCTTTGCAGTCCTGCTGGGGTTAGGTAGCAGAGTGGGAGGAGGAAGAAGAAATCAGTTGGGGACAGGAGTTCTAGGACTCAGAGAACAGACCCCAGGACTCTTCCCAACCCTACCCCCATTTGTGTCCAGGGAAGCAATCCTGGACCATGACTCAGCAGCCACTTCGAGGAGTGACCAGTCTGCGTTTCAACCAAGATCAAAGTGAGAGAGGCTGTGCCTGTGCCCTTTTGGGAGGGAGGGAGGGAGAGAATGGCCAGAGGTGGGTGTTAAACCCCTAGCTTCCCATCTGGACATCCTTTGAGGCAGCCCGGATTCCTCCCGTCCCCAGGCTGCTTTTGCTGCGCTATGGAGACAGGTGTGCGCATCTACAACGTGGAGCCATTGATGGAGAAGGGGCATCTGGGTGAGCTGTCGGTGGGGGAGGGGCAATGGGCAGAAGGGCTGGGCTGGGCATTGGCACCCACCCCTACTGACACCCTGGTCCTTGTCCAGACCATGAGCAGGTGGGCAGCATGGGCCTGGTGGAAATGCTGCACCGCTCCAACCTGCTGGCCCTGGTGGGCGGTGGTAGCAGCCCCAAGTTCTCAGAGATCTCAGGTAAGTGTCCTCATCCGGTCCCACCCTTGGCCCAGATTCCCCGGAATCCTGGCCTCCCGGAGGCTCTGGCAAATGAAGATGTCAGAGTAACTCAGAGTCACACAGTGAGGCCTACATCTTACAAGTCCTGGATCTTATCACTTGAGAAGCTTGGTGTTTTGTCTTCATTTAACAGACACTTGTTGAATGCCTCCTGTATGCCATGTCCTTACCTATGGAGCGCTTGCTGTGAGCCTGGTGCTGTTGTTACCACTTTACATGTATTAACTCATTTAATCCTCACATGACTCTGTGTGGTAGGAAGTATCATCATCCCCATTTTTGCAGATGAAGAAACTGAGGCCCAAAGAGGTTAAGTGATTTATCCAAGGTGACACAACTAATAGGTTTTAAAATCTCGGGGCTGTCTCCCTGGTGCCCTCTTGCTTTGAGTCTCAAGCACCATCTTATTTTAAGGGCTTTTGTTGATCCCACTGGGACATGGCAAAAGATGCCCTAGGATTCCTCACAGAAATCTTCTGGGGGGTATGAGCTGGGACCCTGGAGGCAGAAATAGTTACTGATGAGAAGTTACAGGCCTGGATGTGAGTCCCTGCTTGGTTGCTGATGGGTTGTGAGGTCCTTGGCTAGATAGAAAACCCCTTCGAGCCTCAGCTTCCTCATCTGTAAATGAGTATAACGGTTCTAGAACCTGTCTTCTCAGGAATCACATCTACAAGTGCTCATGCTGTGTGAGGTCATATTGCGTGTTAGCAAAAGGTTAAGCAAGTGGGTTGAGGTCCCATGGGGAGTAGGGGTAGGTCTTGTGTCACCAGGGCTTCCCCTCACCCTAAACCTTGGCCCCGACAACCCACCTGCCCAGCAGTGCTGATCTGGGACGATGCCCGGGAGGGCAAGGACTCCAAGGACAAGCTGGTGCTGGAGTTCACCTTCACCAAGCCAGTGCTGGCTGTGCGCATGCGCCATGACAAGTGAGCCTGAGGTGGGCTGGGGGTGGGGGAGGTCGGAGGTCCCCACAGCAGGCTAGAGGGTTAGTCCTGCATGGGCACCCTGCCCTCCCCTCACGACCATCCTGTGTTGTGTGATGCCCACAGAATCGTGATCGTGCTGAAGAACCGCATCTATGTGTACTCCTTCCCCGACAATCCCCGAAAGCTGTTTGAGTTTGACACCCGGGACAACCCCAAGGGTGAGAGGACCCAGAGATGCAGGTGTAGTGGCAGGAGGCAGTGGATGGGGCAGAGGGGCAGAAGAGAGATAGAAAGGGGCACACAACGAGTAACTGGGAAAGAGAGGCAGGGAGAGAGTCTTTGCATAGAGATGCTCCAATGGGCTGAGATGCCCGTACTCCCATTCTATCCATTTTCCCATCCTTAGCCAGTTCTTTCTCTCTACTCTCATCCCCGCCTCACCCCTGGCTGCCTCAGATAGCAGAGCAGAAAGGCTCATTAAGGACATTAATGGGTATGCCAGGGATTCCTGGGCCTCCTGGGGCTGCCACAGCTGCATAGGGAGGCAGGGAATCTGCCTTGATGGTGGGGAGCACACCTGAGGACAAGCCCCCTGTGGGTTCTGTGGGTAGCATGTATCGTGGAAGGTTGAAGTCTGGCCCTTATCCAGCTCTGTCCATCCTGAGACCCTGCCTGGCCCCAACGTCCTCTTTACCAGCCCCCCACCCCACCCTAGGGCTCTGTGACCTCTGCCCCAGCCTGGAGAAACAACTGCTAGTGTTCCCAGGACACAAGTGCGGGAGCCTGCAACTTGTGGTGAGCTGTCCAGTGGGCAGGGGTGGGTAGGTGGGCTGGCTCTCCCTGTGGACTCTTGGCAACTTACCTCCTTACCACCTACCCCAAGCCCAAACTGCTCCTTCTACCATAGGACCTGGCAAGCACAAAGCCCGGCACCTCATCCGCTCCGTTTACCATCAATGCACATCAGAGCGACGTGGCCTGCGTGTCTCTGAACCAGCCAGGCACGGTAGTGGCCTCGGCCTCTCAGAAGGGCACCCTTATTCGCCTTTTTGACACGCAGTCCAAGGAGAAGCTGGTGGAGCTGCGCCGAGGCACTGACCCCGCCACCCTCTACTGGTGAGCACAGGGTATGCCTGGTGGGCTCCTGACCTCACACCACATGACATGGGCGTCATCGCTGGTCTGTCTTTCAGCATCAACTTCAGCCATGATTCTTCCTTCCTGTGTGCATCCAGTGATAAGGGCACAGTCCACATCTTTGCTCTCAAGGATACCCGCCTCAACCGCCGCTCTGCGTGAGTGCCTCCTGCCCCACCCTGCCTCACCCCCATCCCCCTGCCCATATATCACACCTGGGCTTAGCCAGTGTTGCCTGCAGGCTGGCTCGCGTGGGCAAGGTGGGGCCTATGATTGGGCAGTATGTGGACTCTCAATGGAGCCTGGCGAGCTTCACCGTGCCTGCTGAGTCAGCCTGCATCTGTGCTTTTGGTCGCAACACTTCCAAGAATGTCAACTCTGTCATTGGTGAGTGGGAATAGCCCTTGACTGGGGGGTACTGCATGGGCGAAGGCCTACAAATTGGACCTGAAAGAATTTTAGGGCATGGGAGGCCTGAGGGAGCCAAACGGTTGGTTCACTTCCACCATCGCTAAGGGAGATGGCACGTGGCAAAGACCTGGAGATAGACCCTGAGCCACGGGACACCTGAGAGGACTGGAGTGTGTGGCTTTGGCAGCATCTAACCTTTTCCAATCCTCCCCCCTCCTCCAGCCATCTGTGTAGATGGGACCTTCCACAAATATGTCTTCACTCCCGATGGAAACTGCAACAGAGAGGCTTTCGATGTGTA
Organism: Delphinus delphis; assembly: GCF_949987515.2. Lineage (NCBI taxonomy): Eukaryota > Metazoa > Chordata > Mammalia > Artiodactyla > Delphinidae > Delphinus > Delphinus delphis. Next base: position 85,038,754 of record NC_082704.1, read on the forward strand.
CCTTGACATCTGTGATGACGATGACTTTTAAGGACCCTGTGGGTTGTGCTAGGGACCTGCAGTGGCAGACTGCAAAGCCTGTGCGGGGGTGGGAGTGCTGTGGAAGCCACCAGCCAGCAAACATTAATGGAGCAGGTGCCCACTTTTCACTCTTAAGAGCAATGCCTAAACAGCTCAGTCGCCCCAAGCACTTCTTGATGACTGTGTGCCCGCAGAGCCAGGCCAGGGACTCAGAGAGACAGCGGCCCCCCTGGGGCTCCCAGCCTGGAGAAGACTGCTAGGGACCCAGAGTGGGTGCCCTAATCCAACCTGTGGGGATTTTTAAAAGACTTCCTAGAAAGAGACGATCTCTGATATGATGAATATGAATAAAAGGCCCTTAATAGTATTTATGGCTGGACCTCGGGAGTGGGGCCTGGAGGAGATGAGGCTGAAAAAGCCCTGCAGGAGTTTCCTGGAAAGGTGTGAACCTCTTGGACCCTGACAGGAAGGAAGTGGGATCCTGCTCGGGTCCTTCTGACAGTCTCTGCATGTCCTCTAATGTCTGGCCACTGTGTGCCAGAGACGCCAGCACCACCCAGAACCGTCCCTGTGGCGCCCCCGCCTGGGGGTGGACGGGAATGCCTCGCCCCGCGGCGGAGACTTAATTTCCCAGCGGCCCCTGCTACCTTACAGTTCCGGCGTGTTGTTGGTATTTTTGGTCACGTGTGCTGCTGCGCCTGCTCAGTCCACTAGGTCGTCAGGGTAGTGGTTGCAGGGCCCAGACTCCGTTTCCCGGTGTGCCCCACGGTGGCGCGGTGTAGAACGGGTGTTGTAGTCCGGCCGCTCCTCTGACTGGTCCAGCTACATCGACCGGCAGGATGTCGGAGGTGCGGCTGCCACCGCTACGCGCCCTGGACGACTTCGTTCTGGGGTCGGCGCGTCTGGCGGCCCCGGATCCACGCGACCCGCAGCGATGGTGCCACCGCGTCATCAACAACCTTCTCTACTATCAAACCAACTACCTTATCTGCTTCGGCCTCGGTCTCGCTCTGGCCGGGTGAGGGAGGGAGGGAGGGAGGGAGGGAGGCGCAGGTTGGCCGGGGGCGCCCGCTGGGCATGGAGGGTGGACCCGCAGGATTTTGAGGGGGCTGCAAGACCTTGAAGGGCGAATTCAGTAGAGTGTGAAACTGAAGGGGAAACTGGGAGATAGAAGGCCTGGAAGAGGAATCTGAAAGGATTGGCCTTTGCAAAGGGTGGGTTTAGGGGCAGGTTGGGATGGGGGGGTGGGCCGGCTGGAGTGGGTCCTGCGGGGGTAGGGGGAAGTGTGGACCTGAAGATTAGGAGGGCCCGAAAGTGGGACACGACTGTGCCTGAGGGGTGATGGGGCCAGATTAATATGGCCTTGGAGGACTTACGACAGGGACAGGACGTGGTCAAGTTGAAGGGTGGACTTGTGGAGGATCTGGGCTTGGAGAGGGGCCTGGCTATAATTGGAATGCTCCAGGAGCAGGTACCTGTTGGGGAACTTGAGTCTAGAGGGAGGACCTGGGGATGGAAGGCCTGAGACCAGGGAGGGATGGAGAACCTGGAAGAGGGACTTGGGCAGGACTGGAAGTTAAGTGGCACTGAAAGCCTGGAAGGGGTTCTAGTAATGATGGAGGGAGGAATCTATAGGAAATGGGAATCTGGAGGGGGAATTTGAAGGGAAGTCTGGAAGGGACTCTGGGCCTGGGGAGAGGGAAATGTATGGAAACAGAAGGACTGGAAGAGGAATTTGCAAGGGCTGGGCCTTTGCAAAGAGTGGGTTTTGGGGCACGTTGGGATGGGGGGGCCGGCTGGAGTGGGTTCTGCAGGGGTAAGGTCGGAAGGAAAGAGAAGGGAAAGGCTGTGAGCCCTGGGGCCTAGCGGAATGGGAGGGCCTGAAGCAGGAGATCTAAGGAAGATGGGACTGTAGGATTGACAAGAAATAAATGAGGGTCCACAGGGGAGCCCAGGGCTCCTGGGAGTTGGAATCCCTGAAGGGTGGACCTGTTGGAGACAGGGCTGACGGGAGTATTTGCCGGGCTGGAGGGTCCGGAGCGGGGGCGGGGGGTGGGGGTGGGGTGGGAACCAAAGCTCTTGGGGCACGGACTCTGGTGGACGGTGGTCTGGGAGGCACGGGGGCCAGGCGGCCCTCTCCCCGCCTGCCCGGCTAGCTTAGTTCCATTGTCCCCGCAGGTACGTGCGCCCGCTGCACACCCTCCTAAGCGCGCTGGTAGTGGCGGTGGCCCTTGGCATGCTGGTGTGGGCGGCTGAGACTCGAGCAGCCGTGCGCCGCTGCCGTCGCAGCCACCCAGCCGCCTGCCTGGCCGCAGTGCTTGCCGTCGGCCTCCTCGTTCTCTGGGCCGCGGGCGGCGCTTGCACCTTCCTGCTCAGCATCGCCGGGCCCGTGCTTCGTGAGTCTCCACTACCCTGAGATGGCCGGGAAGACGGCCACCGCTCGCAAACGGCGCCAGGCCCGCCCTACCCTGGTTCCTGGGCTGAGAGGGGGCTGGGACACCCGGCGGGCAAGGCCACACCTCCTTTACAAAGCGCCTTCCCTGGCTTTGCTCCCCTCCCTGGGAACGCCTCTCTTACAACCGCCCTTCTGGGCGTCACTGCTAGTATGAAGTGCCTTCCACCGGCCACGTCCCCATTACTGGGCACCCTCCCTGGCCACGCCCCTGTTGCGAAGCTCATTACTCCGCCACACTAGCAGGGTTCAGAGGCGTCCTGGCTACCGACCACGCCATTGGTCTGCCTGTGCTCCAGTTCCCTTCTCTGGGCCCCCATTAGCTAAAGGCTGATGTCCCATCCCACTGACCCCGCTCCTCTCGGTATTGCCCACAGTGATCCTGGTGCACGCGTCACTGCGCCTGCGCAACCTCAAGAACAAGATTGAGAACCAGATCGAGAGCATTGGTCTCAAGCGGACGCCAATGGGGTTGCTGCTGGAGGCGCTGGGACAAGAACAGGAGGCTGGATCCTAGGGCCCTGGGATCTGTACCTAGGACATGGAGAATGCCATCCCCACCCTGGCCCAGACCCAGAGCCCTTTCCCAGTCCTTAAAATAGGAGCCCCTGCCCAGTTCAAAAAACAGCACAACTGCAACCCTTCCCCCAGGTCCCAAACTGGGATATTCCCTCATACCCAGCCCCCCAGTTTAGGAAACCAGAGTCTTCCCAGCCCTGAACTTGGGAACCAGAGACACCCACGTCCAGCCCAAAACTGGGGCTTAGAGACCAGAGCATCCGCGGCCAACCTCAAACTCTGGGCCCAGAGACACTCCCCCTCAACCCCAATCTGGGACCCACCTATCTCCCACGCTCAGCCCCAAAGCTGGGGACTGGGCCCAAGGCATTCTCAGATCTTGAACCCTGGACCAAGGCTTTTCCAGACCCCACCCCAGCTTTGAACCCAGGATCCAAGTGTTCTCAGCCCCCATCTGGGTGGAGGATTCAGGTATCCTGACCCAGTTGAACTCTTGGTCCCAGGTGACCCCAACACTCACCAGTCCCACTTGCCTCCCTCCAGCTCTGCTTAGGGATTCTGCCACTCCCCAGCCCACCCCCCACAAAGTTCCACAGTGACAAGGACCAAGGGGTGGGATGGGGTGGGGTGGGGTGGGGGTAGCCCTGACCAGGAATGGGGCATATATATCAGTGTTGCTACAACAATAAAGGCTGTTGCATTGCTCAAGCCCATTTGGACCTCCTGGGTAAAGTCTGTGTGTTTCAATGGCCAGAAGTGACCTGCTTTTCAATTCTACCAGAGACTTTCTGACTGGGTCCCTGTCAAATATGTGGGCTGAAGGAGGAGCTCTCAGTTCCTTTCTTGAACCTATTACCTCTAGGGTGGCACTAACACACAAGGGAGTTAAGGGCACGGAGTGTTTGCTGCCCGCATTTGTATTACTAAGAGCTCTTGGCTAGGAATCTGAGCACGGACAGGCAAAGAAGTTGCCCCACATCACAAAGCAAGTAAAACCAAAGCAGATGACATTATCACAGGCTGTTTCCATGATGCTATATATTTTTTTCTTGTAAAAATACATTACCTAGTCTTAGCTAAAGATGTGGGCCCCCAAGGCAAGGCAGACAGGGAAGCAATGCATGGGTTCAGTTTACACATTTATTACAGAAATCCCCTTCCAGTGTGGGTAGTGTCTTGGGCCCAGATCCATTAGTACAAAAAGAAAAGTTTAACACTAGGTAAAGGGGGTAGGGGAACCCCCAGCTCCAGAAAGCCACAGACAGGTATCATAGAAAACACAGCTTGTGTGGATTTGTTTAAAAAGTGGTGGATGGAAGGAAAGCCAAGGAAGGTGTGACATAACCCGTGGCGAGACGTCACTTGAGGATTTCATTGGCATCTACCAGACGCCAGGTTCCACCACCGCTACATCCCAGGACACAACACACCCAGTGGTTCTGCCCTTTGGTCCTCCTGCGGGGCCTCCTGATTGGGGATAGTCGGGGCAGAGGAGGCTGCCGCCAAAGGCTGGGTCGTCTCACTCTGTGGGCAGAGGCAGCGGGCACAGACAGGCAGACAGGGACTGGGGCGCCTTCAGGCACCCTGGGGGAGAGAAAATGAACACAAGCCCCCCACCCAGGCTTCATTCCTTCCAAATGTGGGCAGAGACTTCATTCCTTCCAAATGTGGGCACCTCCCCAAGAAAAACTGCCCCAGTGGGGGGTGGCAGGGAGTTCTGTTCACACCAGAGTCTCCTGGCTGCCCCAAAGTGGGCCCTGAGACCCTATATGGTTTGTTTTGTGGAGGGGGCTTCTGAATGGAACAGGCTGGTCATGGGGACAGGAATGAACCCAACCAGGACGAGATCACAGTTTCCTTTTTTATAAAACGTCTAGTGTTGAGGGAAGACAGTGAATACCTAGATCACAACTGTAAACAGAAATGGAGGAAGGGGCTTGGAGTTCCCATTACATCATCCCCTCTCCTCTCTTTTAAGCTGGCGGAGGGCCCCCAGTCCCCAGCACAGTGTGAGAGGAGACACAGGGTGTCAGACACCTTCGTGGGCCCACGGGGAGCCAGGGGCCTTGGAAGATCACATTGGTGCCCCCCAGGACCGAGAGCAGCCACACCCCAGGGCTCAGCGAGGTCAGCTGTGTGCTCCCCAGACTGAAGTCATTCCCAGGCCAACAAGGGGCATATGAGAAGGGGTCAGACCAGTGTCCCCGGGGTCTGGGGGTCAGAATCGGAGGACTGCTCCCCCTCTAGCGTCAGGTCACTTAAACGAGCGCTCAGCTCCGGGGGGTACAGGAAGTCCGCGTAGTATCTTTAGAAGGGGTAGCAGGAATCCGGAGGACAGGGTGGGAAGACAGAGGAGAGAGGAAAAGACGGACAAGACACAGAAAGAGAGAGGAAAAGAGGCTCGTTAAAGAGGTGGAGGCAGGCACAGGACAGCACCTTTAGGCTCGCAAGCGTGGGGCGTGGTGAAAAGAGAAAGAAAAAGGCAAGGGGCACAGGACGTCCCTTCCTCCCAGCACCCTAGTTTCAAGGCTCATTTTCAGCTGACATGCACTGGTTGTTCAAATATTAAAATTCTTGTATTAGCTTGGTGAAGAACTGCTGCTACCAGGACCCAAGATACCCCTCCACCGAGACCCCACGGACTAATGCGAGTCAGGCAGGGCCCAGTGACCCCGGGCCAAGGCTGCACCTACTTCTCTCATGGTCCATGTCATTAGCTACCATGACTAGCTGGCTCCCTGGCCTGGACACCTTTGCCATCTGCCTCAAGAGACCCCTACCCATCAGTAAAAGCACCCCCCATACCTGCCGGAGACAGGGGGCGCCGTGAAACTCCTTGAGTGCGGGAGTGGCGCCTGGCTGGGGGCCCCATACAGCGCCTGGCCCACCTCATAGCAGCGGGCGTGGAGGAAGGGCGGGTGCTGCGGGCCCATGTGGGGGAGCCCAGGCCGGCGCTGGGGCCCTGTGGCCAGTCCCGAGTTCCGGATGTACCAGTCCCGCAGCCCCTCCAGGGCAAGGCTCTTGTGGCCGCTGCGCTCACCAGCTGGGGGGATACGGGCGGGTGGGGGCATCCACAGCAGAGGGTTGGGATGCACCTCTGGGCCCTCAGCGGCCTCCAGGGGCAGGCCACAGGGCTTGGTGCGGGTGGCACGGCTGTGGGGGTCCTTGCTGCGGAGGAGGGGGCTGCTGCCGTCAGCTGCATACACAGGTGGTGGGCCTGGGAGCATGGTGAGGAGCCCATCCCGGCGAGAGAGGGGTCCTGGGACCTCAGCTGTGGGCAGCAGCTCCCCCCAGCCTGTCCCGCCGCCACCGCGGGGCAGGCCCCGGTCCAGGGAGTAGTCCAAGAGGAAGTCCCCACACACAGGCGGGAGCCGGGGGACCCCGCGGGAGGCAGGGGCGGCTGAGCTGGGCCGGGCAGCCCGGGGAGGGTCTGGGGGGCCAGCCGTGCGGGAGGAGAAGGCAGGAGTTGGTTGGGGGCGCTCATATAGCACCTCACTGCTCTTGCAGGCTGGGGGACCAGTGGCAGGGGGAACCAGAGGTGCAGGCGGGGAGCCAGCTCCCCCACTAGCTGCCCGGTCCACCAGCAGGGCCTCGGAGCTATTGCTGCGGCGGGTGCGAGCTGCGAAGAGGGAGGCACGGTCGGAGACAGGGTCCGCCCGGGGGAAGCCCATCTGGGAGTCCTGGCTGCCGGACCACTGGCGAGAATGGAGGCCTTCAGGTCTGGGGGCGCAGAGGTGGGGGTGATGGGAGAAGGGTCAGAAATATCAGGGAGATGGGATGAGTGCCCTCCCTATCCTGCCTCTCTCTGAGCCTTCACTTCCACACCTCCAAAATGGGCCCAGGATTAGCAGCTGTGTGTATAAAGGTGAGAGGTAGTGGCCTGTAAAGAGCAGCAGAGGTTCTGCCACGGACTGGGGAGCCGAGGGGTTAACAATGTACGGGGCTGCCTGGGACTGTTAGCTCCGAGGGAGATGTAAGTGTGTGTAGGGCTCAAGAGGAAATACTAGCAGGGGAGGGCGGAGGGCTCTTCCTAACACATCTGACCCCTCATTCCCTGCTAAGGTGCTTCTCAGGGCTCCCCGCCTCCTCTAACATGAGGTCCTAAACCTTAGGCCAGGAATTCAAGACCCTTCCTGAATCCTCTGTCCCATCATGTGTATGAACCACCCAAAACTATCATCCCAACAGCCACTATTCATAGAATGCAAGTGTCACAAGAATGGGGACTTTGTTTTGTTCACAGCCCGGAAAAAGTAGGCACTTAGTAAGTGCGTACTTGTTTAAGAAGTAGTAGAGTACCATGGTTAAAAGTATGGACTCTTGAGTCAAACTTGCCTGGGTTCAAATACCAGGTCTTCAGTTTACTAGCAAGTTACTTAACCTCTCTGTGTCTCAGTTTCGTCATCTCTAAAATGGGAATAATAATAGCACCTACCTCACAGGGATGTTGTGACAATTAAATGAGTTTGATACCAAGTAAAGCACTGATTCCTAGCAGATGGTAGGTACGTGGTACATGTTAACCAGAACTCATTTATGCCTACAGTATCTTCCACAGGCAGATATTATTATCCCCATTTCACAAATGAGGAGACAAAGATTCAGAGAAGGGAAATGACTTGCCCAAAATGTACAGAAAAGCTCATTCTCAAACTTTGGTGCTTTTGCCCCAGATCCCCACCCCCTTCTCCACCAAGACAACTCCTATTCACCTTTCAAAACCCAGCCTTTCTTTTCTTCTCTCTCTTTTTTTTTTTGGTCAATTAAAAAATTTTTATTTATAATGTGATTATACACATATGGCATATTCCAAAAGATATTTTACCTATATTTCTTTATCATGCAATAGGGTGCATTATGAAAAAAAGTTCTGAAACAAAAATAAAATTCTTGCATTTTCATACAACCTACATAGAAGATCAGAATAAAACTGATAGATTCAAAGCCCAGTCTTTCATGTCCCACACCCTTTGATAATGCTCTCCCCAACACGCCCAGTTAGAACTACCGGTTCCCTCCTCTGGTCTTCAATCTCACCCTCAGAGTCCACTTACTTGCAGAGCTGGGGGCCAGCGCCCCGGGTGAGGACAGGGGTGGCAGGCACACTTCGCCCCTCAAAACTGGAGGCACTCCTGGGCAGCGAGCGTGTGGGGCTAGACAGAGACGAGCAGGCATAGGTGGGGGTCCAGGTTAGAGACTGTACCTAGCAGCAGGCCCTCCTGCCAGCCCAGGCTCAGCTCCCACTCCTGGCTCCTGGGGAAGGAGGGGAGGGGCTCACCCTCACCTGGTGGGGCTGGCCACGGAGTTCCGCCGGCTCTTCAGATCCCCATAGAGATCTGACGGGGGTGGTTTCCACGGGGTTCGCCGCTCAGGGCTGCCCCCAGATACTGCCCGCAGCTGGTCCCAGGCCTTCGGTGGTGAAGGGCGCTCAGCCAGAGGGAAGCAGCCACGGGGCTCCTCTGAGTGGAAGGGAGAAAGTGGGGGAGAATCCAATGGGAGGGTGCCTGAAGGGTTGTGGGCAAAGCAAAGGGCAGGGGCTAGGGAGGTAGGGAGGGGCAGAGGGCTAAGCAGGTAGGACAGGCTGAGGAAGAGCTAAGGGATGAGGCAGGAACCGGGGCTGATGGGGTGGGGTGGGGGGACTGAAGCAAAGAAAATGGGGGCTCCATTGGAGGATGGGTCATGGCTAAAGAGGAGCTGAAGAGGGAGGGTGGGGGCTAAGCATCAAAAAATGGGCGGATTTGGGAGACAGGGGTCCTCACCATTATCATGGCTGGCCCCAGACTCTGAGAGGGAGCTGCTCTCCGAGTGCAGGACTACGTCCTCTACAGATAAGAAGGGGAGACCCCGGCCTATCAATGCAAGGTCTGGGCGCCATCCCCTTACACCACTGGGCCGTCTCCTCCCCATCCCGTACACTTCCCAAGCATCCACCTTTACCTAAATCCAAGACCACCAGAGGCTTGGTCCCTCACTTTCCTGATGCCTATTCCCAATGGCCCCACCCTTGCCCAGGAGCCAGTTTACACAATTCGTCTTGCTCGTAGGGTCCCTTAAGTTCTACCTACCTCCCACTTTTCACTGGCTGCTCACCCACTCCACCTCTACCATGTCCCTTAGCCAATGCCCACCTTCCCGCTTTCATCGGTGTGGTGACAGGGCCTGGCTCACCTTGGCTGAGCTGAGCGAGGCGCGTGCCCAGGCAGACTCCCTGGGCAACGATAACTGCCCCAGTGGATAGCGGCAGGGGCTGGGGCGGCGGGATCCCCGGGAGACCCAGGTGGGCCCGGACGTCCCCGAGCTGCTCCTCCAGCTCATGCAGCCTCCGCAAAGCATCTGCCTGGACCTGGCGCCGACGTCGGCGCTGCTCGGCGCTGAGCTCAGGGGCCAAGGCCAGGCGGCGGGCAGCTGCCGCAATCTGCTGCTGCACTGACACTTCGCGCTCCAGGGCCTCGAGCGCCAGCTCCTGCGGGGCCTACCCGAGAGGGTGGGACAGGACCAAATGTTGGAAAGGGAAATGGCCAAGCACCAGGACCAAGTGGCGGCAGAGCCCAGCTACGCTGCAGGCGGGGCCTGCCCCTCCTGGGGGTGGCCTATTCTCCTCCTGGGGGCAGGGCCTGTGTGGATTAGGGCTGGGCCTCTTCATCTTCCTGGGGGTGAGAGGCCTATCCTGACAGGGACCAGCATCCTCTCTCAGACCTGGAACCCACCTCCCTCAAGCTCCTTCCCTCCTCACCTTAGCCTCTCCTTCTCCTGGCTGCAACCCGCTCTCGGCTTCCTCCGGGCTCCTGTCCCACCCCCATGTTGCTCTGCACGCCCATCTGCTCACCTTGGCAGGGCACAAGGAGTGGTGTGCTGGATTGGGGTGCGGTGGAGGGTAGGCGCGGGCTGCAGGCGGCCGCCGGCGGACCAACTGGGGCCGTTCACCAGGCTCCAGTGGGCACTCGGGGGGCAGCTGGCCAGTCAGCTCCTGGGCGGGGGCAGGGGTCAGAGACTACCAAGGGTTAGTTGGGGGGATGTGGCAAAGCAGTAACGACCCCCGAAGGTACAGAAGTCCTACTAGGAGCCCAGCCCTGCTCAGCACCCATGCCTGTTATTTCTCTTCCTCCTCCCAATTCTCCACCAGGTGGGTGTGCAGCAGAGACTCTCAGCCCCTCAATGGCCCAAGTCCCCAGGGCAGTGGGCACGGGAGGCAGGGAGACCTGCTTTGGAATACAGAATTTCATAGTTTTTATAAAGGTGACACCATCTGTACACTGCATATTATATGACATTCCATTCAGGGCCTGGGCTGCATGCTCTGAACTGCATTATTATTTCTGGCAAACGGTGTGGACGTTCACAGCAAGGGGGGTAAATCGAAACTATAAATCACCCCATGTCAGTTCAGGTCAGGTTTCACTGCCAAGTTTTGGAAATAACTTGTTTTGTTTTGTTTCTGAGGTTTTTTGGATTTCAAACTGTTGATAGGGGATGGTGGCAAAATATCACCATATTTTACTGATTCTCAGACATGCAAGCTGAGCTTTGGGGAATCTATACCTCGGACAAGTGGCTCAGCCATCACCACCGCAGTCTGCCTACCTCGTGCCCGCTCCTCACCCCCCACTGACACCCTTAGGGTACGGCCCTCACCGCCTCCTGGAGACACACTTTTCGTAGCTCCTGAAGTTTCAGGCTCAGGGCCTCCTGCAGGGTCCGCTGACGGTCGAGCAGCCCCCTCAGACGCTCTGACTTCACCTGGGGGGCAGCCTCTCCAAACAGGGCAGCTGGACACAGAGGGAGCAAAGATCGGGGGGCAATCAGGGCAGCCTGCAGCAGCTGTGGGGCCAGGGACCAACCCTTCCCCAGTGGGCAGGTGGTGACTCAGAGCAGGAGAGGAGGCAGCAGGAGGGGGAACCAGATACTAACCTGAGGCACTGAAGGTGGGAGAGCTGATCAGCTGACCTTTGACTTCCATCCTGGTGTTGTCAAGAGGCTGTGGCTGATGGCTGGACAAGGCCTAGCAGTGATGCACGGGAGCCACTGAGGAAGCACATCCGGTGTGCACCGCCAACTGCCCCCTCTACCCAGGTTCCCACACCCCAGCTGGGAATAAGGGGTACCCTGACCCCGCCCAACTGCTTGGCCTGCCCTCTCATAATCTGTGTCAATGTCAAGGCCCTGGTACCTTTGTTCCCTTCCCATTGAGTGGGAGCACAGCAAGTGGGGAGCTGGGCGGACTTACAATGCCTCCTCAGAGGCCCATGGGCCACAGTCAGGAGTCTTGCCTGGGAAGGGAGAATTAATGGTACAGATTCAACCAACTACAAGAACAGTAGGCATTTATTAAGCACCTGGGTGCCTGGAACAGTTACGTTCTATGCCACATTTAATCTTCACAACCACCCTGTGATGGCCGTTCCATGATTATTATTACCCCCATTTTAGAGATGAGGAGAGTAAGACACAAAGAGATGAAATAACCTGCCCTTGGCTACAGATGCAGCCAGGCCCACCCCTCCGGTCCAACAATCCCCCTCACTAGAGGTGCTGAACCCCACCAATCCCTCATAAGCTCCCAGCCCACCAGGCCTCCAGGCCTTTGTGCAGGCTGCCACTGCTGTCCGGAGTGCACTTTTCACCTCTCGCCACTCCAGCCCCTGGTTCTCTCTTACATTCTGGGGCTTCAGTGTCACTTCCAGAGGTGGGCCCCCGCATTTTGTCCCCTCACAACTGCTGTCAAACAAGACTGTGCCTCCCTTGTATATTTAGGAGGACAGAAAATGTATCAGTATCTCTGGCACTCAGAACACTTCTGTGCACACATCAAGTGCTCAATGAGAGTCTGCTGGGTGAATAAAAGAATGACTGTGGTCTGTGGGTCGCTACTTGTCCCAACTCTATCCCGCGGCCCTGGTGCGGCAGGGAGAGCATTCACTTGGCCTCAGGACCCCTCCAGCCCCTCCCCACATGCCAGCCTGTCCTGACCCGGCACAGGGAAGTCAGCCTGCTGGGACTGGGAGTGGCAGAGCACACAGCTGCAGATAACAAGCTGACTGCCTCCTGCCTCCTCCTCTGCCCCCAGACACCCTGGCTGATCATGGAGCCGGCCTTGGCTGGCTGCCAGCCCTGCCCTCATCCCTTCCTCTGGAGTTTGCTCCCTCTGTCCCACAGCCTGCTCAGTCCCCAGCTGGGCAGCCAGGTGACATCACCTCCCACCACCTGGCCTGACCTCGGTGGCAGGCGATTGGGAGGACCTCATGAGGCCAGAGAGGTCCCATCCCCACCTGCCTCGCACTTTGTCATGACATGGTGGCCAGGTGTGAAGACCCAGGCAGCCACGGAGGGATGGGTTCAAGCCCCTTCCCCATCTATGCATTGGGGGTGTGGCCAAGCTGCTAATAGGGTGCCACCAGCTTATCAGCAGTGCTCCCACCCACCCCATGGGGTCTGTGCCCCTCCCACAAAGCAGGGGCTCCTTGTCCTCAACATCAGGGGCGGGGTCAGTCCCTAAAGCCTTTTTGCACATCCAGGCAGCAGCATGTGCCCTGCAGAGGTGCTCACATGCCCTCACCAACCCCCTCCAAGGTCTGACATTGGCGGCATGGCAGGCTTTCCTTGAGGTCCCAGCTTAGCCTCCTCTGCCCCTCAGCTCCTGGGGTTCCTTCTTCCCCAGCCCCCATTTGGGTTTGAGGAACTCTAAACCTTCCTCCACCTCAACAGGAACCTCAACTCCTCCCCAGTGGGGCCGTTCACCAGGATTGGTCCCACATCCCATACTGGGATGTCTCGAGCCTTCTTTCCCTGGGAGCTCGTGGCATCCTGGAAGTCCACATGGGGTACAGGCAGGAACACCGACTCCACCCTGTCAGCCTGACCTCGGGGACATAGCTAGGGCCTGAGTCATGGGGTCATCGGGCAGGGTCCACGCTCCACACCCCCAACATGCTCACACCCACTCCCAAGCCTCTGCCTCTGCTCACCTACCCTCTGCATATTGGCCTGGGGTCCTGGGACTGCCTGGTTCCCACCCAAAGATGGTGAGAAGGGGGAATCCCAGCAGTCCCCTCCCCAACACACCCCCACACCAGCCCCTGGGTCTCCCCACTGGTGACCCTGTGTCCCTGTCCCGTCCCAGGATGGGCTGCAGCAAGATAGCTGCAGAGGGCACCCCCCACACCCAGAGGCGGGCCCAGCAGGTTTTTCAGGTCTGCCCTTCTGACACCACAGCCGAGAAAGAAATTCCTGGCTGTAATGACTGTTTACAAGCAAGACACCTCACCTGGGTGGCACCCCAACACCTCAGTGGGACCCCCATTTCCACATCCCACCACCTTCGGAGCAAATACAAACTCCCAATGTCTGGGACTGTTCCCCACACCGCCCCAGAGGTCCTCCCCCACTGCCCTCACTCTAGGGGAACAGTGTGGAGGACCAGGCAGGTGCTGGGAAGTAGTTTCTCAACAGCCTAGTCTGGGCTTTCCTAGAGGGCTAGGCCCCAGGTTGAAGGAGGGCAGAGGCTACCCCTGCAGGGGAGGAAGGGGGAGAGGAAGTAGCGGGGAGTAGAGAAGGGGGACGCTGGCTTCTCTTCTCCCCCATCCCTTCCCCTCGTCCACTTCCGGCAAGGAATTAGCTTCATGCCAGGAAAGGAAATTGGACATTTTAGGCTTCGCCCCTCTAGCCAGGCCCTCCTTCCTCGCTGTGCCTCTCACATAGACCTGGCTCTCTCCCGCAGGGAACTTCAGCACACCCTGTGCCCTTCTCCCCCCCACCCCTCGCCCCTGGGCCCATTGTTCCCAGGTGCTCACCAATGCCAGAGCAGAGAGGTGCTGTGGAGTGGTCTCAGGTACCTCAAAAAAAAATAGTTGTATCGACCAGGCCCTGCTCCGGCTGGTAGTGGCAATAAGTGGGTGAGCGCAGTGGCGGATGCCTAGGCCGCCTCCCACTAGGCAATGGCCCAGCCTACCTGGCCAGGGACTGGGCCGGCCCATACCTTTTAACCCTTGCCTGCCTGACACCAGGGCTCCGGCCACCCTTAGGAGCTGTCTTGGAGCCAAGTCCCCTCAGGGTGTCCAGCACGGCCAAGAAGAGAGCCTGGACCTCCCCCCTCACCCCATACACCTAACAGAGGACTGAGGAAGAAGGGCTAAAGGTTGTGGGAGTGGCGACTGCCTCTGGTGCTGTCCAAGTACCCAGATCAGACCCTGTCCACCCTAGGGTACTACCTGGGAGCCAAGGGATGGAGGTCTGGGGAGTTGTAAGCACAGGAGAGGACTTGGGGTACCTCGGGTGTGCGTCTCTTGGCAGCACTCCACGTTCCTGACACCCCTACCCTTTCCTCCCAGGGCAAGGCAGGGGTGGGAGAAGGTCTTAGGGCAATTCCCACCCTCACTGGGGTAATAGTTTCCCAAGTTGGGACAGACAAGGTCCACTTTTCTAAGGAGAGACCATGTCTCAAGACCCTACCACCTTCTGCAGCTTCAGAAGAAATCATCCTAGCAAATGGAAGAAACACACTGGTGGTTTAACCCCTCCTGACCCCTACAAACCTGGGAGGATGGCACAGACCCAGCTCCTCATAGCCAACTTGGAGAGATGAAATCTGGGGCTCGCAGAAGTGAAGAGGCCCGATTCTGATCACAGAGTCATGAGAGCAGGTAGAATCAGAACTCAGGGGGCTGGGTCCTGGGTTGCAAGTTGACAGAGGCAACTCCTGCACGGGAGGAGGAGTGGGAAACGGGGCTCATGCTTCTTCACATCCAGGCTGGGTCTCCCCAGTTCCTCCCCCAACCTCCTGGGGCATTTCTGGTCAGGAGTCAAGGAAATGGAGGGCTCTAAGTCTCTGCGATGTACTGTTTTCCCCACACCACCACCTGGGCTTCGGGCCTGCCCTGGCACACACCACACATCTTGAGCTCCATTTGGGACCATCTGCTCTGTGACCTCAGGGCCCAAGCCCAACCCAGGCCCCGACAGCAGCCCACGCCAAGATGTGATAGAGCAGAGTGAGGAAAGCTCCCTCTCCAATTGGCAGGTGGGCCAAGCCTGGAGAGGAACTTGCTCTGTATCAGCAATGCCCAGTGTACCCCAGTGTACGTGTTACTGAGGCTTCCCGCCACCCTGCCCACCTTTCTTTCTGGGTGTGAGATTTCCGGCACGGGACCCAAAGGCCCCTTTCATCACCCCCCTTCTCCCTCCCTTCACTGCCTGGGGCTGATGGAGGCAGCAGCCTCAAGGTGGGCAGCTGGGTGTTGGTGGGGAGTATCCTCTCAGCCATGGCCTCTCCCACCTCTTATGGGACACCAAGGAGGCTGGGAAGGGGGATGTTTATAAAATCAGAGCTGAATTCCCTGGTGGTCCAGTGGTTAGAACTCTGCACTTCCACTGCAGGGGGCACGGGTTCGATCCCTGGTCGGGGGACTAAGATCCTACAAGCCGTGTGGCACGGCCAAAAAAAAAATCAGAGCCGAGAGGGACAAGTGTATCTGGCCAGCAATGCAGATTGAGTCTCAAGGCTTAGATTTCTGCATTTGGAAACGGTGCTAACAGAGCCAATGGAGGCCAAAGTAACTTTGGAAGACATTTCAAAGTGCAAGAAAACTCATACCACATCATTAACAACTGTTAATAACTACAATAATAAACTCAGGCAGAGGTGGGCTGGGGCGAGAGTAAGGAGGGAAGAGCAGGTAACTGGGTCTCTTGGGCCAGGCAAGGTGGAGTCACCACACACATCATTGCCCTGGTCCACAGCTTTTAACAGTCTGGAAGACAACCACCTCTAAGCCCCACCCCAGCGGGGACCTGAGCCTCCTGTGGCCTCCCATAGGGCTAGCAAGTGGTGGGTCTGAGATTCAACCCAGCTCTGCCACTTCCCGGCTGTGTGACTGCTTGGACAAGTCACTCAACTTCTCTGTGCCTCAATGTCTTCATCTGTAAAATAGGGGTGCTGACAGCAGTATAAAACTCACAGGGGGGTTGGGAGCATGACAGGAGCTAAGACATTCAAAGATTGCTTAGGACAGTGCCTGGCCCACGGTAAGTGCTCAATATGTATATGTAATATGTCATACATAATTACAAGTATTCCTCCCAGTCCGAACTCAGGAATCAAACACACACACACACACACACACACACACACACACACACACACACACACTTTGAGACACAGCTGGTATCCCTCAGCCTCGAAACCCTCCCCACTTGCCGCCCAGATATAGAACCGTCCTTACTTGCCAAACCAGACATATTTGAAACAGAGCTGTTTTCCCTCATTATCCAACCTCTCCCTCCTCAACATCAAAAATGCAGGAACCAAATATATTCAGAAAAATTGTCTGAACTCTCACTATCCAAATACAGGAACTGAATGGATTCGGATACATTTTTGAGATAGGACTGGTATCCCTCACTCTCTGAGCTTTCCTTACTCACCAGGCAAAATAGAGGAACCAAATACATTTATATAATGCGGTACCCTTACTATCCCAACTCTTGCCACTGGAGCACAGGAAAATGAATAGATTTGAATACATTTCTGAGTTAGAGCCATTACCCCTCGTTATCTGAATTCTCCCTACATTTCTCACTCTGCAAAATGCAAAAACAAAATAACTTCAGATAACTTAATATCTTTCACTGTCTGAACTATCCAAACTCTCCCTCTCAGAACTTGTGTACCAAATATACTGGGACAGTGAGGGATGTATGTGCTGTTATTAATAGGTTTGGATACCTGTTTTGGATAAATGAAACAGGTCTGATATTTCATTATTCAAACTCTCACTATTCTCTATGAGAAATACGGTAATAAAACATAATTGAATGACATGTTACTTCCTCACTATTCAAATTCTCCCTGTCTGTCCTCAAAATCAAGGTGATTCAGACAGTAAGAGAACTTCTTATTTTTCTTGTTGTTGTTATTGTCACTACTGGATGAGCCTGATTCTAACAGAGCCCCCCCAATACACACAGACCTGCCCACAGAGGTAGAATGGACTCAGCATCAAGATTTGTACTGCTTACTGCTGACAGGAGGAGGATAAACTCCTGCCCCCATCCTACCCCTACCAAGCCCTGAAGCCTCTGGCCTAGGATGGACTTTTTTCCAGGCCAGAAAAGCAGGGATCACTGCACCTGGGATCAAGACCAGGAGACGGGGGTAACGTGATCTAGAAGACTCACACATACCCCTGAGTCCCCCACCCCTACATGGGGCAGCCCCCAACCTAGCAAGGCTGGAAACATGACCCAGACCTCCAAGACTCCCAGAGAGTCATTGAATAATTTAGGGTGTTCTTTCACACTTGGAGAGGGTAGGGGGCACAGGAAGAGTTCCATGCCCTCCTGGGGCAGGGAGAGAAATGCAAGCTCTGTGTGAGATCACTGGGTGGGGGAAATCACATGTGAAAACTCCCTCAGCCTCACGGGGCCCACAAGGCTGCTTGCTCTTGCTCATGCTAAAAGAAGCATTTGGGATGAATTTCAGAGATAATAGGTACAGTGGAACCTCCAAGTTCATGGCCAGGGTATAATGGAACCCCTGTCCTTCTGGGCTCAGAGGAGATGGAAAGTGGGTGTTACGAAGGAGGGAGATCTGAACAGCGTGGAGGGGCATGGGAAGGGGCAAAACAGGGGCCTGGGGTTGGGGCAGAATGAAGACTCAGGACAGGAAGGGGTATAAGGGACAAAACAGAATCAGAGTTGTAGGATGGAGGTCAAAAGATAAGACAGAGAAGAATCCAGGACACTGGCCAGGGGCTAGGATGGACAAAGGCCAGAGAAAAAGTAGGGGATAGTAGGGGACAAAAGAGGAGGGCAGGGATCAGGATCAGTATAAAACGGTAGTCAGAAGACATGATGGGGGACAGGCCAAGACAGCGGTTCAAGGAAGAGGATAGGGAAAAGAGCAGGTTCAGGGTGGAGGTAAGGAACAGGAAAAGACCACGACAGAATGAGAATAGGAATGAGGACAGTGATGGGCCAAGAGAAGACAAGGGAAAACAGCATAGGTTTGGGGGCAGGGACATGGCAGGAGGCAAGAGGGACAGTCTAAAGGTGGTGGGCCAGGATGGAGTTCAGGAGACAGGAGGGGGACCCGGGGGATAGTACTGGGTGGGGAGAAAGTACATAAGTCAGAGGTCAGGAATTGGGACAGACCTGGATCAGACTGGGGTTAGGGGTACAGGACATGACTGGAAGGCGTTCAGGGACTGGACAAGAGAATAGGCAGGTCAAGCATCAGGACAGAAACTGGGGAGATCAAGACAAGGCACGATGAGCTTCAGAGATGGAACAGGGTCAGGCAAGGATCTGGGGTCAGGTCAAGGATGCTGAGAACATAACTGGATGGGGTTTGGGGTCAGGACTGGATTTAGAGGTACAAAACAGGGGTTGAGGATCACACCAGGCCAAAATATGGTTAGGTCAGGGGTCAGACCAGAGCTCCTGGGGCCAAGACTGGCCGGGGTTCGAGGTTAAAAAAAGATGTAGCCAGGTAAGGCAGGGGTCGAGGGGGAGACCACGGGGTCAGAGGTCGGGGGTGCACGAGCAGGTACATCGCAGGTCAGCGTTTCCGGGCCTTCACCCCGCCGTCTCCTCCCTTCCAACCCCAAGCGGGCGTTACTCACCGAGGGTCCTCGCCCCGCGGCGTAGGCGGGGTCGGTGCAGGCCTGAAAGAGTGGTGGGAGCGCCCCTCCCTCGCTGCCCCCAGCTCGTTCCCGGGCTCGTGCCTACTACCCTTCCGCGCCCTGCCTGTGGGCCGCGTTCGGCCGTGCGACTATTAACCCTGGGGGCCAGACGGGGGGCGCGGGGAGGGTGGGAGGGTAGCAGCCGCTCGGCCGAGGGCAGTGGACCCCGGCCCCCCACCTTCAACTCAGGTCTGTCCGCTCCCAGCGGCACCGCCACCTCCGCCGCTGAGCGCGAGCCTGGAGGGGCGGGGTGGCGGGGGGAGAGACAGGGGGCGGGGCGCGAGACCACAGCAGCGGCGGAGACCAAGTGCGCAGGCGCCAGTTCGGGTCTTCTTTTTTTGTTTTTTTTTTCTTTTCTTTTCTTTTTTTTTTTTTTCCCTGCCCTGGGAGCGCCAAGAGCGAACCAGTTCGGAGCGCTTGCGCACACGCTTTCTCGAGGGCCGTGGAGCTGTCCCCTACCGAGGCCACGCCCCCTCAGTAATCAGACTAGCGCCCCTCACCCCAATTCACCCCGCAATGAGCACCCAAGAATTACCCACAGACTGCCTTCTATCAGCCACCACCACACTTCTAAATTCCCCCAACTACCCTCCGGTGCCCCAAATGCTCTCCAAACCACACTCCATCATCTCCCAAATTGTATCCCCAAACTATTGTCCATTGATCCCAAAGCAGTACCCCCAATCTGCCTTCCTTGGACACCCAAGCTGTACAAATAAGCTACCCTCCAATACCCCCAAGTTGTTCCCCCAAACCATCTACAATCAGCCCTGAAACTGTTAACCTCCGACGATCACTTCCAAATCACCCTCCCTCTACCCCCAATATGCACCCAAAACACCCTCCATGACCCTAAACCACTCTCCATGTACCGTCCTAACCATACTCTATTGATCCCCAAATGGCACTAAAGAGCCCTCAACACTACCCCAAACATTCTCAACTACCTTTGGAGTGGCCCCCACCTGCACGCCAGATCAATTCCAACAGTCACGTGCTCTACCTCCAAACCATGGTCCATGAACTCCCACCACCACCACCACCACCAAACCTTCCACTGACCAACCCCACTCCTGGCAAAACTCCCATGTACTCCCAACTACTCAAGGTGGATCCCCCAGCCGCACTTCAAACTACCCTCCAACACCCTCTCCACCTCCAAACCACATTCCACTGATCCAAACTCCGACCCCGAAGTTGAGGGACTCTCCAACAGTCCTCAACAAACCTCCATAACCACTAACTTTCTGTAGTTACCCAACTGAACCTCCAAATCATACTCCAGTGACCCCAAATGTGTCCCTCAAGCCCTCCAATGACTCTTATCCACACCCTAATTCATTCTTCAGTGACTCTAATATATTACAAAGCATCCTCCAACAATCTTTTTTTTTGCAGTTATTACATTTTTCTTTATTGTGGTAAAATATCTATAACATAAAATTTACCGTTTTAACCATTTTTAAGTGTACAGTTCAGTGACATTAAGTACATTCACGTTGTTGTGACAATGATCTTTTCTTAAAACAACTTAACTGAGGTATAATTTGCGTATCATAAATGTCACTCATTTTAAGCACTCAATTCAATTCAATTATTTTAGTAAAGTTACCAAAGTGTGCAGCATCACCACAATCCAGTTTTAGAGCATTTTCATTATCCCTATAAGATCCCTCATGCCCAAATACCTTTTTTGTTGTTGTTTTTTGTTTTTGTTTTTGGTTTGTTTGTTTGTTTGTTTTTGTTGTCCTTGTTGTTGTTTTTGGTGGTACGCGGGCCTCTCACTGTTGTGGTCTCTCCCGTTGCGGAGCACAGGCTCCGGACGCGCAGGCTCAGCAGCCATGGCTCACGGGCCCAGCCGCTCCACGGCATGTGGGATCCTCCCGGACCGGGGCACGAACCTGCGTCCCCTGCATCGGCAGGCAGACTCTCAAACACTGCGCCACCAGGAAGCCCTCAAATACCTTTTTAAATTAATTAATTAATTAATTTGGTTGCATCGGGTCTTAGTTGCGGCACCAAATACATTTAATCTCTGTTCCCCTTTCCTCAACATAATAAAGGCCATATATGACAAGCCCATAGCCAACATCATCCTCAATGGTGAAAAACTGAAAACATTTCCACTAAGATCAGGAACAAGACAAGGTTGCCCACGCTCGCCACTGTTATTCAACATAGTTTTGGAAGTTTTAGCCACAGCAATCAGAGAAGAAAAGGAAATAAAAGGAATCCAAATCGGAAAAGAAGAAGTAAAGCTGTCACTGTTTGCAGATGACATGATACTCTACATAGAGAATCCTAAAGATGCTACCAGAAAACTACTAGAGCTAATCAATTAATTTGGTAAAGTAGCAGGATACAAAATTAATGCACAGAAATCTCTGGCATTCCTATACACTAATGATGAAAAATCTGAAAGTGAAATCAAGAAAACACTCCCATTTACCATTGCAACAAAAAGAATAAAATATCTAGGAATAAAACTACCTAAGGAGACAAAAGACCTGTATGCAGAAAATTATAAGACACTGATGAAAGAAATTAAAGATGATACAAATAGATGGAGAGATATACCATGTTCTTGGATTGGAAGAATCAACACTGTGAAAATGACTCTACTATCCAAAGCAATCTATAGATTCAATGCAATCCCTATCAAACTACCACTGGCATTTTTCACAGAACTAGAACAAAAAATTTCGCAATTTGTATGGAAACACAAAAGAACGCGAATAGCCAAAGCAATCTTGAGAACGAAAAAAGGAGCTGGAGGAATCAGGCTCCCTGACTTCAGACTATACTACAAAGCTACAGTAATCAAGACAGTATGGTACTAGCACAAAAACAGAAAGACAGATCAATGGAACAGGATAGAAAGCCCAGAGATAAACCCACGCACATATGGACACCTTATCTTTGATAAAGGTGGCAGGAATGTACAGTGGAGAAAGGACAGCCTCTTCAATAAGTGGTGCTGGGAAAACTGGACAGGTACATGTAAAAGTATGAGATTAGATCACTCCCTAACACCATACACAAAAATAAGCTCAAAGTGGATTAAAGACCTAAATGTAAGGCCAGAAACTATCAAACTCTTAGAGGAAAACATAGGCAGAACACTCCATGACATAAATCACAGCAAGATCCTTTCTGACCCACCTCCTAGAGTAATGGAAATAAAAACAAAAATAAACAAATGGGACCTAATGAAACTTCAAAGCTTTTGCACAGCAAATGAAACCATAAACAAGACCAAAAGACAACCCTCCGAATGGGAGAAAATATTTGCAAATGAAGCAACTGACAAAGGATTAATCTCCAAAATTTATAAGCAGCTCATGCAGCTCAATAACAAAAAAACAAACAACCCAATCCAAAAATGGGCAGAAGACCTAAATAGACATTTCTCCAAAGAAGATATACAGACTGCCAACAAACACATGAAAGAATGCTCAACATCATTAATCATTAGAGAAATGCAAATCAAAACTACAATGAGATATCATGTCACACCGGTCAGAATGGCCATCATCAAAAAATCTAGAAACAATAAATGCTGGAGAGGGTGTGGAGAAAAGGGAACACTCTTGCACTGCTGGTGGGAATGTGAATTGGTTCAGCCACTATGGAGAACAGTACGGAGGTTCCTTAAAAAACTACAAAGAGAACTACCATATGACCCAGCAATCCCACTATTGGGCATATACCCTGAGAAAACCAAAATTCAAAAAGAGTCATGTACCAAAATGTTCATTGCAGCTCTATTTACAATAGCCCGGAGATGGAAACAACCTAGGTACCCATCATCGGATGAATGGATAAAGAAGATGTGGCACATATATACAATGGACTATTACTCAGCCATAAAAAGAAACGAAATTGAGCTATTTGTAATGAGGTGGATAGACCTAGAGTCTGTCATACAGAGTGAAGTAAGTCAGAAAGAAAAAGACAAATACCGTATGCTAACACATATATATGGAATTTAAGAAAAAAAAATGTCATGAAGAACCTAGGGGTAAGACGGGAATAAAGACGCAGACCTACTGGAGAACGGACTTGAGGATATGGGGCGGGGGAAGGGTGAGCTGTGACAGGGCGAGAGAGAGTCATGGACATATACACACTAACAAACGTAGTAAGGTAGATAGCTAGTGGGAAGCAGCCGCATGGCACAGGGATATTGGCTCAGTGCTTTGTGACAGCCTGGAGGGGTGGGATAGGGAGGGTGGGAGGGAGGGAGACGCAAGAGGGAAGACATATGGGAACATATGTATATGTATAACTGATTCACTTTGTTATAAAGCAGAAACTAACACACCATTGTAAAGCAATTATACCCCAATAAAGATGTTAAAAAAAGAAAAAAAAAATCTCTGTTCCCATTCCCACTCCCAGGCAACTGCTAATCTACTTTCTGTCTCTATAGATTTGCCTTTTAAATCCAATATGTGGATTTTTGGTGTTTGGCTTCTTTCACTTAGCATAATGTTTTTGAGGTTCAGTCATGTTGTAGCATGTATCAGCAGTTTGTTCCTTTTATTGCTGAGAATAGTATTCCAATGATCTTTCACTGCCCCCCAAATCACCCACTAATAGCTCCTCAACTATAACGCATAAAATCCCTCTGACATCCAGACCTCAAAACAGGCCGCTAAACTGCATCCCAGACTGTACCCACCAACCTTCAACTATATCCCCAAACCACACTATTGTTCCTCAAACTTCCTCACTAAACTACCCAACCAGGTCCTCACCCTCATCCCCAAACCTTCCAACTGACCCTACTTTACCCTCAAACTGCCCTCTAAATCCCAAGAATATCCCCAAAGTGCCCTTTCAGTGATACCCAACTCTAATCCCAAGCTACTCTCCAACAATTACAAACCTCGCCCCCCCAATTTCCCTTCCGAGAGCCCCCAACTCTGCCTCTAAATACCCCTTAACTACCTTCCCTTGGTCCCACAGCTACAGCCCCAAACTATACCTCCAAACCACTCTTCAATGACAGCTATAGCTGTCTTAAATTACAGTTGGCCTCCATATCCACTGGTCCCACATCCAGGGATAGGGAGGACTAACTGTAGTATGCTATTTTATATAAGGGACTTGCACATCCTTGGATTTTGGTATTCACACATGGGGGTGTCCTGGAACCAATCTCCCCATGGATTCTAAGGGACATGCAACTATATCCACAAAACATCTTCCAGTTTTCTCCAATCGTACCACCCAAACCACCCTTCAAGAACCATACCTCCAAACCACCCTCTGGTGACTCCCACAACCCCACGTCGGTCTTCCCTTTGATGGCTCCAACTGCACCCAAACACTTTCAAATGCCCCAATTATACCCTCAAACTGCCCTCAATCACCTCCAAGCATACCTCTAAGTCCCTCCAACAACCCCAAATCTACCCCTAAGCCATCTATATTAGCTTCCTGTGGCTGCTGTGATGAATTACCACAAATTTGGTGGTTTAAAACATAA
This sequence comes from Delphinus delphis, assembly GCF_949987515.2. NCBI lineage: Eukaryota > Metazoa > Chordata > Mammalia > Artiodactyla > Delphinidae > Delphinus > Delphinus delphis. The sequence goes on from NC_082704.1 coordinate 85,062,914, forward strand.
GAAAAATTTTAAAACAACATAAGAAATTTATTCTCTCAGTTCTGGGGGCCAAAAGACCAAAATCAAGGTGTCAGCCAGGTCATGCTCCCTTCAGAGGCTCTAGGAGAGAATCTGCTTGTTGCCTCTTCCTCTTTTGGTGGCTATCAGCATTCTTTGGCTTGTGGCCACATCACTTCAATCTCTGCTTGATTGTCACATTGCCTTCTTTTCTGTCAAATCTGCCTCCGCCTCCCTCTTACGAGGACACTATGGTTACGATTAGAGTCACCTGGATAATCCAAGATAATCTCCCCATCTCAAAATTCTTACCTTAATCACATCTACAAACTGCAAAGTCCCTTTTCTTTTTCTTTTCTTCTCTTTCTTCCATCTAAGTTACATTCAAAGGTTCCAGGAATCAGGATGTGCATATCTTTGGTGGTGGCATCATTCAGCCTACAACAGTACACCATTTGGCCTCCAAAGATGCACATCCACTCTATGTGAAAAACACATGTACCTTATCCCAATACTCCAAAATTTCAACCCATTACAGCATCAACTCAAGTTCAAAATCTGACTTTAATATCATCAGCTCAGAAGTTTCAAATCTCATCATCTAAATAATCTAAATCAGGCACGAGTGAGCCTCTGGGTATGATCCACCCTGAGGTAAAATTACTCTCCAGGTCTGGACTTGTGGAACTAGAAAACAAGTTATCTGTTCCCAAAACACAGTGGTGGGACAGGCATATGATGAGAGTCATAGACATTCCTATTCCAAAAGGGAGAAAACGGAAGGAAAAAAAGTGTCACTGGTCCCAGGAAATGGTGAAATCCAGCAGGGCAAGTTTCATTCAGTTTCAAGGCCTGGGAATAATAAATCCTCTGTGGCTTGATGCTCTACCTCTGGGCTCAAGGCTGTGTCCTCAGAGTCATTCTTTCTTTCCCTTGAAGGGTAGCACATGTTTGCTGCTGAGTAGTTTTAGCCTGTATCCTTCCAGTAAAATTTTGGGAGTCCAAAATCCTTCCTTAATTTCATCCTATCTCTTTTTTTTTTTCAAGCCAATCAGGCAGTGTTTCCATCAGTATAACATTCTGAAAAATCTTTTGGATCTCCCATGGAAGGCACAAGGATTCACATCATTAGACAAGAGGGTCCTCCTCAAATTTTTCATGGATAATCCCATCTCTATTCCTGACTTCTACTGAGATGGTTGAGAGGATCCATGAGTCACACACAAAATCTCTTTAGTACTAGCAAAAGGCTGTCCAGCCACACCCTTGGCTTTCTCTCCAGAGCATACTTTCCTGACAGTGAATCTCCTAAATTTTATGTCTTTTACAATCTGGACAGCCTGAGAATTTTCCAAATTATCAAATCCTGGCTCCATTTTGCTTAACAGTTCTTCCCTCAATTTATCTCTTTCCTTTCACATTTTACTATAAGCAGCAAGAAGAAACCAGGCAGTACCTCAACATTTTCGTTGGAAATCTCCTCAGCTAAATATTCAAGTCCATCACTTACAAGCTCTGCTTGTCCCACACAACTGTAGGACACAATTCAGCTAAGTTTTCTGCCTTATATAATAAGGATTTTCTTTTCTCCAGTTTCCAATAACATGTTCATTTCCTTGAGCCCTGTTAACAGCAGCACCTGTAACATTAATATTTCTACCAATATTCTGTTTATGATGATATACGTATTCTCTGAGACAATGTATGCTTTCTCTACTGTGCTCCTCATTTCCTTCTGAGCCTTCACCAGCAGTGCTTTTAACATTCATATTTTTCCTAGCAGTCTATTCAAGGCAATCTAGGCTTTTTCTATCATGTGCCTCAAAATTCTTCCAGCCTCTACCCACTATCCAATTCCAAAGCCACTTCAATTCTTTTAGGTATTTGTTGCAACGCGTTATGGAATTAATTGTGTTCAACCCCCCCAATTCATTTGTTGAAGCCCTAACCCCCCAAATGATTGTATTTGGAAATAGGGTTTTTAAGCAGATGATTAAGGTTGAATGGGGTCATAAGGGTGGAGCCCTTATCCAATAGGAATGGTGTCATTATGAGAAGAGGAAGAGACACCAGGAGTGCACATGCACAAAGGAAAGACCACGTGAGGACACAGCAAATATCAGTCATCTGCAAGTCAGGAAGACGGTTCTCATCAGAAATCAACTCAGATGGCACCTTGATCTTGGACTTCTAGTCTCCAGAACTGTGAGAAAATAAATTTCTGTTGTTTAATACTACAGTCTGTGGTATTCTGTTATGACAGCCCAAGCAGACTAAGACACAGCAGCATCACATATCCAGGTACCAAAATCTATATTAGTTTCCTGTGGCTGCTGTAACTAATTACCACAAATTTGGTGGATTAAAAATATAAGAAATCTATGGGACTTCCCTGGCGGTCCAGTGGTTAAGACTCCACACTTTCAATGCAGGGGGAGTGCATTTGATCCCTGGCCGGGGAACTAAGATCCCACATGCTGCGTGGCACGGCCAAAAATTAAAAAAAAAAAAAAAGAAATCTACTCTTTCATGGTTCTGGGGGCCAGAAGTCCAAAATCAATTCCACTGGGCAAAATCAAGGAGTCGGCAGGGCCATACTCTCCCTGGAGGCTCTAGGGGAGAATCTGTTGCCTCTTCCAGCTTCTGGCGGCTGCTGGCATTCCTTGGCTTGTGGCCATATCACTACAATCTCTGCTTCTGTGGTCACAATGCCTTCTCCTTTATGGTTTGTCAAATCTGTCTCTCTTCTTTCTTCTTATAAGGGCTTACAATTAGGGGTTACAATTAGGTTCCATTCAGATAATCCAGGATAATCTCTCTATCTGAAAATCCTTAATTTAATCACATGTGTAAACCATTTTTTTTTTGACGTATAAGGTAACATTTACAGGTTCCAGGGATTAGGACATGGATATCTTTTGGGGGGGGCATTAGGCTACCACACTATCCTATGACAGTTAACAGTTCTATTAACAACTCCTTAAACTACAAAAGACTACACACTAACCTTCCATAGTCCCTCCAACTGCATCTCAAACCATCTTCCAACCCCCCAGAGAGTATTCCCAATTTACCCTCCAAAAGCTGCCACCTGTACTCTTAAACGGTCCTCTAACAGCCCCATTCCTCTTGAAGACGTGGTGGTCCTTTAGTTGTGTGCCAACTATCCTGTAATAGACCCCAACCTCACCCCAAACCACCCTCAATCACCCCTCATATCTCTCTATAAACATCCCCAATTTCACCATCCAACTGCCCTCTCTTCTCCCTACATATCTCCCATTCACCCCGCTCCTCAGTTGCGTTGCAATGAAACCCCAGCTTCCAGAGAGAGACAGAGACAGAGACAGAGAGCACGCAGCAATGAAGACCCAATGCAGCCAAAAATAAATAAATAAAATAAATAAAATAAAATAAATGGAAAAAAAGATGGCAGCCTCGGGCTTCCCTGGTGGCGCCGTTGTTGAGAGTCTGCCTGCCGATGCAGGGGAGGCGGGTTCGTGCCCCGGTCAGGGAAGATCCCACATGCCGCGGAGCGGCTGGGCCCGTGAGCCATGGCCGCTGGGCTTGCGCGTCCGGAGCCTGTGCTCTGCAACGGGAGAGGCCACAACAGTGAGAGGCCCGTGTACCACAAAAAAAAGAAGAAGAAGAAGAAGAAGATGGCAGCCTCATTCAAACTAAGAAAAATACAAAAAAAATTTTTTTTAAAAAGTGTGCCTGGGTTCCAATCCCAGGTTTTATAAACTGGTGTGACCTAGGGCAAGTGACTTAACTTTGCTGTACCTTGGTTTCCTAATCTGTAGGTTGGGAAAATAAATGGAACCCTCCTCAGAGGTCTGTTTTGAGGATTAAAATGAATGAATACAGATAAAATGCCAAGAATGACCGGTAAATGTTGCTTATTGTTACTTTTCTTTATAGCTTTTGCTTTTTGTATCCTGTTTAAGAAGGCCTACTTTTTTGCCAAAGACTTAAACATAGTCTCCAAACATATTTTGTTCTGATATATATATATATATATATATATATATATATATATATATATTTTTTTTTTTTTTTTTTTTTTTTTTTTTTTTTTTTGCGGTACGCGGGCCTCTCACTGTTGTGGTCTCTCCCGTTGCGGAGCACAGGCTCTGGACGTGCAGGCTCAGCGGCGATGGCTCACGGGCCCAGCCGCTCCGCGGCATGTGACATCTTCCCGGACCGGGGCACGAACCCGTGTCCCCTGCATCAGCAGGCGGACTCTCAACCACTGCGCCACCAGGGAAGCCCTGTTCTGATATTTTTTATAGGTTCTTTTTTAATGGTTAGGTCTTTAGCCAATCTGGAATTAATTTTTCTGAATTGAGTAAATTAGGGATCTAATCCCTCCCCCCAAAAGACAGTCATTTCTCCCCAAACTACTTTAGTAAATAGTTCATCTCTCTCCCAGTGACTTGAAATATCACTTTTGTCATTTATGAATTCCCACAATACCTAGGTCGATTTTTGGATTTTTTTTTCTGTACCATTGATCTAGTTTTCTATTCCTACTCCCATATCATGATGTTTCTTTTTATGTTTGTATTTCCCTGTGCTTATTTTATTTTATTTTATTATTTTTGGCTGCTCAGCACACGGGATCTTAGTTCCCCGACCAGGGATCCACCCGCTCCCCCTGCAGTGGAAGCGTGGAGTCCTAACCACTGGACCTCCAGGGAAGTCCCACAATGTTTTAATAACTAGAGCTTTGTCAGATATTTTGAATCTGGTAAGATGACGCCCTCCTCTTTCTTTTTCTTTTATAAAATTAGATATTCTTGTGTATTTAAGGCACCGTAGGAATTTTAACATCAGGTCTACAAGTTTCATTTTGCAAATTTTATTGGTAATGTATTGTTTTTTTAAAGATTAATTTTGGGAAGAATTGTCTTTATTATGTGGGTAATGTTTGTGTGTGAGCGTGTGGGGATGTGCGTGTTTACCAAGCCAACTTGGGAAATAAGGGTGCCAATACAGGAAGGTGCAAGGCAAATGGGCGCTCAGCGAAGTTCCCAGTGGTCCAACTGATGGGCATGATCTCGGGATGTTGGGAGGGATAAAGGGAAGGTCGTAGGTCTGGGTATTTTGTGAGCTGACTGTGCATCTGAACGTATGGGTGGGACCCTCTGCTGTGTGCAAGCCGGCTTGCATGTATCTAGCACACAGAGGAGCTCAATAAATGTTAAATCAGTGCACAAATGAGTGAATCAATTTTTGGAGAGATTATTGTATGTCAAACAACCTGCTAGCACTATTCAAAAATAACCTCCAATCCTCATAACAACCCTGTCAAACAGGTATTATGACTCCCATTTGACAGACCAGTAAAGCTGAGGCTCAGAGAGGGTAAGTCCCTTGCCCATATTCAAACCTTGGTCTTTATAATTCCAGAAGTCAACCACAGAAGGGGCCAGATCTAATTTCCATCCTTCCACTCATTCATCCATCTGCCAAGGATTCACTAAGCACCTACAGTGCAGCGCAACGACCTAGTACAACAACCGCTCTAAATGACATAGAGTAGGCGGACCGCTTCCAGGAAAACCAGCTGGGCGGCTGGACTGTAGGTACCAAAAGGGTGGGGTTTCTGGCGCGCACCTTCCGGGAATGTAGCTGCCTAGGCCTCAAGGCTATGCTATGGCTTTGGCTGAGGAGGCACCGCTAGATCAAAGTTGGAGCGCGGTTTAGAGAGTGGATACTATGAATATTGGCCTATAGAGGGCGCGTTTCCGAAGCTAGAAGCGTGTCCTGGAGACCCTCCGCGCGCAGACTGGCCATCAGTACGCAGGCGCAGAGAACCCAAGGAGCGGCTTAATATCTTGCGGAGGGATAATTTGAGAAGAGGAGGCGTGGTTCAATCTAATTACCTCTCATTGATTTGCCTCTGTCTCTGAGGGCGTGGCCTCGGTGCCCCCTTCTCGGAATAAGGGCCTGCGGAATCTAGTTCTCTCTCGGCTTCGGAGGCGTAGCTTAGGGCGGGCCCTTGAGCCACCCCTCAACGATTGGCCGCCTCACCCGGAGGGCGTGGCCCAGCGAGCTGTCTATCCTCAGTGCGGTCACTTCCTGTGGAGTTTCCCCAGCCCAGGGAGGAGGGGGAAGAGGACGAGGGGGAGGAGGGCGGTCGTCCGGGGTTAGGTTGGGGGGGCGGTTTGGTCCGTTCTGGGCGGGGGATGACTCACAGCCCATCCCATCTCCCCGACGCCGCCCGCCCGCCCGCGCAGAGCTCGATCCATGGCTTAGCGGAGGAGGCGGTGGCGAGCGGGGGAGGGGGACTCTTATTTTGTTAGGGGGACCGGGCCGAGGCCCGACCGGCCTGGCGGGGCTCGCCCGGGGCCGGGCGTCATGTCTCATGCGGCCGAGCCAGCTCGGGACGGCGTAGAGGCCAGCGCGGAGGGCCCTCGAGCCGTGTTCGTGCTGTTGGAGGAGCGCAGGCCGGCCGACTCGGCCCAGCTGCTCAGGTGCGGGACCGCCTGGGACCGGTAGTGCTAACTGGGGTTCCCGGGGGCCTTATCTGGGGGCAGCGGGGGCCCAGGACTGTGATTGGAGGCCCCGGCCTAGTCTTGGAGGACGTCTGAGCGCCTGACTTGGGGGGGCACCTAAGGAATCTGGCGGTGGCTTGCTTGGACTGAGGCTTAAAGGAGTCGTGGAAGTGCAGTAAGGGAGGCCTAGTTCAGATTTGGCGGGGGCCCTTGACTCGGTCTCGAGGGGCTGATTCTGTTGTGTCCAAAAACTAGTCTAGGGTAGCTGAACTTCAGGGACTGAGACTCTGACTAGAGGCTGAATTTGGGGTCTTTGAGTCAGATATGAGGGGAATGAATTTGAGGGGGCACTCTGTAGGTGAGGCACTGATTTTTAAGGGACTTTTTCCCTCAGAGAAGACGTCCTGGGAGATAGAGGTGCTGTCTTGGGAGCTTGGTGACTCCCAGTGGCTGGTTGCTGGAGGCTGTGTTTGGGGATAAAATGACTCTGGAGGGATTTGGGGGTATCTCGGATATACTGCGTGGGACCAGCCTTGTGAGTGTGTGTGAGTGAACAAGAAAAGCAACATTCATCAAGACTTGATCAGAATAATCCCTTCGCCTGCCCACCCATCCAGCTGGGTAGTGGAAAAGCCCTCTTCCCACACCCCATAGGGGCTTGAATGGGAAACTAGTCAGACAGACAGGCAATGGAGATGGTGCTACCTCTTAGCCCAGAGAAGGCCTCAGACCTTATTTGGGAACCCACAGGAGGGTCTTGTTCTTGTTGCCACCTGCCCTAGCCTCTCAGCCAGCTCTTTTCACCCCCTACACACACACAGACACAGAGGTTTTTTTTTTTTTTTTATCTCACCTTCCCAGTCTGTCTCTCAGGCCCTGGAGGCAATCTTGAATCTGACCCTAGAGCTGGAATGAGCACCAATTGCACCATCCCTGCCTGGGTGGGTCCTCTCTGACCTCTTAGCCTCACTTCCATCAGTGGGCCTGGAAGCCCCAGCCTTCTCTGTCCATACCCTGCTCATTTCAGTGCCCACCTCTTCCAACTTCTGTGCAATGGAAGTGTGAGCATGGGAGGGGGCTTCGCCTACTTTCTGCCTGGGATTGTGCTGAGCTCAGCGGCTCCCCAGCTTCCTCTTCCCGACTTCCTGGGGTGGTTTTAGGGCCCCGTCTGTGAGTGAGGAAAGGGAGGAAGACAGATTCTTGGGGAGGGGCAAGTCAACGACAATCTCAGGATTATAAATCTTTGACTAAATTCAAGGATGCATATCTATCTGCCTGCATGTTAATGTCCCCTACACACTAGGGTCTTGCAGCCAGCATGGAGGGTTGAGCAGGAGCCTTTCAATATATGAATTTACCATCTCCTGATGCCTTTATAGCAACCTAGATCATCACAGTAGTGGCGATAGTTGAAAGGGACTGGTGTACATGGCTTCTTAGTTTGTGTGTCAGTGGGTGTTGGTATTGGAGGTGTGTTTGTGTTTTGATCTGTCGAAAAAACTGGAGAGTGCTGGGCAAGCTCCTCTGACCAAGAAAAGAATGTTCCTATAAAGCAGATCATCCACCCAAATTCTCCCTCTTGTCAATCCAGATTGTTGGACTGAGGGGAGCCTTTGTTATTTCCATCTTGTTTTTGGATGCGTGTTCACATCCCACAAACTCTGGCTGGGGCAGGGTTGGTGGCCGGGAGCTCTTTTGGGAAGTAGTGGATCCTTCAGTAAAGTGAATCAGCTACCCCAGTTCTCTTTGTGATGCATTCAGTTTGTGTTACAATGGACTGTTCTGCCGAGGGAAGCCCCTACCGTGCAGTATGCCTGTGGACCTATGTGGTCTCACATTCAGCAGCCAGGAAAACAATGGGGGGTGTGGGGGCTGGGAGAACTCTGAATGCAAAGTCAGGAATCCCACAAAGTGAATTGTCATTCCTCAACTCTTCGTTTCTATTCTCCTGAAACCCAGGTTGTACACCCAGGTGATTGTTAGATCGAGGATCTGGGGTTCAAGCTTATTATTTTTAATCTTAAGGAACTATGGGTAACACGGAGCAAAAGAGAGTGGAGAGGGGAGAAGACATGGGAATTCATGGTGGTGGTTTCAGCAAAGTGGCTGAATGTGAGGGATACACTCTATTCTCCTCTCTCCTGGTGTATGCTTCTCTTCTCTTCTTTTCTCTTCTGTCTCTGTCTCTGTCTCTCTCAGGGGAATGACGTCTCCATACAATCACTGACCATCACCCTGCCTTCCCCCCACCCTCAGCCTGAACTCTTTGCTTCCGGAATCCGGGATTGTTGCTGACATCGAATTAGAAAACGTCCTTGATCCTGACAGCTTCTACGAGCTCAAAAGCCAGCCCCTATCTCTACGCTCAAGGTATGTCTCTTCTCTCTGACTCCCCTCCCAATTCCTCAGGCCCCTCCATCCCCTCTTGATGGGCAGAGGCCCTCAGTGCCAGCCCAACCCATTCTCTCACCAGCCTGAATTTTCCAGATAGTAAAATTAAGAGCCAGAAAGAGCATGTGGAAAGCAGGAGGCCAAGCTAGGATTCTAGTATCTCAGACAAAATCTCCCCTGCTTCCTCCCCCACCTGCACATCCATTCATAGATAAAAATTGCAGCGTGCCTGGAGTTCCCAGACACAGGGCGTGGCCTGCTCAAGCCCAGCCCCCAAGTAGGCGGAGCCATTCCCATAACCCCTGGTCACCCCCCCCCCCAACTCAACAAATTCACCCACTCCCAGCCCTTGAAGAACCCCTGCTGGTCTCTTCTTTCCCCCAAGCTTGAAAGTCTAAATGTGCTGAGTCATGGGCCTGGGCTCTAAGAGAGGGGAGGGGACCTGGAAGAGGGGCAGGAAGGGAGGATTGTGAAATCTCTGAGATTTTCGAGACTGACTAGCTCCTGGGACCAGAGGCCCAGGCAGGGGAGGAAGAAGGGCCTGCGGTTGCCCATATAGATTGATGCCCACCCCCAGGAGCTCAGGGAGCATCTCCAGCCCCAAATTGAGCTTAATGAGCCCTCTGTGTCTGTATCTACTCCCACAACCTCAATTCTGTTTCCTTCTGCTCTCCTGTAAATAGCTCGCAGAGCTGAACAATGGTATCTCCGCTTGATATACGAACAGGCCCAAATCCAGGCTTCACCATAAGGACTGCAGGCTAAAGTTCCCCCACCAGACTGTGACCCCTGAGGGTTGTGACCAGGTCTGGTTCCTTTATCTCCCCTCCACATTGTGGCTTCTGAAGGCAGAGAACAGGCCAGGTTCGAATGTCTGCTCCATCGCACTGTGACTCCTTAGGCTTGGGCCGAGACTTTTAGCTTACCTGTGGCCCCGTATTTCCCATTCCACAGCCTCCCAATATCACTGCAGGCCACACCAGCCACCCCAGCTACACTCTCTGCATCATCTTCTGCAGGGGGCTCCAGGACCCCTGCCATGTCGTCATCTTCTTCATCGCGGGTCTTGCTGCGGCAGCAGCTAATGCGGGCCCAGGCCCAGGAGCAGGAGAGGCGTGAGCGTCGGGAACAGGCTGCAGCCTCTCCCTTCCCTAGTCCTGCACCTGCCTCTCCTGCCATCTCTGTGGTCGGCGTCTCTGCTGGGGGCCACACATTGGGTCGTCCTCCCCCTGCTCAGGTGCCCAGGGAGGTGCTCAAGGTAAGGTGACATCCAGAGGCCCTGGGAGGGGCTCCTGGTGACTGAGGATTGGTCCTGGTGGCTTTGGGACGAGGTCCTAGGGGCTCTAAGGAAGGTCTCAGGTACTGTTAAAAGGGGGCTGTGCTAGTATCCCATTGTGTTTAGGGTTTCCAAGGCGTTCTTGTGGAGTTGTGAGGGGTTCTTGGGGGCCATAGGATGTCTTGGTGGATCATGGAGGCTCATGAGTGCCCTGAGTGGGCCCTGGAGTCTGTGAAGTGGCTTTGTAGGAAGCACTTCACATATGGTTATGCATTAGGAATTCTTTGGTCATTGGAGTGTCTTGGGAAGCCATGTATAGTTCCCATGTCTGTTAGGTGGGGTCACCAGCTTTGCGGGGGGCCTCTTGGGGACTGTGACAGGGTGCTCCAGAAACTGTGAAGGATTCTGCCACCCATGGGTAGATCTTGAGGGCTGTGAAGGATCTCTGAGAAACGGAGTTTGGGTCCTAGGGGAGACTTTAATCAGTATTTGGGGGTGGGAGAGGGTTCTCAGATTCTGGGCCTGGTTTGCCATCTTGAGCCTAGGAACAGATGACTTCTGTGGGGCAAGCTGGGGCTCAGAGTCACCCCTCTGAGCCCTGTTCTACCTTGTTCCCTCCCATCCTGTCTCCCCCACATTCCACAGGTACAGACCCATCTGGAGAACCCGACGCGCTACCACCTGCAGCAGGCGCGCCGGCAGCAGGTGAAGCAGTACCTGTCCACCACACTTGGGCCCAAGCTGGCGTCCCAGGCCCTCACCCCACCACCGGGGGCTGCTAGTGCCCAGCCACTTCCCGCCCCTGAGGCTGCCCATGCTACTGGCCCCACTGGCAGTGCTCCCAACAGCCCCATGGCACTGCTTACCATCGGGTCTAGCTCAGAGAAGGAGGTGAGTGGCTGCAGACGACCCTCCCATGCTCCCCCTGCCCCAGCTTCTTCTAAGGCTCTTCCATATTTCTTCTCCCAGATTGATGATGTCATCGATGAGATCATCAGCCTGGAGTCCAGTTACAACGATGAGATGCTCAGCTATCTGCCTGGAGGCACCACGGGGCTGCAGCTCCCCAGCACGGTGAGGCCCTGAGATGGGAGGTTGGTCTAAAAATTAGCGCATCCGTCTATCACTGAGGGATATCTTATATACACTCGGGCAGGCTAGCTGTGTACATAAGAGACTGTCACCTTGGATTGTACTGAGATAGAGATAGAGGCTGTATGTTGAGAATGGGGCACACCAGTGCCCTGGGGCCATGTTGCACTGCATGGAGAGGTGAACCTTGTAGATTTTGATATCTACACGGTGGGGACTTCATGGAGCTATTAGGGCATACCGAAGCACTGAAGCTTCACTGTGGGAGGGACCAAGAGGTGGGGCTCTTGTAGCATTTTGTTTGTTTGTTTGTTTTGAGTATAAGACAGGTTTTTTTTATTAAGTTTTCCTAAACTTGTCTCATGTTTACTGAATGTTTTTCTTTGTGTAAGAATGTAACCTGGAGCTTTAACAAACCAATTTGGACAATGCAACCTGGATAAATGCTTGTCTGCACACAAGTCATCGATTACCATTCTCTGGCCTGGCCTCCATGTAAATCCAATTGGTCTTAAAGCCTATCTAAACAGAGAGCAAGCAGACCACATCATCTTATTTCTAGTTTAAACTTTAAACCTCAAATTCACCCCTATCCCAAGACCCACACCCTCCCCCACACACAAAAGAAACTTTTTAGAAGAAATGGCCATTAAGAACTGAGTCAGTTGCATAAGAATTGGCTTAATCCTGCAGCCAGCACTCCAAAGTAGCTCTTGGCTTCACAGCAGGCCAGCTGGAACTCTTGAAGCAGGACAGGTAGAGAATGGATAGAGGATGCTCTAAGAACAGGGCCAAGTCCTGGTGCTGCGAGGCTTCCACACATGCTTACACTCCAACATAAATACACTTCCACCTTCCTCCCCTAAGTGATGTTTCTCTATAGCACTTTAGAGCTTGTAACTCTCTAAATTTTTTAGTGCAGAGATGGACAGAAACTTATTCTAAACATGCAAGGTATAATCTTATTTCTAACAACATAGGCCAAAATTAACAGAGAAGCTCTCTGTTATACAGATTATCTTGTAGCGTTTTGAATGTACCAGGACATTCAGGTCATGAAGACACACGCAGACCATGAAGTGATTGGAACATAATATGCCAAAGGTGTCCAGATTTGATGTGGTTGGACCTTGAAGTGACTAGAACATACCACATCTCTTAAAGTGAACTGTGCCGAGAGGCTGGGTCCTTGTAAAGACTTGATAAAACTTTCTAGAGCAGGAGCTGCACCAATGAATTTTAACATTCTGGTTCTGAACATTCCAAGAGTCTCATAACTCGTTTTGGGACATACCAAGTGCCTATAAGCTTTACTTCTTTCCAACTTATCAAGAGGATAGAAGCACATGTAAAAATGGTACCAATTTATCAGAATTTTTCATTGATTTGGGCACAGCTAGAGATTGGATGGATCCAGCAGTCTAGTGGGGGTTTCAGGAGATGAAAACTCATCAAGAGGTGGGACTGATTACTTATGGATTAGTTCATTGCCCTAGGATGTATCCAGGAGAGTGTGAAAGAGAAAAAAAAAAAAACTAGGCTGACATAAAAACAGTGCTTGTTGAGTAGTTGGACAAGAAATCCTGAGAGATCAGAATGTGCAAGAGGGTGCCAGATGAGAACTTCGGTGCATGGCAGCCGGAGACTATATGCAACGCAGTCACAGCAGAAGACCGGAGATTGGGCTGGAACTCTCCAAAAGGCCAGATTTTGGGTGGAATGTTGCCATGACAATTTCCCAAGGTCTGAGAAGACTGGGTTGGAGTGTTCCAAGAATGCTGAGTTGGAATGTAGCTCTAGGAGGGGCTGAAATGTTGCATTGGAGCTGACAAAGACCTGAGAAGGGTGGTTTTCTAGCACTTCTCAGAGCCAATGCTGGGGTTTGAGAGAGGGGCTTCAGAAGTCACTGGGGGATTCGAGGGGCTGTGGGGACACGATGAGCAGGCCAGGCAGGCTCTAGTCCCCCAGCAAAGCAGGGTAGGTCCCCTTGACCCTGTCTTCCCTGTTGAGTGGCTGTGTGAAATTCCCTTGAAGGAGAAGGAAGGGTTTCCATGCTGGGCCAGCCAATCCTTGCATGAGGGAGCCCATCTTTGGGGTGTGTGGAGGGTCAGGAACCTGGTCGAAGAAGGGGCCGAGCCTGGGGTCTGTTTCCAACCATCATTTTTCCGCTCTCCCTGCCTGCAGCTGCCTGTGTCAGGGAATCTGCTTGATGTGTACAGTAGTCAGGGTGTGGCCACGCCAGCCATCACTGTCAGCAACTCCTGTCCAGCTGAGCTGCCGAATATCAAACGGGAGATCTCTGGTAAGGGCTAGGGTCTTGGCCCCGTGCAATTATCATATACCCCAGGGTGAGCCCCATATCTACCAGGTCTGGGGGTCAGGCCTGATTCTAAGGGAAGAGGGTTTAAACAGACAGAAATGGGAGCTGTTTGCCATCTTTGTCCATATGGCCCGTGGTCCTGCTTTCACTCCACTCCCTCTCCTCTTGGGTTTAACAAGTGGCCTGTCACCATGGCTTCTTTAAAAATTGTAAAAATGGTGGCACTCCCCTTGCCTGCGCCCACCAAAGCCTACCCCAGTGGCTGCACATGCTGCCCACCATCGTCTGTCATCTTTCCCAGGCCCAGAGGCCCTGACCACCTCCTGCACTCTCTTCCAGAGACAGAGGCCAAGGCCCTTTTGAAGGAACGGCAGAAGAAAGACAATCACAACCTGAGTGAGTGAGAGCGCGTGCTCCTGCCCACGTGCTGTGCAGCCCAGCCTCACTCTGCGCCCGGCCTTCCTTGGGGGCCTCTCCCTGCAGCAGCCTCCCAATTCCCCAGTTTCTCCTCTTCGCTTCTCAGCCTATTGACGACTCTTTCCCACTTTCTCTTTCTCTCCCCCGCCTTCAAAGTTGAACGTCGCAGGCGATTCAACATTAACGACAGGATCAAGGAGTTGGGCACCCTCATCCCCAAGTCCAGTGACCCGTGAGTCTGGGCCAGGAGCCCCAGGCCGGTGGAAGGTGGGGTGGGGGCCCCACTCCCTGAAAGTCATTCCCGGGTGGGCCCGCCCTAAGTGGGAACCACCCAGGCAGTCCTGCTCCTTTGCCCCTTTCTCACCCAGCTTTCCTCACCCTGAGCAGGGTGGCAGCCCCTCACCGTGTTCCCATCTAAAATTTTAGGTGCATGACATTATGGTCCATGACATTATGGTCCATGGTCCATGACATTATGGTCCACGTCATCTGCCCCCCTGTACGACATAGACAGTTTTCCGCTTATTTAGTACCTCCTTTATTTACTCAAAAAATGTATTGAGCTGCTTCTGCTTTGTGCCAGGTACCATGCTAGGCCCTGAGGATACCAGAGGGAACAAAATGCACAAAAATCCCTGACCTCATGGAACTGATGTTTTAGTGGGGGCAGACAGACAGCAAAGAAGATAAATATGTAAACTCCGGTGGTTATGATGAGTGTTGTGGAGAGGAATCAAGAACGGAGGGAAGATGGGATATTGGGGAGGGTCACAGTTTGGGGTGAGGAGGGTGGGGACAGGGCAGGCCTCAACTGATGAGGAAATACTTGAATAAAGAGCCTAAAGAGGTGAGGCAGGAACCATCTGGGTGTCTGAGAGAAGAGTGTTCAAGGTGGAGGGCAGAGCTGGGATGGAGGCCCTGAGGTGGGAATGATTTTCCATGTTCTAGGAGCATTGAGAAGCCAGTGTGGCTGCAGTGAGATGAATCAGATGGGCATGGGTAAGAGGAGCAGTATGGGATCAGGTCAGAGAGGGCTTTCTGGGTTCGGGGTGTGATGGGGCATCACTGGAAGGTTCCAGGCAGGTGGTTTTCATCCGAGCATTCTGTACCCTTGATGTCCCTCTGCCTCAAGTTGTAGGCATGTGGCGGGGTGCTCCATCTACCTGGTGCAATCGCCCCCTTCAGCTCCCGAGAGACTCCATGTGCAGCATTCCCTTCTTTCCTCCCCCTTGGGCCCCACAGGGAGATGCGCTGGAACAAGGGCACCATCCTGAAAGCCTCTGTGGATTACATCCGCAAGTTGCAGAAGGAGCAACAGCGCTCCAAAGACCTGGAGAGCCGGCAGCGATCCCTGGAGCAAGCCAACCGCAGCCTGCAGCTCCGAATTCAGGTCTGGAAGGAGAAGGCGGTGGCAGGGGTGAGGGGGGCTTCCTGGAGGCAGAGGCAGAGGGAGAACAGGCTAGGATTTCTCCTCCTGGCATATTTGGGGGATCCCCGGGCTTCCTGACTCACATGATGATGATGATGATAAGTAGTAATCATAACATTAGCAAAAATAATAATGAATATTGGTTAACGGACACAGTGTTTTATCTTGTGCCATGCACTATGACAAGAGCCTTATCTCCATTTACTAAGTTAATCCTCACAACAATCCTGTGAGACAGGGACCATTATTATACCCACTTTCTAGGTTGGGACTCTGAGGCTCAGAGACGGTAAGCAACTTGCCTGAAGTTACGCAACTAGTGAATGGCAGAGGCTGAATTCGAACCCAGGCAGCCTACCCTTTTAACTGTTATATCCTCTGCCTCTGAGGGACTCTGAACTCCATCTTATCCCACCCCCACCACCCACCCCGCTACGTTTTGCAGGAGCTAGAACTGCAGGCCCAGATCCATGGTCTGCCAGTGCCTCCCACCCCAGGGCTGCTCTCACTGGCCACAACTTCAGCCTCTGACAGTCTCAAGCCAGAGCAGCTGGATGTTGAAGAGGAGGGCAGGCCAGGCACAGCAACATTTCATGCAGCGGGGGGACCTGCCCAGAGTACTCCCCATCAGCAGCCCCCAGCGCCACCCTCAGATGCCCTTCTGGACCTGCACTTTCCCAGCGACCACCTGGGGGATCTGGGGGACCCCTTCCACCTGGGGCTGGAGGACATTCTGATGGAGGAGGAGGAGGGGGTGGTGGGGGGACTGTCAGGGGGCGCCCTGTCCCCACTGCGGGCTGCCTCCGATCCCCTGCTTTCTTCAGTATCCCCTGCAGTCTCCAAGGCCAGCAGTCGCCGCAGCAGCTTCAGCATGGAGGAGGAGTCCTGATCAGGCCTCACCCCTCCCCTGGGACTTCCCCACCCAGGAAAGGAGGACATGTCAGGATGAGGCCCCGCCTTTTCCCCCACCTTTTCATGAGATTGCCCTGCCCAGGTGTACTGGGGGAAGAGGAGACTGATGAGGCCCCACCCCTATAACCAGGCAAGGAGGAGGAGTCAGATGAGGCCCCACCCCTTCCCCACAGGACAGGCCAATGCAGGTATTTCAGACATGGAGAAGGTAGGGGCATCAGGGCCTGTCTCTTGCAGAACGCAGCCTCACCCCTGCCCCGTGGGACCCGCCCTTGCCCAGGTGAGGGAAGGAGACAGGATGAGGTCAGCCCCTGGCCCCTAGGGACTGTCCTAGCCATGTTTCCTGGGATACAGAGTGTCAGGATACTGCTCCATTCCCTCTCTTGGAACCAACAGTCTAGTCTATCCTGGCAAGGAAGAGGAGTCAAAATGGAGGTCCCACCCTGGGGGTTTAAGCGCTGCCCCTTCCCCATGAACCCTGCCCTGCGCAGGCAAAGAACAGAAGTGAGGATGAGAGCCAACCCCTTTACCTGGGAACTCAGTCCTGGCCTTCTAGCAATGGAGGAGTCAGGCCCCGCCCTTTCCCTATAGGAACAGCCCGGCGCAGGTATTTCAGTGGAGGAGTCAGTAAGATCAGGCAACTTTGTGGAGATCACAGCCCTCGTCTCTTAGCAACATCCCATCCAATCATTCCACACTGCAGGGAGGAGTGGTACTTAAGCTCCCCCGCCTTAACCTGGGACCATTGTGACTTAACCTAGGAGGGCTCTAAGCCGACCTGGCCCTTGAAGAAGGGGGCAGATCTTGAAATCTTGTGGGTTGACATTCCAGACCTAGATCAGGAGTGAGTGAGAGTTAGACCCCCACACTTGGGCAGAGTTTTACCTCCTTCCTTGAAGGGTAGATTGGGGAGGTGATGGAGATAAGGGGGTACTGGGTCCATGTTCCCAGAACCAGCACCCCAGTACTCTTTTACAACATGTAGAGGAACAAGATAAAGGAAGGGGCCTTTCCAGGGAGTTCCCCAGCCCAGGAACAAGTAGAAGCCTGTCTCACCAAGGCAGAGGCTTAGGGGGAGGATTGCAAAAACATATATACACCCTCTTTATGAAATTTTTTTACTGACCCCCTACTCAGAAGCTAGGTCACCCCCAACCTCTGGCCTCCACCTAGTTCTCCATTTGGAGAAATCTTCCCCATTTCAGAGTTATCAAGAGACACTCCCTGCCCATCCCCATCCCTCCTACCCCATACACCCAAGGTTGTCAGCTTTGGATTGTTGGGGCCGAGCCCCGAGGAGGGTGTACTAAGGGGTCTGTAGGTTTGTGATTAAGATAATAAATGCTAGGCGTGTTTGATGCGCTTTTAACTTTGGCAAAGAGTCTCCTGTCCTTGCTTTTTGTCTGTGCAATGAGCATGGCTCATGAGGTTCTTGGAAGAAACAGATTTGAGTGGGATGGGTACAAGAAGTTAGATAGAGGGGCTGGAGAAAACAGTGTACAAACAAAAGCAATCAGTCCTTAACTATCTGCTAGGCAGCCTCCTAACTGTTTTACCCAATTTATTATTCTAAGGAATATTCATCAAGAAAGTACTGATTCTTACTCCTATTTCACGTTTGAAGAAACACGAATAGAACAGGGTTTAAGTAACTATCTGACGATATACAGCTGGTAAATGGATGAAGCGCTAAATGGTAAAGTTAGGTAAGTGAGGGCTCTGGTTTGAACAAAGTCATTGAGGACAGACGGGCCAATGAAGATTTTCGTGCAAGTTCACTTTTTTTTTTTTTTTTTTCGGTACGCGGGCCTCTCACTGTTGTGGCCTCTCCCGTTGCGGAGCACAGGCTCCAGACGCGCAGGCTCAACGGCCATGGCTCACAGGCCTAGCATGTGGGATCTTCCCGGACCGGGGCACGAACCCGTGTCCCCTGCATCCACAGGCGGACTCTCAACCACTGCGCCACCAGGGAAGCCCGCAAGTTCACTTTTGAAGCTGATAAGGAAGTATATGAGGATATCTCCTGGCAGACAGTAGAGGTATTCCAGATGGTGGAAATGGCAAAGACAAAAACCGTAAAGGTAGAGGAACAAGCAAACAACTCGGTTTTGGAACAGGTGTTGACATTTGTGGGGAATTTAAATGGAAGTGAACAGACACAAGTATCTTAGGCTGGGGAAAAAATATTCCTGGAATCTCTCAACCGAACTGACTCCCAGGACAGGTATCAGGCCTGATCCTGTGTCACCCCCATCAGGCTGTGACCACCACACTTGCTGCCTGCCCCTTTCTAGCCTAACATACTGTGAGCCCTAGGGCCTGGTTGCTGAACCTCTACCACCAGACTGGTGGCTCCCTGATAGCTTTATTTTTTTTCTCCTCAAATTGGATATATTCTCTTTATTTTACAAAGATAACATGTAATACCCAGAAGTGTTTTTTTTTAACTTTGTATTCTGAAATAATTTTAGATTTACAGAAGTGTGGCAAAGACAGTAGAGAGTTCTCATACCTGTTATCCAGCTCCCCCTAATGTTAACAGCCTGAATAACCATGGCACATTTATTAAGGCTAAGAAAATCACATCGGCACAGTACTAGGAACTCCAGACTTTATTTGGATTTCACTGGTGTTTCCATGAATGTCTTTTTTCTGTTCTAGGATCCAAATAAGGATACTCTGTTTGTTATCTCTTTCTGTGTAACGAATTACCACAATCTTAGTGGCTAAAAAATCATGCATTCATTATCTCCCAATTTTTGCAGGTCAGGCAGCCAGGCTGGCTTAGCTGGCTCCTCTACTCCAGTGGCTCTCAAGAAGGTACAATCAGGGGAGGTGTGGACAGGACTGAGGACTCATCTGAAAGCCAGACTGGGGAAGAATCTGCTCCATACTTGCACTCACATGCAACTGTTTGGGGCAGTTCTCAGTTCTCTGCAGCCTGTTAAACAGAGGGCCTCAGTTCCTTGCTGGCTGTCAGCTGGAGGTGCACTCAGTCATTACCATGTGTGCCTTTCCTTCCATGAGGCAGCTCACAGCATATGTACTTTGCTTCATCAAAGTCAGCAATAGAAGAGTCTGCTAGCAAAACAGAAGTTACTATCTCTTGTAATCTAATCATGGAAGTGACATACCCTGACCATTGAGGCATTCTGTTGGTTATAAGCAAGTTACTCACGGGAGAGGATTACACAAGATCATGAATAGCAGTAGGACCACTGGGGGGGGACATCTTAGAAGCTCCCTACCACATTGGGTTGAGCTGTCATATCTTCTTGGTCTCCTTGGACAGTTTCTGTCTGCCCATTGAGAAGGCCTAGACATTGTGCTATTCCAGAAGCAACAAGCACATCTAGTACCTACATCTTGGTTTCTAAATGCCATTCTCCAATGAAAGGAACCAGGGCTCCTTGGAGAAATGGCTGACTTTAAGGCCGGGGCAGGGAAACACATGATGAGCCTGGAGCACTGTGTGGTACCAGAAAGTAAGGAAGAATCTAAACAAAAAAAGATGGGAGTGTGTCATAAAGATGCAGGAGCCAACCTGAAAGAACTCCCAATAACCAAATATGGAGCAATTTGAGCAACAAAAAAATGGTAGTGCTGTACTGTAGTCCAAAAACTAAATATCCATGATTCCATGCTTATATATATCAGTGATATAATTGGGTAAGTAAATAAATGCTGGAGATGGGACAACTCTTGCTTGCATTCGAATTCCAAATAATAAATATAGAAGGAATGAGATAAATAGAAAATTACCATTAGAATACCACAGTAATACTTACTGGGGAGTGGATCCACAGCTAAACGCTAAATGTTAAAATTAGTGGGCAGAAGAGATAAACCCACGCACATATGATCACCTTATTTTTGATAAACGGGGCAAGAATATACAACGGAGAAAAGACAGCCTCTTCAATAAGTGGTGCTGGGAAAAGTGGACAGCTCCATGTGAAAGAATGAAATTAGAACACTCTCTAACACCATACACAAAAATAAACTCAAAATGGATTAAAGACCTAAGTGTAAGGCCAGACACTATAAACCTTTTAGAGGAAAACATATGCAGAACACTCTATGACATACATCACAGCAAGATCCTTTTTGACCCACCTCCTAGAGAAATGGGAATAAAAACAAAAATAAACAAATGGGACCTAATGAAACTTCAAAGCTTTTGCACAGCAAAGGAAACCATAAACAAGACCAAAAGACA
Source organism: Delphinus delphis (assembly GCF_949987515.2). NCBI lineage: Eukaryota > Metazoa > Chordata > Mammalia > Artiodactyla > Delphinidae > Delphinus > Delphinus delphis. Next base: position 85,083,467 of record NC_082704.1, read on the forward strand.
ATCCTCAGAATGGGAGAAAATATTTGCAAATGAAGCAACTGACAAAGGCTTAATCTCCAAAATTTACAAGCAGCTCATGCAGCTCAGTATCTAAAAAACAAACCACCCAATCCAAAAATGGGCAGAAGACCTAAATAGACATTTCTCCAAAGAAGATATACAGATGGCCAACAAACACATGAAAGGATGCTCAACATCACTAATCATTAGAGAAATGCAAATCAAAACTACAATGAGATATCATCTCACACTGGTCAGAATGGCCATCATCAAAAAATCTAGAAACAATAAATGCTGGAGGGGGTGTGGAGAAAAGGGAACCCTCTTGCACTGTTGGTGGGAGTATAAATTGATACAGCCACTATGGAGAACAGTATGGAGGTTCCTTAGAAAACTAAAAATAGAACTACAATACGACTCAGCAATCCCACTACTGGGCCTATACCCTGAGAAGACCATAATTCAAAAAGTCATGTACCACAATGTTCATTGCAGCTCTATTTACAATAGGCAGGGCATGGAGGCAACCTAAGTGTCCATCGACAGATGAATGGATAAAGAAGATGTGGCACATATATACAATGGACTATTACTCAGCCATAAAAATAAACGAAATTGAGTTATTTGTAGTGAGGTGGATGGACCTACAGTCTGTCATACAGAGTGAAATAAGTCAGAAAGAGAAAGACAAATACCGTATGCTAACACATATATAAGGAATTTAAGAAAAAAAATGTCATGAAGAACCTAGGGGTAAGACGGGAATAAAGACACAGACCTACTAGAGCATGGACTTGAGGATATGGGGAGGGGGAAGGGTAAGCTGTGACAAAGTGAGAGAGTGTCATGGACATGTATACACTACCAAATGTAAAACCGGTAGCTAGTGGGAAGCAGCCGCATAGCACAGGGAGATCAGCTCGGTGCTTTGTGACCACCTAGAGGGGTGGGATATGGAGGGTGGGAGGGAGACCAAGAGGGAGGAGATATGGGGCTATATGTATGTATGTATGTATGTGTGTGTGTGTGTGTGTGTGTATATATATATATATATATATATATATATATATATATATATATGATTCACTTTGCTGTAAAGCAGAAACTAACACACCATTGTAAAGCAATTATACTCCAATAAAAATGTTAAAATAAAAATAAAGTTAGTGAGCAAAACTTTAAGGTGAGCAAACAGTAAGCCTAGACTGTACTTTCTTTCTACCTGGGTCAGTTTCAGGAGCCCCTTGGAGGGAAGTGGAGCCTAGGAAGAGAATAGCAATATAACTGAGCCGGGTGGGAGAGACCAGATTTCGGGACTTCGGTCTAGCAGGCATGGTATTGGAGAAAAAAGAGCTTTGTAGAGGCAGACTTCCAGAAGTCACCAAAGGCATTGCTTTAGGTCTTTGGCCAAATATTAGGCTGTGCAGGCTTAGAATGAGACACTGCGAGGCCAAGCAGAGATCAGTCCTGGGCTAATGTGAACTGAATCGATGCTTGCACAATTCTGGGAGACACAGGGATTTTGACCAGCCTGAGTGCAGAATCTTCACCCAATACCCCACTGAGAAACAGACACTCCAGAAAGACCATGCCTTAAGAGTAGGCTACTTCAGCCCTAGAGTAAGGGTTACTGTAGATCTTCTCCAAAGTATCCTAAAAACATGCTTCAAATGGATCAAGCTGAATTGTAACATAAAATGTGTATAGCTATAGCATACATAACCATAACACAAAGGACAGGATTTGGGAAATGAAACTATACTTTTGCAAGGTTTTTCCATCTCATATGAGATAGTAAAATATTAACTTTGAGTCAACTGGGATAAATTAAGGATGCATTTTGTAATCACCAGGGCAACTGCTAAAGAAAATAATGAAAACAGGTACAGATGAAAAGCCAATAGAAGAATAACAATGGAATATTAAAATATATTTGGTTAACTCAAAAGAAGATGGGAAAGGAGGAACAGAGGATCAGAAACCAGAAGGAACAAATAGAAAACATATTATAACCAGATAGAGCTTAATCTGACCATATCAATAATTCCATAATATGTAAATGGACTAAAAGCTCCCATTAAAGGCAAGGGTTTTTTTAAATTAATTAATTTATTCTTTTTTGGCTGTGCTGTACAGCTTGTGGGATCTTAGTTCCCCAACCGAGGATTGAACCCGTGCCCTCAGCAGTGAAAGCACAGAGTCCTAACCACTGGACTGCCAGGGAATTCCCTAAAGGCAAGAATTTTAAGGCCAGAAAAATAAAAAGCAAGACTTAACCAGAGCTAGGATTAGGGACAGGCAGGTGAGGCACTTGTCTTGAGTGCCAAATGTAAAGGGGTGCTTCCCTGGTGGCACAGTGGTTAAGAATCTGCCTGCCAATGCAGGGGCCATGGGTTCGAGCCCTGGTCCAGGGAGATCCCACACGCCGCGGAGAAACTAAGCCCTGGCACCACAACTACTGAAGCCCATGTGCCTACAGCCTGTGCTCTGCAGCAAGAGAAGCCACCACAGTGAGAAGCCCGTGGACTGCAACAAAGACCCAAAACAGCCAAAAATGAAATAAATAAAATAAATAAATTTATTTTAAAAAAGAAAAGAAATAAAATGTATGGCCAGCAATAGCACAAATATTGGGAAGGGAGAAATGGAAATACACTGTTATAAGTTTCTTATACTATACATGAAATAGTACACCATCATTGGACAGCATATTGTAAAAAAAAAGTTAAAGATGAATAAATAATGAGTTAAAAATAAGTTAAACCCTAAAACCATTACTAAAGTAAGACAAAGAGTTATAACTAATAGATCAACATAGGAGCTAAAATGGTATTATAGAAAACACTCAATAAATCCATGAGAAGGCCAAGAAAGAGGAAACAAAGAACAGATAGGACAAATAGAAAGCAAATAGTAAGATGGTAGATTTAAACCCAACTATGTCAATAATCTAATAACAGAGATTCAAAATAAATGAAGCAGAAACTGATAGGATTGCAAAAAGAAGTAGACAAGTCCATGAATAAAGTCAGAGATTTCAGCACTCCTCTCTCAATAAATGGTAGAACAATCAGTCAGAAAATCAGTAACGATGTAGGAGACTGAATCAGAACCAATTTGACCTGACTGATATTTATAGACGATTCCATCAGCAAATGCAGAATACACATTCTTTTCAGGTGTACATAGAATATTTACCAAGAAAGACCATATTCTGAGCCATAAAGCAAGTTTTAAGAAATTTAAAAGGATTCAAGTCATACTGTGTTCTCTGACCACAATGGATTTTAATTAGAAACTAATAAGAAAAGTAGATCTACAAAGTCCCCAAATATTTGCAAACTAAATAATACATTTCTAAATAACCCATGGGTCAAAGAGGAAATCAAAAGGGAAATTATAAAGAGAATTTTAAGAAGAAATTATAAAATGAACTGAAAAAAATGAAAACATATCGGAATTTATGTGATGCAGCTAAAGCAATACTTAAAGGAAAATTTATAGTACCAAAATGCTTATACTAAACAAGAAAGATCTAAAATCAAATACCCCAACTTCCACCTTAAGGAAAAAGAAAAATAAGAGAAAAATAAGCAAAAGAAACAAAATAATAAGGATGAGAGTGGAAATCAATGACATAGAAGACAGAAAAACAATAAAGAAAACTAATGAAACCAATATTACTGAGAAGATCAGTAAAATTGATAAACTTCTAACCAGATTGATCAGGATAGAAAGAGAGAAGATACAAATGATCAGTATCAGGAGTGAGAAAGGTGACATCATCACAGGTTCTACATATATTAAAAGGATAATAGGGAATACTTGTACACCAACATTCATAGCAGCATTATTCACAATAGCTGAAAGGTGGAAACAACCCAAGTGTCCATCAACAGATGAATGAATAAATAAAATGTGGTATTACATATAATGGATTATTATTCAGCCATAAAAATGAATGAAATTCTGACACATGCTGCAACATGGGTGAACCTTGAGGACACTCTGCTAAGCAAAATAAGCCAGACATAAAGGAACATATATTGTATGATTCCATTTTTATGAAGTATCTAGAATAGGCAAATTACCAGAGAAAGAAAGTAGAATAAAGGTTACTAGGGGTTGGGGGTTGGGGGACAATGGGAAGTTCATGCTTAATAGGTACAGAGTTTCTGTTTGGGATGATGAAAAACTTCTGGAAATACACAATGGTGATGGTTACATAACACTGTGAATGTATTCGGTGCTACTGAATTGTACACTTAAAAATGGTTAAAATGGTGAATTCTGTTATGCATATTTTACCACAATTTTAAAAAGAGAATAATAGAATATTATGAGCATATTTATGACAATAATTCTGGCAACAAATTTCATGAAAGACACAAAATACCAATGCCTACTCAGGAAGAAACAGAAAACTTGAATAACCTTGTATCTATTAAAGAAATTGAATCTGTAATAAAACATCTTCCCACAAGGAAAAGTTCAGGCCCAGATGGCTTCCTTGGGGAATTCTACCAAATACTTGAGGAAGAAATAATATCAGTTCTACACAAACTCTCCCAGAAGATTTAAGAGGAGGGGATACTTCCCAACTCATTCTATGATACTAGCATTACACTGATACTAAACCAAAGAACATTGTATAAGAAAACCATATGGAACCATTCTTCACAAACAGAGATGCAAAAGTTTTAATCATTTTACTAGATCTAATCCAATTGTATATACAAAAGATAATACATCAAAACAAAGTTGAATTTACCCCATGCAAGAAAAAACATGTGATTATCTCAAAGATGCAGAAAAAGTATTTGACAAAATCCACCATCCATTCCTGGCTTAAAAAAAAAAAAGAAAGAAAGAAACAACAAAAAAGAAACTCTCAGAAAACTAGAAGTAAAAGGTAATATCTCCTCAACATGATGAAGAGCATTTATGAAAAAACTTACAGTAACATCAAACTTAATGGTGAAAGACTGAATGCCTTTCCCCCTAAGATCAGGAAAAAAGCAAGGATGTCTACTCTCAGCCCTTCAGTTCAACGTTGTACTGGAGGTTCTATCCAGTGCAATAAGGCAAGAAAGAAAGAAAAGGCATGAAGATTGGCAAGAAAGAAATGAAGCTGTCTTTATTCGGGGATGACATGATCATCTGTGTAGAAAATCGTATGAAATCTACAAAAAAGCTACTAGAGCTAATAAGTGACTTTAGCAAGATTGCAGGATACAAGATCAATATACTACATTTAACTGTATTTCTAGATACTAGCAATGACCCATAGAAAATTGAAATTTTAAAATACCATTCATAATAGTGTCAAAAATATGAAAGTACACGCCCAAGACCTGTACGCACAGTACAGGTCTCAGCAGTACAAAACTTTGCTGAGAGAAGTTAAAGATCTAAATAAATGGAGAGATACACATGTTCCCAGATCAAAATACTCAATATTATTAAGACATCAATTCTCCCAAGATTGATATATAGATTCAATACAATCCCAGCAAGGTTTTTTCCTTTTTTCTCCCTTCCTTTCTTTCTTCCTTCCTTCCTTCCTTTCTTTCTCTCTCTCCCTCTCTTCCTTCCTTCCTTTCTTTCCTTCTTTCTTTTCTCTCTCTCTTCCTTCCTTCCTTCTTTCCTTCCTCCCTCCATCCCTTCTTTCCTTCCTTCCTTCCTTTCTTTCTTTCTAGACTTGACAAGTAGATTCTAAAATTCATATGGAAATGCAAAGGACCAAAACAACTTTGAAAACCAAGAACAAATTTGGAGGACTTGCACTTCCTGACGTCAAGACTTACTGTAAAGCTATAATAATTAGGATATTGTGGCATTGATATCACGACAGCCAAATGGAGGGGGGAGGAATTTGATGAAGGTGGTCAAAAGGCACAAGCTTTCAGTTATAAGATAAATAAGTACTAAGATAAATAAGTACTAGGGATGTAACGTACAACATGATGACCATAGTTAACACTGCTGTATGATATACTTGAAAATTGTTAAGAGAGTAGATTCTTTTTTTTTAACTTTTATTTATTTATTTTTGGCTGCATTGTGTCTTCACTGCTGCGCAGGGGCTTTCTCTAGTTGCGGCGAGCAGGGTCTACTCTTCGTTGCGGTGTGCGGGCTTCTCATTGCGGTGGCTTCTCTTGTTGCGGAGCATGGGCTCTAGGCACGCGGGCTTTAGGAGTTGTAGAACGTGGGCTCAGTAGTTGTGGCTCGCGGGCTCTAGAGCTCAGGTTCAGTAGTTGTGGTGCCCGGGCTTAGTTGCTCCGCGGCATGTGGGATCTTCCTGGACCAGGGCTCGAACGCGTGTCCCCTGCATTGGCAGGCAGATTCTTAACCACTGTGCCCCCAGGGAAGTCCCAAAGAGAGTAGATTTTAAGTGTTCTCATCACAGGGAAAAAAATCATTTCTTTTGTATCTATATGAGATGTGGGTGTTAACTAAACTCCCTGTGGTAATCATTCCATGATGTATGTAAGTCAAATCATTAAGCTGTACACCTTAAACTTATACAGTGTTGTATGTCAATTATATCTCAATAAAACTGGGGGCGGGGGAGACAACCAAATATGTCAATGAAGGAGAATAGAAACTCCAGAAATAGACCCACACGGGCTTCTCTGGTGGCGCAGTGGTTGAGAGTCCGCCTGCCGATGCAGGGGACGCGGGTTCGTGCCCCGGTCCGGGAAGATCCCACATGCCGCGGAGCGGCTGGGCCTGTGAGCCATGGCCGCTGAGCCTGCGCGTCCGGAGCCTGTGCTCCGCAACGGGAGAGGCCACTGTTGTGGGAGGCCTGCATACCGCAAAAAAAGCAAAACAAAACAGAAATAGACCCACACATATATGGTCAATTGACATAAGTGAGAGAGTGGCATGGACATATATACACTACCAAACGTAAAATAGATAGCTAGTGGGAAGCAGCTGCATCGCACAGGGAGATCGGCTCGGTGCTTTGTGACCACCTGGAGGGGTGGGATAGGGAGGGTGAGAGGGAGAGGCAAGAGGGAAGAGATATGGGAACATATGTTTATGTATAACTGATTCACTTTGTTATAAAGCAGAAACTAACACACCATTGTAAAGCAATTATACTCCAATAAAGATGTTAAAAAATAAAATAATAATAATAAAAAAATCCCATAGATCTTTACAGCACACACACACACAAATGCATCTTAATGTATGAAAAACTTTAAAAATCAACCAGGAGGTCAGGGAATCCCAGTATGGAATGGAGGCTGTGACAATATAATCTAACTTTATTCTAAACGTATGACATAATGTCGCTGAAGAGCATGGGGAGAAGGTATGCTGATCTAAGTAACCTTGGAAAATGGTATTTTGACTGGAAACTCCAAGGCTAAAGACAAAGGGAACCATAGAAAAGCACTTAACTCCACTTTGGTAAAGTTGTTTCCCACAGGAGTACAGGTTAACAATTCTGATATTGCTATACATATACACTGGGATCAAACAATTAAGTAAATGGGTGGTGGATGGCTGGAGCTGGGCTTCTCACTGTTGGAATGGAAGGCTACAGATGAGCAAGAAGGGGAGGCTAGAATGTACTACGTGGTACTGGAATATCAGTATGAATTTGTGTTTATCTTAAAATATATAGATGGGGGCTTCCCTAGTGGCACAGTGGTTAAGAATCTGACTGCCAATGCAAGGGACATGGGTCCGAGCCCTGGCCCAGGAAGATCCCACATGTTGCGGAGCAGCTAAGCCCATGTGCCACAACTACTGAGCCTGCGCTCTAGAGCCTGCAGGCCACAACTACTGAGCCCACGTGCCACAACTACTGAAGTCTGCGTGCCTAGAGCCTGTGCTCCGCGACAAGAGAAGCCACCGCAATGAGAAGCCCACGTGCCGCAACCAAGAGTAGCCCCTGCTCGCAGCAACTAGAGAAAGCCCGTGTGCAGCAATGAAGACCCAACCCAGCCAAAAATAAAAACAAACAAATACATAAATAAATTTATTAAAAATATATATAGAGAGAGATGAATAGATACAGAAATACTTATAGATATGTGTGTATACATGGGTTAGCATGCATACATCGATTTTCTAGCTCCTAGGATCATAAACATGGTCAAAAGACAACTGAAAAAATGGGACAATATATATGCAACATATATTGCAATATAGTGTTAATATCTCCAATATACAAAGAACTCTTGAAAATTAAGGGGAAAAAAGTCCAAAAAGCCACTAGAAAAAATGGGCAAAAGATGTGGGCGATTCACAGATTAAAAAAGGATATTAAAATGGCCTTAACTTATATGAAAAGCACAATTTCACTCATAAGTAGAGAAAAACAAATTAAAACTACACCAAGAGAATGGATAAACAAATTGTGGTATATCCACAGTATGGAATTCTACTTATCAATAAAAAGGAAAAAATACTGGTACACACAACTTGGATGAATCTCAGAAGCATTATGCTGAGTGAAAGATGCCAGACACAAAAGAGTATATATCGTCTAATTCCATTTGTATGAAACCCTACAAAAACACATATAATCTACAGTGACAGAAAGCCAATCAGTGGTTGCCTAAGATGGAGTGGAGGGTTGGGATGGGTCAGTAAGGAACCTTTTGGGGGTAATGGAATTTTTCCATATATTTATTGTGGTGGTGGTTACATCTTTGTATGTGTTTGTCAAAACTCATTGAATTGTACCCTCAAAATAGGTAGAGGGGTATACAGATAGAGAATATATCTCAATAAAGTTCATACGCTGAAAAAGGAAAAAAAAAAAGAGCCCTGGCTGAAACCATTTTCCCACAGCAGGCAGATCATTTGGTCTGATGAAAATGAGCGGGAAAAAAACTACAATGAGATACCATTTCTTTGTTCTGAGATTGGAGAAAATTTAAAAATACAACAACACAGGCTATTGGCTAGTCTGTGGGGAAACAGGCACTCAAACACGTCGATAGTGGGAATGAACTTGGAACAGCCCTTTTGGGAGGGAACTTGGGAGTATCAACTAAATCCAGATATTCACTTTTTGATGCAGCAATCCCAGTTCTATGAATTTACCCTGACGATACACCTCAGATAATAAAAAAATACCTATAGGTACAAGGTTATTCTTTTTGGCATTGTTTATAATTGCAAAATATTGGAAACCACCTACATGGGCAAACATAGAAGAGTGGCTAAATTATGATACATCTACAAAATGGGGTACTATGTACCTGAGACCGAGAGAGGGAGAAAGAAGATATTATCAAATGAAAAATGCAAAGTGTAAAAGAATAGTTATAGGATGCTACCCTTAATGTAGGATAAATAAGATAATATACATGTATGTGTCAGAGCAGAAAAAATTTTCCTTCTACTCTTCTAGGTTCTTTGCTGGTTTAATAATTAAATTGACATAAGACAGAGTAAGAGGAGAAAAACTAATTTCGTATGTACAGGATACCTATAAAAATATGAGACCCAAAAGTAGTTAGGCAATTGAAGCTTATATGCCATCCTGAGCTAAGGAATGGAATAGGGGCTTCAAAGGGGTTTCAAATGGGAGGAGGGCAATTCACAGGATGATAAGAAGAGCAGATGTTTGGTAGTCAAATGTTTGCCCTGCCACGTGGGTAAGTCTTTCAGATAAAAAGTTATCTCTGATATAGCTCTCTTTCTGGGCCAGACCCCTATCTAAATTCTTCTAAGCAGTTAAAAGAGAGGTAAACGTTTTTCTTGAGTGTGCTGGGTCTTGATTGCTTTCAGCTTAAAATAAGCCACACGCCAAAGTGGAACATTTTGTAGACATTTCTTCAAAGAAGACATACAGATGGCCCACAGGTACATGAAAAGATGCTCAATATAGCTAATTATTAGAGAAGTGCAAATCAAAGCGGCATGTTTTGGTGTGGCATTTCTGCTCCCCTTCATATGTGTTCATTTGTGCGAAAAGAAACAGAAAAGATAAACCAGAAATTAAATAGATTAGTTACCTCAACAAGGGGGTGGAGGGGAGGGCAAAATGGAATTCAAACGAAAACAAAGGAACCTAACAATATTTCAAATGAATCGTGCAGCCTCATGGGGGGTGGTGGGAAGAGGGAGAACTAACCCAAGTAATTTTTTAAATTAATTAATTATATTTATTTATTTTTGGCTGCGTTGGGTCTTCATTGCTGCGCACAGGCTTTCTCTAGTTGCGGCGAGCAGGGGCTACTCTTGGTTGCGGCACGTGGGCTTCTCATTGCAGTGGCTTCTCTTGTCGCAGAGCACAGGCTCTAGGCACGCAGGCTTCAGTAGTTGTGGCACTCAGGTTCAGTAGTTGTGGCTCTCGGGGTCTAGAGCTCAGGCTCAGTAGTTGTGGCTCTCAGGGTCTAGAGCTCAGGCTCAGTAGTTGTGGCGCACGGGCTTAGTTGCTCCGTGGCATGTGGGATCTTCCCAGAGCAGGGGTCGAACCCATGTCCCCTGCATTGGCAGGCGGATTCTTAACCACTGCGACACCAGGGAAGTTCCCCCAAGTAATTTTTGAACACAGTATTTTGACTACCATCAGATTAAAAACAAAAAGGAACTGCATCAAATATTGAAGCTACAATAGGCTTGTTAAACACAGTATTTTGACTACAGACCACCAGGAACCTGAAGACAAAAGAAACTGTAAAAAAGTATTGACCTGTAGTTGGTAGATTTGTTTTTCACAGTCTTGTGGGTTAGCAATTCTGGAGTTAATGTGTATTATATAATTACACAAATAAGTAAATTTATTGTGGATATTGGGAGCTAGGTTTCTTTCTGTTGGAGAAGGGACTTACAAATATGAAAAGTAAGGAAACTAGAATGAATCTTGTGTTGTTGTGTTGAAATGGAAGGTATTAGTAGTGTACTTATGTTTTTAAAGTATATATGCCTATAGCAAAATATATAAATATAGATGTGTGTTTACATGGATTAGACTATATACATGTATTTTCTAGCTCTGTACACTGAGAGGGCCTAGAAACAATTACACCCTAGTAGCAATGAATACTTTCTCAACTGGGGCTGAAAAGGAATAATGTTGAGTCTGGAGCATCTTGTAATGCCAGAAAGGAAGTGCATTAAAAAAAATGATGGGGGCATGTCAAAGGGACACAAAAGTCAACTTGAAGGAGCTCCCACTGGCCAAATCTGGGACAATTTGAGTGTCAAAGGAAATAATGATAGTGATTGATTATAATGTATAATGTATAATGAATAAAATAAGAACACGAGTCTGTACAGATATAAACACATAAATGGGGAAGAAGAGAAAGCTCTTCCTTACAGTAGAAGAGTAACTAACAAGTATCAAAGGAATGTTGGTGTTAGAAAATAATCGATGGATGCTGAAGCCAATGGTTCAAAATTTTTATATTTAGAGACAGAGAGAGAGAGAATGATAAAGCAAAGGTGGCAAAATGTGAACAATTGATGAATCTGGCAAAAGGGTACAGGGAATTTCCTTGTACCATTCTTGTTTTTCTGTACGTTTAAAATGGCATCAAAATTAAGTTTCTCCCCCCCACTCCCCGCCAAAAAATAAAGAAAATAGGGTGTATCCTAGTAGAGATATGTTGCTGCTAAACATGCTTTCTAATTTTTTTCTTTCCCACATAAAAACTACTGTTTGGGTGGCAGGGTTTGCAGAGGTGGCCGGTAAGCACAAGAGAGGCTTATAATGCATTTTAATACTTATTTGAATGTTCCCGGTGTTTCGTCATCCTATTTTTGTTTTTCAAATGCAGCTTTCCCGTTTGCGTCACTGCCATTCTTTCCTCACAGGTATTTTAAATTTATTGGTGGCTAGGCCCTTTATCTAACAACAGCATCATGTAGAAAATCAGCGTCAAATCTTTAACAACAAAACAAAACAAACAAAAAAAACGTCAACGGTTTCACCAAAGGCGGAATTCCCTTTCGGGGTCACCCGGAGGAGGGCGGGAGCAAGACGTGCGAAAGCTTCCGCTTTCTTTTCTACGGTAAAGCCAACCATTCTCCTTAAAGGAGTACCACAGAAGCGTGATTTTCGGTCGGCAAACGCATCCCTAGCGACGAGTCCACCCATGACACAGGGATGCCATAGTGTCGCATCACAATGAGTAGTCTATGAGAGCTCAAAAGCCAGAACAAATGACCTTGATTCTGGTAAAATATTACATTGCAATTCACCTAACCTGTCAGTTTCCTTCTCTTGTTTTCCAAAATGCTGAACTTCCGGAGTAGACTCCTCCCCCCTCTATTCCTGCCCAGTGGTTTGGTCCGACCTTAATACTACTGACAGGAGGGACAAACTGCGTCTGCGCAGAAAGCTCTTGGGGGGGTGGGGGGGGAGGAACATGGCGCAAGCTCTGTCTGAGGAGGAGTTTCAACGGATGCAGGTGCCGCTCGCCGGGGAAAAGACCACCGGGCTAGGCGACGGGAGGGCGGGGAAGAGAAAGATCGTCCCACCGGCTTTGTGCAGGGGTTGGTTGGGATGGACCTTGAGCCTAAGGGGTTGGTCTGGAGAAGGGAAACTGAGGCTCCGAGTGCTGAGACTACTGGATTCCGAGATACAATTGGGTTCTGAGGGGATGGATTCTGTTAGCCTTGTGGGCGGAAGAGAGAGTCCTAGCGTGGGCGATACCTTACTCAGACTTGGAGGGGACGAGACCTTTGGGCCCGTGCGGGGGACACCTTGGGTGGGTGACGGTAATGCTGGGGTTTGAGGGAAGGAGATCCTGAGAGGGGGAAACCATTTTTGCCTGGAGAGGAAGGAAGCGGGTGTTGGGCTGTTTGCTTCGTGGTGGGGGGAGCCCTGGAGAGGGCAATACCATTATCGGTGGGAGGTGGACGTTTTTGTGGGAGATACCACTATGTCAGGGGACTGGGGAAAGACCCCACATGTCATTGTTCCTGGGAGGTGGAGCTCCTGTGCGAGGGGTGGTAGCGGATCCCAAGAGAGGGCAGTACCATTGGATGATTACGGGTGATCCCATTAGATGTGGGGTGAAGAAGGCCCTGAATGGGTAATACGATTAATCCTTGTTGGAGAGAGGACCAGAGGAGGTGAAAGAGTGATACCTTGGACTGCGTGGAGGGGAAATCACCAGTCTGTGGAGAGGTACCCTGACTGAGTTCTGTGACCACTTGATTCTTTTTGGGGGGACTCTGAGATGGATGAAAGGCCAGAGTGGGCCCTTGTTGAGAGAATTCCTTCCTGGGGAAGGCCATTGGATTTTGTGTGGAGACTGAAAGGGGGAAACCCTGCGTAGGGTCCTGTGGGAGGACAGGAGGAACTCCGAGTGAGAGCAGGTAATCCATTCATCCTTGAATGAAGGAAACCAGTTGTCACTATGTGAGGGACCCTGAGGGTGGAAGACTGAGATAATTGGACCAAAAAAGGGGAAGGCCCCTGTAACTTGTGCAGAGTATTCCATGTGAGTAAGAGTAATCCAACTGGCCCACCCAAGGCCTTGTGGGGGAAAAACCCTGAAGGGTATAACGTCATCCCATTGGATTATGAATGGGGAGATCTTGAGGGGTATAGGGGATCCTTGAATGAGGAAGATTGATTCTATTGGTCATGAGTGAAGGGAAAACCATTGGGCTCTGATGGATAGACACTGTAAGTGGGTGCCAGGGGTGTTCCAACTGGATCAGGACTGGGGGAGACAGATCACTGGGTCTGGGAGAGGACAGGGGCAGGAAAGATTCTGTAGAGGCCAAGCCCTCTCACCTTTAGCAGACCACCCAGGGATGGAGGCTGGTGCCGTGGGAGAGAGGGAAAGGTCCTGGTGGGGTAAGGGATGGTGGTCTGGGAAGAATTGGCCTCAGCACCTACAGGGCTGGTAGGTAGGGATATGCTGTTTGGAATGGCCCATACTTCACTTTCCCTCAATTCTTGAAAGGGGTCTGGACATATTTTGAGAGCCTTGGGGGTGGGGACCCTGGGAAGCCCCCTTTTACTCAGTGAAATTGGTCATAATACCAGGCTCTCTTCCCTTGGGAAAGAGGGAGGAAGGCAATCCCCTGCCCCCTACTCTGGCCAAGAGGATAGACAACACCTCTGACAGAAGACAGAACAGTGTTTAGCGTGTGACGAGGCCAGTCCAGATGAAGAGGCAGACTTTATCCTTTGGGCATGGAACACACATGAGCAAGAGACTGACTGGGTCAGCACTCTGTCATGGCCTGAGGGCACAGCTGGATTGGAAGGGGAGAGATGGAGGCAGCAGGGAGACAGGTGAGGCTGACTGTGTTTATATAAGTAGAACTGGAGAAGGTGGGACAGGCTGAGTGGCTGGACTTATTTGGGATGAAGCAGGCACGGGTCTTAGGAGTGACTAAAGAGGCGCATGGAGGGCAGCAGGGTCTGTAGGGCTCAGGGGATTGGTTCTCTCCTCATGAGGGTAGGGGGCACATTCCTGCCAAGTCATTTCCTTCCCTGCTTCTCCCTAAGGCTCAGCTCCTAGAACTCCGGACAAACAACTACCAGCTTTCAGATGAACTACGCAAGAATGGTGTTGGTGAGCCAAGAGGGTCTCATTAGATGGGGGTGGCTTTGGAGGACAGAGGCCAAGGGGAAAAAATCTCAGAGGCCTGGCAGGAGGACCTTTCAGCTCCTTACCGCTGACTGAGGCTGAGACTCCCTGCTTTCCCCACACCAGAACTTACCAGTCTTCGACAGAAGGTCGCCTACCTGGATAAGGAGTTCAACAAAGCTCAGAAGGTACCTCCTTCCACCTACTCACCCACCCATGTGTTCCCTGTAGCCATCTGACTCATTCATCTGTCCAGTGAGCACCTACAGTGAACCAGGCCTAATGTTACATGCTGTCACTAGTCGTTCAAAAATTTCTCATGGAAGTCTCCTTTGTTTGGTAATTTTATCTAGGTCTGCTTAATTTATTAATTAATTTTCATTTACTCCTAATTCATTTTTAATTTCAATTACTCATTCACTGATTTCTAACTAAATAATCAAATCTATCAGTAAGTCTGCCTTGAACCTGCCTCCTGTCCCCCACTCATACTCCTGCCTTGTGCTCCTATTCCCCACCCCTGTCCTGGTCCTGTTGGTAAAGTGAGACTAAACCTACCTCTCAAATCCTTTGAAGATGAGATAGCATATAACCTATCATGGCCCCTCAAGGCATTCAAGGCCCTCCTTTGTCTCTTTCTTCACTGCTCTGTCCCCATGCATAGTACAATGTTATACGCAGTATGTTCTCCATATATATTTGTTAGATGAAGGAACACAGAATGCAGAAAGTCTGGCAGTCAGAAAGCTAGGCTTCTCTTTGGTAGGGTACTGATTTCCCAACCTGGCAATGCCCTCAGCTGCCCAGCAGGGGAACAGCAGTTTCCACGGTGCATGGGAGGGATCCACATAGATGTGTTTGGACAGATGGAACAGTGAAGCCATAATTTCTGAGTCCGGAGATCCAGCCTATGAAGGGTTAAATACTAAGACCCATGAAAAGCCTCAAGAGCTTAGAGGAAAGGATGTAAGCAGGGTGCTCCTCATTCACCCACTCACTCCATCATTCCTGTGGGCTACAAATTGTGGTTAAAGACACCCCCATCCCTCACCCCCTGTTATCATGGTCCCCCCTTGACACTTGCCACAGTATCTCCATACCCTAGTGAGGGAGTCCATCTCTGGTCACCTTATCTCTCTTCTCACCTCCCTCACCTTTAGGCACTGAGCAAGAGCAAGAAAGCTCAGGTAAGGGGACCCCTGGCGGGTAAATGTGTCTGGGAGACTGTCTTAGAGGGGATATTTCTGTATGCTGGGATCTCCTGGTACTGGCCTTTCTTTCTCTGTGTGTGTGCTTGCATCTGTGACTACCTCCCTGCCATGTGTTTTTGTGTCTATCTTTGTTCTCCTGTTTTGTCTCTCACTCTGCACCTCTCTCTGTATGTCTTTCCTTCTCCCTTTCTTTCTCTGTGTCCTCCTCTCTGAGTCTCTCTTTGTCTCCGTCTTTCTGTTCCTCTCGGATTCTTGTTTCTCTCCCCAACCTTCTCTTTTTCTTTCCCCCACCTGTTCCTATCTCTGCCATCGTTTCTCTCTTTCCTTCTTTCCCTTTCTTCCTCTCTCTTGACTCCTTGTTTCTCTCTCCCCTGTTCCTCTCTCTCCTGTTCCTTTTTCTCTTCCTGATTCATTTCTTTCCCTGACCCCCTCTCTCTGTTCTCCCTCTGTTGATCTCTCTGTTCCTATCTCTCTGTCGCCCTACCTTTTCTTTTTTTCTCTCTCCCCCATCCCATCCCTCTCTCCTTCCCTATCTAACCCCCTTTCCCCATCTTTCTCTGCTTCCTTTCTTCCCTATTTCTATATACCCCTCTCTTTCCTCCCACTGTCTCCCCTCATCCCTTTCTCCTTCCACATCTTCCCTTCTCTCTACCCCATGTCTCTCCTCCCTCCTTATCTCCTCTTTTATCCCTCCTATGTCTGTCTGTCCCCCGTATCTCCTGATTTCACCCATCTCATTCTCTGTACCCTATGTTCTCCCCCAATGTCATTTTCTCCCTCTCTCTGTTTCTTTGCCCTACTGCCCCATCCTTTCTACCCCTGTTGGAGACCTGGCCCACATCTGCCACTGCAGGAAGTCGAGGGGCTGCTGAGTGAAAATGAGATGCTGCAGGCAAAGCTGCACAGCCAGGAGGAGGACTTCCGTTTGCAGAACAGCACGCTTATGGCCGAGTTCAGCAAGGTGCTGGTGCCCTGGATAGTTGAGGGGGGTCCAAGGGGTAGGGGCCACCTGGGCTGAAGCCGGAGGGCAGCTGAGGGTGGTTGGACAGAGGCTGGCCCTGGGTCACTGTCCATGGTGCTGAAACAGGGCCTCGATCTCTGCTGGGGGGCAGTGATTTGACAGATGGGACCGCCCACTGTGCTGGGATTAGAAGGCTGCAAGCCATGAGGTCAGCTGGTTCCTGACCAAGTCACTCCTTTCCTTTGAGCTTCAAGTCTCCTTGTGTATATTTTGGGGCTGATGCTGTGGAGCCCCAGGTTGTCGGGAGGTCTTAGGTAAAATTCTTATGCTTAGTATGGGATGGAAAGATGTTCGAGCTGCTTCCCTTTTCTAAGTTTTTCATGTGTTGTAAGGGAAAAAGTCTCACAGCAACAAAAAAGGTATTTCCAAGGCTCTACCTGAGAATGTAGGGCTCAAAACCTTAAGAAAGAAAACAAACCAAAAACACAACCTTTGTGTAGGTACAATACCAGAGGCAATTTAGTAAGTAGTAGTTAAGAGCCAGAGGCCTAGATTAAACTCTTGGCTCTGCCTTTTACTAACTGTAACCTTGAGCAAGTCACTTAAGCTTCCTGTTTCTTGGTTCCCAAATATTTAAAATGGAAAAGATGATAATGACAGCACCTGCCTGGCAGGGCTTTTGTGAGGATTGAATGGGTTAATGTCTATAAACCACTTAGAACAGAGCCTTGCACATAGTATCAGCTATGTAGGTGTTAGCTACTGATAGTATCCTTTTATTAATTCATTTTCCCTCTAAAATATTTCTTGACTATTTAAAAGTTTTATATCCATCCTGTGACCTTGCCCTGCCTCAGCCCTTACCACCTGTATTCCCACAGTCTCCTCGCTGGTCTCCTCACTTCTAGCTTCTTTTACCAGACCAAGCCATAACGGTTGTCCTGACCCGCAGGTCTTACCACATTGCTTCTTTAGACAACACCTCCCAGTGGGTCCTCATCCCCGAAATTTCAGAACCCCTGGTGCTCACATAACAGCTGACCTCATCGCCTCACTTCTCACTGCTTCCTCCCTCTGGCCTCAGTGGTATCATGGTTCTTGCTGGGCGAGGCAGGGACAGTTATTCCTCTATAAACCCAGCTCATGTTTCTCAGCACCTGCCCTGGGCTAGGCACTGAGCCAGGTATAAAACCTCCTTCGCACTACCCCTCCTCCTCCTGGAAGCTAGAAATGCTCACAGGGAGACCTGAGTTCCAGGCCCGCCTCCACCACTTATTTGCCAAGATATTTCAGCTCAATTGTTCCTTCAACAAATAGTTATTGAGCCCGCACTATGTGCTCTGTGTTCTGGAAATAGTTGTGAGCAGTACAAAATAGTCCTCCCTCTTGGGTAGCTTCTATTCTGGGGGTGGGATGGGGAAAAAGATGATAACATAGTAAACAAATAATAATAATAGCACTGATAGCTGACAGTTACATAGTGTTTACTGTGTGCCAGGTCCTGTTTGATGTGCTTTACATTATTCACTTATTTAATTCTCACAGCAAACCGATGAGATATCATTACTATCCCTATTCGACAGATGGGGAAAACTGAGCCCCCTAGAGATGAAGTAATTTGTGCCAAGGTGAAATGGCAGAGTAGAAATTCACATCCAAGCAGTCTGGCTTCCGAATCTATGCTTATGACCTACGTTACAAAATAAAATTTAATTGTGAATCACAATTTATGATCCAAACATTTTCAGAGATTTAAAAAACTAAGAACATGTTAGGTAAATTTAATTGCAATTCGTGCTAGGTAAGAAAGAAGCAAACAATGCTGTGCTAGAGAGTATTGGAATTTCTGTGTTGGGGGATACTACTTGAAAGGTAACATTTGAGCAGAGCACTGAAGGATGCAAAAAAGTCAGTCATGTGAAGAACTGGATGAAAGGAATGGTGTTCTGGGTAGAAAATATCCCAGGCAATAAAATAAAAATTCTCTGTGGGCCTCAGTCTTCTCATCTGAAAATGGGGACATAGGATCTTGTCAGGTCTGCCGTGTGAACTGTGTTTTCTTCAGGAGTTGAGCAGGGGGCTGGCTTAGTTTTATTTGCGTTGTACTCCTCTCCACGGGCTCTCCAAGGGCTAACGAGAGGGAGCCATGGGCAGTGCTAACCCTGGAAATGCTCTGAAAGCTGTCTGTGGTGCCTCGGCTCCCAGACGCAGACCCCTCCACAGAAGAAGGCTGGCAGTGGGGCTATCCATGATGCTGACATCTTGGACCAGCAACTTCCAGAGGAGCCTGCGGTCTTGGATTGCAACTGTGAGGTTGAAAGCGGGCAAGCAGAAAATTGTTCTCAGTATTCTCCATCTTCCATGTCTCTGTCACTTAACAGGTGTTTGAGTTTGAGGTTGTTTAACATCTGTGCCTCAGTGTCCTTATCTGTGAAGTGGGGATAATGAGTAATGAGAGCCTCTACATCACAGGGGCGTTATGGGAATTAAATGAATTGTAAAGTACATGGGCCAAATGCTATGTATATTTCAGCAAATGTTGTTCTGATTCTTTGCTCTTCTGCTACCTCACTTGTCCCCTGCTCAGCTCTGTAGCCAGATGGAACAGCTGGAGCGGGAGAACCAGCAACTGAAGGATGGGGCTACCAGGGCAGGGGCTACCCAAGCCGGGAGCCTTGTGGATGGGGAGCTGCTGAGACTGCAGGCAGAGAACACAGCCTTGCAGAAGAACGTGGCAGGTGCATGGAGACCCTCCTGGGGATGTGGGGACCTTGGGGCTTGAGTAAGGTGTTGTCTTCCCTGGGGGAAGAAAAAGGCTTCAGAATCAGGCTTGGCCCTGCCATGAACCAGTGTATGATTTTGGACAAGGCATTTCACCTCTCTGAGCCAAAGCTTTGTCATCTACGAAGTGCATGTAGTGATGTCTACCACCTGGAAAATTGTAGTAGAGATAAGAGGTGATATATTTCTGAGCTTAGTTCAGCACCTGGTACCTAGCAAATGTTACTGATAAGCAGATTGAACATCAGAAAGGAGGTGTTTGCTAAATGGAGAAAGTGAATGAAGGAGTGTTAGGAAGATTCTGAGCCCAAGTTGTCAGTGGGGTCTGGGATGAAAGCTGAAAGAAAGTTTGATAAAGTGTGGGAGTGAGTGTCCTGATGTGTGGACTTGTGGAGAGCAGCTGGGCTTGTGGGGTGGTGGGTGGTAGTTTGGTGATCAGGAAGGAGACTTTGTAGAATGTGGCTGGGGATTAGAGGTTATAGGAGGATTCAGCTGTAAATGGAGGATGGTGGGCATCACCTTGGAGGGCTGTGGGAGGGGCTTGGGGATGGGGGTGGGGCTTGGGAAATTATCTTGGGCTGATTTGATGGTAGACAGGATTTCCGTGGTTGGTGGGGCTTAAAAGATTTGTGAGAGGTGGGGGCGAACCTTTGTTTTGTAGGCTTATGGCCACTGAGGCAGGGTTTCTGCTACCTAAGGGGTTGAAGGCCAGTTCTCCTTCTATTTGAGGTGTGTCAGGGGTCTTCTGAGACAACTTCATCCATCATATGTCTCTGTTCTACCCACCAGCCCTGCAGGAGCGCTACGGGAAAGAGGCTGGGAGGTCCCCAGCTGCCAGTGAGGATCAAGGGGATCCCTTGGGGGGCCCAGCTTCCCCTGTCCTGGCCCCCATGCCATTGGCAGAAGTGGAGCTGAAATGGGAAATGGAGAAGGAGGAAAAGAGACTGCTCTGGGAGCAACTGCAAGGCTTGGAGGTGAATCTGGGTCTGTTGGGGCTGGGGTGCCAGGAGGCAGGCAGATGCCCTAGCTCTGCCTGTGGTCCCACGGAGCTATCTGTGACATCACCATCTTGTGGGCTGATGGATTAGGAAGGCAGGAGGGCAGGGAAAGGCACAGGCCTTACCTCCCTGCTTGCTGATAACAACTCCCTCCCTCATCCTTCCCAGCAGACCTTGAAGCAGGCTGAAACATCCAGGCTGCAGGAAGAACTTGCTAAGGTGGGGCTGCCGAGCTTTCCCTGGACTTTGCCCCACCCACTCCCCACCTGCCATGCTTCCCCTGGTAGGGTAGAGGGGCAGAGTATCTCTTCAAAGCCTCAGTTTTGTCATCTGTGAAATGGAGAGACTCTCATTTATGTCTCAGATTTGCTTTCAATATGAAATGGGCTAATGTGGTCCTTCTATGTCTTGTGCATGGCAGGCCCCATCCCATCCTTCTGGGTCCTCCGATCTCTGCTTTTTCATTCATCTATCCATCCACCCATCCGTCCATCCATCCAAGCATTTATAGACTGCTGGCTCTTACCTTAGGAACTTGAGACCCAGTGGTGAGGCAGCCAATCATGATCCTGTTTTCCAGGCCTCCCAGCCTAGCTATTCTATGACATGGCCATCGGTCGATAGGTCGGAGGCATAAATGTTGGGCTTTGGAGCCTGAGGAGCTGGGTAGAGGTCATGTTTTTGCTGCCGACCAGCTGCGCAACCAAATTATTTAACCCTTCTGAGACTCAGTTTCCCATTTGTAAAGCCAGTGGTGCTCACTTCTCAGGACTGTTTTGAGGATTCCATGAGGTAACAAAAGTAAATTCCAGTTTCTATAAAGGACTTAGTAGGAAGTGTCTGTAAACATGAAGTAAATTTTTGTCTTTATTAATATTATTCTCATTCTTATCACTTGTCTGTACCCTCCTCCCCCACTCCAGCTTGCCGAGAAACTGAAAAAGAAACAAGAAAGGTAAATTTCTTTCTTCCAGAGCTGGGGGGAAGGGGTTTGCGGGGACTAAGGAGGGGATTGACTTGTGGAATGGACCCATATATGTCTGTCTTTCTGTGCCCAGTTTTTGCCGTCTGCAGACAGAAAAGGAGACACTATTCAATGACAGCCGGTAACTACCAGGGTTGGGGATATTGGTGGACAATGGGGCAGTGCCCAGCAGGATTAACCGAAGATCACAGGGGCAGAGCTGGGAGACTGGGCCTCAGTCTGTGGTCAATGTGCCCCTCCCTCCCACCAATCACCCCCAGGAACAAGATTGAGGAGTTACAACAGCGGAAGGAAGCTGATCTCAAAGCCCAGTTGGCTCGAACTCAGAAGCTGCAGCAGGAACTTGAGGCTGCCAATCAGGTAAGGGGTTGGGTTCTGAGATCACTGGGATAGGGACAGGGCTGGGAGTCTGGGGAGCTCTGAGGTCTACGGAGGCTAGTTGGGGAGTCTGATATTTCCTGTGTTGGAAATATAGGGACTGGATGGGTCCTGGGCCCCCTAGGAGCTAGGAAAATGGGAACTAGGGAACCCCGAGAGCCCTAGGAGTTGGGCTAGGAATCTGCATGAATTAAAGATCTCAGCGGGGCTGAGGACTAGGGGCCTATGTGCCACAGGTTTGGATGAATCTGAAACTCCAGGGGATTAGAGACAGGAATCTGGAGAAATCTGTGGTCACTGGATTGGGACCAGGAGTTTGGAGTGAGTCTGAACTCCCTGGAGGTTGGGTAACTTTGAGACCTATGGGGGCTGTGTGGATATAAGACTTTCAAGGGTAAGACAGTTGGGCCTGGAGTCTGAGTGCATTTGAGACCCTCAGAGCTTGGGGGCTGGTTTGGGTCTTAAGACACCTAGGAAGTTGGATCATGTGAGTTGGTGGTCCCTGGGGGCTGTGAATAAAAAACTGGTGAGTCTGAGACATCGAGCGACTGGAGCAAAAGTCTAGGTAGGTCTGAGGCTCCTAAGGGTTGGCGGCTGGGTGACTTTAAAGCCTCCAGCCTTCCCCTTAGAGTGAGTGAGTCTCAGATCCCTTGGATTGGGGGCTATGATGGCTTGTGGGTCTAACTAAAGCCCCTAGGAGCTGGGGACAGAAGTCTGGGTAAAACCGGGTGTGAAGATCCCCAGAGACTGGGGACAGGAGTGGCAGGTGTGGTATCAGTCTGAGACCTCACCAGGAGCTGGAAACTACACACTTGTATCAGTTTGAAATCTATAGGATCTGGGGTGGTGAGTTTGGGTGGGTCTGAGACACTTGGGAACTAGAGACATGGGGGTTGCCTGTGTCTAAAACCCCTGGGCGTTGGGGTCAGGAATCTGGGTGAAGCTGTAGTCCCTGGGGGTTGGGTGTGTCTGAGAATCCTGGGGCCTCTGAGCTGGAATCTGGCTGAGTGTGAGACCATCTTATGGATGGGGACTGAGTGAATTTGAAATCCCCAGGAGCCTAGGTGGTTTCTGGGGTGCTTAGAACTGGGATACAGGGGTGTGTGAGGCCCCTGGGGATGATGACCAAGAGTCTGGGTGAGCCTGAGATCTCTGATGGCTGGGTAGTCCAAGGCCCTCAAGTACTTAGGCAGCATGCTGCCAGGTGGTCAGAGAGGGAGTCTGTGTGGTCATATGTACCCCAGGGGAGGCTGAGGTCTGGAATGGGCTCCCCTGACGTGGTCCCCACAGAGCTTGGCAGAGCTGAGAGATCAGCGGCAGGGGGAGCTCCTGGAGCATGCGGCAGCTCTGCGAGCCCTACAAGATCAGGTACATTGTACTGAGCGGGCTCAGGGAGGTGGGGGTGAGGGTGGGGGCAGCCTCAGTGGGTATTGTACAGGCAGGCAAGGCCCCAGGGTCCTGCTTCCCCTGGTCGTCGTTCTCGTGGGTGTGTGTATGTGTGTCCTTTCTTTCTTGGCTGCGGGTAGGTCCTGTCCTCCTGTTCTGGACCCACTCTCACTCGTTGTGGGGGTGGGGCCAGGTGTCCATCCAGAGTGCGGATGCGCAGGAACAAGTGGAAGGACTTTTGGCTGAGAACAATGCCTTGAGGACTAGCCTGGCTGCCCTGGAGCAGGTACAGGACACGTGGGAGCCTGCGCCGATCCCTCCGCAGCTCCCCATCTCCCTCTGCTTTTGATCCACATTGGGGCAACGTCGTCTGGACCTCATGCTGTTCTCCTGCCTCTGTTTCTGTTTCATTCTCAGCTTCTCCTTTCTGTTGGCTTCCACCCCTCTTCTCTCTGGACATCCATCCCTGCTTTTTTTTGCATTCTAGTTTCTCTCCAGTAAACTGCAAGAAGTGTGATAATCTTAAGTGTACACTCAGTGAATTATCCCTGTCTGTATATTTATCTGTCTCCATGTAGCCACCACCCAGATGAAGATATAGAGCATTTTCAGCACCCCAGAAGGTCCCTTTTACCCCTTCTCAATCAATGCTTCCCCAGAAGTAACCACTCCTCTGACCTTTAGCAACATAGATTAGTTTTGCTTGCTTTTCAACTTCATGTAAATGGAATCAGACACCCAATCTATGTCTGGCTTCTTTCCTGAAGCGTTATATCTGTGAGGTTTATCCATATGTAGCACTGATCTGTTCTACTTTGTCTGTGTACTATTTCATTGTATGAATATACCACACTTACCAATCCCCTGTTGATCTCTTTCTCTCACTGCTTTTCTCTTTGAAATACTCTCTCTCTACTCCTGGCTCTCCTTCCACCTCTCTCCCTGTCTCCCTGGAACACCCCGTGACTGGCCCCTGGGGCCCCTTTCACTCCACTTTCCATCACCACCACTCTCTCCAGATCCAAACAGCAAAGACCCAAGAACTGAATACGCTCCGGGAACAGACTGCTGGGCTGACAGCTGAGTTGCAGCAGCGGCAGACTGAGTATGAGGACCTCATGGGACAGAAAGATGACCTCAACTCCCAGCTCCAGGTGACGCCTCTGGCTTTGACCTGTCTCCTCCTAGTTCCCTAGTCCTGGCTCAGTGGAGTTTCCCATGAGGTGCTGTGGGAAGACCATGGAGTCAGGTGGACCTGGGTTCCAGTCTGACTCCCGAACTTATTAGCACCTGTGTGTCCTAGACCAAGTCATTTCACTTGAGACTGAGCCTCTTCAGTTAGTTAGGATAGCCATTCAGATTCCACAATAGAAACCGGAATAATAGCAGGAGAATGAATGCTGGGGAGCAGCTAGCAGCCTCTGCCATGTTTCTTATCTAGAAATAGAACATCACCCACTTTACCAGGGTTAAGGGAGATGTTCTACCAGAAATGTCCTGGGTGCGCAGCACCTCCTGGGGCCTGTTTATCAAACTCACCCTTTTTGTCCCCACATTAGGAGTCATTGCGAGCCAATAGTCGGCTGCTGGAACAACTTCAGGAGCTCGGGCAGGAGAAGGAGCAATTGACCCAGGAACTACAGGAGGCTCGTAAGGTGGGCAACACCACAGGGGGAGGCCCAGTCTGCAGGGGGCCAGGTGATGTGGGCAAGCCCACGGGAATGGGAGGGCACAGAAAGTGACCAGTTCCATGAGGACGGGTGAGTGACTTAGCCGTTCAGTCGGGATGGGGAGGAGGTGGACTTCGGCTTGTTCCTTGGGCCTTGTTTGGTGTGGGGGGAGGAGGTTGACTGACCTCCTCCTGCCCCCCTCTCCTGGGTGCCAGAGTGCTGAGAAGCGGAAGGCCATGCTGGATGAGCTAGCCATGGAGACGCTGCAGGAGAAGTCCCAGCACAAGGAGGAGCTGGGAGCAGTCCGACTACGGCACGAGAAGGAGGTGCTGGGGGTGCGCGCCCGCTACGAGCGTGAGCTCCGTGAGCTACATGAAGACAAGAAGCGGCAGGAGGAGGAGCTGCGCGGGCAGATCCGCGAGGAGAAGGTGGGTGGGCAGATGATAATGCCTCTCTGCGTCTAAAACCTGGGGAGCGTAGCCTTGCTGATGGGCCAGGGGATGGCGTGAGTGAGGCGCCCGCTCCTCCACCTGGCCCTTGCTGCTCTGCCCTCTTGCAGGCCCGAACGCGGGAGCTGGAGACTCTCCAGCAGACAGTGGAAGAACTTCAAGCTCAGGTACACTCCATGGATGGAGCCAAGGGCTGGTTTGAACGGCGCTTGAAGGAGGCTGAGGTGAGTTGGTGCAGAGGCTGGTTGGGGGGTATGCATGTCAAAGCAGGGGACTGGAAGTGGTCAGGCCCTGGAACTTTCTGAGGCTCTGGACTTGGGCATCCCCACAGCGCCCCCTGGCTCAACAGCAGCCCTCTGGAGGGGATCAGGCCATGGCCATCAATCAGTAGGGCAGAATGTCAGATGTGCAAATTTGAAAAGGCACCTCTTCCTTCTGAAATTGTACTTCTGTCGGAAGATTATTATAATAATTCTAATTTTGATGCAACCAGAACTTTTACTACCATTTTCTAGAAAACTCATGGTAATACATAAGAGGCAGTGTCACGTAGCAGTGAAGAGCACACATGCTGGAGCCAGTTGTTTGCCTGGGTTTGAATCCTGTCTGGGCTGCTTTCTAGCCCAGACAGGGCAAGTAAATAACTTGCCTTGGGCAAGTTATTTACTTCTCTGTGGCCCGTTTTTCGACATCCGTAAAAAAAGGGATAACAATAATACTGGCTGTCTAGGTATTACGGGAGGGTTATATAAACTGAGTTAATATATGTAAAATCCCTACAACATTCCTGGTGTGCAGTAAGCGCTACGTTATGTTTTATTAAGTAAAGTAAGATGTAAATGCAGATGTTGGGCTTCGATGTGAATGGCGCAGCCCTCAACGTGACACTCTGTTTCTTCTCTGCATACGCAGGGGCCCTGCTGCAATCCCTCACACCGCTCACTGGGTGTGATGTCCTCTGGGGGGTGTGACGTCCTCTGGGGGGGCCGTGGCCAGACCTGGGACTTGTCTTGTAGGAATCTCTGCAGCAGCAGCAGCAGGAACAAGAGGAAGCCCTCAAGCAGTGTCGGGAGCAGCACGCCGGCGAGCTGAAGGTGCCCATTGCATGATGGCATTCCTCTCTGGTGGGAGGACTGAGGTTTCCCAAGCTGCGGCCTGAGCTGCCCTCTGCTTTGCAGAGCAAGGAAGAGGAGCTGCAGGGTGTGCGGGATCAGCTCCAACAGGCCCAGGAGGAGCGGGACTGCCACCTGAAGACCATCAGCAGCCTGAAGCAGGTCACCCACTGGTCCCTCCTAGTCCCTCGACACATCCTGGGCCTCAGCATGCAGTAATGGGGCAGGGAGGGAGCACGCTGCATGCAGCCATTCTGGCACCCACCAGCTGTGCTTTCTCTATCCCACAGGAGGTGAAGGACACGGTGGATGGGCAGCGAATCCTGGAGAAGAAGGGCAGTGCTGCGGTACGATGGTGAAAGGTGTCCAAGCATGGCCCACTCCTGCCCTGCGGCCTCCCCCACCTGTGGGCCCACCGGGCCTCAGCCCCTATCTTTCCCCCGTTCCCCACAGCTCAAGGACCTCAAACGGCAGCTGCACCTGGAGCGGAAACGGGCGGATAAACTGCAGGAGCGGTTGCAGGACATCCTCACCAATAGCAAGAGCCGCTCAGGTGAGGGGCCCGGATGGCAGGGGAGGCTGAAGTGTGGGGAGGCAGAGCTTGGGTCTGAAGGCTGGGGCTGCTTCCTATACTTCACTCTGCAGGGCTCTCCTGTGTCTTCTGTCCCTCTTGCACTTTGTCTGTCTTTTACCCTTTCTCTGCGTCTGTCCCACCTCTGTTTCTTTCTTTCTTTCTTTTTAATATATTTATTTATTTATTTATTTTTGGCGGCGTTGGGTCTTCGTTGCTGCGCGTGGGCTTTCTCTAGTTGTGGCGAGCGGCGGCTACTCTTTGTTGCGGTCCACGGGCTTCTCATTGCAGTGGCTTCTCTTGTAGCGGAGCACGGGCTCTAGGCACGCAGGCTTCAGTAGTTTTGGCACGTGGGCTCAGTAGTTGTGGTGCATGGGCTTAGTTGCCCCGCGGCCTGTGGGATCTTCCAGGACCAGGGCTCGAACCCGTGTCCCCTGCATTGGCAGGCGGCTTCTTAACCACTGCGCCGCCAGGGAAGTCCCTCCTTCCTCTATCTCTCTCTGTGTGTCTCTCTCTCCTTTCTGCTGTGTCTCTTCTCTGTTTCTGTCTCTCTCTGCCTCCTCATGTCATCTCTGTATCTGCCTTTCTCTCCTGGCTTTCTCTTTCTAGTTCTCTCCTTTTCTCCTCCTGCCTTTTTCTTCTCCCTGTTCCTTTATCTCTGTCTCTCTTCTCTCTCGGCTGTGTCTCTGTTTGTCTCCCCACTATCCCTCATACACTCCCACACCTCACCCAGAGTCTCTAAGTCTCTTGTATCCATTCTCTCATTCTATAAATATGGACTGAGCCCTCTCGCTCACATCCAGGGTCCCTGGTAGGAGGCCCGCCCAAATCTCAGTCCCCTAGGAGCTCCCTGTTGAGCTAGGGAGACAGACTTACAATCAGGCAGCAACACTACCGTGTGATCATTATGCAGCTAAAATCCATGTTATTTTTGCCACTTAAGGCAGAAGACACAACAGAAAAATTTGAGTTGCCTTGGACTTTTTTTTAGAAAGAAATGGCCTTTACATATGTTTAAATAAATAAGATGCAGTGATGGCTCTGGTGCATCTCCCATATCACAAACGAGAGAAAACGTGCTCCCTGTCCCTCCACAGCCATCCTGCTCTTGCTGGAGATCCTTGGCTTGTGGTGTCAGCCCCCCTCCCTGACACCCAGAAGCAGCTGCAAGAACAGAGACACAAGCTTAGTGGCTGTGTTTCAAGTGACATGGCAAAAACGG
Source organism: Delphinus delphis (assembly GCF_949987515.2). Taxonomy (NCBI): domain Eukaryota; kingdom Metazoa; phylum Chordata; class Mammalia; order Artiodactyla; family Delphinidae; genus Delphinus; species Delphinus delphis. The sequence continues at coordinate 85,111,722 of NC_082704.1, forward strand.
GTGTATCTCTTACCAAATCAATGTCTCGCTGAGGCACTCGGTCTCCTGAAGTTACCTCTCTTTATAAGGGAGGACTTTTATTTCTGTTCTGTTACAGATTGGTGTACAGATCAACAAACAGATTCAAAATTGTGTGCCATACATTCTATCCGTCCATTAGGTGAAATTCAGATTTAGGTGCATGGCTACGAGTCTGCCGCCATCTTTTCTCTCTCTGTCTCTGCTCTGACTAGTGTCCTTAGCCAGGGTCTCTGTTTGCCTCTATCATCAGCTCTGGCTTGCTGTCTCTCTGGGGTCTTCTCTCTGCACATAGGGGTGCCCCTCTGCCCTCTTCAGCTGTCTTTACCCTGAGTCTGAGTGCATTCACCACTTTATGCCCATGTGTGTCCACATCACCATCTGTCTCCCCATCTTCACCTTTGTTTCACTTCTGGTGTGTGTTTGCCTAGAGAGGCAGCTCCTTTTTCGGTTTCTGCCTTTCCCTACCCTACTGTCGGCTTCCACTGTTACCCATGCCTGAGTGTCTCTTTGCCTCTCTCCACCTCTGTCAAATCTATTTCTGCCTCTTCTTGCCAGTCGGTGCCCTGGGACCCTGGGGGATTGGGGCTCAGATTTCTCTTCCCTCTCTGCCCAGGGCTCGAGGAGCTGGTTCTATCAGAGATGAATTCACCAAGCCGGACCCAGACTGGGGACAGCAGTAGCATCTCCTCCTTCAGCTACCGCGAGATCTTGCGGGAGAAGGAGAGCTCGACTGTTCCAGCCAGGGTAAGGGGCAGGGAAGAACCTACAGCCCCAGCTTCTACCCAAATTCTGGGCCCTCCTTTTTCCCTCCCCTGCAGCCATCTTCTACTCTGGGCCCAGCACACACATTTTCTTGTCAACTTTTCCTCAAGCTCACCAACTTGGATTCAGATTGCTAAATGGGGGATGGACAAATTATTCTCTCTGACCCTCTGTTTCATCATCTTTGGGCTAATTCCACCTTTCCTGGTGCTATAAAATATGTGGCTCATAGTAGGTGCATTATCCATGTGGGAGATCCTTTTTTCCAACTCATAATTATCACTTATTATTATTGTTGTCTGTGTCAGCTTCCTTGCCAGACACTTTTATTTGGAAATAACCTTTTTATCATTCTGTAAGTAGTATGTATACATTGTAGAAAAGTTTAAAAAACACAAGCAAAGATTTTTTTAAAAAATCCAAAGAAATCACATCTTCACCATACAGAGATCACCACTATAAATCCTTAGTTCATACCGTTCTAGACCTCTCTCTCTCTTTTTTTTAAACCTAAATAAGACTACAAGTAACCTGTTGATCTCTACCCTCCCAATTTGGTAAATTTTCATCTTTTTGAATACTTTGACCTTAGTCAGATTTCTCTAGTGCTTTATTGCTGGTTTTATGGAAACCAGCATTCAATTTCAGAGCACATTTGCTGCATCTGGTTGCTTTATGTGCCTTAAGTCTCTTGAATCTAGTGTGATCCATTTTTTTCATGACATCAACCTGTAGAAGAGACCAGCCCAGTTGACCTGAAGAAAATGTCCCACCTTTGGGATTTTCCTGCTGGCTTCCTAGTGGTATCATTCAGCTCATTTCTCTCTCCCCTAGTTTTCCTGTCAACTGGAAGTGAGAGCTCATTTGTTATAGGCTCTCTCTTCATGGTCTCAATAAGGCTATGGTGTGGTGGTTCCTGTCTCCCCCTTTAAAAGGCAAAGGGGGATCCAGAGTCTCTGAGGGTGCCGAGGCTTGTCTGCAGTTTGTCTGCAGCCCCAGTTGCAAAGCCCACCCTGGCTTGGTTCTCCTTCTCAGCCCCTGATCCTATCTGGGGTGTCGGCACTGAGCCTGGGCTGGCCTCTCTGCCTTCTTCCCCGCAGTCCTTATCCAGCAGCCCTCAGGCCCAGCCCCCGCGGCCAGCAGAGCTGTCAGATGAGGAAGTGGCTGAGCTCTTTCAGCGCCTGGCAGAGACGCAGCAGGAAAAGTGGATGCTGGAGGAGAAGGTGCTGTCTGCCTGCTCGTCCCCTCTTGGCCTGCCCTTGGGGAGGAGGCCGGGGTGGCAGGAGTGGGGGGTGGGGGTGGGGCAATATCTGGCCAGGCCCCTCCTCATGGGTGAACATGCACAGTTGAGGGCCTGAGGTGGGCTGGGCCACCCTGCAGGTGAAGCACCTGGAGGTGAGCAGTGCGTCCATGGCAGAGGACCTCTGCCGGAAGAGCGCCATCATCGAGACCTATGTCATGGACAGCCGGATTGGTCAGTGCCCCTCCCCAGCCCTCACCCCTCGTCCAGCCCCTCACCTACCCCCTCCTTCCCCAGTGTCCAGAGCTGCGGCTTCTCTCCTCTCCTTACGGAACTCACCAAAGTTACTGCCGAGACCACAGGTGCTAGAGGGAAGAGCCAGGCAGGCCAGGACCTGTGTGTCTTGCTCTGTATTCCATCTCTTGTCTCGGCTCCTCCCTCCTGTCTGAGTCTCTGTCGTCTCTCCACTCTCCTTTCTCTAGTGTCTCTCCGTCATTCCCATTGTCCTTTCTCCTCCCTGTGTCTCTTCCTTTGCTTTCTCTCCCTTCTCTTCTTTCTGCCCCATCCCCCCTTCATCTTGTCTCACTGTTCCTACTGCCTGTCTAAATGGTTCCACCTCTGGAAATTTACATTCTCTGGATGCATATCCCTTTTAGGGTCCTTCTCTCCGCTCTTCCTCCCCTTTCCTCCTTTCTCCTCTTCCTTCCTCCATCCCCCATTTTTATTTCTTTTGTTCCCTTCTTTCAGATCTTCTCCTCTCCCTGTTTTTTCCTCATTAATCAGAATAATACCAGTTGACGCTTGCTGAGAGCTGACTGTGTGCTCTGTGCTTTGCATACAGATATGTGTTTTTCCAGCTCCATGAGTTAGTTCCTAACCCCATTTCTCAGGGCCGCACAGCTAGTAAGTGAAGCCAGGTCTCACATGGCAAAGCCTCTGCTTCCTCCATTAGATGGCTTCTCCCCCCCCATTTTTCTCCCCCACTCTCTGTTTCCCTCTTTCCTGCTCTGTCTCTGTCTCTCCTTCGGCTCGACCGAGGGGGTGATTCTCAGCCTGGGCCCTTGCAGATGTGTCTGTGGCAGCAGGCCACACAGACCGTAGTGGGCTGGGCAGCGTCCTGAGAGACCTAGTGAAGCCAGGCGACGAGAACCTTCGGGAGATGAACAAGAAGTTACAGAACATGCTGGAGGAACAGCTCACCAAGAATATGCACTTGCACAAGGCAAGTGTGGCCTACCAGTCTACCCCTTTGTCTCTCCAGCCACATAGCCCCTGGGTCATCTGTCAGTCCCCTCTCCACACACCCCATTCACCAAGCACTCCTTCCCCCTCATCTTCCCATCCTCCAGTCAACCTACTCACTATCAGTTTAGTCTTTCACTCTTCCCTCTGTCCTTGCACCCACCCACTCATCCATTCATACACACATTCAGCCACTCTCCCATCAACCCACCTACTATTTGTCCATCTGCCCTGCTACCCGTCTAATCATCTGCCCATGCCTTTGCACCCATCTCCTTTTTTTTTTTTTTAATATTTGGCTGCACCGGGTCTTTGCGGCACGTGGGATCTTTAGTTGCAAGCATGCGGGATCTAGTTCCCTGACCAGGGATCGAACCCGGGCCCCATGCATTGGGAGCGTGGAGTCTTAACCACTGGACCACCAGGGAAGTCCCCTGCACCCATTTCCTGATGCATCACTCTCTCTTACCTACTCATCAGTCACCCCTTGTCTTACCTTTTACCCACCCACCCAGCGACCTGCTTGCCTACCTGTTGTCCTCCATCTGTCCTCTGAACAGTTCATTTTTCCACCTATTTGCCTACCATGGATCTCCCATGCATCCACCCACGTGTCCACTCACCCATCCTGCCACCCAAGTATTTCCCCATCTCTGGGGGAAGTCAGAAATGATGCAAGTCCGGCCCCTGCCTCTGAGAAGCAAGCTCACCATTTAGAGACAAGAAGGTGGCAGGGGTAGGGGTCATGTCCTCCAGCCTCACCACACAGAGCAGATGATCCACTCCCATGTCCATATCCCTAGCTCCGGGCACTCCTCACCCCCTCACACACACCACACACACCTTTTCCGAGCCCAGCCCACTGCTGGGAGCTCTGGGAGCTGCTCCAAATACCTTCCTGTCTCAGGCTAGACATAGCTGGGCATTGATGGGATGAGAAGGATGACACAAAGGCTTGATGAGGGTGCCATCGCCTGCCACCTTCTCTGACTCCTGATGGCTCATTTGTTTCTTAGGACATGGAAGTTCTGTCCCAGGAAATTGTGCGGCTCAGCAAGGAGTGCGTGGGGTCCCCCGACCCAGACCTAGAGCCGGGAGAAGCCAGCTAAAGACCTGCAGGCTGCACCCACTCCCTCCCTTCCCCACCCGCCATTCCCTTGGGCTGTGGTGGGAAAATGGGGGCCAGCGCCAAAATCAGATAGGTTGGGAGACTGGACATTAAAGGGGTTGGAGGCCTGGTGGCTGGCGTTAGTGACCCTGTCTTAGGGCCGAGGCCCCTGGGGAGTGGGGAATCCTGAGGGGAGGGGCAGGGATTCTCCTCCTTCTTGGCCCTGGCTCCCAGGGGCCTTTGCCTTCATCTCTGCATGAGCTCTCCCTCCCAGAGACCAACTCTTTTTTAATTTTATTTTATTTTTTAATTTATGTCTGGAAGCCTGGCTACTCTGCATTTGGGATTGGGGATGCTGGGTGGGGCACGGTCCATGTTCAGCGTTCTAGCAACATGTGTGTGTGTGTGTAAAAGCTGTGCAGCCAAAATACCATCTGGCCAGACTGGCCCACCCACTGACTGTCTGCTCTGATTCTTTCCAACCATGAGGGATGTGCTGGGGGTGGGGAGGTTATACCATTGGAACTGGGAGGGTGGTCTCTGGCTGCAACTTTACTCTCCTTCCCCCACCCTCACCCAGCCTGTCTCCAGTCACTGTTGACCAGCCTCTCAAACTGAATGGAGCAGAAATATCTGCAGATATGTATGTGGGTGAATGTGTATGGGATGTGGGTGTGGATGAGTAGATGCATGGGAGGATGGATAAGTGGTTGGATGGACTGATTGATAAATAAGTAGAAGGTTGCATGGATTGGTGATGGATAGGTTGGGAAATAAATGGATGGATAGGTGACTGGATGAATAAATGGACAAATGGATTGCTAGGTAGATAGGTAGAGGATGGATAGGTGGGGGTATAAATGGATAGATGGATGGCTAGGGGAATGTGTGGATGGATGAGTGGGCAGATAGATGGATGAGCTAATGGGAAGAGTAAAGAGTAGGTGAATAAATGATAGAGCAATGGATAGATGGACAGATAGTTGGGTGGTGGGGGATCCATATGGGTAGGGGTAGATGGGGTGAATATACAAATGAATGAGTGAATAGGTAGGTGGATTAATGACTAAATGGACAGATGGGTGGCTAGAGGGAAGGACAGAGTAATTGGCTGTGTGAGGGGGAGAATGGATGGATAAGTGGGTGGTGGGTGGGAGGAGGGATGGGCAAATGGACAAATCAGGAGTGTGATGAGCAAATGGAGGATTACATGGATGGATAAGTCCATTGAAAGGCAAAAATTGGCCCTGCATTACTGCTCCCCCATCACCACACACCTTTAATTGTTAAAGGTAAGGCGTCCTCTGTGTGCCATGCCCCTTTCACATCACTCCATTTATTGCTCCCAAAGACACTATCAAGCTGGGGTAACTCTCCATCCGACAAAGAGAAAAACAATGCAAGTCACTTGCTCAAGGACATAAGTCAGTGGCACAGCTGGGGCTTGAACCCACCCATGCCTGAGGCACTTGGTACCCAGTGCTCTTGCTACCCAGGAGCAGAGCCCTCTAGCGGAGGAGGCATGATTTGAGGCTCCTGGATGTGGACAGATGATGGAGACTGCACCTCAGAGTGGGGCCTGCCTGGGGGAGAACCTGCTATGGAGGTGGGACCTGGCTTGTCCCCATCTGTACTCCCCTTACCGCCCCCCCTCCACGACGTTTCACATCCGCAAACAGGACAGTGCTCCAGTCCCACGGCAGCAATCTTGGTTAGAGCAGGACTCTAACCCCTCCAGCACCACTGGGGAGCAGCTTTGGGGGCCTGGCCTCTAGAAAAACACCCCCCCACCAGTTTTCCCCCACCCCCCCTTCTTCAGCCTAGGGGGCAGGGAGGGGACACAGCGCTGCATCATTCCCCGTGGCACTCCCCGCTCTGGGGCCATTAACAGACGCCTCCCCATCGATCGGATCTGCTAAGTGCTGCTGATTCAGACGGGTGGGGGTGGGGGCCCCTGGGGGCAGAGGGGGTAGGATCTGGGCAGGAAGAGGGGGGAGTCCAGGAAGGAGGTGGGGAGAATTGGCAAAACTCCCTGCCACCCCCATTTTCCAGATGACGCGACTGAGGCCCAACCAGCTTTGTAGGAGGCGGAGTCTCCCCAGGGTCCCTCTCAGGCAGTCCTAGGGGAGGGGGCTCTGGGAGCCACGAGGCCCCTCCCTGCCTCTCCATCTCCCGGCAAGCTCAGAGGGGCGGGGAGAGAGAGCCAGAGGAGGTGGAGAACTTGGGCAGCTCTGCAGAGTGGGGCAGGAGCTCCGGTGTTTGGTACCCCCAGCCCCACCGCTGTTGCTGCTGCTGCAGCGGGGACACAGGTGAGGACGGCCCTATGGGGAGGGGGAGGGGACCACCAACAGTGCTGTCCTTGTCCTTCCCTGGTCCAGCCCCCAGGCCCTAGCCCATCCTGGGACAGTCCTACTGGACCTTGTCCTTCCAAGCCTCCTTCCAGGGACCCAGCCCCCTCCTCCTGCCTGTGCTGCCTTCTCTCCCAGGCCTGGCTTCTCCTCTTCCTCCTCACGTCCTGCTGCCGCTGCTGCTTCTGCCGCTGCCCAGCACATACCACCAGCCCCTCGGGGTGTGGTTTCCCCAGACCAGCCCCCAACAGTGGGACGCAGCCTGATCCCGGCCTTCCTGGGCTCCTGTAAGGCCCAGGAGCCCCCCTCCCTGCAGACACACCCAACTCCCTTTCAACACCCCACCCTGCCCTCCAACCCATTTTGAGGGGGACCCCGTCTTCCTCTTATCTTAGTCTTTTTTGATTCTCTGGATGCTCTGGGGCTATGCCCAACTTCCTTCCAGTTGAGTCCCAGCCCTGAGGGGTTCTCCAGGTCCCTTCCCTACCCCCTGAACTCTTGAGAGGGTGGACCAGGCTTTCTCAGCCCCCCTGGATACCCTTCTCTACCAGACACCTCTCAGCCTCTGAAAAATAACCTGGCCCCATCTAACCCTTTAGATACCCCACCTCCTTCTCCAGCCCCGCTAGGGGGCCCCACCTCTCCTTCCTTCCCCAGAACTCCTGTAGAGTGTGGACACCCCACCCCCAGGCTATTCTTGGCAGCTCTAGGCACTCCCAAGACACCTCTCAGCCTCTTTACAAACTCCTGGCTCTGTAGCCACCCCTTAGATGCACCACCCCCTTTCCTAGATCCACGAAGGGGCTCCAACCCCCTTATCTTCTCCCCAGAAGTCTTGAGAGTTTGGACAACCCTCCTCACCTCTCTCAGTTCCTTCAGAATCCCCCTCCAGACACTCTCAGCCTCTTGCAAACACCTCTGGTTCCATTTCTACCCCTCCGGATGCCCCGATCCCCTCTCCAACCCCACTAAGCGGTTCCAGTCCCTTCTTCCTTCCCTCAGAACTCTTGAGAGTGTGGACAACTCCCCAGTGTTTCTTGCTTCATTCTAGACACCCCCAGATACCTCTCAGGCAGTGCTGACCCCTCTAGAATCATCTCAGTCTCTAAACACTCCCTCGGATCCTTTTTGGCACCTCTAGACGCTCCTCTTCTGCTCCTCTCCATGTCCCCTAGCCCCTTCTCACTCCCTCAAGACATCGCCCTGGTCCCTCTTAGACCCTCTACATGTCCCCCAAGCCCTTGCCCATCTCTCTAGGTCCTCCTCCCGGTTCCTCTTGGCCTCTCTAGACACCCCCAGTTTCCTTGTGCGAGTGGCCCAGGGCCTCTCCAAGCCTCCACCATCCTGGAGACAGCCACATTCTCCTAAAGTCCAACCCCTCCCCCACAAGTCTCCGTGGGCCTGGGGCGCGGCAGGATGGCAGCAGGCGTGGCCACATGGCTGCCTTTTGCACGGGCGGCCGCGGTGGGCTGGCTGCCCCTGGCCCAGCAGCCCCTGCCCCCCGCGCCGGGGGTGAAGGCAACTCGAGGGGATGAGGTTCTGGTGGTGAACGTGAGCGGACGGCGCTTTGAGACCTGGAAGAACACGCTCGACCGCTACCCAGACACTCTGCTGGGCAGTTCAGAAAAGGAATTCTTCTATGACGCCGACTCAGGCGAGTACTTCTTTGATCGCGACCCAGACATGTTCCGGCACGTGCTCAACTTCTACCGCACGGGCCGACTGCACTGCCCACGGCAGGAGTGCATCCAGGCCTTTGACGAAGAGCTGGCCTTCTATGGCCTGGTGCCTGAGCTCGTGGGCGACTGCTGCCTCGAAGAGTACCGGGACCGCAAGAAGGAGAACGCCGAGCGCCTGGCGGAGGACGAGGAGGCCGAGCAGGCCGGGGACGGCCCATCCCTGCCGGCTGGCAGCTCCCTGCGGCAGCAGCTCTGGCGGGCCTTCGAGAACCCACACACGAGCACCGCAGCCCTCGTTTTCTACTACGTTACCGGCTTTTTCATCGCTGTGTCGGTCATCGCCAACGTGGTTGAGACCATTCCGTGCCGCGGCCCTGCACGGCGGCCCCCGAGGGAGCAGCCCTGTGGCGAGCGCTTCCCGCTGGCCTTTTTCTGCATGGACACGGCCTGTGTACTCATATTCACAGGTGAATACCTTCTGCGGCTGTTCGCGGCCCCTAGCCGTTGCCGCTTCCTGCGGAGTGTAATGAGCCTCATCGACGTGGTGGCCATCCTGCCCTACTACATCGGGCTCCTCGTGCCCAAGAACGAAGATGTCTCGGGCGCCTTTGTCACCCTGCGGGTGTTCCGGGTGTTCCGTATCTTCAAGTTCTCCAGGCACTCACAGGGCTTGCGGATTCTGGGCTACACACTCAAGAGCTGTGCCTCTGAGCTGGGCTTTCTCCTCTTTTCCCTTACCATGGCCATCATCATCTTCGCCACTGTTATGTTTTATGCCGAGAAGGGCACAAACAAGACCAACTTTACTAGCATACCCGCGGCCTTCTGGTATACCATTGTCACCATGACCACACTTGGGTGAGTGCAGACCCTGTGTGGGGAGCTGCCCGATCAGTCAATTACACTCACCTTTTCTGTAAAATTAAAAAGGTTAGATAAATGATCTCTCTCTCTCTCTCTATTTGAACTTCAATTTGGTCATCTTTAAAAAGTGAGGGAGTTGGATTAATCTCCAAATCCCTCCCAGCTCTGACAATGCCTTAATTTTCAGGTCAGGAGACTTGGGTTCAACGATGGTCTTAGCTGCACTCTTTCTGTTGACCTTGTTTTCTCTGGGCTAGTTTTCCCCTCTGCAAAATGAGAAATGATGATCACTTCAACATCCAGAGGGGATTCAGTGACATCATGGTTATGAAAGTTATCTGAATGTTTCTGGTGCAGGATAAATAGATATTCGCTTTCTATCACCCCTTTTTCCATCTTGAGGACCCACGTCTCCCAACCCTTTAGATTCATCTGCTGTGTGGGGCACTACCTCTGTGGCTCCGTGATTCCTTGATGTTTCCCCAGAACAAGATATTTTCGGCATCATTTTTTTTTTTTTTACTGCCAGTCCTTGAGAGGAAATGGGATAAACGCATCAAATGAAATCACCAAACTCATGTTGTTCTTAAAGACACTGTCTAGGGCAGATAACTGTGGTCCTTTTCTAAATTCCTATCACTGGGATTAGGTATGCAGTTGCTGCTCAGTATCTGTTGAACGGATACATTGGGATTACTCAGGACCTTAGTAGTAGAACAGAAAAATTGATTTGAGGTTTCTAAGAAGTAGAAATTAACTCTGGTTGGAGTTTCAGGATTGTATTGACAAATACTAAGCACTGAGAACAGGTTGGAACTGGGTATTTTGATGTCCTTTTATCCTATTCAGTCCTCACAACAACCCTGGGAGGATGTCTCATAGTTGAGGACACAGTCAGAGATGATACATCACAGAGCCAGAAATGGCCAAGTTGGAGAGACTTTTAAATGAGTCAAAGTAAAGAAATAAGGAAGAGGCATCCTGGGGGAGGGGGTGGGGGCAAAGGCCTAGAAGCTGAAGACTGCAGAGGCTGCGTTTCTTTGGAGGGGATCTGATTGGTCCTGTGGTTAGAACAAGAGTATGCTGTGTGATTTTGAGCAAATCAGTTATGGAACCTTGCTGAGCTTCACTCCCCCCACCCCCAACCAAACAAGTTGGTAAGATTGGCTCTGCTCCATCTCCATGGGAGGGGGGGTGGTATGGAGGAAGGGAGGGAGGAGTTTCAAGGCTCCCCCCCTATTTTTTAATATGAGGACAGTTTCAAGGCTTCCCCTGGGGGAATAAGATGGGGTGCTACCTAGAGAAGGTAAGACAGACACAAGCAAAACCAACAGAGCACTGCTCCCAGGACTCAGAGCCCCTTAGCTGGTTTGTGGTGGTGGGACTCTCTCTCCGGGAGGCTATATTTACTGCCTCTGACTTCCTCCTTCCCCCCTATGCTTGGTATTAATAGATTTCCAGCTGACTCAGATGCCCGGTGCATGGCTTGGATGGGGGCAGCAGATAGTAGGGGCTGAGGGCCCATTTCTCATTTGACCCCCACTGGTGGCCAGAGAGGTCATTCCCCAATTTTTGCAGAGCAAGAAACTGAGACCAGAGAGTTTGAGTGCCTGGCCAGGGTCGCAGAGTGAGTCAAGTTGGATGGGATGCAGTCGGGGACTGAGGGGTGGGTGGGTATTTTTCTTGACCTTGGCTTACCTCCCCCGGCCCCAGCTACGGAGACATGGTGCCCAGCACCATTGCTGGCAAGATTTTCGGATCCATCTGTTCACTCAGTGGCGTCTTGGTCATTGCTCTGCCTGTGCCAGTCATTGTGTCCAACTTTAGCCGCATCTACCACCAGAACCAGCGTGCTGACAAGCGCCGAGCACAGCAGGTAACTGCGCCTTCCATCTGAGTACCTCCTATTCCCCACACCCCAAGCCAGTCTACTCTTATGTTTGCCTACCTGACCTTCTATCTCCTCCTCTCTCTGTAGAAGGTGCGCTTGGCAAGGATCCGGTTGGCAAAGAGTGGTACCACCAACGCCTTCCTGCAGTACAAGCAGAACGGGGGTCTTGAGGTGGAGAGGGGCCTGGATTGGGGTGGGAGGTGAGCAGTGACGGGAGGAGGAAGGTGCTGACCTCATCCCTCTGCTCTATCCACTCCAGGACAGCAGCAGTGGGGAAGAACAGGCGCCGTGTGTCAGGAACCGTTCTGCTTTTGAGCAGCAACATCACCACTTGCTGCATTGTCTAGAGAAGACAACGGTGAGGCCTAATGAGAGGTGGTGTGGCAGAATGAAGGGGGTCCCTTTGCCAGCAAGCCAGCTCCCTCCTGGGATGGGAGGCTCACTACTAATTGTGGAAATCACACAGGGCTTCCCGGAAGAGGCCCCAGTAGAGCTGAGCCTTGAAGGATGGGCAAGGGAAGGGAAGAGAGAGCGACTTACAGAAAGGAAGGAATGGCCTAAGCAAAAGCTTGGGGGTGAGGTCAGCTTCCTTGTGGTGCCCTGTGACCATGCCTCCCTTCTGCCCACAGTGCCATGAGTTCACGGATGAGCTAACCTTCAGTGAGGCCCTGGGCGCTGTCTCGCTGGGTGGCCGCACCAGCCGCAGCACTTCCGTGTCCTCCCAGCCAGTGGGGCCTGGCAGCCTGCTATCCTCTTGCTGCCCCCGCAGAGCCAAGCGCCGTGCCATCCGCCTTGCCAACTCCACTGCCTCGGTCAGCCATGGCAGCATGCAGGAGCTGGACACGCTGGCAGGGCTGCAGAGGAGCCCTGCCCCTCAGAGGTAAGCATGCTGACCTGCTGTGCAACCCCTCTCCCGGGGAAGCTCAGAGCTTGGACCAAGGGGTCTGAGATTTCATGACTCCAGGCCTCCTAGCAAGTCAAGCTCAAACCCAAACTCCTCCATGCTGGAAGCTTGGGCTTATCTTGTCTGGAACTCCTCATTTTTCATTTGTACTTCCAATAAACATTTATTGAGCATCTCCTGTATGCTAGGCACAATTTGGGGCATTTTGGAATTCACTTTAGTTTAGGAGTTTAGTTCAGTTTTGGCAGTGAATAGAACAGACAGAAATCCTGACCTTATGGAACTTCTATTCTAGTGAGATGAGACAGTTAAAAAACAAATACACAGATGATGCAGTGTGTTAAGTGCCAAGGAGAAAAATAAATCAGGGATGGGGGATAGAGAGTGTAGAACAGGGTGTGATGCAGTTTTAACAGTGTGGTCGGGGAAGGTTTTGCTGAGGTGACATCTGAGCTGAGATCTGAAGAAGGAGAGGGAATGAGCCACGTGGATACCTAGAGGGAGAGCTTTCCAGGCAGAGCAAACAGCCTGTGCAAAGGCCCTGAGGCAGGAATGGGTCTGCATGTTAGAGACACAGCCAGGAAGCTTCTGTAAGTAGAGTGGAGTGAGTGAGGGGGAGAGTGGTAGGAGGTAAAATCAGAAAGGAACAGAAAGGACCAGATTGTGTAGATCTTACAGTAGACTGTTGTGAGGACTCTGGCACTGCAAGGAGTAAGCACAATAGATAACACTTTTATGTGTGTGCTCATTATGTTGCAGACACTACTCTGAGCATTTTGTATCATTTATTATCTTATTTAATCTCCACAACATCTCTGTGAGGAAGAAAACATTGTTATTCCCATGCTACAGATGAGAGAAGAGAGGTTTAGAGTGGTTGAGGTGGCATCAGGACTATTTGACTCCAGAGCCCTCACTCTGCACCACCATAATTAAGGGTGCAGGGGAAGCATTTAGCACAGTGCCAGGGACCTAGTAGGCACTCAGTAAATGTCATGATCGCCGTGGCAAGTATTAAAATAACTTTTAAAGAACCTTCCATCTTCCCACCCTTATCCACAGCCGCTCAAGCCTCAATGCCAAGCCCCATGACAGCCTTGACTTGAACTGCGACAGCCGGGACTTCGTGGCTGCCATCATCAGTATCCCCACCCCTCCTGCCAACACCCCAGATGAGAGCCAACCTTCCTCCCCTGGCGGTGGTGGCAGTGGGGCCAGCAGCACCCTCAGGAACTCCAGCCTGGGTACCCCTTGCCTCCTTCCCGAGACTGTCAAGATCTCTTCCCTATGAGGGACGGGCCTGCCCATCCAGAGCACTCTCCCAATTCCTGGGGGCTCCCTTCCAAAGCCATATTTTGGGGACGCAGAGAAGGGCAGCCTGGGGACCCCTTCTGCCCCCCACTGAGAACTATGCAATGGAGTTTCATGGAATGGCCCACCTGGTGGGGAAATAGCCAGGGAAAGGGAAACTTCCCCCACCCCAGACAGTTTTCCCTGTGGGAGGTGAAGCACTGGGCTTCCTCAGGCCCCTAGCCTCCTTGCCCCAGCACACTGGGACTGGCCCCTCTACCCAAGCGGGCCTCCTGCATGCTCCTCCCCTCAGGAGTTCTGGCCCAAGAAGAAGAGGTGAAACTTCCTCTTCTCTCTGGCTGAGCTGTGGAGGTTTGGGGGTTCATAGAAGAGAACCCTCACTTCTGATCTGGCCTCTAGAAGAAGTCCCCACCCTCCACCGGGCCCAACAACTCTCAAATTCCGAAGCTTGGAATGCAACCACAGGCTTCATGGGCTGTGGCCTCAGCAGTGACCTTGGTTCAGGGGTCAGGCTGCCTTTCCCAACACACACAGATAGCACAAACACCACCCCCCTTCCCTGGCTGCTGGAAATGGGTCCCCCGCAACCCCGTCCTCCACTGGGCCCCCAGCAAACTCTAGCAATAGCAGCTGCTGCCGTGACATTATGCAAAGCCTCTGCCCAGTTTGCTGCAATATTTACATCTGCCCTAATCATAGGGGCCACCTCTAACTACTCCTCCTTCTCTCTTCTCTGGCTTGCTTCCTTCCTGGGTTGGGCTGGAGTCTGGACTGGCTGAGATAAAAGCCTGGCAGCTGGCGAGAGCTGGGCTGTGTTTGGAGATCATGGGCTGATTCCATGTTCTTGGGCAGGAGTCCAGAAGTGGCAGGGGCTGAGGCCTGGGTTGTTCCTGAGCTCTGGGAGCTGGAGGAGGCAGGAGGAACTTCTTGATCTCCTCCTCCTCCCCCACAATGCCTTTTCACATATCCCTCTCTCTTCTCCCTCTTCGGTCACCTTCAGGAACTCTGTCTGCTCTCAGGCTGAAATCTGGCATCATCTCAGGTTCCCTGTCCCCAGCACTGTCCCTGTGGAGCTGGTGGCTGACAAAGATGTAGTTTCCATCAGTCAATAAAACCTGAGAGGAGAGACAAGGATGAGCACCTCCTGGCTCTGTGGGTTTGGGGGCTGGGTTGGGCTGGAGGGGTTGAAAATACTCCAATTTCAATTCCTTTTAACTAGTAGAAGGGCTGTTAGGGGAAAGGTATGGGAGGTGGATGGTTGCTGGTGTGTTTTGGAAGATGGGGATCTAGGAGAAATGAAAGAGGGTGGTCGAAGAGGTGAATCTGCAGCCAGTGACGTAGGCTAGGAGGTCCTGAGACATGCCCCATGGACATAATCTGCTCTAGCCCCCTCACTCACAGATGGGGAAACTGAGACCCAAAGCAGCACACGCTTGGTTAGAGGAGACTTGAACCCAGGCTTCCTGACAGCAAACAGCTCTGAACTGAACCCTGATGAAAAGCATCTCTCAGTTTGGCGAATTCCCCTTCCCTGTGGATGTCCCCTACCTGTATTCTCTCTTCTGGACTACTGGATATACTAGACTAGTGTAACTGAGCTCTGTGGAGCACAGAGAAGACAGACCTTGGATTCAGGTTGACCTGGATTCCAGTCCCTGGGTGAGAGAATCACTTATCTTCTCTTGCCTCAGGTTGCTAATCTGTGAAATAATCATTCATCCATTCACCAAATATTTATTAACTGCATATCATGTGCTAGCCCTAGGGGTACAAAAATGGGCAAAGTAGACATCATCTCTGATCTACAGAGGTGAGCATGGAAGGCAATTAAGCAATTACAATATAGTGTAGTAGAACCAAGATTAGTGGATTACAGAAGCATATAGATGGCAAGAGAACCTAACCTGGCCGAACAATGAGCTGAAGTTAGCCAGGCAAAAGACAAAAGAGTGAAAATGTTTTAGGCAGAGGGAACAGCATGTGCAATGGCCTGGAGGTTAGAGCGCCAGCTCAGGGCCTTGGGAAACTGAAGGGGTTCAGCACAGCTAGTGAGGAGAGTGTGAGACTGTGACGAGGGTGAGGATGTAGAAGTAGGCCAGATCACAAAAGGCCTTTGAAGCTATGATACAGATGTGGACTTCATCCTAAGGATAATGGGGACCTCTAAAGGCTTATAAACAGGAAAGTCATCGCTAGTTTTGTATTTCAGAAGGATTATTCTGGCTGTGGGGAGTGGGTTATAGAGAACCAGTCCTGGAGGGAGGAAGAACAGTGAGGAGGCTTTTGCAGTTGCCGAGTTGGCAGGTGATAGTGGCTTAGACGGGATAGTGGCAGTAAGAGTTGGAAAGTCAAGAGATTTCAGAGATAGGACTGGCAAGATTTAGGATTGACAGGTATGTGGGAGTTGAGGAAGAGGGAGCAGTCAGGGTTGACTCCCAGGTTTCTGCCTTGGGCAAAGGCTGGAGGGGGTGCCATTCATTCACTGTCAAAGGGAACATCAAAGCTGTTGAGCACACAGTAACAGGCACATAGTGAGTACTTGGTGAAGGTTGACTACAATTATTATCATAAGTTCAGTTTTAGATGTGTAGTGCTGGACAAATATTGAGTAGGGAGTGGGATACATGGATCAAGTGAGATGGTCCTGAGAAGATTCAATGTGATAATGTACACAGGCATTTGGCACAGTGTCCTAAACACAGTAAGCCCAGTAAACGTGAGTCTTCTCCTCCCATTAAGTCTCAAGAGCGGAAAACACCACCATAGTCTGTTTATTACCAACACCCTTCAGGAAAGAACTTCAACTAGGGTTGGCATCTGAAGGGAGACGTTTAGGTGGCACTCAGAAGAGCTTTCTGATGGCCTGTATATGGCTTGGCTCTTAAGACTGGCAGGGAGCCCTCACCTCTCACAACAACTTCTCGGTTCATGAGCTCATCTCAACTCCATAACTACTCCCTGAGGTAGTCTGGGCAGGCATTATCATTCCCGTTTTACACATGGGTAACCTCAAATTTGAGACACAATGACCTCCTCAAGGTCATACAGTTGGTAATGGTCCACCGTGCCTGGGACTGAGGTCTTCCTGACTCCAAAGCCTGGGATTCTTTCCACTGCACTGCAGTGCAGACTAATTTATTGAGCACTTACTAGATGCCAGGCACAGCACCAGACGCTTTGCAAGCATTAACTTCTGATCCTTAAATTGGGATTATCATTGCCATTTTACAGAGAAGTAGAAATTGAGGATGGGGTGGGTGTTAAATGACTTGCCAGATATCACTCAGAAGGGGCACAGCTAGGATTAGCTTGTAGCTCTCCATCCGTTCAGTAGCAGGAATTTTACCAACCTTATTGCGAGACGCTGGTTGCTGACAGAGCTGGTTTACAAACTTTGCTCGATTCAGGTAAACACCATTGGGGGGACTTGTGGGGGTGGGGAAAGGCTGTGCCGCGCCTGCGCGCTAGCCACAGGGGCGGGGAGGTCAACATGAGGGCAGCGGTGCGCCGGTGCCAGAGTGGGCGTGTCTGCTTCCCAAACACCCACTGTCCCAATGGTGCATGTCTGTCCCAAGGTTGGCCCGTTCGACTTGAGTGGTGGCATGTCTTAACCAATCACTGCAGAACCCGGCCTGTTGCCAGGGTGAAGCTGTGCCCGCCTCTCTACCGGAGGCGGATTTCTGGTGGGTGGAAACGGAAGTGATGCTTCAGGGGCTAGCTAACCTCTGGGAGTGTTGATATTTTCCAGTCAGTCCGGCTGACTGGGGCCAAGTTGGAAGCCCGGAAGGGAGGCGATTTAAAAACTCGTGCACGGGGCAGGCCACGCTGTCCTGTTGCAGTGCCCCCGCCTGCGAGTCAGAGCCTCGGGGAGACAAGAGCACGACGGGACGAAGAGGAAAGGCAAGGAACAAGGGTGCCGACTTTGACTGAAATCTGAGACAGAGGGCAGGGGAGGGCGATCGTTCGCTTCTGATTGGCTCGTGGGCATCATCGAGGACCCACGCAACCGCTTCGATTGGTTGGTGCCCTCAATTGTTGTGGCGGCGGCGAAGATTTTGCCCACGTACTTCCGAGCGAGAGGCGGGGCTGCGCCCCGGCGCGCCTGCGCAACGCCCCGGGCCCCACCCGGTAGTTCAAGAACCTGCGAGGGGGCGGGGCGAAGAGGTGCTTGTTTTGGTTCTGTTTCCTTTGAAGCCGAAGGCCGGAACGAGCATAGCAATAAACTTGCTGGGCTTGGAGAGAAGGCTACGACAAGCTCGCCGCGGTGCCTTCATCTTGGACTTCACATCCGGGTTCTCCGGCCGCGTGACCCGCGCGCCGCCGACGTTCGAAAACCGGTGCCTCGATCTCTTTATCCGGGGCCCGGCGATCCCGTCGTGCTTCGCGCACCACTGTAGCCCCCCTCATCCGGGTCCTCTCCCGGCGTGCCCCGCGCCGAGTTTGGTGGGGGGTACTCGGCGGTGCCGCCATGACTATTCTCCCCAAAAAGAAACCACCGCCTCCCGACGCCGACCCCGCCAACGAGCCGCCGCCGCCCGGGCCGCTGCCCCCGGCGCCTCGCCGCGGCGGGGGTGTAGGCGTGGGCGGCGGCGGCACGGGTGTGGGTGGCAGCGATCGTGACCGTGACTCGGGAGTCGGCACCCGTCCTCGAGCCTCGCCACCGCCTCAGGGCCCGCTCCCGGGGCCACCGGGTGCCCTCCATCGCTGGGCGCTGGCCGTGCAGCCTGGCGCCGTGGCGGGACCCCGGCCACAGCAGGCCTCTCCTCCTCCTTGCGGGGGCCCCGGCGGTCCCGGCGGCGGTCCCGGTGACGCGTTGGGTGCTACAGCAACGGGCGTGGGCGCGGCGGGCGTGGTGGTGGGCGTGGGCAGTGCCGTGGGCGTGGGCGGCTGCTGCTCTGGGCCGGGTCACAGCAAGCGGCGGCGTCAAGCCCCTGGGGTTGGCGCGGTTGGCGGGGCCAGTCCTGAGCGGGAGGAGGTCGGCGCAGGTTACAACAGTGAGGATGAGTATGAAGCGGCTGCAGCGCGCATCGAGGCCATGGACCCCGCCACCGTCGAGCAGGTATGGGCGGGGGGTGACGGGTGACTGGGTGTGGTGGACGGGATGCCCAGACTGCGTAGGGACCCAAGGAAGGCTATTTGAGATCGCTCCAAGGGGCCTTTGTCTTCTCTCTGAGACTGGCACTCTTTTCTCTGGTAGTGGGGGTGTGAGAGACCCTATTTCTCCCGCCAAGGACTTGGGGTTAGAGGCCCCAGATAAGATGGAGGACTTAAAAGTGGGGTCTGTGATGTCTCCTAGGGCCGTAGTTGTCATTCTGGGCCCAGGGACCTCTTCGTGTAGGGCCAATAGGTAGGAACTCCCCAGGAGAGACAGGCAAGATGGAATGCCTCCTGAGAGGGGAGTCTCACGACTCTCCAGAGGACCTTGGTCTGTGTTCAGTGACTTGAGATTTCTTCTCCTCTGGGATAAGAGTTTAAGGCTTCTTCTCCAGGGAATACAAGTAAGGTGGAGATCTCAGAGATATGAGTGTCCCCAAGATACCAAAACCGTTTCAGGGGTCTGAGACACTCTATATAGGACAACCCCCTTCTCTTTCTCAGGGGGATACAGCACAGGACCATGCAGCAGTGGGGTCTGAGACTCCCTCTTCTAGAAGTCAAGGGCCTGACACACACACATACATACCCCCCTAAGATCCCCTTCCCTATGGGAACAAGGGTCAAAACCAACACCCTGGGACCAGAAAGTCTACTAGGGTACATGAGATTCATCCCCTTCTAAGTGACAAGGGTCTGTGCTTTCTCAAAGAGGTCTGAGACCTCTTTGGAGACAAGAGTCTGAATTTCTCTCTAGGAGCTTAAGCTATTTTTAAGGTCTAGACACCCGCCCCCCCAGCACCAGGCCTGAACCTTTCTTCAAGAAAATAGGACTCACTGTTTCGGATACTGGAACCTAGGATTGCCCCTGCTTATGGACTGGGGCTTTCAGAGACTGGGTCTGAAGCCTCTTCAGGAGACTGATACCCCTCCACAGAGGTCTTTAGGGGACTTTTCTCCTCAGGGAGTGGTCTGAGAATTCTCTTTGGGCATCTGAGACACTGTGCCAAGGACTCTTGAGCTTTCCCTCAAGGACAAGAGATGCATACATACCCCAGTGGCCAGTGTGTCTCTAGAGGTGAGGTCCAAGCTTCCCCCTCAAGGAACTTAAGGTACTCCTCAGGAGCAGGAGGTCTCCCCTGACCAGATTTGAGCCCTGAGACCCTTCCCTTGGGGCATGGGTAGAGTCCCTGGGGAATAGGGTTCCGCATCTCCCCTCATGAGTTTGAACTTTCTCTCAGCATACGTGTACCCCAGTTTTAGAGGCCTTTTGGGGGCATAAGATTTCATGCCTTGGGGACTTGAGCCTAAGCCCCCCTTCCACTTTGAACTAAGTCCTGCGGGCTGCTCATTACTCTTGGGGACATGGGTAAGGTGGGATTCTGGGGGAAAGAGTCTGAGCCTCCTCGCAGGGGCCTGAGCTTCCCCTCTGGGACAAGAGATCCTTCACCTTAGGGAGGGGCTTGAGCTCCCCCCTTGGGTATGAGGCTCCTCCTCCCCTCCCTTCTCCCCAACCAGGCAATCCTTTCTCACCAGGGAGAGGGACGGGAAGTCCTCCCCAATGTGGCCTGAGGCCTCCCCCATTGGACAGAAGGACCTGGATGCTTTTCACAGTCATAAGAACTGCCTACCTGAGCCTGCTCAGGCTAGGAAGTTCTCCTTACTTTCTGTGAGAAAGGTGTCAGGTACTGGGGACATGAGGACTGAGGCCTACCCTCAAGAGCTAGGAGATGTGTTGAGTCTCTCCCTGACCCAGCTATGCTTCTAATTTCCTGGATCAGGGAAATATTCTGAGCTTCCTGAATTTCTTTCAATAAGCTTTTTTCTTCCCACAGACAGGGAAGGGGTTTGGGACATCCCCACTGCAGGAAATTCTCCACCCACATTCCTCTCCCTCTTGGTTCAGGTGTGTACTTCACGGGGGCCAGGGCCAGGGCCTGGTTTTGAGCTCCTGTTCTTGTTCCCTTTCCATGCATTACTACTTCTCCAGGCAGGATAAATCATCTGCCAGGGTGAGGACCAGGAGTTATTTCTTCTCACTGGTTGCAGTAAAGTGTGCCTTTCCTTCTCCACAGAAACGAGGAGTCCCAGGAACAGAGAGAAAGTCATGTGCTGCCATGGTGACTAGAAAGACACCTCCTTACATCCCCTTTGCATCTCCTGGGCTAGGAGTCCCTCCCTTGTAATTGTTCCCATAAGAACATGGAAGTAAAGCTCTGTGGTTGCATGATACCTTCCCTTCCCAATGACGGAGGAGAGGCTTCATGTCCTCCCACTTCTTGGGACAAAGGGAGGAAGAAGATGCTTCTTTTTGCTTCACCTGGTTGAACTTGGGGATGAAAAGAGGGGAGATTCTTCCTGCAGCCCTAGGCTTAGTCCTGAACCGTCACTGGGGGCATTTGTAACCCGGAGGCCAATTAGATCCTTGGGAAAGAGGGGAGTTGTTGAGAGGGAGCCCAGATGGTGAATCTGGTCCTTGTGACTACTCAGACTTATTGTCTGTCCTGGTGCTGTTACTGTATCTACTGCCTTTAGGAGCCCTTTTGACACCCTGGGGGTCCCAGTGCTAGGAAGGTGGTGTTGTCAGGGGTTTCCTTTCCCAGGTATGGCTGCCTTGCCGAGAGTCTCCCCTCTGAAAAGAATGGCTTGAGAGCGTCCTGAGCTTGAGGACGCCACAGAGCATTTTGTGAAGGGGGCCCGTGTGCTGAAGTGGTGGGAGAGGGTGGACCTGACACTGAAGCCAGGATGCCTGGGTTCCCACCCTGGCTCTGATGGGGCTTTTCTGGATGAAGCAGAATAGTTCTGCCTGTGCTCTCTGGGCCACAGTTTTCTCTTTGGTCAGGTAAGGAGCTGGTGAGGTATTGTTTAGCTTTGGGATTTTAGGGAGCTCACACCAAAGCCCTTTGGGCCTGGAGGTGACAGGGAACAGTAGGTGTCTTTCGAGGCAGAACTGGGTTCCTCTCCTCTCTCCCCTGCCTCTGTGTTCCCTCTCAACCATCCAAGCTTGGTGGTCA
Source organism: Delphinus delphis (assembly GCF_949987515.2). Lineage (NCBI taxonomy): Eukaryota > Metazoa > Chordata > Mammalia > Artiodactyla > Delphinidae > Delphinus > Delphinus delphis. The sequence continues at coordinate 85,133,200 of NC_082704.1, forward strand.
GGACAAGTCGCCTGGTCAGTGTGAGGCTCAGGGTTGGCAGACAGTGATTTTTGTGGCCAGCTATGCTGTGGTGAATAAGCTCGGGGGTTGCCTGTTGGGAGACCTCTTGGATGGTTTGGAGGTAGGGTTATGTGTAGAAAAAGTTTAGGCTTTGGAGCTGGCAGGCCTGAGTTCAAATCCCAGGATCTCCTGCTTAGCTGCCAAAAGTCCACCCATGCCCAAGGTTATTGAGTGTCTGAATACCTGACCTGGCCCACCTTGGACCTTGGCTGATTCTTCTCTTGAAGTTTCCCCAGGATCATCTGGGTTCTTCCTAGGAGCCTTTGCAACAACTGATCTTTGTTGGCAAAAACCCTTCATTTGGCTTCTAGGAACCTGCTGATTCCTCTGGTGAGGAGGCAGAGTGGTATAGCAGGAAGTGGTCTCTGCCTGGGTGGTCTGGGTTTGAGTCCTGTATCTTTTGGTAGTTCCTTTTTCTGGGCCTCAGTTTCTCCATCCATAAAATGGGTAGTGGTGGGGAGGGAAGTTGTACTCATTGCTTTGAAGCTAGTTGTAATCTCTTTAATTCTCTGCTCTCTACTCCCCCCATCCATTGTGAAAGTTTTGAGTGGGACCCCTTGGCTTTGGGAGTATGCTATGAAGTTTCAAGCAGTTACCAGCTTCCCTCTCACCAGCCACTGCTGTAGGCCTTTGTGTGTGTGTTTTTTGTTTTCTCTTGTTGTTGTTTTTATTTTTTGGCTTCACCACTCAGGATATGGGATCTTAGTTCCCTGACCAGGGATTGAACCTGCACCCCTTGCAGTGTAAGCATGGAGTCTTAACCGCTGGACCGCCAGGGAAGTCCCTATGTGTGTGTTTGTGTTTTTTTTTGTTTGTTTGTTTTTTTAATTTATTTTTGGCTGTGTTGGGTCTTTGTTGCTGCGTGTGGGCTTTCTCTAGTTGCAGTGAGTGGGGGTACTCTTCGTTGCAGTGCACGGGCTTCTCATTGCAGTGGCTTCTCTTGTTGCGGAGCACAGGCTCTAGGCACGCAGGCTTCAGTAGTTGTGGCACACGGGCTCAGTAGTTGTGGCCGCACAGGCTTAGTTGCTCCGTGGCGTGTGGGATCTTCCCGGACCAGTGCTCAAACCCATGTCCCCTGCATTGGCAGGCGGATTCTTAACCACTGCGCCACCAGGGAAACCCCCTGTGTGTGTGTTTTTAACAGCTTTCTTGAGATATAATTCACACATCATGCATTTCACCAGTTCAAAGTGTACAGTTCAGTGACTTTTAGTGTAGTCACAGAGTTGTACATCCATCACCACAGTCAATCAATTTTAGAACATTTTTTTCACCTCAGAAGGAAACCCTGCATCATCATCATCTCCCATCCCCTTATCCCCTCTCGGCCTCTGACAACCACTAATCTACTTTTTGTTTTGATTGATTTGTCTTTTCTGGATATTTCATATAAATGGAATCATACAACATGCAGTCCTTTGTGACTTCGTTCTTTCACTTAGCATAATGTTTTCAAGGTTCATCCATGTTGTAGCATGCATCAGGACTTTGTTTCTTTTTGTTGCAGAATAATAGAATCTTCATTTTTTAATCCCCCTCACCCCCCTACCCCAGTGGCCTGGCAGTAGGTTTGGGGCCTTTTGCTCTTTTCCGATTCCTCTGCCCTGGAGAGCTTGTGTTAGTCCTTAGCGGTGTGTCTGTCTGTTTCTCATTGGATGGGTTGCCTATGTTTAGCCCGTGGAGCAGAGCCAGTGTTCCTGGGTATTTTGGGGGAGAGAGGGGTGGTCTTGGCACCAGGCTTGCTGGGACAGAGCTGTGTAGCCCAGAATACTAAAAACCTCTTGGCCGTGGGTTCTGGGAAGACATCTGTCCATGAGCTGCCACTGCTGCTGCCATCTCCCCCTGCCTCCTCCCCGTTTCAGTGGCAACTCATTCATCAATAGACAGAGTCAGCAGCTTCCCAGGCTGGGAGGGGGGATTCCAGGCCCCTGCAGCCTTAATTCTAACCCTTTCCCTGGGGGGATGCAAACAGGGTGGATCTTGTGGGATGTGAGCATTGCCACGTTGCCTCACAGCTCACACAAGGGAGTGCTACAAGGAGGTTGTATTTGTTTCCTGTGGTTGCTGTGACAAATTACCACAAACTGGGTGGTTTAAAACAACAGAAATTTATTCTCTCACAGTTCCGGAGGCCAGAAGTCCGAAATCAGTTTCACTGGGCCCAAATCAAGGTGTTGGCAGGGCCACACTCACTCCACAGGCTCTATGGGAGAATGCAGTCCTCTTCCAGCTTCTGATGGCTACTCCCATTCCTTGGTTTTTGACCGCATCACTCTGACCTCTGCCTGCTTCTCCTCTGTGTATGGGTGGTCTCCTCCTCTGTCTGTATCAGGTCTTCCTCTGCTGTTCTAAGGACACTCGTGATTGCATTTAGGTCCTACCCTGATACTCCAGGATAATCTCCCCATCGCAAGATTCTTAACCACATTTGCAAAGATCCTCTTCCTGTAGCATTTACAGGTTCCAGGGATTAGGGCCTGATGTCTTTGGGTGGTCATTATTCAGCCTTCTACAGGGGTGTTCTTGTTTCCCTTCCAGGGCGAGGAAGGGAACTCATTAAGTGCTCTCATACTGGGCAAGGTCCTATAATATTTGAGTCTTCCCAGTATCCCTATTATTGGGAGGCTTGTTATCCCATTTCACAGATTGGAAAACTGTGGCTCAGAGCAGTTCATCACATGGCTAATAATTAGTGGAGTTGGATTGAAACCTCAGTCAGTTGGGTCCCACAGCCTGCTTCAACTTCTGTTGTGCCTTTGGACCAGTAGGTTGCAGTCTTGTACCTTGGATCTCCTGGTGTCAGAGAGCTTTGCCCAACCCCTTTGTGGAGGCTCAGAGATGTGGAGGGAGTCAGCCACAGGTTCAGCAGTGGGCTTGGAAGATTCAGGGTCTGGACTTTTTGTATTTTTATTTTATTTTATTTATTTTTAATTTAATTTTTGGACTGCGCTGCACGGCATGTGGGATCTTAGTTCCCCAACCAGGGATCGAACCCTGCAGTGGAAGCACAAAATCTTAATCACTGGACCGCCAGGGAAGTCCCAGGGTCTGGATTTGACTTTCTTAGGCCTGGACATTGATGTAGCTTATGCCTGGGCCAGCTCCCACCTTTCACTTCCGCCAGACCTTCCTTCCTGGGCCATTTTCCTAAACGACTCTCAAGTTGGCACTTTCTTTGGAGGCTCCTATCCAGCTGGGGAAAGGAAAAGACTGTGCTCTGAGCTCTTGGGACTCTAAGCTCTTTTTGGAGCCCAGGACCATGACCTCCCTGTTTTCTCCCCGCAGAGGGAGAGAGAGAAGGGGTTTCAGCCAGAGCCTGCTTTAAAGGCTGCTGGTGCCAAAGGCAGTGGGTGGCTAGTGGTCTGGCCTCCAGTTCCAGGCCCAGATGCTAGTCTGGCTGCCCCAGTACCAAAGCCTTGCTTGTGCAAGGGGAATGCTCAGGCCTTCTTCATTTTTAAGGACAAATCAGGATTTTCCCAAATGGGCTGCCAGGTACATCTCCATGCTGTGACTCATGAGGCTTCTCTTGTTGCCTTTACGCTAGGCTTTGCTGGTGCCCGAACCCCAGTTCCTTTCTGCCTTTGTAAAATGAAGATAATGCTTTCTGCCACCTGAGCTGTGGTAAGGACAGTTAAATGAGGTCACCTTTTGCATCTGGCACCTGGCATGGGCAGGCATTCGGCTAATATGAATTCATCTTTTTTCTTGGCCCTGCCCTGCTTACTTGCCTAGTCCTATCCAGGACTTTAGCTCTGCTGAACTCATTGCTGGGCCTCTGGCATCCCTGGAGTGACAGAAGTGATCTCTTATCCAATTAACAAGCATTTCTGGAGGTCTTGGTGTTTTACTCCTTTACCCAGGTGGCACCTCCTCTCAAGTGCCAGCCTTAATGACTGGCCAGGTCCCTTCCTCTGTTTCACAGCACACCTGTGTTCACCTCTTTCAAAGCCCTTGCTCACACTTCAGTGTGGACATTGCCTGTTTCCCCACCCCTCTAGCAGTTCATGAATTTATCAAGGTTGAGACCAAATTTGATTCATTTTTCTGTCCTCATTGCCAGCCCAGGGTCTGACTTAGTAGCTGGTTGGTAAACCTTTGTTGGATGAGTAAGTAGGAGCCACTCTCGTCCTCTTTGATCCCCTGTCCCCTCTCGATCTCTTTTCCCCCCATCCTTGAGGGCAGGAGGTTGCTGTGTGCCCTGCTTTTTTAGAACTACTTCTTCTGTCCAGTCTGGGGTTGTAGTCATAGTTGCAGCTTCCCTGCTGAAGACCCCTGACTAGGGCAGGCGCCATGGTGCTGGGAGATGGCTGACCCTGCAGGTCAGGGATAGGGGAACTGGCTGGAGTAGGCCAGTCCAATGTGACAGCCTCAGGGCAGGAGGGACACCTGGACTGCTGGAATGTTGTACCCAAACAAGAGTTTGTGCTGTGGAAGCCCATTAAGAGCTTCCAGGTGCCTTTGTCATCTCTGGAAAGCCAGCCACACCTTCCTGGCGTGCGGGCCCTGATGGTGGGGCTACTGGCTATTCCCTTGTCACCCTCTCTTCATCCCCTCCTGTCTAGCCACTCACCTGGGACTTTCTGAGGGCCTCTCAGTTGTATGTCATCTCTGTCTGTGCTGGTCTTGCCCCTTCTTCTGTTACTGATGACCACCTCACCAGTGCATGGTATGTTGTTTAGAAAGCCTTTTCAGGTCCTGAAGCCCCTCTGAACCTCTTGACAGCTGTCGGACAGATCACATATCCCCCGTTTGATAGGCTGAGGCTTGGAGAGTTCAGGTAGCTTACCTGAACTCATGCAACAAGTGAGTGACAGAGCTGGGGTTGGAACCCAGAGCTTTTTAGCCTCTAAACCCTGTGTTTCCTACTTTGCCAGGAATTTCTCTCACCTGAGCTGGCTAAAAATGGCCTGCAGAGAGGTGACCTCCTCTGTCTCATTGGCATTAGCCCAGATCCTGTAAATCCCTAGGCTGGGTCGTGTCCCCAAGGAGCAGCAGCCTTGGGATTTCTGGTCCCTAGACCTGATGCGGGCTCAGGCTGGCTTCTTCTGGTGGCCAGCAGATGGCGCGAGGAGGCTGGGAAAGATCTGCTGCTTCTGGTTCGTTTTGTTTTGAGATGGAAAACGTGTTTTAAGTGACACGGACATTATTTTTTAATAGATTTATTTTTTAGAGCAGTTTTAGGTTCACAGCAAAATTGAGCAGGAGGTACAGGGAGTTCCCATATACCCCCTGCCCCCCCACATTCAGAGCCACCCCCATAATCAGTGTCCCCCACCAAAATGATACATTTGTTACAATCATTGGACCTACATGGACACATCATAATCACCCAAAGCCCATAGTTTACATTAGGGTTTGCTCTTAGTGTTGTACATTCTATGGGTTTGGATAAATGTATAATGATGTAACCACTGTTACAGTATGTAACAGTATGTAACAGTATGTTTCACTGCCCTAAACAGTATGTAACAGTATGTTTCACTGCCCTAAACATCCTATATGTTCCGCCTATTCATCTCTCCTTTATTTATTTATTTATTTATTCATTCATTCATTCATTCATTTATTTTTAGCCACGCCAGGCGGCATGCTGGATCTTAGTTCCCTGGCCAGGGATTGAACCCGTGCCCCCTGCAGTGGAAGCGTGGAATCTCAACCGCTGGATCACCAGGAAGTCCCTCTCCATTATTTTTTTTAAAAACATCTGAAAATACACACTTGTACAGATTCACTTAACCCCACACCTTTAGAGCCAGCTGTACTTTGGAATTCAGAAAAATTTCAGAATTTAGGAAAGTCACCTGGTATGTGTACTGTGTATTATGTAACACCTCCCGTCATAGTCAAACACCTGAATGTTTCTGCATAGAAATGTTTGAATATTCGCCTCTAGGTGGAATAAATGGGTTCTTGTCAACTCAGGTCGGATTGTGATGCTAAATGAGTTAGATAAAGACTTGATTTTAAAAGCTTTTAGAAGTTTGGAATTTTGGGTAAGGTATTGTATACCTCTTTTTATAAAGGAGGTGGTGAAGTAAAATCATCTGTAATACCAACATTTAGGGATAATATTTTGTTGTGTAAAGTCTTCCCAACTTTGTGTGCATGTGTGTTTGTATACATATGCATATATATATGTTAAATGTGTTCTATCACAAGTGACATCATACTTTGCATATGTTTTGCCTTATACAGTATATCTTGGAATTCCCTAGCTGTATGTGGAGCTCAGGAACTAGACTCTTGCCAGTCACTCCCTCCTAAACATCTCCCCTACCCTAAGTGACTAGAGGGGGTCCCCAGGTGAAACTTCTCGAGGTAGAGCCAGGTTTTCCCCCCCAGGCACTTGCTGGGTCTGGGCCTCTGGCTGCCTAGGGGAAGGCCCAACACTGGATTCTCAGCATGGTCAGCAGTGGTCAGAATACAGATGGGGCTTCTGCCCTTAGGGCAGCTGAGACCCCTCTGGGAGCAAGTCTGCTCACACAGTGACTGATTCCCTAAAAGAAAGGGTCTCCTCCTGCTTCACATGCACATAGAGTTGTCAAGCAGGGCAGAGAACTGGACCCTGCCCATTGTCCTCTCAGCCAATCATCTGGGCCCCTTGCGAGCTCAGGGGCAGGGCCCTGGGGCGAGGGTACAGGCCTTTCCTGTTGCTGACCCCCACCTCTTCCCTCCAGCAGGAGCACTGGTTTGAAAAGGCCCTGCGAGACAAGAAGGGCTTCATCATCAAGCAGATGAAGGAGGACGGCGCCTGTCTCTTCCGGGCTGTAGGTGAGTCTCTGCCTCAGCCTTCAAGGGCCTAGGGCTGCCCCTGAGCTGTGTCCCAGTTGTCAGGAGTAACCCGTGTGACAGGGTTGGGGGCAGAGTTAGCTGATCTTTTAGGGACTCCAGGCCCCAGCCTCAAGTTAGTGTCTGGCCTCTAGCTCTCAGTCATGAGGCAGTATGGTGGTATGAGAGTAATAACAGCAATAATAGTGATAAAGAAAGTAACATTACTTAGGGACAGATTTCTCTGTCAGACACTACAGGAAACCCTTTTAATTCTCCTCCAAGCTAGGTAAGTGTAGGACTATTGCTTCCAGTTGTTAGATGAGAAAAACATCTCAGAAATAGGGAATGACTTACCTAGGGTCAGAAATACATAGAACAGTCGGGAGTCGGAGTCTGGGTTAGGTTAGTCTGAGGCCTCTTAACTGCAGCACAAAGCTGTCGCCCTGGAATCATAGAACTTTTTTTAAACTTACACGAAAGAAGAATAGTGAACCCTCATGTACCCATCATTCATCTTCAAAATAATCGTTAACATATTGCCAGGCTTGTTTCATCACTACCCCACCCACTCTTTTTTACTCTTCTGAAATGAGTATTTTTAAAGCAAAACCCCATCATGGATCATCTCATTTGTAAATATTTCTGTATGTTTCTCTGACAGATAAGGGCCCTCTCTTTCTCTTTTAACATAACAAAAATGCCATTATCATACCTAACAAAATTAATAATTCCTTAATACCATCTACTATCCAGTCTGAGCTAGATCTTTGAAGCTTCTCTGGCTCTGAATCTCTGACTCAACAAGCAATTGTGAGGTCCTGTGCTGGTGTCCAAAGGAAGCTGGGAGTGTGATCTGATCCTCCCTTTGGAGCTCTGATATCTCCCAAGGAAAAGTGCCCTCCAATAGGAGCTTTGAGCTGGGAGTCAGAAGCCCTTTCTTCTAGTTCTTCCCCTGACTCATAACTTCCATTTTCCCATCTGTGAATGGTGTTGATTCTGAAGGGCTCATTGAATCCCTTCTGGGTCTGCTATTCTCTTAGTCTGTGCAGACCCATCATGTCTGTTGGTGGGCTGGACTGACTCAGGCTCCACTTCTGGCTCTACCACTGATTCTTGGTGTGCCCCTGGGCAAGCCCCTCTTTTTTCCCTGAGCCTGTTTTCTGTATCTCAGGTACCTGTGTACCATGAGGCTAAAAGATGTCGTGTTATAATGGTTAAATGAGATTACTTTAGTAAATCCCTTTAGTGCCTGACTTGGTAGACTCTCATGGAACAATAACATTGATAAAGCTTGAGTGCTATTATTAGTGGTGCCTCAGAGCCACAAATGTTTGAGTGGGTGAAAGAAAGTTAGGTGGGGTGACTGGTTGCCTCCCTATTCTACCAAGCAGAAGAGGTTCAGGCAATGGAATCTGCTGGGCTGGGAAAACTCCAACCTTCCTATCCCTGTGGCTCAAGTCCATGTTCTCCCTGGGATGTTTCCTAGAGAAAGAGCTAGGTTTGGGGGCATCTTGGACCAAAGGAAGGCAAAGAAAGAAGACGTGGGGGCCCATGAGGTGTTAGGCCTGTGCCGAGACCTTAGGTTGAATGTGGGCTAAGCAAGGCTGCTGGTGGAGTGAGGGTCAGAGAATGCAGCTGGGCATCTGGATCTTGGGTGGTCTTTGAGGCAGACCTTGGGCCTGGTGAGGACCTGGCTTGGCAGTAACCCATGTCAAGAACAAAATTTAAGTGTGTGTCCATCTAGCTGTTCTCCCCAAACACCTTCTGACCCTTCCCCCTCATTGGGGCCTTCTAGTAAGGGGCCTAAGTTTACAGGAAGAGCTGACCATGACAGGTTGAAGGCCTTTCCCTATCAGCACTATGGCTACACATTTCCTCTGACTGGGCTGCCCTTGGGTTTTCTTCGTAAAACCTCAGAAGCCCCACGGTCTCTCCCTGAGAAGTACATGATCCCCGGGTCTCTAGGCCTCACCTTGAGGTTTCCCTGGGGCAGAGTGCACAGGACATGTGCCTGGGAAGGGGACTTTATCCTCAAGCTTTCTGCTGCCCCTTTGCTTCCAGCCTAGCTTGGGACAGGGACAGGTGGTAGTTACCCTAGGCTCTGGCGAGAAGGGCTACAGGCTGCCACATATTGAATAGTAGAAGGACCACGTAACTGAGGGCTGGAATTGGAGGGGGGACCAACATAGAGACCACTCTGTCGTTCCTTGACCCCGAGTGATTGCTAGGCATTCCTCAGGGTGCTTCAGGTTCACCTGCAAAATTGCGATCATTATCCAATGAGACAGGTGAGAAGATTGAGGCTCAGGAAAGGGAAGTGACATGCTCAGGGTCATTAGTGGCAGAACTGCATGGGAACCAAGAGGTGCCCAAAGGACACATTCTTTCTATGACCCTAGGGAAGCCCTAGCTTCTTAGCTTAGCTGTCAACTGGCTGGGTGACCTTGGCTTTATTCCTTGACCTCTCTGGGTCTTACTTCTTCCAGCTAGGAACCTGTGGTCCTCTACTCTTAGGAATCCTGAGGCAGGTGGGTTTCTACCCTCTGTTTTACCTCTGAGGTCTGGGTGTCCCCAGTGTGAACCAATATCCACTGCTTGTGCCCAGTTCTCTTTTCCACAACCACCTGTTGGGAACTCATGAGCATTGGCACAGGCTTGGGTGGAGTGGAATTGGGAGCCTGGGTCCCAGAGGTATCCTGTGGTCCACCCTGCCCCTGCTATGCTCAGATAACCTCCTCCTGGAAACGTGAGTCTGCATCTCTCTTCCCTCCCTCTCTCTATATGGCTTTGACTCAGCAAAAACCTCTGGCCCTGGCCCTGGCCCTGGTCTTGGCCTCGGCCTCAGCCTCTGTGGGCAGAGTGGCAGCCACATGTGCGTGTGTCTGCGTGGGCCTTGGGGATACAGCTGGGACTGTGCACGTTACAGTGATGGGGCCCAGAAACATTAGCGAGGCCCACTGCTCTGGACCTTTTAGTCTTGGAACATGGACTATCAGCATTGGAGGAATGGATCTTAGATCAATTTTGACTCTTCTATAAAAGGGAAATAGGCCTTAAGAGAAAGTCAGGGCCTTATTATCTAGGTCACACAGCCAGTATCAGAACATTGGTGTTTGAGGTTGAACCAGGCCAGAAGGAGAAGAATCCCATGGGCCACCATGTACACCAGCTTCTGTTGACCTCTCTCTGCCCTGCCTCCTTCAGTGTTCCCATCTTTGCAGTGGGCATTTTATTTATCTATCTATCTATCTATCTATTTATTTATTTATGGCTGCATCGGGTCTTAGTTGCAGCGCACGGGATCTTTCGTTGTGGTGCGCAGGCTCTCTATTTGTGGCATGCAGGCTGCCCTGCGGCATGTGGGATCTTAGTTCCCCTACCAGGGATCAAACCCACGTCCCTTGCATTGGAAGGCAGATTCTTAACCACTGGACCACCAGGGAAGTCCTGCAATGGGCATTCTTGAGTAGAGGAGCAGGCATCTCAGAGACCAGGCTATTGAGAGGGCTGAGTTCTGCTGTCTCCCCCGCTGAGGGTGTGCCAGTTGGGGTAGCTGGGGCCACAGGCCAGGTATGCACCACAGCTGCTTGACAGGCAGGTGAGGCCTTATTTTTGGTTCATCCCCTCAGTGGGGCCAGGGTTCCCACTGGGCCAGGAGAGAAGCAGGGAATAGAGCAGGTCCTGTCTCCCCCTACTGCTTTGTACACACATTCGTGTGGTTTGTTTTTAGATTTCCCTGCACACACCAAGCTTCCTTTTCTGTCCTCAGTGGAACTCGCTGTGGCTCTTCCAGCAGGCAGGTAGGCAGGCAGGCAGGCAGCAGCCTGGTAGGGAGGTAATCCCCAGGTGCCTCTAAAACAAATTGTAGGGCCTTGTACTTAAACTCTTTATTTATTTTTTTAAAAAATTTATTACTATTATTTTTGGCTGCACCATGCAGTATGTGGGATCTTAGTTCCCCGACCAGGGATTGAACCCATGCCCCCTGCAGTGGCAGCATGGAGTCTTAATCACTGGACCTCTAATGAAGTTCCCCTTAAACTCTTTAGAGAGTCCAGGCTCTCCTGTCTTGCTCTTCCACATAATTCCTCAAAAAACAGTGACTACATTTTGGGGGACCTTCCCCCAGGCAGCAGGGGAGGGAGGTTGGGACAAGTCTGTTAGAGCTATTGGCTATTCCCCGCTTCCATCAGGCCCCGTGGCAAAGGCTAGGAAGGAGGTGTGGAGGGGTCCTCAGTTTGTACAGCCTCATATCTTGTCCAGCCTTCAGTCTTTCCTGGTTGGTGGCAAGGGCATCTACTTGTTGGATGCGATAGTTCTCTGCAGTTGTGAGGGTTGTTGTGTGGGTATTTGGCCTCAGGGAACATCTTTGGCAGGATCTGCTGGTTGTGTGCATGCACATATGCATTTCTATGCTGGTGTCTCTGTATGCTCAGAGAAAGGACAGAAGTAGGGTGTGGGGAGGGAAAGTTCATGCTGACCTCTGTGGCCCTAGTGAGGGGTACAGCCCCTGATATCTGTAATCTCTGCCCACTTTCAGGCCTTTCCTGCATTCCAGCTGATTCCTGCTTGTGCTGGTGGGGAAACTGAGGCAGTCAGGATCAGGCCTGGCCTAGAGAGTCAGGTGGCTAAGGTGATAGCTGGATTGGGAGTGGTGGTAATGTCACCTGGGGCGTCAGTGCTTGAAGTTACCAGTTACACCTTGAAAGCCTGGCCTCTCCTTCAACCTCCCAAATGTGTGACCTTGGGCCAACTATGCCACATTTCTGTACCTCAGTATCTGTCCTGTGGAAAGTAGGGTTTTTTTGGGTAAGAATGGAATGAGTTAGAATGTGAAAAGGCCTTGGTGGAACCAACTGTAGTATTGTACTGAGGATTTCTGAGCCCTATTTAGGTTGGGGACAGAGGTGAGGTAGTGGGGACCCCCTTTCAGCTGGACTCCGGGAGGGGAGAGCAGGTGCAGATTGCCAAGTGCAGTGTCAGCAAGGGGAGGAGTTTCGGTTTCTATCAAAACAAGTGCTGTGAATTCCCCTACCTCTGCAGGACCATTGGGCCCTTTCCCTCCACCTTAGACTCCACAGGGAAATCCAGCTCAGCCCCTGGTTCCATGTGCCACCTTCTCGGGAGGAGGAGGGCTTTCTGGAGGACAGAGGTAGGGCTGGCAAAATCAGACAAGCATCTCCTGAGTGAGGATTTCTGTGTTCTTAGCCCTGCACTGGGTGTTTTTCCTGCCTTATGTCATTCAAAAGATCCTTCTACTCTCCCTCATTGGAAAGGTACTGTTGCTCTGTTTCCTTGGTTCAGAGATGCACATTTTCTTACATGTTGGTGATCCCCAAACTAGGGTACATCTTATAACCAGTGAGGTGGGTTCCCCCCTCCCAAAAGCTGTGATTAAATACATGTACCGTAGAGAAGGTGGTATTTTACATTTTATAGATAAGTAGAGAAGGTCATACTTTGCCCACATGTAAGGAACCCATTTTGTGAGGCCTGTTTGGTTGCTGAAGATTTGAACTATAGGCACAGAATGTAGGCTTGTGGACCTTTGGATTCAGCAAAGGTAGAGAACCAGTTCTGCCTTCATGAGGAGGGACAACCTAGACTTTGAGTTTGGGGCTTTCCTCTGGCTGATGAAGTGCAACAGAAATGAGGAAGGGCTTAATAAGTGGTTCCGGTGACATTCTAGCTGACTTGTGGGTGGCTGGCTATCTGAAGGAGTCATCGTCCTCCTTATGACAAACAGGAGCCCTGGCTCTTGAACACCTAGTATGCTTTAGGTGTTCGGCAGACCATCCCCGTAGTCTTAACAACGCCCCATGAGAGGAAGAGGAGTTATCTCCCCCACTTTATGGATAAGGACATTGCAGCCCAGAGTGGTTAAAGGCCTTTTCCAGTGCCACATAGCTTGGTTAAAGGCCTTTTCCAGTGCCACATAGCTAGGAGGCAGAAGAGCCTTTCTGTCAGGCAAAGGAGTCAGTGACAGGGCAATGGGGGGACCCTCATGGGAAGGTTCTCCCCCAACTCCCTTCCCTGTCTACAGTCTCCCCTCTTTCCCCCAACTTCTTGCATCTGGCATCTAGGTCGGGTAGATCTACCTCCCAGGCCTGGAAATGCCTGTTGACCCTTCCCTAGGAACATCTCAGCCACCTCCCTGAGCCTGATAGACCAACCCCTATTTTTTAACCCCTTCACTCCTGTCTCAGTTCCTGTTTACTGCAGCTGCTGACAGCACTGCCTCTTTGGCACCCCAAGTTTATTCTACAGAAATAGCTCCTCGGGCAGCTCCGGCAGCCACAGCGGGTTCTGTGGTCCTGGCTTCTAAGAAAGGCAGCGACAGGGGCCCCCAGCCTGTGCACAGGGCATGTGACTTGCTGGAAGTGCTGCTGGGGGGTGGGGCAGGGGAGAGTGTGGCCGCAGAACCCACATCCTTGTTTACATCAGTGAAGGGACTACCCCTTCGCGCCTTCACAGCCCCCACTCCCCATCCCTCTCAGGTCTCTGCACCTCCAGGAGGACGTGAGACAGGCATGGGCCCCGTTTTCTATCTCAGAGCGGCCTTTTTCTCCTTATCTCACATAACCCTCCAGGGAAGGAAGGGGAGGGCAGCGAAGGCGTTCTTCTAGCGATTCTTCACAGAGGTAGACTGGCTGTCATGGAAGAACTCTGCAGTGTTCCCTGCAGGACCTGCCCCTGCCCCTGCCCCAGTGCCCCAGGGAGATCCCGTCAGAGCAACGGTCTGGGGAGACAAAGGGAAATTCCCTCTTCGTCTTAGCCAGTGGACATAAGGTGTGCCTCATCTTCAAGCCCACTTTAATTTCTCAGGGAGAAGGCTCCCTGGCTCCCGCAGCCTTCCCATCCACTCAGCAAACTGTTCCCAATTTCTTGCACTGCATCAGGCTCTGAGCTGGGGGTGGACTTGGATGTGAACTGCCCTCTGCCCTCAGTGGGAACCCAGTGTGATCAGGCAGATGAAGTCTGTACGCACCTTTGATAAATCTGGTGATAAAAGGTGCTCTGGAGGGTGGGGAACTGTTTTAAGAATACATTGATATTTGATAAGTAGGCAGACAAGGAGGATGGAAATAATGTCTTGAAAAGGGAACAGCATGTTTGAACATCCTTAAGTGAGGCAGAGGGAGCCTAGTTCTTATTGTGACCAAAACCCTATAATGCCTGGACCATTTGGGCCACAGGCTGCCTTTCCTGAATTAAGCTTAAGTTAGGTGCATATGTGTCTTATCTCTCTTATAGAATACATGCTTCTTGCAGATAGGGGCAGGATTTTACTCACCTCTATCACCTTCGCAGTACTGCACGTTCAGGCCCCACTACAGGAAAGGGGGCTCTGAGTGACTGCTCTGTCCCAAACCCAGTGCTAGTCACTTCACACCTATTATCTCATTAATCCCACGAGAGCCCTGCCAGGAAGGCATCCAGCTCCATCCCATGTTACACGTGAGGCATATGAAGGTCAGAACACTTGGGTCATTTGCCTCTGGTCATTTTGCTCACTAGTACCTAGCAGAATTGGGCTTAGAGCCCAGTTGTTTTTCTTTTCCTTTCCTTTCCTTTTTTTTTAACCTTATAAAGGCCATACTGACTCCTGAGAGTCAGGAAACTGAATTATAGAATTGAATCTGTCACAGACTTGACTTCTGTGTGACCTTGGTCAAGCCACAAACTCCCCGAGCCTCAGTTTCCTCATGTGAAAAGTGAAGGGGGTGTATGTGGAATTGAAGGTGCTTAAGGCCACTTAGGGATTTAAAATCTTTGTTGACAAAGTCATCTGCTCAAGAGGCCTGTGGTTGTGTCCCTCTTACCTGTACTCTTGTTCTTAAAGACTGTCCCTGCCTGCCTCTATTTTCATGACCCTATTCCAGCCCACAAGGCCAAGAACTCTCCATGCCTTAGGGTAGGAAAGGGCATTTCCCTGGCCCCCAGCCCTCCACCCCCAAGGATGTTCTGTGACTCAGAACTCTTCTTTGGTGGCAGCTCTGACCCCAGCCTCTCCTTCTGTCCCCACAGCTGACCAGGTGTATGGAGACCAGGACATGCATGAGGTTGTGCGAAAGCACTGCATGGACTATCTGGTGAGACTTTGCAGAGACCTTGGGGCGGGGGCAGAGTGGGAGGATCTCTTCTCCACATAGAGCTTGCTCCTCTGATCTATTCTGCAGATGAAGAATGCCGACTACTTCTCTAACTATGTCACAGAGGACTTTACCACCTACATCAACCGGAAGCGGAAAAACAACTGCCATGGCAACCACATTGAGATGCAGGCCATGGCAGAGATGTACAACCGGCCCGTGGAGGTGTACCAGTACAGCACAGGTACTTCTGTGGTGTTGGTGAGCGACTGATCACGCCTGGTCCGAGCCTGCCCCACCCAGCCCATTGTGGATGCTCCCTCCTTCTCTTTCTCTGCAGAACCCATCAACACATTCCATGGGATCCATCAAAATGAGGATGAACCCATCCGTGTCAGCTACCATCGGAATATCCACTACAATTCAGTGGTGAATCCTAACAAGGCCACCATTGGCGTGGGGCTGGGCCTGCCATCATTCAAACCGGGGGTAAGCAGGTCCCCATGCCCAGAATGGATGCTGGATATAGAGACCAGAAATCTCTGTTGGAGTTTCAGTTTTGCCCCTAGCCCACAAAAATATCCTGTCCCCTCTCTGAGTCGCCCGTAAGGTCTCACCTCTGTGAAGTTAGGAAGTTACCCAAGGTGATCTCTCAGGGCTCATTCTGTGGTCTTGGTTTGCCTGTCTGAGCTGGTTCACCCATCTTTTGTGCCTGTTAAGGGTTGGCATTTGGGGATATGGAGTCACACTTGGGAACTGTGAGCCAGGGCTTGGTCTGGGTGTCTTGGCACCCACATGGATCCTCCTCCGAACCTCAGCAGGTACAGACAACTATGGTCACAGAGACTTGGAGTGTAGGCCTGGCCCCACAACTTACTGGCTTGGGACCTAAGGCAGATTGTACAAGTAATTTGACTTGGTAGCTTGGCCGATACAGGAAGTGCCTAACACTGGGCCTGGTGCCTAATAGGTGCTCAGAAGGTGGCAGTACATTTTCTCAGCACACAGTGACAGATTCTGATTCTCTGTCTCATAAACAGTTGTCTGCTGGGGATTTTGGTATCTTCTATTCAGGTTTCACTTCCTACAAACAGAAAGTGCTCCTGCCTCATTTTAGGAAACACACCCTAACACCAACACACCCTCTAGCATAAAGGTTTTTTGGTTTTGTTTTTTAAATTTTTAATCTCAGAACAGTTTTAGATTTATGTAATTATTGTGATTATAGAATTCCCATATACCCTCCTATGATTAACGTATTAGCATAGTGTATTTGTCATACTTAATGAACCAATATTGATATATTAACTAAAGACCATATTTCTGTGACAGTTTTTCTGAATTTCCTTGTTTTTGATCTGTTTACAGACTCTATAGTTTTGCCTTTTCTAGAATGTCATATAATTGGAATCATAACAGTATGTAGTTTTTCCAATGGCTTCTTTCAAGTAACACTGTACACTTAAGATTCATCCGTGACTTTCTGTGGTTTGATCATATGTATCTTTTCTTTTTCCTTTTGTTAAAAATGTGAGTGCCCTAAGTTTTTTTTTAGTAGACTTGTTTAGAATAGTTTTAGATTTACAGAAAAATTGAGAAGATAGTAAAGAGTTCCCATATACCCTGCTCCCCCTTGCACACATTTTTGCTATTATTCACATATCAGATGACTGTGATACATTTGTTACAATATATGAACCAATATTGACACATCATTATTAACTAAAGTCATAATATCTCCTTAGGCTCCCCTGTCTGTGATGGCTTCTCACACTTTCATGTTTTTGGTGACATTGACAGTTTTGAGGAGTACTGGTCAGCTATATTGTAGGATGTTTCTCTTTCGGAATTTGTCTGATGTTTTTCTCATGATTAGACTGGGGCTGTGGGTTTCAGGGAGGAGGATCACAGTGGTAAAGTGCCATTCTCATCACATCATATCAACAGTGTATACTGTGAACGTGATTTATAACTGTTGATGTCGACCTTGATCATCTGGCAGAAGTAGCGTTTATCAAGTTTTCTCCACTGTAAAATTAGTCTTCCCCCACACCACCCCCTTTTCCATGCTGTACTGTTTGGAAGGAAGTCATTTACAGCCCACACTTAAGAAGTGGGGTTAGGGGGCTTCCCTGGTGGCGCAGTGGTTGAGAGTCCGCCTGCCGATGCAGGGGACACGGGTTCGTGCCCCGGTCTGGGAAGATCCCACATGCCGCGGAGCGGCTGGGCCCGTGGGCCCGTGGGCCATGGCCGCGGAGCCTGCGCTTCCGGAGCCTGTGGTCCGCAATGGGAGAGACCACAACAGTGAGAGGCCTGCGTACCGCAAAAAAAAAAAGTGGGGTTAGGGAATTCCCTGGCAGTCCAGTGGTTAGGACTCGTGCTTTGACTGCCGAGAGCCCGGCTTCAATCCCTGGTTGGGGAACTAAGATCCCACAAGCCGCACAACACAGCCAAAAAAAAAAAAAGAGGATACACTCCATCTTCTTGAGAGCAGAGTATCTACATAAATTATTTGGAATTCTTCTGCAAGGGAGATTTGTCTCTTACCCTCCATTATTAATTTATTCAATCATTTGTATCATTGTGGACTGATGGGTATATCTTTAATACTTTTACACTTTGGATTATAATCCAATAGTATTTTTATTTGATGCTCAAATTTTTCCAATTTTGGCTATTGGGAGCTCCTTTTGTTGGTTCCTGCGTCTCTGACATACCCCCATCATTGTGGTGGTGTGTTTTGGGAGCGCGGGGTGTTTCTTGGTTTGTTCGTTTTTCTTTTATTTATTTATTTATTTATTTTAATTAATTAATTTATTTATTTATTTTTGGCTGTGTTGGGTCTTCGTTGCTGCACGCGGGCTTTCTCTAGTTGCGGCGAGCGGGGGCTCCTCTTCGTTAACAGTGCACGGGCTTCTCACTGCAGTGGCTTCTCTTGTTGCGGAGCACGGGCTCTAGGCACACAGGCTTCAGTAGTTGTGGCACGCAAGCTCAGTAGTTGTGGTTCGCAGGCTCAGCAGCTGTGGCGCACGGGCTTAGTTGCCCCACGGCATGTGGGATCTTCCCAGAGCAGGGCTTGAACCCGTGTCTCCTGCATTGGCAGGCGATTCTTAACCACTGCGCCACCAGGGAAGTCCCTGTTTTATTTTGTTTTGAATACTTACTTTCTGGCACTGCAAGGTGCTCCAGGCTCACCTTGTATATTTCCTGCCCCATTCCTAGAACCAGCCATTTCTCCCAAGGAGTCCTAGTTCCTTTTATTGGAGAATGTTATTAGAAACCAGCATCTGAGTGCTGAGTTTGCTCCTTGCTATTGGGGTATCCTTGTTTCTAGGCCCTTTCAGCTGACAAAACAAGGAAGTATATGTGTATATACTAACCTGTGTGTATACACGTATCTAGAAATATTTCTATATGTAACCATCCATATCTACATGAAGCTATAGTTCTTACTGATATCTTTAACTGATGGGTACCTTGTTGTTATTTTTAATTTGCAGTTCCTAATGACAAATGGTGTTGAGCATCTTTTCATGGGCTTATTTGCCATCTGTATATCTTCTTTGAAGTTGTATGTTTAGATTTTTTCCCCATTTTTTAATTGGCTTATTCTAACAGAGTTTTACATTCTTTTTGGACTGTTACCCATGGGTAAAAAATTACATTTTACATCATTACTTAGTGCATGCACACATTGGTGTGTGGTGTGTATATGTGCATTAAAATAAGTTTCACTGAGCAATACTTCACATTTATTCCCTGGGATATGCACTGATACTTTTCATTATTCCGTTTTTAAAAATCTGTTATGTCTCACAGCCTGACAGAGAACACTCTCACACAGTGTTCCACAACTCATAGCACCTCACACCATGCTGACACTGTTCTCTTGTCCAGTTAAATGCCCCAATAGTCCCTCTACCCTGTGCACACAGAGCTCACTTCTCGGGTGATCTTTTCTCCTTGTCCCATCTGGGCATAGGTGAGGAAGGCCTCAACAACTGAGTCGTCACTGGGTGAGGCTTCTTTAAATTCTAGCCCTGGCTGGAGAACACCTGACTGCCCCAGACTTAGTACTTCAGTTGAGGTGTCTTGGGGTTGGGAGCAGAGCTTCTGAGTATAGGAGTTTGGAATGACACGTCCCACAACCCAAACCTGCCTTCCCCCAGCCCCTGATGAATAGGCAGCCTGCCCAGGGGGTTGCTTAGTAAGAGTACCTGCCTTTGTGCCTCCTCTCTTGCGGGCCTGTGGGCCCACCTCCCTGAGCCAGTTCTGGCTCTTGGCCAGAGTTCAGAGTGTCAGCCCACATCACTGTTCCTCCCCCACTCCTTGCAGTTTGCAGAGCAGTCCCTGATGAAGAATGCCATAAAAACATCGGAGGAGTCGTGGATTGAACAGCAGATGCTGGAAGACAAGAAGCGGGCCACAGACTGGGAGGCCACAAATGAGGCCATTGAGGAGCAGGTGGCTCGGGAGTCCTACCTGCAGTGGCTGAGGGATCAGGAGAAACAGGCTCGCCAAGTCCGTGGCCCCAGCCAGGTGGGTCCTGGGGTCTGTCACTAGCCTGGCTAAGAACCTGTTAATTCCCACGTTCTGCCCACAAACAGGCAGAAAAAAACTAAGCAGTTTTGGCATCTGGGAGAGAAGGAAGCTCCCAGCCCCGTCTGTACCTTATCTTGGCCTTAGTCTTGGCATTGTGCCTTAGAACTCTCAACGCTTGTGCAGAACTAGCTCTTTTAAGGAGTGAGGGAGGGCAGCCACTGATGGTGACATGCAGGGTTCATGGATAGTTTCAGAGGGACAGGCTCTTGCTGAATGTTCTTGTGTGGCAGGCTGTGTGCTGAGGATGTAAAATCAGGTCTGGCCCACTCCACCCTCAGTGATTCTGTCTGTTAAGGGAAACACATGCATCAGTGGGACCCTTGACCCTGGCTGGGAGACCAGTGAAGGTGAGGGCTCTGGTCAGTCTCCACACAGAAAGGTTGAATTTTTAGGGCGGGGAGTGGGGCATGACAGCCAGGCATTTGAGGAATCACAAGGAGTTTAGAGTGATTAATAGACATTGGCAAGAGCTGAGTAATTCGTTGAACAAATATTTATTGCAGGCACTGTTCTCAGTGTATAGGGGTACATTGGTGAGCCGGGCAGTCCCAGATCCCTGTACTTGTGGTACTTACATTTATGCAGAGTGGAACAAAATAAACATAATGAATAAATTAATTGAGAGGTAGTATGCATGAAAGATGTAGAGCAGGATAAAGGGGATGAGTAGGACTGAGTGGGGCTGGGAGTTCACAGTATTAAATAGCATGGTCAGGGTTGGCCTCAGAGCAGGTGAGATTTGAGCAAAAGCTTGCAGAGGTGAGGGGATTAAGTGCCTATGCCAGGGAAGGCAGAGGGCCAGCTAGAGCAAAGGCCCTGAAGTAAGTGCACACCAGGTGTGATTCAGAAGCAGCCTGGAGGCCATTGTGGCAGAAGAGAATGTAGTAGTAGATGGAGTCGGAAGGCGGTGGGGCCAGATTGGAAGGGGCTTGTGGGCTGTGGTGAGAACTTTGGCTTTTTTTCTGAATGAGGCAGAAGCCATGAGAGGGTTGTGAGCAGAGAAAGAGTGGGATCTGACTTAGGATTTAACAGGATCCTCCTGACTGCTGAGTGTAGAATGGAGTCTAGGGGGCAAGGGTGAAAGCAGGGGACCAAAAAGGAGAAGGCTACCATAGCAGTTCTGGTGACTGACGACAGTGCTGGCAAGGGAGGGGGTGAGAAGGGGATAGATTCTGGATCTATTTTGAAGGTGGAGGTAACTGGTTTCCTGTCAGATTGGCTGTAAGGGTGTGAGAGGGGCTTTAAAAGAGCTTACCTTCATCCTGTGGTCCATTGTGTGAACAGGAATGGTGGTGGCCTATGTAGAAGCTATATCATAGCCAGGATCCTGGGAGGGAGCGAGCCCTTTGGGAATGGGGCAGAGGAGGGTTGCGACTGGTGTTGGTCTTTACCTCCTCATCCTTGCTCACTGCAGCCCCGGAAAGCCAGCGCCACGTGCAGCTCTGCCACAGCAGCAGCCTCCAGTGGTCTGGAGGAGTGGACCAGCCGGTCCCCAAGGCAGCGGAGTTCAGCCTCGTCACCCGAGCACCCTGAGCTGCATGCCGAGCTGGGCATCAAGCCTCCTTCCCCAGGCACTGTCTTAGCTCTTGCCAAACCTCCTTCACCCTGTGCACCAGGTCAGTGACTTGCTGATAGGGAGCATGCAGGGGTCAGGAGGTCCTGCCTAGGTCCTGAGCCCTGCCTCTGACTGTCCATCTGCCCCAGGTACGAGCAGCCAGTTTTCGACAGGGGCCGACCGGGCTACTTCTCCCCTCGTGTCCCTCTACCCTACTCTGGAGTGCCGGGCCCTCATTCAGCAGATGTCCCCCTCTGCCTTTGGTAAGCCTCCTCTGTCTATGGTCCAGGGGCCAGCTGGGAGTTGGGGAGAGATGGCAGAACCAGCTTGTCCTGCAAAGGGGGCTTCTTGGGCCTCTGGCCATCTCCCCAGGAAAAGAGAATTTTTCAGGTCCAAGAGTCTGTCCCAGAGGCGGATCTGAGTGGGGTTTTGTAGGCCCAGAGGAGTCTTCTCCTTAGAGAAAAGAGTGATGGGGGCCTGAATGGGATCTCTCCAGAGCCAGGGATCAGCAAAGGGCAAGGAGAAGGCAGGCTTTAAAGTGCTCTGTCATCCTTTCTCCCTTCCTCTTGCCCAGCAGGCCTGAACGACTGGGATGATGATGAGATCCTAGCGTCGGTGCTGGCAGTGTCCCAACAGGAATACCTAGACAGTATGAAGAAAAACAAAGTGCACAGAGACCCACCCCCAGACAAGAGTTGATGGAGACCCAGAGACTGGAGACCATCTCCCAACCCCCACACTCCTGCCCTCTGGTGCCACCCCACCTTCTTTGGCTTTCTTCCCTCTTGCCTTCTTCCTTCTTCCCTCTCTCCCCTCCTTTCACTCCTCCCCACTTCCCTCCGGCTAGCCCACCCTGCGCGCCCTCTCATCGCTGCCACCACCATCATCACCTGTCTCTTCGCCAGCTGATGTGCCCTGTTGCCCCCTGCACAGCACCATCCCTGCATTCCACAGGGGACTCGGGCAAGGGTGCTGAAGGTAGGCGAGAGGCACACAGAGACAAACCAACTGGCAGCCAGGCAGCCCCTGAGGAGAGACATTCAGACAGAGGAAAGTCTCCTTGTCCCCGATTCCTTCCAAGATCAGAAACTTGTCACCCCACCACAAATGATGCCGGGGAGGTGGGAGGAAGAAGTGGGAAAATCCCCTTCCCAGTACCCCAAGAATGTCTGAGCCTTCAATGTTGAACTTTTTCTTTATTAAAACGTTACTTTTATCTTATAAAATCAACCAATCAAAAAGTGATGTAGACAACAGCACTGGCTCTATGAAAGTGGCATCTCTCTGGTTTGGGGGCAGGCAGGCCACGGGGCACGAAGATGTGATTGATGTCCCTGGCCTCCAGCTCTGTGGAGGCGGGCAGGGTCTAGTGTGAGCCAGGGTGGGGTGGGAGGGCAAGGGGGGGCAGGTGTCAAGTGGGCTTTGGACAATGAGACTCTGACCTTGCTGCATTCCTTATGCTTCCACCACCACCACCAGTCATTTTGGAATCTCGGGGTGGGGGGCACCTTTGAGGATTATGGCCACCGCCCAGGATTTGAGTGTGGGGGGTGGGAGCAGCCTTGGCAGATGGGGCACCCATGCCCTGCAGGTGTCAGCAAGATCCGCCATCTGTAATGTCCTTGGCACAATAAAACCAAATGTCAGTTTCCCCTGAGCGCCTCTGTTCTGTGTGGGACAGGGGGTGGGTGAGCCTCTGATCAGAGGCGGTGATGGCACAGACCTTGGCTTGACCTCTAAGGGCCGTATGCTCTCCCTTGGGGTCTCTCTGGGGGCCCAGAGTTTGTTCATATTTGATTCACTGGTTACTAAACCAGCTTTTGGACCTGTTACCACCAAGAAAGCTCTGTCTTTGCCCATCGTCCTTGCCTCACTATTGGCACAGGATGTAGCCTGCCCACTCTATTTCCTGGGGTGTGATGGGAGCAGAGAACTGTGAGCTTAAAGGCAGGGACTGAACTTCCAACTTCTCTGCCTGCCTCTCGCCCCAATATGTTTGCTCTTTCCTTGTGATTGTTTGATTAGGAAATGCTTTGGTCAGCCACAACGGTTGCTTCATAGCAACATGAGTTTAGTGGAAGCGACCAGAGGGGACCTCCCCACACTTGGTTTTAGAAACCGAGGAATAGCTAAACCTTTTTTTGTTCATGTTCCCCAGTTCTCTGGACACTTCTGTCCTTGCCCTTCCTAGACTAGGTGAAGCCAAGGCAGAGAAGGATGGCTGGCCCTCAGGTTTTGTCAGTTGTCTTTGATGTCCCTCAATAATGGGGTTCTTGTGGAAGGATGTGTGTCCAGTTCTGCAGGTGAGGGTATGGCTGTCTGCAGGGTGTCTCTGTGGAATCCACTGGTTAAGCACATGTGTGGAGAGTTGGTTTGAAACCTCGGCTTTTTCTAACTATGTGGCCTTGGTCAAATCACAGGCTCTCTGAGTTTCAAGTGTCCCATGTGTGGGACAGGGGTGATTAATGTCTACTACCTCATGCTCTCTCTGGTTGTGAGCATTGAGAGAGTGTATATGGTCAACATAATGTACGACGGCGCAGTGCCTGCCATGTTCTGAGAGCTCAAATGTTAGCAGGTATTATTTATTATCCTAATGTTGAAATTTCTGCACCATTTGGCCCCTGCCTACTTCATCTTGCCGCTCTGTCCAGTTTTCCTTGGCCTCTGCCTGGAATTTGCCTTTCCTCTGTCCCAAGCCTCCAACCTTGTCTTTCAAGATGGGTAGAGGGTCTCCTGAGAAGTCCTGTGTGACCCTGTCCACATTCTCACCTCTATCTACAAATATGTCTTTACTCCTTTCCCAGTAACTGTACTGTCAACTTCCTGGGCAAGGGCTATGATGCCTGACTTATCTGTGTATCTCTTAATATCTGCACCCCCTCTAGGGCCTTGCAGGCTTAAGTAGACCCCTAATAAATGTTGGATGAATAAGGGAGAGTACATGTGTGTATTTGCTTTTTGGGTGTTTGTGTGTGTGTGTGAGACTGTGGTGAGTCCAAGTCTCTGTGCATCTCACAGTGTCTTTCTCTAGTGTGTGTGACAAGGGCTTAGTTCCAGGTGTGTCAGATGGTGACTGAGTGTGGGACTCTATCTCTGACAGTTTGTGTCTGTTTCTGAGACAAGTGCATGTCTGTGTGGGTCTGTCTGTGACAGGGCATCTGTGGTTTCTTTCTGATAGGGTGGATGTCCGTTTGTATTCCTGTGACAGATTCTGGGTAGCTATTTCTGGACAGTTTCAGTGACAACACTGCATGTCTGCTGGTGTGTGTGTGTGTGTGTGTGTGTCTGTGACTGTGACTGGGTCAATCCATGTCTGTTTTTGTGACACTGCCTATCTGTGGCTCTATCACATAAGTATATGTCTGCCTTTGGAGCAGTGCATGTGTGTCTTGAGCATCTGTGTGTCTTCCTGTGACAGACTCTGGGTCTCATTTCTGGGACAGTACAAGTCTTTCTGTGACACTGTATGTCTGATGGTGCCAGTATCTTTGTGACAAGTTCTGGCGGTATGTCTGACAGGACATTTCTGTGTCTTTGTCACATGGCAGTGTAGGTCTATGTGAATCTATCTGGAGTGCCTTTCTGTAACAGTGCATCTCTGGTGTCATTCTGGGACATAATTTTCTGGCAGCATGCCTGCCTGACAGTAGATTTCAGCCTCTGTGTGACAGTACATATGTACATGTGTGTCTAGGACAAGTTCATGTGAATGTGTCTGGCCGTATGTGTTTGTGTATTTCTCACATGCTGCTTCTGTGTGTGTGTGTCTTTGGAGTGCATGTCTGTCCATTTGCAGCATGAGGCCTATTTTTCCCAAATTTGTGACTGAGGGTATTTTACTACCTCCCCGAGCCCTCGTAGCCCCTGTCTCTCTCATCCAGAAGCACACCCCAAGCCACCACTACTCTGGCTTGCTCCCAACCCCAAGAACCCCCCCCCCCGCCATTCCAGATTCTAGACCTGCTGACTGGGTTCATGGCTGGGTCTAGCCAGGTCTGTCTACGTTAAGGGTTCCACAAACACCCCACAGGCCGTGGCCTCCGGGCATGGGAACGGTGCCTTGGACCAGCGCTTCCCCTGAGGTGGTTGTCAGGGAGGTTAGCCCTCCCTGACGGCTGAACAGGTTCTTCCAGGATCCCCGGCTTCAGTTTCCGGGCGGAGGCCGCCGGGCGCCTAGAGGGCTCTGGTCCTGGTTTGAGGAGCACCCTTCCGGAGACAGGGTCCTGGATAACCACAGGCCGGGATTCTTAGAACCCTTAGAAGGCCTGGCGTTATCTCCGCGCTAATCTCGAGGCAGCGGCGGCCAACCAACTTCCTAGGAAAGGAGGCGGTGCAGGTTTTTTTTTAAGTTTATATATACACATACAGACACATATATAAAAACAACTCCGCGCAACAACCAAAACAAACGCGCTTGCTGCAAAAGGGATTCCCAAAACCAGTTTCCTCTTCGCACGCGCCCCCTCATTTGCATGCAGACCCCGCCCCCGCGGAAGATCCGGGCATGTATTTGCATAAGGGGGTACTTGAAACGTTAGGGTGGCATGCAAATAAGGGCTGGCTCCGATTGGCTGGGGTACAGCAGGTGCTGCGTCCGGATTGATCAAAGCCAAGTGGGCGGGGCCGTCGCCCGGGGCGACTCTCTCGGGAAGCTAGTGCCCTGTCTCAGTAGCGTCGGGGCTGGCGCGCGCGGCGAATCTTAAGGTTGCGCTGTTTGCCGGCTCTTCTGGGCCACCAGTTTCCTTACCTTCCATCCTGGCGCCCCCCAGTCCTGGTTCCCCGGCCTCGCTGCCCCGGGCGTCCACGCCTTGCGGGCTCAGCGGGCTCAATCTGCGCAGCTCCTCCTCCATGTTGACTAAGCCTCTGCAGGGGCTCCCGGGGGCCCCCATGACCCCCACGCCGCCGCCAGGTGAGAGAGGCTCCCCTACCGCGCGACCAGGCCGGGCGGGCTGAAGTGGTTGAGGGCGGCGCGGGGGGAGGGGGAGAGGGTCGCGGCCGGCCTCAGCACGCCGCCACCCTGACTTCCTCGCCTCCGCCTGCGTAGGAGGCAAGGATCGGGAAGCGTTCGAGGCCGAGTACCGACTCGGCCCCCTCCTGGGTAAGGGGGGCTTTGGCACCGTCTTCGCAGGACATCGCGTCACAGACCGACTCCAGGTATCCACCACGAGGGTCTTGGGAGGGCCAGGTGTGTGTGGCAGCGGCGGGAGCCCCGGGGCTGGGATGCTAATTGAGCAGGGAGTGAGCCTACAGTGTGCGAGTGGTAGGGTCGTGAGGGCCGGGATCCGGGTTGCTGAGGGTGTCTTGAGTGCGCGCCTGTGTGTGTGTGTGTGTGTGTGTGTGTGTGTGTGTGTGTGCGCGCGCGCGCGCGCGCCTGTGTGTGTGTGTGTGTGTGTGTGTGTGGCGGTCCAGGTGGGTATGTGTGGGAAGGGGGTGTTTCAGGGCAAGGATTCTGGAAGTCCAGGGAGTGAGACTGGAGAGTGGCGGGTCGTGAGGACTCTAGACCTTGCGATCCAGGAGAGGTGTATATATGTGGGAAGGTGGGGACCTAGAGTTGAGATTTTTGGGATTTTGGAGGCAGGTGTCCAGGGTGGAGCCGTGAGGACCAGGACCCCCCCTACAGGGTTGGGGTGTCCTGGGGCTGGATGGGAAGATCGAGGGCTTGGGGTGTTAGGAAATTCAGAACTCGTCACGTGGAATGAGGGGTCCTGAAGCCTTGAGAAGGAAGAGCCCAGGGCCAAAGATGGTGGGAGAGGTGTACTTGGTTTTGGAGACTTGGAGGGCAGGGGAGAAGCACCAGCTCATTTGGGGTTGTGGTGTGGAGTGGTTGGTTGGGACCAGAAAGACTAGGGTGAGGGTCCAGACCGGGAGAGGTCTGAGGGTCATGTGCTGGCTCCCTCACCTCAGCCCGCTTCTTCAGGTGGCCATCAAAGTGATCCCCCGGAATCGCGTGCTGGGCTGGTCCCCCTGGGTGAGTATCTTTGCAGTCCTTTTTGACCTGGCGACGCCATCTCTGACGATGGATTTCGCCTTTCTATGGTTTGTATAACTCCTTGGGCCCTGTAACGGTGAGAACACTCCTACCAGCCCATGTTTACTCCCCTGTGGTGATATCCACACCTCCATACAGTTCTGACTCACCCCAGTTCCCCTAGAGCCCTGGATTCTCCCCTCCCACCCTCCTTTCTCAGCCTCTAAACATTGCCTCAGGGGCTGCCCGCAGGGCATGCTGGTGAGGAAAGAGGGGCAGAGGTCATTGGTTGCCATGGTGACGGTGGCTGCTTCTCTTCTGCCTTTAGAGCGCTAATGGACAACAGGGCGGGTCTGGGCAAGTTGTAGGGGCGGGAGCGCCCCCTGGCGGGCTCTGGGGAAACTGCGCCTGAGCAGGCTGTGGGACCCAGAGGGAGAAGGTGCCCCTGCGCAGTAGCGGAATTTTCATCACCGTGAGAAAACCTGTCTGCGGCTGTGCAAGTCAGTGCACTGGCCGGCAGAGGGCCCCAGCTCAGGCAGGAAGGCTGCTTCTGGCAGTCCGTGTGCCCGCGCAGGGCTTCGAGAGTGGGGCGGGTTTTGTGACCAGTAACATGTATGCCTTTTATTGAGTACCGACTGTATGCCTCAGACTTTGCTTCATCATAAAAGCTTACTGTGTTCCAATTTCCACTAAGTATTTTCATTCAACACGGTTCTAGATGCTTGGTGACAGTGACAAAATATCACATAATGACACTATTGAGTTCTTACTTTGTGCCAGTTCCTTTGCAGTTAATCACTTTTAGCTATTTAACAACTGTATATTAGCACCTAGAACGTGCCAGGTACAATTCTAGGCACTTGGCAAAATATTACATTTATTGAGAGCTCTTTTTGTGCTAGTCCTTTTCTACTAATTGCTTTCACCTATTTAACAACTATGTATTGAGCTCTGCCCTGTTACCAAGCATTGTTCTAGTGTTTGAGCTATGGCAATGAACAAAGCAGACAAACCATCACACAATAATAGTATTTATTGAGTGCTAACTGCGTCAGATTCTATGCTATAAAGTGCTTTTATCTATTTAAAACATTTTTAACATTTATCAAGCAACACTGTGTGTAAGGTACTATTCTAGTCTCTTTACAGATGTCAGTGGACAAAACAGATAAATTACTACATAATAGTGTTTATCACTTGCTTCTGCTGAAGGCCTTTTGTTAAGAACCACCTTCATTTATTCCTCAAACATTTCCTGAGGGAATTCCCTGGTGGTCCACTGGTTGAGATTCGGCATTTTCACTGCTGTGGCCCAGGTTCAGTCCCTGGTTGGGGAACTAGGATCCTGCAAGTGGCACAGCCAAAAACAAAAACAAAAATGAACTGAGCTCCTATTACATGCCAGATGTGCAAAGGCTTTGGCTTTTTTAAAATTAAATTTTATTGGAATATAGTTGATTCACAATATTGTGTTAGTTTCTGCTGTACAGCAAAGTGAATCAGTTATAAATATACATATATCCACTTTTACTTTTTTTAGATTCTTTCCCAATATAGGTCATTACAGAGTATTGAGTAGAGTTCCCTGTGCTACACAGTAGGTCCGTATTAGTTATCTATTTTACATATAGTAGTGCTAACATGTCAATCCCAATCTCCCAATTTATCCCTCCCCACCCCATAGCCTTAAGCTTGAATCACCTTCCCAATGGCTATGTGAGTTTAAGCCCTTAAGATGAGAGAACTGAGGCCCAGGGAAGGAAGCAGGTTGCTCAAGGCCACACAGTCAGGAGGCTGAGGAGCTATGATTTAAGTTCAGGCGAGAAGTCAGCCTCAAAGCTGCTAGCCTGATGTCTGTATTCTCTTTTCTCTCCCTGCTTCCCCCCCCCCCCCAGTCAGACTCAGTCACATGCCCACTGGAAGTGGCACTGCTATGGAAGGTGGGTGCAGGTGGTGGACACCCTGGTGTGATCCGCCTGCTTGACTGGTTCGAGACACCAGAGGGCTTCATGCTGGTCCTTGAGCGGCCTCTGCCTGCCCAGGATCTCTTTGACTACATCACAGAGCAGGGCCCGTTGGGTGAAGGCCGAAGCCGCTGTCTCTTTGCCCAGGTAGTGGCAGCTGTTCGGCACTGCCATGCCCGTGGAGTTGTCCATCGTGACATCAAGGATGAGAACATCCTGATGGACCTCCGCCGGGGCTGTGCCAAACTCATTGATTTTGGTTCTGGCGCCCTGCTTCATGATGAACCCTACACTGACTTTGATGGTAAGGCTTCCCTAAATCTCTGTGGGGGGAGTTTTCACCTTTTATCTTTTTGGCCTCTTGACATTTGACCTCCAGTGCTGGGGTATCCTGTAACCCTTGATCTATAGTACACCTTTATAAGGTTCTTGAGTTTTAATTTTAGGGGCTTTCAAGCCTTGCTCTCTAATAAGTCCATCTTCTGACAGTGCCCTGATCTTGTTCTGGGCTCTTATTCTGATGATGGGATCCTGCTATTATCCTGAGTCTTCTTTTTCTGGTAAGGAGGTCCTACTGTACCTTTTAAGTGCTTTTATTCCATTGAGCTTCTATTCTGGTGAGGGGACCCTGCTCATACAGTGAGTTCTCTTAATTCTAGTGAAGCAACCATACTTCCTGGGGAGGGTGGGATGGGAGAAGGGCATTATCAGAGAATGGTCTAACCTGTGGCTTATGTGCAGGGACAAGGGTGTACAGCCCCCCGGAGTGGATCTCTCGTCATCAGTACCACGCACTTCCAGCCACTGTCTGGTCACTGGGTATCCTCCTCTATGACATGGTATGTGGGGACATTCCCTTTGAGAGAGACCAGGAGATTCTGGAGGCTGAGCTCCACTTCCCTGCCCACGTCTCCCCAGGTGAGGCCCCACCCACCCTAGCCCACCAGACTTCATCCCTCCCAGGGATTGGTGCCCCCAACTCACTGCTAATCTCCTGTGTGCTTCTGATCTGCAGACTGTTGTGCCCTAATCCGCCGGTGCCTGGCCCCCAAACCCTCTGCCCGACCCACACTGGAGGAGATCCTGCTGGACCCCTGGATGCAGACACCAGCTGAGGATGCATCCCTCAACACTCCCAAAGGGAGTTCCACCCCTTTGGCCTGGTCCCTACTGCCCTAGTCCTGGCCAGGGCCCCCATTAGTTGGAATAGCCATCCCATGGCCACGCCACAGGGATAGATGGACATCTGTTGATCTGGTTTTACAGGTCATTAAAAATCCAGTGTTACTAGGGTCAGAGATTGGGGATCAGGTGTCAGAAGACATAAGCCAAGTTTACCTAGTCCCTATCCCAATCCTGCTAAGGAGCCTTCCTCCCAGAACGTATGCTCTGTTATTCTGGAGGGGGTCCTTCTTTGCTTCTTGTTTTGCTAAGGGTGTTTATTTGGTTGAAATTACATTCTGAGCCTGCAGGGCTCTTATTCTGATGAGCAGTAACCCCTACACTGGCACCTCCTGCTACCACCACACAAACTTAGTTTAAATGCTCTGACTTGGGCAAGGGTGCTTTCCTTCCAATACCCCCAGCGGCTCTTATTTTAGCAAAGGGACACTTTCCCCTAGCCTAGGGTCCCATATTCAGTCAAGCTGCTTGCCTGCCTCAGCCCAGGGTTGTTTATTCTGGGGGAGGTAAGCCCTATTGTTGTCCCAGGGCTTTTGTGTGTGTGTGTGAGGGGACCCTACTCTGTTATCCCAAGTGCTCTTATTCTGGTGAGGAGAAACCCCACTTTCATGATTTGGGAGGGGATGGGAGATGGACACTACTAGAGTCCACTAGGATGGGGTGGATGGTTTTTGGGGGGATGGGGTGAGGGAAATGTCTTGTTGTTTGTTCTCCTAGGGCCCCACCCTCCACCTTTTTTTGATTCTTGCTGCCTCCTTCTGAGCCAGGGTTGTCCAGTTGCTGAAATGTAAATACTTAATGTATTGGGGAAGGAGAGCTCCAACTGTATCTTCCTCTTCCTTCTCCCCCGCCTGGATTATTTAAAAAGCCATGTGTGGAAACCCACTATTTAATAAATGTAATAGAATCAGAAGCGACTGGCCATTTGTAGATGTGGTGAGGCATTCGTGGAGCATCTACTGAATGCTGAGCCAAGAGGGAGATGGATTGGACCTCTCTGCCCACGGGAAGCCTCAGTCTTGTGGTGCCATCCTGAAGATCTTTTATGGGTTCATTTAAGGTGAAAGAAAAAGTTGATTTTCCCCTCAGCTCTTATGTAGCACCCCGTATGTGCAGAAGGGCTGCTTTGGAGATACCATAGACATTGAAGATGTCTGGGACACACTCCCAAATCAAAGATGGTCAGCTCAGAGGCAGAAAAAACTCCTTTCCCCCAACCCCAGGGGAGGAAATACCTTCCCCATGGGAGAAGAAAAGCCCTTTCTGGGGCTTGGTGAGGGCAGGGTGGGGGTTGAGCGCTGACGGGAATCTTCCTAGCCCTTCCTTGTTTTCTAATAACGTCCAAGGTGGAGTCACCTGTTTTGCCTCTACCTTTTTCACCTCTTCCTTGTCTTCTTACCTGTTCATCCCGCTCACTTCAACTTCCTCAACTCTTGACTTACCTGCCCTGCCCTATTTTATCATAGTTGCACTTGTCCGGACCTCAGTTGTACCTTCTCTTGCCCTGCTTTCAACAGCTAACCTAGGGAATTTCCTGGCGGTCCAGTGGTTAGGACTAGGTGCTAGTCCTAACTGCGGTGGCCCAGGTTCAATCCCTGGTCGAGGAACTAAGATCATGCAAGCCAGGCAGCGTGGCAAAAAACAACAAAAAACAACTAACCTGTAAACCTCTCACCTACTGGCTTACCTACCCACTTCTCACTTTTCCATTCTTAATGGTGACTCACTTGTCCTCCCTTCTCAGTCTGAACTCTCCTGTGCCATTTCACTAGTATATCCTTAACTGCCCTGCCTTTATCTGCTCGCTTACCTGCCTGACCCTCACCTGCCCTGTTCCCTCAAAGTCTCACTTCCCTCCCAGATGCCCGCTGTCTCTCCAGGGGGCGGGGGTTGGCCTCGCCGGCAGAAGGGAAAAGAACTTCAGTCCAACCCGGAAGGACCCAGGAGTTTTGATGCAGAAAGGGCGGTGCCATCAGAAGGTGGCAATAAAGAGCCGAGACAGGAGACAGACACCGGAACCAAAGAGACGAGGAGACAGAATGGGCGGGCGATATGGAAAGCGGGGTCAAAGAAGATGAGGGCGGGTTTAGTAACGGGAGTGGGCTAAAGAGGCTCTGTAAAGACGGTGGGAGACTGAGCCGGCTGCGTGCCCTGCCTCCGGATCTCAACGGAATTTGGAAATCCTGAGACCTCTCTTAAACTAGCGTTCAGGAGCGAACGAGGAGAGCCACCGCTCTGGGAAGCTTCTCGCTCGCCCCATCCCCACCCCAGGGTCCCGGAAGCGGAAGTAACGGACACGGAAGTGGCTTACTGTTGCCGAGGGGACGGGCCAGGCAGATGCCAACATGGCAGCGGTGGGGTCCGGCGGTTCCCCCGCGGCGGCCGGGCCAGGGGTGGTCTCTGCAGGGATGTTGGAGCCTGGGACCACGACTGCGGGTGAGACAGGCTGTGGCTGAGCAGTCGGCGGCGGGCCGGGGGGTGGGATCGCGGGGGGGTCAGAAAGGTTCCTCACTGAGGCGAGAGGGAGCATCCCGTACGGACCAACCTATGTGTGGGGAGTGGGAGGGTGGGAGGAGGACGTGTGTTTTGGGGGCGCGGAAGAGACCATTCTGAGGGTGATGGGGAGGTCCCTTCTGCAAATGGGGAGTAGAGACCATTCTGAGTTGGAGGCGGGTGTTTCCTTTTGGGGAGGCTAAGACCACTAAGACCATTCTGAGTGTGTGTGGGGGTCCGTCCTTATACAAGGGAGAGACCATTCTGAGAGCGGGAGAGTTCTTCCTTACAGAAGGGAGGAGCTGTTCTGAGGGAGGTGGTTTCTTCCTTGTAAAGGGACAGGGGTATTGTGAGTTAGGGTGGGGCAGGTTCTTCCTTATATGACTTAGAATGTTTTGAGGATAGGGATGTCCATTATATGGGGAGAAGACCATTCTAGGGGTCCCTTCCTGATGGAGATAGTTCATTGTATGTTGCAGTGGGAGGGGCCTTCCTTATATGGCGGAGAAAGGACGTTCTGAGGGTGCCAGGCCATTCCTTATAACGGGGAGAGTTCATTGTGAGTGTGAGCAGGACAAGGGATAATTCCTTGGGTGGGGGTATGCGGTGGTGGGAGGATGATTGGTGTATAGGGAAATATTTCCTTATATCGTTAAGGGACCCAGACCATTCTTAGTGGAGTAACCATTTACTACATGGGATTCAATCCTTTGGACAGTGAGGGAATCATTTCTTATATTTGTTAGACCATTCTGGGGCAGGGAGGAATCAGTCATCATAGGCGGGAAGGGTTGGAGAGACCATTCTGAGTGTAAGGGAATGGAATAATTTAGATGAGAGAACGTTCCTTAAGGGATGGACGTGCCTTATATACAGTGGTCTCATTCCTTGTATTAGGGTATCGTTTTTCACATGAGACAATCATTCACTAAATAGAACCATCATTTCATATAAATATTTGGTTGTTCATCCATAAAATGGGAACACTGATAGTTCATTCAGAGATCAGAGCCATGTAGGGGTCTGTTGAGGTGATCCATATAAATCCCTTATCCCAATGATAGGCACGCAGTAAGCACTCAATAAATGTCGAGGATGCAGTTGGTATTCTGCCCAGGGCAGGGTTGCTTCTCACTCAGGGGAGGGAGAGAGAGGGCTGAGGTGGGTGTCCAGGACCTGCCCCACCCATTTCCTGACACCTCAGCAAGGATTCCAGGTATGGGCTGGACAGGGAGAGGCCCACTTCTCCCTTTCTGGCTCTTCCTGCCTGTGGCTGAGGCAGTGGAAGCTGGCAGGGATGAGACTCACGTTGGGTCAGGATAGGCAGGCAGAAGGAGGAAGTAGCGGTGGCTAGGAGGATCCTGGTTGAGAAAGGAGAGGGGAGGGTGGTAGTGTGGTTATGCCACAGCAGCTTTTGACCCCTTCTTCCCCCTTACTCCTTCCATTCCCCACAGCTCACCGGCGCCTCAAATACATATCCCTAGCTGTGCTGGTGGTCCAGAATGCCTCCCTCATCCTCAGCATCCGCTATGCCCGCACATTGCCTGGGGACCGCTTCTTTGCCACCACTGCTGTGGTCATGGCTGAAGTGCTCAAAGGTCTCACTTGCCTGCTGCTGCTCTTCGCACAGAAGAGGGGTATGAGCCAGGGAGAGGGGCTGCAGGGAGGGGGGCTGCATTGGAGTCGGTGGGTGGCAGTGTGTGTGTGTGTGTGTGTGTGTGTGTGTGTGTGTGTGTGTGTATGTACCCGCTCCCACGTGGAGGGTTTGGTTGGGGGATTATCTCTGTGTCTATGAAAATGCCTGGGGATTGTGTAAGTGTGGCTTGGCTGCCTTGTACCTCCAGCTATGAGTAGCTGCATCCACATGTTTATACCCCTAACTCCCCAGGAGCTGGCCAGTAAACACTGAAGGAATGAGACAGTCTGTGCCCATAAGGTAGCAGGTGACCCTTACATGATGATTTATTGATTTCTCTCTAACTTTTCATTATGGAGAATTTCAAACACAAAATCAGAGAAAATAATAAAATGGTAAAATATCCATGTCCCATCACCGAGATTCAACAATGATCAACTCGTGGCCACTCTGCCATTAAACAGCATCAGTGATTATCCACTCACTACCAATCTATGTGTCTGTTTACCTACTCCTGCACATTGATATATTTTTTTTTTTTAATTTTTTTTTTTTTGCGGTACGCAGACCTCTCACTGTTGTGGCCTCTCCCGTTGCGGAGCACAGCCTCCGGACGCGCAGGCTCAGCGACCATTGCTCACGGGTCCAGCCGCTCCGCGGCATGTGGGATCTTCCCGGACCGGGGCACGAACCCGTGTCCCCTGCATCGGCAGGCAGACTCTCAACCACTACGCCACCGGGGAAGCCCCACCTTGTTATATTGAAGTATGTCCCACATGAAGTATTATTTTGAAGTAAATTCCCTCTTATTATCTTGAGTAAATATTTCGGTACATTTAAACTAATGACTTCAATCAGTCATGACTCCTAGAAATCATACATCAAAAAATTAACAATAATTTTTTAAGTTAATCAAATAATCAAATATCCAGTCAGTGTTCAAATTCGTAATGATTTCTCAAATGTCATAAAAGTTTTAAAAATTTTGTTTGAATCAGGTTTATATAAAGCCAGTGCTTTGTAATTGGTTGGTGTCTTCTAGGTCGGCTAGCCTCTAGTTTCCCCTCCAACTGTTTTTTTTTCTCTCTGCAGTTAATTTCTCGAAGACATAAGGTTGTTTGTCTTGTAGACTTCGGGTAGCCTGGATTTTGCTGAGTGCCTCCCACTGGTCTCATTTAACATGTTCTTCTGTCCTCTATATTTCCTATAAGTTGAATTTATTTACTAACTTAAACACCTCCCCAAAGGCCTTCTTTAAAATGTTGCCCAGTCATTTCTCTATAAAGGCCTCGCATGCAGCTCTGCCCTAGGTATTTACACTGAAGAAAGCATTCTCACCCACTCATTAGCTCCAGGGCCCTGGGAGGCAGCAGTTTAGGAACTCATCTGCTCTGTTCTAGATTGAGTCTGAGACGGTTCGAGTGAACACTGTGTGGCAGGCCATGTTCTGGCTGTGGAAGTGGACATGTTAGCGATGCAGACGTGCATCTTGCCCTCAGGGGGCTGATATTTTAGATGGGGAGAAACAAATAGCTACAGGTTAATCACAGCTTTCATCTCTTATCTACAATTTCAGCAACCCCCCCCCCCGTTTTATTTTTTTAGTTTTCTCATTTGGTGTGAATGTGTCCACGGGTCACTGCAGAAATATGAATGTGCTTGATTACGGTGTGCAGCGCCATATACGTTGTGTGTGTTATGTGAAATGTATAGCATATATGCCGTGTTACCTTTCTAACACCTGGACATTCTTGAACACCCAAACCCCTGGGCCCAGGGAATTTGGGTAAAGGGTTAGAGGTTGATAGTTACTCCTGGGATTAATGCCCTGAAGGGAAAGGGCAGGGTTTTGTGAATGAGCATCAGCAGGAGTTCCTGCAGTAACCTTGTGCAGTGGTTGTGGGGTTCTCCCTGAGGAGGGACTTCTTTTAAGAAGTCAGATGAGTCTTAAAAGATGAACTGCAAAAAAGTGGGGTGAGATTTGCAAAGGTCTTATTATATAGGAAATTATTCTCATTTATTGATTGGAGCAGGTCCCAACCAGACTTTCTGCTTTAGAGTCAAGCCTGCATTCTTCCATGTGACAGGGGCAAATGCTTGGTGTGTGTGGGGCTGACAGAAGGAGGCGGCCAAGTGGAAGATGGCCCCTGCCCTCAGGCAGCTCTCAGGCTAGGAAGGAACTAGGAAAAGTCTAAAAGTTGAGTCTAAGGAACTTCCCTGGCAGTCCAGTAGTTAAGGCTTCGCCTTCCAATGCAGGGGGCGTGGGTTCGTTCGATCCCTGGTCAGGGAGCTAAGATCACACATGGCTCGCGGCCAAAAAACCAAAATGTAAAACAGAAGCAATATTGTACAAATTCAATGAAGACTTTAAAAATGGTCCACATCAAAAAAATCTTTAAAAAAAATAAAAGCTGAGTCTAAAACTTTCCCTCTGCTTGGTAAACAGCTTTCCACCCACACTCCTAGAGCTTCTACTTCACAAGCTCCTAGTTAGTGCTGATTATTTCATTGCACAAACTGTACTGAGTGCTTGCCCTGGGACTTTGTGCCAGGGAGGTGGGCTCTAAGATGAGTGAAATATGGTCTGTGATTCTCAGACTGAGTATCCGAAAGGCTTGCTGGAGACATGTTTGTACTCTAGAGAAACCGAGAGTGCAGACCTCATTCTAGCCCTCAGGGAGTTGGAGTGTGGTGGGGAGACACAGGACCAGGCCCAGTCCTGTCCTTTAGAGGATCCCCATCTTTAGAAGTCAGCGCTAAACAGGGCTCTCCTCCCTCCACCTAGGTAACGTGAAGCACCTGGTTCTTTTCCTCCACGAGGCTGTCCTGGTGCAGTATGTGGACACACTCAAGCTCGCAGTGCCCTCTCTCATCTACACCTTGCAGAATAACCTCCAGTATGTTGCCATCTCCAACCTGCCAGCTGCCACTTTCCAGGTGAGCCCCAAGCCCAGGAACTGGCTGGGGTGGGGGATATAGGATGTTGGGGAGGGAGGGCTGCAGAGAGCGGGGGCTGTGTTTCCTCCAGAATGTCCTTGGATCTTCCTCAACCTCGGTTTCCTCATCTGTGAGAACTGGGAATGGAAATGGTAATAGTAGCTACTCACTGAGATGACTAAAAGAAGTAATATCTGGGAAGAGCCTTTGGTTGGTGATGGATAAGCTTTAGGCTATTTACAAGCAACCTTTAAGATGGTTAAAGAGCCTGGATTCTGGGGCCAGGCTGCCTGGGTTCAAATCCCAGCTCTGCTACTTTCCAGCTGTGTGATATTGGGCAAGTCACGTAACCTCTCCATCTCATCTTTAAATTGGACATTACAATAACACACTTCATATGTGAGGATTAAACGAATTCATGTGAAGTGCTTAGACCCACACCTGGCACATAGTAAGCTCTATGTAAATGTTTACTGACGTCATTTCATGGCTGATTCATTTGTATCAACACATCCTTATCAAGACCTCCCTCATCAGGATGTTTACCATTCATTCATTACCTGCTGTGTGAGGTGCTTCACATACATCAGTCGTATTTACAGATGGTATGTCAGGGCTCAGACAGGGCAAGTGCTTTGTCCCTCGTCACACAGCTAGGACATGGGGTTGGGATGTGGACTTGGGTGTGGCCCAGGACGTCCTTGCACAGCCATCCTCCTGTGTGCTTTCTGGGAGGCGCCTCAGAGCTATTTAGCGGCATCTCAGTCAGTGGCCAGTGGCTGGATATTTTTGCTGTTTTTATGGTTATCTACCCCACCCTGTCCCTCCATTGTGCCTGGGGGCCCACAGTGGGTGCCGTCCCCCACATGTACATGTTGGGGGTCGGAAGCAGCCCTCAGTGTCTTCCACATGCCACTCGCAGGTCACGTACCAGCTGAAGATCCTGACCACGGCACTGTTCTCCGTGCTTATGCTGAACCGCAGCCTTTCCCGGCTGCAGTGGGCCTCCCTGCTGCTCCTCTTCACCGGAGTCGCCATTGTCCAGGCACAGCAAGCCGGCGGTGGGAGCCCGCGGCCTCTGGATCAGAACCCTGGGGCGGGCCTAGCAGCTGTCGTGGCGTCCTGTCTGTCCTCGGGATTTGCAGGTGTCTACTTTGAGAAGATCCTCAAAGGCAGCTCAGGCTCCGTGTGGCTGCGCAACCTGCAGCTGGGCCTCTTCGGCACAGCCCTGGGCCTGGTGGGGCTCTGGTGGGCCGAGGGCACCGCTGTAGCCCACCGCGGCTTCTTTTTCGGGTACACGCCTGCTGTCTGGGGCGTGGTGCTCAACCAGGCCTTCGGCGGGCTACTGGTGGCTGTTGTCGTCAAGTATGCCGACAATATCCTCAAGGGCTTTGCCACCTCCTTGTCCATTGTGCTGTCCACTGTTGCCTCCATCCGCCTCTTTGGCTTCCACGTGGACCCTTTGTTTGCCCTTGGTGCAGGGCTGGTCATCGGTGCCGTCTACCTCTACAGCCTGCCCCGAGGTGCAGCCAAAGCCATAGCTTCCGCGTCTGCCTCCACCTCTGGGCCCTGCACTCACCAGCAGCCTCCGGGGCAGCCACCGCCACCGCAGCTGTCTTCCCACCGTGGAGACGTCAGCACGGAGCCCTTTCTGCCAAAGTCAGTGCTGGTGAAGTGAGGGCTGGCGGTGGCGGTGGGGGGAGACAGGGAGGGACACTGGGTGGAGGGTGTTGGGCATCTGCAGGACCCAAGTTGCCACCGGGGCCTGGCTCCCATGGGGTTGGAAGGGTCTTTTCTTCCAGGTTCTCGAGAATTCTGGAAGCCTGTGGGACTAGGGCAGGGCATCACGTGAACCCTTCCTTGTAGCCAGGGGTTTTTAGAGCTGCCTCCTCTGTCTCAGTCTAACCTCTTTGGGGACCGGGTTGGGGGTGTTGTTATTCAAGGCTTTTTTTGTCTGCCCCCCTCAGCCAGAGGCGTCCTGTGTCTCATGCCTGGGAGAGTCCCTCCCAGCAATCCCTCCACCTTTGTAGGGACAAATTGGACAAAAATCCTACAACTCCTTAGTAATGACTGATGCCTATGTGTGGGGTTCCGATTCTGATAGCTTGAGGCCTTCTCTCCTCCCTGACAACCACACTGGATCATATTAGTAGCTCTTTTTGTGGCCTTGGGGCAGCTTCCCTAACACAGGGACTTGAAAATGGGCCTCTTGTGAGCACCCAGAGAGAGAGGAAGGGGGGCGACAGCTGAGATTTTTGCATCAGCCCATTCAAGGGGAGGGTGCAGTAGGGGCCATTTGTTTGCGATTTGGGGGTTTGTGGTGTAATCAGATGAATGATCCAGGGTGTGGGAAAAATGGAGAAGGGAGGTCCTTGAAGTGGCCTAATCTCATGGAATCTAAGACACTGTCAGTTGCTGGATGCAGGGTTATTTTCTAAGATACCCTGAGAGGAAAAATAAAGCTGCCAGCCACACTCATGATACCCCACTGGCTGTACGAGGCACCCTTCACGGGGAGGGGTGTCTTTAAATTGCTGAAATGTGGAACCTGCCCCCTGCACTCCCCAAAGCTTATTGACCCCTTAACTGTCTCCCAGGGTGTATATGGGGTGTGTGTGTGTGTGTGTGTGTGTGTGTGTGTGTGTGTGCGCGCGCACATGCGTGCGCGCATAATGCCTGGGCTGTCTTTGCTATATGTACATAGGGCCGTTGGATCTTTATTTTTGATTAATTTGTTCTGATTTTTTGGTTTGTTTTTTTAAGGAACTGTAATGAACAAATGTCAGGATACCCAATGCCAAATAAAGATATTGTATTTATTTAGTCCACGTGTAGCTTTCTGACCCAGGGTACCCGCTCTCTCCACATGGGCTCTGTTACTAACCCTGGGGACTACCAGCCTCCCTAGTCATCCTTGCTTGCTCAGGACGTCCACCTGCCAGCCCACCCCAGCTTTCTGTGTTTTTCTTTCCTCCCCGTTCCCACCACAGGTTGCTCACCAAGGTGAAGGGTTCCTAGCCGCTGGGATTGAAGACGCTGGCCTGGCCTCACTCTCCCTTCTTGCCCTGGTCCAGCCAGGACCAAACGCTCTGATCAGTACTGGTGGGGGGGGCGGGTAGACGCCGAACCCCCTGTCCCCACACCCCCTCTCCCACGCAGGGCTGACATGACTAAACTCTGGCCCAGACAGGACCCAACCACCCCCATGCCCCTGCTACCCCTACACTATTTCTTAGGTGAGTTTTTGTAAATAAAATGTGTTTTGCATCTTGCTGGCTTGGGTTGGGAAGTCTCAAAAGTGTGAGAGAAGGAAGCACTCAGGTCTCGTGGGCATGATCCACCGAAAAGCTTTTATTAAGAACCCCAGGGTGGGCCGGGCTGGGGAAGGTTCAGTCCTGCTGCTTGGTTCGGGAGGCCTCGGCATTGGCCCGGAGCACAGCCCCCGGGGATGGGTAAGGGCGCTGCTGGAAGAGGGGCCCGGCTGCTGTCGTGTCTGCACCCGTCTTGGCCTCATTCCGCTTGGGGAGTCCTGTTGACCACGTGCCCCTGGGGGTGACAAGGGGCGGGGGCGGGAATGTATAATATGTGTACTGTGGCAGGCACCTCCCACCCACCCACAACTGACAAAGGGGGAAAGGAGACAGGAAGAAAGGAACAGTCAGCGGTGCAGTGAGTCGAGGGGAAAAAGGAAGGGCTCTCGAGGGGTGGTCAGTTACCGGGGTGCATCTGAGTACGAACTGGGGTCCATGGGGTCTAATTCTTCATCCTTCCGGCTTGCCACTGCGGAAGTAGGTGGCAGAGTGGGGTCTTCGACGGGGGCACAAGGAGTCCCCGATCACCGAGCTCTCCCATCCCCAGAAGAAATGGAGCCTGAGGCTGCCAGGCCCCAGGCTCAGGCACTCGTGTGAAGCCAAGCGAGGGCTTCCTTACACTGTGCCCCCCTGGTGCCCCCGTTGCCTCACCCCAGCTTACCCTTCTTGCTCTTGGGGTAGGGAGCCAGCTCCTCCCGGCGATGGTGGCGCCGTTCTTTGCCCTCTTCCCGGTCCACCTTGTCATACCCGCGGTCCCGGTCCCGATCCCTGTCCCGCTCTCTCTCTCTGTCCACCTTGTCATAACCACGCTCCCGGTCTCTGTCAGACTTCTCATGGCTCCGTTCTGACTTCTCATGGCCGCGTTCCGACTTCTCGTGACCTCGGTCCGATTTCTCGTGGCCCCGGTCCGATTTCTCATGGCTCCGATCCAACTTCTCCTCAGCATCTGGGGACACGAAAGCCTTGTGACCTTCCGCCTCCCACCTCAGGACCCAGCAGCCTCTGCCTTCAACAGCCTCCTTTGCCTGGGGCTGGGTCTGCCTGGTCTTACCCGCCCTGGTCTTTTACCTGACCCCTCCTGGAGAACTGCAAGAACACTCGAGGCACCCTTGTATCTGCCAACTCACCTGCATTACTGCTCCTGAGCTTCTTGGCAGATTTGGAAACAACGGAGTTGGGATCATGTGGGGACAGCCAGGACACAAGGTCTGTGTCCACATTCCAGTAGTAAGGGAGCCCGCTGCAGGGCAGTGGAGGGAGGGAGGGAGAGAAGGAATGTCAGCACAGATATCCTCTCCTTGTAGCCTCAACTCTCGTCTCCCCGATCTCTGCCTGTACCTGCCCCATGCCAGGACCCTACAGGGAGGGACCCCCAGATGTCTTCCTTTGTGGCCCCCATTTGCCCCCAGCCCACCCCGCTGCATCCCCAGACTCACCAGGAAGGGTCAAACACCTTGTACCAGCTTGGTGGCAGGCCCTCCAACCGGGTAGCCTCATAGTCCACAGGATCATCATCATAGTCCTCGGCAATGATCTCTTCCTCCGGTTCTGGCAGGACAAGGAGGAAAGGAGGACAGCAGTAAGGACCAGAGGGATCCCCATCCTGCAGTCAGGGCCTGGGGAGACACACTCACATTCACATGGACCACGTGTGTGTGCCAGGTCTCAAGTGCCCTAAAAAATATTGCTCACATTCCAAATCCAAGTATCTGAATATTAGGATTTACCAAAAAATTTACCCAAATCTGTTCTGTTTCTGGGTTCAGATATGACATAATGTTACCTGAACTTATCTGGCTTGGTGAATATGAGGTTTCTGACTCCGGTATATTGACTAGCAAGTTTGGATAGCAAGGGATTTATCCAAACGCTTCTCTGAATCTATTCAGTTCCTGAGGCCTACAACTGTTGTCAGTTACTATCAACAGAATGAAAAAGGTGTATGAGTACCTGGACCTCCATAGGTCTATCATAGATTTCACCTATAGCTAACAATGAAATGTATATGTCAGCAACAGCAGAGTGCCTGTCACACAACAGGCCCAAAATAGATGTCAGCTATAATCATCGGTATTGTTAGTAAGATATATACAATCAGCACAGGGCCTGGTACCAACAGCCTTAAAGTAAATGTCATATCAATGATCATTATCAGTATTATTAACCAAAGATCTATGCTTGGCACACAACAGGCTTGTAATAGATGTCACTTATCAATAAAGTGAAAATAAGATGAGTTTTCCAGTACCTGGAACACCCTAGCCCAAACTAGATGCCAGCTTTTGCTATTACTTACAATAAGGTAGAAATACTAGCAACAGCAGCACAGTAGGCTGAAATGATAGATCCTATCATTATTTTATATACTGTTCACCATAATGTGTATGACACTTCAAGTAGACCCAAAATACATGTCAGCTATTGATACGGTGAACAATAAGGTATATATCACTAGCACAGTGCCTGGCTCCACAGTAGGTCTAAAATAATGTTATCTATTAGTATGGTAAAGAGCAAAGTATTAGCATCCTGCCACTGTGCTTGGCCCACAGGAGGCTGCGGTAGATGTCAGCTTCTGTCAACTGTTACTATCCTTACTATTAGATAATTTGTAACCACTTCCAGGGATTGATGGATGGATTAAACTTGGGATATAGAAGACCCAAAAATACACGTCAACTGTCAGTATTATTAAGGATGAAATGTCTATTCCCCGTCCCCACCCGCCTCCTCATACGGTAGGAA
Organism: Delphinus delphis; assembly: GCF_949987515.2. Classification (NCBI taxonomy): domain Eukaryota; kingdom Metazoa; phylum Chordata; class Mammalia; order Artiodactyla; family Delphinidae; genus Delphinus; species Delphinus delphis. Next base: position 85,176,520 of record NC_082704.1, read on the forward strand.
TGGGTGTCAGGAATACGCATTGTTAACAATGAAATGCCTGCCACCCCACTGCTTGGTGCGAAGTAGGTCCATGCTAGGTATCAAGTGGCAGTATCAACAACAAAGTGCCTGTCAAGCCTGCCACATTGGTAGGCCTATCTGCTCTTAGCTCTCTCACCGGGCTCCAGATGTTTGAGAATGCCTCTCTTGGCCAAGCGGGTCTGCAGCGCAACGGGCAGCGGCATAGCGGATAGCAGACAGACCTAGGGAAGAACAGACAGACCAAAAAACAGCTCAGATGAGGACTGAATCTGATCTTGTAACCAAGCGCCTCCCCTCAGCAAGTACTCATCTGGACCCCCACCTACACTAGGAGCTGGGCGACAGACCCTACGCTAAAAGGTGGAAGGGATAAATGGCAATATCACCAAAACTCTCACCAACCCTCCTCTCCCGGGCCGGGTGCTCCAGGACCGGGTTCCTCTCCCAGGCCCAGGCTCCGCCCACTGCCACAGGGGCCAAACGCGGCTGCCCCTCGCCCCAGAAATGGGCTCACCCAACTTCCCCCGAAGACTACCGGGTGGAAGGAACCAAGGCGCTGGGATGGGGGAGCAGAGCGCAACACCTCCAGCTCCAAAAAATGCGCCCACCCCGACATTACCAATACAGTCACGCGGGTAGTGGAAAGCTGACAGACTGGCCGTCTCTCTCTCGTCGCTTCTATGAGTGCCAGGACTACACGACTCTCTTCTCCCAAACCCCAGAACGAGGTCCTCTCCCTCCGAGCCTGGAGGAAACTGGGCTAAGCTCAGGCTGCGGCGAAAGGATGACACAAACTTGGCTGGCCAATGAGAGTGCCCCTTGGTCTGACTTCTTCTGGTGAAACGACCCAATCATTGCCCTGGAATAGGTGGAAAGCTCGAACGCCTGTGTGCATTTACGGTGGGGGCGTGGCCCGCCCGCGGTTTAGTCAGACTGCGCGGCCGGACGCCGGCGCCATGGAGGAGTACGCTCGGGAGCCTTGGTACGGCGAGGGGCGCAGGCCTCGGGACTGTTGCTGGGGCGCCACGGCCAGCGGTGGGAGGCGGGCGGGGGAGGCATCGGCCACACAGCGCCACGTCCCAGACTCGGGAGACTCTTAGACGTTTGTTGTCTCCTTCTGCTCCCCTCCCCTTCCTCCTACTCGGGCTCCGTTAAGAGGGGCCACAACTGTGTGCCTAAAGGAGAAGGTGCGGTGCAAGGGCGAACCACTCCACGTTTCCCTTGCCTTCGTACCTCCCAGTCTCTCTTTGTTAACGAAAAGACACGCTGGTCGAATCCATTCCAGCCGAGGGGGTGGTGCGGTATTGAGCGGTGCTGGATCATCCCCCCGGTCTGCGATTGGTTTTTCCCAGTTGTACGGGTTTAAAAAAAAAAAAGAGGGCGTGGCTTGGTTGGACGTGCTCATTGTGGGAAAGGGGGGTGCGAGCCCGTTCTGCTTTAGTAACAGTGCTAGCTTAACACTTCTGTAGCGCTTATTTAAACTTGCCAACTCTTTGCTTGTTATCAATTCATTTAATCATTGATAGTAGTAAAGCGGTTGATTTCTTGGTTGGCTGCGAAGGGGAGGGGCGGACAGGGCAAAGACTAATATTTTCCCTCCTTCGCACTATTTCTTGCTTAAATGAGGGGGAGAATAATCTATTATCTGAAATTCTGCTTCCCATTTGGGTGACTTAGTCTCTCCCAGTTGGAAAGAGTCATTGTGACATGGCAAGAGGGAGGGCTCACATTAACCCCATCCTCCCCTTCCCGCTTGCAGCCCATGGCGAATTGTGGATGATTGCGGTGGCGCCTTCACTATGGGTGTTATCGGCGGTGGAGTCTTCCAGGCCATTAAGGGCTTCCGCAATGCCCCTGTCGTGAGTCCTGGCCTTCCCTGGGTGGCGCGGGGGTCCTGCCCTGCCCACATGGGATACTGTTCTGAAAACTGCTTGGAGCTGCCAGTCACATGCACTTATTCATTCTGGTGCCTGCTCACCTACTATATGCCAGGCCTGGCTCCAGGATCTGGAAGTTTGGAGGAACTGCAAACATGACCTCTGCCCCTCACCCCCCACCCAACTGGAGCTCCTCTGTGGAAATGCTGTGATGTCAAAAGGGTCATCACCAAAACCTAAATGTGTGTGTGCAAAGCCAGTCAGATTTTACCTAGAGGCAGATTCTGGGTTGGAAGCCTGGATAGAGGGAAGTGACAGGAGTTTAATTGGCAGGAGGAGGACAGCCTTAAAGCTGAGAAAATGCTTTTAATTTAACGTAATCTATTCCCTCTCTCTCTCACTCTCTATCTCTGACAACCCCCCTCCCCTTCCTGGGAGACCTCATCAAATGTCATGACTTTAAATGCCATGCATTTGTCAAGGTCTCTGTAATTTCTCTGTCTAGCCCTGTCCCTCCCCTCATCTCCTGGAGCTCTCTTTCCTGGATCTTTGTCCAGGTTTCTCCCTCTTATCCTCAAGGTCTCAGCATAAATGCCCCCCTCCTTAAAGAGGTCTTTCCTGACCCTTCAGCCACTGTCATAGCTCTTTTTCCTATTTCCTCTAGCGTTCTTATTGCTGTCTGAAGCTGTCTTATCTGTACCCTTATTTAGGATCTGTCTCCCCCACTATAATGTGAGCTCTGAGAGCGTAGGGGCCAGGTCTACCTTGTTTACTGCTGTATCCCTGCACACAGCATGGTGCCTGGCACATAGGTGCTAAGTAATGAATGAATGAATGATTTCTCATCCCAGCTCTTAGAGCACCTATATTGGGGTGCTCCCCAGCCCCCTAGTTCTTGGCCCCTTCCCCACATCTCTACCCCTGATACCCCTCCAGGTTTCCTGCCCCCATCCCTCTCTTAAAAGCTAGAAACCTTGTCTGCCAGTGGCCTCAACCGGGCTCTGATTCCCTTCCTCCTCACTTTCCTCCAGGGAATTCGGCACCGAATGAGAGGCAGTGTCAACGCTGTGAGGATCCGAGCCCCTCAGATTGGAGGTGAGAGGTTTGGGGAGACAGATGTGATAACAGAGTTGAGCTGGTTGCTCCTTTGAGTCTAGACTGCAAGTTGGGGGTCCAGATTCTAGTCCCACCTCTGCCTGGGACTTCCTGGGGGAGTGACGTTTCCCAGCAATTTCATATGGGTGAGTTCTGGAGTTTAAATCCAGGCCCTGGCTCTTCCCTGCTGTGTGATCTTGGGCTAGTGGCTTAACCTCTCTGAACCTCATCTGCAACATGGGGATGACAAAACAATAAGTTCTGTAATTTATGTAACTTAGGTAGTACTTACTAAGTGCTGGTTGCTCTGTTAAGCGCTTTGATAGTATTAACTAATATAAATTTTCAGAAGTCAAGTAACATGCAGTGTGTAGATCAGGTCCTGGCACACAGTAAGACTTGAGTAAACATTTTAACTATTGTATTGTTAACTGGCTTTGCTAACCCCTTTCCTTCTCCCTGAAACCAAGGTCAGAATTCCAGTTCTGTGTGGTAGTTACAAAGATCAAAGTTGCTCTGTTAAAAGCCATATAGAAGGGAGTTCCCTGGTGGCCTGGTGGTTAGGATTCCGGGCTTTCATTGCCATCACTCAGGTTCAATCCCTGGTCAGAGAACTGAGAGGAATGAGTGCATGGCGGGGCCAAGAAAAAAGCCATATAGAAGCAGATAAATCTGCCCGTAAAATACTTGTCAGCCCCCTGTGAAGGTGAAAGGAGTGCCGATGGCAATTACAGACAGATTGAAGGAGCTACCACAGAGACAGATGGGGGCTCTCCCCTAGGAGTTTGCCATCTGCCTTTGCCTCTGGGTTTTTCCCCCCGTTCTTTGCCAGAGCATTCAAGCCTTGGGAGTCCCTGGACCCTGAGCCGTATATTCTGGGGATTCCCCACAAACACTAATTAGGCTGTGGTCCCTCAACAGGTAGCTTCGCAGTGTGGGGGGGCCTGTTCTCCACCATCGACTGCGGTCTGGTGCGGCTGCGGGGCAAGGAAGATCCCTGGAACTCCATCACCAGTGGAGCATTGACTGGGGCTGTGCTGGCTGCCCGCAGTGAGTGCCCCATCCCCAGGCCCCAGCCCCTTCCACCCTGTTCTGCCTGCTCTCACCTGTCTCCCTGTGCCTCCTCATTCCTCCAGGTGGCCCATTGGCCATGGTGGGCTCAGCAATGATGGGAGGCATTCTGTTGGCCCTCATCGAGGGTGTTGGCATCCTCCTCACTCGCTACACTGCCCAGCAGTTCCGCAATGGTGAGTTCCTGGTGAAGCTGGCCAGGGAGAGGTGGGAAATGCTCTGCCTTGCCTCCTCCACTCATCTTTATCCAATTCTCCCTGCTCCAGCACCCCCATTCCTGGAGGACCCCAGCCAGCTGCCCCCTAAGGAGGGTACCCCAGCCCCAGGCTACCCCAGCTATCAGCAATACCACTGAGGAAGTGACCGCCTGTCATCGCCACCGTGGGAGCTCCTCCTTGGTTCCCTCCGCGATGATCTACCTCGAAGGGAGGGCTGGCTCCCGGTTGGCCCTGGGACCCTCCAGAGAGGGCCTCTACTCTGTTCCCTTATCCCAGGTTGGGGGTGGGGCACCCCAGCTGCCCTGATGGGTGGGTCCCTTCTCTCTCAGGCACCCCAGCCCCCACTCATATGTAACAAGCTCTCACCCCAGTCCCTTTGCATGGCACCCTGATCAGTATTTAAAGCCAGTTTTGAAATGCCTATGTATGTACTCCTTGAGCCACCCATTGGAGCTGCTCACTAGGACAAGGGGTAGAGCCCTCTTCAGGGACTTGGGAGCCCTAGGATTTGGAGTCCCACAGAGAGTGGGCTCTAGTAAAGGTTTGTGGGATGAATGTGTAGGAGGGGGAATGAATCCAGATGTGAATAGTACATGAATAAGGGGGCCAAGTGTTGAATCACAAGCAGACAGAAGAGGAACAGGCTTGGGAAAGAAATGAGTGAACACAGGATTGCTGGGGTAGAGGGGTGGTTCAGCATGCGGCACCTCTGACCCCTCTCCCCCATGTCCCCATTGCAAAGACTGGGAAATCTGACCTCACAGTGAACTCTGTCTTTCTGAATACCAGTCACCCCGTTTGTGAAGTTAATTCCCCCTCCATGTGGCCTCACCAGGGACCTGGGATGGAAGTAGGGGTCGGGGAGACCCAGCTTCCTTGAAGACGGTACCCTTAATCTTGTCTTCTGCACTACAGAGAGATTTCTGCTCTGCGATGCTCAGGGTTGTCAGTATTTAAGGGTACCGGATGAGGTTTCGTTTTGGGGGTGGAGTGGGGGTTATGGGAGAGAGATTTTCTCGGATGGACATCGGCTCCAAACACTGTCTCTTGCATGCAAACACCTACATGTGTGGGGCAGACGCCTCCACGGGGGTGCAGGTGGCCTCATGGGAGACACACCAACTGTCCCTTTTATGCAAGCCATTGCAAAGAGGTGGAAATGCCCTCTCATACAAACTCGCTCCCTGGGGGTGCAAATGCGGAGTTCTCAGGCCTCTGAAGGCCCCAACGAGGTCCTAGTGGTCCTCGGAGGTAGTAGAACTGCAACGCTGCTTGATGGACTCAGTGCCAGGCGCACGTAGCAGGCCCCGTGCACACAGCTCTCTCAGTGCCCCAGCAGGGCCCTGGCCTCGAACTTGCCGACTCCGTGGCCACGCCAGCAGCAGCAATACACTTGCCTGGGTAGGACCGGGATGCCAGTCAGACCCTGGGTATCCCAGGCTGCAACCCTTGTATTTCCAGGCCACTTCCTTTGGTCCCGCCCATTCGGTACACCTAGGCCGCGCCCTTCCTCACCTCCAGGCCCCATCCCCGCTGCGTTTCCTGGCCCCACCCTGCTCCTATCAAACAGGCCCGCTAGCTCTCCTGAGCCTTTTCCTTCCTTGAGCCCTCAGGTTCTGCCCACCTCAGGCTGCTGTGCTGTTCACAGACCCTTTGTCTCCAGGCCCCGCCCCCAGGTCACCCCCTCCCTATCTTTCAGCCCTGCCCTCTAAGCCTCCTGCAGGCCCAGGTTTCCCGCCCTCAGAAGCCTCTAGACCCTACCTCTTCCCGTCTTCAGACCCCGCCCTCTCCTGCTCCTTAAGGTCCCGCCGCTTCGGGAACCTCAAATGCTCGGGCGCCCCGCCCTCCCACTTTTGGGACCCCGCTCAAGGTCTCCGGGTCTGGAAGGCTGTTGGAGCCGTGGGGCCGTGGAACGGTTCATGGTGAAGTTCAGGGCCTTGTGCTCTGGCTCCTGGGGCTGCTGGCTGGGCCGGGCGGGACCAGTACTGGGTTTAGTAGCGGAGGACTGGGCTTCGGCTGAGAGTTGTAGAGCGGCATCGAGTGGTGGTGGGGCTTCGTGGGAGCCTAGCTGCCGCGGCGTCACCCGGCTCCTAGGTGGGGCTGGGGTGTCCGGTGTCGTGCAGGTCTCCGGAGTTGCGGGGGGAGTTGGGTCCAGGGCGAGTCCTCAGGCCCCGCCCCCTGACCTGACCGCGGGCCTGCTGCTCTTCCCAGAAGAAGGGAATGTGGGGTCAGACCCCGGATGGTTTCCACCGGGGGTGGGGGGGATTGCAGAGACCCAGAAAAGGCAGGAGACGGAGAAGGCAAGAGTGAAACAAACAGATGGCGAGAGAAATAGGAATTGAGGGACATACACAGGGACATAGAGACACTAATGGACACATAGAAAGAGAGGCAGAGAGACATACAAGAAATAAAGGAAAAGAGACAGAGATGAGGAGAAAGGACAGAGACAGGAAGAGGAGCAAGAAGGAGCTGTTTGAGGGTCAGAAATGCAGGTGGGAAGACCCTCAGCGTCAAAGTGGAGGCCAAGGCGGGAGAGAAGGCGAGGTGGCGGTGTAGAGTTCTGAGCTGGTTTGAGGGGCTGAACCGACAAGGGTTGTCAGGCCAGGCCTCCTCAGGCTGCCTGCCCACTTACCCTCCAGCTCACTGGCCTCAGAGAGGCAGAGAGATGCCCAAACTGCATTCTCTCTCTTTCTCTCTCATAAGGATTTCAGTGGCTCTCCCTCAGGTTCTTCCTTCCGGTCTCCCTCCTCGCCTGAGCCCCTACTCTGCCTCTATGTCTTGATCTGTCTCTCAGCTCTTCTTCCTCATCTCTCTGCTTTGATTTCTCTGGCTGGTGACTCTCACCCTCCCTGAGTCCTGGAGTTTGCCATCCACCTGTCTGCACGCGGTGGGGAAGGGAAGATATTTGGTGGATGAGGAGGGTTAGAGAGGTGGACAGAATCAGAGAAGAGCAAGAGGTTCCAGCCCTGACAGTGGAGTGGGGAAATCCCTTTGTCCACTTCCTCAGGCAGAGACCCTGAGAGGCTGGGGAGAGAGACGAGGGGAAATCAAAGACAGAGAGAAAAGATAGGGAAAGAGACAGATAGCCAGTTTACAGAGACATCAAAGGAGAAATGGAGATGCAGAGAAACAGATACCAAGAGAAAAAGCAGTACACATTAAAAAAAAAGACAGGGAAAAGAGGGGATGAAAGTGAGGAGATAGAGACATATTGGGAGAGACAGAGATAGCAAAGAAAAAAGAGAGAAGCTGAGGGGCAGAGAAAGAAAAAGAGAAGTGGGAGAGAAAGTAAGACAGAAGAGTTGGGTGCATACCTTACTCTGAGTTGCTGGTCTGAGTGTTCTCATTTCCCCTGTTCTCTTAGTGGCAGTTGGATAACAGGACCTGGCTGGGCAGGACAGCCCTCATAGCTCCACCCCTACCATCCCAGGTCCTCCAGGGGGGTGGGAGGGCTGCCTTCCCCAGGGATACACCTTTAGAGATCTACGCTCTGATGTTGGGACCTGGCAACCATCTCAAGGAGCCCATTTAGGGCCAACCTCTGGAACTGACCGATCGGGGCCATCTCCAGGGGATCTGCAGTGTCATCAGATTACCTGCAAGCCTGTGATCACTTCAGATATGCCAGTGATCACTTCGGAGGTGACAGAGGAACCTTCCTTTCCTTACGCTCATTATACATATGAGGAAACTGAAAGCACAAAAAGGTAAAGCAACTTGCCCATGGTTATACTGCCTGAAAATGGCAAAGCTGGGATTTATAGTCTTATTTACGGTGTATAGAGTTTCAGAGGTCACTTGCAACATGATTTCCGGGACAACACATTATCCATCCTAATTATGGGTGTTACTTGAAGGTTTTCATGGATGGTGTGAACTATTTTTTTTATAAATTTATTTATTTTTATTTATTTATTTTTGGCTGTGTTGGGTCTTTGTTGCTGTGTGCAGGCTTTCTCTATTTGCGGCGAGCGGGGTCTACTTTTTATTGCAGTGCGTGGGCTTCTCATTGCGGTGGCTTCTCTTGTTGTGGAGCATGGGCTCTAGGTGCACGGGCTTCAGTAGTTGTGGCACGCAGGCTTCAGTAGTTGTGGCTTGCAGGCTCTGGAGTGCAGGCTCAGTAGTTGTGGCGCACAGGCTTAGTTGCTCCTCGACATGTGAGATCTTCCCGGACCAGGGCTCAAACCTGTGTCCCCTGCATTGGAAGGCGGATTCTTAACCATTGCACCACCAAGGAAGTCCTCTAGAGTGGATTTCTTGAGTGGAGTTAAACAGTAGCAGCAAAACAGGCTAAAGTGTGTTTGAAGAGAACAAACTGCCCCAACTGTTAGCTCCCATTCCTGATGGGCTGGGTCTTGCTGATAGGGTTGCAGCGACTTCAGCAGAAGCATTCTCTGAGGCCAACAGCCAATTTTTACAAGATCGAGGTTTGGGATTTTTTTTTTAAGGGAAATGTGAGAGGACCTATAGAAAGAAAGCTACCTTCTGAGGTATTTAAAAGAAGAGCTATTGCATTTTTGTCAGTTTGAGGTAGGCGTGTGAGTCTGCATGAGAGAGAGAGTGAGAGAGAGAGATCGAGATCCAGCAATCAAATTCATAGTAGCTGTAGTCTGAGAAAACACACAAGATAGTTTCGTTTTTCCCCTAAGTGACAGAGGGAATCCATAGCGGGTCAAAAGTAACAGGGTGAGAGATATTTTACTTGGTTACTAGAAGGTGTCAAGGTACAGTAATAGTCAAGATTAATAGTGAAGTAAAAAGAAAAAAAGGTGCTGAAGAATCAGAAAATTAATCTTGTTCTGTCACCTTGAGCAGAAGCCATCCAAATCTGCAGTCATCAGCTTCTGGAGAATTCCTAAGAATCCTCAGTTTGAAGCCTATTAATAAGGTCTTTTCCGCTGAGGCTCAAGGGCAGCTTTCCCTTTGATCGTGCAGACTTTTTTGGAAATGCAGCTTGAACCTGTTATGGGGACATCTGGAGGCATCACACGAGTCTCTAGTAGTATGAAGTCATATTGGCCTGTAAGAGGGTAGAATCTAGGATTTGAGGTGCAATTACAAAACACTTAGGGTAGTCTGTTATTAACTCAGAAGTAGCTAACTATAGGTGGTCCCCAGAGGGGTTAGAGCTTATTGCCATCAAGGCTAATGGCAATACTTTAGTCCCTGGAAGTTTGAGGGTTAGGGTTAGAAGTTTGTTGATTTTACTTTCCAAATTCCATTAGGTCTCTCCACTTTTTCTGAAGATTATAGGTGATAATGGCTGTAGAGTTTCTGAGAAGTTAAAACTTTACAGAGTTTTTAAATAACAGAGTTCTTTAAATAAGTGCAATGCCTGTCCCTGCTACTGGAGAGGTAAGTTGAGTCGGGAATACAAAGGCAAGCAGTTTCCCTACCTTTACAGTGATAACTCTCTGACCAGTAGGAAAAACTCAGTTCACCTGGAAAATAAACCACAGCCAGAACTTGCTCATAGCCCTTTGGAGGTGTTCAAAAGGGCCTCGAGCTATTGGTTTCTATCCACACCCTACCTTTTCAGTCTTTGTCATGATTGTTATGAGGTGTGACATGCAAGGGAACCATCTCAGCAAGACCCTTAAAGTTACCCCATCAATGTTGGTTCAGTGTCAAGGCCAATTTTTCTCTGCTATTGTGGCTATTATCATGAAGCATTTTTGTTAACCTCCACTCTTCTTATAGTGATCTCAAGTGTCAATTGGAGAAAAAACACACAACATAAGAGCTGTCAGTTGAGTTTTATTCAGTGTTTCCGAGAAATGGGAACTGCTTCAAAGAGGTAGGGGAGGAACTAGTAAATGTATAATTTTTTTGGCTGGGAAATACATGTACTCAAGCATGCATCTTGGCAAAAGATTACTGCTAATCACACACACACACACACACACACACACACACACACACCCCATATATCTCTCTCTCTCTCTCTCACACACACACACACACACACACACACCCCATATCTCTCTCTCACACACACACACACACACACACACACACACACCCCATATCTCTCTCTCTCTCTTTCTCACACACACACACACACACACACACACACACACACACACACACCCCATATCTCAGTTAAGGATTTTAGTGCTTATCTATATATGGGAAGATGCAAGAATCTGGGGTCATTGAAATTCTTCTTTAGATATGCATCTTAACTACCTAGGGGCCCATATATCCAAAACATAGAATGTTTCCCCCTGAATTCCTTTCAGGGTATACTCGTAGGTGAGTGATTGCAACGGCTAATGACTTAATCCTTATAGAACTGGAATGGTAGGCAGCATTCTTTGTTTACACAAGTAATGGAAAGCTATATAGAAATTCCTTCATTTGTTGTCCATTTTGATAAGGGTTTTGTAGTGGCTTCAGATGAATATGAAATTATCACTGTAAAAGGCTAGTTACATTTCCCTATGAAAGGAGAAGGGAAGAATTTTGGCTGCAGGAAAATGCGATTTGACATAAACATACTCAAAAGAGAGTTATTACAGCTGATTTAAACAATAATTCAGGCCCTTGACAGTTTTATCAAGGCATACTATTAAAAAATCAGCACTTCTTAATCCCCAAATACAGAAATGAAGAGGAGGGTGTCTCCTATGTTAAACAAAATGATCTCTCTCCTTGAGACAGATAAAACAAGCAAGCTCGGGACTCCTCTGGTGGACCAGCGGTTAAGACTCAGGGCTCTCAATGCAGGGGGCCGGGGTTCCATCCCTGGTCAGGGAACTAGATCCCACATGCCGCAACTAAAGATCCTGCAGGCCTCAACAAAGATCCTGAGTACCGCAACTAAGACCTGGTGCAGCCAAATAAATAAATAAATAAATATTAAAAAAAATAATAAAACAAGCTCTTCGTGTGGTTTTTCTGCCCTTTTTGTTGTAAGGAATCTCTCAAATGGACAATCTTGTTCATGGCAAAAGTTTCTCAAAGTGGTTATTTCAATTCCAAAATTTCCCTGGTGAAAATTGCCACTTAGAGAGATAATGTGTTGACATTACAGTGAGAAAACATGAAGGAAGCAAGTGCTTGGCCTGCAAGGGGCACGGTTTTAGACTGAGAAGTCCTCCTGAGAACTGCAGTGTTTCAGAAGGGTGGTGCTTGTGTGACTTGGTGTCTCCAGATTTTGGCCAAAGGCCAGTCATCACTGCTATTGGGCCAGGAATAAAAACCCTCCTGATTCTGGGCAGATGAAACTAAACAAAGCAATTCTCAGGGACACAAAGACCAGACTGAGGTACACATAACGTTAAGTTTACCTCAACCCTTTTTTTTTTTTTTTTTTTGCGGTTCGCAGGCCTCTCACTGCTGTGGCCTCTCCCATTGCGGAGCACAGGCTCCAGACGCGCAGGCTCAGTGGCCATGGCTCATGGGCCCAGCCGCTCCGTGGCATGTGGGATCTTCCCGGACCAGGACACGAACCCATGTCCCCTGCATCAGTAGGCGGACTCTCAACAACTGCGCCACCAGGGAAGCCCTCTTGTGGATTCTTTAAGATTATCCATGTACAAGATCATGTCATTTGCGAACAGAAGTGATTTCACTTCTGCCTTTCCAATATGAATCCCTTTTATCTCCCTTTCTTGCCTAATTGCCCTGGCTACCACCTTCAGCACAATGTTAAATAGAAGTGGTAAAGCGAACATCTTTGTCTTAATCCTGATCCTTGGGGGAAAAGCTTTCAGTCTTTCACCATTAAGTAGGACGTTAGGTTCTTTGGAGCATTCTCTGCTGGGTCTTGGGGTATGTGGATGGATTGGCTGTCTGATGGGATTGGTAACCACTTTTCCATCCAGGATGGGTGGCTCCAACCACCTTCAGGAAAGGCGTTCTAGTTATCTTTCCTTTTCTTCTTTCTTTTTTTAAGAAACTATTTAATTTTAAAAATATTTTTGGTTGATTTTTGCACAATGAAGTTTCAGCTTCTCAACCTTTTCCCCTGCCCAGGGCTGCGGACCCAGACTGGCCTGGATCTGCAGTCCTTCTCATTCCCACGTCCCTCCCCCCACTTCCTCCAGGGTCTGTCCACTTGTCACTGTGTTGTGCTGGGGATTGGCACCGAGGTGGCATGAGATTCCACTTGTGTAGAACTTTGTTGAGTAAAGATCAGTTTCTTGTGACAAAAAAAAAGAAGTGTGATATTAGCTGTGGGATTTTTGTCCTTTATCATGTCGAGGAAGTTTTCTTCTACTCCTAGGTTGTTGATGATATGTTGATTCACGATAAAAACATATGAAGGGGTGTTGAATTTTGTCAGATGCTTTTCCTGCTTCTGTTGAGTTGATCGTGTGGTTCTTGTACTTTATTCTATTGTTATGGCCTACTACATTAATTGATTTCAGATATTAAGCAACCTTACATTCCCAGGATAAATCCCACTTGGTCATGGTGTATAATCCTTTTTATATGTTGTTGGCTTTAGTTTGCTAGAATGTTTTTCTTGAATTTAATTTTATTTATTTTTTTATACAGCAGGTTCTTATTAGTCATCCATTTTATACACATCAGTGTATACATGTCAATCCCAATCTCGCAATTCATCACACCACCACCCCTAGTTTGCTAGAATTTTGAAGAGGAGTTTTGAGTTTACATTCATAAGAGATATTGGTCTGTACTTTTGTAGGGTTGCCTTTGTCTGATTTTGCTTTTGGCCTCATAGAATGACTTGAAAAATGTTCTCTCCTCTTCAATTTTGGGGAAGAGTTTGTGAAAATTTGCTATTAATTCTTCTTTAAATGCTTGGTAGAATTCGCCAGTGAAGTCATCTTGATCTGGGCATCTCTGTGGGAAGTTTTCAAATTATTGAGTAATTAATAATTAATTTAAATTATTATTCATTAATTTCAATAACATACAGAGACTTTGCTCCAATATAGCTCTGTTCCTTTTCTCCTCCTTTGCCCTATTATCATTAGGTAAATTACATCTTTATACATTATAAGTCCATCAACAGTTTTATAATTATTGCTTTATGTATTTGTCATCTAAATCAGATAACAGAAGAAAAGAGTTAAAAAATACATATTTATACTGTCTTTTATATTTACCTCTGTAGTTACCTTTAGCAGTGTTCTTTGTTTTTTCTTCATGCAGATTCGAGTGACTACCTGGTGTCCTTTCTTTTTTTTTTTGCCGCGCCAGTGCCTGCAGGATCTTAGTTCCCCAACCAGGGATTGAACCGTGTTCCCTGCAGTGGAAGGGCAGAGTCCTAACCACTGGACCACCAGGGAAGTCCCCTGGTGTCCTTTCAATTCAGCTTGAAGGACTCTCTTTAGTATTTCTTGTGGGTCTGTTTAGTGATGTTTTTGTTTACTAAACAAAATGTTGTCACTTTCTCCCTCATTTAAAAATTTTTTTAAAAATTGGGACTTCCCTGGTGGCGCAGTGGTTAAGAATCTGCCTGCCAATGCAGGGAACATGGGTTCGAGCCCTGGTCCGGGAAGATGCAACATGCCGCGGAGCAACTAAGCCCATGCGTCACAACTACTGAACCTGTGCTCTAGAGCCCAAAAGCCACAACTACTGAGCCTGCGTGCCACAACTGCTGAAGCCCGTGTGCCTAGAGCCCGCGCTCTGCAACAAAAGAAGCCACCGCAATAAGAAGCCTGTGCACCGCAACGAAGAGTAGCCCCCGCTCGCCACAACTAGAGAAAGCCCTCGCCCAGCAATGAAAACCCAACGCAGCCAAAATAAATAAATAAATAAATTTATTTAAAAAATTTTTAACGTGTGGTAAAATACATATAACGTAAATCTACTCCTTTATTTTTAAAAGGTATCTTTTCTGGATATAGAATTCGTGGTTGACAGTCATTCCAGGGATTGGACCCGGGGCCTTGCCAGTGAAAGCACAGAGTCCTAACCACTGGATCACCAGGGAATTCCCTCTTTAAGCACTTTGAATATGTCACCTCCCTGCCTCCTGGTCTCTATGGTTTCTGTTGAGAAGTCAGATGTTAATCTTCTTGTGATACACTTGTACATGATGAGTCATTTTTCTCATGTTGCTTTCAAGATTTTCTCTGTCTTTAGCTTTCAACAGTTTGACTACTATGCGTATAGATATGGATCTCCTTTAGTTTATCCTACTTGGTGTTTGTTGAGCTCTTAGATGTATAGATTCCTGTTTTTCACCAAATTGGGAAGTTTCTTGTCATTGTTTGTTTTTTTTCTTTCAGTTCACGCTTTTGCAATTCTTTCAGAGATGGTTTGTACATAATAATCAAAATTGTAGATACCCTAAAAGATCTTTATTTTGCCCTCATACTTGAATACTAGGTTGACTGAGTAAAGAGTTTTAGCTTAAAAATTGCCTCTCATAGCTTTTAAGATATTGCACCATTGTGTTAGAGTACTATGCTGACTGAGAAAACTCCGATACTCCTGTAATATTTTATGTGACCTATTTTACATCTTTTGAAGCTTCTTCTTTACCTTTGGAGTTCTAAATTTCTCCAGGATCAATCAATCAATTAATTAATCAAATACAACATGCATACTTTATGTTGGACATAGTGACAGAGGGATGCAACCATGACCATTACAGATGGCATACCTGCTATTTATTTATTTATTATTTATGGCTGAGCTGCATGGCTTTTGGGATCTTATTTCCCTAACCAGGGGTTGAACCCGGGCCACAGCAGTGAGAGAGCTGAGTCCTAACCACTGGACTACCAGGGAATTCCCCCTGCTCTTATTTATAGAACTTACATTCTAATGGGGGAAGGAGGTAGACAACCCACAAATATATAAATACAGGTTGCACTAAATGCAATAAAGGGAATGAACAGGGTGTAATGTTAGAGAGTAATGTCTGGAGGACAAGGCTGATATTTATACAAGGTGCTCAAGGGAGCAGCTGATTCTAAATAAGTATAGCATTTGCAAATGCACTGAGGAAAGGAGGATGCATGTTGAATTTTCAGCATCAATATTTCATAGCCCTTAACTTCCCTTTTCCATTGTCTATCTCTTGGTCTTTTTGGATCCTCATACTTGAAAGACTTTTTCAAAATTATTTTTCGAATTACTAATTCTGTTTTCAGTTATGGCCATTCTATTTATTCAGCCCTGTGTCTGCCGATTGCTCTTTTCATAGCAGCCTCTTTTTTTCTTTTTAAAGACTATACTTTTGGGAATTCCCTGGTGGTCCAGTGATTGGGACTCGGCTCTTTCACTGCCAGGGCCCAGGTTCAAACCCTGGTCGGGAAATTAAAATCCCGCAAGCCCTGTGGTGCAGCAAAGAAAAAAAAAGGCTATACTTTTAAAATGTTTAATATTTATTTGGCTGTGCCAGGTCTTAGTTGTGGCACGGATCTTGGTTGCTGTGTGCGGGATCTTCCTTGCAGCATGCAAACTCTTAGTTGCGGCATGTGGGATCTAGTTCCCTGACCAGAGATTGAACCTAGGCCCCCTACATTGGGAGCGCAAAGTCTTAGCCACTGGACCACCAGGGAAGTCCCAAGACTATACTTTTTTTTTTTTTTTTGCTGCGTTGGGTCTTTGTTGCTGCACGCGGGCTTTGCTGTAGTTGCGGCGAGTGGGGGCCACTCTTCGTTGCGGTGCGTGGGCTTCTCATTGCAGTGGCTTCTCTTGTCGCGGAGCACGGGCTCTAGGCGCACGGGCTTCAGTAGTTGTGGCACGCAGGCTCAGTAGTTGTGGCTCGCGGGCTGTAGAGCGCAGGCTCCGTAGTTGTGGTGCACGGGCTTAGTTGCTCCGCAGCATGTGGGATCTTCCTGGACCAGGGCTGGAACCCGTGTCCCCTGCGTTGTCAGGAGGATTCTTTTTTAAAAAATAAATTTATTTATTTATTTATTTATTTTTGGCTGTGTTGGGTCTTCGTTTCTGTGCAAGGGCTTTCTCTAGTTGCGGCGAGTGGTGGCCACTCTTCATCGCAGTGCGCGGGCCTCTCACTGTCGCGGCCTCTCTTGTTGTGGAGCACAGGCTCCAGACGCACAGGGTCAGTAGTTGTGGCTCACGGGCCTAGTTGCTCCGCTTCATGTGGGATCTTCCCAGACCAGGGCTCGAACCCGTGTCCTGGCAGGAGGATTCTTAACCACTATGCCACCAGGGAAGTCCAAGACTATACTTTTTTAGAGCAGCTTTAGGTTCACAGAAAAATTGAGAGAAAGATACAAAGATTTTCCAATGCTCCTTGCCCCCTCACATGGCCCATTCTTATTTTGCGAGTGTAGTATCATCAATATTTAAGAAGATTCCATACTCCTTTGATTACTTTTGTTTCCTCTCATTCTTTTCCTGTTCCATTTGTTCTTAGTCCTTACGTTTTGTATTATTGGTTATTCTTAAATTAACTCAATGCTTTAAACATACTTATTGAATTCTTACTATATTCCAGGTGTGGGGATGCAATGGTGAAGAGATTGAAGACTCTATCCCCATGAAACTTGCACTGTAGTTGGGGAGACGGTATATATAAAGCATTATAGAGGTAATATGATGAAGGGAAGTGTTAAGTGCTACAGTGTAAAATAAAGCAGACTCTAGAGACAGAAAACTTGAGGTAGAAATATCAAGGAAGGCCTCTCTGAAGGGGCGATATCTAAACAGACCAGGATGAAATGAGGGAACAAGGCACATGCAAAGAGAATAGCAAATAGCGAAGAGCCTGAAGTTGTGAGCACACTCAGCATGTATGAAGAGCAGAAAGGAGACCAGTGCAGGTGCAGAGAGAGTGAGGGGGACAGTGGTAGGATGGGAGGTCAGAGAGGTAACAAGGACTAGATCTCACAGGGTCTTGTGGACCATAGGCTTTATGTGGGACCGTGGACTTTAGCTTTTATTCTGATGGGAGCCAGGAGGGAATTCTGAGTACATAAGAGAAATTACTTGAGTTAGAGTAGGATACCTCTGGCTGCTATGAGGAAAAGAAACTGTAAGGAGGCAAGGAAAGAAGCAGGGAGACTAGTGAGGGAGCTACTGCAAGGGTCCAAATGACTGATGACAGTGCTGGCAGTGGAGGGAATGAGAAGGGATTGGATTATGGATCTATTTTGAAGGTGGAGCCAAAAGGACTTCCTCAGAGACTAGATGTGGGGGTGAGAAAAAGAGGCATCAAGGATGCTTTATGGTTTTTAAAAGAATGAAATAATGCCATTTGCAGCGACATGGATGGACCTAGAGATTATCATACTAAGTGAAGTAAGTCAAAGACAAATATCATATGATATCACTTTTTAAAAAATATGTATTTATTTATTTATTTTTGGCTGCGTTGGGTCTTCATTGCTGCGCACGGGCTTTCTCTAGTTGTGGCGAGCGGGGGCTACTCTTTATTGCGGTGCGCAGGCTTCTCATTGCGGTGGCTTCTCTTGTTGCGGAGCATGGGCTCTAGGCACGTGGGCTTCAGTAGTTGTGGCTCACAGGCTCAGTAGTTGTGGCGCACGGGCTTAGTTGCTCCGTGGCATGTGGGATCTTCCCAGACCAGGGCTCGAACCCATGTTCCCTGCATTGGCAGGTGGATTCTTAACCACTGCACCACCAGGGAAGCCCCTGATATCACTTTTATGTGGAATCTAATTTAAAAATTATACAAATGAACGTTTTACAAAACAGAAACCGACTCACAGATCTCAAAATCAAACTTACGGTTACCAAAGGGGAAACATGGGGAGAGGTGATAAATTAGGAGATTGGGATTAACATATACACATTACTATATATAAAATATATATATATATACTGATTCACTTTACTGTACACTTGAAACTAACACAACACTGTAAATCAACTATACTCCAATAAAAGTGTAAAAAAGGATGCTTTATGGTTTTTGACCTGAGAAGCTGGGTGAATAAGGGACCATTTACAGAGATAGGGGAGACTGAGAGAGGAATAGAGTTTTTGTTTGTTTTGTTTTTGTCTTTGTCGTGGAAGGGCAGGCCTTGGAGGCAGTGACTCAATAGTTCGATTTTGGGGAAGTTAGCATTGAGATGCCTATGAAACACCAAAGTGGAAATGTTGAGGAGGCAGTTGGATTTTGAATCTGGAGAGGCCCAGGCTAGAGATGTGAATTTGGGACTTACAGTGAATACAGGCTATTTAAAGGAATTAGAGGGACTTCCCTGGTGGTCCAGTGGGTAAGACTCCATGCTTCCAATGCAGGGGCCCTGGGTTTGATCCCTGGTCAGAGAACTACGTCCTGCATGCATGCTGCAACTAAGACCCGGCACAGCCTAAATAAATAAATATACATATTTTTTAAATGAAGGAATTAGAATGACAGAGCTCTGGAGGAGCTCATACTGGCAATTAAGTGCTCCAGCCTGAAGCCACACAGTCTGCTTCCACTCAGGGTGGACTTCTGCAAAAGTCCATCCTTGCCCCTTGTATTTAGATTGTGGTTCCCTTAGCTCTCTTTTCCATATGGCTTGACTCCATCTGTAGTCTCCTAGAGAATATTCGGTCCCCTGATGGCTCCCTTGAAAAGCACCACTGGCAACATGGATGGACCTGGAGATTATTATACAAGTGAAGTAAGTCAGACAGAGAAAGACAAATATCATATGATATCGCTTATATGTGGAATCTAAAAAAAATGATACAAATGAACTTATTTACAAAACAGAAATAGACTCACAGACTTAGAAAACAAACTTATGGTTACCAAAGGGGAAAGGTTAGGGGGAGGAGGGATAAATTGGGAGTTTGGGATTGACATATACACACTACTATATTTTAAATAGGTAATCGACAAGAACCTACTGTATAGCACAGGGAACTCTGCTCAATATTCTGTAATAACCTAAATGGGAAAAGAATTGGAAAAAGAATATATATATATATATATATATATATACACATACATATATATATATATATATATATATATATATATATATATATATGACTGAATCACTTTGCTGTACACCAGAAACTAAAACAGCATTGTAAATCAACTATAGTTCAATATAAACTAAAAATTAAAGAAAGAATGAATGAAACAGAGAAAGAAGGAAAGAAAGAAAGGCACCACTGAAGATTTTCTTTTCAGGGTATTTTTGGGGTTGCTTTGGGAGAATTTGGGGAAGGAAGGGAGGTATCAACAGATGTGTGTGCTCATTAGACCAATTTGCTACACTCTCCCAGAAGGCTTCAAAATACAGCAAATCAGAACATGTCCCTGCTGTGCTTCAGGCTCACTGGCCTTACTTTATGTGCCATGAATGTGCCATGCTGCTTCTCACCTTAGATCCTTTTCTTGCGCAGTTCCCTCTGCCTGAAATGCTTTTCCCTTATACCCAACTTCCTGGGTAACTCCTCCTGGACCTTTAGTTCTCAGCATAGATACCCTTTCTCAGGGGGAATTTTCCCAGCCCCCCTTCACTATGGGTGGTAGACCCTCTTGGGTACTTGACAGCTCTGGTGTAGAGGCTAAATTTGGTTGAGTGCTCCAGACAACTGTCCAGAATGGCTGCTCAAGCCCAGACTCTCACCAACAGTACGTGAAGGTTCTTGTATCCCCACATGACTGCCAGCACTTTGTGTGACTCGGTTTTCTAATTTTTGCAAATATGATGGGGGTAAAGTAATATTTCACTGTTTTTTCTAAAATTTGCACTTCTCTAATCATTAGTAAAATTGAGCATGTCTTCATATGCCTGATAACCCCATGGGTTTCCTCTTTTGTGATCTGTCTGTTCCTATCCTTTGTCCATTTTTCTTTGGGGTTCCTGTCTTTTTCTTGATGATTTCCCAAAGCACCTTTATATTCCAGATGTTTAACCTCTGGTAATTTCAGCCATAGCAAGTAGATATTTGCTGTTATGTCTGTTAACTTTGTGTATAGGATCTTTCATTAAACAGAAATTGTAAATTTTTTTTGGCCGTGCCGTGTGGCTTGTGGGATCTTAGTTCACCGACCAGGGATTGAACTCATGCCCCCTGCAGTGGAAGCAGGGAGTCCTAACCACTGGACCACCAGGAAATTCCCCAGAAATTGTAAATTTTGATGTGTATACTGTCATTAACATTCTTCCTTGTGGTTTGTGCTTTTGAAGTTTTGTTCAGGAAGTCCCTCCCCATATCAAGGTCACATAGGCTATTTTTTCTATTAATTTATAGTGTTTCCTTTTACATGAAGGTCTTTAACCCGTCTGGAGTTACTGTTTGTATATGGTGTGAGGTAGGGCTCCAGCTTATTTTCTTCCAGTTTTCCAAGCACCATCTACCTTTCTGGCCTTAGAACACATTCTAATACCTGGTAAGTAAAGTCTACCTTCTTTACTTCTCTTTTTCAGAATTAATTTAGCTCTTCACAGACCTTTATTCTTTTATATAGATACTTATTTATTGACATATAATTCACATACCATAAAGTTCATCATTTTAAAGTGTACAATTCAATATATTCTCTCAGAGCATTAATGTCGTCATCTGTAAAGAGAACAATTCCATCTCAAGAAATTGTCGTTGGACGCAGACCTCCTAGAGAACGGACTTGAGGTTATGGGGAGGGGGAAGGGTGAGCTGTGACGGGGCGAGAGAGAGTCATGGACATATACACACTAACAAACATAGTAAGGTAGATAGCTAGAGGGAAGCAGCCGCATGGCACGGGGATATTGGCTCGGTGCTCTGTGACAGCCTGGAGGGGTGGGATAGGGAGGGTGGGAGGGAGGGAGACGCAAGAGGGAAGAGATATGGGAACATATGTATATGTATAACTGATTCACTTTGTTATAAAGCAGAAACTAACACACCATTGTAAAGTAATTATACCCCAATAAAGATGTTAATTAAAAAAAAAAAAAAAAAAAAAGAAATTGTCGTTGGGACTAAATGGTATTTTAAAGGTACTTTTGAATAAAAGGACATTGTTAATTGTTAGATAAAGATATCTTTACTTGAAATGAAGATAAGTCATATATTGCCCTAAAAAAAATAAAAGTGTACAATTCCATGGTTTTTAGTATATTCAGCCATCACCACTATTTAACACCAAAACATTTTCATCACCTCAAAAAGACACGCTGTACTTATTTGCAGTAACTGCCCCCTGCACCCACTGCCATTCCGTTCTCTTCTCCCCTCAACCCCTGGCAACCACGAATTAACTTTCTATCTCCATGGATTTGCCTATTCTGGGCATTTCACATAAACGGAATCATGCAATATGTGGCTTTTTGTGTCTGGCTTTTTTCACTTGGCATATTTTCAAGTTTCATCCATATTGTAGCACGTATCAGTACTTCATTTCTTTTTATGGACAAGTAATATTCCATTGTATGGATGTACCTCATTTTGTCTGTCCATTCATCAGTTGGTAGACATTTGAGTTGTTTCTATTTGGGGGCTATTGTGAAAAATGCTGCTTTGAACATTCATGTATAAGCTTTGTGTGGACTCTTTATATACATTTTGAAATGTTTTCTTGATTTTCTTTAAAATATTCAGCTGGGATTTAAATTAAGATTATATTGAAATTATATATTAATTTGGATATAATTGAAATATTTATAATATGAAATAGTCTCATCCAAGAGCATGAAATGTGTCTTCATGTGTCTTCATTTATTCAGATCATCTTTTATAACTATTAGTGAAGTTTAACATTTTCTCTATAGAAGTCTTTTTTTTTTTGGCCACATTGTGCAGCATGTGGGATCTTAGTTCCCCAACCAGGGATCGAACCCGTGCCCCCTGCATTGGAAGCATGGAGTCTTAACCACTGGACCGCCAGGGAAGTCCCTCTATAGAAGTCTTATTATCCCATTTATACTAGTTTTCTATTGCTGTGTAACAATATTACCATAAGCTTCTTAACTTGAAAAAACATTAACTCACAGTTTCTGTGGGTCAGGAGTCAGCGTGTGGCTTAACTTGTTTCTCTGCTTAGGGTCTCACAAGATTGACATGAAGGTGTTTACCAGGGCTGCAATCTCATCTGATGCTCGACTGGGGAAGGATCTGTTTCCAAGCTCACTCAGGTTGTTGGCAGAATTCAATTCCTTGAAGTCATAGGACTGAAGGCTTCAATTTCTTGCTGGCAGTCAGCTGGAGGCCACCCTAGGCTCCTAAAGGCCACCCTCTGTTTCTTGCTATATGAGGTTCCCCAAAGTGGCCACTTGTTTCATTAAAGCCAGCAAGGGAGTGGGAGTTGCCTCACAAGTTGATCATTTCAACCTCATTTTTAACATAATTATCTACATGTAATCATGTACATCTGGTCACCTTTGGACACACACACACACACACACACACACACACACACACACACACTCAAAGGGAGGGGATTACCCAAGGATGTGAACATCAGAAGGCAAGGATCATGGGAGTCATCTTAATTGCATGTCCAATACATCATCCCTGGGTATATACTCTTCAGGTCCAAAGGGGATGTGTATAAGGATTTTCACTGTAAAGTTGTTTGTAATACTGAGGAGATAGAGGCAGTTAGAATAAATGGATTAGACATATTCACAACATAAATGGATCTTTCTTTTCCTCACTTTTGATTTATGTCATGTTACCATACTTTGTTTTAATTCCAACCAAAATGAAAATATCTTTATTTTTATCTGATTATAATAGTAATACCTATTCATTGAATCTTTTTTTCCCAGACAACTGAGAAAAGTGTAAAGGAGAACGTGACAAACCATCAGTTATCTCTCCCTGCCCCCAGTGACATGCCCTTCCATACCACTGACGTGCCCTTCCTAACATTTTTCCCCCTATGGATACACAAATTTTACCAAAGTTTTGTTTCCTTTGATGAAGGAATGCAAAGAAATACTTCGAATCCTTTTGATGCTTGAAATCCTTTTGGAACAATATATGAGTAAAATCTATCAATGTATCTATCTATATATCTACGGAAAAGCAAGTAGATACAGACAACAAAATAAAGACAGACGGGAGGAGTGTTGTGGAGATGAAGGGAGAGAAAGAATAAGAGGCAGGGAGAGACAGATGGGAGGGGAAGACAGAGAGAGCTATGGACACATAGGGTCAGAAAGAGAAACACAAAGCCATAGAGAGATGAAGATACTGGCAAACAGACAAGGAGAGGATAGAAAGGAACTTTTATTGAGCTCCTGCTGAATGTCATTAAACCTTCAAAGCCACTCTGGGAAGCAGCTACCAGTAACCCCTTTATGCAGGTAAGGGGCTGCACATTAGAATGGTGAACTGACCTATGTATGGTCACATCACCTGGAATGAACTCATCACCCTGTAAAGGCCCTGGTCCATAGGGCATCCGTAACTGTTTATCCAATGAACAAAGTCATATATCTTCTCCCCAAGGAGGGAGAGGCGAACACCAGACCCTCATTCCCCTCCACTGCGTCATTTTTTCCTGCCTGTCTGCTGAGGCGACAGCAAGGTCTGTTGCCCTGGCAACTGCCCTCCGACCGCCATGGTAACCGCCATCGCAGTCTCCAGCTCGCCACCTTGCCCCTTGGGCATCTCCATGGCAACGGGCGGGATGGAGGGGCTGCGGGAGCTCCTAGGCTGCGCCTGCGTAGGGTGGCGGGAGTGGGTGGGCAGGGTTCCCCGGCGTGCGCAGCCGCAGAGCACCGCATCCGTGTCCCGCTAGCCCAGGCGCTGCGCACTTGCCAGCTAGTCCGCCCGTCCGGAGCCCGGCTCGCTGGGGCAGCATGGCGGGGTCGCCGCTGCTCCGCGGGCCGCGGGCCGGGGGCGTCGGCCTTTTGGTGCTGCTGCTTTTGGGCTTACTCGAGCCGCCCCCCGCGCTCTGCGCAAGGCCGGTAAAGGTGCGACGCGGGTCGGGCGCGGGGTGGCGGTGGGGTGGAGGATGCTACCAGCGAGGGTCGGTGCCCGGCCTCTGGCTCCTCTTCTCGCTGGTCCTGCTCCCGGGACGTGCGGAGAGATCGGCCCGGGTGGCCGGGGGTCCAGACGCCAGTCTGTACCCAGGCCATGCCGGGGTTGGTCTCTTGGGTGTGCGGGTGGCAGTGTGCGGGGCTAGTCGGGCCACCGCACTCTGCTGGTCCGCCCGGGCTCGGCCCGCCCGCCGCCTGTGGCGCTGTCCATGGGACTAGCGCGATTTAAGGCAGGGGCATCGGTTTGTGTGCGCATGGTTTGTGTGCGCATGATGTGATGATAGGGACGTGAGGGTGTGCTCTCCCTGTGTGCGTCTTTTCATGTAAGGGCTTCCGAGCGTCCATACAAAGGTGCCAGTGTGGGTCTGGGTGTGCAGTGTGTGATGCTTCTGCGTGTGACTTTTCTCAGTGACACTGTGCTTGTGAATTCTATGGTAATGGCGTGACTTATGGGCGTGTCTTTCTGTGTGTCTGTGTGATCTTGTTTTTGTTTGGGAGAGAGTGGTCTTTGCACCCCTGAGTGCATATCCCATTTTGGTTCTGTTGAACTGAGTGACTAGGATTTTGTATGTGTGTTCACGAGGCTGTTCCTCCCTGCTTCTTTGTGGAGCTGTGTCATTGTGGGGAGAGGAGCCATGATGTCTCTTTCAGTGCTGCGTTATGTCTTTAAGGGTGGTGCTTGTTCTTGCATCTGGATGGCTTGGCGATTGTAACCGCGTGAGCATCAGTGTGCATGAACATGTGCAGTTCCTTGCGTGTGGATGTGGCAGTGTTGAGTTGCATATGTGACATCTCAAGGCCTGTCAGTCCAAATGAGTGTGTGTGAGGCCATGACTGTGTGTGATTCCCCGGGGTGTCTGAGGGGTGGTGGGCATCAAGGGCACTTGGAGTACATCCTCTTCATGAAGAGTTCAAGGCTGTCTGTGTCAAGGATGGTGTTTTTCTTAATTAAATATTTTTTATATATGACATAATACATTTAAACATATGTATATACAATGTAAGAAATAATGATAACCCTCTTGTGTACCCATTACTCAGCTTAAGAAATCGAGCATGACCAATTGTTAGAAGCCCCTGGGTGCCTCTCCCTAAGGCAGCCCCTCTCCTCCATAATTATCCTGTATTTTCTGTTAATTGATCCCTTACTTTTGTTTGCAGCTTATCACATATGTATGTATCGCTAAACAATATCTTGTCTAGTTTTTCCTCACAGAAATGGAATCATACTGGGTGTGTGGCTCCTGGTAGTCACTAGAGGTCACTAGGAAGTCATCAGGGTGTCTAGTAGTCGCAGGCAGTCTGCAGTGGAATTCTGTAACTTGCTTTTTTTTTTTTTCTCTACATTGGTTGTGAGATTCATCGCATTGAAGTATGTGGCTATAATTCATTTATTTTTATTGCTGCATAATTTTTTTTTTTTTTGCGGTACGCAGGCCTCTCACTGTTGTGGCCTCTCCCATTGCGGAGCACAGGCTCCGGACGCGCAGGCTCAGCGGCCATGGCTCATGGGCCCAGCCGCTCCGCTGCATGTGGGATCTTCCCGGACCAGGGCACGAACCCGTGTCCCCTGCATCGGCAGGCGGACTCTCAACCGCTGCGCCACCAGGGAAGCCCATGCTGCATAATATTTTATCCCATGAGTATATCATGGTTTATAGATACATTCTCAATACGTCAGCAACAACATTTGGGTTGTTTCCAGCTTTTCTTTCTTTTTTTCCCTCCCTTCACTTTTATGTTATTACAAACAGTGCTGCTATAGTTCTTCATACACTTGTGTCCAGCAGTATATGTGCAAAAGCTAGTCTGAGGTGTAACACCCAGGAGTGGGGCGTAGGATATGTGCATCTTTTAAGACATTGCCAAATTGTTCCTCAAAGTTATCTTAACCATTGAGTTCCCAGCAGCAATGTATAAGAGCTTCCATTTTTTCTATATCCATGTCAACATTTGACATTATCAGACTTTAATTTTGGCAATCTTTTGGACGTATTCTGCATAGTGTATCTCACTGGTGTTTTAATTTGCATTTTTCCTGATTACTAATGAGGTTCACTATTTTTCATTTGTTTAGTAACTTTTTTGTTTTTTTTTCTTTAAAATTTATTTATTTATTTATTTATTTATTTTTGCCTGTGTTGGGTCTTCGTTTCTGTGCGAGGGCTTTCGCTATTTGCGGTGAGCAGGGGCCACTCTTCATCGCGGTGCGTGGGCCTCTCACTATCGCGGCCTCTCTTGTTGCGGAGCACAGGCTCCAGACACGCAGGCTCAGTAGTTGTGGCTCACAGGCCCAGTTGCTCCGCGGCATGTGGGATCCTCCCAGACCAAGGCTCGAACCCGTGTCCCCTGCATTGGCAGGCAGATTCTCAACCACTGCGTCACCAGGGAAGCCCTAGTAACTGTTTTTGGTTCCTCTTTTGTGAAATACTTGATCATCAATTTTGCCTATTTTTATATTAGTTTGCTTTTCTCCTACTGCTTTTTAGGCATTCTCTGTTTATTGGACATTAATCCTTTATTGACTGTGCTACAAGCATCTTCTCCCACTCTGGTTTTACTTTTCGTTCTTTTTAGGATGTCTTGGGATAAAAAGAAATCCTTAATTTGAATGTAGTTAAGTTTATTTGTCTTTCCTTTCCATTGTTCCCAAATTTGGATCACTTGTTCTTCCTGCACAGTTTATTGAAGGAGTTGGTCCTGTACCCACTGCTCTGCAGTGTCTCCTCTGTCGTAGCAAGTGTCTGTGTGTGTGGATCTGTTTCCAAGCTCTGTTCAATCCTATTCCTTCCGCTGCAATCGAATCTGCGGTTTAACTTGCCCATTTAATTTTTGATTTCATTAAAAGTGTTTTTCTAGATGTTCTAGATGTTTCTTTTTCAAATCTTCATGGTTATTTTAATGGTCATTAGTTCCTCTCTCATACTTTTTTTTTTTTTTTGCGGTACGCGGGCCTCTCACTGTTGTGGCCTCTCCCGTTGTGGAGCACAGGCTCCGGACGCGCATGCTCAGCGGCCATGGCTCACGGGCCCAGCCGCTCCGCCGCATGTGGGATCTTCCCGGACCAGGGCACGAACCCGTGTCCCCTGCATTGGCAGGCAGACTCTCAACCACTGCACCACCAGGGAAGCCCTCTCTCTCATACTTTTGATAGTCTTTTATTTCTTTAAACTTATTGAAATTGTTTCAAAACTGCCTGAACTGAAAATTAGTCACTGGGTAATTTATTTTACAGATAGACTTGCACACATGCCAAATGATATATGGACACGGTTATTCATCCCAACATTATTTATGAGAATAGCAAAAGATTGGAAACACCCTAAATGTTCATCAATTGGGGTGGTTAAATAAACTATTATACATCCATACAAAAGAGAATCAATACAGAAGAAAGGAAGGAAGAGAGAAAGGATGCTCTTAAGGTACTGATCTAAATATAGATTCCAAAAAGCAAGGTGCAGAACAGTCTGCTATCTTTTGGGTAAAACAAGTGGACAATAGGAATCTATAAAATGCAAATACAGGTTCCTGTTGTCCACAGCATTGATATAGAAAAATCCATAGCTGTCATATCTACCATCGCTACTCCTATGAAACAAACAAACAAACAAAAAAACCCTGGTCTTGGGCTTCCCTGGTGGCGCAGCGGTTGAGCGTCCGCCTGCCGATGCAGGGGACACGGGTTCGTGCCCCAGTCCGGGAAGATCCCACATGCCTCGGAGCGGCTGGGCCCGTGAGCCATGGCAGCTGAGCCTGCGCGTCCGGAGCCTGTGCTCCGCAACGGGAGAGGCCACAACAGCGAGAGGCCCGCGTACCGGAAAAGAAAAAAAAACAACCCTGGTCTTCAACAGCCCTGGGGCAAGTTCTGAGTCACTAGGAAATCGTTAGGGGTGGTGAATCTAGGGGTCTTTGGTCGTCCTAAGAGTGTCCAGAGATATTTGGGGGTCTCCA
The DNA here is from genome assembly GCF_949987515.2 of Delphinus delphis. NCBI lineage: Eukaryota > Metazoa > Chordata > Mammalia > Artiodactyla > Delphinidae > Delphinus > Delphinus delphis. Next base: position 85,204,600 of record NC_082704.1, read on the forward strand.
TTGACCTTAGGGGTGTCTACTCATATTTGAGGGGCCACAGCGCCTTTGTTGGCATGTTGGCATCTAGGGATATTTGAGATCCACGAAGTCCCCCGGGTTGGGGGTCCCTGGCCTGACGGGCGCTGACGACCTCTCGCTCCCCACCTGTCTTCCCGCAGGAGCCCCGCAGCCTGGGCGCAGCCTCTCCCCCCAAGGCTGAGGCCAGCGCTCCCCGCCGCTTCCGGCGGGCAGCGACTCGAGGAGAGGCGGCGGGGGCTGTGCAGGAGCTGGCGCGGGCGCTGGCGCACCTGCTGGAGGCCGAACGGCAGGAGCGGGCGCGGGCTGAGGCGCAAGAGGCTGAGGATCAGCAAGCGCGCGCCCTGGCGCAGCTGCTGCGCGTCTGGGGCGCACCCCGCACCAACGACCCGGCGCTGGGCCTGGAGGACGACCCCGACGCGCCAGCCGCGCAGCTCGCCCGAGCCCTGCTCCGCGCCCGCCTGGACCCCGCCGCCCTCGCAGCCCAGCTTGTTCCCGCCCCTGCCCCCGCCCCGGCACTCAGACCCCGGCCCCCAGTCTACGACGACGGCCCCACGGGCCCAGATGCCGAGGACGCCGGCGACGAGACGCTGGACCTGGATCCGGAGCTGCTGAGGTCCCCCCCACAAGGGGTGGTCGGGGCGGGGGAGGGCGCCTATATCCCGGGAGGAGGAGGGCGAGGAGCGGCGGGGGCCTGCTTCACGGGGTGGAGGTGCGAACACCTAGGTCCTGGAAGCCTGGGAGGGAATTTTCTAGTCCTGGACCTAGGGTGTGGAGGCAGAGATGCCTGGCCGGCTTCCTTCGTCCGAATGGGAGGGAGGGAAACTATAGTTTCAGGGATGGAAGGCGGAGACATCTGTCTCCAGGAAGCAGTGGGATACCTGGGTGGGAGGAGGCTGCCAGGTCCCCAGGCGGTCCGGGGTAGCGGCGCTGTCCAGGTCCTAGGGCCGGGGCGTTGACGCACGGACACGTCCTCACTGCATTCCGCTCTGCTCCCCTGCAGGTATTTGTTGGGGCGGATCCTCGCGGGAAGCGCAGACCCCGAAGCTGTGGCTGCCCCGCGTCGCCTCCGCCGAGCCGCTGACCAGGACCTGGGCCCTGAGGTCCCCCCTGAGGGCGTACTGGGGGCCCTGCTGCGCGTAAAGCGTCTGGAGACCCCCGCACCCCAGGCCCCAGCGCGCCGCCTCCTGCCCTGAGCACCGCCTGGATCCTGCGCGTACTCCGGCGGCCCAGGACCGCCCCGCCCCTGACACCCCGACAGCCACTGTTGCTGCCCTGGAACCCCAAGATCCCCACCCCTGACCCCACAATAAATATGATCTGAAGCAACTATGTGCTTGTTTGAGTGGCAGTGTCTAGGGGGACGGTGGACTGGCTGGAGATTGCTGCCCTCAGACGAGGGAAAAGGGGCCCCTGCCCTCCATCCTGCACTTTTGAGACAACCCCTGCCTCAGTCTTCGCTTCTCCTCACTGGGGAGATATCCATATGGACAATGGCAGTGCCCACCCAGATTCTGTGCCGTTTCTAGGCCTCGCTTGGGAATGGGGAGCCCAGAAGGCTTTGAAGCCACTTTCAGCGGCATCTTCTGGGGGTCCATCCTCCTGGGGACCAAGTGGTGGTCAAGGGGTGGCTGTTTGTGCGGCATGTGAGTAGAGCTTGGGCGGTGCTGGCACGGCCACTTGCACACATGAGCCCCTGCCTCCTGATATGGGGAGGGGCTACCAGCAGGAAGAGAACCAGAGTGGGCTGCCACTCCCGGCCAGGGGTCAGCCCTCCCAACACCATCACCTCCTGGCATGGAACTCTCTGGGCCTTGAGAAAGTGTATTAGTCAAGGTAGGAGGATAGGATGTATTTTGTTAGTTTGATATGTAATGTTTAGTTATATAGTATAGAAGCCACTCTATCTGTACTCTTACCCCATCCCTGAAGGTATTGGGAGTTGGTGTGGTAACTGGTTTGTGGTCATGGCCTGTGCACTGGCTATTCCCTCTGTCCCTAGTTATCCACAAGTTTTTGCCCAAATGTCACCTACTCAGTAAGGCTTTCCTTGACCTCCCTGTCACTCTATTCCTTTGCCCGCCTTTAATACATAGCCTTATGTTATATCTACAAGTGCAGGGATTTTTAGTGTCTTGCTTGCCTCTATATCTTTTGTACCCAAAGCAGGGCCTGGTACACAGGGGTCTCCCCCACATTTCTTGAATGAAATAATTCTCACAATTCAAGTAACATTCTCCCCAGTCTCATTCCCACCCACATAACACTTGGCATGGAGGCAGGTTTGAAACCTAAGAACACTATTTAATTTTGCACAAAATCAACTTGACATAATATATAACCAACGCTACGGCCCCACATTGCCAAAAAGCCCATCACCAAAAGAAAACCTCCCCAGGAGAAGGGTCCATCTATCCCCAGTACACCGACAGTGTCCCACACAGCTAGTTGCTGGGGTCGGGGAGCGGGGTGGGGGGGGCGGGCGGGGGGGCGGGTCTCAAGTGAAGGAACCACCACCCTGGTCTGGGGGAGGGTCCACTCTTCTAGACCAAGAACTTCAGGCCACGGAGCAGCCACAGCGGCACATGGCCTTCTGGTGCCGGCCTTTATCCCCACCTGGCCCTGCCATGGCCTCCTTTGCCATGGCCTCCCGGACTCTTTGGATCTCATGGATGAGCAGGGAAAAGGCCTCCTCCACACCTTGGCGTGTCTTGGCTGAGGTCTCCACAAAAGGGGCCCCCCAGCTCTTTGCGAGGGCTGCAGCAGCAGCACGAGCATCTCCGGTGGTGGTCACAAGGTCACACTTGTTGCCCACAAGGACGAGGGGCTGGGTGTGGTGCGGGCCCCAGGTGGCCCGCATCTGCTGCAGCTGGGCTAGAGACGAGGGGTCATCGAGGGCGAAGACACCCAGCACACCATCCCCAATCGCCACACACTGGTCACGCAGGGCCCGATGAGTGGCCTGCCCCGCCGTGTCCAGCACATTCAGAATGCAGCCTCCGTGGTCCAGGGCCATCTCCTTCCAGTAGGAATCCTGGATGGTAGGGTCGTGGTCTTCCACGAAGCACTGGTGGTTCAGCTGGATGGTCAGCGCGCTCTTTCCCACGCCACTCGCGCCCACTACCACGGCCTTGTACTCAGGCAGCTGCTTGCCAACACCCCTGGAGGGTGCCCGAGCCCTGTGGCTCTGCTCCTGGGAGCTAGGGCTCCAGGTGCCCAGGCCCAGATCAATCATGCTAGGCTTTGTTGGCAGCGCCATGGCCCCAAGTGGGCAGCTCAGGGAAGAGATGTGGACAGCAGGCCCTGCAGGTGGAAAGAGAAGAAAGACAATGGGGGTGGGGGGTTTGGAGGTTAGGTGAGACCATTTAGGGGCAAGGGGACAGGTGGGTGTCATCGAATCAACATTTATTGAGTGCCTAGTGTGTGCTAATCACCTAATATACTATAATACATTATTTATGTTGTTTATTCTCTCTCACTCCCTTTTACAACATAAACGCTGTGAGATTTTAAAAACAGCTTAATTAATTTATATACCGTAAAGTTAACCTAGCTAAAGTGTACAATTCAATGTTTTTTAGTACATTCACAGAGTTGTGTGACCATCGCCATAGTCTAATTTTAGAACATTTCCAGTCACCCGGAAAAGACACCCCCTGCCCATTAGCAGTCCCTCCCCATTCCGGAGGGAGGGCAGGGATTTCGTCGGTTTTGGTTTCGGATTGTGTCACCATTGGACCCCAACCTGGCACACTGCTAGTCATAGTTTGTGCCGAGCAACATTCCTGCCCCCAGGAGTTTACGTTTTAAAAGATGGAGACAATAAACCAAATAGGTAAGCAAATGATGAGGTCTGTTAGCCATTGTCATTGGAATTTAGTCTTTATTACTCATTCAACATACAGCTGTTGAGAACCTACTGTGGGGCAAGGACAAAGAGGTGGGGAAAGGACAAAGAGGTGGGGAAAAAACAGATTAAGAAACCCCTGGCCCTCATGAACGTGACATTCTAGTCAGGAAGACAGACAACAACAAAGATAAATCAGTAAAAAATGTTTCAGCAATAGGTGATAAGCAGGCAGAAGGTGCTTGGTTAATGTTAGGTGTTTCTATTATAATTTAATTTTCATTCATTAATTCGAGGACATTCCTGCGTGCCAGGCATTGTGATGGGTGCGGGGATGGGGGGTGGGGTGGGGGGCGGGGATATGGCTGAGAACAAAATAAAGTCCCTGCCCTTGGGAGGGTTAGATTCTGAAAGCGAGAAAGAGACAATAAACAAGATAAGCAAGTAAATTACCATGTAGTTAGAAGAGGATGGGCACACAGCAGGTACTCAATTAGCGTTCACTATTAATACTAAGTCACCATTAACCCATTCAATACACATCCTGGTCTTGGTTCGGTGTGTGGCCTCAGGAAATGCATCATAATGGCTGCGGCCCCAAGTATCCCAGGAAGCCCTGGGACAGTGGCAGCTGGGGGGCAGGTGGTAGGTTTGAGGGATCCACAGGGGGTAGGGGTGGAGGGGGAGTTCTGTGGAGTTTGGGATCCGGGGGTCAGGGCTGGGGGGCTAGGTCCCAGGTGGGGATCTAGCTGTGGGGCCCTCAGCCCAGAGAGGATCCCTGAAAAGAGTTGTGGAATGTGCTCGCCCAGGAAGAAGGGGGCCATGATGAGGAGACGTAAGCAGAGGACAGAGCTGAGGGGAGGGGGGCAGCAAGGAGGCCAGGGCAGTAGTGCGGGCCAGCAGTGGGGGATCTGGACAAGCCGGGCGGGATTCAGAGATGTTCCGAAGGCAGGCCTGACAAGATTTGCTGAGGGACTGGGAAGAAGGGGAGGGAGTCCAGGCGACTGGAGAGGTGGGTGCCGTCACCCGAGGCAGGGCCTGGTGAGGGGGCCCTCGCTCTGGGCGGGGGGTCGCTGGGGCTGACACCGAGAGCACCGGACACTGGCAGCGGAGCGCCGGCCGACCTCCCGACACCTGGCGGGGCGCTAGGCCGACGGTGCCATGGCCGCTTCGTCAACAAGGAGCCGTGAGGCTCGGGGAAGTGAGCCGCGGTGACTGGCCCGAGGTCACACAGCCCATGGCAGGGCGACACGGGAATACGGAAGCAGCGCAGTGCCAAGTGCCAGTGGAGTACTGTCGGGGGCCTCTCCCCCACACCCGTACCCCTTCCTTTGTGTCACCTCCCTGACCTGAGGGGAGCAGGGGGCGCCCCCCCAAGCGCAGTCCCACCTCCTTCCAGGCTGGCCCGGGCCCCATACACGTATCCCCTAAGCCCGGGTGGCTGGCCAGCGTGGGGCTGGGAGAGGGGACCCCCAGTTTCACCCCAAAGCCGTGACCCCGTGCTCGGCCTGGACCTCCCCGCTCAGCTCCCGGCTCCCCGCTCGGCGCCCACACCCTCACCCAGGCCCGTCCTTACAAAGGCGGTCCAGGGTTGCTGGCCCCTGAGGATGGGAGGAGACAGGGGAGGGTCCCCAACACCCGACCTCGGCCATACCCCCACAGCCCTAAGTGGAAGGACCTCTCAGGTCGGTGCTGGGGGGCCTGGGCGGCCCGGCTCACCTGTGTCCCGGGAAGGCCGGTGGCGCTGGGACCCGAACCCTCTGCTGCTCTGACAGGACTGACAGGGAATGAGACGTTGGTCCCAGCTGGGGGTATGGGGCGAGGTGGGGATGGGCGGGGAGGGAGTGCGCATGCGCAGCCAGCCGCCCTTGGACCCCTCCGCCGGCTCACCCCTGTCCCCCGCCCCGGGGTGAGTGCTGGGTCACTGCCCGCCAGGCAAGTGTGCGCAAAGGAGGTCTTCTTGGGGTGCGCTGTGAGCGCTGACCCCCGCTGTGTGCCCCGTGCATCCTGCTGCACCTCTTCCTTACCTTATCCCCACCTGGGACGTGATTTTGTGTTTTTACTGCGTGGGGGGTGTGTCAGATTTTTGACCTGAATGTCCAGACTTTGCCAAATGTTTTGTGAGAGCCTAAGGCCCTGGAGCTTGTGCTGCCTCAAGTGGGCTTTTTGGTAGCGTGGGAGAGAGTTGCGTCCGGTCCTGGAGGGAGAGAGTTGCAGAGGAGGGGTTATTTTGTAAAGGCAGAAAGAACCTGATTTGAGATGGACGTGTTCCAAGCTACACCATTTTGTAGACTCCCTTGCAGCTATGGCAGTCATGTGACACAATTCTGACCAATAAAATGTAAGCAGGAGTTGTGAGGGCAGGGGCAACCACAATGCTCCTTCAAAATGGATGACTGAGCTGACCCTTCCCCGTCCCATTCTCCTCTTCTTGATTGGGTGGGGCTCTGGTGGTCATCTTGGGGTCAGAGGGTGGCCATGAAGAAAAGTCCAGGAAACCTCAGCCCAGACTCCTTTGAGTTGCCAAAGCAATTCTCATTATGTGGGAGAAATAAAACCCTAAAATTATCCCACAATTCCCCACCCTTGGTCAGTGGTAGACACTCCTTCCCCCAGGAAGCTACCCATGACGACCAAATCCAAGTATGTTAAACCTGGACCCCCCACCCCCCAATCAAGACAAAGACAGATGAAGACACTGAGGCCTAATGAAGACACTTCATGATAGTTTTCTTGCCTTCCCAGCCCAGGGTGTAGCTGGGACTGGCTGTGAGGCTCCTATTTCTAAGGCAGGAGCTCATTTTCTCACAGATTCCCACCATTTAATCTCTTATGGAGCCAGCCAAGCTGCTTGCTCTATTTCCAGTTAGTTTTTGGATGAGCAGGGGGTTGACCTGATAAAGACCCACACCCTCATTCCTTCATTACTCATCAGCCCTGTTGGCCAGGAGGGTGAGCTTCTTTACCCACTCAAGATTAAAAGCTTTCTCCAAGTTTTGTAATAGCTTGTACTTTATTACATATGCAACCCCGCCATACCTGCCAGTTGATCCCCCTCCCCTCCAAAGTATCATCTTTATATCAGCCCCCTCTTGGGGTCACTGAGCTGCTCCTCTTGCCTTCTGGAGCAGAGTAGATGGAGTCCCTTGAGCAGGCAGTGGGAGATCTATAATTGATCACAGTCCTCTTACAAATATATACACTTAAATCAGCACCCTGGGGGAGTTGTAAAGGGTCTTCAGGATGGGATGGAGTGAGGCTACCCCTCATCAAAGGTATAGCTTGGAATGAACTAAGGCTGGTCTATCTTGGGTCTCAGAAGGTGAAGAAGAGGAGCACACTCTGGGATTTAGTGTGAGTGGAGCATGTTCTCCCCAAACTTGTTCTGGTGGGCGATGTTCTTCACAGCTAGGAGAGCCTGAGGAGGAGGCAAGAGAGGGGAGGTAAGAGTGAGCACCCCTCTACCTCAGCCAGGAGGCTACCCCCACTCCAGCCCTCAACCGCCCTGTCTCTTGGCCTATCCCACATGCAGAAGGGTCTCCATTCGCCCCTTATGCAATCACAAAAGGTGTGGAGGGGCAGGGGGGAGTGTGAGTGAGTGTGCACACATTAGAGGGTCTGCCCAGGGCCCACCTTGTGGTGAACGTAGGCCTGACAGTGGTAACACCAGGTAGACAGGTCGGCGTAGCTGAGTACCAGCGGGTGTCCCGAGCCTTCATGGTGTTGGAGCATATGGGCATTGATGTAACGACTGCAGTAGACCTGAGGTTGGGGAGCGAGCATTGGGTGGGGAATCAGCACCCACCTGTGGTTTGCTCCTGGGCCAACCTCCACCCTATCCCTTTCCTCGGCTGCATACCTGGTAGCAAGACAGACACACCCAGTTCTCCTGGAGGGCTCCACAGTCCTGACAAGGTTGGGTCACATCCAGGCCTGCTTCAGGTACAGGGCATACTGCCACCAAATGGGGACACCAGGGCAGTGGTGTTACAGCGTAAAACATGGCCTGGGGGTGGGTGAAACTGAGTAAGGTAGGGACTCCACCTCCCCATTATATGTCCCTATAGCCCATGCTCCTATGTGGAGGCACAAATGGGCATGAGAAGGAAGCCACTGTTCTAGCCTCTCCCAGAGCTCACTTGGTCAGTGTCAGCATGGTCTCCAGTGACATGCATCAGTACTGACTCATTCATGTCCTGACCTCCAGCTGCCTCTCCTAGTAGCTCCTCCTCTTCTGGGGGTTCCTATACACACAGAGATAAGAGATGAATCCGGGAGGCCTGATTCTTGTCCCTTCTTCCCCCTACCTGGGTGTGGTGGGCCTTACCTGTGCCTTGTCTAGTTCCAAGGTCCTGAGATTTCCAGTCAGTTTACTGGGGGATATCTGGGTTGTGGCTCCTTGCATGGGTGACGCTGGAGGAGTCTGATTGTCAGTGCATGAGGCTGGAGGGCTTTGGATCAGCTCAGCTCCCCCCACACCCTCCTCCGAGGTGGTCTGGTCCAGCGTGGCATCCCCCGTGGCTGCCTCTGAGGTGGCCTGGTTCAGCGCAGCAGCTCCTCCCATGGCTGTCTCTGATGACTGGTCCTGAGTGAACTCTATCACAGCTGTCTCTGACGTAGTCTGGCCTGAAGTGGACTCTTTCACAGATGTTGCTGAGGTGGCCTTCCCTGTGCCTGCCTCCAGAATGTTCCCTTCTGGCATGGTCATCCCCTTGGCTGACAAAGGATTGGCTGCCTGGGGTGCCTTCTTGGTGATCAACTTAGAACTGGAGGGTCCCTCTTTATCTTTGACCTCTGGAACCATGGAAGGGAGATCCTTGAGTGTGGGTGCTATCCCTTCTCCCACCTCTAATCCCTGCCCTCCCCTGAGCCCCCACTGCCCGCAGTTCCCCTCACCCACTCACTTGTGACCCGCAAACTGCACCAGTATCTGCGATGGACTTGGATGGTCTCGGAGATCGAGGCCAGGGCCCCTGACAGTGGGGGCCGCAGCAGGGTCAGCAGGGGTGGCGGGTCCCCAAGGAGGGAGTGGGTGCAGGCGGCCATGGACTCCGAGATGGATGTCAGGTTATAACCACCCTTTGTTAAGGAAAAGAGGAGGGAAAGGTATGATGAGGGAGGTCCTCAGGGAATTTGGGAGATGAGATGTCCTGCCTCCCAGTCTCCCCTTGGGGTCCTGCAAGTCTGGAGGGTAGGTACTGGGGACAAGTAAGTAGAACCCACACCTGTCAGATGGACAGCGCCCACTATGTGAGGTGGTTGTTGAGGGGGACAGAATTGTGACATAAAGTGCAAGATAATAATAACCACAAGAATGACAGTACTGATGGCAACATTAGTAAGCGCTGACGTTCATTAAGTGCTTGCTGTGTGCTAGACCCTATTCTAAGCACTGAATCCTCACAACCGCATGTGCTGAATCCGTGCAGGAACCTGCCTTCACAGTATGGGAACCCCTGGCTCTACCCACAGAAGGCGCTGCCCTGCCCTGGTACAGGAACAACTGGTCTTTCTCTCTATGTGAATCTGTATCCTGACCTGGTATGGGAACCCTCTTTTCTCACACTCTACAGGAACCCCAGTCTCTGCTCTTTTTCCAGATAAAGTAACTGCGGCTCACAGTGGTTAGATGACTTGTCTGAGGTCTTAACAGCTGGTAAGAGGCAGCACTGAGGTTGGAACCTGGGCTACCTGAGGAAAGGGTCCACCACCCTGCCCTGCCACAGGCAGGCCTGGGCATACAGTGGGACATCTTACCAGCCAATTAATCTCTCTGTGACTTATTGTCCTCATCTGTGAAGGAGTACAAATGACAGCACAGAAGGTTGCTGAGTGGGTTAAACTAATGTACGAACAACGCATAACCATAAGAAGCCACAGCTCTTGCACAGGGCTTACCATGTGCCAGGCACCCCTCCACGATTGGCCATCCACACCTTACAGACAAGGAAACTGAGGCACAGGGGGTGGGGGCACTGAGTACTTTACAAAAGGTCAGTGAATTTCCTTTGTCTCAGGATTTTGTTGGAGGTAGTTCAAGTAGAGGTAAAAAGTAAAGACTCCGGAGCCAGGCTGCCTGGGTTCAAGGCCTGACTCCGTCATTATTAAATGTGTGACCTCCAGCTAGTCACCGCAGCTCTCTGTACCTCAGTTTCCCTGATCTTGAGAGAGGAAAATGATGAGGTCAGTAGACCTTACCTCACAAGGCTGCTTTGTTAAGTAAATGCATTAATAATGCACGTAAAGTGCCAAGAAGAGTGTCTTGTACATAGTGAGTGCTCAATTAAAGTTGCTAATGCTGGTGTTATTACTAATGCCCACTGTGTGCCCACAACCCCAGGTGGGGACATCCAAGTCTTCCCAACCACCCTCCCACCGCAGGAAGAGGGACCGAGACAGCTACCTCTAGGATAAGGATAATGCGGCCATTGGCCAGGCCCATCAGCAGGTGGGTGAGGTGGGCATAGCCCTCAGGCGACACCTGGCAGCTGCCCAGTGGGTCCCCCCGGGCAGCATCGAAGCCAGCTGAGACCAGCACCAGTTCTGGGTTAAACTAAGGCAGGGAGAGAAGAGACACATGAGCATGAGGGTGGGGGCGTGGGGAGGCAGCAGTTCAGGGAGACCTAGAGACACAGACAAGGACAAACGAAGACATGGCAATGCAAGTCAGAGAGATGGAGACATGGGACCTGGAGCCCGGGAGACACAAGACCAGAGCCCTGAAAATAGGGAGGGGAGGACATGGAGACACAAGAGAGATTCAGAGACGTGGACACATCAGACACAGATTTAGAGACCCGAGATACAGAGATATGGAGATGTGAGAAACAGACGGACAGGGTCATGAAGCAGAGTTGTGAGATGTGGAGACTCATGTCAAGAGATAGTGACATGAGACGGAGAGATATGTCCTCACATACACACCCAAGGGTGAGACCAAGAGGCACACACTCCCCTCCCTGGGTCAAACATGGGACACATGGGCACAACACAGGGTTTTACACACATGGTACCAAAGAAAGGTGCACACGTTTCCATCACAGAAGATGACAACACAGGTGCCACACACAGAAGATGGTCACATACAGTCACATACACCCACACACAATCAGACAGTCTCACACAGACCAGACTATACATAGTACTAGTCACACACGCACACACAGTTTCTCAGAGGGAACAGTAATCCACAGCTACCCCTGCACAAACACAATCATACACATGCCACCACCACAGTCACAATAGTCACATGTGCTGTTGCACCCACAGGAGGTGGTCGCTTGCACATGGTCACACATACTATTTCATAGAGTTACACACACACAGAGATAGTCACAGCCAACTGTGCACAGACACACATACACATCTGAACACGCATGTCTGCACAGAGGTCACAGAGATGGCGCTCACGTTCATCTACCCTCAGAGTTAGTCATGTACACATGATTTGCCACACATACACACAGTTTACACACGGAAGAGGCAGTTACCTACAGCCACTCACACAGAGTCAGGGAAATGTATATAGGCCATAGGAGAGAGAGATGACTGTCACACACAGCCTTCCACATGCAGAAAGTCACACACTAGCTGTCAGCGAGAGCAATGTCAATGACGTACAATATCACACCCACCACACAGAGCAGCGGTAGTGACAAATAGCTCCCCGTGCAGAGTTTCACACGTGCTCGAACCCCTCTCCACCTGGCACGTGCAGTTCCACAGAGATGGCAGTCACATGGGGCCACCATCACACACAGATAGGCACTAGTGATGGTGTACACACAGGACAGGTACACAGCCAGGCACGCCCCCAGGCAAGACCACCCCCGCACACTCCCAAGTCCTCACAGTTACACACAGAAGGCAGTCACATACAGCCACTGCACAAACATACCCAAAGGCCATCAGAGTCACATACCCTCCCCCAAAGCCATCACAGCAGCCACCTGCAGGTCCTCTCACAGGATCAGTCACTGAGACATCGGACACATGCACGCCTGCTGCCACCCACACAGTCTTGTCACGTGCGTCCTAAATCGTACCTCATAGGCAATGGGAAGCACCAGACGATGCCAGGCAACCAGGTAGTCGGCGTCACCCAAGCGGGGCCCATTCCAGGCCACGTTGACGGTGTAGCCCGTGCCTGCAGCCTGACCTATCTGGCTGCTGGCGCCCTCGTCCCCCATAGGAAAGAAGGCGCCATGATCATAGCGGTGCAGAGAAATGTACAGCACGCTGCAGGAACACGGTGGGAAGGCGGGATGTGCCTGGTTAGCGAGGCACCCATGAGGCATGGCCCGCCCACCTCCCTGACCACACCCCACCCCCTGCCACAGCCCCTCACCTGGGGTCCTCCTCAAATATGTGCTGAGTTCCATTACCATGATGGACGTCCCAGTCCACGATCAGGATCCTGAGGAGGGAGGGGACAGCTTCTCAGTTACCCCAGGACACTTGCCCCCTGGGGGAGGGCAGGGACTAGACCCCTGGAGTCTGTATGCAGGGGCATTTATTGTGGATGGGAGGACCCTGGGTCCCTGGGGAAAGCACTGGGTAGCAGGCTTGTGGGTCCTATCAGAGTCCTAAGGGCTTCACTGTGGGCCCGAGCAAGTGCTCAGGGCCAGATCCCGGGCCTTGTATGGGTAAGTGCCAGGGGCTAGACTGTGGGTCTTTTGAAGGAAGCACCAGAGGCCGGACCCTGGCTTCTGTTGGGATAGTCATCAGGGCCAGAAATTCTGGGAAGGGGACCCTAGATGCTGTTTTATAAGCACCTGGTTGCCGCAATCTGGGGATCCTATCTGGGTAAGCACTGAAAGGCTAGATCCTTGGTCCTTTTCTGGAAGTGCTGGGCAATTGGACCCTTGGGTGGTTCAGGGTAACTTTGGGGGCTGTACTACAGGGCCTGCTGCGTAAGCACCAGGCGGTGGGGGCAGGGAGCACTTACCGCAGCGCACGCCCACTGACGGCCTGGGCATGGCGAGCAGCCACAGCCACAGAGTTGAAGAAGCAGAAACCGCAAGCGGCATCCCGCTCTGCATGGTGGCCGGGGGGACGCACCACAGCAATGCCATTCAAAACCTGGGGGAGGGGCAGGGAACAAAGATTAGACCACCCACCCTCCCCGCTTTCCCTTCCCTTTCCTCTCCTCTTCCATCTCTCCTGTCCCTCTACTATTCCACCAGCTGCTAGGGGCCCCCAAGCCTGTAGCCCCCATTCCACTGGGTGCACTTCCCCAGGAGCCAGGCCTCTGGTGAGCTGGGATCTCCTCCCATTACATGCCCCCTTTCTTCAGGCCTGGCCCACCTCTCAGAGCCGCCTCTTTCCCCACCCTCCACCCCCAGGACTTCCTCTCCTGGAGCCCAAGGTCCCCTCCCCAAAGTGCAGGCACCTCTCCTGCCAGCACAGCCTCCACCAGGCGGCAGGCGGCGCCAGCAGCCAGCTGCGCACAGGTGAAGGTGCTGGGGCAGATGTAGATGGAGTCATAGCTGGCGCCCTCGCGGTGCAGCTCCCGGGTCTTCATCTTCTCCGTGGCCCGCAGACGATCCACGTGCTCAGCACTGGAGGCACAGAGGGGGCACTCAAGGGGACAGCCAGGTAACTCTGTCCCCTCCACGTCCTCTCCTGTGTCTCGCAGCAGCTCCACATAACAGAGGCAAGCCCAGGCTCCAGCCCCCAGGGTGGCTTGCGTGCTCTGAGGCCCCACCCCAACCGGGTCACAGGGGTCTGACCTGTGGCAGGTGAGCAGCTCAGCGTCCGTGGCTGGACGTGCGGGCAGGGCGAGACAGCGCCCGGCAAGACCCAACTCCTCCAGGTGGTGCATGATACGCTTGATGCGCTGAGGCGTCTCGGGGTGGTGGCTAGGAGTGGGGGAGTCGGAGGCAGGGCTTAGTGCACTTGAAGTGGGGGCTCCCTCCCCTCCTCCCACTTAGCCCGGCTCTCTGACTGCATACTTGTCCCACAAGTTGTAGTGATCCATCATCTGTGGGTCATAGACCAGCCCTGTGCGAGCCTGCAGCACCGGCCACGTCAGGATTGGGAGCTCAGGGGGCTGCCATGGTCCCTCCGCCTCCTTCTCCTCCACATCGTCCCCCTCCACAGTGTCCTCCTCCTCCAGGGTCTCAGCTGCATGGGGAGGCCACATTCACCCTACTCCTACTCCCCCACCCTGGATCCCCTTAATACTCTGGAACTCAGTTTACCCAAACCTAAAAAGGGGTGGGAGGCCTGAAACCAGGGCCCAGTGAGAGAGGGCCTGACCCTCCCCCACCAAGGCATCGAGGAAAGTCAGAGTGGGGTCTGGAGGAGTCTCCTCCCACAGCTCCTTCCCTGCCCAACCCCCCACCCAGCGCACTCCCTGACAACTACCTGATCTCACGAAGACCTCCCAGAAGGGCTCAAGGGCTTCCAGAGCACAGGATATAGACGCCTGGGCACTGGAGGGCAAGGGAGAGGAAAATGTGACCAACTGGCCCCTGAGTGGGTAATGAGGGGCCTACTTCTCCCCTCTTCCACCTGGGCTCACCTCGGGCAAGGGGCGCCAGGGAACTCCAGCACGGGGCAAGGGTCTCCCAGAAGGGTGTGGAGCGAGGCGCTGACGCCCTCAGCCAGGGAGCGGAGGTTGTAGCCACCCTGGGAGAAGGAGTTCACATGAGGGAGGGCAGGAAAGAACCAGATGTTACCAGAGAAGAGTAGGGTGTTGTCAAGCAACAGGGCATTTTTTTTTTTTTTTTTTTGCGGTACACGGGCCTCTCACTGCTGTGGCCTCTCCCGCCGCGGAGCACAGGCTCCGGACGTGCAGGCCCAGCGGCCATGGCTCACAGGCCCAGCCGCTCCGTGGCATGTGGGATCCTCCCGGACCAGGGCACGAAGCCACGTCTCCTGCACCGGCAGGCGGACTCTCAACCACTGCGCCACCAGGGAAGCCCAAGCAACAGGGCATTTGAAGGCTGACTTCATTTCATGTGCTGGACAGTATTATGGGATGATTACTACTATTCTAACGACCATTTTACATAAGGAAAGCAGAGGCACAGGGAAGCTGAGTGACTTAGGAGAGGTTGTTCAGCTAGTAAGTGGAATTGCTGGGACAGGACTGAAAGTTGTTCTTATGTCTTCCAGGATCCACGGGCTGAGAGACGAAGTGAGTCACTCACCTCCAGTGAGAGGATCAGCTTGCCTCCTGCCAGACCCATGAGCAGGTGGGTTAGCTGGGCGAACCCTGCCGGAGTGGCGGCCATCTCGCCCTGGAGGGACGAGGAGGGTCAGCCCTGCTCTGTGCGGCCCCCTTCTGCCCTCCTGCCATCCCAGTGCACCTGCCTTACCTTGGGGTCCCCTTGGAGGGCATCAAATCCAGCAGCTACCAGGACCAGCTGGGGCTGGAACTGAGAGGGAAGGAACTACATGAGGCCACCTGCCCTCACGGCCCTTCCCTCAACATCGCCTCTGCCCCAACCCACCCCAGACCCCCAGGACCTCAAGGGAAACTGGCAGCAGGACGTGCAGGAAAGCGGCGATGTAGTCGGCATCTCGCATCCCCACCTGCAGACAGGGAGGCATGATGGGGACGTCCTGCCATCTGCCCTGAAGGGCAGGGGTGGGCCTCATTTTGGGGGCAAAGGGTGGGCAGATACTGACCTGGTTCCAAGGCACATTGATGGTGTATCCCTGGCCTTGGCCAAAACCTGTGGTGGACCAGTTGGAGGCTGTAAGGTGGGGCCAGAACCGACCCTGCTCGTAGCGGTGGATGGAGAAATAGAGGACACTAGAGGCAGAGAAAAAAAAGAGGTGGGGGTTGAGGAATCGGTCCCCCCAGAAACCCCCAACCCACAGCTACCACAGTTGACTCAACCATTCATTCATTCTCTCATTAATTTCCCCATGAATTCTTTAATTCATACATTCATTCATTCTTCCATTCAGTTGCCAGCTTATTCATCCTCTCATGCATTAATTCTTCCATTTATTTATCCATTACCTCACTCACTCATTCATTTGCTCTCTTACTGAAATTGCTCCCTCAGCAAACACTGCTGCCCCTCTCAGTGCCCACCCAGTTCTAGCTCTGACACCCTGAGAGCTATCAAGTCTATCCCACCCCCTAGGGCTCCTGACCCTGTGGGGGACTCTAGATCATGCTTGCCCAGCCACCAGCAGGACACACCCTGTGACACTGGAGGCCCACAGAGGCATGAGACTCTTAGTTGGCGGGAGCCGGCTAAGGCTGAAAAGAACGCCAGGCAAGGCTAGGGAGCTTAGTATTTTCCCTGAAGGAAGTGGGGAGACTCAGGGCCTAGGGGTTAGGAGGGGTGGGACTTGGTTCTGTACGTGGAGCTGGAGTGGGGATGCTGGCTGGGGCTCCATGAGGCCAGTGAGGGGGCAATTCCTTGTCTCCAATACCTTACAGGCTACCTCTACTATTTCTTCTATTTTCTAGGTGAGAAACTGAGCACTCAGAGCAGTGAGGGGGGCTGACACAGAACAGATACTGAAAAGACACAATGGTATATGTTCTGATAGTAAGCCAAGTAGGAGGGCTTGATTCTGACTGAGGCGATCAAAATGAGTATCTCTCATCCATCCTTCCATCCATCTGTTCATCCACCCCCTGCCTTGTTCCAGAAAGGACTTAAGGCAGCATTTTTTTCCTTTTTTAGGGAAATGCAAGAAATAGTGGTAAGCAATAAATCTAGACAAACTTAACAGTCACATTTTAATAAATGTTGATAATACAGTTGTGAAATTAAATGCAATTGGTATACAAGGATTTTTGGAATTGGGGGATAAAGACCATGTGAAAGCTCTGGTCTTGAGGAGATGGGAGATGACTGTTTTACTTTTTTTTTTTTTTTTTTTTTTTGACTGTTTTACTTTTGACTCTAACAGATAAACATACAGTAGAACATAAATGTTATCATCAGGAAAGATAGGAATAAAGAAAAGATTTGAAGAAAGTCCACCCCACAAGAGAGCCACCAAAGTCAACAAACAGAAGAACTAACACCCAGGAAATTAAGTTTATAAAGCAAATAGAAGGAGATTTTAAAATAAGTTCAACTGACTTCCAGTAAAAGAATGGTGGACTGATAGCACAGGTATACCTCCTCATTATCCTACAATCCTAGTCAAAAGATAGCAAAGGAATTTTAAACAAATATCAACCCAGGAAGACAGAAAGTGGGAGAAAGGATGTCAGACAATTAGAGACTTCAACACGTCTCTGGAAAGTAGTCTGAGGCTCCAGGGGCCACAGCAGGCCCTCTCCCATGCTGAACAGGTTGGGAAGTCACCCAAGACAATCTGAGGTTTCCCTTCTGGAGAAGTCAAGCACAGATCCAGGTCAATGCTCACAAAATCAATTCTGAATAGCCAATTCACTGAATAACCAATTCACTAAATTTACTTGTTTCTTTTAACTACTAAGCTTTAGTTTACTAAATGAATTCTTGTTAATTTTCTTAGGCATAATAACAAGAATTCCTTAATGTCATTAATCATTCTTTTTCGTTTTAAAAGTGCATTGGAGGCAATAGCTGTGTTATTTTGTGGATATATGACTATATGCATAGATATGAAGAATTGTGAATATATTCAATGCATTCTTCTTTATGAATAAGAATGTATAAATGAAAAAAATCTATCCATGACCTTCAATCTCCCAGCTCCCCATCTCTCAATCTCTTAACTCCATCAGGAGGGTCCTGGCTGGAGACAAATTGGATAGCCCTTAAAATACTATTATGAAGACAAGGAAAACAACTAAACTAAAGCTTAGTAGAGCATAAACACAGAGAGGAAGAAAGTGCTCTTGAAGCTTAAAAGAAAGAATGGAAGGTAAAGTTGAGGAAATCTCCCAGGACACTGAGCAAAAGGAAAAAAGAGACAGAAGACATGAGATAAAAAATAAGAGACACAGAGGATCAACCCAGGAAGTCTAACATCTGACTAACAGAGAGACCAGAGAGGACACAGTAGAAGAAATCATCAACAATCTAATAGAAGAAAACTTCTGAGGATTTAAGAAAGGCATGAGTCTTCAGATGCAAAATATCTACCACTGGTAAGCAGAATGAGGGGCAGGGTGAAAATTCACAACACCAGGGATAATAGAACCTAAAACCTCCCAGAGAGGAAAATATACCGGAAAGGAATGAAAATCAGACTGACATCTAGACATCTGTCAGCAACACTGAATGGTGGAAAATAATAAAGCAATGTCTGGAGAACAACCAACCTAGATTAGATAATGGGCCACAGGAGCTCAGGAACCATGAGAATAAGTGGAATTTATGCAGTCAATTCAATAAAAGGCTGGATAAAACAGCAACTATTTAGTAGTGTCCCCTACTGACAAGGATGGGCTCAATCACTTTCTGCAGGAAGGGTAAGGTGGTTCTCTTTCTGGAGGGAAGTCTGGCACTAGATTCTAGACTTTCAAGCACAGTGACCCTCTGACGAATTGGAAATTCATCCTACAGATATACTCAGAGGAGTATAAAATTATATATTTACCAGACTATTCACTGTAGAATTATCTGTAGAGCAAAGACTAGGAAGACCTATAAACGTCCTGGGGTTAAATGGCCAAAGGTATAGCCATACAATGGAACACTGTACAGCTCTTACAAAGAACAAGATGCTTTTCAGAGGAACTAACATGGAGAGGTGTCCAAACCATGCTGTTAAATGCAAAAAGCAAGTTGTTGAAGAAAATGTAGTGGTAGTATGTTAATAATAATAATGATAATGATGAATATTCGTACATCTACAGGAAAAATTCTGTAACTATCAACAGTTACTTTTGACGTGATAAGAATTACAGGAGACTCACTGCTTTAGACGTTTCGATATTTAATTTTTTTGTTTGATTTATGGCCATGCCATGTGGCTTATAGGATCGCAGTTCCCCGACCAGGGGTTGAACCCCAGCAGAGGCAGTTAAAGCCCGGAATCCTAACCACTAGGACACCAGGGAACTAACTCCCTTTAATTTTTTAAAGAAATAAAATTTGCAGTATTGTCATAATCGGAAAACATAAAGTAGTAATTTGAGGTTCACTCCAGCTCCAGGATAAATTGGTGAACGAGATCTCCAAGCATTTGTAGGCTCAAATCTCGTCTCTTCAACTTCTTCTCTCTATGACCTCTTAACCTGTAAGCCTCAGTTCCCTGATCTGTAAAATGGGGAACCCAACAGTCCCTGCCTCAGAGTGAAATTAAGAGACAGCAGACACACAGAGGGCAGTACCAAGCCTGTTGCCAGGGCAGGCCCAACAAATGTGAATGCTTCCCCTTCCCTCCTGGGCCCCTTCTGGCTGCGCCTGTAAAGGTGGCGGGTGGCTGGGAGTCTAGCATCTAGGGTGGTACTCCGGGCATACCTGGGGTCTTGGTCAAAGGTGAACTGTGTTCCTTGACCGTGGTGCACATCCCAATCCACGATAAGGACCCTGTGAGTGAGAGAGAGGGGGGCACTATGTAAGAAGATCAAGGAGCATCTGGGGGAAGTGCCTAGACCAAGATACCCAACCCTGTGCCACCCTCATTACACCCGCCCTGCTGCTTGCTGCTGACCTCTGAATGTCATGCTTCTGTTGAGCATAGCGGGCAGCCACAGCCACGTGGTTGAACATGCAATACCCGTCCATGAGACTGTGCTGGGCATGGTGTCCAGGAGGCCTGGGAAGGGCAGGGAAGGCCACAGATTGATGGTGGTGAGGGGTCCTCCTCTTCAGAGATGGACTCTTCCCTGCTCTCTAATCCTGGACCACCAACTCCCCCAGTGCCGATGCCTGCACATCTGCCAGGAACTGAGTAATTGGGTCCCTCAGATCCTCACCCCCAGTCTACTCTTCTCTCTCTGAAGGAAATTTGATAATGCTCATTAAAATTATCAATGCATACACCCTCATACCAAGTCCTTCTGCTCCTGGGGACTTAGTCCACAACCTATATAACAAAAAGGGTGAAATAACATGTTTATAAATGGATGATATTTGGTGCAGCATTTTTTGGAAACAGCAAATGATTGGAGAGAACCAAAATGCCCAGTGGTAGCAGGCAGGTTAACTTACTGTGCATTTGTATAATGGCGTTCTACATGGGTCTAGGCTATACACTGTTAAGAGAAAAGCTTTCCAAGATATATAAGTGAAAAACGCATGATACAGGGAGTGTGTCGAGTGCTACCATAATTTGTGGCTAAAAAAGGGGAGGTAGGAGAAAAGCTACGTCTTCTGCATTTCATCACTTCTGAGATGCCAATGATGAGAAGATGTACTGTGATTTTACATGCCAATAACAAAGCAGAAAATGCTGCCAAAGGAATTCTGAGACACCGTTGTTTATAAGATGCATCTGGATTTCAAGATGTTTCAAATATGAAAAAAAATATACATCTTAGAATCAACAAAATATGGTATTTATTCCATGAATGGCACAGACTATTTCTGGGAGGACACAAGAGTCGTTGGTGACAGCGACTGCCTCCAGGAAAGGAAGCAGGTGTCTGGAGACGGGGGTGGGGAGGACTTTTACTTGTACCGGACCCCCAACCTTTTTTAACATTTGATTCTTGAACCATGTGAATATACTTCCCATACCATTACCTTTTACATTTGAGAAAGGAATTTTTTGTAAAGTAAAAAAGCCTTATGCTAGTGGGTCCTACCTGATGATCGCCATGCCATTCCGGATCTCAGCCCTCAGGACTGCATCCACCAGCCTGAGGACGGAGCCTGAGGCCAGGCAGGCGCAGGTGTATGAGTTCTGGAGAGACAGTGGGGAGCCAGAGAGGGAGTGAGGGAGATAGCAGCCCTGTCCACTCAGCTGCCCCGCTCCAAGGTGGGGTGGATGTAGGGATGGGGGACCCCGGGATTGCCACCACCCTCTGCCCTCACAGTTCTCATCCATACCGGATGCAGATAAACTGAGTCATAGGTATCTGCTAGGACACGGAGTTCCCCCTCATTCATGTACTGGGTCGTCTCCATCAGATCAATGTATTCTAGACTGGGTACATAGATGGGGGATGGGATTCAGGGGCCCGCCTCCCTCCCTGGCCCTGAACCAGGGCCCTATCCCCTTCCCAGCTGAGTCCTCCATGCACCAAACCCCTGGACAAGTCAGGCCTCCTCAACTGTCAATCCAGGGAATAGCTGGGATGTAGGATACCTTCCCTGCTTCTTCCTCAGCCTGCCTCATTTCCAGTAACAACCCTTGCCCTCTACTCTGGCCACATCAAATCCTACCTCCAGGTCTTTTTTTTTTTTTTTTTTTTTTTTTTTTTTTTTGCAGTACGCGGGCCTCTCACTGTTGTGGCCTCTCCCGTTGCGGAGCACAGGCTCCGGACGCGCAGGCTCAGCGGCCATGGCTCACGGGCCCAGCCGCTCCGCGGCATGTGGGGTCTTCCCGGATTGGGGCACGAACCCGTGTCCCCTGCATCGGCAGGCGGACTCTCAACCGCTGCGCCACCAGGGAAGCCCAGTACCTCCAGGTCTTTGACCAGACAGTTCCAGCTGTCTGCATCTCCCTTTCCTCAGCCTTCTGTTTCATGGGACTCATTCTTCTTCTCCTCTTAAAGCTCAGCTAAGATACCCCCTCTGCCACACTAACTTTCCTTGAGCCATACCACATCAGGACTCTTACTCTGGGTTCCTTCAGCCCCCTGGGGGAACCCCCTGATCTGTCCACATATCCATCATCTGTTTACACATCAGATTATAATAACAAAAAGAGCTCATCAGGGACTGATGATATGTCAGGCACCATTCTAAGTACCCGACACATATCAAGCCCTCCTGAGGAGCTCATGTTTACTTAGCCCCCAAGTTACAGGTGATGACACTGAGATTCAGAAAGGCTCAGTGACTTGCCCAAGACCACAGAGCCCATGACATTCCTTCCCAAAGCATCTGGCCTGCCCTGGTTGGCCCAGGGCAGCCTCCTCCCCATCCCTACAAGGCCCCTAAGCCTTCACCTGTGAACCAACATCAGCTCCTCCTTTTCGGCAAATCGGGCCTGGGGAGACATGAGGAATAAAGTGCTAAGGCTCAGGCTGTCCCACCAGCTGCTGCCCTCTGCCCAGGATGTCGGCTGGGGGACTCACCTGAAAGGACACACAGCGATCCAGGAGGCCCTCCTGGATCAGATGCTCCTTGATGGCATGGAGCCGCTCAGGGCCTTCAGGGAAGCTGGGTTGACAGAGATACAAATACAGATATAGATACAGATATATATGACACTGGTGAGCACCACATCTGTTTCTGCACATCTTCCCCATCTACCCTTCCACAGCTGCTGACGCATGAAACTTTGGAGTCATCCCTGGCGTCTGTTGGTCTCTGTTCTCATGATATATGCAGAGCCTGGCCCTCTCCTATCACCCCCACTGCTGCTACCATAATCTCTCGCCTGGGCTATTGCACACAGCTGGCCTCCCAGCTTCTGCCCTTGCTCCCCCAACAGTCCTTTCTCTGCACAGCAGCCCAGACACTGGTTAAAACTCAAATCAGGTCACGTCCCTCCTCTACTCAAAAACTTCTCCTGGGGCTTCCCTGCTGGCGCAGTGGTTGAGAGTCTGCCTGCCGATGCAGGGGACAGGGGTTCGTGCCCCAGTCCGGGAAGATCCCACATGCCGCGGAGTGGCTGGGCCCCTGAGCCATGGTCGCTGAGCCTGCGCGTCCAGAGCCTGTGCTCCGCAGTGGGAGAGGCCACAACAGTGAGAGGCCCGCGTATCGCAAAAAAAAAAAAAAAATTCTCCTGGCTCCCAGCTCACTCAGGGTAAAAGCCAATGTCCTCCCCATGCCCCAGAAGGCCCTTGACGACCTGCCCCATCCCCTCTTTGACCCCTATCTCCTACTGCTCTCTCCATCACTCACTGCTTCTCCTACACTGCGCTCCTCCCTGTTCCTCAGTCAAACCAAGTACGTTTCCACTAGCTCTTCTTCCTGCCCAGGACAATCTTCTCCCAGATGCCTCCATAGCTCACTCCCTCACCTCCTTCAGATCCCTGCTCAGATAGTAAGGCCTTCCTTGATCATCGTATTTAAAACTGAAGAGTCCCCTCCACTGCACTTTCTGCTACTCTCCCTCCCGCTTCAGTGTTTCTCCACAGCACTTCTCTTTCTAACACACTTTATCACTTGCTTTTTCCTTGTTTACTATCTGTCTCCCTCCTCTAAAATGTAATCTCCACAAAGGCAGGAGTTTTGTTTGTTTTGTGTACTGCCTGTCCCTAGCGCCTCAGGAGACGGTAGATATGTATTCAATAATGAAGTCTTTTGCCATCCTGAGTCTTCCACTGGGATAGGGGAGATAGATACTAAACTAGTAAACACATAAGTATAATAATGGACAAACAATGGCATGGGCTAGGAATATCTTGATGCTCAGGTGTGGTGGAAGGGGAGTGGCTAGGCAAAGTCCTCTCGGAGGGTCTCCTTGAGATGTGAATGTTAACTAGGAGACAAGTAGGTGGAAATGAATCTCTGGAAAAGGGATTGGCCAGGGTAAAGGCCTGAGATGAGAGAGTGCCTCGCATGTTGGAAGAACAGCAAGGGGATCAGTGTGTGTGAAGTGAAGCAAAGCGAATGAGGGGGAGGATTGGCTGACGAGGTCACCGTGGTGATATGGAGCCAGATCACATGGAATCTTAGAGGCCAGGATGAAGAATTTGAACTTTACCTTCAGGGTAACACCCTGCCCTTGAAGGACTTTAAGAGAGAGAATATCATCTCGTACATATTTTTTTAGGCTGTTGTGTGAAGAACAGGCAGCAGGGGTGAGGGTGGAAACAGGGAGGCCTCTGCAAGTCTAGGTGAGTGATGATGGTGGTGGCAGTGGAGGCGGTGAGGAAAGGTCAGATACTGAATACATTTCAAACACAGAGCCAAAAGAATTTGCTGATGGATTGTAATGTGTGACTGAATGGGAAGTGTAATTCTTCCATTTCAGCACAAACATCCCTTCTTCAAGGAATCCTTCTGGGAACCCTGGATGCTAGTCTAGGGTCCTCTATTAAACACTCTTGAAAGCTCTGGTCTTAGGTCCTCCTTCATTAAATACCTCACACTGCTGATGGCGGTTTAGTGACCTGCTCTCCTACTCATCTGTCAGCTCCCTGTCGGTCTTGTCTGACACATTTGTATCACCATCTCCGGCACACAGAAGGCACTCAATAAATGTTTGTTGACTAAATGAAAACAACCCATTCAAGCCTGAGCCCCATCTCCCTAAATCATCTGCTTCCATTCTCTAGGCTAGATTAAGACAGGATTCGTTCTTCTAATGGGCTCTAAGTGTTTGTCTTTGTATGGCTTGGGTATGGCCTGGAGGAGCCAGCCTCACCTGTCATCCCAGAGGCAGTGGAATTCATTTAGCTGCTCATCGAACACCAAGCCAGTGCCAGACAGTGTCCTGGCCTCCCGGTTCAGATCCTGCAAGGAAAAAAAATGGGAGAGACTGATGCACTGAGGGCCTGAGTCAGAGGGAGCATCCCACACTGTCCAGGATGGAGAAGCTCAGGGTTTTGATTGTCACAGGAGGTTAAATTGCGGCCAGGCCCCTCTCACCAGCCCTTGCAGCCCCACGACTAGGTCTTGCTCGGCTGCTTGACTAAGCTTCTTCATTCTGCCTTTCTTCTTTACCTCCGCTAGATTGGGGCTGGAGCGGAGTATGGCACCCTTTTTAACACCTCGCTTCTGCCAAACAGAGAGAAGGGTCAGAGTCCAACGCACGGTCCGCTGCTCCCCCTCCCCCTCATCAGGGCAGGTGTGGGGCCTCACCGAGGTCTGGGGTCTCACCGAGGTGACGCTGGAGTCGTGGGCGGGGGGATGGGGATTGTGCCTACTCCTTCGCTGTCTGGTTGTGGTGGAATCCTGGCCGGTGGAGGTCATGGCTGGGGAGACTTCACCCCTCACGCGTTTCTTGGGGGTGGGGTGGAGGTGACTCTGAAAGGGCCCAACGCCCTGAAAACCCTACATCCCAGCCCTTCCCAGGCCCCGCCCCCTACGCTAGTCTCTATCCCTTTTGCTATCTATTCCACACCACCTCCTAAACTCTGCCTCTGAAGGCTCTCTCCCTCCAGCAGGGTGTCCATTCTACCTGGTCCCGCCCATTCCACTAGGCTCCACCCCTTTAACACTATTCTTTCTCCTTTCAAAGTCTTGCCCTTTCACAGAGCAATTAACCCCCTGGCTCAGTCCGTTCTAGAGCCTTCCCTTTCCAGCTAATCACCGCCCCTTCCGCTCTATCAAGCCCCATTCCCAGACCCTTTCATTCCTCAAAGCCTCGCCCAGACCCCACCCCTTCTCAAACCTGCCCATTCCAGCCAATCTCCCGGGATAATCACCCACTCTTTCACTCAGCCAGACCCAGCCAGGGCCCCGACTCCACCCTTAACGATCCACTTAACTCCACCCCTTTTCGGCCCGACCGGCACCTTCCACTTGGCTAGATCCCGCCCCTAACGTTTCAACAAGCCCAGCTCCTCAGGGGACTGCCCCTTTCCTTCCACCAGGCCCCACCCCCTACCCAGGCCCAATCCCTAACGCCTCACCAAGCTCCTTCAGCCAGTTCCGAGCCACCTCCCGCTAGCCCCTCCCCCTTCCCGCCCCCGCCGTCGACGCGGGCGCAGCCCCTTTTTCAAACTCCGCCTTTGGCTTACGCCTCAAAATTCCCTGAGCACCCTCTTTTCCGTTGGGCCGGGGCTCTCTACAGCCCGCCCCAATCCCTCCCACACTGGGGGTCTTGCCGCAAGGCCGCGCCCCTCGTGCGGGCCACACCTCCCGCGAACTCACAAACTGCGGGTCTGCGCGGGAGCTGGCGTCGCAGGCCGTGCTGCGTCTGTATGAAGCGCGCGCCAGCGGCTGGACGATGCGCTCGGGGTCAACCTCGCCCCTCCCCCAGCCACCGCCGCTGTCGTCCTGGCGGCCATGGCCGCCGTCCCTCCGTCCCTGTCAAGTGTTACCTTAGGAGCCCTCCGGACCGGCGCCAACTGTACCGTGCGATTAACTCAAGAGTGCAAGCAAGCAAGGCCGTTAGAAAGGGGCGTCTTCTCTCCTCCCAGTGGCTTCCCGCGGGACGCGCCGTGATGACGTAGTGAGGGCGGGCTGGTGGGCCTGGAGCGCGGTGGGAAGTGGACAAGGCTGGTGGCGGCCAAAATGGGAGTGGTGATGTTAATAAATGTGAGGATTTTCTGAGTTCATATTCGCTAAGGTGGTACACAGGAAGCACTCACCAAATGTTAGCTATTAATATTCTGCCGGGAAAATGAATGGTGGAGCGGAAGGAGTCTTAGTAGAGGCAAATAACTGTGATGATAGCAAGTAATATGTGACAGGCATTGTCGCAGGCCACAATTCTATGAGGTAGTTCCTTAAAGCTGTTTTGAAGATAAGGAAACTGAGGTTATGCGACTTAGCCATGTGACCTTGAGCAAGTTACTGAGCATCTCTAGGCTGCAGTTTCCTCATCTGGAAAATTGTGGTAATTATAGTGCCGGAGCCAGAATGGACCTCAGGAGGGGAGTTTTTCTTTAGGCGGCGGCTCTCCCTGTCGGCTCCCTCCACTGGGTCACCTCTGCCCCCAAGCTGTAATAGAAAGTGTGTGCCTAGGGGGTAGGGGGAGTTGCCACTGTGCACCACCCCCGAACTCCCCCCCACACTGTGTCTAAATGCCTAAATGTCAGACCCGTAGGAGGCCGGTTTGTCCTCCTAATCTCCCTCTCTCATTCTTCACCATTTCCTACCGGGCTGTAGGCTGGGGAGGGAGAGATAAGCGGTCTGGGGTTCAGCATCGCTGACTAACTAACAGATTGACAGCCCCGCCGCCCAGTAGCCGGGCCCTCTTACCTTCTTGCAAACCCCAGTTCCAGCCTTCTCTTCCCTTCCACTCTTTTTCTACCTGAACGTGTCTTTTTGTCCCAGTGGAAGAGGGTCACAGCCCTAAGACTTTTAAACCTCCAGATACACCAAAGAAAACATATATACAATGATACACACTGAGGAACATTCTGAGGTGTGATGCCTGCAAAGTAAAAGAGTAGGAAGTCTTGTAAAGGCCAAGGCCTATTTTTTCTGTATAGTCAGAAGAGAGGTTCCTGTAGAGCCGAGGTTGGCAAACTTTTTCTATAAAGGGCCAGATAGTAAATATTTTAGGCTTTGCAAGCCACGTACTGCTGCTGTGACATTTTCTTTCTTCCTCCCCTCCCCTCCTCCCTCCCTTTCTTTCTTTGCTTTCCTTTCTTTCTTTTCCTTCTTCTCTCCCTCCCCTTCCCTCCCCTCCCTTTCCTTCCCCTTTGTCTCCTTTATTTTCTTTCTTTCCCTTAAAAAATGTAAAAACAGGCTGTAGTCTAGCTTTGGCCTGAAGGCCATAGTTTGATGATCCCTGCTGTAGGGTGTCAGTCTTTGGTTTCCTTTTTCTGGCTGGGATTCTTTTACAGGTTGAGTGCAGAGGTTACATGTTTCCTGAGGAGAGGTATTCCTTTTGTGTGAGGTGTGAGGACAGGGGTTCATGGACAGGGTCAGGTCATTTCTGGTGTTCTTGTACTGGGTCAAGCAAATGTTCCTGGACAGAGTGAGGATAGGGATTCCTATAGTTTCTATAGTGTTGTTCCTCTACTGAACTAAGCAGGGGTTTCTATACAGGGCAGACCAGTTGTTTCTAGGGAGCTCCAGACTAGGGGTTCCCATACAAATTCAGGATGGGGCTCCTTAGACTGCATCATGACAGATTCCTATGAAGAATTAGGCAGCCCAATTCAGGGTCAGCACAGGTGTTTCTGTACAGGTTCGGATCTGTGTTCATATAGATATTAGGATTAGGTGTTCATGTCCAGTTCAGTCAA
Organism: Delphinus delphis; assembly: GCF_949987515.2. Classification (NCBI taxonomy): domain Eukaryota; kingdom Metazoa; phylum Chordata; class Mammalia; order Artiodactyla; family Delphinidae; genus Delphinus; species Delphinus delphis. The sequence continues at coordinate 85,232,304 of NC_082704.1, forward strand.
GAGGTTGTTATTAATTGGGCTGAATTATGTTAGCTGCTGTAAAACCCAGAATCTTGGGCTTCACAAATACATGTTTCTTTTTTTTATATAAATTTATTTATTTTATTTTTGGCTGTGTTGGGTTTTCATTGCTGTGCACAGGCATTCTCTAGTTGTGTCGAGTGGGGGCTACTCTTCATTGTGGTGCACGGGCTTCTCATTGCAGTGGTTTCTCTTGTTGTGGAGCACGGGCTCTAGGCGCGCAGGCTTCAGTAGTTGTGACACTCAGGCTCAGTAGTTGTGGCTCACAGGCTCTAGAGCGCAGGCTCAGTAGTTGTGGCACATGGGCTTAGTTGCTCCGCGGCATGTGGGATCTTCTCGGACCAGGGCTCGAACCCATGTCCCCTGCATTGGCAGGCGGATTCTTAACCACTGCGCCACCAGGGAAGCCCCAATACATGTTTCTTACTCATACAGAATCCACTGTGAATATTTATTACTGGTCATTCATGGACCCAGGCAACTTCCATTTTGCAGTTCTGCTCTCCTCTGAGCCCTTGGAGTTCTCACTATTCAGCAGGTAGATGGGGAAAGAGAAAGTGGGGGACTGTGTGAGAGACTTCTAGGGGCCAGGCCTGGAAGTGTGATATGTCACTCCCACACACAGGGAAGCTCCAGATGTTTTTATACTGGTTCATTTCTTGGATGTCTCTCAAGTCAGAGGTTCCTGTGGAGGGTGAGAGCGGGGTTTTCTGTACCAGCTCAGGACACAAGTTCCTGCTGGGACTCAGAGGGCGGTCCCACGCAGGGTCAGGACAGAGATCCTGTGCAGAGGTAGGACACTGTCACCTTCAGAGATTCAAGTTAGTGTTTCTACTGTTGGCTCAGGACAGTAGCTCCTATGCAGGGCGAGTGTGGGGCTTCTGGGACAAGCCCAGGGCAGGGGCTGTCATAGAGAGTCACAGGGCTTCCTGTGCAGGGTCAGGAGAGTATTTCCAGAGGGGAAGGTTAGGAGTTCCTGTAAAGGATCAGGTAAGAGTTTCCTATAAATGAGTCAAGTTAAGGATTTCTGTTGAGAGTCAGGAAGAGGTTTTCTGCAGAGAGTCTGGTCAGAAGTTCCAGTACAGTTGTATTCAAGGCTTCTTGTAGAGGGTCAGGGCCATGGAGCTAACACAGGATGAGGATGAGAAGCCCTGTACAGTGTCTGGGAAGGAAGTCCTGTGCCAGGTCAGGCCATAGGTGCCTGTATCGGATGAGATATGGGCTTAAAGTAGAGGGTCAGGACAGGCGTCCCTGACACAGGGTCAGGAAAGGGTTTTCTGTGTAAGTTCAAGACTGAGGTTCATGTTGAGAGTTAGTCCATGGGTTCCTTCGTACTCTACGGGGTGGGTCACGAGATCAGGATTGTTGTGCAGAGTGACATCATCAGGAGTCGTCAACCGTGGAGGCAAGGGCTTCTATACTCAGTCTAGATTTTCTACACTCACTAGATTTTCTTGTGAGCAAAGTATTTTAAAAATGCTACCTGGAGGGCACAGCTCCAGTACAGTGTGAGGACGAGGTGTCCTGTCCAAGGTCAAGACAGGATTCCTATAAAGAGATTGAGGCTTGGGGAAAGGGTCAAGACAGGCATTTTTGTTAGGGGTGGTACAGGGACTTCCTTACAGTGTGAGCTCAGAGATTCCTAACCAGAGTAAGGCATAGGTTCCTGTGCCATATGGGAGGACTGGGGTTACTCCTGTGCAAGGTGAGGGCTGGTGTTCCTGTCCGGACTCAGGATGGGTTTCCTGTTGATAATTAGAGAAAGGTTTCCCTTAGAGTTCCAGAACCAGATTCCTGTACCAGGCTAGGGCACCCGTTCTTATAGGGAGTGAGGACTGGGGTTCCTGAACAAGGTGGGGCCAGGCACATTTCCACACAGGTTCTGAGAGGGGTTTCTTTTTTAAAAATATTTATTTATTATATTTGGTTGCACCGGGTCTTAGTTGCGGCAGGTGGGCTCCTTAGTTGCGGCATGCAGGCTCTTTAGTTGTGGCATGCGAACTCTTAGTTGCAGCATGCATGTGGGATCTAGTTCCCTGACCAGGGATGGAACCCGGGCCCCCTGCATTGATAGCGTGAAGTCTTAGCCACTGGACCACCAGGGAAGTGCCCTGAGAGGGGTTTCTGTTCAAGACGAAGACAGGGGCTCCTCCAGGGTAAGAGGGCTGGGATTCCATGGGGCAGCCAGGCAGGAGGCTTTTACAGGGCCAGGGAGCGCTCCTGTAAGGAGTGTGGCCTACTGTGATTCTCGAGTGGGCTAGTGTGGTGACTTGCTGAAGGGGTGCTGTTCTGTTGAGGACAGCTGCTCACGCATACTGTGTTCAGGATGTGCGGGCCCACAGTCCCCACCTCTGGGGCTTCAGGCGGAGAAGCTGTAAAGAGAAGCAGCCCAGTTAAGTGTGAGCAAGGCTCACTTTGGTAGAGGAGGGTCGCCCATCTAAAATCCACTTCTTAAACTCAGCGTGGTCAGGGCAAGTTCTGAGCCTCAGTTTTTCATTAGTAAAAGGAGCATGAGTGTACTTTCCTTAGTCTTTTTTTTTTTTCAGGTATTCATGAACTAAAGCAACTGAAGCCTCTCAGCATTGCCGACCCACAGTGAGCACTCAGTTAAAGGCGCTGCTTGCTGTTAGGAGCCGTTGGGAAGCCTGAGCCATGGAGCCTGGCTAACCCTGTGCCATCAGCTGTGTGGCCTCGGGTGAACCACTTAACCTGTCTGGCTTAGGATGTCACCTGACTGGGTGACTGTTTCTGTGGAAGCGTTTGTTAAATGGAAGTACAGATGCCACTCTGGGGGGAGCAGTTTACCCAGGTGAGTAGGTACGTTGGGGAGGGAGATGGTACTGTGGGGAGCTCCCTGACCTCCAGGGTCTAAATATCACCCCCAGAGGCTATTTTGTCCTCCTAATCTACCCCTCTCGTTCTCTACCATTTCCCACAGGGCTGCAGGCTGAGCTGGGCTGAAAGAGATAAGAGATGAGTGACAGGAAGGCCCATGGACAACCTCATGGTCCCATACTGGCCTTCTGACCTTCTTGACAGCTACCATTCCTGCCCCACCCCTTCCTCCCTTTCCTGTCCTCAGCATGTCTAATGTCCCTTGGAAGAGGGTCCCTAGCTTACACCAACTGAAACTATACATGTTAACACTTCAATAAATATGTGTACACAGGGCTGCTCCCATTGTCAGCCACTTAGAGACACTGACATGGCCCACACCACACAATACGCTCACATACACACACAGACTTGCACAGAAATACTTTCATCACCAGACCCACAGAGACATCCTGACACGCGGACCCTCACGGTCACACTGTTATGCCTCACACACTGTCACACAGTAGTTCTTGTTCAACTTTCCAAAATGTGTATGGATCCACTTCTGTGCCCAGTGCATATGCTGTCGTGCTGTCTCAAAGGTCACCCCAAGTGGTGCACAACCCCATGTGTTTCCTCAGCACACGCTGTCACGGGCACACCTCCACGTCTGCTCACACAGTCACCCGTGCCTGGCCTCTTGCAGGCATCTGGAGTCACGCACATCGTTTCATACAGCCTCATCCCTACTGCCCGCTGCACACCAACTCTCACCACGACGTGTGGCTGCATGTGCTGTCTCATACAACCTGGACGCCGTCACACGCGGTGTCACATATTCTGTCACAATCGTGAAGCGTTGCGTGCCATCTCACATGGTCATACACGGCAGCCACACACTGTCATCAAAGAATCACGGACACTGATACACAACCCCCCACCACTGTTCTTTATTTAGTCCCACACAGACTCACACATTCAGTTTCAGGACTCTGGTGGTTTTATTTTACAAAAGCTTTGAATGTCCACGCCAAGGCTTGTCTGGGGCCCAGAGGGTTGGGTTGGACAGACATCTGGCTACAAGAGGGGAGGGACACCAACCCCTGCCCTGAGGCCATGCTCTGTGCCCTCATGAGCTGAGTGGGGCCACCACAGTGGTGGTGGTGGGAGGCATGGGGCCTGTGGGGAAGGAGCCTGTGGGTGAGCCCAACAGGGGCCCTGGGAAAGGCATGAGGTGGCTAACAGGCCCTGACAGCACCACGGGGCCCAGGCCTTGGTAGAGGTGGGCAGTGCCAGGTGGGCCCAATGTCAAGCCTGAGGCCACCTCCCCACAATTCCCACTACTGCTGCCCCCAGCCACCACCATGAAGCTGCCAGCTGGCCCTTCAGCTGCTCCTGTACCTCCTAGACTCGATCCCCGTTTCTTTTTTCCTTTTCCAGATGCCTTGCGGTTTCGAGTCTGGATACCATCCTTCCGCATGGTCAGTGGTCGGTTCACCTGCCAAGAGGGAGGCCATGGGTGTTTCCCAACTCCACATCTTGCCTCTACGTCTCCTCCAGGGATGCTCTCTCCACCCCACTTCTTAAGAATAGGGAATTGGTTCAAGGACTAGGGAGTGCGCCCCTGGTGTGGCACAGGTATCGTCCTCAAGAATCCCGAGGTTGTGAGGCCCTGAGCTTGGCAAAGCCTTTCAGGCTAATGGGAGCTGCCCCTGGTCTAGGACGGGGGAGTGGAAGTTAGCTGATGGCCAAGGGAGGAGGAGGGAGGAGGGAGCAGGAGGAAGAAAGGAGATGAAGGAGTGGAGGAGAGAGGGGTGGGGAAGGTGGAGGGGGCATGGAGGAAGAGGGAGGAGAATAACAAACGGAGAAGGGAAGGGAGAAGGGAGGAGCAGAAGGAAGGGAAGCGGGAGGAGAGGAGGGAGGCTCCGAGGGGCCCCGGGGCACCTGGTGTAGCTTGTAGTAGAGGCCGCAGGCATTGCACACAGGGTCGCCACTGGCGTTTCTCCGCCACAGTGTGGTGGTGGTTGTCTGGCAGTTGGTGCACTGGGTACCTGCCCGTTTGCTGACAATCTGGGGGAGAGAGAATGTGAGGATGAGCACACTGGTGGGTGGAGGACTAAAAGAGGTGAGGGTCAGGTTAAGGCAGGGTTTCTGACAGGGCGAAGGCTGGGGGTTCTGTGTGGGTGAGGACAGGACTTCCTGGCCGGGATAGGGATTTTGGGTATTATATGGGGGAATACACCAGTAGTACCCAACTTTGGCCATCCACTGGAATCACTTGGGGAGTTAGAAACAGTCCTGTTGCCCAGACGGCATCCCAGACCAATTAAACCAATACATGTGGGGAGGGCCCCAGGCCCTAGTGGTTTCGAAGTGCCCCAAGGTGATCCCAGTGTGAAGCCGAGGATGAAAACTGCAGTGCAGGGAGAGGATGGGGTTCCTGCTTGCAGACTGTGAGGATAGGTTGAGGATAGGCGGTCCCATACAAAGCTGGCTTCCTTTGTGGATGGAGAAGGGGTGGGGGATGTGGGTTCTTGTAGAGCGTGAGGACTGGAATCCCTGCACAGGGTGAGCACAGCGGTGGAGGCAGGCCTGGGTCTTACCAGGCGCTTCTTGGGCCGGATGAGGGGCCTGTTCTGCCCGTTCATCTTGTGATAGAGGCCACAGGCGTTGCACAGGTAATGGCCCGTCCTGTCCCGCCGCCACAGTGGGGTGGCCGTTGCTCCGCAGTTCACACACTCTCTGGCCTCTGGTGGGGTGGACAGAGGGGAAGAGGGAGCCAGGCTCAGTCCAGCTTCGCCCTAGACCACCACCCCCCCACCAACCTCCACCTCCCAGTCCCTTTTAGAGAACCTCACCACAGGGGGTTAGGGGCAGAGTTCCACGAAGCTTGGGGGAGGAATAGGCTGCTGGATTGAGGGGGCTCCCAGTGGGAGAAAAGAAGGTACTGGAAAAGTCAGGGCCCCCATAGGCACTGCTGGGGACCGGAATTGATGAAGGCAGTGCAGGCCCCAGTGTCAAGAGGTCTGGACTCAGCCGCTCTGTCTTTAAGGTCTCCAGGAAACTGCCGCCGCCTTTCCCATCCAGATCTTCTGGGGCCTGGGGAGGGGAGTCCTCGCGGGTGGGGCATGCAGTCGAGGCAGGGTAGAGCCCGGTCTTGCCATAGGCCCAGCCAGCATATGGTGAGCTCCCTGGGATGCCTTCCATACAGTTGAGCAGTGGGTACACCTGAAAGACTATTGGGGGGTATGGAAAAGGAGGAGGAAAGAAGAAGAGCAATCAGTCTAAAGTCATCTTGCTTTCAGGGTCTAATGATGCCCAAGAGCCCCAACATGGTGGCCAAGTTTCCAACCTTTCTGCAGGTGACCAGAATAGCTACTGGCCATTGGGTGACTCCTGGGTCCTGAGCCCCACTGGTCACTCTGGCAACTGAAATAACCTCCAGCCATTTCCAAGTGGGCTTTGAGGATGACTTGTTGGGATTTGGAGCCCATAGATCAGTTGGCAACTCGGGCCACCACCTACTTCCATCATTGCTTCCCAGTATAGCTATCCCAAGATGGCAGGCTGGGGAGCATTGGCATTCCCAGGTCTGGACTTAACTAGGGGTCAGCACAGCCACGTGAAGGCTTCCGGCCATTTTCAGGATGACTTCTTAGTAGGATTCTGCCTTAGCTAAGGGTCTCCATGGCAACCCCAATAACACAGAGCCAGTGCCAAGACAGCTACCCAAAGAAGTTACCTGGGGAGTGTCTGTAGGCCTCAGCATCCCTGTAGTAGGCCAGTGCAGCAGCTGCAGCCGTGGCGGTGCTGGGGGTGGTGGAGGAGGCTGCTGTATCCAAGCCCTCAGGCCCAGAGGGGAAGAAGACCCCCGATTCTGGTGGTGAGGACACCAAGGCAGGGTCCATAAACTGGGGCAGGGGCTCGGAGGTCCCCAGGGCCCCGAGGCCAGGGAACTCCATGGGGCCTCTGGGGTTTGACCTGTGAGAACAGGAGGGGTCCTCAACACAGAAGCCCTCCTCTCCCCTCTCCACCCCTTCTTCCCTCCTTTCTCCCTCTTCCCACTCCATCCCCTCAATCCTCTTATCCCCCCTTTCCATCTCCCTAGTACCCTCCTCTTGCCTCCTCTCCCCCTCCTCTTCCTCTCTCCCCTCCCTCATCTCTCCCTTATCTTCCACTCCATCCTCTCACTCCCATCCTGCTCCTTTCCCCTTCTTCCTCATTTATCTTTCCTCTCCTCCTCTCCCTCTTCTGTACCCTCCTCTTCCTCCTCTTCCCTTTCTTCTCCTCGCCCTCCTCCCTCCCCCGTCTCTCCCTCCTCCCTCCTCTCAGCTGCCCTTCTTTCTCCTCCTCTTCCCCTTCTTCCTTCTCTTTCTACTCCTGCCTCCCTCCCTCTTCTCTCTTCTTCCCCTCTTCCTCTCCCCCTCCTCCTCTTCTCCCTGGTCCCCCTTCTCTCCCTCCATCTCTTCCTCCTCCACCTCCCCTTTGCTCAGCCACCTCCCCCCTTCCCCTTTCTATATCTGCTCCACTCCTCTCTCCTTCTCCTCCCTTTCCCTCCCCTCCCATCTTTTGTCTTCATCCTTCTCCTCTCCCTCCCCTTCTGCTCATCTCTTTCTCCCTCTCCTCATTTTCTCCTCTCCTCCTCCTCCTCCTCCTCCTCCTCCGCTTCCTCTTCTCCCCTCTGCCCCCACACTTTCTCCCCTGCGCCTCTAAAAGAATCGAGGTGGGGTAGGCTGGGGTGTGGAGCCAGAGTCCCTTGAACTCCTTGGTCACCCCCCGGACCTTGGGGTTCACCCTCCTGTGCTCCCCAACTTCATCCCTATCTGTTGCATCTTGCCTTCTGACTTTCTCAGAAACCCCATGGTTTCCGGCTTGACTCTCCCCTCCCCCACCTCCGTTGGGTCTGCAGACGGAGGGCCCCTCAGTTCCTCCCTGCTCCATGGGGGGGTCAGTACCCCCACTGCTTATCTCTGCCATCCCCGCCCAACTTTTGAAATCACCCCAAGGCCACTGGCTTCCTCTGAGGAGGGGGACAGGTGGGAGGTGTTCCCTCTACCCATACCCTGTCCCCTGGGGAGGTCTGCCATAGTTCTGCTTTCAAGTTCCTTCAGTCCCCACCATCCTCAGGCCTCAGTTTCCCTATCTGCCGGATAGGAGGTGGTGACAGGGCTCGAGCTAAGACTTAGGAGAAGGCAGCTTGGTCTCTCTGCCCATTTGCCTCTGTCCTTCCCTGTGTGTATCTCTGTCTCCCTGTGTCTCTTTTTTCCTGACCCTGTTTCTTCTCAAGTCTGGCTCTCTGTATTTCCCTCCCATTTTTCTATGCTACCATGATACATCTTGCTCTCTCTTTCTGTGCTTTTATAAATGTTTAATGTTTTTCCTCCTCCCTTTCTCTGTCCTCCCATGTCTCTGTCTGATTGTCTCTCTCCTTCTTTATCTCTCTTTTTATCTCTTTGTTTCTCTATCTCTTTCTTTGCTCTCTGTATCTTTTTCTGTTTCTCTTTTTCCCTCTCCATTCATCTCTCTGAGTGTCTGTACATCTCTCCCACTCTGTTTCTTTCTGCTTGTTTGTCTCTTCCTTAGTCTCTCTCTCTGGCTCCTCTGGCCTTATTTCCATGTCTGTCTGACTACTCACGTACCCATGAACACACCCTCCTGCACACAGCCCCATATGAAGAGGCAAGAAACCTACCCCTGCCCCTGACTTGCCCAGTGAATCTGAAGGCCTTGGTCTCCCTGTCTGTAGGGTGGAGTGACAAATATAGAGAAGACCATCTTCCTCCGCTTATGTGACCCATTGTATAGACAGGCTAAGAGTTGGGCCCGGGGTTAGGGGTTGTGCTGGGCTAGAGATGGATCTGTCAGTGTGCCCACCACCAACCTCCTCTAGGGTCCAGGGCACCTGCTGTCTCTCCCTAGGGAGAGTGTCTTGCCTCCTCATCTCCTCATCCATCTCTTTCCTCTCTGTCTCGCCATGATTCTATCTGTATCTCTCTCTGAGTTCCTGTCTCGCTCTCCTTTTCTGTTCCTGGGTCTCCCCCTCTTTCTTGTCTCTCTGTCTCTCTTACTCTTTCTTTGAGTCTCTGTTTTTCTTCTTTCTCTTCATGTCTCTGTCTTTTGCTTCTTTTCTCTCTCTCCATCTCTCTTTGTTCTTTCCTCCCTTCTCTCTGTCTCTGTTTGTCTCTTACTCTTTTTGTCTCTATCACCACTCTTCCTTTATACCCTCATTCTCACCTCACCACCACCCCCAATCTCCCTCCAGCCCCACTGCCCCCCGTCCCTGCACCTTGTACCTTGGTGGGTCCAGGACTGCCCACCCCTCCCATGGCAGGGGCCCAGCCCCGCCACCCCCAGTTATCACTCTCCAGACAGAGATAAAGTTTATCTCGAGGCTGGGGGATATGAAAGCTCCTTATCAGCTGCCCCACTAGAGTAAGTGCTGCCCCAACGGGCAGCAGGCAGCAGGCCGGCACCCTCAACTCTCCTTCCGCCCGGCCCCTCACCCCAGGTAACGTCCCTATCCCAGCCCTCAAGGGAGGGTCCCTCGGGACTGAAGGGAGCAGAGCTGGGATATGGGGGCAGATAACTCTTGGGAGAGTTTGAGGTGGAGTTTGAGGATTAGGTATGGGGGTGAGGAGTCAGAGTTTGGAGAACAGCTGTGGAGTTTGGGGTAAGCAGATATGGGTTTGAGGAGCAGAGAAGGATCTGCTTGAAAGGTCCCATTGGGGATCAGAAATAAGTTGGGAAAGCAGAGACAGGGTTGGGGATCAGAGCCAAAGTTTGAGAGAAAGTTGAGAAGCTGGAGATGTAGTTTAGGGGTCGGGGTGGATTCCAAGAGTCATGGAAAAGTCTGAGGGTCCAAGTCTGAGGGGAGCGGAGGTGGAATTTGGACAGGCAGGCAGAAATGTGTCTGATGATTAGAGATGGCTTATGGGAGCACAGGAGGAGTTTGAGAACAGAGATAAAATTGGAGTACAGAAAGAGTTGGGGCCAGAGAGGACACCTGGGGGGACACAAAAATATTTGGGGGCTAGGATGGGGTTTAGGGAAGGCAGACATGAGGATTCATGTGACAGAACAGATTTTGGGGGGGTAGACTTGGTGTTTGGAGTGACAAAGGGTTGGGGCAGAGATGGTTTTAGGGGATCAGAGAGAAGTCACAGGGAAGAAATATGGGGTTTGAGAGGTGGAGATGGGGGTAAGAGCGTGGAGCTAGGGTTTGGCAGGCCAGAGACAGGTTTGGGGCGTCAGAGAGAGGATTGGGGGCAGAGACAAGGATGTTGTGGAGTAGACAAGGGCTTGGGGAGCAGAAATAGGTATGGGGGGACAAGAGTGAGCCTTTGTGGAGAATTCAGAGACAGAGACAAGTTTGGGCGAGTGAAAGTCAGATTTGGGGCAGAGGTAGGATTTGGCAGGATGAAAGCATGTTTCAGGGGTCAGAGGTGGGGTATGGTGGGCAGACTTAAGGGATCGGGGGAGCATAGATACCTTGGAAGGAGTGGATGGGAGGCAGGGCAGAGAGAGGTGGGGTTTGGGGAGTAGATTTGGGGTAGAGATGGGGATTGGAAAGACAGAGGTGGTCTGGAGGAGCTGTCAGGGGATTCAGGGGTGGTAGACACTTTGGGGACCAGTGGTGGGTTGGGGAGCCTAGAGCAAGCTGGGGGAATAGCCTTGAAGTAAGGGGCAGCAGGCCCAGGCTTTGCCTTGCTGGGGGCTCTTGAAGGGCTGAGACTGACCTGGGCTGGTTGGTGCGGAGGGTTCAGCTGCTTTGGGGATGTGGCGAGCTCAGTGTGATCCCAGGGGGTGTCCTGGCTGGCCTTGGCCTTTGAGGCTCCCTTCCTCCTTCCCTCCCTCCCTCCCCTCTCCCTCCTCCCTCCTCCCCAGGGAGTGGCTGGTGCCCCAGTGGGTGGGGCGGGCCAGGGGAGGGGGCGGGCCCCCCTCCTGGTGGGGCACCTCTTGGGCAGTGGGGGCCTTCCTCCACCCCACCTGCCCACCTCATGGATTCTTGGACCCTGTTTGACTTGGGCTTCTGTGGATTTCAGTGTCCAGCCAAACAAAATGGGCTGAAGCCAAGATAAAATGAAAATAGCAGATGTGGTTTCATGACCTCTCGGCTTTTCAGTGAGTGTTTGTAAAGCCCCTACTGTGTGCTTAGCCAAGTGTGGGCTGGGCCCTTATGTATGTGTCTTCCTGGCCAAAGGGAGAGGAGGTATGTGACTGTACCCATTTTGCAGGTGACAAGAATGAGGCTCAAAGAGGTTTGGTGGGAATTTGAATCAAGATGTCCGTGGGACATCTTCAGGACCCAGGCCCACCCTGGGGACCAGGCCAGGACTGGCGGGAGGCAGAGGCACATTCACTCAGCGCCCCACTTGGGGCTTACGCCAGCTCCGGCCTGCCCTGGGGCAGCAGATAAGTCTTATCAGATGGAGGCCAGTGTGGCTGTTGGCTCCGTGGTGGTAACAGGCTGTCTTGGGATGGGGGGCGGGGCTCGGTGGGGGACACCCAGGGACAGCGGCCTCAACTTCTTGCCCGCCATGCGGCGTTGGAGGCGGGAAACAGGTGGGACTTGGGGCTGGTTCCTCTGTGGACCCTTGAGTAGGATAGGGTGGGGGAAGGGAAGGAGGATTGAAGGGATAGAGAAGGGAGAGAGGCAGAGAGACAGAGAGATGGGAATGGGGAGATGCAGATAAACAGAGAGAAAGAGACCTAGAGCTGGGAGGAGACAGAGGGCACAGAAAGGAATGAGAGACAGAAGGGTGAGAGATGCACAGAGAGAGCCGGAGACAGTTACGGACAGATAGAAAGAGGGGCAAAGAGAGCGGGAGGCAGGTAGAGATGGACAGAAGGGGAAAGGTAAAGCCTGAAAGTGACAGAGGCCAAGGATACAGGTGGAGAAACTGAGAAGGGAGAAAAAGATGATGTAGAGAGGGGGACAGAGACAGAGATTCAGAAACAGAGAGTCTGAGAGGAAGTCCATGAGACCCCAGGTAGCAGCCTGGGGTATGCCCTGGGCAAGTGGTGCCAGGGTGGGGTGGGAGGGGGTGTGGATTGATGTGGACCCATGTGGCCTGTGGCTCTGCCCTCAACTTGCTGAGAGGGACCTCCAGAGAGTCACTGGACCCCTGCGCCTCAGTCCCCACCTTGTTGCCCTGTCCTGCCTCCCCCAAATAGTAACAATGGTGACAAGGACCAGTGTCTCATTGCTGACACAGACCTGTGCCTGGCCTGTTCTGGGCACTTTCCCCATGTAAAATCATTGAACACACATGTATGTAGTAGGTGTCCAACTTGGGTCCCTGTAGTGGGTAAGACTAACCAGTCAATGGCCCTGGGACTCCATGGGACAGGGAGCTCCCCTGACCACCCATTCTGTAGATGAGGAGACTGAGACCCACCAAGGGCAGAGGGCAAGGATGGAGCCCTGGGTCAGTAGGGTCTGCTCAGTCACTGGCCCACCCCAGAGGGAGTTTACCATCCTCATCTTACCTCTCTGGGCCTCAGTGTCCTCATATGCAAAATGGGAGATTTGAGGAGGAAAGAGAGCAAGGCCATTTATTGAGCTCCTGCTCTGTGCCCCACTCTGTGCCAAGCCCTTGTCAGTAAGAACAAGGACAAAGACTCCTCTGACTCAAGTGGCGATGGTTTCAGGACATCCACTCTGGAGCCAGTCCACCCTCATTTATAGGCTGCCCTTATCACCGACTGGCGTGTGGCCTTGGGTGAGTTACTGTCCCCTCTGGACCTCAGTTCCTCATCTGAAGAGATGGGGTAATAATAGCGGCTACTCCATAGGGTGATTAGGGTGACTAAATGAGATTTAATCCATTAAGTGATTTTAACTCATTTGATTCTGAAATCTCAATAAATATTAAGTATTCTTATTTATTCATTGAGTACCTACTGTATACGAAGGATAGTATTTGGCCCTTTTTTATCAGCACTACTACTAATTCTAGTACTAATGCTAATAATATGCTGACACCAATACCAGTACTAATTCTAATTACTACTATTCTAATATTGATATGAGCACTAATGCTAGTTTTCATAGTGACAGTAATAATAATACTAACTGTAATCTAACACGAGTACTTTATGAATATTAATACTAATTCTAGAACTAATATTCATTTTAATTCTATCAACAACGCTAATGGTAATAATAATAATAATTCTGATACTAATACTTTTCCTAGCATTAATATAATAACAACAGCAGCATTATTTTGCCCTGCCACCCTAGGCACTGTGCTAAATGTTCTTCATGCATAATTTTATCCTATTCTCACCAGGTCCTTGTGGTATAAGTGCATATAATTGCCCCCATCTTCTAGACTGGGAGTAGATGCAGAGAAATGATGTTCGTCTAAGGCCCTGGGTTCTTGTCTCAGCTCTGACTGATTTGTTGCATGATTCCTGGGGAGGCCACCCTCTGAGCCTTAGTTTCTTTGCCTGGAAAATGGGTATAATCATAGAATCCACCTCAAATGTTGTTGAAAGGCCACTCAACACAGGGCCTGCCTGCACGCCATAAATGGTGAGCTCTGTAGTGGTAACTCTCCTCATTGTTACTATTACTAGAAATAGCGGTTGCAATGTTGGGATGAGGTAGGGAAAGCTGCCCCCACTTGGGAAGGGCAGGCTGGAGGCATGTCTCAGACAAGGGTTTGGCTGCTGGACCTACAGTCCATTTCTTCATAACTGGAGCAGAGAAAGGGCTCAGGAAGGGAAGTAAAGGGTGGGGAGTGGGGGCCTCAGGGCTCTGCCTCCATCAAGGGCCAAAACCCTGTGGCTCTGAGGCCAGGCCTCACCCCATTCCCTCCCCCATCCCTGTGGAGGGGGCATAGGCCCAGAAGCCTGTGGCGGCAGTTCAGCCAGCAGGGAGGCAGCTGGGAGTGGGCAGATAAGGGAATCGGCAGGGCCAGGCCAGGCTTTGGGGGAGACCGACGAGGGTGGGGGCAGGGGTGGGGGTGGGTGTTTGGGCCAAGCATCCTTTCCATCAGGCCTCCATTTGAGACTCAGCCCCAACGGCCTTTCTTCCCCTCTCTTCCCGGAAGCCTTCCCTGACTTGTTCCCTCCCTCCTGGCATCTTCTGGGGCTCCAGAGCTTGGTCCAAGCCCATGGCATTTGGATTATTCTTGTCTAAATCCTACTTGGTCATGGTGTATAATCCTTTTATATGTTACTGAATTCTATTTACTAGTATTTTGTTGAAGATTTTTGTATCTATATTCAAAAGAGATACTGGTCTATAGTTGTCTTTTCTAATTATGTCTTTGGTTTTGGTATGAAGTAATGATGGCCTCATAAGTTCATTCCCTTTTATTGCCAAGTAATAGTCCATGGAATCGATATACTATAGTCTGGTTAACCATTCATCTGCTGATGGACATCTGGGTTGTTTTCAGTCTTTTTCTTATTACAGCAAACCTGTAACTTACAAACTCATATGTCTTTCTCTGTGTACACACACGTGGAAGAGTTTTTTCCTGGGGCAGGGGATACCAGTCTATCCATCCATCCACCTACCCAACCATTTATCCATCCACCCATCCACCTACCCATTCATTTATCCACCCATTTGCTGTCCTTCCTTCCTTCTTTCCTCCCTTCCATTCTTTCCTTCCTTCCTTCCATAAATCATCTATCTCTAGGCATATAACATCTGGGTCCAAGACAAGCTGTTTTGTAAAAATAGGCAGGAAACCTGCTACAGCCTTTGGCAAAGCCTTTCGTGTGCTGAAACTCACATCCTTAACCATCCTCTATTCCCAACATTTTGGGGGCTCCCTGGGGGGAGTTTACTCAGAGGGCATGGCTGAACTACCACCTGGAGACTGTTTAGAGACCAGAGTCCACAGGACTAGGGGCTCCCTCACCTCCAGGAGATCCTCATATGTACTCCTTCATCCATCTCTTATTTGCTCAGGGACCGTACTCTCCCCTTTCCTCTTTTCCGGCCTCATTTGCTGTTTCCTCCTCTTGTTCCAGAACTCTAAATGTCCCTGGGCCTCTTCTCTAGTTGACATTTTCTCTCTTGGTGAACTCATCCAGTCTCCGTCTTCAGAGTATCTCCAGAATCTAACCATTTTTTTTATCACCTCCCCTGCCAGCACCAGGATCGCTCACCTGGACCACTGCAGTGGCCTCCTCCTCAGGATCCCCCAGCTTCCACCCTCAACCCTGCAGTCTATTTTCCTCACAGCAGCCAGAGGAAGCCTGTTAAATCCTAAGTCAGATCATGGACCTCCTCTGCTCAAGACCCTCCTGCGGCTCCCCTGTCATTCAGAGTAAAACCCAGAGTCCTCTCCATGGCCCGTGAGGCCCCACGTCATCTGTGCCTCCACTTCTCCCACCTCACCTCCTGCCGCTCCCCCTCACTCACTCTGCTCCGCTGCACAGCCTCCTCCTCGCTGTTCCTCACACATATTAGCCACGGCCCCTTCATGCCTCAGGGCCTTTGTACTGGCTGTACTCTCTGCCTGGTATGCTCTTCCTCCAGCTATTGGCGCGGCTCCCTCCCTCATCTCTTCAGGTCTGTGCTCAAATGTCTCCTTAGTGAGGTTTCCCCTGACCATCCCATTACACATTGGAAACTGCCCCAGTGATTTTTATCTGTGTCACCACTTTTCCATATTTTCTTTTTCTCCAAAGCACTTATCCTCTAACACCCTTGATATTTTCCTTACTTAATATTATTTCTTTTCTGTCTCTCCCACTAGAATGGCAGCTCCACAAACATAGATGTGCTTATCTCTTCTGTTCAACACTGTGTCTCCAATGCCTGGAACAGGGCCAAGCACGCAGTAGGTGCTCAATGTATGTTTATTGGTTGGTTGACTGAGTAAATGGTGGGGGAAGGGAACAGAAACAGAGGAAATTTTTTCTTGTCCCATCTGTCTACTCTGTCAGGAGCTGAGCCTCAGTTGAGATGAGTCTGAATGTACCAGATCCAAAGGTAGAAAGTGCCACATTCCCCGGGGATGAGACCAGCTAAGGCGCTCCAGGACAAGGTAGTATCATCTGGGCTGTGAAGGCCCCATGGGAATCACAGAGATCTTGGGGTTCAGTCAAGCCAATGTGGTGGAGGAAACAGCAGGCAGCACTTGGAAGGAGTGAGATGAATCAAAAAGGGTGAAAAAGGATGGGCTCACTGACAAGGAGAAATCTGTCAGGGGCCTTGAATCCGAAGGCAATGACCCTAAATTTGGTCCTCAACGATGTTATACCCTGGTCACTGACCCCCAAACAGCTCAGAGACCTCACGTCCTAGACAAACACCCATACATAAAGCTGAAACAGTAATTAATGAAGAGTTCATATTAATTGAAAGTTATTAATTTATTGGGGCAGCTTGGATGGAGGACACTCAGACATGTTGGTCCCAAACCTGCCTCAGATCTTCCAGCAGGATGTGTGAAGTGCCTAAGTCCTCAGTTCTTAGAGGTTTCTGGGCCTGGGCGAGGGTTTGCAGGAAGGAAGGGAAAGGGCGACATAGCAGGGGACAAGATGGCAGAGAGCTAGCCTCCATCACAAGGAGATGTAGTTGGACACCTCAGTGAGGTTTCTGTCAGGGTCTTGGAAGTAGATGGACATACTTTTGCCCCCTTTTTCCCCCATGCTGGGGACTGGACCCTCCTCAATGGGGACATCACAAGCCTGAAATGGGAGGAGAGAACAAAAGTCATTCATCACAGTCCATGTGTGGGACCAAAATTTCATTCTTTACAGTGGCCTAGAAGACCCCTGTATCTTTCTCACTTCATCTCCTACCATTCTTCCCTCCCTCACCCTGCTCCAGCTACTTACTAGCTTTATGACCTCAAGAAGAGTACCTAACTGCTCTGTACCTCAGTTTCCTCATCTGTCAAATGGGGATGATAATGTACCTAGTGTTATCTAGTAAGTGGCAGAGTCAGAATTCAAACCCAGGCAAGTCTGGGCCAAAGTCCATACCCTTAATCCCAATGCTTTACCCACTTTCCTTCCAAACCAGACTTTTTCACTGATATTTTCCAAAGCAGTCCAGGTCAATTTGCATGAAGTGTATTTAATACCTCAATCTGTGTTCCCCAAAAGGAGAACAAATGACCCCTTCAAATGAAATCATTTTAAGTATTACAAGGACACTAAATTAAATAACAGTGAGTCAGAAATTATTCCCTCTTCAATCCTCTTTCAGTCCTCTGATTATACAAAGAGGAAAGTCTCTGGTGGATGCGAAGTCCTTAACCACTTGCCACATCTAAATTTGTCAGGCCCAGAGAGTGGGGCAATGGAAGTGGCTATAATCTAATGGCATTGTGATGCTTTTATAGCTGTTTGTTTTTACAGTTACCTCCCCTTTATGCCAAGATATAATGGGTTTTCATTGACTTGGTTGAACATTTTCTTTTTACATAAATGTATTTATATAAATAGAGTTTAGGTATAATTTTTTTCACAAGGGTGATGTAAAGTTTTCTTTTAAAATACATTTGTGGGCTTCCCTGGTGTCGCAGTGGTTGAGAATCCGCCTGCCAATGCAGGGGACATGGGTTCGACCTCTGGTCTGGGAAGATCCTCCTAAGCCTGTGCTCCACAACTACTGAGGCTGTGCTCTAGAGTCCACGAGCCACAACGACTGAGCCCGCATGCTGCAACTACTGAAGCCTGCATGCCTAGAGCCCGTGCTCCGCAACAAGAGAAGCCACCACAATGAGAAGCCCGCGCGCTGCAACGAAGACCCAACACAGCCAAAAATAAATTAAATAAGTTTATTTAAAAAAAAATACATTTGCTTACAGGGAAAAATGATGTCAATAAAAATAGTGAATAAACAATTGTGCATAGATCTTATCTGGATGTGATGAAACCTGTTATGTCTGAAGTTTGAGTCATGCTTCTGTTTTCACTGCATCTGCAGCAGCTTTCTCAAAAGAGGATGGAAGTCTGACTCACCGCGAGGTGCTGGACCATTTCCTTCAAAGGCTGTGATCAAGCATATATCCAGGGAGCCAGGGACTGGGTGAGCGGC
Organism: Delphinus delphis; assembly: GCF_949987515.2. Taxonomy (NCBI): domain Eukaryota; kingdom Metazoa; phylum Chordata; class Mammalia; order Artiodactyla; family Delphinidae; genus Delphinus; species Delphinus delphis. The sequence goes on from NC_082704.1 coordinate 85,250,161, forward strand.
TTTGGGTTCAAATTCCTTTCCCGCCTCATGGAGGTTAAATTTCTGGTCTCCAAAACACAATGCTTTCCGGTCTCCCTATTTGGGGAGAGAAAACAACCTGGAACTAAACCTCCAAGATGAGTGTGAGGCAAAGCCCCCTACCTACCCCAACAAGGTTAAAAAATAAAAAGTAGAACAAGGTTTTTGATGAAAAACAGCAGCCCGTTGTCCCACACTTGTCTCATTCCCTAGAGGCAAACTGCTTTCAACGTGTGTATATGTTTCTTCTGGAAATTATTTCCATACCTCCAAATAATATGTTTATACTACCCATGGCAGAGACTGCAATCTGTCTACTTAATATACATTTCTCCCCTTTTCTTTTAAACACAACCCAAGTTTCAGTGGGGTTTATTGTACACCCAGCTTTAAAAACCTGCATTTCCCAGCATTCCTTGCTGGGTGACCATGTAAGACGAGACGATGAGATGTCCGCAGAGGCTGTGAGCAATGCATCTGGGAACCTCCCCACCCCACTAAGCTGATGCTTTTTGCCCACTCACTTCCTCCTTCCAGCCACTGCCCGAGCCCTTCCTGCCTACCTCTGGACTGATTGTTGAATGAGAGAAAAAGAAAACTCTATTTTATTTAACCCGCTGGTAGTTAAATTTTCTCCCACATGCCTCCAAACAATCCCTAACTGATGTGCCACTATGTCTTGATTTAGCAACTTCAGACATTTTCTATCCTTTCCCTGTTAAGATAAATGAGAATTTAGCTCATCCACATTACTACCCCTCCCAACGAAATTCTGTCATCGGTTTTAGCTCGTCTTTTGGTTCCTTTACAATTTTAAAATAACCCACTTTCGTCTTTATGTTTTGATGGACGAACATAGTATCTCATTGGCCCGACTATCCTCTTCATCCTGCCTCCCTCTCCTGTGCCTCTCAACTTCTGCCATTTTTTAAAAAATCATTTTATGTCCCTTTCATCTCACCATGATGGATACTACATCCATTCTATCAGAAAATGACTTTATTTCACTTGAATGATAGTTCGGCTGAGTATAGAATTTGAGGTTGTAGGTTATTTTCCTGCAGGCTTTTATTTTTTATTTAAAAATTTTAATATTTTACTTTTTAAAATAAATGTATTTTATTTATTTATTTTGGGTCTTCATTGCTGTGTTGGGGCTTTCTCTAGTTGTGGTGAGTGGGGTCTACTCTTCTATGCAGTGCGCAGGCTCTAGGCACACGCAGTAGTTGCAGCACGCAGGCTTCAGTAGTTGCAGCACTCGGGCTCAGTAGTTGTGGCTCACGGGCTCTAGAGCGCAAGCTCAGTAGTTGTGGTGCACGGGCTTAGTTGCTCCGCGGCACGTGGGATCTTCCTGGACCAGGGATCGAACCCATGTTGCCTTCATTGGCAGATGGATTCTTAACCACTGAGCCACCAGGGAAGTCCCTATTTTTTTATTTTTTAAAAAAATATTTATTTATTTGGCTGTGCCAGGTCTTAGCTGCAGCGTGCAGGATCTTTTTTTTCAGTTGTGGCATACAGGCTCTTAGTTGCGGCATGCATGTGAGATCTAGTTCCCTGACCAGGGATCAAACCCGGGCCCTCTGCATTGGGAGTGCAGAGTCTTAACTGCTGGACCACCAGGGAAGTCCCCTCACAGCCTTTTAAATATGTGGCTTCGTTGTCTTCCTGAATCTGGTATTGCTGATAAGAAGTCTGATGTTAATCTGTTTTTCATTCTTTTTATAGATGATGCACCCACCCTCCACTACTGCAGCTCTTAGGACTTTTCTTGATCCTAGATATACTGAAATTTCACTCAAGTGTGTCCAAATAACGGGGGTTGAGGCTTCATATGCCTCACTATCATTGTTGGGCCACGCAAGACCCTTCTCTAGTTTTATTTGTATGTTTAATCTTTTTATCTCCATTCTTCATTCCTGTCCCCACCCTGGGCAATGATTTTAATGTGTTTGATGTTCATCCTTTGGTTTTTCATAAGTTATTGTAAAAAGTGTATTTTTTTATGTGTGTATGTTATAAATGGTACCATGCTATAGACCTGATTTGGCTTCTTCATTTTTCATTCAGCATGATCTTTTAAGAGCTGTCTGTCTTGCTATGTATATATCCAGTCTGATATTGCATAATTCTATTTTTATGCATAGCATTCTGTGTTAGTTTTACATTTTTTACCCTGTTTGCCATTCCATGGGCCCCTTCAGTTTAAGACACATTCAGTGTCTGTGCACCTCCCACTTTTGATGTTCCAAATTCTCAAGGATTGTAGTCAATCTTTGGAAACCTCCTTTTTACCTTGAAGCTCTTTTTCTTGAGACCTTTCCTTCTGATCCAAACTGGACTGATTGTTTTCTAGGTATCTTTCTGGATCTTCCTCTTGGGATCCACGGTGTCCTGACTTTTATGTCTTTCTTTTTCCTGGATTAAGCACTCATTTTGATATAGCATATTCTCAAGTAATTTTCAAAGCAAGTAGACAAAGTTTCTGCATCTTTTTATGTCTAAGAATGTTTCATTCTATACTCACCTTGATTAATAGCTTCGTCACAGAATTCTAGGTTGAAATGTTTTCCCTCAGAATCTTGAAGTTGTTCTTCAATTGTCTTCTGGTCTCTGACTCTTGGGAAATCTGAAATCTGCATATTTCCTTTTCCTTTGTAGTTGAACTACTTTTTAACCTCTCTGAAAGCTTCTAGGAGATTTGTTTTTATTTTGATGTTCTGTAATTTCATAGGAACATATCTAGGTGTCAGTGTGCCAGATACTCAGTTAACCCTTTCCATATAAAGACTGGAAAGTTCTCTTGCATTATTCTATGGTAATTTCTTCCCTTCCTTTTTTCTCCATTCTCTCTCTGGAAGTCCTACTATTCAGAGTTTGGAATCTCCTCCATTGATCCTTTAAATTTTTCTCACAGATTCTTGTGTGTGTGTGTGTGTGTGTGCGCGCGCGCGCATGTGTGTGTGTGCACACGCGTGTGTGTGTGTGCGCACGCGTGTGTGTGTGTGTGCGCTTTGGAGTTTTAAGTTACTTTTTAAAATAGTATAATCAAGTTTTACCCCACCTGCAATTTGGCATTTGGGGAAGTGATTACCTTGAAAATCATGACCTCCATGCCCAGGATCTTAGAATAAAACATAGAGGTGTCTTTGATGCTCTTTACTGTCATCACAATGTGGTCAAGTTTATGGATAAGACACAGGGAAGGGGTCTGACTGTTGTCCCTCCATGACTAAAAAAAGAGAAAAAAGAGAAGAGACCACACTGCCACTAGTCACACCCATGTTTCCTGTGTTTCCTTCTCCCCACCTCCTCTCACCTCCTCGGTGACTATACTTCCTTCTACCCCCATTTCAAGGGGAAAGTCCTGGGAGGAATCTTCAGTACTTATTGCTCATGTGTAGATTCATAAGAGTCCATGTGTCTGCCATGACCACTCTCCACTGTTTTCTTGTTCTTTTCCTTCTTCCAGAGGGATAGAGGTGAAGATAGGGGAGTGGAGACCGAAACCAAACTCTCCCTTGTTTTCCCTGAGCTGGAATTGATCTCTTTTGTAAGAAATGATAAGACACAGAGGAGGCCCAACCCCATGAGTACAAGCCCTTTATTGGCCAATTTAACCCAGTCCCCTCCTTTCTCACTCTACAGTTACGATAACAGAGGACAGGACAAGAAGGGAGCATCTCAGATGCAATAAATGTTTCTGGGCATGTGTGCCTACAGATCAACCTTGACACCCAGTGGGAGGGCACACCGCCCCACCCCTCACTTCCTGCCTTCAGCACACCTCCCACCAGATCTTTCTCTTGATTCGCATTCTTTAGTAATTTGTATATTTACATTTCATCTGCTACAGGATTATAAGATGCCTGTGCACTATAAGTTGCAGAGTATAGTGGTTAAAATAACAGATTCTGGAGCCAGACTGACATTTTACTCTCTGTGCCTTGGTTTCCCCTTCTGGAAAGTGGGCATGATTTTATATGTGTTTTATAGGACTGCTGTGAACAATTTTAAAAAAACGAGTTGGGGGGAATTCCCTGGTGGTCCAGTGGTTAGGATTCAGCTCTCACTGCCAGGGACCCAGGTTCGATCCCTGGTCGGGGAACTAAGATCCCACAGGCTGGTGTGTGTGTGTGTGTGTGTGTGAGGGGGGTGACCAAAAAAAAGGGGGGGGCTTAGGACAATGCCTGACATAGCAAGTGCTGTAAGAGTTAACAATGACGATGATGATGTCATGGTCATCTTGTTAAATTTCCAGACTCTCTACCATGACCCCCAATCTCTACGGCCTCATCCATTGCTCTTGAACTCCAAGCCACATTGTTCTTTTGCCTGTTCCTCATAAAGGCCATCCTTGTACCTTTAGCCCTCAGGCCCTTATTTTTTATTTATTTTATTTATTTATTTTTGGCTGCATTGGGTCTTCGTTGCTGTGCGCGGGCTTTCTCTAGTTGCGGTGAGCGGGGGCTACTCTTCGTTGCGGTGCGCAGCCTTCTCATTGTGGTGGCTTCTCTTGTTGCAGAGCACAGGCTCTAGGCACGCGGGCTTCAGTAGTTGTGGCACGCGGGCCCTAGAGCGCAGGCTCAGTAGTTGTGGTGCATGGGCTTAGTTGCTCCGCGGCATGTGGGATCTTTCCACACCAGGCCTCGAACCCATGTCCCCTGCATTGGCAAGCGGATTCTTAACCACTGCGCCACCAGGGAAGTCCCAGGCCCTTATTTTATTTTTATTTTTTTGCGGTACGTGGGCCTCTCACTGTTGTGGCCTCTCCTGTTGTGGAGCACAGGCTCTGGACGCGCAGGCTCAGCGGCCATGGCTCATGGGCCCAGACGCTCCGCGGCATGTGGGATCTTCCCGGACCGGGACACGAACCCATGTCCCCTGCATCGGTAGGCAGACTCTCAACCACTGCGCCACGAGGGAAGCCCCCAGGCCCTTATTTTTAAATTAATTTTTATTGGAGTATAGTTGCTTTACAATGTTGTGTTAGTTTCTGCTGTACAGCAAAGTTAATCAGCTATATGTACACATATATCCCTTCTTTTTTGGATTTCCTTCCCATTTAGGTCACCACAGAACACTGAATAGAGTTCCCTGTGCTATACAGTAGGTTCCCATTAGTTATCTATTTTATACATAGTAGTGTATATATGTCAATCCCAATCTCCCAGTTCATTCCACCCTCCCTTTCCCCCTTGGTATCCATACGTTTGTTCTCTACATCTGTGTCTCTATTTCTGCTTTGCAAGTAAGTTCATCTGTACCATTTTCCTAGACCCCACATATAAACAATATTATATGATATTTGTTTTTCTCTTTGTGACTTACTTCACTCTGTATAACAGTCTCTAGGTCCATCCATGTCTCTGCAAATGGCACAATTTCGTTCCATTTTATGGCTGAGTAATATTCCATTGTATACCTGTACCACACTTCTTTATCCATTCATCTGTTGATGGACATTTAGGTTGCTTCCGTGTCCTGGCTGTTGTAAATAGTGCTGCAATGAACATTGGGGTGCATGTATCTTTTTGAATTATGGTTTTCTCCAGGAATATGTCCAAGAGTGGGATTGCTAGGTCATATGGTAACTCTATTTTTAGTTTTTTAAGGAACCTTCATACTGTTCTCCATAGTAGCTGTACCAATTTACATTCCCACCAACAGTGTAGGAGGGTTCCCTTTTCTCCACATCCTCTCCGTCATTTATTGTTTGTGGATTTTTTGATGATGGCCATTCTGACCAGTGTGGGCCTCAAAGCCTTTTGCGCATGCTAATATCTGTCTCCCTGATTAGAATATCAGCTTCGTAAGAGCAGAGATTTCTGTTTTGTTCCCCACTGAATCCCAGACAACTAGCAGATGTTCAATAATATTTGTTCAGTTAATGAATATCTACTACAATAATTAGGCCCCGTGCCTGGCACAAATCTGACTTCTATTCTATTCTATTCTATTCCATTCCACCATGCTATACCATTCCACCCTATGCTATTTTATCCTGTTCTATTCTACTGTGTTCAATTCCATTTCAAACCATTACATTTTAAATAGTTGATTTCACTTGAGCCCCAGCTTTAAAAAAGTACTGTGCTTTTCTATTTTCATGAGTGAAGGAGGCATTAGCAAAATTCCTGAGTTCTGCTGTCCTCATGGATATAGAGGATACATATGAACACAGAAGCAGTAGAATGAGAAAATGACTGATGTTTGGGCTTCATTGAAAATAAAGTCGTATGTTTAAAAAAGTCTTATTAACCTTTTAATGTCTGTAGGATTCGTAATAGCACTCCCTTTTCAGTCCTGATATTGGTATTCTATACTTTTTCTCTTAACTTATTAAGAGGAAAAAACAGAAATTACTAATAGGTTATTAATCTGTTCAAGGAACCAATTTTTGACTTTATTGATTTTCTCTGTTGTATGTTTGTTTTCCAATTTACCAGTTTCTGCTCTTATCTTTATAATTTCCTTCCTTCCACTTTCTCAGGTTCAATTTGCTGTTATTTTCCAGACTCTGATATGAAATCTTAGGTACTTGATTTTCAACTTTTCTGATCTATAGGCATTTAGAGCTACAGATTTCCCCTAAGCACTGCTTTAGCCACATCCCCCAACTTTGATCAATTTTTGGAAATCAGCTCAACCTACTCCTCCCATTATTCAATGCCCTGCTAGCTCATTCACTCCCCGGATTCTGGTTTGCAGATGCAGAGCTCCATCCTTGCAAGTTCAAGGGTAAGCAAAGCTGGCTCTCTTAAGGAACTGGAAGAAGGCCCATGTGGCTTAGAATCCAAGAGTGAGACAGGAGGAGAAGGGGAAGACAGGGCCAGATCATGCAAGGTTTTCAAGGCGAGGTTAGGGAGGCTGGTTTTGAAAAAGATGACTGAAGAAAAATGCACAGCCTAAAAGTTGCGGGTTATGCTTTATCTCAGGACCTTACTGAGGACTGAGGACTGTAGCCCAGGAGACAGCCTCGCAGATAGCTCTCAGGAACTGCCCCAAAGAGGTAAGGGAGGAGCCTGGATATATAAGAATTTTTGCTGGAAAAAAACCCCAAAACAACCATGTAGTCAAACATCAAAAGATTGCTGCTAATCACAAAAAGCAGACATTCCAAGTTAATGATTTTAGTGCTTTATGTATGAGAAGATGCAAGAGTCTGGGCTCATTGAAATCATTTCTCAGATATGCATGTTAACTATCTAGGGCCAGTATCCTGTTTTTCTCTGTCCTAAATTCCTCCAGGGCGCACTGCTGCGGGTACAGTGGCTGATGGCTTGAGGGCAGGCAACATTCATTGTTTACTGGAATGGCAGGCAGCTTCCCTTTCCACAGCAAGACATAGTAATCACTTAAGCTTACAGTGTGCCAAACCTTGTTCTAAGCACTACACAAAATATAATCCACTTTATTCCTCACAACAACCGTATGTGTATATACGTATATTATATATGTAAATATATATAAACTAGAGTATCCAAAATATGATTCTCTCCCTCCTGCCTCCTCCACAGGGAAGGCTTCTATCTTTCAACAAAGTCCTCTTCAAAGTCTCCTTCAGGGTGCCAGGGACCCCTGGAATTCTTCTAGCAAACCTCAAGGTCAGCGCTGTTTCCTGGCCCCTCCCCGCCTCACCCCACCCCATCCAGATGGCCCTGGCTGAACTGGCTCCCCGGAACCGCCCCGAGGGAGCCGGGAGCCGAGTGAAGCAGCAGCCCACTCCTGGCAGACGTGCTGATGGCAGACTGTGTGTTAGAACAGGGACTTTCCATGTCCCTCTGCTGCCCTCTGCTTGTCTTAGAAAGAGGAAGGAAGAGAGGACGGGAAAATGGATGAAAGCACACCGGGATAGCCCGCATGAAAGGGAAGCAGGTTACCAGGCCCTGCTGGGAACGCCCAGCCTTGGTGCCAATACCAGTGCCCCAGACCCCCATGGGCCACACTGTTCACCTGCTTCTCCGAAATCCTGCTCCACATCCTGGCTGGCAGCCTGCAGGGCAGATGGCGCAGCATGGTAGGCTTCCTTGCCCCCGGCCTCTGGACAACCCTCTGGCTCAGTGCCTGGAGATCAAGGGGCAGGAATGGGAGGGCCACGGACCGGGGACTGCTGGTGTTGACCGAGGTAGATGGGGCAAGTATAAGGACTCTGACATAAAACTCAGCGCCTTGAAAGTAAAAGCTTAAGGTGTGTTTTAGCCAGCTCAGGCCACCATAATGTAGCACTATAGACAGGGTGGCCAAAACAACAGAAATTTATTTTCTTACCATTCTGGAGGCCAGAAGTCCAAGATCAGAGTGCCAGCATGGTTGGGTTCTGGTGACATCTCTCTTCCTGGCTTGCAGATGGCCACCTTCTTGCCATGTCCTCACATGGCAGAGAAAAAGAAGAAACTTTCTGGTGTCTTCTTATAAGAGCACTAATGACCTCATCTAACCCTAATGACCTCATCTAACCCTAATTACCTCCCAAAGGCCCCTAGTATCGTCACATTGGGGGTTAGGTCGTCAAGGCATGGATTTGGGGGGCAGGGCGCAAACATTCAATCCATAATAAGGGATTACTTTGTAATAACATAGAAAACCCACCCATCCCAAAGTTTTGTGGGGGACCTTTATTCTAGGGTGTGAGGCCTCTGATCTATTTAGATTGTGTCTGCAGAATGTGAGATCTTTGATCTGTTTGGGAGTCTGTGTCCAGGGTATGAAGTTAGGAACAGTCCAAGTTAGAGTATAACCACTCTAACTTATAATGGGTCTGTTTCCAAGCCAGGATTGCGAAGCTATTAAGTGTTCTCTGTCCCAGGGTGCAGTGTTTCTGAATCCTTTTGGGGTGTGAGCCCTGGAGTCCTCCCCGTCCCCACCCCTCTCTCAACCCCACCCTCAGCCTTCACTGCTAAGAGGGAACATTCATCAGCCCCATTGCTGTTCGCCTTACCTTGAGCTGAGCGCCCTCTCTTTTGAGGATGACCTGTCCAGCCCCTGGGGCATGTGAGTTTCAGATTCTTGTACCTAGACACACCCCAGATACTCACTCAGACAGACACACAAATGCTCTGTGCTATGCATATTGTTTTTTGCATAAGATTTTCCTTTATGAAGAGTTACACAAATAATATGTGAATAGAGGTTTGTATAAAAGGTTCCAACAACACCTACACAGGTGATCCCCACTCCACTCTCCAAAAATGACCACTGCTGTCAGTTTCTGGTGTTTCCTTTCCAAACACAGGCCCGCACACATGCACACACACACAGACACACACGCGCATGCAGTGTCACCATAACCATCTCCCACCCACTACTTTTCCTTGTCAACAGCATGTCCTGTGGAAGGCACCCCCACCCCAGAGGCACACACAGGGTGAGAGAATGCCCACTCATTCTGCGGCACATCGGGCGGGGCTCTGTGGTACATCGTAAACCCCCACCATTCATTTCACTCTGCAACAGTCATTGGCTAGAAATGGACATTTACAAGGTTCTCCCAGTTGTTTGCTCCTACCAGCCTTGCCCACACAGTTCTGTGCATGTGTGTACATTTTCAAGTTAGAAGTGGGGTTGCTGGGTCAAAGGGTTCATTCGTTCAACAGACACCTAGTGAGCGAGGTCTGTGTACCAAGCACTGTTCTAGGTGCTGGGGAGACATCAGAGAACAAGAAAGACAAATGTCCCTGCCCACGTGGAGCTGACATTCTAGTTGCAGAGGAGGGTGTCCAATTTTAGATGTTTCACAAGGTCCTGGAAGGTTTCGCTCTCATCAGTGGTGCCTTTACTGGCTTCTTCTCCACTGCTTTCTGTGGGGCAGGGTCTGCAGCAGGAGGCTGGCTGCTTTGGCCTTTGCTCTCTACAAGACCTGCAGGGGCTGAGGCTGGGACTCTCTATTTGGGGATGTGGGTGTGCACGTGTGCGTGTGGCTGGGGAGGGGGATATGGAAACCGAATGGTCCCCTGGAGAGCGTGAGGGGAAATAGGGATAGAAGAGACCACTTTATGGTGTTGGAGGGAGCTAGGGACAGAGCGATCCCCTGAATCAGGCCTGAGCAGCAATCCCCCAGGTCACACCCACAGGGTGTGCAGGAATGGCAGCGCTGAGGAATCTAGTACCGTCTCAGAACATACCATTGGGTGGTTGCTGTGTGGACAATCCTAGGGCCACACAGACTGGTTTGTGGACACCCTTGGGGTCACAGAGACAGGGGTGTGGATAATCCTGGAGTCACACAGGGTGGGGTGTGAACACTCCTGGGGCCACATAGACAGGAGTGTGACGTCCACATGAGGCAGAATACACAGTGGACAATGGGGGTCGGGCTTTCCAGAAGTCACACACATTGGGGCGTGGACACTCCTGGAGTCACACACACTGGACACGGCACACTCTTGGGATCACACAGAGTGGAGTGTAGATGCTTCCGGGGTCAGATTGGTTAGTGTTGTCAACACTGTTACAGTCAAACAAACTAGGGTGTGGATGGTCCTGGGGTCAAACAGATCTGTATGTGGACACTTCTGGGCTCACACACACTAGGGGGTGGATACTCCTGAGTCACCCAGAGTGGTTAGTGGATATTCGTAGGGTCACACATACTGGGGTGTGGACACCCCAGGGCTCAGTTAGCCTGGGGCATGGACACAGATTGTAGAATAGAACCTCTTGGGTCACTCAGACTGGGATGTGTGCTTCTGGGGTCAGACAGCCTGAGGTGTGGGCAGCAGTGAGGTCACATAGAGTGGGTGTGGACAGATGTGGGGCTACAAAGATGGGGGTTTGGACACTCCTGGAGTCACTCAGGTTGGAGTGTAGACAGATGTGAGGTCACTCAGAGGCGTGAACACTCCAAGGGTCACACGTGCTGGAGAGTAAACATTCCCAGGGTCACACAGAGGGAGTTTGGGACACTCTGGAAGTTAAACACACTGGGAAGTGGACACTCCTGAAATCACACATGTTGTGGACTGGACACTCCTTGTGTTGCACAGACTGGGGTATGAATATCCATGGTGTTCCACAGAGGACGGGACACTCCTGGGGTCATAGTGACTGACGCGGGGACAGTCCTACAGTCATATAGGCTGTGTTGTAGACACCACTATAATCTCAGTGAAAGGGATGTGGACATTCTTGTGGTCAAAGAAATGATGAGTCGGCACCCCTGGGGCTAGAGACTGAGGTGTGGACACTCCTGCGGTCACACAGAGTAGTTGATGGACACTCCTCGGTATAGACTGGGGAGCAGACACTGCTGAGGTGACAGGCTGTGGTGTGGGTGGCTCTGAGGTCACACACATGGGTATTGGGACTCTCATGGGGGTCACACATATTGGAGAATGGACATTCGTGGAGTTACACACATTGGGGAGTCAACACTCCCGGGGTCACTCATAAGGGGGTTTGAACACTCATGATCACTGGGACTGGGGTGTGGATACTGCTAGTGTGACACAGCTTGGGGGGTGGGCACTCCTGGGGTCACACATAATGATATTTGGACACAAGTGTGGTCACACAGATTGGCATTTGGATAACCCTGGGGTCACACACTGGGGTGGGGACACCTCTGGCCTCACACACAGTAGTGTGCACACTCATGGTGTCACAGAATAGGGAGAGGACTCTCCTGGGGTCCAGGCTGGGGAGAGAATGATGCTGAAGGTGTGCATTCGGGGACCACTGATGAAGAAGGGAAAGTTCAAATACCACCTGCTCAAGTAGTTAAACAAGGAGCCCGTTAGATTGAGGCGGCTCTGATGCCTTGCAGCCAACATGAGCCAGAGTCAATGCACTTGTATCCGAGAAATTGAAATTTAAGAAAAACCAATCACAAACAGCCAACTGGGTTTTCCCAAATAAACACCCTCTTCAGCTCTAGCCAATCGAATAATCTCACTTTGCTTCTACATCTGCCCCACAAAAGCCTTGCCTGGGGCTTCCCTGGTGGTGCAGTGGTTGAGAGTCCGCCTGCCAATGCAGGGGACACGGGTTCGTGCCCCGGTCCGGGAAGATCCCACATGGTGCGGAGCGGCTGGGCCCGTGAGCCACGGCCGCTGAGCCTGTGCGTCCAGAGCCTGTGCTCCGCAACGGGAGAGGCCACAACAGTGAGAGGCCCGTGTACCAAAAAAAAAAAAAAAAAGCCTTGCCTGGAGCTCCTGTCGTGGAGCACTCCTAACCACTTCCAAGCACTGCCCAGTTCCAATGTTTGCTCAAATAAACTCCTGAAAATTTAAATGTGCCTCAGTTTATCTTTTAACACACGTAAGCCACACACATGACAGGCTCTAGAATGTGTGCTTCACTTTTAATCACCACGTAAGACCCACAGACTGCCTCTTTTGGTCCATATTGGTGATGCCTGAGGAAAGGAAACATCTATAATCTATGGCTTGGAAGGTCTGTAGTGCCTGTGACCTGGGGCTTCTCACTTATCTTCAGAGTTTATCTTACTGTTTCTTTTTTTTTATGTTTTTATTTCATTGTACAGTCTTACACCACCACTGAGATTAGGAGAGCAAGGACACTGAAATCTACTGTATTTAGGACTTTTGAATGTAACATATACTTCTTTTGCGGGGGGGGTGCTGTGTTGGGTCTTCGTTGCTGCGCGCGGGCTTTCTCTAGTTGCAGCGAGCTGGGACTACTCTTCGTTGTGGTGCGTGGGCTTCTCATTGCGGTGGCTTCTCTCGTTGCGGAGCACGGGCTATAGAGCATGTGGGCTTCAGTAGTTGTGGCACATGGGCTTCAGTAGTTGTGGCTCACGGGGTCTAGAGCGCAGCCTCAGTAGTTGTGGCGCATGGGCTTAGTTGCTCTGCAGCATGTGAGATCTTCCCGGACCAGGGCTCGAACCCATGTCCCCTGCATTAGCAGGCAGATTCTTAACCACTGTGCCACTAGGGAAGTCCCCTATCTTACTGTTTCTTTATCTGTGAAATGGGGATCACTTATTTCCCACCTCCTTTGCCAAGACATTTTGAGGGTGAAGTGAAGTTCTCAAGTTAAAACTGCTTTGTAAAATAAAGCACCAGGCCTAAGACTTTTCCTAAAATTCAAAGCAGTGAACTGGCTGGTCCAGTGGCATGGGGCAAGGAGCTGGGAGAGTGGACACCAAGTTTGTAATCACGGATCTAACTGTGTGACCTTGAACAAGTCACTTGCTTGCACCAGCCTGAGATTCCTGGGGATAATACCCATCTGACAGGGTATCACAGTGACAGTTGGCTGTCCCCCAAAGTCATACTTCATCTTCCCTAATGTTGAGCTGTTGCAAAGCAGCTGCCCAGCCAGAAATTACATTTCCCACCCCCACTTGCACCTGGATGGGGTCATATGACCAGTCCTGCTGAATGGAACTTGAGCTAAAATGACATGTGTCCTTAACAAACAGTGGTGTTTTCTCCATTTGCATTTGTCCATCTTTTGGAGGTCTAGAGCCCCAGCAGAGAGTGAAGCCACAGTGTACAAGGACCCCGGGGTTCTCAGCCACCACATGGAAGTCCACCTATCAACCAGGAACACTCACAGTAGTCTGTGATGTTTATTATTGTGTGAAACCATTGACATTGTGATGTTGGTTTGTTACTGCAAGAGAATTAATTCCTGAACACATACACAGTGTTGTGTGGATCGAATCCTCTGTGGAAATGGGCTCTGCAAGCTGAGGAGTCCATGGACAGGAGAGGCTTCTTCTGGGAGGTCCTACTGGCTTCTAGGAGCTGCTTGTCCTTCCTTTACAGCAGGCAGAACTCTGGCCAGGGTGAGGGGCTGGGAGGGCATTTGAACCTCCAAGCTGGACACTGGCTCCCCTGCCGGGGTTGGGGGGACCCTGGACATGGGACCCTGTTCTTCAGAGGCCCAGAGGTGAATGAAGTGCTGGTGCTCCGAAGCTTGGTTTGGCTTTAATAATGGGCTTCGGGGTACATCTAGAGTTGGTAGAATTCAGCCACAACCTTCTATAGATGGATTAAAGACAGCTTTGATTTCACTAAATGTCTCCAACAGTGGATTTCTTCTTCTCCTTAGAATGAAGGCACTTTCTGCTGTTGTAACCGAGACCTACCATGCTCTTCCCCCCCAGTGCTGGCCCCAGTGCTTCTTCTTGGACAAAGCCTCCGGGGCTAGTGGGGCAGCAGCCAGGGTTTTCCAAACCATGCAACTTTCAGGGCCATTTGATGTTCCTATGACACAGGCCCACACAGTGTGCTGGGACAGTGCTTGTTTAAGGAATGTTATTTCTACCCCAAAGAAAATGCCTGCCTGAATTCCCCAGCTGTCCAGTGGTTAGGGCTCTGCGCTTTCACTGCCAAGGGCACGGGTTCAGTCCCTGGTTGGGGAAATAAGACCCTGCAAGCAGTGTGGCACGGACAAAAAAAAAAAAAAGAAAAGAAAATGCCTGCCTTTCCACCAGATCCAGACATTTAAACCACATACGCTCTGTAGCTCAGTTTCCTTGTCCATAAAAAGGACATGCTAGAACCTAGCCTGGCCATCTCAAAGGGTAGTTAAGAGATTATGTGATTTGGATTCCTTTTATTTCTTTTTCCTCTGACTGCTATGGCTAGAACTTCCAAAACTATGTTGAATAAGAGTGGTGAGAGTGGGCAACCTTGTCTTGTTCCTGATCTTAGTGGAAATGGTTTCAGTTTTTCACCATTGAGGACGATGTTGGCTGTGGGTTTGTCATATATGGCCTTTATTATGTTGAGGAAAGTTCCCTCTATGCCTACTTTCTGCAGGGTTTTTATCATAAATGGGTGTTGAATTTTGTCGAAAGCTTTCTCTGCATCTATTGAGATGATCATATGGTTTTTCTCCTTCAATTTGTTGATATGGTGTATCACGTTGATAGATTTGCGTATATTGAAGGATCCTTGCATTCCTGGGATAAACCGCACTTGATCATGGTGTATGATCCTTTTAATGTGCTGTTGGATTCTGTTTCCTAGTATTTTGTTGAGGATTTTTGCATCTATGTTCATCAGTGATCTTGGCCTCTGGTTTTCTTTCTTTGTGACGTCTTTGTCTGGTTTTGGTATCAGCGTGATGGTGGCCTCGTAGAATGAGTTTGGGAGTGTTCCTCCCTCTGCTATATTTTGGAAGAGTTTGAGAAGGATAGGTATTAGCTCTTCTCTAAATGTTTGATAGAATTTGCCTGTGAAGCCATCTGGTCCTGGGCTTTTGTTTGTTGGAAGATTTTTAATCACAGTTTCAATTTCAGTGCTTGTGATTGGTCTGTTCATATTTTCTATTTCTTCCTGGTTCAGTCTCGGCAGGTTGTGCATTTCTAAGAATTCATCCATTTCTTCTAGGTTGTCCATTTTATTGGCATAGAGTTGCTTGTAGTAATCTCTCATGATCTTTTTTATTTCTGCAGTGTCAGTTGTTACTTCTCCTTTTTCATTTCTAATGCTATTGATTTGAGTCTTCTCCCTTTTTTTCTTGATGAGTCCGGCTAATGGTTTATCAATTTTGTTTATCTTCTCAAAGAACCAGCTTTTAGTTTTATTGATCTTTGCTATCGTTTCCTTCATTTCTTTTTCATTTATTTCTGATCTGATCTTTATGATTTCTTTCCTTCTGCTAAATTTGGGGGTTTTTGTTCTTCTTTCTCTAATTGCTTTAGGTGCAAGGTTAAGTTGTTTATTTGAGATACTTCCTGTTTCTTAAGGTAGGATTGTATTGCTATAAACTTCCCTCTTAGAACTGCTTTTTAGAACCCAAAATAGGTTTTGGGTCATCGTGTCTCCATTGTCATTTGTTTATAGGTATTTTTTATTTCCTCTTTGATTTCTTCAGTTATCACTTCGTTATTAAGTAGTGTATTGTTTAGCCTCCATGTGTTTGTATTTTTTACAGATCTTTTCCTGTAATTGATATCTAGTCTCATAGCGTTGTGGTCGGAAAAGATACTTGATACGATTTCAATTTTTTTAAATTTACCAAGACTAGATTTGTGACCCAAGATATGATTTATCCTGGAGAATGTTCCATGAGCACTTGAGAAAAATATGTATTCTGTTGTTTTTGGATGGAATGTCCTGTAAATATCAATTAGGTCCATCTTGTTTAATGTATTATTTAAAGCTTGTGTTTCCTTATTTATTTTTTTTTGGATGATCTGTCCATTGGTGAAAGTGGGGTGTTTGCAGATGACATGATACTATACATAGAGAATCCTAAAGATGCTACCAGAAAACTACTAGAGCTAATCAATTAATTTGGTAAAGTAGCAAGATACCAAATTAATGCACAGAAATCCCTGGCATTCTTATACACTAATGATGAAAAATCTGAAAGTGAAATTAAGAAAACACTCCCGTTTACCATTGCAACAAAAAGAATAAAATATCTAGGAATAAACCTACCTAAGGAGACAAAAGACCTGTATGCAGAAAATTATAAGACACTGATGAAAGAAATTAAAGATGATACAAATAGATGGAGAGATATACCATGTTCTTGGATTGGAAGAATCGACATTGAGAAAATGACTCTACTACCCAAAGCAATCTACAGATTCAATGCAATCACTGTCAAACTACCACTGGCATTTTTCACAGAACTAGAACAAAAAATTTCACAATTTGCATGGAAACACAAAAGACCCCGAATAGACAAAGCAATCTTTTTTTTTTAATTTTTTAAAAATTTTTTTTGCGGTACGCGGGCCTCTCACTGTTGTGGCCTCTCCCTTTGCGGAGCACAGGCTCCGGACACGCAGGCTCAGCGGCCATGGCTCACGGGCCCAGCCGCTCTGCACCATGTGGGATCTTCCTGGACCGGGGCACGAACCCGTGTCCCCTGCATTGGCAGGCGGACTCTCAACCACTGCACCACCAGGGAAGCCCCAAAGCAATCTTGAGAACGAAAAATGGAGCTGGAGGAAGCAGGCTCCCTGACTTCAGACTATACTACAAAGCTACAGTAATCAAGACAGTATGGTCCAGAAATATAGATCAATGGAACAGGATAGGAAGACCAGAGATAAACCCATGCACATATGGTCACCTTATCTTTGATAAAGGAGGCAAGAATACACAATGGAGAAAAGACAGCCTCTTCAATAAGTGGTGCTTGGAAAACTGGACAGGTATGTGTAACAGTATGAAATTAGAACACTTCCTAGCACCATACACAAAAATAAACTCAAAATGCATTAAAGACCTAAATGTAAGGCCAGACACTATCAAACTCTTAGAGGAAAACATAGGCAGAACGCTCTATGACATAAATCACAGCAAGATCCTTTTTGACCCACCTCCTAGAGAAATGGAAATAAAAACAAAAATAAACAAATGGGACCTAATTAAACTTATAAGCTTTTGCACAGCATAGGAAACCATAAGCAAGACCAAAAAATGACCCTCAGAATGGGAGAAAATATTTTCAAATGAAGCAACTGACAAAGGATTAGTCTCCAAAATTTACAAGCAGCTCGTGCAGCTCACTAACAAAAAAACAAACAACCCAATCCAAAAATGGGCAGAAGACGTAAATAGACATTTCTCCAAAGAAGATATACAGATTGCCAACAAACACATGAAAGAATGCTCAACATCATTAATCATTAGAGAAATGCAAATCAAAACTACAATGAGATATCATCTCACACCAGTCAGAATGGCCATCATCAAAAAATCTAGAAACAATAAATGCTGGAGAGGGTGTGGAGAAAAGGGAACACTCTTGCACTGCTTGTGGGAATGTGAACTGATACAGCCACTATGGAGAACAGTATGGAGGTTCCTTAAAAAACTACAAATAGAACTACCATATGACCCAGCAATCCCACTACTGGGCATATACCCTGAGAAAACCATAATTCAGAAGGAGTCATGTACCAAAATGTTCATTGCAGCTCTATTTACAATAGCCAGGACATGGAAGCAGCCTAAGTGTCCATCAACAGAAGAATGGATAAAGAAGATGTGGCACATATATGCAATGGAATATTACTCAGCCATAAAAAGAAACGAAATTGAGTTATTTGTAGTGAGGTGGATGGACCTAGAGTCTGTCATACAGAGTGAAGTAAGTCAGGAGAAAAACAAATACTGTATGCTAATACATATATATGGAATCTAAGAAAAAAGTCATGAAGAACCTAGGGGTAAGACGGGAATAAAGACACAGACCTACTAGAGCATGGACTTGAGGATATGGGGAGGGGGAAGGGTAAGCTGTGACAAGGTGAGAGAGTAGCATGGACATATATACACTACCAAACGTAAAATAGCTAGCTAGTGGGAAGCAGCCACAGAGCACAGGGAGATCAGCTCGGTGCTTTGTGACCACCTAGAGGGGTGGGATAGGGAGGGTGGGAGGGAGGGAGACGCAAGAGGGAAGAGATATGGGAACATATGTATATGTATAACTGATTCACTTTGTTATAAAGCAGAAACTAACACACCATTGTAAAGCAATTATACTCCAATAAAGATGTTAAAAAAAAAAAGAGATTATGTGAAAAGTGTCTTTCTCAGTAAAGCATTATTCTCCCTGCAAGTAACAGAAAGCCCTATTAGATTGCCTTCAAGTGAGAGGGGTTTATGTCCTCCCATTACCAGAAAATTTGAGGTGGGCAGTCCCAGGCTCAATGATATTGTAAGCAGCGTCAAATTTTTCCTTCCCTCTTTCATCTTGACCGTCTTTAAGCATGCTGACTTTTGTCTTCATGCTTATTGCCTTGTGGTCACAAGATGGCCGCTGCACTTCCAGCCCTGACATCTGTATCCAATGCAGGAAAAAGGGATCTGGACAAAGGCTTTCTCTTAATGACGCATTGTCTTTTTATTTGAGATGGACAACCCTCCCTATAGATTATCCTTCATATCTCATTGGCCAAAGCAGCATCAAATGTCCCCCTCCCCCAATTTATAACTCTCCAAAGGAGGCAAAATAACTATGACTGATTTAGATCAATCATAATCTATTCACTTGGTCTGGGGGAGGAACTTATCCTCTTTAAGGACTGGGGATCTCCATCTACCATCTGAAAAGAGTGGGAACGAGGTAGTAGAGAGGGAGGGAATGGGGTAAGGACAGTAGGGGAGGCGGTGGGAAGCATCTACCATAGAACCACAGAGTGGGAGGCAAGGTGAGTCGAGTTCTAGCCCTAGTTCTGCATTGGAGTTGCTGTGTGGCTTGTTTTGTCCCTTGCAATCTCTGGGCCTTGGTTTCTCTTCTGTACCAGAGGGAGTTGAGGTCAAAGGTTTCAAAGGGCACACCATGGGTTGATCGCCCTGTAGACTTGACCTGGACATGGGGGCTGGGCTCTGGAATTCACTACATGACAGCGAAGGTCCACTGACTCCTTCATTGGGGAAGGTCCAGAAGCTACTTGGCTCTTGTCTCCTTCCACCTGGCAGGGGCAAGGATCTCTCATCCTTCTGGGATCAAGGTCATTTTGGTTGTCCTTGAAGAGGTCATTCTGAGTGTGTACAAGGGACTCCTGGGGCAGAGCAGGGGCTCACATCTGGGTCCAGTTTTCAGCTTCCAGCTTCAGTTCTGTTACTGATGTCACACTAGGTGACCTTGAAAGGTCCCTGGCCCTCTCTGTCCCTCATTTTCCCCAGTTGTTCAGTGAGGAGTTTAGATAGGATGGCCTCTGCTGGACTTTACAGCCCTAAACTGCTGAGGCTAAGTGGGCTCAAGAAAGACAGAAGAGAAAGATGAGGTCTGCATTCCTGGGACCTTGGGAGGCCCTTGGAGGCAGGGATGGGGGAGTTAGGAACCTCCAGTGATTGCAGCTGAAGCTTTGAAGCTGATGCCCACTCAGTGTCCCTACTCATGCCTCAGAGTTCTTGCGGGAAGGGCAGATTCTCTGGTGCCCCTTCCAGCCTCCCTCTGTCCACTATTTCACTGCCACCTGAAAGCAGGGCTCAGTCAAAGCTGTTCTTCTCGTCTTGAGGTTTTGTCCCCACAGCTTCCCTCTCAGTAAAACCAGAACTTTTGTGGATGGCCTGCCCCCCTTCCTTCCTTTCTTCCCTTTTTATTATTTATTGGGTGCACTGGTGCTGGGTGCTGGGGATACAACAGGGAACTTGGCAGACCCGCTTCTGTTCTCCTGGAGCTCAGAATCTGCTGGATGAGTCTGCAGCTAAGCATTAATATTCCTCATCAGGAATGTTCTAAAGGGGGGCAACCAACAGAGCCAAAGAGGGTATACTGGTGTCCAAGGGATGTTGTAACAAGGTACCACAAACATGGTGGCTTAAACATAAAAATTTATTCACTCATAGCTCTGGAGGCCAGAAGTCCTAAGTCAAGGTATGGGCAGGGCTGCACTCCCTCCAGAGGCTCTAGGGGAGAATCTATTTGTTGCTTCTTTTAGCTTTCGGTGGCTGCTGGCATTCCTTGGCTTGTGGCCCCATCACTCCAATCTCTGCCTCCATGGTCACACTGCCGCCTCCTCTGTGTGTGCATCTTCTCCTCTTCTGTCTATGTCAAATCTCCCTCAGCCTCCCTCTTATAAGGACACTTGTGGTTACATTTAGAGCCCACCAGATAATCAAGGTAATCTCCCTGTGTCCAGATCCCTCACATAATCACATCTGCAAAGTCTTTTTTTTTTTTGCCGTATAAGTGAACATTCACAGGTTCCAGGGATTAGGAGGTGGATAACTTTGTAGGGCTATTAGTTAACCTCCTACAGTTGGGGACGCCAGGAAGGGGTCCTTGGGTAGGTAACATCTCAGTTGAAATCTGAAGGATAAGGAGTTAACCGAACAGAAGACCGGGAGACAGAATGTGCCAGTGGCATGTGTAAAGCTCTTGGAGATGAGAATGAAAAATTTTAACGTGGGAAAACCAAGGAGTTGAGGGTAGCAGACTGGACCGTAGAGCAATAGGCGGGTTGCAGAGGCTCAGATTAGCCCAGCCAGGCAGAGGCAAGATAAGGAAATGGGCAGCCTGACAATATCCCAGTGCAGCTCCAAAGTCGTGTGTGATGGACAGGCTGAGGGCTGGCTTGTGCCTGAGAGACGCAGCCCCTCACCAGACCGGGAAATTTGGTCCGCCAGCCCCCACTCACTCACTCAGGAAGGCAGGTCTCTGGACCGGGGTGCCCCCACCAGCACAGGTCAGTGTGGACTGACAGTGGTTAAGAGCCTGGCTTCTAACGTTGGATGGCCTGGGCTGGGATCGCAGCTCTGCCACACCCTGGCAGGATGACCTCGGGCAATTTGCTTAGCCACTCTGGAGTCCCCTCCTCCCTTTCCTGCACTCAAGGTAGTAGGTACTTTGCAAATGTTAGTAATTATGGACGCCAAGAAGTCTTGTTAGCCTCGGGATATTTCAGGGGAGAGAGGTAGGAGGAATCTGGGGCCTCTAGGTCAGCATTAAGTGAGCCCAAAGCCCACTTGCTCTTTTGTGAGCTGATCTTATTGACTCTTATTGGTCAAGCTGGTTCAAGTTGGTTTCTGTTACTTGCAGATAAAAACATCTTATCTGATAAAGGTTTTTCATAATCTTTTTCAAAAATTTAATTATTTTATTATTATTATATTATTTATTTTTGCCTGCACTGGGTCTTTGTTGCTGTGCGCGGGATTTCTCTAGTTGCGGCGAGTGGGGGCTACTCTTCTATCTTCTCATTGCGGTGGTTTCTCTTGTTGTGGAGCACGGGCTCTAGGTGCGCGGACTCAGTAGTTGTGGCTCGCGGGCTCTAGAGTGCAGGCTCAGTAGTTGTGGTACACGGGCTTAGTTGCTCCGTGGCATCTTCCCAGACCAGGGATCGAACCCATGACCCCTACCTTGGCAGGCAGATTCTTAACCACTGTGCCACTAGGGAAGTCACTTTAAAAAAATTTTTTTTATTTATTTGGCTGCATTGGGTCTTAGTCGTGGCGCGCTGTCTTAGTAGTGGCGGCGCGTGGGCTTAGTTGCCCCGCTGCATGTGGGATCTTCGTTCCCAGACCAGGGATCGAACCCATGTCCCCTGCATTGGAAGGTGGATTCTTAACCACTGGACCATGAGGGTAGTCCCTAGGTCTTCTTAAGTTCCTTAAAGTAATGATTTATTTCTTTTACCAGACAATCCCCTTGTTTGGGTTCAAACCACAAGTTTTGTCTCGCCTTTTGTGGACAGTAGTTCTGATGTCAGTTCCATTTTCAAAGCTTTGCTATCCTGTTTGGGTCTGCTCATGCATGTACAGCTCAGGAGCAAGCTGGAGACTTGTGTAAGTTTATGCACAGAATTAGGGGATTCCTTTCTCCAGCTCTCTCTTCTATGGCATTGCCCTCCACATTCTCCAGCTTTCAGGGGCCTGTTTTCCTGGTCCTCTGGCCAGAATGATGTCATTTCTCTTGGAGATTTAGCTGCCTACACTACTGCCATATGGTTCTGGACTGGGGCCACCACTGGGGGAAAGCCAGGAGAGAAAAAAGAAAAACAAGTCCCCAGAGATTCCCACCCCAACTCCTCCCCACACTCTTCAGATTACAGTTGGGTATTGTGGTTCTGGGTATCATGGTTCTAGGTGGAAGATCCTTATACTGTTTGAAGATCATTTTCCAGAATATGTGATCTCTCAACTCTTTTGGGGTTTCTATCTGAATTAGGATTTATTTCAACTATTTGGGCACCTGTGGCAAAGAATTTGAGAACTCTGAACTATGTGTGTGTGTCTGTCCAGTGGGTGAGGTCTCTGAGAACCTTTGGTTTCTGTATCCCATGACGTGAGTTCCCTAAGTTGTTTGGGGTATATTTCCAGGTGTTAAGTTTCTTTTCCATTTCGGGGTATCAGTCCCAGGGTGTGATGTTACTAAAGTACTGTTTCTAGTGACTGAAGTCTCTAAGCCATTTATGAGCCAGAATCCCAAGGAATGACAGCTCTAAGGTGTTTGTAATTTGTATACTTGGGTGTGAGGTCTTTGAGCTATTTTGGTGTCCAGATCTTAGAATGTAAATTCTCAGAACTCCTTTGGCATCTGTCTTGCATAGTGTGAGTTTCCTGAACCATTTGGGGTATGCTTTTAGGCATGATGTTTCTGTTCCTTTTGGAAAATCTTAATTCCAAGGCTGATGCTCTGTGCCTTATGGTATGTTGTATCTGAACTCTTTTGGAATGTGTGTCCAGAGTATGAGATATATGAAATTTTGTGCATTTTTTCTTAAGAGTTTGAGGTCTCTGAACTACAGCATGTGTAGGATTTTGTCCAATAGCATGAGGCCACTGAGTCGTTGGGGTGGGGGACTCTGTCCCAAGATATGAGCTCTCTGAGCTGTTTGAATTACTGTGTCCCTGGGTGTGTTCCACAGTGTGCTGTCTTGGAAGTGGTTGCATATCTGTGTCCCAACACATGAGGTCTCTGAGTTTCTCTGGGTTGTTTGTTAATGTTATGATGATTATGAATTATTTTTTAGTCAGGGTCCAAGAAATGAGGTCTTTTAGCTGTTTGGGGATCTGAACTGTCTGAAGGGCATGAGGTGTCTGAGTTCCTTTGGGTCTGTGTACCATGCCATGAAATCCCTGTGTCACTTGGTGTATGTTCCAAAGTGTGAGGTCTCTCACATTTTTGGTGGTTTCTGTGTAAGGGTGTGATGCCTCTGACTACTAAGTGGTCTGTTAGAATTTGATCAGGTTTATGTCTCAAGTTGGAGATTTCTTTGCCAATTGGTTTCCATGAAGTTTGCGAGCTATTTAGGAGCCTGTTTGAAATCTGTTACAAAGGTAGGAGGTTTCTGAATAGGTTTGTTTGTTGTGGGTTTTTTTGTGGTCTGTGTCCAAGGTGTGAGATGTCTGAACACTTTGGGTGACTGGTGACTATGTCTAGGCTGCAAAGACTCTCTAGGGGGCATGTACCCCATAGTGTGAAATCTCTGGGAAATTTTGGATCCTGGTCCCAACACATGAGGTCTGTGAACTCATGGGCATCTGTGTTCATGGCCTGAGGTCTCTGAATTGTTTTGTGGCCTGTGTCCAAGGGTGTGAGTTCTCTGAGCTGTTTGGGGTCTGGGTCCCAGGATGTGAACTTTCTAATATTTGGGGATCTGAGTTCAGGCTATGAAGTCTCTGTGTTCTTTGGGGTTCTGTGTCACATGATGGGAATTCTGAGCCATTTGGGATGTTTCCAGGTGTGAAGAGTCTGTTCCTATTGACAGTCACTGTCAAGGGTGTGATGTCTCTGACCTCTATTCTGTTTCCAAGGGATGGGGTCTATTTAGCCATCTGTGTGACTGTGTGGGATCACTGTCTGTTCATGGATTGGGGTTCCAGAGCATGAGATCTCTGAGCTGTTTGGGGTTTTGTGTCATGTCCTCTGAGCTGTTTGGGTTAGCTGAATCTCAAGGAGATGAGATCACTGAGGTACTTTCCATCTATGCCCCAGAGTGAATTGTTTGAGCCCTTGGGGGGTTGTGTATCCTAGGGTAAGAGTTGTCAAACCTTTTTGGGGTATGTGTTCAGGTCTGAAGGTCTCTGAGGTATTAGTATTCTGTGTGACAAGATGTGAGATCTCTGTTCTGGATTTTCTGTGAACTCGCGAGGTCTGTGAGGTTGGGTGGGAGTAGGGGGTGGAGAGAGTCCAGGTCCAAAGCTTAAGGCCTCAGAAATGTTTTCTGCTATGCCCTGAGTGTGAGATCTCTGCGCTCTTTGGGACGCTGTGTCTCAGGGTGTGAGTTCCCTGCAGTGTTTCTGAGTCATTGTCCCAGCCTATGAAATCTCTGAGCTTCTTGGGAATCAGTGTACAAGGACTTGGAATTGTTTTATGTTCTGTGTCCAAGTGTGTGAGTTCTTTGTGGTCTGGGAGCCTAGTACCACAGAATGAGATTGCTGAGGTGTTTATATTTCTTTTTGTCTCAGTGTAAGTTTTATGAGCTGTTGGGATGTATTTTTCCCCATGCATGTGAGGATTTGGGTTTTGGGGGGATGTGGGTTCAGAGTTTAAGGTTTCTGAACTTTGTGGAAGTCTCTGTCAAGGATATGAGACCTCATAACTCTTATGGATCTAAATCCCATCATGTGAAATCTTTGAGCCTTTTGGCAGATGTTTCCACGTGTGAGGTCTTTGATGTTTGTGTGGGTCTCAATTACAAGAATGAGGTCTTGTATTTATTTCTGGTATATTTCCAGAGCCTGGGGTTTCTGAGGTATTTTTGTTGAGTGTGTCATGCCATGGTGTGATGCCTTTAAGGTGTTTCAGGGTCTGTGTCCTGACGTGTGAGGTCTCTGAGCTGTTTGGGGTCTGTGTTCAAGGTGTGAGTCCCCAGAGCTGTTTCAGCCTTTGTGTTCCAGGGTGTGAGGTGTCCAAGGTCTTTGGATTCTGAGCTCGTTTGGGATGTGAAATTTCTTTTCCTTTCAGAGATGTCAGTCTCAGGGCGTGGTTTCTCTGTCCTATTAGGGATTACTTCCTTTTTTAAAAAAATAATTTATTTTATTAAAGTATAGTTTATTCTCAGTGTTAATTTCTGCTTCACAGCAAAATGATTCAGTTTCAGTTTTATATATATATATATATATATATATATATATTCTTTTTCATATTCTTTTCCATTATGGTTTATTAAGGATATTGAATATATTTCTCTGTGCTATACAGTAGGACCTTGTTTATCCATTCTCTATATAATAGTTTGCATCTGCTAATCCCAAACTCCCAATCCACCCCTCCCCCACCCCCACATTGGCAACCACAAATCTCTTCTCTGTGTCTGTGAGTCTGTTTCTGTTTCGTAGATAAGTTTTAGGTTCCACATATAAGTGATATCATATGGTATTTGTCTTTCTCTTTCTGACTTACTTCACTTAGTATGATAATCTCTAGGTCCATCTATGTTGCTGCAAATGGCATTATTTCATTCTTTTTTATGGCTGAGTAATATTCCATTGTATATATATACCACATCTTTTTTTTAACATCTTTATTGGAGTATAATTGCTTTACAATGGTGTGTTAGTTTCTGCTTTATAACAAAGTGAATCAGCTATACATATACATATATCCTCATATCTCCTCCCTCTTGCGTCTCCCTCCACATCTTCTTTATCCATTCACGTGTCAGTGGACATTTAGGTTGTTTCTATGTCTTGGCTATTGTAAATAGTGCTGCTATGAACACAGGGTGCATGTATCTTTTCGAATTAGAGTTTTCTCCAGATATATGCCCAGGAATGGGATTGCTGGATCATATGGCAACTCTACTTTTAGTTTTTGGAGGAACCTCCATACTGTTTTCCATGGTGGCTGCACCAATTTGCATTCCCACCAACAGTGTAGGAGGGTAGGGATTACTTTCTTGATTGTGATATCCCTGCCCTATTTGGGGTTAGTTTCCAAAATTATTTATGGGGATGTGTCATGCTAGGTAGGGCATCTCTATTCTCTCAGCAGGTCTTTTTCCCAGAATGTGTGATCTGGGAAATGTTTTAGAGGCCTGTGTCTAGTGTATAAAGTCTATCAGGTTCTGGGCACCTGTGTCTGGAGATCTGTGAGTGGTTTGGGATTCTTGGTCTTCGTGTGCAAGTTTTCCAAGCTCATGTGCATCCTGAGTTCCATGATGTAGCGTTTTTGAGTAATTTGGGTTTTGTTTCCAGGCATGAGGTTTCTGAACTTTTTGGTGGTCTCGGTTGCAGAGAGTGATATGTCTGATCTATTAGGGTCTGTGTCCAGGCAGTGAGGTCACTGAGTTGTATCAGTGTCCCTTTTCCCAGGTGTGAGGTGTCTGCGTTTTTTGAGTGTCTGAGTGCTTAAGTATAAAGTCTCATAGGCTATTTGGGGTTTGTTTCTAGGGTCTGAAATCTTTGATCTATTTATTTATCTAACTTGTGTGCCAAGTTGTAAGGTCTCTGAAATGTTTCCAGGTCTGCGTCCAAGGTATGAGGTCTTTACATTGTTGTAAACTTTGTGTCTCAGGGTTTTGGGGTATCTGAGATGTTTAGGGGCCTTTGTTAGAGGGTATTAAGTCTCTGCACTGTTTTGGAAACTTTCTTCCAGGGTGTGGGGTCTCTGAGTGTTTGGATGTCTGTGTTCCTGAGTATAAAGTCTCATTAGCTGTTCAGAGCTCTGTTTCCAGAGTCTCAGGTCGCTGTACTATTTTTGGTTCTGTGTCTTGTCCCAGGGTGTGAGGCTCCTGAGTTGCTTAGGAACTTATGTGCAGGATGTCACCTTTCTGAGATGTTTGGGGTCAATATCACAGCAAGTGGGATCACTGAAGTGATTATGATTTGGGGCACAAAGTTTGTGTCACGGCTCTCTGAGCTGTTTGGGTGTGAGATCTCAGAGCACTTTGCAGGGCCGTGCTCATCTTATATCTTTGAGCGTTTTTTTCCCACTTGCTCGCCCATTAACATTATGTCCTTTAGACAGTCCTTCCTGCAGGTACATGTGTGGCACCCTCATTCTGTTTGTGTCCAGGCCTCTGCATTGTTTTGTGGTGTATGGCAAGAGCGTGAGGTCTTTGTCCAGATTCTTAAAAAAAAATTATTTATTTATTATTTATTTGTTTTTGGCTGTGTTGGGTCTTTACTGCTGCACGTGGGCTTTCTCTAGTTGCAGCGAGTGGGGCTACTCTTCGTTGCAGTGCACAGACTTCTTACTGCAGTGGCTTCTATTGTTGTGGAGCACGGGCTCAGGCACGCGGGCTTCAGTAGTTGTGGCACGCAGGCTCAGTAGTTGTGGCTTGTGGGCTTAGTTGCTCCGCAGCACGTGGGATCTTCGCAGACCAGGGATCGAACCCGTGTCCCCTGCATTGGCAGACGGATTCTTAAACCACTGCGCCACCAGGGAAGTCCTGTCCAGATTTTTAATGTAAATCTCAGGTGGCAAGGTGTCTGAGCTGTTTTGGGGCCTGTGTCCGTGGTATGAGGTATGTGAACTATTTGGGGTTCACGTCCCGGTGTGGAGGGTCCCTGAGGTGTTTTGGTGTCCCAGGGAGTGAAGTCTCTGAGATGTTTGTAGGAGTCTGTGACTGGAGGATAAGATCTATGAACTAACTGGTTATCTATGCCTCATCGTGTGAGTTCTCCAAGCTCTTCTGTGCTCTGTGTTCAAAGATGTGACAACCCTGAGCGATTTGGGGTATGTTTCCAGTGTTGGGGTCTTATTCTGTCTCACAGCCAGCCCGTACTCCATGGCATAAGATGAATCACCCTTCCCCGCCAGTTGTGTGCTCCTCCCATTCTTGTGCACACAGACCTGTGCATGTGTATTTCCTTAGAACACATATTTAGAAGTGGAACTGCCGGGTCAAAGGAGTCACTTATTCAACAACCCCCCCCCCCCCTTTGAGCAACTACTGTATACAGGGCACAGTTTTAGGTGCTGCAGAGACACAGGGGAACTAGAAATCCATATACACCCTGCTGGTACTGTCATTCTAGTGGGAAGGGGGTGTCATTTTTTTATTTTGATAGATACTGGCACACAAATTCACACTTCCATCAGTGGCATCAGGGGAACGAATGCCTTCTTACAGGCCACTGCTCTGCAGCAAGGGGTCGGATCCCTTGGCATGGCTCTCAACAAGATCATCAGATTATGGGGCTGGAACAGTCTATCGAGGGATGTGTAAGAGGGAGACGGGGATGGAACATGGGCCGGGGGAGGAAGATATGAAAAAGAGAGAGAGTCTAGTTGCTTTGGCATGAACCGAAGTTTGAATGACCCTCAGGACATTGACATGAAACAGCCCTTCTTAGATCGCATACACGAAGGGCATGAGGGTTGGGAATGAAGAGTTAAGGATGAGACTTTGCAGCTCCGGGACACACTATTGCGTGATGCGAAGATGGAACAGTCTGCTCTGGGAGGTACCACGGGGGTGAGGGGTCGTGTATTTTGGAAGAAACCACTGTATGTTTGGGGACACGAAAGATCCCACGCGTGGATCGGCCCCTACCCCAGACGGAGAGAATGGCGATGCCCTGACTGGCCTTGGCCCCGGGGGCCAGGGTGGGGATAACCCCACCCTCAGCATAGAGCCCCCACCTATCTGGAAGCCGCCGTCTGGTCCCGCCTGCGTTGGCCCTACCGATTCTAATCAACAGCGGGGGTGTGGAGTGGGTGGAAGGGTGCGGAGCGGTGATTGGCTCCTGAATGAGTAGGGCGGGATCAAGTCCTGCTCTGAGGCTCTGACTGGCCGCCGCTAGATTGTTTACCCAAGCTCTTCCAGGGTACCGAGGTTTTCCGGAATCACGTATAGGCTGCGAGCTGGGTCCTCCGGCACCGGGCTGCCATTGGCTGCTGGTTCGGCGCAGGCGCTATGGTTCCCGGGTTGGAGTTCGGGGTTGGTGAGGCAGGGCTTTGGCTACTGGAGACTATAGGTTCGAATCCTATCTAGGAACTTCAGTTTGCGCACCTGTAAAAGAAGCTGGCATTATTGGCTGGCACAGAATGTGTCGGGTAATCTTTTCTATTCTCTTCTACCTGTTCTTTCTCTTTTTAAAACAATGCTTATTACGTCCCATTATATTGATTAGAGGATCCATTCACCATTCACAACAGCACTGAGAAAAATTCTTCTCCAGGGTTCATGACATCGTTGTATCAGGCTGCCTCTGTAGGTCTGAGCCCTGCAGCGAAGGTTCAAGGCGATCTCATGATCCTTCTTCAAGCCATCCCCTCCTCCCCGCAGAGAGGATGACTTGGAGGTTTCCTGCCCCCTCTGGACCAGGCCTGACTGGGGTGTGTGATGGTGGTGTGTGTGTAGTAGGGTGAGGGGTTGGGCCATAAATGACTAGAGAGCAATGCGTGATTTCATGCTCTAGGATAGAGGGGTGTGTGGCAGTTAAAGGAGAATTTTGAAGGGAGGCAAGTCTTAAGTCAAAGGAGTAAACTTTTTAATGATGGGATTTTAAGCATCAGGCAGGGGAGGTGTTTGGCTGAGTGTGAGTAGGAGGAGAGTGGTTCTCAATTCAGTCAACTCATAAGTTGGTTATTATATGCTGTGTGCAGTTTGGAGGACCGTGTCCAGAATGTGAAATCTCATTTTTTGGAATCTCAGTTCAGGGCATGACATCTATGAGCAGACTGCGAAATTTCTCTCAGCTGTTTTGGGGGTCTGCATCACAGGGGTTTAGGTCTTCCAGACGTTTGTGGATCTCTGTCCCAGGGTGTGAAGTCTCTAAGCTCTTTGAGGGTCTTTGTCCTTGGGTATGCCGGTTTTTTTTTTTTCCTTAAAGTTGAATTTCATTTTTGTTTTTGGCATTTCTCTGACTACTAAAGGGGCTTAATATTGTTTTCTGAGCTTGTGGAACGATGTATTTAAGTTTTATAAATTCCCTTTTATGTTCTTTGATCTTTTTTTTCTTTAAAAATTTATTTTAAAATCATTTTAGACTTAGAGAAAAATTGCAAAAATAGTGCAGAGTTCTTGTATACCCTTTGCCCAGCTTCCCCTAATGTAAAGAACTTACATAACCATAATACAATTTTAAAAGCAGGAAATGAATGATACTATTGTTCATGAGGTGTTGTTCACCTATTTGCTGTGTGTCCAAGGTGTGAAATATCTGAGCTCTTTAGACCCAGAGCTCTCTTGGGATCTGTGTCCCATGCTGTGATATCTCTGAGCATTTGGTGTCTGTTTCTAGATGCTAGGTTTTTCATCTTCTTGGTGGTTTCTGCCCCAGAGAATGTTGTCTTTGACTTGTTAGGGGTCTCTTGAGGGCATGTCTTCTCTGAGCTGTTTAGGCTTCTGTATTCAGGGTGTGAGGTCTTTGAGCACTTTGGGGGTCTATGTCCAAAGCTGTGTGTACTCTCAGTTACTTTTTATTGGTCTTTATCAGAGATTCTGAGGTTAGTAAGTACTTTCGGGTTCTGTATCTAAGGCAGGGTTTCTCAACCTCCGCACTATTGACAATTTTGTGTTTTTCTTTTTTGGATATTGCTGAAATTTATTATGTAAGTGAAAACTCAGACCTTGAATGTTTGGATTATGGTATTCTAGATGAATTTTCCCCAAATCAAGAATAAGTGGATATGTATAGCACAGGGAACTCTTCTCAGTATTCTGTAATAACCTATATGGGAAAAGAATCTGAAAAAGAATGGATATATGTATATGTATAACTGAATCACTTTGCTGTACACCTGAAACTAACACAACATTGTAAATCAACTGTACTCCAATATAAAATAAAAAATTAAATTAAAAAACTAACTAAGATGTGTGAAAGAATAAGAAAAAACCTCTGTGTTTTAAGCCAGTGTGAATAGATTTCTGTTATTAAAAGCAGAATTAAAACAACCGTTAAACTTAAAAACAACAAAAAAAAGACGAATACACTAAAAAAAAAGAATAAGCGGTTAAGTAATACATTTTTAAATTGAAGTATAATTGACCTACAACACTATGTTAGTTCCAGGTGTACAGCATAATGATTTGATATTTCTATACATTACAAAATGATCACCACGCACTACTGACATTTTGAATTGGAAAATTCTTTACGGAGGGCATTGTAGGATGTTGTATTCATTTGCTAGGGCTGCTGTAAAAAATAGTACCGCAAACTAGGTATCTCAAACAACAGAAATTTATTTTCTCACAGTCTGAAGGCTGGAAGTCCGAGATCAAGGCGTCAGTCGCGTTGGTTCCTTCTGAGGGCTGAGAATCTGTTCCATGCCTTTCTCCTAGCTTCTGGTGGTTTGCTGGCAGTCTGATATTCCTTGGCTTTTGCTGCATCACTCTGATCTCTGCCTTAATCTTCACATGGCGTTCTCCCTGTGTGTGTCTCTGTGCCCAAATTTCCCTTTTTATAAAGACACCAGTCATACTGCATTAGGGGCTCACCCCACTCCGGTATGACGTCGTCTTACATCTGCAATGACCCTATTTCCAAATAAGATCACGTTCTGAGGTCCTAGGGATTAGGACTTCGACATGTGAATTTTGAGGGGACACAATTCAACCCATAACAGATGTTTAGCATGAGAAAGAAAGGAAAGGAGGGAGAGAGAGAGGGAGCAGCCCCCAACATTCAGAAGCTATCCTGGCACTCACAGCTAGGCTATGTTATTCTCTTATTAGACATAAACAATCTCACAGAATACTAACCTCAGACAAGGTTATTCTGAGACCATGCTAAAATGAGACAAAGCAAAGCCACTTTATAATGTTATCTAAGCACAGACAAAAACAAGTTCGCTCTGCCACCCACAAGATACCAAATATTTCCCTCTTTTGGTTAAAATGAGTGACTGCTACTCCTCTATCAATTTCAGCTTTATCCTTACTCTAGTTTTCCCTCCCCATAGATTTAAAGGTTTACTGAGATACCCAATCAAAATTTCCCTCACTTTCTGACAGCCTCCAATCTAGAGTGAGCCCCCACTTCCTTAGACCCTCCCCCAAACCACTCAACTGAAGCCCAGATTCTGTGATCCGTTCTTTCGAACACCCTCTTACCAAGATGTCCCATGGTTCCCCACGTTCTTCTTCACTGCAATGAGTAATAAGCCCAACTTGTTTAACTACAGGTATGTTCCTGGGGGTGGGGGTCTTTGGCTAAAGAGCACCGACAAGCATCACCCCTGATCTCCACTCACTAGATGCCAATAGCACCTCTGCCCTCCCAGCCTTGACAACCAAAACTGTGCCTAGATATTGCCACATATTCCCTGGGGGCTAGGGTGTGACGTGTTTGAGCAGTTAGGGGTCTTTTTCTGAGGTTTGTGTTCTCTGAGAGATGTTTGGATCTGTGTCTCAGGATGGGAAGTCTCTGGTCTGTCTCAGGGTCTCTGCCCCAATGTTTGAAAGCTCTGAGCTTTTTGGGGTGCTGTGTCAGGAATGAGTGACCTCATCATGTACCAAAATCCAGACATGAGGTGTTTGTGGCACCCCCACCATCCCTGGCCATTTCATGAAGGCAGTGAGAGGTGGGGGTCACGTGATTGGTTGTGAACTCCTTCACATGGATTCATAGCAAGCCCAGCTTCCTCGTCTGGATCATGAAGTATAGGTGGTCGGCTTCCTTCAGAACCTGTCTTGCCCTTTGTTCTGGAGGTCACAGGGTCTCCTTTGACACTCTTTGTGGAGATCGTATTATAGGGAGGTATTTGTTGTGTCTCCTGACATCAGCTCCAGAGTGGAGACCCCTGTCTCTCAGGATGGGCATTGCTCATATGGATGTTGGGGTCCATCTCCCCTCAGGCCTTGTTCACACCTAGTACTACCAGTTCACATAGGTTTTGGAGCCTGGTAGACCTTATTTCAGAGTCTGGAACCCCCAAGTCCTGGTTGGATGGTAGGAGAGTCTAATTTTTTGGATCATCTTTCTAAACCTTAATTTGCTGAGGTTTTACAAGACTTCTCTGAGTCAATAGGACAATGTACAATCCACGCACCTACAGTCCCCTGACTTCTGAAAGCAGAATTCAGGGGTCAGGGGAGGGATGCAATCCAGGTAAGTGCCCTCTCTGGCCAGGGGTCAGTGTGGGTCTGAGATTGTCTCAGTTGGAATGTAGGAGTAACGTGCACATATCATTTACTATAAATGTATGTTGGGTTCAAGAAAGAGTAGACACTCTCCAGAATTGTGTCTCCATCTCTACGAAATCCACAATTTTACTTCAGCTGTTCTCTTGAGAACAGACATAATAGGCTGTATACCATGAGGCAAGGGTACACAGTGAGGAAAAAACATTGTTCCTTTTGTGAAAACTGTAAGTCTGATTATAAGAGAGACAGGTTTGTGCATTTATTCAAGAGGCAGGGGCTGAGGGGGAGGGTGCAGAGGCTCAGTGAGTCAAAGAAGCCTGAAGAGAAATTTTAAAAATAGTTTGAATGAAATGAAAATGATAATAAAATTTACCAATTTGTGGATGCAGCAGAGCAGTGTTTACTTAGAGGGAAGTTTAAAAGGCATTTTGGCTTCTGCCTGGCTCTTTCTTGGATCTCTTGCTCTAGTGGAAGCCAGCCACCATGTTGTGAGGACACTCAAGCAGCCCCTTGGGGAGACACCTGTACCACAAAACTGAAGTACCTCAGCCAAAAGCCAGCACTAACTCACCAGCCATGTGAGTGATCCAACATGGAAGTGGAGCTTCTGGCCCCACTCCAGCCTTCAGATGACTGTAGCCCAAGAGACCAAAGCCAGAATGATGCAGCTAAGCTGCTCTGAGTTCCTGACTCCCCAAAACTGTGTGAGATAATTAATGCTTACCATTGTTTTAAGCTGCTAAATTTTGGGGTAATTTGTGGTGTTTCTGAGCTCTTTGAGAGTCTCTGTTCATGGTTCCAGTTTCCTGAGTTTTTTGTAACCTGTATCCATATCTGCATGTTTTAAGCATTCTGTGTTTCACATTTTTAGGTCTCTGATCTCTTTGGGTTCTCTCTCTGTGTTTTAGATCTCTGAACTATTTGAGGATCTAGGTCCAAAATTAAGGGAGTTCTGGGCTGTTTTTCTGTTCATGTCTAGAATGTGATCATAACTATTTGGGATCCTTAATCCCAGGGTATGACATCTCTAAAATACTTTGTACTTGGGTCCAGGATTTGAAGTCTCTGAGCCCTCTAGCAGTCTGTTCTGGATATGAGGGCACTGAGGTGTTTGGGAGTCTGTGTCTCAGGTTTCACAGCCTTGAACTCTTTGAAGGACTGTGTACAGGTTTTGTTTCTTCTTTGAGTTATATGGATTTTTATGTCCTAGAAAGCGATATCACCAAGGTGACTAGAGGCTGCATCCAGGGCACTGGGTGTCAGAGCTGTTTGGGCCACTGAGTTCCTGGATATGAAGTTTCTGTGGTGTTTGAGGGTCTGTGTCCAGAATTGATATTACTGATTTTGAGGGCAGGGGGAATCTGTGTCCTAGGGCTTCAGCTCTCTAAACGGTTTATGGGTGTTATAAGGTTCCTATGCTGTTTGTGGATGTACGTCCCAAATGTGTGGGATCCCGGACATGACTGTGACTGAATGTTGCAGTATATGACGTCTCTGTTCATGGGTATATATACCGGGGTGTGAGGTATCTGAGCTCTTTGAGTGTGTGTCTCAGGTTATGATGTCTCTCTGATCTGTTTGGGTGTTTGTTTCCCAGGATGAGAGATTTCTGATTTGGTTGTGGGTATATATTCCAGGATGTGAGTTCTCTGATCTATTTGGATGTATATATCCAGGGCATGAGGTTTTTGCTCTGTTGTGGGTATATGTCCAATGGTATAAGGTTTCTGATCTGCTTGAGGGTATATATCTCAGGGTATGAGACCTCTGATCTGTTTGTCATTGTATGTCACAGGATGTGAGATCTCTCTTCTTGGGTGTATGTCAAATGTATAAAGTCTCTGATCTGTTTTTGGGGTTTATGCCCTTGGATGTTAGAGCTCTGATCTCTTTGTGGGTATATGTGCCTGTGTGTGAGCTCTCTGATCTGTTTGTGGTATATGTCCCAAGATATGAGGTCTCTGAGCTCTTTGTGGATATATTTCCCTGGTTGTTATATTTCTGAGCTTTTTTGGTTGTGATTTTCTGGGGGTATAAGTACTCTGATCTGTTGGTTAAGTGTGTGTTGCAGGATATGAGGACTATTCTATCTGAGGGTGTATGTCCCAGAGTGTGAGGTCTCTGCTGTGTTTGTGTGTGTGGGTGTGAGGTCTCTAAAGTGTTTGTGGGTATAGTTCCCCGTATGTAAGTTCCTTGAACTCTTTGTGGGTGTATGTCCCACAATGTGAAATCTGTCATCTATTTCTGGGTATATGTCCCAGAATGAGGTCTCAGATCTCTCTGTCCCTGTATATGTCTCAGTATGTGAGGTCCCTCTTCATGGGTATATGTCAAGGATATGAGCTCTCTGATACTTTTGTGTTCATATGTCCCAGGGAATGAGGTCTCTGACCTGTGTTTTTTTTTGGGAGGGTTGCATAATGTGAGTTCTCAAGTATGTTTGTGGCTGTATGACCTATGATGTAGGTGTCTGACCTCTTTGGGCATGTGTGTCCCATGGTGAAAAGTCTCTGAGCTCCTTGTTGGTATATATCCCAAGGTGTGAGTTCTCTGGTCTGTTGGGTGGTATATTTCCTAGAATGTAAGGTCTCTGATCTGTTTTGTTGCTGTACACTACTGTGTAAGTCTGTCTTCCTTGGTGTATGTCAAGGTCTGTTGGTGGGTGTATTTCCCAGAGCATGAGGACTCTGATCTGTTTCTGGGTGTATGTCCCACAGTAAGAAGTCCCTGATCTGTTTGTCCATATAAGTCTCTGTATGTAAGGTCTCTGATCTTTTCATAGCCGTATCAAGAGTTTGAAGTCTTTCATCTCTTATGGTTATAATTCCGAGGTGTGATGTCTGTGTTGTGTTTGTGGCTTTATGTCTTGGAATTTTAGGTATCTGGGTTGTTTCTGCAATATCCCAGGATGTGAGGTCTCCAATCTCTTTGTGTGTATAGGTCTCAGTTGTGAGGTCCCGATCTATTTGTGGGTATATTCATCAGAATGGGAGAGCTCTGATATGTTTGTGGATGTCTGTCGCAGAGTGAGAGGTCACTGATTTGTTTGTGCATATAGGTCCTGGGATCTGAGATCTGTGATCTTCTTGTCACTATAATTACCAGTGTGTGAGGTATTGTTCATGGGTGTATGTCAAAAATGTAAGTCCTCTGATATGTTTGTGGGTTGAATGAACCTGGTTGTAAGGTTTCTTTTTCTTGTGGGTTATGTCTCAGTGTGTGAGGCTTATGAGGTCTTTTTGGGTATAGGTCCCATGGTGTGAGGTCTCTGATCAGTTTGGGGGATTATTTACTAGTTTATGACCTTTTGAGGGTTATGACCTTTTTTGTCATTGTATGTTCCAGGATGTGAGGTCTGTGACTGTTTGTCATTGTATGTTCCTATATGTGAGGTCTCTTACATGGGTGTGTGTAAAAAAATGTTGTCTTTGACCTATCTGTGGTTGTGAGTCCTTGGGTGTAAGGTTGCTGATTTATGGGTTTAATTCCTAGAGTTTGACATTGCCAACTTGTTCGCAAGCATATGTCCCATCATGTGATGTCTCTTATCTTTTCAGGCGTGTATATCCCTTGACGTGAGGCTGTCATCTATTCCTCAATGTATTTCCCCAATGAGAGAGGTAAGGTCTCTTACCTGTGTAAGGGTGTATGTCCTGTGATGTGAGGCCCCTAATTTATTTGTAGGTGTATTTCCAGGATATGAGCTGTCTCCTCTCTTTTGAGTGATATATTCCAATTTGAGAGGACTCTGCTTCGTTTCTGAACGTTTTTCCCAGTATGTGGGGTCTCTGATCTGTTTTTGGTGGATACTGCAGGATTTGAGTTCTCTGGTATATTATGTATGTATGTCCCAGGTTGTGAGGTTCCTAATCTCTTTGTGGGTGTACATCACAGAATGGGGGTCTCTGATTGTTTGTGTGTGTTTATCAAGGGTGTAAGGCCTGATCTGATTGTGCATTTATGTCCCAGGATGTAAGAACCCCAGCTGTTTGTAGGCATTTGTCCCAGGATGTGAGGTCTCTGATCTGTTTGGGTATGTTTGTCCAGGGGTGAGATTTCTAATCTGTTTTAGGGTACATATCCCAGGATGTAAGGTCTCAGATCTCATTGTGGGCCTAATTCCCAGGATTTAAGGTCTCTGATCATTTGTGTGTTTCTCTACTTTTTTTTTTTTTTTTGCGGTACGCAGGCCTCTCACTGTTGTGGCCTCTCCTGTTGCGGAGCACAGGCTCCGGACGCGCAGGCTCAGCGGCCATGGCTCACGGGCCCAGCCGCTCCGCGGCATGTGGGATCTTCCCGGACCGGGGCACGAACCCGTGTCCCCTGCATTGGCAGGCGGACTCTCAACCACTGCGCCACCAGGGAAGCCCTCTCTGTTTTTTAATGGGTGTACATCTCACGCTGTGAGTTCTCTGATCTGCTAGGAGGATTATTTCCCAAGATTTGAGATTTCTGATTTGTTTTTGGGTACATACCATAGCATATGAAGTCTTAGATCTCTTAGGGTGTGTATGTCCAGAGAGTGTAAGGTTTGTGACCTCTCTGTGGTTGTGTTTCATGGTATGAAGTTCCTTCTCTGTTCATTCCTATGTTCCAGTATGTGATGTCTGCTCACGAATTTTTTCGGGGTTGTGGGTGTTCTGATCTGTTTGTTTTATATTCCAGGACTTGAAGTCTCTCATCTGCTTGGTGGTGAATGTCCCAGAGTGAGGTGTCTGAGCTCTTTGTGTGTGTATGTCCCAGGGAGGGAGGGCCGTGATGGGTTTGTGGGTATATATTGTGAGGTTTCTGATCTGTTTAGAAGTGAATTCCAGCAAGTGATATATCTGAACTCTTTATGAGTGTATGTACCAGGCTTTGAGGACTCTCACATGTTTGTTAGTATATGTGCTGGTGTGAGAATGCTAATCTATTTCTGGGTGTACTACCCCGCACGTGAGGTCTCTGAACTGTTTTTAGGCTTATGTTGCAGGATTTGAGGTCTGTGATTTCTTATTTATTTATTATTTTTGGCTGCATTGGGTCTTCGTTGCTGCACGTGGGCTTTCTCTAGTTGCAGTGAGCAGGGGCTACTCTTCGTTGTGGTGTGTGGGTTTCTCATTGCGGTGGCTTCTCTTGTTGCAGAGCACGGGCTGTAGTGCATGGGCTTCAGTAGTGGCAGCACGTGGGCTCATTAGTTGCGGCGCATGGGCTCTAGAGCACAGGCTCAGTAGTTGCGGTGCACAGGCTTACTTGTTCCACGGCACGTGGGATCTTCCCGGACCAGGGCTCGAACCCGTGTCCCCTGCATTGGCAGGCAGATTCTTAA
Source organism: Delphinus delphis (assembly GCF_949987515.2). Lineage (NCBI taxonomy): Eukaryota > Metazoa > Chordata > Mammalia > Artiodactyla > Delphinidae > Delphinus > Delphinus delphis. The sequence continues at coordinate 85,288,863 of NC_082704.1, forward strand.
CCACTGCGCCACCAGGGAAGTCCCTGTAATTTCTTTATGCCTATATTTTCCAGGTTTTTAGGTCCCTGATCTGTTTGTGGGTGTGTATTTCAGGTGTGAGCTCCCTGATTAGTTTGTGGATGTGTGTATCCCAAGATATGTGTCTATGCACGTATGTCTCTGTTCAGTTGAAGACTGGCCCTCAGCGATATCCATGTCTCAATCCCTGGAGCCTGTGACTATGTTAACTTTCTGGCAGAAGGGACTTTGCAGATGCAGTTACGTTAATCACTTTAATGCTGGGAGTTTATCCTGGATTATCCAGGTGGGCCCAGTGTAATCACTAAGGTCCTTACGTGTGGGAGGCAGGATGGTGAGAGTCAGAAATAACACTGTGACAATGCGAGCTGTCAAAGAAGGTGATGTCATGATGGAAGCAGAGTCAGAGAAGGAGATATGACACCTGAAGCAGAGAGCAAAGAGATAAGAGAGACATTTGAAGATGAAACACTGCTGGCTTTGAAGATGGAGGAAGGGGCCATGAGCCAAAGACTGCAGACAGCCTCTAAAACTGGAAAATGCAAGGAAGTGCATTCTCTCTTGGAGCCTCCTGGAGGAAGGTAGCTCTGCCAACAACTTGATTTTATCTCTGTAAGACTCAGTTTTGGGTCTCTGACCTATAGAAATGTAAGATAATAAATTAGTGTTGTTTTACAACACTAAGATTGTAGTAATTTGTTACAGCAGTGATAGGAAATGAGCACAGTGTCCCGGGTTGTGATGTCTCTATCTGGTTGTAAGTGCACATCCCAGGATGATAACTCCATCATCTGTGAATGTGCGTCTGATGGTGTGAGGGTGTGTGTCCCCAAATTTGTGGTCTCTGAGCTGTTTGTTGGTTTACGTCTCAGAATGTGAGGTCTCTAATCTGTATGTGTCCTAGGATGCTAGGTCTCTGAGCTGATTCAGGGTGTATGTCCAGTATATGAGGTCTTTTTTTGGCCTTGTGGCTTGTGGGATCTTAGTTCCCCAGATCAGGGATTGAACCCAGGTCCATGGCAGTGAAAGCACTGAGACCTAACCACTGGACTGCTGGGGAACTCCCATAGTATATGAGGTCTTTAAGATGTCTGTGGTTTGCATTCCAGGTTATTAGGTTTCTGGTGTGTTTTGGAGGTATTTCTGATGATAGTGAACTTTCTGCTTTCCTTGGTGGTACATCTACCAGAATATGAGGTCTCTAATCTGTTTAGTTATGAATATCCAAGTTGTGAGGTTTCAAAGAGCTCGCTGTGAGTGTATGTCCCTTGGCCCGAATCCTCTGATCTCTTGTGAATACTTGTCCTTGTCTATGAGCTCTCTGATCTCTTTGCAGGTATATGTCACAAGATATTCGTTCTGTGATCTATTTCTGGCTCTTTTTCATAGCATGTCTGGTCTCTGACGTACTTGTGTGAGTATACGTTGCAGGATTTGAGATCTCTGATCTAGTTGTGGGTGTCTGGTTGTATATGGTCTCTGATGTGTTCTGGAGTATATCCCGTGATGTCCCCTGTTCTGTTTGTTGGTATATTTCTCAGAGTTTGAGATCTCTCATTTTTTTTTTTTTTTTTTTGCGGTACGTGGGCCTCCCACTGTTGTGGCCTCTCCCGCTGCGGAGCACAGGCTCCGGACGCGCAGGCTCAGCGGCCATGGCTCACGGGCCCAGCCGCTCCGCGGCACGTGGGATCTTCCTGGACCGGGGCACGAACCCGTGTCCCCTGCATCGGCAACCACTGTGCCACCAGGGAAGCCGCTCTCTGATCTTTTTGAAGGCATAGGTTGCAGGGTTTGAGGTCTGTGGTCTCTTTGTGTTACATGTCCAGGTTGTGAGGTTTCTAATCTGTTTGTTGAGGTGTATCCCAGGATGTGAACTCTCTGATCTTTGTGTGTGTGTCAGGAGGGGGCGGGGTGGTATATGTCTAATGGTGTGAAGATTCAGATCTGTTTTCTGGTAAATGAACCAGGTTAGAACGACTCTGATGTGTTTGAGGATGTTTTCCCAGGATGTGAGTTCTCTGATCTGTTTCTGAATACAGGTCCTAGGACGTGAGGTCTCGGAGCCCTTTGTGGATGTATATCCCAGGCGTGAGTTCCCTGAGCTGTTGGAGGTTGTATACCGCAGGGTGTTAGATCTCTGATGCTTTTGGTGTTATTTGCAAGCGTATGAGATTTCTGATTTATATGCTCAAACATATAACAGGATGAGAGGTTTATTATGTGTTAAAGTGTGTATATCCAAGGTATGAGGTTTCCAAGCTCTTTTTGGATGTATATCTCAGGGTTGAGGTCTCTGATCTGTTTGCAGGTATGTGCCCTAGGATTTGATCTCTCTCATCTCCTTGTCGGTATATTCTCCAAGATGTCAAGTATCTTTAATTACTTATATGAGCTCATTACTTTATATGAGCTCTCTAACATGTTGTAGGTTCTTATTGCTGGATTTGAGGTCTCTGAGCCATTTTTGGTTGTATTTCTCAGATGAGGTCTTTGATCCATTTGTGTGTGTATCACAGTATGTAAAGTTTTTTTTTCTGGTCTCTTTGGCGTGTTAGTCAAGGGTGTGAGGTCTGTCTGTTTGTGGGTATGTGTCCCACAATGTACATCTCTCTGCTCTCTTCAGATATATGTCTGAGGGTAGAAGGTCTCTGATTACTTTCTAGATGTATGACTCCGGATGAGGGATGTGAGCTATTTCTGGTGCATGCCCCAGGATTTTAGCTTTTTGAGCTTTTTGGAGGTGTGTGTTTTGTGATGTGAGGTCTCTAATTGTGTGTGTATGTCTCTGCTCTGCTGACTTAAGGCCTCCTAAAGATGTCGTAATCCTTGTCTCATGTTCTCATCCTTGGAAACTGTGAAGATGTGACCTTATGTGTTAAAAGGTACTTTGCAGATGTGATTAAATTAAGCATATTGAGATGGGGAGATTTTCTTAGGTTTTCTAGGTGGGTCCAATGTAATCCAATGAAATGAGGGCTACAGGATGGTTATTGTCAGGAACACAAAGTAATGACATGGGCCAGGTCAGATACAGTGATCTCATGATGGAGATGTTTGTGGGTATGTGTCCCAGCTTGTGAAGTCCTTGAGCTGTTGTTGGGAGTATATTCTAGGATGTGACATTTCTAATTGTTTGTGCACATATGTCTGTAGTTGGGCAAATAATAGGTCCCAGCAAAGGGCATGTGACCAGGGAGCCCTAATCGGGGAGGAGATATGATGATGGAAGCAGAGTCAGAGATCAGTGAGATTTGAAGATGAAGTGATTACGGCTTTGCAGGTGTAGGAAGGGGCCAGGGACCAAGAATGCAGGCAGTTCTGGAAACTGGAAAAGGCAAGAAAATGGATTCTCCCTAGAGTCTCCAGAAGGAAGACAGCTGTGTTCGCACCTTACTTTAGGACTGTAAGACCCATTTTGGGGTTTCTGACCTACACAAATGTAATATAATAAGTAAATTTGTGTTTTTTCATGATACTAAGATTGTGGTGATTTGTTAGAACAGCAATAAGAAACGAATACGGTGTCCCGGGTTGCAGTGTCTCTATCTGGCTGTCTGAGGATGTGAACTCCACAGTGTTTGTGAGTGTGTGTCTGATGGTGGAGGTCTCTGAACTGTGTGTGGCTGTGTGAACCAGGGCGAGAGATCTCTGACCTGTTTGAGAGTGTGTGTCCCCCTAAAATTGTGGGCTCTGAGATTTCTGTGGGTGTACATCCCAGGACATGCGGGCTCTGGTCTGTTTGTGAGTGCATGTCCCAGGATATGAGGTCTCTGCACTGATTATTTTTTAACTTTTTCTTTTATATTGGAGTATAGTTGATGAACAGTGTTGTGTTAGTTTCAGATGTACAGCAAAGTGATTCAGTTATACATATATATGTACCTATTATTTTCCAAATTCTTTTCCCATTTAGGTTGTTCCATAATATTGAGCAGAGTTCCCTGTGCTATACAGTAGGTCTTTGTTGTTTATCCATTTTAAATACAGTAGTGTGTACATGTCAATCCCACACTCACTAACTATCCCACCCCCCCCCCACCCTTCCCCCCTGGTAACCATAAGTTTGCTCTCTAAGTCTGTCTGCACTGTTTTTGTGTGTACGTATATGAGGTCTCTGAGATGTCTGTGAGTTATTTCTAGGTTGGTAGGTCTTGGATGTTTCACAGGTATTTCTGAAATAGGAGATTTCTGATTCATTTGGTGATGTATGTATATACATATATAGATACACATATATACATATACATATATAAAAATACATATGTATATGCATATATACATACCAGGATGAGCGGTCTCTGATCTGTTTCGCTGTGTATATCCAGGTGTGAGGTTTGAAGCTCATTATGGCTGTATTTCATAGGGCTTGAGGTCTCTGATCTTTCTGTGGGTCTGTGTCCCAAGACATGAACCCTCGGAACTCTTTGTGGGTGTTCTGTGAAGATGTCAGGTATACAGTCAGCCTCGAGGTGTTTTTCCTAGAATGTGAGGTTTCTTCTTTGATTGTGGGTGTGTGTTGCAGGACTTGAGATCTCTGATCTGTTCGTGGGTGTATGCCTTGGGATACAAGGTCTCTCTTCTGTGTGTGGGCGCATTTCTCAGATGAGGTCTCTGTTCTGTTTTTGCCTTTCTATCTCAGTATTTGTTTCTGATCTCTTTGTGTGTGTTTGTCAAGGATGTGAGATGTCTTCTATTTGTGGTTATATGTACCAGTTTGTGAGGTCCCTACCCTGTTTGTGGGTAGATGACACAGAACGTGTGCCTCACTTCTTTTTTGGATGTATGGCCAAGGTTGGGAGGTGTCTGACCTACTTGGAATTGTATGGCATGGAATGTGAGGTCTTTGAGCTACTTATGCGCATACATCTCAGGATGGGGTGTTTTTAATTGCTTGTGGAAGTATATCTGGGGTTGGTGGAATAAAGGTCCCTGAAAGCTGTCCATGTCCTAATCTCTGGAACAAGTTAAAAAGTCCTTTGTAGGTGTGATTAAGTAATCATCTTGAGATGGAGGAGATTATCCTGAATTTTCCAGGTGAGCACAGTGTCATCACAAGGGTGCTTATAGGAGAGAGACAGAGCGGTCAGTCAGAGAAGCAGATGTGATGACACAAATAGAAATCAGAGAGAGAGATTTGAAGATGAAAACGCTGCTGGCTTTAAAGTTGGAGGAAGGGGCCACGAGCTAACAAACGCAGGCAGCTTCAGGTACTGGAAAAGGCAAGGAAACAGCTTCTCCCAGAGAGCCTCCAGGAGAAATGAAGCTCTGCCCACAACTTGAGTTTAGCCCATTGAAACCCATTTTTTGGCTTCTGACCTGTGGAAACGTAAGGTAATGAACTGGTGTTGTTTTATGATACTAAGATTGTGACTTGTTACAACAGCGATAGGAAATAAACAGTGTGCCGGGTTGTGATGTCTCTATCTGGTTGTCGGTGCACATGCCAGGATGTGAACTCCATGATCTGTTTGTGAGTGTGTGTCTGATGGTGGGAGGTCTCTGATCTGTGTGCGGGTGTGTGAACCATATTGAAAGGTCTTTGAATGTTTGAGGATGTGTGTCCCAGAACTTGTGGTCTTGTAGCTGTTTGTGGGGATATGTCTCAGAATGTGAGGTCTCCACACATTCTTTGTGTGTGCGTGTCCTAGGATGTGAGGTGTCTGAGCTGATCTGGGGAGCACATTCCAGTATGTGAGGTCTCTGATCTGTTTCTGGTGTTTTCTTACCCTGAAAGATCTCTGACTTGATTGTGACTGTGGGTTGCAGGACTTGAGGTCTCTGATCCATTTGTGGGTCTCAGGTATCTATGACCTCAACATTGTGGAATATATCCCAGGATGTGAACTTTCTGATTTGTTTGTTATATATGACCCAAGGCTTGAGGTTTCTGATCTATTTGTGGGTATGCGTTGCAGAGTTTGAAGTCTGTGGTCTTTTTGTGACTTCATGTGCAGGTTGTGAGGTCTCTAATCTGTGTGTGGATGCATATCCCAGGATTTCAGCTCCCTGATCTGTTTGATGGTGTATATCACATGGTGTGAGGCCTCTGAACTATTTGTTTGAGGTCTCTGATCTGTTTGTGGCTACATGTCCGGGTGGTGAGGTCTGTAATCCCTTTGTTGGTCTGTGTCCCAGGATGTGAATGCCCTGATCTGTTTGTGGGTAGCATCTGATGGTGTGAAATGTCTGATGTGTTCACTGGCCAGTGAACCAGAGTGTGAAGTCTCCAACCTGTAGGAGGGTGTTCTCCCAGGACCTGAGTTCTCTAGTCCATTTGCTTTTGGCTTGTCCTAGGAAGTGTTCGGTCTCTGAACTCTTTATGAATGTTCATCCCAAGGATGTGAGTTCTCTGAGCTCTTGGGGTGTGCACGTTCCAGGTTGTCAGATCTCTGATATTTGGGGAGGATACTTCCAAGCTTATGAGATTTCTGGTTTGTTTGCTGATATATGTGTGAGTCTGTGTCTATATATCTATATCTATGTCTATATCTATATACTTACCTGATCTGAAGGTGTGTATGTCCAGGCTGTGAGGTTACTGAGCTCTCGGTGGGTCATTTCCCTTGTTTTGAAACCTCTGACCTGTTTGGGAGGATGTCCCAAAATACAAGCTCTCTGACCTTTTAATGGGCATATGTTGTAAGATCTCAGGTCTATGATTGGTTTCTGGTCCTTTTTTTCCTAGCATATGAGGTCTCTGACTTGATGGTGGGTGTATATTGCAGGATTTGAGATCTCTGATTTGGTTGTTGGTATCTATCTCAGGTTGTGAGGTCCCTGATCTGTTTGTGAGTGTTTATCACAGTATGTGAGTGCCTGATCTCTTTGTGTGGGTTTATCCAAGGTGTGAGGTCTGTTCAGTTTGCTGCTCTTTGTGGGTTTATGTCTAAGAATGTGTTTCTCTCTGCAATTTGTGTGTGTATGTCCCAGATGGTGAGTTTAATTCCAAGTGATTGAGGACTCTGAGCACTTTTGGGGTATGTGTTCCAAAACGTATGTCTCTCTGTTCTTTTTGGAGGAATATGACAGGGTGGGAGGTGTCTCATCTATTTGGAAGTGTATGACTCAGAGCGTGAGCTCTGTGAGCTGTTTGTGCATGTATGTCTTTGGTGTCTGAATAACAGCCCCCCGCCAAGAGGTCCACTTCCTAATCCCTGGAAACTATGATTATGTTAATTTACATGGAAAAGGGGACTTTGCAGGTATGATTAATTTAGACATCCTGAGATGAGGAGGTTATCCCAGATTACCTGGGTAGGCCCAGTGTAATCACAAGTGTCCTTATATGAGGGAAGCATGAAGGCAAGAGTCAGAGAACACAATGTCGTGACAGAAGTGGAGTCAGAAAAGGTGACGTGATGACATAAGCAGAGATCAAAGAGAGATGGAGATAGAGATAGATGAATACAAAGAGAGAGACATTTGAAGATGAAACACTGCTGACTTTGAAGATGGAGGAAGGGGCCATGAGCTCGGGAATGCAGGCGGCCTATAGGAACTGGATTCTCGCTTAGGAACTCTAGAAGGAGGCCAGCTCTGCCGACACCTTGACTTTTACTTTGTAAGACTCCTTGCCAGTCTTCTGATCTGCAGAAATGTAAGATAACATATTTGTGTTGTTTTATGACAATAAGATTATGGTGATTTGTTACAGCACCAAGAATGTGCGGCTCTCTCATCTTTTGCATGTATGTCCCTGGGTGGAAGGTCTCTGATTTCTTTGGAGGTGAGTGGTTCCAGATGTGAATTTTTTGAGCACTTCATGGATGTATGTCCCAGGATGTGAGGTTTCTTTTTGTTTGTGCATGTATATTCTGTTTGCTCAAATAATGGATCATCAAATATGTCCTCACCCCATTCCTGGAACTTGTTAATGTGTTGTCTTACCTGGAAAAGGGGACTTAGCAGATATGTATTAGTAAGCATCCTGAGATTGGGGCAGTTATCCTGGAGTACTTAGGAGGGTCCAGTATGGTCACAGTATAATCTTTATATGACAGAGGCAGAACCTTCAGGATCAGAGAAGACCAAGTGACTGTGTGTGTCAAGACAGGGAGGACTATGTGGTGACATAAGTAAAGTCACAAAAGGTGATGTGATGGCAGATGTTGTGAGGTCAGAGAGAAAGATTTGAAGTTACAGTGCTTGGATCCTCTGACCTGTTTGTGGGCTATACCACAAGATGTCCCGTCTGCCATCCGGTGTATTTTCTGGGTGTATTTTGCAGCTCATGGAGTATCTAACTTGATTGTGGATGGATGTTGCAGGCTTTGAAGTCTTTGTTTGTTTGTTTTGTATCCAGGTTGTGATGTCTCTAATCTTTTTGTCAATGTACATCCCAGGACTTGAGCCCTCTGATCTATTTGTGGGTGTATCCCCCTATATATGAGGACTGATTTCCATGTGTGATTTGTAGGGTTTTTTTTTTTTTTTTTTTTTTTTTGCGGTACGCGGGCCTCTCACTGTTGTGGCCTCTCCCGTTGCGGAGCACGGGCTCCGGACGCGCAGGCTCAGCGGCCATGGCTCACGGGCCCAGCCGCTCCGTGGCATGTGGGATCTTCCCGGACCGGGGCACGAACCCGTGTCCCCTGCATTGGCAGGCGGACTCTCAACCACTGCACCACCAGGGAAGCCTGATTTGTAGGTTTTGATGTGTCTGGTCTGTTGGTGAATGTCCAAGGATGTGAAGTCTCTGAGGTGTTTGTGGGTGTATTTCCCAATATGTGATTTTTGGGGGAGCTGTTTGTGGATGAGTATTCCAGAATGTGTGTCTCTCTCCACTTTGCGTGTTTATTTTGCTGATGCGAGGTCTCTGATCTGTTTGCTGTTGTCTTCCCAGAACCTCAGGTCACTGATATGCTTCTGGGTGTCTGTCTGAGGATGTGTTATCTGTATTCTCTTTGGGTGTAGTTGCCAGATGTGAGGTCTCTGATTTGTTGTATGTTCCAGGATGCAAGGTTTGTAAATGGTTTGTGGGTGTTTTGCAGGATTTCATGTCTGTGATCTATTTGAGGGTGTGTGTCCTAGGATGCGAGGTTTCTGATCTGTTTCTTTCTTTCTTTCTTTGTTTCATTTTTATTTTTTTTGGCCATGCTACGCAGCTTGCAGGATCTTAGTTCCCCAACCGGGGATTGAACCTGGGCCCCGGCAGTGAAAGTGCCAAGTCCTAACCACTGGACCATCAGGGGATTCCCTCTGATCTGTTTCTGTGTGTATTTCCCAGTATGTGAGGTCTGTGAACATTTTGTCGCTATATGTCCCAGTATGTGATAGCCCTGATATCTTCATGTGTATTGTCAAGCTTTTGAGGTCTCTGATTTGTTTCTTGCTGTTTATTCCAGGATGTGAAATCCCAAACTGTTTGTTGGTATGTGTCCCAGGTTGTGTGGTCTCTGATCTGCTTGTGGGCGAATGTCCCAGTGTTTGAGGTCTCTAATCTCTTTGTGGGTGAGTATTCCAGAATGTGTGTCTCTCTCCACTTTGCGTGTACGTTTTGCTGTTTCCCAGGATTTTAAAGTATATTTCCTGGAATGTGCCTCTCTCTGGTCTTTTTTGATGTATGTCCCAGGGTGGGCAGTATCTGATCCCTTTGTGGGTGTACATTCCGTGGTGTATGCTCTCTGTCTGATGTTTTGTGTCTCAGGGTCTGAGGTCTCTGTTGTGATTGTGGGCATATGTCCCAAGACATAAGTTCTCTGACCTCTTTTAGGGTCTATGTCCCAGCATGAGAGGTATTTCATCTAGTGCTGTGTGTATTTCCAGCTTGCAAGGTCTATTACCTGTCTGTGGGTGTATGTCCAAGGGTGTGAAGTCTCTGATCCATGTGGGGGTCCCTGTCCCCGGCTGTCACATTTGTTTGTGGGTGTACTTCAAGACGTGAGACACCTGATCCCTAGTGGTGGTGTGTCTCAGGATGTGAGGGTCTGTTTTTGTATGTCCGTCAACAGTGTATGGTGTCTCACCTGTTTGGGACTCTGTGTCCCAGGTCACACGGTTTTGACCTGTCTTTCTTTGTCCCAGCATGTGAGGTCTCAGAGGTGGTTGTTTTTTTTTTAACATCTTTATTGGAGTATAATTGCTTTACAATGGTGTGTTAGTTTCTGCTTTATAACAAAGTGAATCAGTTATACATATACATATGTTCCCATATCCCCTCCCTCTTGCGTCTCCCTCCCACCCTCTCTATCCCACCCCTCTAGGTGGTCACAGACCACCTAGCTGATCTCCCTGTGCTATGCGGCTGCTTCCCACTAGCCAGCTATTTTACGTTTGGTAGTGTATATATGTCCATGCTACTCTCTCACCTTGTCACAGCTTACCCTTCCCCCTCCCCGTGTCCTCAAGTCCATGCTCTAGTAGGTCTGTGTCTTTATTCCCATCTTACCCCTAGGTTCTTCATGACTTTTTTCTTAGATTCCATATATATGTGTTAGCATACGGTATTTCTCTTTCTCTTTCTGACTTACTTCACTCTGTATGACAGACTCTAGGTCCATCCACCTCACCACAAATAACTCAATTTCGTTTCTTTTTATGGCTGAGTAATATTCCATCGTATATATGTGCCACATCTTCTTTATCCATTCATCCGATGATGGACACTTAGGTTGCTTCCATCTCCTAGCTATTGTAAATAGAGCTGCAATGAACATTTTGGTACATGACTCTTTTTGAATTATGGTTTTCTCAGGGTATATGCCCAGTAGTGGGATTGCTGGGTCATATGGTAGTTCTATTTGTAGTTTTTTAAGGAACCTCCATACTGTTCTCCATAGTGTCAGAGGTGTTTTGGGTTTGTGTCCCAGGATTTGAGTCTCTGGTCTCTTTGTGGGTGTGAGTACCCAGTCTGTCCATTCTTTGGTGTATTTCCCAGGATATGAATGCTCTGATCTGTTTGTTGGCATGTATCCCGGCATGCGACATGTCTGTATTTTTATGTGCAAATGTTGCAGGGATTGAGGTCTGTGATCTGTTTGTGGTTATATGTCCCTGGATGCTGTTTCTCTGAAATGTTTGTGGGTGTATATCTCAGCCTGTGTGGTTTTTGATCTTTATGTGAGTATGTCACAGGATGTGAGGTCTGTTCTTTCGGGGCATGATTTCCTAGAATTTGAATTCTCTGAGCTGTTTGTGTGTGTGTGTGTGTGTGTGTGTGTGTGTGTGTGTGTGTGTCCCAGGGCGTGAGTTTCCTGATCTGTTTGGGTGTGTATGTCTCACAATTTGAGGTCTCTTGAGTTATTCAATGTTCTGCGTCCAGCATATTTTCTTTGAATTATACTTTAGGGTCTATATCCTAAGTCTCAGAAGGATTTCTGAATCCTGGATTTGGGGGTTCTGAGCTTCTTCTGGTCTACATTCCAGGGGTGAGTTCACTGAGCTGTTTGGGTGACTGTCCTAGAGTCTGTGGTCCCGTTTGGGACATATTTTCAGGTGTGAAGTCTTCTTTTCCGGAGGCCTCAGTCCCAGGGTGTGAGCTATCTGACTCATTAGAGGTTTGTTCCAGGGTCAAGTTCTCTGAGCTTTTAATGGGGGGATGGGGGTGGGTGGGTGCCGGTTAGTGAGTTTTCTGAGCTATTTGGAGGTCTTTATTCGGTGTGTGAAATCTCTCAACTCTGTAGTGGTCTCTGTGCAGAGTATGATGTCTCTGAACTACTTAGAAGTCTCTCGTTCCAGGGGAGAGGTGGCTGAGCTGTTTGGGTGTCACCCCTCTGATCCGTTTTGAGCCCATGTCCCAGGGAGTGAGCTCTCTCTGATGCTGGGGGTTTTGTCTTTGGGTGTGATTTTTCGGGGCAGTTTCAGGATCTGCTTCCAGAGTTTGAGGTCTTTCTGCTGAGGTCTTTCTACTGGTTCAGACCTCTGTGTCCCAGAGTGTGAGATCTCTGATCTCTGTATCCCTTGATATTGAGATCCCTAACCGTTGGGGTATGTTTCCAAGGGTGAGGTAGCTCCTGTTGGGGGAGTCTCTGTCCCAGGATGTGAGGCCTCTGACTTACTAGGGGGTCTGTTTCCAGAGTTTGAGGTCTCTGAGCAGTTTGGGGTTCTGTCACCAGTTTATGATGTCTCTTGGGTGTTTGGGGGTCCGTGTCCAGGTTATTATGTTTCTGAGCTGTGTAGGGGTCTGTCTCCTAGGGTGTAAGGTTTGTTAACTCTGAGCATTTTGGTGTGGTATGTCTGACATGTGAGGTCTCTGGCCTGTTTGTGGGTCTACTTTCCAGGCTGTGAGGTTAATGAACTCTATGGGGGTTTCTGTCCCAGAATGTGAGGTGCTTGTGTGTGGGCACACGTAGCCAGGATGTGCTGTGTCTGAGCCGTTTTTGTGCCTCCATGATGCGAGGTCCCCAAGCTGTTGTGGGTCTGTGTCCCAGTTATGAGGTCTCTCTGCCATTTGTAGCAGACTTTGCCCAGGTTTGTGAGGTTTCTGGGCTGTTTGGTGATCTGTGTCCATAAAGGTCAGGTATCTGAAATCTTTCTGGATATGAGTACAAAGTGCAAATTCCTTGAGTGGTTTTGAGGTCTGAGTCCAAGGTGTGCTATTTCTCAGTCGTTTGCGGGTCTGTGATTTTTGCTGGGGATGTTAGCCTAGGATGTGAGGTTTCTAAGCTGTTTGGGGTCTGTGTCCAGGACGTGTGACCTCAGAGTTATCTGGGGTCTGTATCACAGGACCTGAAGTCTAGAAGCTGTGTAAAGGATCCATGTCCAGATCTTCGGATCTCTGAGCTCTTCTGTGAACTAGAATAAGAGGCCTTTGAGCTGTTTGGGGGTCTGTCTCAGTGTTTGAAGGCTCTATTTGGGGGAAATCTGTGTTCAGTACGTGACATCTCTGAACAGGAATCTGTCGAGAGTGTGACGTTGCTGAGCTGGGTTAGGTCCCGTGTCCCAGCGGATGTGATTTTGGTGCTGTCTAGCATCATGTTCGTGTTGTGAGGTCTCTCAGCTGTCTGGTGGTCTGAGAAGAGGGTTTGAGGTCTCTGAACCATTTCTCCATCTTTACCCAAGTTTGTAAGTTCTTCAAGAAGTTGGTGGGTCTTTATCACCAGCTGTGAAGTCTCTGAGCTTTGTGGGGGCCTGTAGTGAGATTTTCAGGTCTCTGAACTCTTTGGGTATGTATGTGGGTTGCAAAGCGTGAGGTCTCTGAATTGCTTGGTAGTCTTTCCTAGGATGCCCTGACTCTGAACTGTTTAGAGGTCTGTGTCAGAAGGTGTGAGGTCTCTGAACCATGTATAGATGTTTCCCAGAGTCGGAATTCTCTGAACTGTGTCTGTTTCTGGGCTCTGAGATCTCTAAGCTCTTTGGGGTCTCTGTTCAAGACTTGAGTCTGAGTTGTTTGCGGCACTGTGTTCTAGGGAGCAAGGGCTCTGGGGTGTTTAGTGCTCTGTGTTCCGGGGTGTCTTAGCAACTTGGGGGTCCATGTCTAAGGTATGAGGTTTTGGAATAACTTAGGGATCTGTGTTCAGAGTATGAAGTCTCTCGGGTGTTTGGGCGGTCCATGTCTGGGGTGTCACATCTCAGCTGTTTTGGGGGGTTATCTGAGGCTATGAGGCCTCTGGGCAGTTTGGGACTCGATGATCAGGGTGTGAAGGCTCCAAATAGCTTGGGGAGCAGTATTCCAGATTGTGAGGTATTTGAGATGTTTGTGCATCTCTAGCCCATGAATCCAATGCAGTGTATGAGGCAGCATCTGAGGTCTCGGAGTTCTTTGGAAGTCTGTGTCCCCTGGCTTCAGTGCAGCCTCAGTGATGTGGGGTTTGTGCCTAGGTATGAGATTGCTGAGCTGTAGGGAGATGTATGTCCCAGGGTGTGAGGTCCCTGAGGTTTGGGGTCAATATCCAATGTATAAGGTCTATGAGCTGTTTGGAGGCTCATGCCCTAGGTGCCCTGAGGTCTCTGAGCTGTTGAGGATTCTGTCACCTGTGTGTGAGGTCTTTGAAATCTTTGGGTATGTGCCACAGCATGTGCAGTCTCTGAGCAAAACCAAAGGGCACTGGCTCACGTTCAGGTTGAGGGGTGATAAAAACAAGTACATATACTTGAAACACCATCTCATTGTTATCTGCTCTATACCCTGGCACGTATAGGTGCTCAATAAATATTTGCAGAAAAACCTTCCCCCAGCACACACAAACTTTTCTCTTTGAATGCAGTAGGCAGGCTTTGGGCTCAAAACTTTGAAGAGCAGGGAGGATCCAGCTAGAATTGTGTCTTATTTCTGTATCTATCTCCACTGTATTTATTTCTCTGGTTTTTGTTTACGGCCAGTGATAATGGTTTGTCCATTTAAACAGCAATGGATTTAGTTTGCTTTTTCAGTGCATTATAAAATTTAAGTATAAAGCAAGCTTATTTTAGGTCAGGATGTTATGTAGACGACGGTGCAAGTGGTGCACTGTGGGGAGTGTTAGTCAAATGACTGAGGTTGGAGGACTGCGTTCCTGGGCGCCCCCGGCTCCCAGCCTCTCACCTCCCCAACCCCCACCTACACAAGGTCTTCAATCCCCACACCTTGGTTTGTTCAGTCAATAATTTGTTTTATTGATGCCCATCCCAGGCTGGGTAGGGCTGAGGGATATACAAGAGAAGAATCAGATTCAGTCCATGCCTGAAGGTCAGTCTGGGGTGGGAGCACGGACACACAGACGGACATATAAACGGACACACAGATCTGGTGGCAGGGCACACAATGTCACGTAGGGACACTACGCACAGGTAGTCAGGGAAGGCTTCCTAGAGAAGACCTCACAGGGGAAGCAAGGGGCGAGGCAGCCATCAGAGCCTTCACCTTTTGTACATTTGTGGGCAGGTAACTTTTGAGACCAGTGGACCCAAGGTGAGCACAAAGGGCCAGGGCTGGGAGGCAGCAGAGGCTCCCCTCGCCTCACCACACCCTCGTGGGTAAGCCAGCCCCACCCCCATTCTTGGCCTGCGCTTTGCCTTCTGCCACATGGGCCCGTTCCTGGGATCCACCTCCATTGTTTCCAAGGCTTCCCTGAGACAATCCACATGGACCAGGTGCTCTGCCCAGTGCCTGGCACCTCATCAACGCCCCATCAATGCACATTTTGTCCTAAGTGCTATCTACAGCCTAGCCAGGTCTCAGTTCCAGCTCTGGGTACTCCCAGCAGTCGTCGCACCCCAGGTTTAGAGCTCCCAGCACCCTTTGAGCTCCTGAGAGCCCTGGGCACCTTCTATGTACTCCCAAAGGCAAAGCTCAGTCCCAGCCCACCTTAAGGGCTGGGAAAGTCTGGACTGCCTTTCACTGGCCAACAGGCCATGGGCATCCACTGTCCTTCCAGTGGCATGTGGGTGTCCACTTCTCAGACGCACAGCCCTGAAAAAGAGACCCTACGGCTCTTAGGCCAACACTAGGAGCATGCAAGCATAAGCAGGAACCAGCCTCAGACCCCAGCCTTGGAGACCCCCTTTCTTTCACTAGCACAACGTTTCTGTGGTAGGGGAGACAGTGGGCTGGGAACCCTGGGCTCTGGTATCAGCCTGTCCTGGGGCCGCTTCCCCACACCCTTGGGGTAGTGGGGAGAGGGCCTGCAACAGACCCCTCAAGCTCCAGGCAGAAGCAGGTGCAAAAACAAACGTCTTTCTATTCTGGGTCTGGGCTGGGGCTCAGCCCTTGGACCTCCTTGCTAGGCGATGAAATCCCAACTGCAGAAAGTCCTGGTGCTGAAAAATCACTTCCGAAGGTGGGCAGGGGTAAGTGCAACCCACGGATGGGGCTGGGACAGGGAGAGGGAACTCCTGTAGTCTGTCCTCCCCATGGCCCCGCAGCGCCGAGCATGGGGCAGGTGGGGGCAGGCAGAGGCAGGCAGGAGGCCCTGGCAGTCGTTCCTCAACAGGAGGGCAGCAGTGGGTGGGTGGGGTACGCATATTTAGGCCCCCATGGTCAGTCTGGCCTCAGACTTCAAAGGGCTAGAAGAGGTATTTGCGGCAGGATTCAGTCCCACACTTGCATTCAATACGGACCCGCTTCTTGGGGGAGCCGGGGAGCCCGGCCAGGCCAAAGTTGGAGTCCATGCGGGTGCTCTCCATGTCCACGGGGTCCACTGTGGAGTCATAGCCGGGGGTGGGGGGGGTACTTGTTAGATAGAAGGCCTAGATGAAGTTGTCCCACTGCCCTTTTTACCACGGGACCCAGGGATCTTAGGGGATGGGAGCAGGTCTGAGGTCTGGGTCAGGAAGGGGTCATGGGGTTGGTGGTTTCAGGCAAGGGCCAGGGCTTAGCACTAGATGGGTGTTCAGGTATTAGGAAGATGGCCAGGGATTGGGGGTTCTTGGAGGAGGGGTGTCAGGGAGCTGTCAGGGGCAACCAAGAGGGTTGTGTCAGGCAGGGGTCAGGAATGGAGGGTCACCTGGGCATCCAGAGGGGCATCTGAACTCTCCTGCCAAAGATCCCCCCTCGAGTGTCTCAGAGGTGGCTAGTTGGTCAAGAAGGGGACTGGTTGGAGGCCACAAGGGTGTCCAGAGGCTTAGAATGAGGAAGGCCAAAGGGGGTTAGGAGTGGGGAGGGTTGGGGGACTGGGGAAATTCAGACAAGATTGGAGTCAGGAGGAGTGTCATAACTGTTGAGCCAAACATCCTCCCCCGGGAGCCCTGGGAGAAGGTGGCATGAGTGTATCAGAATTGGGGTCCAGTGGCTGGGAATTAAGGGACCCCCAAAGGGTAGGCAGGGGTCCAGGAGTCCAGATATGAGACTGGGAGTAAGAACATCTTAAAGTTCCTTGGGGAAGGGTCCTTGTGCCCCACGTCATCGTGTGTCCCTGCCCGCGGTCCCCTGCCACCCCCACCTTGCATGTTGTAATCGAAGGTAAGCTCCTCGCCTGCCCGGATGGTTCTTGTGGCAAAGAAAGCAATGCGGGGCAGCCGCTCATCAAGGTTGTCTATGAAGACGTTGTACACCTGGAGGTTGGGGTCACACTGGGCAAAAAAGAACAGTGGGAGGGTGAGGAGGGGCCCAGCCTGCTCCTCCCGACCCCCCGCCCGCCTTCGGGGTACCCACACTGTGGTTGACAAAATGGGAGATGTTGCCGTAATAGGCGGCGTCCACGGTGTACACATCCTCCACGTAGTCCAGGTCGAAGAGGTAGGTGGCGCCCTGGCGGTCGTAGATCTGGCCCCGCCGCTCTGCCTCCTCTGAGGTAATGATCTGAGGAGAAGGCCACAGGGGAGGGGAGGTTGGCCAAGAAGGTTCAGGAAAGCCAGCACAGCTCCCGACCCCCTAGCATGGCCCCCCTGGAGGAGAACAAGGGAGCAAGGAGGCACCCGCACCCTGCAGCTGGCTCAGCGGGGCTGGGCGGTGTGGACACATGCGAGGCAGTGACGCACAGGGTGTGTCAGCCCTTCTCAGCCCTCTGGAGGGCACTGGGAGTCTCAACGGTAGGCGGAGGGCGGCCACAAGGTCCAGGAGTGACAGACAGAGGTCCCCATAGTGAGATACCCATAGTAGGACATGGTGAGGGGACCCAGATCAAGGGTGAGAAAGAAGAAGACCCAGTACTCAACAGAGAGGGGTGGGGAGAGTGGGGGTGAGAGAGGCTGACTGATCCAGGGCGAGAGAGCCTGAGGCGCTGCAGGATCCAGCACTAGAGAACCGAGCCAGTGCAGGGCGGTGCAGACAGCAAAAGGAACATGGAGAGTAAGCTGAAGAGAGAGGCCTGGGAAAAGGGAGACTGAGTGAATGAGAAGGGGACTCAGAAGAGAGAGCTAGAGGCAGAGAGTTAGAAACAGACAGAATCTTAATGCAAAAGATCCAGGTCCAGAAAAAAGGCCCAAGACCCCAAGGAGTCTGAGATCACAAAAAAGAGACCAAGGCCAAAAACTCAGAGATGGAAGAGGAAAGAAAGGGGACCAGAGCACAGAGTAGAGCACCTCGCTCAGCCCTGACACCGCACACTGCCAACAACTGGTATTTAAGACAGCAGTAGGCATTTCCTCCTCCCCAGATGGGTCCCCATCTGTCCTAGTAACTGGACCATTAACCTAGCCCTGCCTGTCCTTGCCTCCCAAATGCTGGTGACGGATTCCTCACCCCAGCCCCTGCCACACTCCATCCCTCCTCTCCATCCCTCATGTCCCCTCTTCTGGGCACATGCCTCTGGGTGAGGTCCCGCGGTAGCCAAGATTGCCCCCTCCTCAGCCTGGGTGCCCCTAGACCAGGGCCGGCCTCGTTCTCCACTCCCGGGTTTCTGCCCGGCCCTCAGACACAAGTGCCAGCACAGTACACAGCAGACACACAGCAGATGCCCATTATTTGTATCCTGCTTTCTAGCTCGGAGACCTGACCTCTGTCCAGCAGTGGTTCTATAGGCAACTCAGGCACTCTCTTCTCGCCACACCCCTTATTCCTTCCTTCTCCCTTCATCAGAGACCCACTGCCCACCACCACCCTCCTGCCACACTGGGCATAAGCCCAAGACCCACCCGGGCCTCCTTCCTTGCTCATCCTCAAGCCAGCCAGTGACCTTGCTCTTCCTACTTCTGGTCTTGACCAGCCTCCGTTTTCTCTAGCCTCCTCCCTGCCTCCTCCACCATCACCTCCAGCCTCTGTTCCGTGCTGAATGCCAATCAACAACCCCCTTAGAAGACCAAGGCCTATCCCTCAGGCCGCACTGCTCACTGCCCCATACTCCAGCTCCATTCCGTGAGGAAACTGGCTCCCCCATACCCTCAATTTTTGTTTGTTCATTCATTCATTCAGTGGATTTTCATGAGGCCTACCCTGTGCCTGGTCCCAGTACTCAGGGGTTACAGTTGGGTGGGGGAGACACAGGAACCAGGCTTTGTCCTGGCCCTCAGGGGTCAATTTGGTGGGGAAGTCACAGGGACCAGGTCCAGTCTGGCCCTTGTGGGTCACAATCTGGTAACATAGATGGACTCAGACACCCACAGTGCTTAGAGTTTAAGGGGCAGTGGAAAAAAGATACACCATCAAAGCAAACTGCAGATCACACAAGGGCTTTGACCAGATTGAAAAGTGGGGACTCTCCTGAGGGACAAAACAGGAGCCACAGAAGCATTTTGAGGAAGAGTATATCAAGGTCAGTTTCCCTCCACCTCCCACATACTCTTCCTTGTGACATCAGCTCCCAAAGATGTCACTTCTCTGTGCAGCCTTCCTGAAGCTCCCAATCCCCACCCACCGCTGCCTTCAGAAGCCTGGGATCAAAGGACAGCCTCTCCTGGGCTCATGAGCATACTGGGTGGTGTCTGGGCCAGCTTTTCCCTTTGGGCCCCTCCCCAACCAGAGGGAATGCCCACCTCCTCCTCAGTCTCCATCTTCCTGCCTGTTCTGCCCCTACCTGCTCCCCCAGTCTCCCCAGGAGTGAGTCACACTGCAAACCCTGCAGGGCACAAACGGTTCCTTCTCTCTGTCTTCTTTTCATTCCCACTCTGTAAGGGGTGGTCCACCCTGAAAACCTGAGAACAAATCAGTCCATTTCCCTGCTCCCCAGCAATTCTCTGGAGTGACTGGGGAAGACAGATGGGCTAGAAGCTGGCAGCCGGGAAAGGGTTTTGATGGGAATGGGAACCAGAAGACTCAGAGTCCAGTTGCTGCTCTGCCCCGTCCCAGATATGGGATCCTGAATGTTCTCTCCCTGCCCCTGTTTCCTCAGCCAACCCCGCTCCCCCAAATCCAAAAAACAACACTCCACCAGGTTTGGCAGCACACCAGTTTTAGACATTTGGGCCTTTTTTACCCACTTTACTAGCTTGGTGACTGAGCACTTTACTATACCTCTCTGGGCCTCAGTTTTCTCATCTGTCGAATGGAGATGACAGTGACAATCATCCCAACCTGATAGGGGCTGTTGTCAAAATCCAACAAGATCAGAGATGTGAGAGGGATTTCTGTTTGTTTTTGTGTTAGGAGTGGTTATGAGTACCGTAGCTTGTCAAAATCTAACAGGCTCCCTGATTTTGTGCGCCCTTTCCCGAGAAAGGAAAAACTGCTGCTAATTAAATGATGATATGCCATCATTTAATTAAACTAAAGCGAGACTCACTTTCATTTCAGAGTTGTTAAAATATGAAGAAAGTGCATGTTTCAGAATTGATAACACAGGCTATGTTCTCTGCTGGGTGAGGGTGGAGATGTTCTGACAGAACGTGGAAGGGCAGCTCACGTGGAAGGACTGTCAGTGCAGAGGTGGAGAGTGAACGGAGGTCCAGATTGGAGGAGGACAGTGTGGTGAACGGGTCGGGGATATGCCCTTGATAACACCCGGTAGGACAGCACCGCAGGGTCCCCAGAAACCGCCATGTTTACAGCGTGGAGGAGTAAGGACACTAAGGAAGAATGGTGGGAAAAGTATTGGGCCCAGGGGACCTTGGGATGCCAGTGAGATGAAGACTCTTCCTCCTCCTTGCCTGTCAGGATTCTCCTGTGCTGTTGACAGCTCCTCCAAAGACTGTCAGTGCAGTGAAGCTAGGGATACCCACTGCTCTGGACTTCCTCTAGGACTGTTGACTCCTGTGGGTGTGGACACCTCATCCCCTGCACTGCTAACATAGCTCTGGGGTGTGACATCTCTTCCACACTGTCACTGTCCCTCTAAGGTCTGGACATCTCCACCAGAGTGTCAGGGCGCTGAGGGTGTGGACACTTCCTCCAGGCTGTCAGAGTCTCTTAGGTGTAGACCTGAGCTCCTTCAGACTGTCATTATCCCTCTGGAGTGAGGACACTTCACTTTCCTGAGTGTCAGGGCAGTGTGGGTGTGGACACTTCCTAAGTCAGACCGCCAGGGTCCTCTGGAGAGCCTGCTCTCTTCCTCAGGTCGTTCTGGGACATGGACACCTCTTCCTACAGATTGTCAGGACCCCCCCTTCTCTAGACTGTCAGGAACCCTCTGGGCTGTGGTCACCTCCTTCTTCCTCTAGACTGTCAGGTCCTTCAACATGTGGACATTTCCTCCACCCAACCACTGGGATTATCTGGGGTGTGGACATCTCCTTGTCCAGACTGTCAGGGTCCTCTGCAGTGTGGACTGCTCTGCTTCTAGACGGTCTCTGCCCCGCTCCCAGCTCCGGGGGCTATGACCCTCTCTACTTTACAGTTCCTCAGAGCAGGAGCCTCTCCTCTTCATCAGTGTTATCACTACAGTGTAGACATCCTCAGGTGTGCGTCCCTTAGGCCAATTCTGTCACTTCCCAGCCATGTCATACCCCTAAGAGACCCACAGAAATACGGAGGTGTTTGGGGTTGTCATCGTGACAAGGCACACTCATGGATTTAAATGGTCAAGGTCCAGGGATGTTAAATGTTCCCCAATGCATGAGACGGTCCTACGTAACAAAGAACTGCCCCACTCCAAATGCCCACCACGTCCCATCTTAGAAGATGACACTTGCTGTTGCAGATACTTGCTAGTTATTCACCCAAATCCCTTTTTGTTTTCCACTTGGGCATATGGCTGAATCACACTTCACAGCTGCTTTGCACTGAGGTAAGGCCAGTGACTCGGTTCCAGCCAGTAGGTGCGGGCAGACATGATATGCACCGCGTCCAGGCCTGGCCTCTCAGAAATCTCCCCTTCTGCAACCCCCAGCCTACTTGCCAGGCAATGCTGAGGATCAGAGGCGACTCTAAGGCATGGCACAGGCACAAGAGGGAAAGAACCTAGGTGGCCACGCCGTCGTGTGGAAGGATACGACCCAAATGCCCACACTGGTAGAGCAAACGGACTTATAGCATGCAAAGCCATTAAGATGTGGGGCTCGTCTGGTCCAGCGGCTAGCCTGCTGGACACAGCCCGCCTTTCCCCAGTGTCCTGCGCGGCTAAAAGAGGAGGTAGCCAACCTCCCCAAGGCATGTCTATGTCCTACTCCAGACTGTGTTCCTTTTGTGCAGATAAGTAAAAGGTGCTCCTTCTGGGTAGACACAGCTTGGTGATAAGCTGGACCCTCATGAAATGAGAAGAGGAAGTGCCTTTTCAGGTGACGCAATCCTGTGCAGACCACACGGCCTGTTAAAAGGAACGCTGCCTGGATTTCAGTTCCCGCTTTCCTCTTTGCTAGGTACCCTTATGAAGTCAACCCAGTCTGGAGGTATTTCAACGTGCCTTTACCAGCTTGGAATACTCGCCCCTGCCAGGATGTCCCTCTCACACTCAGGTTAACCCCCTCAACACCTTTCCCACAGGGAAAGCAGGGAAGCTGCAGGCACACAGTGGGGAGAGCTGGGCGCGCACGGTGGGAACACACGTGGGGAGAGCTGCGCACAGCCCCGTCTCCCTACCTCTCCCACGTACTCCATGACGAAGCTGTTCTTGCGGATCTTCTCCAGCGTGCGGACACCCCAGCCACGTCCATCATCCGTGCGGAAGATGCAAAGGTCATAGCGGATGCCCTTCTGTACCACGCGGTTGGGGCAGTCATAGCCACAGCGGCAGCGGGAGTTGCACTCGTAGATGGGCAGCCCGGCTCGCAGGCGCACCTGGCCCTGGTCATTGTAGGCAAACTTGTGCAGCGACGCCCCAGGGCAACAGCCTCCAGCAGGTGCCCACAAACAGTCTTGGCACTCGCAGCCCACAGCCACCTGGTTGAGGGTGATGCCCTCACCGACACGGTACTCGTTGATGTACACGAAGGCCCGTGGGGGGCCATCCAGGTCCACCTCGTTCTCCACGGTGATGCGTCCCAGGTGGCTGCGCTTGGCGTTGAGCTCCTGCTCCCAGCGCCGGAGCGCCCGCCTCTGCTTGGCCTTCTGCACCAGGTAGTTGGCCAGGCTTGGGTCCAGGTGCCGGGGTGGCTTTGACCGGTGGTGCCGCCGGAGCAGCTCCCTTTCCAAGTCCTTGTGAAACTGCTTGAGAATGCGCACACACTTGAGATTCTGCCGTGGCTCCCAGGTGCTCTCTGAGTCTGGGTACCCACGCCATTTTACCAGGTAATACTCCTGTTCCTGGGAGGTGGGATGGGGAGGGATGAGGTCACTGTAAGTGATAGACGAGACCCTTGGGCCAGCCCTCATGGGACTTCCATCCCAACGCCTGTGGACAACACCCAAACTGTTCCCCCCGTTTCCTGGAATGACTCTGTGCAGTGGTTAAAAAGCATGGGCTCTAGAGTGAGGCTCACTGGGTTCAAATCCCTCACTCCCGCTTACTATCTGTCTAAATCCCAACTTTTAATTTAATCTCCCAAACATATTCCCTCCTGCTAGCTGTTCAGTCCAGCTCTCCAAGTCATCCTTGACTCCTTTTTCTCACACTCCCCACATCCACTCTCAGGAGATCCTGTCAGCCCTGCCTTCAAGCTACATCCAGAATCCTACACTTCACACCTCTGTCACCGTCACCACCGTCATTGCTCACCTGGAGTGCAGCAGCCTCCTCACCTGTCCCCCTGCTTCCACCCTTGCCCCTACAGTCTGTTCTCCACACAGCAGCCAGAGGGATCTTTTCTTGCTGAGCGGCAGCTATAGGATAGAGTTTAACTACACAGATTCTACAACTAGACAAATCCTGAAACTGCCGCTCCCTAGCAGTGTAAACTTAGGCAGTTATTTAACCTTGCTGGGCCTGTTTCTTCATCTGTAAATAAGAAAAAAAAAGCTGACATTTTTCTAGCATTCGTTATGTAGCAGGTACTGTTCTAAGCAACTTACATGTATTAACTAATCTAACCCTCACAACTCTATATGAGGTAGATACTACTAATTATACCCATTTTATAGATGAGGAAAATTAAGTACAGAGAATTTGGGTAAGTATCCCGGGGTTACAGAGCCAGGATCTGAACCCAAGCATGCTGGCTCCAGGCTGCTCTCTTAACCATCCTGCCATTACCTCCTCTGGCAACAATAACAGTTCCCATTTTACAATGTTGCTGGCAGGATTAAATGAGTTTCTGAAAGGAAGTGCCTGGCAGGCAAAGTGCTCATAACCATTAGCTGTCATTATCTCCACTACTGGGGTCAACATCTCAATCTTTGCAATTGGTTTGTATTCCTAGGGAGGTGGGAGGAGAGATTTATCTGGGGATTCATTCTGGCTCCTGCCCCTCTCGGAAAGCCACTTAGTTTTCCCACCTGTAAAATGGAGATGATAAGAGGGCCTACTAATCCTATTTTTTTCAGATCAGAGGAGAAAATTACTTTTGGAAACAGATGTGGGTAATTGGGGGTAAGGGGGCAGGAAGCCAGCTTCCTTGAGTCACCCCTGCCCCGGCCATGGTCACCCCAGACTCACGCGGATCTTTTTGTAATCGCACAGGTACTCGACTTCAAAGTCATAGAGATTCCTCTTGGAGATGCCAAGGGCAGGGCAGGAGAGTTTGGCCAGGCGGCACAGGTCCTGTAGCTGATTCCAAGAAGACTTGCAACACACACTGCAGCCTAGAACAAAGGGGGCCATGAAGGAACTATTGCTGGGCATCCTGGCAAGGCCAGGGGTCAAAGAGGACCCCAAATCTTCCCTGGGACTTCCAAAGGACTACCTCAGAGTCAGTGAAATTTAATCCACAGGCCTTCCCACAGGCCTTCCCAATGCTAAGACCCTTCTACAACAAAAATGTGCCACTCCCATCTCAATGCTCACTGTCCAAGGCTTTCCCTGGAGCAGCAGACTTCCAAGTGGGATATGCTGCATGGATTGTCCTAAAGGAATCTATTCCCAGAGCTTCCAGCTCCCTCTATACCATTCCTTAAACTGCCTGCAAACCTGCCTGGAGTTCAAGACCTAATCATCCTTCTCCCCACTTTGCAAAAGAAAGAGAACAACCCCCTCCATCTCAGTAGGGTGCATTTCTCCAAGGTGTGTGGGTAGGGATGGGATTAAAACCTCCAGGGCACCAAACAAAGGCGTAACTAGAAAGACTGGTCCATAATCCTTTATCTGAAGCTCCCGGGGCCAGATGTTTTGGAATCCAAATTTCTTTTTTAGATTTTACAAGTGCAGTTCTAGGTATATCCCATACATTCCCTAACACACCCCTAGTGTGGTCAGGGCATCAAGACATAATCAAATACATTAATAGTTCTGTAGCAAAAGTCTGAATTTTCACAAACATAGAAGAAATAAAGCTGCAAGATAGTGGCACTGAACAGTCCCTCCATCTAGCCTAGTTTTACCACTGAATGATACCAAATTTAAGTTTTCAGGGCTTTTTGGATTTCAGAATTATGAATAAGAGATTGTGGAGTGGTATTAGATTACAGGAAGCTTCCCCAAATGGTTAGTGCAGGTGCCTTAAACCCACAAGGTATATTTTTTCACACTGCATTTTGATTTTCTCTGTCTCATCCACATTTCTGTGAAGGGTAAAGCTGGCCCAAAGGGGTGTGCTCTGAATTCAAGAACAGACAGAACAATATAGGTTAGTGACAGTAATTACTTTAAATATACCTGGAATGTTTTGGGGGGCTACCAAAAGTTTTCAGGACACACAGATTTTTTTACTTAAAAAGGCTTCTTTCGGTTCAAGACATATTCTTGATTACTGTGCTTTAGAAGCCATTTTATCAAATCATTTCACAAAACCCTTATTCCAAATATAGTCAATCAGTCCTTATCCTATTTCATCTTTTAAAAATGTTTAATATTTTCTACCTTCCATTACAAAAACCAAACATTTAAACTCATGATGAAATACTCTAGATGTCAACCTACAAATGTACAAGAGCTTTGCAAAATTATTACGTGTGCATTTCCCCCCCTCCACTTAGGCAGGCCTAGTGGAGACTCGGCCTGTACCCAACGCCTTCCTTTCCCTGTGATGCCTCTCCCTTTCAAATCCTTAACTTGCTTTTGAAGCCCCGCTAACGTGGTCCCAACTCACATCAGCTGCTGTCTCCGCACTGACCACAGATGGACTCTCCTACCCTCAGAGCTCCCCCTCACACCTGTGGAACCCATCCTCCCCGCAGCTTCCCTCACCCAGAGGGGCCCACCTTCCCCAACACACTGAGTCACCCCTCCTTCCCCGCGCATGGGGGAGTCCAGCTCTCCCATTAGGGAAGCCCCCTTCCCCTCTTCCTGGGCGAGCCCTCTCTGCCGCAAACCCCTCCCCCACCACGCTGCGAGGAGATACCCTCACCCAGAAGAGTCCCCCGTCCCCTAACTCTGAAAAGGAGGTCCGTCCCCTTCCCTCCCCTCCCCTTCCGGCGTCTCGCGTGGACACCAAGAGGGTAACGGTCACCGGCGACCAATTTTCCCGCGCGCGGGCGCGGCCTCCCAGACAAACCCCCGTGCGTGCGCGCGCCGTCCGGTCGCGACCTGCGGCGCGCGCGCCCCTCCCGTGTCCCCACTTAGCCCCTTGCCCGCCGCGTTCCGAGGCACGCGCCCCCTCCCCTCAGCCCCGCCCAGCCCCGCGCGCCAGGCCCGCGCGCCCCGAGCTCCAGCCTTTCGGCGCCGAGCTTCCGGCTCCCGACCCCGTGGCCTCGGACGCCGGGGCCCCGAGCCAGCGACGCCACCCCTCCAGCCCACCCGGCCCGGCCAGCGGGCCCGCGTCGCTGCCGCCACTGCTTCACCTTTTAAATTTTCCGCCATCTTTCCCCACGGCTAACTACATTCGGGCCTAACCGGCCTCGCGAGAGGAGAGCTCGCGCGGGCGTGGCCGAGAACGCGCAGCCTATTGGCCGCGCCGCGCCGCGAGCAGCGCCCGCGCGGACCAACCGGCGAGCCGTGACCGGATCCCTCCCCGCCTCCCGGCTCGGTCCAGAAGGCGGGTGCTCGCCGGCGCTTTCCCAGAGTGCGTCTGGGAGGCGGAGGCGGCGACGGCGGCAGCTGAGGTTGCCGGAGGCCCTGCCCGTAAGCCGGTCTGTCTGTCACGCTGTCAGCCAATCACGTTGTCAGCCAGCTGCACTGGGGGATTCTCCGTCCTGTCAGACCCCCAATTACCGCCGTCAGTCCGTCACCACATTTTAACCCCAAGCAGGCCGTGACTCCCCAGGTGGATTACCTCCACATACAGCTTGCTCAGTCAGTCACCCGACTCAAATCAGACAATCACCACGACCACTGTCTCATCAGACCTCCGCCCCCCATTCACGCTGTCAGTCTGTCAATAGCAGCATCCATTCGTGCCCTCGGGCCAGCTGCGAGGCCCTCAAGGCAGACACACGGCTCTGACAACAGCTACGCTACTCACTGCTCGTCAGCCAGCCTGTCATTCCCTTAGACTGTCCCTTCATAGCACCGACAGTCGGTCCAGCAGCCGGGCTCTCTATCTACCCTGGCTCTGGGAGTAGCTCCGAATCCTCTGGGGAGAATCATCTCACCACCGCCCAGGAAGCCACAGCCGGGTCCTCGGGCTGGCTGTGATTATGTCAGGACAGGCTGTCATTGTCAGCATCTAATGTAGCCCTGGCAGTCACGCTCTCCACTGTCAGTTGGTCACTCTGTAATTCCCCCAGGTTCCTCCTCATTCACACCATGATCAGGCACTTTATTCCCTCAGAGCACGTAGTCACAGCAGCTAAAGCCTCCAGGCAACCTGTCAGTCGTCAACAATCTGTCATTTCTCAGGCAAGGCATGCCCCCCATTGGTCGGTCAGTCAGCAGCCTCTGACCCCGGGGCCCTCTTGGGGCGGCTGTGATTCTATCCATGGACAGCCATGGGGTCAGGCAGCTATACTCATCTTTCAGTGGGTCAGCTGGTCTGTGACTCGTTCAGTCTGCCCCTCATATCAGTCAGCCAGGTAGCCATTCTCAGCATCCGACTGGCCACACAGTCTGTCAAGCATGCTGTGATTTGGTCAGGATAGACAGTCAGTCACCAGATACAGTTGCCTATCAGGCGGCCACAGATCTGTCCATCAGTCAGCCTGAAATTCCCTCAGGGTAGATCTCCTTTACACATCGCCAGACAGTGTAACATCCAGACAGCCCCTCGGGCTGGGTGTGATTCCTAACAAGTCAGCCATTTGCAACATCCTGCCACCGAGGCAGGCAGCAGCAGCGTGGATCATCAGTCAGCCAGCCTGTAAGTCCCTCAGGAGGCTGCCCATCTTTTGCACCATCAGGTCACCAGCCCCAGCCTGTCCCAGGCGGGCTGTAATTCAGTTCGATTTTCAGTAGCTCACAGTGTCAGAAAACTGCACTGTCATTTCCTCAAATTGCCCCTCTCCCTGTCAGTCCATGAGTTATGTAGTCAACCAAACGGTTATACAGTTAACCAAACGGTTATTCTGTGCCTGCCAGTCCACCTGTGCACCGGTTGGATAAATGGCTGGTCAGGCTGAGGTTCCATTAGTCCCTGCTTGCCGTGAGTGGAACAGTTAACAGTGAAGTCCCACCATAGATTCCCCTTCCCTCCCTTATTCCTTCTAGAACAGAGTCCGATGCTGGTCCTCACATGCCCCCAGTCTCCCCCGGCAGGCAGGACCCTCCCAATCCCAGGAGTCCAGGAGGCTTGTCCAACCCACGAAAGTGGTTTAAGGCATGACCTCTTTCTGCCTGAATCTAGGGGAAAATGTAGAGGTTTATGGGTATTGGGAAGCATCCCTTGGTCTTCCCCAAACAGTACAGTGTAGTGGGTAAAGGCTTGGATTCTAGAGCCCAAGTACCTGGGTTCAATCCCAGCTCCACCATTTACTAAAGTATGTGACCTTAGGCAGTTTCTGCATCTGTAAAACCTCGGATGAATGACCTTGGGTGGGCATCTCCTACTCATCTAGAAAATGAATCTTTCTGGGGCTTCCCTGGTGGCGCAGTGGTTAAGAATCCGCCTGCCAGTGCAGAGGACACAGGTTCGAGCCCTGGTCCGGGAAGATCCCACATGCCGTGGAGCAACTAAACCTGTGCCCCACAACTACTGAGCCTGCACTCTGGAGCCCGCGAGCCACAACTACTGAGCCCACGTGCCACAACTACTGAAGCCCACGTGCCTAGAGCCTGTGCTCCGCAACAAGAGAAGCCACTGCAATGAGAAGCCTGTGCACCGCAATGAAGAGAGTAGCCCCTGCTCGCCGCAACTAGAGAAAGCCCGCGCACAGCAACGAAGACCCAACCCAGTCAAAAATAAAATAAATACAATAAACAAATTTATAAAACAAAAGAAAATGAATCTTTCTGGACTAGCACCTTTTCAAGAGACCTCAAAGTAAGAGGCTACCCTGTTATTACTGTGTCCTACTCCCAGCCACTCGTCTGTTCATTCAGAATTAATTTAGTGCCTAGCTGTGTATACTGCATCTCCCAGTGTGAGGCCAATACAAGGTTTTATCCATTCCAAGCTGCACAAGTTTGACCTGCTTTTAATGTAAACCTCACATGGACTGTACCACACATACAGAAAGCTCATAGACCATGGGTGACCCATGTCATGAGTTTCACAAGTGAACATACATGTGGAGCCAGAATGCAGGTTAAGGAACAACATCACCAGCCAGGGCTCCAGAAGCATTTAATTTTTTAACATCTCTGGAATCAGGCTGTGTCTTACAAGCGCTGATGGGGCATAATTTAATTGGCAGTACTTTTTTGTCTTTCTTAGCGATACATAGAATAACGATGCATTTTGTAATCAATGGTGACTCAAGATCAGGGACACCCAGTAATAACAATAGTAACAACAGCAGTAGCAGCATCTGATGCTTATAGATGCCTACAAGGAGGCAGGAACCTTGCAGACACCATCTACTTTAATTTTTATCTTCATTTTAAAGACTGAGGAAACTGAGTCCCAGGGAGGTCAAGCAACTCACCCACAGTCAACTCTTTTACCACAGGTCTGTGCTTGCTCTAGCCTGTGCTCCTGGGGCTTCAGAGGTTGTGTGATGTAAGGTCTTTTCCAGGACAAAGCCTGCCCAAGGGGTTACAGAACTCTGGGTTTGGCGAGGGGAGGTGGGGGAGAAGTGATATGATAGGCCCTTCCTAGACTCAGTGCTCGCCACGGGAACCGACCAGGGTTGGGTGGGTAGTGGAGTAGGGGATGAAGAGTAATGAAAGAATTAAAGGGAACCTGAGGCTCCCCCCTTCTCCAGCTTCCACGGCTGTGGGAGAATTCTTAAGGGGCAAAGCCAGCTCCACTCCCCACACCTCTGCCCTCCCCTAAACCCTCAAGCTGCCCTTGGATGGTTCAGAAATTCTTCCACTAGTCTTGCAGATGGAAGAAGTCTGCCCTCTTTGAATTCCTCCTCACCTTTATCTTCCTCCCCGCTTTCTTCTTCCTCTAAAGGTAGGAAATCTGAGATCTTGAATCCACCAGGTTTCAGAAATGGGAAGGAGTAGCCACCTCTATTCTAGGCTTTGATGTACAAGAGTTTCTAATTACTCCTTTGGAAACAGCTTTAAACACCACGGACAGTTTTGAGTTGTGCTTTTTTTTTTCCTGGAGAGAAAGTTCTAGAGGACGAGGGTGACCCAGTGGGATCCCAGTTGGAAAAGGTTACATATTGTTGCCTCCATTGTATAGATGAGGAAACTGAGGCTCAGAGGTGAGGCATCTTGCCCGGGTTCTAGAGCAGATCTATCTGATTATTAAGTTTTTGCTTCTTCCATTGCCATTGGCCAGGACTTGGTTTGCACTGGGAACTGGGCAGAACCAAATTTTAAAATTGAGAGGGAGATCCTGCCCATCAGGATCGTAGTGTGTGAGTTGTGTGCATGGAGAATGGGGAAGTCTGACCATCGAGTACTCTCTTGATCTAATATTATGTTGATTGAACTTTTAAAAAAAAATAAGTAAGTGATTGAACAAATAACTCTCTCACACATTCACCACACTCAGCCTCACACCAAGCTTTTTCCCACCTCAGGGTCTTTGCACTGGCTGTTTCCTCTGCCTGGAATGCCCTTCTCCTCAAATATTCACATGGTTGATTCCTCTCTCTTTAGATCCAGAATAACGGTCACCTCCTCCAAGTGGCTTTCCTTGAACATTCCATCTTAATGTCACTTCCCCTCAGCACATCATAGCACTTATCATGATCTATGACTATCTTTTTAAAAAATTAATTAATTTTATTTTTTGGCTGTGTTGGGTCTTTGTTGCTGCACGCAGGCTTTCTCTTGTTGGGGCGAGTGGGGGCTACTCTTCGTTGCCATGCACAGACTTCTCATTGCGGTGGCTTCTCTTGTTGACGAGCACGAGCTCTAGGTGCGCGGGCTTCAGTAGTTGTGGCACGCGGGCTCAGTAGTTGTGGCTCGTGGGCTCTAGAGTGCAGGCCCAATAGTTGTGGAGCACGGGTTTAGTTGCTCCGCGGCATGTAGGATCTTCCCGGACCAGGGCTCGAACCCGTGTCCCCTGCATTGGCCGGCGGATTCTTAACCACTGCGCCACCAGGGAAGTCCTATAACTATCTTTTGTTTCGATTTAATTCCTTGTTTCTTGTGTGTCTTCTGCCCTAGAATGTTGACCTCACAAGACCAAGAATTTTTGTTGTTTTTTCCCCACTGCCTTATCCCTAGCCCCTAAAGTAGTTCCTGGTAATAAATATCTGTGGAAAGAAAAAAGGGCAGAAGGAAACAAAGAAGTACAGGCTAAATGACCGAGGGAATAAATGAATGTATACCTATAAGGTTAAATAAATGAAATGGGAATAAAAGGGACTTTGGGGAAAAAGGACCCCAAATTCCCACATTTGGAATATAAAGGAAGTAAGATTTAAAGAAACAAAAAGACAGTTATTTTATTTTTGTTTAAAAATCCTTGAGTGAGGAGAACTGAGAAAGTTTGTATAAAAAGGTCCCCTACTATTGCTAGGGTGAGTATTGGGGGGGCAGTCAGAGATAACAGCATTGAAGGGGTGGGTGGAGAAGAAACAGGGCTTAGGGGCCTGGAAGTGGAGGGTGGCGAGCAGGGCTGCCAAGGGAGTGAGCACAGAACAGTGGGGGGTTGGTGACTCAGTCGTCCCATTCATCATCCTCATCGTCATCGCCAGCCTGGTCCTCCCCTTCGTCTAGAGGGAGAGAGAGAGTAGAACTCAGGATGGGCAGGAGGGTTCAAAAGCCCTAGGGAGGGGGGTTACTAGGACCTGGGAGGTTGGGGCTCAGGACCCTGGGGGACTGAGATCTCATGCTTGGAAATTAGATCTGGGGCCTGTGTGTTGGATGAAGAAGGGACCCCCTCAGAGGAGGGAGATTTAGGGGCAAGGTAGGGACTATAGCTGGGGTCTGGGTTCTAGTTGGAGTTGAGGTTAATATTATTGTCAAAAATGTGTGGTTAGTTGGGATATTATTGTCATACAAAGGGTTGATTTTAACAGACTTATCACTTAATGGGGTGGATTTAAATATTAGCCAAGGTGGAGGAAATTACAATATTATGGTTTCATAATGGGTTAAGGTTAACATTGTTGACACGGAATGGGGTTAATGATGATGTCATGGTCAAAAGATGAGGTTCGTTATGATATTGTCATGTAATGGATTCATGTTTATCTTGTGAACAGACCCTGGGGTTGATGTTAGTATTATTGTCAAAGTTGGAGTTAATTATATTATTGTCACATAATAGGTTGAGGTTAATATTATCCTCATATAATTGTCATATAATGACAATATTGTTGACACATTAAGGGATTAATGTCAACATTATTGTAAAAGATTGGGTTAGTTATATTATCACATAATGTGTTAAGGTTACTCTGTTGACACATGGAGTTAGAGTCAATATGATGGTCAAAGATGGGGGCTCCTTATAATATTATCATCACATAGCGGCTAATGTTAATACTATTGAACATATGGGATTAATGTTAATACTATTGTCAAAGATAGAGTTAATCATATTACTGTTACATAATGACAGTTAACGTTGTAGAAAAAGAGACTGATAAAAGATTCATGTTCATGCTCTCATCAACATATGGGCTAATGTTACTATTGATGGTGGCTGTTAGGGGTGTTTTTAGGCTGACACTAGCTGGGAACCAGGGTCGGGGTCCTGGCAGGATGGGCTCCGAATGGCAGGCTCGCAGGGGAGGGGGAGCTCTTACCCGAGGAGTGGATGGCTCTGCTTCTCTTCTGCATCACGTGCATCAGGGCCCCCACCAGCCCCTCGGAGCTCTGAGGTGGCGGTTGCAGCGCTGAGCTCTCTGGGGCCCCAGGGGTCTGCAGCAAGCAGGGTCCAGCACACAAGGCTCAGGGCCTGTGAGAGAAGCGCTTCTCCCCGCCCCTCATCATCCTTTCTCCTCCCACACACTCCAGTCTCCCCACCAACCTCCCAACCCTATCACTCAACCCCCAAATCCTGGGACCCCCATCAGTCTCGGCCCTGGCCCCCTAATATCCTGACTTGTGCAGCACACCCCAGAGTCCCAGTCCCCCAATCCTCCATCACGCCGGCCCTCACCTTGTTCAGCTGAATTCCCTGCCGGATTTGATCCAAAAGCGCCCCCCGACCCCCACCAGGGGCCAGGCCCCCCACAAGCCCCAGAGGAGGAGGGGGTGGGGGAGCGATCGGTCCGACCCCAGAGCTGGGTGGTGGCGGTGGTGGTGGTGGTGGTGGAGGCAGGGGCGGCCCCCCAGCTCCAGGGGGGGGAGGGGGCGGTGGTACAGAGCGTCCAGTGGCTGGAGGGGGTGGTGGCGGAGGGCCCCCTCGGCCCGGTGGTGGGGGTCCCCGGGGAGTTGGCGGGGGAGGAGCACCTCCCGAAGGTACAGGGGGTAGTGGGCCAGAGCGACCCTTGTTACTCCCCACAGCTGGGGGCCGGGGGGGCTGGTTCCCTCCTCGGGATGGCGGTGGGGGTGGTGGAAGCGGCTCTGAGGGGGAAAGATAACACAGAGCTATTATTATAGTTTTCTTTAGAGCCTCAGTTTTGCTCATTTGTAAAATGGGTATCCTAACCGACCAACTCCCAATTTGAGCGGTATAGGGGTTTCCATGAGGACTGAGTGCCTGCAATGTATCTCTTAGAGATCAGCTACCAGGGTTGGAGAAGAAGGGGGTGTCCAGAAAGAGGGGGGCTCACCCTGGCGCCTCATCTCCTTCCGCACAGCCTCCAGCCCACCCTGGTTCTCAATGAAGTCATAGATAAATTTGGAGGTCTCCGCGTCAGTGAGCTGGGCCTCACTGATTCCAGCCCTGGAGAACAGGCTCCGCAGATCTGGGTCCAGATTGTTCACCTGCCCAGGAGGTAAAAGGCCGGGGCAGGGGTGTGAGAATAAGGTGGGGAGGGAAGGGGCACAGATTATCATGGGGTCCACCTCAGAGAGGGATCTAAGAGGGGTGTGGGAAGGGTGGGGTCTGGGGAGTAGGTCTGGAGCAGTGGACTATGGAAAGGTAGGTGGGAGTTGAGTGGGGTCCAGGGGACTTTGGAGTTACTCACGTCAAATCCATTCTGGGGGTCCCACCCCACGTGGCTGACATGTCTGGGGGAGGTGAGGAGATCCCAGTGAAGCCCCACGGCCCTTCCTTCCCTCTCTTCCTAGTGAAGCCCTCTTGCCCTCTCCTGCCCAGAGGGACTCTGAGGGGCCAGAATTAACGTATGAGTCTTAAGTGAATGAAGGAGTGAGAGCAGTAGTTATGGAACTAGAAGGGGTCCATAGTTTGTGGTACCCATCTGTCCGCCCAGCCCTCTTTCCACCATCCATCCACCCATCTATTTGCCCACGTAGCCATTCACATTCACCTGTCGGACCATTGATCTATACACATTTGTCTCCCCACTCATCTGTCCACACACATCTATTTACCCATTTGTCCACCAATCTGTCCTAACCCACACTTGTCCATCCACCCATCCATCTACCCATGTGCCCATCTTTCCATCCATTCACTCACTTGACTACCCATTCAACCACACACTTCTGTCCATTTACCCATTGAACTGTCCATTCATCCATATATCTGACCACCTATCCATCCCCATCCACCTTGTCTGTGAACAAATCAGCCTATATACCTATCAGACCACATACTCATCCACTCACCCATCCATCTACCTACCCATTTCCCATTTCCCCATCCATTCATTCTCCAATCCACCCATTCATTCATTCATCCAATTATCCATCTACCCACCGATCCACTCACCCACCAGCCCACCCAGGGTGGGACTAGGGTGGGACTAGCTTGAGGTGAGTGAGGAGCAAAATTTCAGGAGGCATTCACTCTCTGAGTCATGAATTGTAGTTGCATGGCCCGGAGAGTGACTGCCTCTGTAAAAGTTGGGAACCTTGGTGCCTTTGGTGCCTCTCCCTAGTCCCCGGCTTTGAACCCACCCACCTACCCATCCACTCATCTACCTACTCCCCCACCCACCCATCCATTTTC
Organism: Delphinus delphis; assembly: GCF_949987515.2. Classification (NCBI taxonomy): domain Eukaryota; kingdom Metazoa; phylum Chordata; class Mammalia; order Artiodactyla; family Delphinidae; genus Delphinus; species Delphinus delphis. The sequence goes on from NC_082704.1 coordinate 85,324,038, forward strand.
CCATCCTTCCATCCACTCAACTATCCTCCTGTCCACCTGCTCATCTGCTCCCCCACCCCCAGGATCTGTGGGCCCACTGGGGAGAGATTCTCACTTGAATCCACTGGGTGCACCAATATCAGCCTTGCTGATCTTTTTCTTCCCTGAGCGTTTCTTATCACCTGGACTAGGCCCAGGTGCAGGGAGCCCACGGTATCGTGAATTCGTGATGTCTGGGTTCTGGATGTCCACTGTCACCAGCCCCAGGGACAGTGAGCCAGCTGCTGGGCCTGTGGGGAAAAATGGGTGACTGGGCCACTGACCCATTTACCTACCAACCAGAGCATAGGAGCAAGAGACAGGAAGATGGTTGAGGGAATCTGTGTGTTTGATGGTCATGGAGGGAGTGGATGAGGGGTCCAGATAGGGTTTATGGAGAAGCGGCTGGGTGGGAGCCACAAACCATCCATACATTCATTGATTAATTAATTAATTTATTTACTCATGCTTATCACTTAAGTACTGACTCATTTATTCACTGGCTCATCGACTAATTTGTGAAGTTATTTGTTCACTCATTCAATAGTTACTTTCTTCACCGATTGAAATGTTATGTCACTTATTCATTTATTCACTACCGAATTCATTCAATCACTCATTCATTAATTAATTTATTCAATCATCCATCCATGTATTCATCCATTTATCCACATACCCACTCACCTATACATCTCTACACCCACTTATACATCTATCTATATTTTCATCCTTCCATCAATTCATGCCCCCGTTCAACCATCTTTCCACCACCAATCCATCCACCCACACATTCACCCACTTATCGCTGCACCCACCCACCTACTCATCCATCCACCCACTCCCCACCTGTGTATCCATTCACCCCCCCACCACCTGCCCATGTAGAGACACAGGGAAGAATAGCACTCACCCCCTTGGTCTCCACCTGGGTGTGGGGGCAGGGGTGGGAGCCCTCCTCTTCTCTCTGGGAAGACGGAATGGGTAGAGAGCTATCGCAACCCTGCCACAGGCTCCTGGGCTAGCCCCTTCTTACTCTTCCTTGCACTAGAGGACTCACCTTCATTGGCTGGCACTGGTGGAGGGGGGAGCTGGCGCCTGTCTGTGGAGAGACAGGTGGACTGGGAACCAGAACCATGAGAGGGGCTTTTCCAGCTCCCTACTCTTGCGCTCACTTCTGCTCAACCTCTTTTCCTCCCCCAAGGCCTCCTCACCTCCGCTTTGCCTCTGATTTCGTTTTTGTATCTTCTCCTGCACCAGGGTCCGGAAGGCCTGGGCCTCACCCTCGTCTGCGAAGTTCAGCCCCGCTTGGCAGTCCTGCACGTGCGTGGGGGGGTCAGTGGCCTTCCAGGCCCACCCCACATTTCCCGTCTCCTCCCTGCACCCCAACTGAGGCCCAGGGGTTAGGTGGTCACTTACATCTCCAGCGAAGGTGTGGAAAAAGGGGGTGGGAGTGGAGTAGACCAGCTGTGAGTACAGCTCCTGTTCCCAGAGCAGCCGGCCAGCCTGGAGAAGTGGGGAACACACTGGCACTGAGGCGTGCCCTGGGTGGCAGGCCTCTGTTTTCTGGACAGGGAACATGGTATACAAACTTGGGGCCCAGGGATCTGATTTGGAGATTTCCAGCTCTGCATCGGAGAGTTGGGGGTCTAGGTGTCAGATGTGGAGGGTTGGGGTACAGTATGGGAATCAGACACTTCAGTGAGAGATTTGGATTTGGGGTCCAGGGCCCTAGATGTGGAACTTGGGGGCTTGAATTTGAGGATTTTGGACTCTAGTCCTAGGAAACTGAGCCCATTCGTAGAATCATCCCAAATCCCCCCTTTTATGGGGGCCTTCATTTGGGCAGGTAGGGCTCCAGGATTAGGAGTTGGGGTTGAGATTTGAGGTTCAGACATATAGACTTGGGAGGTTTTTCTGGAGGCGGGTTTAGCCAACGTATGTGCAATTTGAGGTTTGTGGAGCAGAGTTATGGCTTAGGGGTTTGGTCAATATTTTATGGCCCTGGGATCTTGATGTGGTCCTACTGGATCTACCTTTATGGTTTAGAAGGATGAATTTGGGGTTTATGCTTAGAGAGTTTAGGTTGAGGATTTGTGGAACAGATTTATGACTTAGGAGCTAGGCAGAATTCTGGAGTTCAGGAGTTTTGATGGGCGATTTCTGAGACCCAAAATGTTGAGTTTCGAACAGATTGGAGGTTCAGGTAAAAATACAGTACTCATTTTTTTGGAGTTTGTGGAACAGATCAGACTTAGGAGGTATACTAATATTGGGGGTTATAGATCTTGACATGAAGACTCTGGGGTCAGTCATCGCGGACTTAGAAAGACAAACCAGAGGTTGACATTTGGATGAAGTCTTTGGTTCTGGGGCTCAGGGGTTCATTGATCTGCCTGAGGGCTCAGGGCTATGGACACAGCTCTGGGTTTGTCGGTTGAAAACTGGGTTGTCTGTCCAGTGGGGGGCGGGGGTCACCTGAAGGCCGTAAAGGCGAATGAAGTAAGACTTCTGGGGGTTATCCTTCACGAAGCACACAGCCCCACAATGTTCCTTGGTCCAGTGCTCGGCTCCACGGGGCAGCGCCAGGTACAGCTGAACAACCGCGGTGGCCAGCGTCTGGGAGGGGAGAGCAGGACTCAGTGGAATCTGGTCAGGGGCAGCCAGAGGGTCTGGGAACCAGACCTGGTCCTTCCTTGCCCATGGCTGTCATGGCTCTGAAGGAAGAGCTGCAGCCAGAGGGAAACTGAATGGACATCAAGATCTTCCTGGGATTGGTGAATGGGGGTAAGTGGATTCTAGGAGAGATGATGGAGAGGAAGAGGAGGAGGGGAAGAAAGAGAAAGAGAGGAGGATGGGGAAGATGAGGAGAGAGGAAGGAGGGGAAAGGAGGAGAGGGGGAGGATGGGGAAGATGAAGAGGCGGAAGAGGAGGAGGAGAGGAAGAAGAGGAAAGGGAGACAGGGAGGGCCAGGAGATCCCCAGCTCACCCAGCATTTCCGTCCGAGCATCTCAAAGAGTCGCTGGTTCTCATGGTCCTGGAGGAGGGTGGAGGGTATGTTCTGCTGAACCCCGGGTCCTCCACGGCCCCCAGGCCTGCCTCCCGAAGGGCCCCCACTCATGGTGCCTCCTGCCCTTGTCCTCTCCGGCTAGGCTCTGAGTGCAGGGTAAGAAGAGGAACTTTCGCAGCGAGCAGGGGAACAGGAAGTGCAAAAAACCACAAGGGAAACAAGTCCTCCAGGGGCCCCTCAGTGGGCCTGGCCTCCTCCTCCTCCCTTAGACTGGGGCCCTCCTCCATTTGACTGGTTAGACCCATGTTTTGGACCAGCTCATGTCCTCCTCCTTTTTTCTTACTGTCTGGGGCCCATCTCCCTCTAACTAGCTCGGGCCCTCCTCCCCCTGGTTGGCTGGCAGCAAGAGCTAGGCCACTGCAGCATTTTTGCAGTGTGGCGGGGAGCAGTCATGGGCTGGGCGGCCTCCTTCCTCCCCAAAGCATCTAGTTAGTCTGGGCCCGAGGTCCAAGGCCCCTAGCGCTGAAGGGTTGCTGTGCTAAAGCTTTTCCTTTAATTACACAGCGAGCGCCTGGGATCCCACCCCTCTCCTGAGACCCCAACAACTTGCTCGCACCCAGCTCATCTTCCCCATCCCTACCCCTGCCTCCCTGCAGCTCCCAAATTACTTGCTGCTTATCATCCCCTTTTTGTAAGAAATGGATTTTATAGCATATATAAATGCCTAAACAACATTTTGTTTAGTTGCTGTTGCCTTTGAACTTTTGAAAGTATGTGATATTTGGAGACTTGTCTTTCCCCCCACTCAACATTCTATTTTTATCTAACAAACATTCATGTAGCACTGAACGTGTGTGCCAGGCACTGTTCTGAAATATTGACTCATTTAAATACTGACTCATTGAAATCCTCACATCAGCCCGGGGGACACACACAATTTTTACCATGCCCATTTGATGGAGGGAAACTGAGGCACAGAGTGGTTAAATGATTTCCCCAGTAGTCCTAGCTAGCAAGTGGTAGAGCCCAGATTGCATGCCAGGCAGGCTGGGTACAGAGTGTGCACTTTTCGTCAGGATGCTCCACGCCTGCTCTGTTACTAAGATTCATATTTGCCTGTTACTGCTATATAGTATTCTATTGTGTTACTGTACAATTTGTTCATATTCTCCTGTTAACAGACATCTGAGCTGATTTTGGCTTTTGTGGTTGGCAGCAAGGCTGCTGTGTTCCCTCCTGTATGCATCTCCTGGTCCACGTAGGCATGCACACTCAGGATGGGAATTGGGGCGTTGTAGGGTTTGCGTAGCTCTAACTTTGACAGACTGTTTCCCCAAGTGAATGCCAGCTCGGTCCCCACTCCTCCCTGGGCCTGTTGCCTGTTTGGAGACGTGAAGTTCTCAGGTACGCATACAGCAGCTTGGGGGAGCTGAGCATGTCTGGGGTGTGCCTGGCATTCCCAGGTACCTGAAGGGAAACAGCACATCTCAAGGCAGGACCCACAGTCCTACCTGGAAACCTGTATGGCTCCCACACCTGCAGGTGCCAAGCTTCTCTCCTAAGCCTAGGCTCAAGGCCCCTTCTGGTGTGGCAATTCCAACCTCCCTCCCTCCTTTCTCTGTTCACAACCCAGCGAATGGTGCTCCCAACTTACCGGGTGATTTCATACCTCCCGGCCTGGAGCCCCTTCCAGCCTGTTCATTAGGGCAAGGTCCTGATTTTTCCTTAGGAAGCCACTGCATTCATTCATGTTGACACTGTTCATTGAGCTCTCACTGTGTGCCAGGCGTCTCTTCAGTATCTGGCACTAACTAGACACTCAATAAATGTTTCTTGAAGGAATGAATGAGGGGTTAATGTCTAATTTGATTTAGTGTTTTCTGATCTTTAGCTAAGTGCCTCACACTTATGTACTCATTTCATGGGCACAGACGACCCCCTGAGGTAAGCACTCCAGCTATCTACATTTTACTGATAGGGAAGCTGAGGCCCAGAGAAGCTTAGCTAACTTGCCTGAGGTCACACAGCTTGTGAGTGGTGGAGCTGAGGCCAATTATGTGAGAAATGGTTCCTAAACTGTTAAATGCCACATGGGGCCCCAGAAAAAATTCTTCTGCTCCTTCTCTGTCTTTTGTTCTCCTTCTTTCTCCGCTCCTAGATCTGTCCCCTTTAAGTCTACATCAGGGGGCTTTAAACCTCTGCTACATTTGCTGGTTATTTTGTAAATTAACATTTAAAAGTTGTATATTTCCTGTTCTTCTAAGGAGCAGACAGGTTTAAAACTTATATTTTTCTCCAAATGAAAAACCTAAAGTAGATTTTTATTATTTTAGTCCCTAATAGAATGAGTTTCCCCACCCTGGAAAACAGTGATTTAGTCATCATTTTACAATCATTTTTCATCTTATTCAGATTATTGAATTGCTCTGGTGACCTGCACTAATAATTTGGAGCTGGTTTATTTTACTTTTATTTGTTCCCATCAACTCTTGCTTTTCTGTACTGGATGACAGTATTTGGTGAGGTGATGACCTCAAAGGTAATTTGCTCTCCTGGACCTTCAAATAGATTAAAAAAGAACAAAAACCCTAATCTAGCTTTTCTGGTTGTTCTCAGCAGGAGAGTGGATTGAATACTTACAAGTCAGCCCACCACAGAGGGGAGCAAAAGTTTTAACGTACTTCTTAGTAATCCAGTGAATACCCAGGAACCCCCAAGAACCAGGATATGCCTAATAACTTACACCCACCTGATGCTCCCCCATCACCTCTCTCTCTGCCAACCCCCAGGGATCACCAGACAGAGAGTCATTTCCTGTTTATATCTTGTGCTTATTTTGCTTTATTTTGAGGGGATATTGCTTACAAGATTCTGACTGCCATGCCTCAAGTCCTGAGTAGGTAATAAGACATTGTCAGTTATAAGACATGGGAGTGTCTTCCACACCCCAGTCACTGCCACGCGGTTGAACCCACGGAGGAGATATAGGAATGGGCAGGGTCCTGCTGAAATCGCGCACAACTGAGATTGGGACTTGAACCCACAGGCTGGGACTCGAACCCAGCCAAAATCCAGATTGGGACTTGAACCCACTGTCTTTTAATTGAGATCACACACCTAGTCTCAGAACTTAATGAAGCTCAGGTTCTTGATGTCTCCTTACAGAAAGAATTCAGTGAGAGACAAAGTGATAGGTAAGAAGTGGATTTGTTTAGAGAGAAACACACTCCACAGACAGAATGCGGTCCATCTCAAAAGGCAGGAATGGCCTTAGGAGAAGCACTCTGCAGAGTGTGGGCCATCTCAGAAGGCGAGAGGCCCCGAAATACAGCGTGGTTAGTTTTTATGGGCTGGGTGATTTCATAGGCTAATGAGTGGGAGGATTATTCCAACTGTTTGGGGGAAGGGGCGGGGATTTCCAGGAATTGGGCCACCACCCATTTTTGACCTTTTATGGTCAGCTTTGGAACTGTCATGGCGCTGATGGATGTGTCATTTAGTGTATGCTAACGTATTACAATGAGCGTATAATGAGGCTCAAGGTCTACTGGAAGTTGAATCTTCCACCATCTTGCACCTAGTCGGTTCTAGTCAGTTTTTGTCATGTCTTATGGCTATGCCATTCTTTTAAAAGTTATGCCCTGCTCCTTTCCCTCCTGTTTCACTACCGCTGTCCTCAAAGGCCAAACTGAGGCCAAGGTGGCAAAATTTCCTTTGCCATGCCATCCTTCTCCTCCCCCTTCCTTCCTGCCCCTCGTGGTCCTCCCTACCCCTGACTGAGGGGTGCTTCCTGGGGAGAGGCCTAAGGAAACAGCAGTTCCCAACCCTTGGACCCAATGCTCCCTTTTCATAAGAAACATTTTGGGAGGCCTCTTTTTACCATCCAGGAATGACAATCATGGATGTTACGAGTCTTGGTGGTGTGGAGCTGTCCCCCAGCATCTCAGGCCCCTGCCTATTCAATGCCAAAGCACCTCCATCATTGTGATAACCAAAGTCTGCCTACCAGGAATTCCCCAAACACTTCCAGGGCAGGCAGGAACCGGACCCTCGTCTGCCTTGTTCATTGCCATACCTCCACCACCTAGCATAAGACCCTGCATGCAAAAGCTCAATCAATATTTGTTGAATAATCGTTGTACAGTCTAGATATCTATGCTGTGATTTACTGCCCTCTTCCCACTGGGCTCCCCTGTCCTCTCTTCACCTCCCTGCATGGGGAAAGAGGGAAGAAAAACAGCTCAGAGTGTGCAGGGGCCAGCCCCTCCCACAGAGATGTCTACACTGTTCACTGATGCTATGGGCAAATGGGTGCTTTAGGGGCCCTCAGGAGAGGGGCTGATTTCTAGTCCTGGTCAGGATGGAGTGAGGACAGGGTGGGCACAGAAAAGCAGAGACGACTGTAGAGATTAAGAATTGCTCAGTGGATAAAACCAGATTCTGGAGCCCTACAGCCTGGCTCTGGCTCTGGCACTTACCAGCTGTTTAAAGTCTGGTAACCCCTCAGTGCCTCAGTTCTCTCACCCATAAAGTGGAGATAATAATAGTAGTGACTATTGGGAAGATTAAATGAGATAATTCATCTGATGAGGGCAGAGCTTAACACGTTATAATTTTGCATTGTTTGTTTTCATGGAATAGCTGAGTAACTTGGATGAATTAACTATCCTTCCCTCAGTCTAGCATTCTCCCCACTCCTGCACCAATCCTCTCCTCACCCTCCTCCATCAGACGTTCAGGTCCCACCACCATTGGTGGATGGTCAGAGACCGAACACGGCCACCTTCCCACTGCCCTTTCTCTACTTTTCCTTGCTGCAAAGTCCAGCTCAGAGATCCATTGTGTGGGCCCAGCTAGACTCTTCCAGGGCCGTGACATGTTCCTGGAGACCTCCCTGCCAACCTCGGAGGTCCCACCCACCACATGTTTCCTGCCCTACTCCTCCCACCTGCACGGGAAAACACTGTGCCAGCCAGCTCTCTCCTTCCCTTCTAGGTTTGTGCTGCTAACCTCGGACCAGCCGGGGAGCTAAAGGTCCCCTCCTGGTCCCTACACTGCCCACAACATCAAAGTCACCACCAACTTTCCCTAAATGGGTACTCCCTACCCCCTACCCCGATCTGTGACCCCAAGTGTCTACTTCCTAGTCTGTGACACCAGAAGAATACACACCCGAAAGTGTGTGACTCTAAGAGTTTCAACTTTCCGGTCAGTGGGTCCCAAGGGCCGCCCACTTCCTTGACTGTGTGAGCCCAAGACTGTTAACAGGGCAGTCTGGAATGGACCACTGTGGGCGTGGGGAGGAACGCAAAATGGAACTGTCGCCCAGGATCATACCACTGCGGAGGGGGTGGCCATCTTGCAACATACCATTTTGTTTGTGGGGGAAGGATAAGACGGCTGCCTCATTCCCTAATGGAGAGGGGAGTGTCACAATTCTGCTTGTCCCAAGATGATTCCCACCTGCTTCGGGCGAGCCTCACTCTGTGGTCTCACCCTCAGCCTTCTCACATCTGCCATCTTAACCACTTTCACCACCCCCTCGATTCCTTAATTTCGAAGCAGCTCGTGACGCACCGAAGCCGGCAATTGGCTCACAGGTGGGGAGAGCAGGCGACCGCCGTGGCCTCTGATTGGTCGATGAGCGAGTTCTCGTCCTTGTTGTTCTTTGAAGCTACGCGAGTTCGGAGAATAATATAGTCCCGCCTCCGCTCCCTTGCTCCGGGCTCCCATTGGTCATGGGTTCGAGGCATGCGCAGTAGATGCCAGTCCAGTGTTCCGGGCCACTTAAGCCGGGCTTTGGGGATTTCGGGTGGTGGGTTTGAATACAGCCTCAGAAGTTCAGATTGTTCAAGTGTAGGAGGGGCAGAAGGTGGAGTTTACTGTTGGGGTTTTCTAAGATCATACATCAGGGCGTGGCGCCTCGTGCACTGGGCGTTACAATCGTAAACTCTGTAACTCACCCGCTAGGATTTTCATGCCTGTGCCGTGGTTCTTCGTTCATTTATTCTATAGTTTACGCAAAATAAAAAGCGTTCTTTGAGTTAGGGTTTTAGGAAAACTCTCAAAAGTTACTTTATTTTTTTAATTAAAAATTTATTATTTTTTAATTTTTAAATAAATTTATTTTATTTATTTGTTTTTGGCTGCATTGGGTCTTTGTTGCCGCGTGCAGGCTTTCTCTAGTTGCAGTGAGCTACTCTTCGTTGCAGTGCACGGGCTTCTCATTGCGGTGGCTTCTCTTATTGTGGAGCATGGTCTCTAGGTGCACCGGCTCAGTAGTTGTGGATCACGGGCTCAGTAGTTGTGGCGCATGGGCTTAGTTGCTCCGTCATATGTGGGATCTTCCCGGACCAGGGCTCAAACCCGTATCCCCTGCATTGGCAGGTGGATTCTTAACCACTGTGCCACCAGGGAAGCCCCTCAGAAGTTACTTTAATAAAATTAAATCCTGCCGCAGTAGGACGGGCACCGTGGGGTGTCTGGCTCTCCCAAGACCGTAAATCGCAGAGTGAACATCTTGTGGTCTTCGAATACGATGTACTAAAATTATTAATTTTACTGACAAAACAGGTACAAAGCTTACAGCAGTTAAAAGCCCTAACTGGCGAGGCCTTTGACAAAACGTGTTTAAGAGAATAAACACTCTACCCAGTATTCAATGTGCAAAGTGATGGTTTTGGAGCATTAGGCCTGCTCAGATGGGACAGGATTGCTATGATTGACATGTGTTATTTAATATACATCATAGGCAATATAGCCAGTTACCGATTTTAAAGTCTGCAACTTTTACATTATATATGTAAATTAAAATACAAATATAGATTACATGAATTATAAAAAATATGAATAAATACATGATTCATAGGGATATAGATATAGATGATATAGATGGAGCAGTGGGGCCCCTGTTCACTGCCCTGAGTCAGTCACATGCTGAAAGGGAGGGGACGGTTTTTGGGTTTTTTTTAAATTTATTATTATTTTTTTTGCCGTGCCGCGGCACTTGTGGGATCTTAGTGCCCGACCAGGGATTGAACCCGGGCCATCCGCAGTGAAAGTGTGGAGTCCTAACCATTGGACCGCCAGGGAATTCCCTGGAGGAGACTGCTGATAATTTAACACAGTGCCCCAAATTTTAGGAAGGCTGATCCCTGAGTCCCCTGCTTTCACCAGATAGGACAAGTTTCCCTTAATTCGCTTGGAAATTCCAAGTCTATGCCCAGCACTGCCTCCACTGCTGAAAACACAAGCTGGCCTTTGTATCAGCTCTGATTCTAGGAAGATTGTTATTGTAAGTGTGTACATGGGCACTTGGGGTGCTGGGTAGAACAAATCAAAGGGTTGGTTAAAGTGTAGGCCCTTGGTCATTACTGAATGTTTCTTTCTGATGGTGACTGGATTTGTAACATACATACTTCAATTTAATATCTCCACTCAGGGGCCATAGATAGAGAGGGGTGAATTGTTTTTGTTTGGGATCTTGCCCTAATGGTTATAGTATGGTATAACCCAACATGCAATAAGCTATATAGTCTCTATTACAGAAATATACCCCGAAGTGACACAATTAAAGAAGACAGAGGGAAACAAAAGAAGATCTTTAGCTTATGAATAAAAAGATGAGCCTATTTGAATAAAATAAAATGCTTTTTTTAAAAAACCTCCAAAAATATGGCTTGCACTGTATGTCTGGAGCCCTTTAAATTATACAGATTTCATCATCATCAACTTGTTTATACCCTGATTATAGGCAACTTGAAGAGAAAAAGAGTTTTTTGTTTTTAATCTGCTAAGTTTGGCAATTATGGGAGAACCCACTGTGTGTGTTTATAATCTTATAATCACTAGAGCTTTCAGAAAATTGGATGATAAAGATGTACATATGCATAGTGTTAGCATAGCTTGTGTGAGTGCTACAAGTTGGACAGGAAGCTTTAAAAACTTCTTTGAGGGACTTCCCTGGTGGTCCAGTGGTAAAGAATCCGTCTTACAATGCAGGAGACGCGGGTTCCATCCCTGGTCAGGGAACTAAGATCCCACATGCCGCGGGGCAACTAAGCCCGCGTGCCACACTACTGAGCTCGAGCGCCTGGACGACAGCCCGCGTGCTGCAAACCACAGAGCCCACGTGCCCTGGAGCCTGCGCGCCACAACTAGAGAAGAGAAAATCCTCGCACCACGACTAGAAAGAAGCCTGCACACCACCATGAAGAGCCTGCATGCTACAACTAAGACCAGACGCAGCCAAAAATAAATCTTTAAAAAAATATATATATAGTAAAAACTTCTTTGTTGCCAACAATGGTCTTTTTAAATCAAAGTAAAATCTATTTTTGTTTTTTGGCCGCTGTGCACGTCATTCGAGATCTTAGTTCCCCGACCAGGGATCGAATCTGTACCCCCCTGCAGTGGAAGCGCAGAGTCTTAACTACTGGACCGCCAGGGAAGTTCCCACAAAATCTTTTAAAGAAATGAAACTTTTTGATTTTCTTTGATTTATGACTAAAAGGTATTTTGTCAATGTTTAAGAGTATTTAGGCAGCTGGGTGGGGGGGGCAAGCTACACGATGGAATGGGGCAGCAAGACGCAGGCCCAGGACATTCTGGGGAGCAGGGATTAAAAAAAGAGAAAAATATTCATCCTTTCCAAGCTTTTTTTCCCTGATAATTAGTAACAGCCTTATCAAAGACAGATGAACTCCTTATGTAAAATTTTGATTATAAAAAAATTATAGCAGTGCCGGGTATTCGGCAATGAGTGAGGCCAGTTACCAAACAGGATCGCTCCTCCCTCCCCAAATCTCTGAATACCTGCTTGTGATATCCCTGAAGGTCCTAATGGTTTGGATTTCACAAAGGGTAACAGTAGATGCCAGGCTACAGTCCAGTTAGTGGCTAGACAGCTTCTGAGTCTCATCCCAAAGATTTATTCTCCCAAAAGAAATAAACCTTGTACTCAAATCAAAACAAGTAAATGGAGTAAAATATCTTGTAATGTGTTTATAACTAAATGCATTGCGTAGATTGTTTGCAAAGATGATGTTATGGACCCAATTGTGTCCCTCCAAAATTCATATATTGAAGTCCTAACCCCTAGTGTGACTGTATTTGGAGATGGGGCCTTTAAAGAGGTAATTAAGGTTAAATGAGGTCATAAGGATGGACCCTAATCCAATATAACTGGTGTTTTTATAAGAAGAGGAAGAGACACCAGAGATGCATGCGCACAGAGAAAAGTCCACATGAGGACACAATGAGGAGGCAGCCAACTTTCAACCAAGGAGAGAGGCCTCAGGAACCAAACCTGGCAACATCTTAATCTTGGACTTCCAACCTCAACTGAAAAAATACATTTCTGTTGTTTAAGCCCAATAGTCCATGGTACTCCATTAGGATAGCCCGAGCAGATTAATACAGATGGCCGCAAACATTCCTCCCCTGTCTGTAGCTGAGTCCCCTGGCAATGTGACTTTGCAGCTCCCCATCCAGAGGTGGAGTCTATTTCCTCACCCCTTGAACCTGGGCTGGCTTTGTGACTTGCTTTGGCCAACAGAATGCAACAGAACTCCCATTATGTGAAATCTAGAGCCTAGGCCTCAAGAGACCTTGCAGCTTCTGCCTGGGCCCTAGTACAGTGCTGCCCTGAGCCCTCCATGCAAGGAAGCTGGTCGGGAGGATGAGAGGGAGCGTGAAAGAGAACCAAAGCACCCCTGCTGACAGCGGCACCAACTGCCAGACATGTGAGCAAGGCCATTGGAACTTCCAGCCCAGACGATCCTACCATTGACTGTAGCCACATGATTGAGCAGAGAGATATCCAAGAGTGGAACCACCAGCTGATCCCAGCTCAAATTGCCTACCTACAGGATTGTGAGCAAATACACTGTTGTAACTCAAAGTCACTAAGTTTTGCAGTCCTTTGCTTTGCAGCAGTAACTAAGCTGACACAGCATTCTTCTCTCCCTGCCTAGCGCTGAGTGAACCCGAACATATTCCTAAAGGGAAAACGTTTTTTGGGCAGCCAAAGGGCCAATTCTTTTCTTTTCTTTCTTTCTTTTTTTTTTTTTGTGGTACATGGGCCTCTCACTGTTGTGGCCTCTCCCGTTGCGGAGCACAGGCTCCGGACGCGCAGGTTCAGCCGCCATGGCTCACGGGCCCAGCCGCTCCGTGGCATGTGGGATCTTCCCAGACTGGGGCACGAACCCGTGTCCCCTGCAACAGCAGGCGGACTCTCAACCACTGTGCCACCAGGGAAGCCCTCTTTTTTTAAAAAAATATCTTTATTGGAGTATAATTGCTTTACAATGTTGTGTTAATTTCTGCTGTACAACAAAGTGAATCAGCTGTATGTATGCATATATCCCCATATCCACTCCCTCTTAAGCCTCGCTCCCATCCTCCCTATCCCACCCCTCTAAGTGGTCACAAAGCACCAAGCTGATCTCTCTGTGCTGTACGGCTGCTTCCCACTAGCCACCCATTTTACATTTGGCAGTGTATATATATCAATGCTACTCTCACTTCGTCTCAGCTTCCCCTTCACGCCCTGTGTCCTCAGGTCCATTCTCTATGTCTGCGCGAAGGACAAATTCTTGTCCATAAGCCAGGGAACTCCCACACGGAGGTAGAGAAGACACTCCAGCCCCATGTCTGGGAGCCCCATTATGACACTCAACACTTGTCCACTTCAATTCTCTTTCCCCAGATTCAGAGTTCGTAGCCTTTGCTGTCTTTGAAATTGTGGTAATAACTACTGGAAATTCAAAAAAGAAAAAGGTTTTTTTTTTTAAGCAATTATGAGCCTTCAACCAAAGAAGTGTCACTGCAAGGTTTATATCTATATTTATGTCACTTTTTATTTTATTTTATTTATTTTTAAATTTTTTGGCTGCGTTGGGTCTTCGTTGATATGCGCGGGCTTCCTTGAGCAGGGACTACTCTTCGTTGCGGTGCGCGGGCTTCTCATTGCGGTGGCTTCTCCTGTTGCAGATCAGGGGCTCTAGGGCACAGGCTCAGTAGTTGTGGCGCGTGGGCTTAGTTGCTCTGAGGCATGTGGAATCTTCCCAGACCAGGGATCGAACCCATGTCCTCTGCATTGGCAGGTGGATTCTTAACCACTGTGCCACCAGGGAAGTCCCCTCTATCTCATATTTTGATTAAGCTTTGAATAGGTTTGTTTTTGATCAACATAAAGGCTTACATGCTAACAATACTGCCTTGAGATATTAGCTCTCAACTTCCAGCCTTTAGTTTCCTCAAAGTTATTCCCTGTGGTCAAGTGACATTTTTCATTCAGGAAAGTGGTATCACAGCAATCCTTCTAAACCTTCATTGAAATAGGAAACTGAAACACATCCCCACTTGGCAGAGGGAAAGCTAAACCACAAGGCTGAGAAATCTCCAGAAACTCAGCTAATGAGCTGAAAAGGCTTCTGACAAGCTATGTGACCTTTATATGGCCCTTCTTCAGACAAACACATGTGTATATACTTTATATGAACACTCACACAGACAAGTGCATGCGTGCTTGTGAGGACTGTTAAAACCATAGATTGGTCAGGGGCCTCGAGGTGAAAAGCCTAATTATGTGGACTGATCAAAGTAATTTGGTAGGCAACACCCCACCCTAGAGAGCCAGTTATTCTTTTAAAATAATTCAGTGAGGTTTTCACACAAGAGTTTGGGATTCGATCTTAGGCAGGAGAGGAACACCTGTAAAATTTATAGACTGTATTAGATCTGCCTAATCAAAATTCATTTACTCAACAAACATTTTTATTGAGGTATAATTGACATATAACATGATATTATTTTCAGGTGTACAACATAATGATTGGTTATTTGTATACATTGCAAAATGATAACCACAATAAGTCTAGTTACCATCTGTCACCACATAAAATTACAAAATGTTTTTTCTTGTGATGAGAACTTTTAAGATTTAAGATTTTACTTCTAGCAACTTTCAAATATGCAATACAATATTATTGATTTTAGTCACCATTCTGTACATTACATCCCCATGACTTATTTATTTTATAACTGGAAGTTTATACCTCTTGACCTCCTTCATCCACCTTCCCAACCCCCAGTCCCTCTGGCAACCACCAATCTGTTCTCTGTATCTGTGAGTTTAGTTTAGTTTGATTTGGTTGTTCGTTTTGTTTTCCAGATTCCACATATAAGGGAAATCATACAATATTTGTCTTTCTCTGTCTGACTTTTTTCACTTAGCATAATACCCTTAAGGTCCATCCATGTTGCTGCAAATGGCAAAATTTCATTCATTTTTATGGCTGAGTAATATTCCATTGTGTATATATACCACAACTTCTTTATCCATTCATCCATAGATGGACACCTAGATTGTTTCCATGTCTTGGCTATTGCAAACAATGCTGCAGTGAACATAGGGGTGCATATATCTTTTCAAATCAGTGTTTTCGATTTTTTTGGATAAATACCCAAAAGTGGAACTGCTGGATCACATGGTAGTTCTATTTTTAATTTTTGAGAAACCTCTATACTATTTTCCATAGTGGCTGCACCAATTTACATTCCCACCAACAGTGCACAAGGGTTCCCTTTTCTCCACATCCTCACCAACACGTGTTCTTTCTTCTCGTTTTTTTTTTCTTTAATTTTTTCTTTATTTATTTTTGGCTGGCCATGCAGCATGCAGGATCTTAGTTCCCCGACCAGGGATCAAATCCCTGCCCCCTGCAGTGGAAGCACAGAGTCTTAACCACTGGACCGCCAGGGAAGTCCCTCTTTCTTATCTTTTTGATGATGGCCATTCTGACAGATGTGAGTGAGGTGGTATCTCATTGTGGTTTTGATTTGCATTTCCCTGATGATTAGTGATGTTGAGCATCTTTTCATGTGCCTGTTGGCCATCTGTATGTCTTCTTTAGAAAAATGTCTGTTGGACTTCCCTGGTGGCTCAGTGGTTGAGAATCCGCCAGCCAATGCAGGGGACACGGGTTTGAACCCTGTTCCAGGAAGATCCCACATGCCGCGGAGCAGCTAAGCCTGTGCACCACAACTGAGTCTGCTCTCTGGAGCCTGCGAGCCACAACTACTGGGCCCACGTGCCACAACTACTGAGGCCTGCATGCCTGGAGCCCATGCTCCGCAACAAGAGAAGCCACCGCAATGAGAAGCCCATGCACTACAACGAGGAGTAGCCCCCGCTCACCACAACTAGAGAAAGCCTGTGCACAGCAACAAACAACCAATGCAGCCAAAAATAAATAAAAATAAAATCAATTTTTTTAAAAAAAGAAAAATGTCTATTCAGATCCTCTGCCCATTTTTTAATTGGATTGTTTGGAATTTTGCTATGGAGTTGTAT
The DNA here is from genome assembly GCF_949987515.2 of Delphinus delphis. Classification (NCBI taxonomy): domain Eukaryota; kingdom Metazoa; phylum Chordata; class Mammalia; order Artiodactyla; family Delphinidae; genus Delphinus; species Delphinus delphis. Next base: position 85,340,420 of record NC_082704.1, read on the forward strand.
GAATTCTTTATATATTTGGATATTAACCCTTTATTGGATATATAATTTGCAAATATTTTCTCCCATTCCATAGGTTGATTTTTCATTTGTTGATGGTTTTCTTTATAGTGCAGAAGCTTTTTAGTTTGATGTAGTCCCACTTGTTTATTTTTGCTTTTGGAGTCAGATCCAAAAAATCATCTCCAAGACTGATATCAAGGACTTACTATCTTTGTTTTCTTCTAGGAGTTTTATGGTTTCAGGTCTTACATTCAAGTCTTCAATCCATTTGAGTTAATTTTTGTGTGTGGTGTTAGATATTGGTCTAGTTCCATCTTTTACATGTGGCAGTCCAGTTTTCCCAACACAATGTATTGAAAAGACTGTCCTTACCCCATTATATATTCTTGGCTCCTTTGTCATGAATTAATTGACCATATATGCATGGGTTTATTTCTGGGCTCTCTATTCTGTTCCATCGATCTATGTGTCTGTTTTTATACCACAATCAAGTTAGTTAACACACTCATCACCTCACAGAGTTACTGTTTGTGTGTATGTGTGTGTGTGTGTGTGTGTGTGTGTGTGGTGAGAACACTTAAAATCTACTCTCTTAGCAAATTTCAAGTGTACAATACAGTATTGTTACTATAGTCACCACACTGTACATTAGATCTCTAGAACTTATTCATCTCATAACTGGATGTTTGTACCCTTTGATCAACATCTCCCCATTTTTCCCAATGCCCCCTCCCCCCCAGCCCCTAGCAACCACTATCTCATTCTAAAGACATCATTACAGCATTGTGTCTTTTAAAATCCAGTTAACTATGTTTCCCAAACTCGGCTAACTCAGCAAAAATGAGGGATTTCTCAGTCTCAATAACTTGGTTCTATTTTGGACACAGAACTGAACATTTCCCTGCTTGAGTAAATCTGATCTTCTCACTTCCACACAGGGAAATTTAGGACCCTAAACACCAAATCTGCCCTTTTATTAGAACATGAAGCTGCTGCCAATGATGGGAGGTGACAACTAAGCCAACCAGAGCACCATCAGCTGCCCTTTCCCCGGCCTCAGGGTAGAAATTTCTTGAGTGTGCCCCTGCAGCCATGAATTGGAACTTTCAGGATCAATTTCCTTTTTGGCCTAATACATCATTTGCAAAACAAAATTATTTGGCGTCTGATGGCCTGCAACTGTAGTAACCACCTACTGGTTTGGTCTGTTGTCATTGATAGCTGAACTCTTGACATCTTCTTGGTTCACCCTTAGTTTACTCGAGTTTTCAGAGCCAAAGTGAATTGGATCTCAGACTGAATCCTTGCCCCCAGACAAAAGCTCTGTCCCTGCTTTAATACAGGGGATTGACCTGATGAATTACTCAGGCATCTCTATTCCCTGAGAGGTCTCTTGAATATCTACTGTTCAAGGTGTTCTGCCAGAGGCTTTACATACATTCTCTCCTTTAACCGTCACAACCAGTCCACAAGGTAGCTACTTTTGTCTGCATTTTACCAAGGAGGAAACTGAAATTCAGAGAATTTAGGTGACCTGTTTGTTCAAGGCCACACAACCAGCACAAATAAAGTTGAGTGGTGTCTTCTAAAATTTGGTCCCCTGTTCCCCTATTCCCTCACCTCATTCATCTATCAAACTCCTATTCATCCTTCGGATTTTAGCTGAGGCACCTCTTCTCACAGGACTCCTTCCCTGACACCCCTAGCTCAGGTTCTGTGCCTCTCCTGTGGGCTCCCGTGGCCCCTGGACTTACCCCATCATCCCTCCTCTGTAATCCGTAAGTGGCCAAGAGACTTGTGGCTTGACTTTACAGTTTCAAGCGTGTAGGAGATGTTCAAGAAATAGCTGTGGGATGAGTAAATAAATGAATGCATGAACAGTGCACTCCCCAGGTTTCCACAAAACCTCATAGTCTCCCATAACCCACAGTAAGGCCAGCGCTGAGCCCTCTGGGGTGGGGGACAAAAATGAATGAGTCCCGCCCTTGTGGTTTCTTTGCTAGTTGAAGAGACAATCCAGAAAACAATGATTGGTAATGCAGTGTCCTCTGAGCTAGAGGAGAGGGTGCGGTGGATGGAGGGAAACTGAGGCAGGAAGATCAACTGATGTCATTGGCAAGGAGGCAAATAAAGTTTGGTTCATCCAAATTAGTTTCTCGATCCAAATATGAGAACAATCACATGAATATAAATTATGAACTGGGGAGTCAAGCCTGATACCTTCATAGTCAGATGCGGATGGATAGGCTAAATGCACTCTTACCTGTGAGTGATGTATTATCTACAAGTAGGTATTATTACAAGTGATGTATTATTTGTCAGTAATTCTGGGGCATTTTGCATGCCACTTGTCCCCTTCTCCCTGCTCTCACCTTCTCAAGCCCGAGTCTTCCATAGAACCTGCCCTCCTTGGTCACGGTCTTGCGTTGTCTTCCCTCTGGACTTCACCCAGTCCTTGCTCAGCCACGCCGGCTCTGCTGGTTCCATTTTGGGGCAGCACGGGCCTGGGCTGAGCTGTGCTCTGAGGCTGATGGCAGTCCGAGGACAAGAATAGCGCGTGCCTCATATTCCTGTGTTCCCTCCACAGTGCCTGGGTTAGAGCAGGCCGAAAGATAGAGAAAGGTATACTATACGTGTGTGATAGAGAATTTATTACTTCCTTAAAAATGTTTAGAGCAATCTGTCTATCAGACTGTGATTCGGAGTTTCCTGGTCTAATAGTTTGTGATTTCACTCCTGCAAGCATCAGAGGTTTGCCTCTGCTTGAAGCACACGCTAACTTCAGCCCAAAGCCAAATAGCTCTCCTCTCATCATTCACTGGCCAGCCTGAGGGCAGCTGGATGAGCCGGAGGGAGTGGAATTTATTCTTTTTTAAAAAATATTTATTTATTTATTTGGCTGGGTCGGGTCTTAGTTGCAGTGCACGGGCTCAGTAGTTGCGGCATGGGCTTAGTTGCCCCTCGGCATGTGGGATCTTAGTTCCTCGACCAGGGATTGAGCCTGCACCCCCTGCATTGGAAGTGCAAAGTCTTAACTACTGGAACTCCAGGGAAGTCCCTGGAATTTATTCTGTATGTTCTTTTTGTCATCCTGAAAGGAAAAGGACTATCGCTTTTTTGTTTTACTTTTCCTTCTGTAATGTATCTTTTTTTCTTTGCAGATAAGAATAGATAATATTGTGCCTTTAATTAAGGAAAATAAAAGCAATTTGAGCACATTGCTTCAACACTGCAACTCGAGCACCAAATTACAAGAGAAAGGGAGAAAATCCCCTTTTCATCTGTGGTTATAAAATTCTTAGGATTTATAGATATTATGTACCTACTGTCAATAGTTCTAAAATGCTCAGGTTAGTGTATATAGGCTGGTGACAATTATAGGCAAGAAATGTGAAAGGCATACATATTAAATGTAAAAACATATAAATAATAAATGTAAGAAGGTGTTGTACAGCAGAAACTAACACAACATTGTAAGTTAACTATATTCCAGTAAAAAAATTTTTTAATGTAAAAAGGGAATTCCCTGGCAGTCCAGTGGTTAGGACTCCATGCTTTCACTACCAAGGGTCTGGGTTCAATCCCTGGTCAGGGAACTAAGATTCTGCAAGCCATGCGGCACGGCCAAAAAACAAATAAACAAATAAAATTAAATCAATTAACCTTAAAAATATATACAGTGCTTCAGGTTTCATGGGAGCCATTTTATTTGCAGAAGGTAAAAGTCTAGTAGGAATACAAGAGAGAGGATAGCTGAGAGAAAGATCGCTGAGGAGGTAGGAGGCAATGGGGGTCAGAGCCCAGGGAAAGGGTTGCCTGGAATAGGAGAAGCCATCTCTACCCCTCGGATCTGAGGCAAAGAGGTGAGAGTGCAGCAGACAAAAAAAAAAACATGATAATGTGGTAATCATTTCACAATATACACATATATCAAATCATTATGTTGCACACCTAAAACTAATACAGAGGTATATGTTAATTATATCTCAATTTAAAAATAATAAACATTTAAAAAAAAAAGGAAACAAACAACCTGATCAAAAAATGGGCCAGGGACTTCCCTGGTGGCACAGTGGCTAAGAATCCGCCTGCCAATGCAGGGGACATGGGTTCGATCCCTGGTCTGAGAAGATCCCAGATGCTGTGGAGCAACCAAGCCCGTGTGCCACAACTACTGAGCCTGCGCTCTAGAGCCCGCGAGCCACAACTACTGAAGTCTGAAAGCCTAGAGCCCATGCTCTGCAACAAACAAGAGAAGCCACCACAATGAGAAGCCCGCACACTGCAACGAAGAGTAGCCCCTGCTCGCTGCAACTAGGGAAAGCCTGCACACAGCAACGAAGACCCAAGGCAGGGCTTCCCTGGTGGCGCAGTGGTTGGGAGTCCGCCTGTCGATGCAGGGGACGCGGGTTCGTGCCCCGGTCCGGGAAGATCCCACATGCTGCGGAGCAGCTGGGCCCGTGAGCCATGGCCGCTGAGCCTGCGCATCCGGAGCCTGTGCTCCGCAACGGGAGAGGCCACAACAGTGAGAGGCCCGTGTACCGCAAAAAAAAAAAAAAAAAAAAAAAAAAAACACCCAAGGCAGCCAAAAATAAATAAATACATTTATTTTTTTAAAAAATGGGCCAAAGACCTGAACAGACACCTCACCCAAGAAAATATACAGATGGCAAATAAGCATATGAAAAGATACTCCACACCATATATCATCAGGGAAATGCAAATTAAAACGACAATAAGATACCACTACAGACCTATTAGAACGGCCAAAATCCAGAACACTGACAACACCAAACGCTGGTGAGGATGTGGAGCAACAGGGACTCTCATTCATTGCTAGTGGAAATGCAAAATGGTACAGCCACTTTGGAAGACAGTTGGGCAGTTTCTTAAAAAAGTAAACATACTTTTACCATACAGTTCAGCAATTGCGCTCCTTGGTATTTACCCAAAGGAGCTGAAAACTTATGTCCACACAAAAACCTGCACGTGGATGTTTACAGCAGCTTTATTCATAATTGTCAAAACTTGGAAGCAACCAAAATGTCCTTCAGTGGGTGAATAAGTAAACTGTGATACATCCAGACAATGGAACATTATTCAGTGGTCAAAGGAAAAGAGTTATCAAGCCATGAAAAGACACGGAGGAACCTTAAACACACATTACTAAGTGAAAGAATCCAATCTGAGAAGGCTCCATACTGTTTGATTCCAACTATATGACATTCTGGAAAAGGCAAACTATGGAGACAGTAAGGTCAGTGGTTGCCAGGGGTTAGGACAGAGGGAGGGATGAATAAGTAAGAACACAGAGGATTTTTAGGGCAGTGAAGATACTCTGTATGATACTGTAATGGTGGATACAAGTCATTAAAAATTTGTCCAAACCCATAGAATGTGTAACACCAAGAATGAACCCTAATTAGGAGATTGGGATTACCAGATACACACTACTATATATAAAATAGATAGCTAATAAGGACCTACAGTATAGCTGAGGGAACTCTACTCAATATTCTGGAATAACCTATATGGGAAAAGAATGTAAAAAAGAGAGGATATATGTATATGTATAACTGATTCACTTTGCTGTACACCTGAAACTAACACAACACTGTAAATCAACTATACGCCAATAAATTTTTTTTTAAAAAAGAGTGAACCCGAATGTAAACTATGGACTTTGGGTGATAATGGCATGTCAATGTAGCTTCATCAATTGTAACAAACGCACCACTCTGGTGGGGGATGTTGATAGTTGGGGAGGCTGGTGGGGGGCAGGAGGTACATGGGAACTTTCTGCTCAATTTTGCTGTGAACCTACAACTGCTCTAAGAAACAAAGTATGTATATTTTTTAAAAAGATTAATTCCTGGGGCTTCCCTGGTGGCACAGTGGTTAAGAATCCGCCTGCCAATGCAGGGGACATGGGTTCGAGCCCTGGTCTGGGAAGATCCCACATACCGCAGAGCAACTAAGCCCGTGCACCACAAGTACTGAGCCTGCGCCTAGAGCCTGCGCTCCGCAACAAGAGAAGCTACCTCAATGAGAAGCCTGCGCACCGCAACGAAGAGTAGCCCCCGCTCACCACAACTAGAGAGAGCCCGCATGCAGCAACGAAGACCCAGTGCAGCCAAAAATAAATAAATTTAAAAATGTTTTTAAAATAAAATAAAAGTTTAAAATAATTTATTTTAAAAATTTTTAAAAAGGAGAAAGGACATAATCTCAGAATATAGCCACATCATCCTCTGGGGCTCCAGAGACCCAGAGAAGGAAGCAAGAATGGGGGTTAAGATGGCAATGACTGAGCAGGAAGGAGAGAAGAAAGGTAAGGAGAATTCCATTTTTCCAGATCATGTAGGATGGGACATCTGCTGGAAGAAAAAAGGAAATAAGCTTGGGGTTAGTGGTAAAACTTTGGAAGATCTTTTGAGGGAAATGGGAATTTCTTCCCAGAGGCAAACAAAAGGTCTGTTTGATGGTATTAAGGCCCAATAGCACCTGTGATCCCTTCTTGGTTAAGAACTTGCTGCAGGGCTTCCCTGGTGGCGCAGTGGTTGGGAGTCCGCCTGCCGATGCAGGGGACGCGGGTTCGTGCCCCGGTCTGGGAGGATCCCGCGTGCCGCGGAGCGGCTGGGCCCGTGAGCCATGGCCGCTGGGCCTGCGCGTCCGGAGCCTGTGCTCCGCAACGGGAGAGGCCACAACAGTGAGAGGCCCGTGTACCGCAAAAAAAAAAAAAAAAAAAAAAGAACTTGCTGCAGCTGCACCTCACTAGTTATTAGTATGATTTGGGGAGAAACAGGGAGATAGCACAGAAATTATGGTCTATTTGTGGAAGACTGGAAAAGTCTGATTGCAAGCCAAGAAAATGAAATCTTTTGTGGCAAAGAACGCTAGAAAAGCTTCTCACAATTCTAATAGCAGGTCCTTGAGGAAGTCAGTAGTCTTTGGTCAAGAGAACAGTGGTGGCAGCAGCATCTCCTTAGCCCTGGTTCCTCATCTGGCTTATCTTCCAGGCACACACTGTGGTTGGTTGTTGCTGTGACTGCTGGGGCAAGATAAAGCCTGTTCATCTCTCCTGAGTCTGGGCACATGTTTTATAGCTTCATCAAGGTATAATGTACATATCATAAAATTCACGCATTGTAAGTGTACAATTCAATGATTTTTTAAAAAAATTATTTTCGGCTGCATTGGGTCTTTGTTGCTGTGCACGGGCTTTCTCTAGTTGTGGTGAGTGGGGGCTACTCTTCCTTGCGGTGCACAGGCTTCTCACTGTGGTGGCTTCTCTTGTTGCGGAGCACTGGCTCTAGGTGCGTGGGCTTCAGTAGTTGTGGCACGCAGGCTCAGTGGTTGTGGCTCACGGGCTTAGTTGCTCTGCGGCATGTGGAATCTTCCTGGACCAGGGATCGATCCTGTGTCCCCTGCTATGGCAGGAGGATTCTTAACCACTGCGTCACCAGGGAAGCCTAATTCAACGATTTTTAATAAATTGATAGAATCATACAACCAACATCACAATCCAGTTTCAGAATTTTTTCATCACTTCCAAAATTTCCCTCAAGCCCACTTTTAGTCACTCCCCACTCCCGACCTCCCCAGCCCCAGGCAACCACTGACCTTTCTGTCCCTGTGGATTTACCTTTTCTGGACTTTTCACATAAATGGACTCATACAACATGTAGGCCTTTCTATCTGGCTCCTTTCGCTCAGTGTAATGTTTTTGAGGTTCATCCATGTGGTAGAATGTATCAGTATTTTGTTCCTTTTTATTGCTGATAGTAATCCATTGTTTGGATATACTACATTTTATTTATCCATTCACCAGTAATGGACATATGGATAGTTTCTAGATTTTGGTTATTATGAATAATGCTGCTATAAATATTCACATACAAGTCTTTGTGTGGACATGCTTTTATTCTCTTGAGTAGATTCCTAGGAGCAAAATTGCTGGGTTGTATAGTTAGTTTATGAATAAATTTTCAAGAAACCTGTCAAACACCTTTCCAAATGACTGTACCATTTTAAATTCCCATCAACAATGTATGAGGGTTCTAGTTTCTCCACATCCTTGTCAACACTTGGTATTATTTTTCTTTTTGGCAATAGCCATTCTAAATGGTGTGTAGTGGCATCTTATTGCGGTTTTTTTTTTTTTTTTGCGGTACGCGGGCGTCTCACCGCCGCGGCCTCTTCCGTTGCGGAGCACAGGCTCCGGACGCGCAGGCTCAGCGGCCATGGCTCACGGGCCCAGCCGCTCCGCGGCATGTGGGATCTTCCCGGACCGGGGCACGAGCCCGTGTCCCCTGCATCGGCAGGCGGACTCCCAACCACTGCGTCACCAGGGAAGCCCTTATTGTGGTTTTAATTTGCATTTCCTTAAAGACTAATGAAACCGAGCATCTATTTCTCATGTGGTTATTAGCCAGTCCTATATCTTCTTTGGTGAAATGTCTACTCAAATTTTTGCCAATTTTTAAATTGGGTTGTTTGTCTTCTTACTGAGTTTGAAGAGTTCTTTGTATTTTCCAGATATAAGTCCTTTATCAGATATGTGACTTGAAAATATTTTCTTTCAGTCTATGGTTTGTCTTTTTTTTTGAGAAAAATACGATTTTATTTTACAATATTCATTGAAAAAAATACTGGAAGAATATATATAAAGTCTTCAACAGTGTTTATTCTGGGGTGATAGAAATTTTAGGTAGTAAACTTTACTCTTCATGCTACATATTTCTGTAATTTAAAACATTTTTTTCATTTTAATGGGTATTACTTTTTATGTTTTAAAAATATGGAATGCTTCATAAATTTGTGTGCCATCTTTGTGCAGGGGACATGCTAATCTTCTCTATATTGTTCCAATTTTAGTATATGGGCTGCTGAAGCAAGCACTGTCTTTGCATTTTCTTAGGTATATCTTTTGAAGTGTAAACATTTAAAATTTTAATGATGTCTGGTTTACCAACTTTTTTCTTTTATGGGTTTTTTGGTGTCTTTTTGAAAAACTCTTTGCCTAATCTCAAAGTTGCAAAGATTTTCTCCTATGCTTTCTTCTAAACATTTTATAGTTTTACATATAGGTTTATGATCCATTTTGAATTAATTTTTATGTGTGGTGTGAGATAATAGTCTTTTCCCCATTGAATTATCTTAATATCTTTGTCAAAATCAATTGACCATAAATTTAGGGGTTATTTCTAGACTTTCAATTCTATTACATTGATCTATATGCCTATCTTTATGCAAATACCACACTGTCTTGATTATTGTAGGTTTATAGTAAGTTTTGAAATTGGGTAGTAAAAGTCCTTCAGCTTTGCTCTTTTTCAAAATTGTTTTGGCTATTCCAGGTCCTTTGCACTTCCCTATAAATTTTAGGTTTAGCTTGTCAATTTCTACAACAAAGCCTCCTAGGATTTTCTTAGAGAGTTCATTGAATCTATAGATCAGTTTTGGGAAAATTGCCACCTTAACAATATTGAGTGTTTCCCATGAACATGAATTGTTTCTCCATTTATTTAGACCTTCTTTAATTTCTCTCAGCAATGTTTTAAGTTTTCAGAGCACAAATCTTGAGTTTCTTTTGTTAAATTTATTCCTAAGTATTTTATTCTTTTGGATACAATTGTCAATGCAGTTGTCTTCTTCTTTTTTTTTTTTTTTTTTTTTTTTTTTTTGCGGTACGCGGGCCTCTCACTGCTCTGGCCTCTCCCGTTGCGGAGCACAGGCTCCGGACGCGCATGCTCAGCGGTCATGGCTCACGGGCCCAGCCGCTCCGCCGCATGTGGGATCTTCCCGGACCAGGGCACGAACTTGCGTCCCCTGCATCGGCAGGCGGACTCTCAACAACTGCGCCACCAGGGAAGCCCAATTGTCTTCTTTTTTAAAAAAATTCTTATAGAGGGACTTCCCTGGTGGTCCAGTGGTAAGACTCCGTGCTCCCAGTGCAGCGGCCCGGGTTCGATCCCTGGTCAGGGAACTGGATCCCACATGCTGCAACTAAAGAGCCTGCATGCCACAACTAAAAATCCCGCATGCCACAATTAAGATCCTGCGTGCTGCAACTAAGACCCGACGCAGCCAAATAAATAAATAAATATTTTAAAAAATCTTATAGAAATATAGTTGATTTACAATGTTGTGTTAGTTTCAGGTGTACAGCAAAGTGATTCAGTTATATATATGTATATATTAATATACTCCTTTTTATATTCTGTTGCATTATAGGTTATTACAAGATATTGAGTATAGTTCCCTGTGCTATACAGTAGGTCCTTGTTGGTAATGCAGTTGTTTTAATTTTACTTTTGGATTGTTCATTGCTAGTATGTAGAACTGCAATTGATTTTGTATGTTGATCTTGTATCCTGAAACCTTGCTAAACTTATTTATTCTAGTAGTTATTTTTATTTTCAAAAATATTTATTTATTTATTTGGCTGTGCCAATTCTTAGTTGTGGCATGCGGGATCTTCGTTGTGGCATGTGGGATCTAGTTCCCTGACCAGGGATCGAACCTGGGCCCCTGCATTGGGAGCGCAGTGTCTTAGCCACTGGACCACCAGGAAAGTCCCTCTAGTAGTTATTTTTAAAAGGATTTCTTAGGATAGGATTTTCTACATATAGGATCATATCGTTTATGAATGAAGATAGTTTTACTTCTTCCTTTCCAATGTGCATGTCTTTATTCTCCCTTCCTTTTTTTTTTTTTTGTTGTTGTTTGCACTGGCTTGAATCTCCACTACAGTGTTAAATGGAAATGGCAAGAGCAGACATCTTCACCTTGCTCCTGACACTAATGAAACAAACTTTTCCTTCATTTCAAATAAGGCGCTCTATGCAAAGAAATTTTTGATGATGCTTGAACAATAACAAGGGCTTAGTTAAAAATATCTTTTTCCATCTTTATGTTGGTATTATATAAATCACTTTAAGAATTGAGTATTGGGACTTCCATGGTGGTGCAGTGGTTAAGAATCCGCCTGCTAATGCAGGGGACATGGGTTTGATCCCTGGTCCGGAAAGATCCCACATGCTGCAGAGCAACTAAGCTCGTGCACCACAACTACTGAGCCTGCATCCTAGAGCCCGCGAGCCACAACTACTGAGCCTGCACCCTAGAGCCCCAGCTCCACAACAAGAGAAGGCACCGCAAGTGAGAAGCCCACGCACCACAATGAAGAGTAGCCCCCGCTTGCCACAACTGCCCGCGTGCAGCAACGAAGACCCAACACAGCCGAACATAAATAAATATTTTTTTAAAAAAAGAATTGCGCATTAGTTGGCTTTTGCTGCATACGACACAGCCCCAAAACTTAGTGTCTTAAAACAATAAACATTAAATTACTTCTCATGATTCTGTGGGTCAGCTGGGTGGCTCTTCCGGTGTAGGTAGGCCAGCTCAGTTGGTGCTGGAGGGTACAGGATGGCCTCGCTCACATATCTGGCAGTTGGCAGGCTGGTAGGTATATGAGAGGCCTCTGCTGGCCTGGCTCACATCCCTAACCCTAACCCTAACCCCTAACCCTAACCCTAACCCTAACCCTAACCCTAACCTCTCACCCTAACCCCTCACCCTCACCCTCACCCTCACCCTAACCCCTAACCCTAACCCTAACCCTAACCCTAACCCTAACCCTAGGCTTAGGGTTCCCAAGAACAGCATATGTAAGCATACCTCAAGCCTCTGCTTTCATCACATTTGCTACTGTCCTATGGGCCAGAGCAAGTCCTAAGGCAGCTTAGATTCAAGAGGTGAAGAAATAAACTCCACCTCTTGATGGGAGGAGCTGTGAAGTTACATTGCACAAGGACATGGAAACAGGGAAGAGTGGAGAATTAGGGCCATTTCCACAATCTACCACAAATAGGTTTGATTTCTACCTTTAAATACTTAGAGGCCTCTGGGTATCACTTACATTAATTATGAATTTTATGTTTGTCAACAAAGTGTGCAGAAATAAAGCCTATAATTTAACTAAATCATCCTTGATTATGCTTTGCACAAACTAATTTTTCTTCAAATTATCTGATCTTTTTTTTTTTTTTTTTTGCATGCGAGATCTTAGTTCCCCGACCAGGGATCGAATTCACACCCCCTGCATTGGAAGCGCGAATTCTTAACCATTGGACCGCCAGGAAGTCCCTGTCTGATCTTGAGTATGATGCTGAACTGGAGCATAAAGAAGAGACTGCTAGGTGCTCTCTCACTTCCTTCTAAGTTCTCATTCAGATCAGAGGAAACCATGGACCATTCAGGAACTTCTTGGGAAAACAAAGACCTTCATTTCAGAGGCAAACCATTAGGCTGACTGGGGCTTCCAGATGGGGCTGAAGCTTCCAGTAACTTCACACAAAGGCTCACATGGGTGGTGGCCTGGACTCTCATAGGACATTTGGCATTCAGTTCCACTGCTAACAGGAAATACTCTTACTTTGCAAGACCCAATGAAGTTAAAGAAATTACCCTTGTGGCACAACTGTGTATTATATAAATCATTTTAAGAATTGTGTATTGAGACTTCCCTGGTGGTCCAGTGGCTAAGACTACATACTCCCAATGCAGGGGGCCCAGGTTCGATCCTTGGTCAGGGAACTAGATCCCACATGCTGCAACTAGGAGTTCACATGCTGCAACTGAGTCCGCATGCCACAACTACAGATCCCACATGCCGCAACTAAAAAGATCCTACATGCTGCAATGAAGATCCCGTGAGCTGCAACTAAGACCCAGTGCAGCCAAAAAAAAAAAAAGAACATAAAGGACAAAGAAAACCACATGATCATCTCAATCGATGCAGAAAAGGCATTTGACAAAATCCAACACCCTTTCATGATAAAAAGTCAACAAACTAGGAATGGTAGTGAACTTCCTAAACCTGATAAGGGCATTCACAAAAAAAGTCTACAACTAACATCATACAGGTGAAAGACTGATTGCTTTCACCCTAAGATTGGGAAGAAGGCATGAATGTTCACTCTTACCACTTCTACTGGACATAGTACTGGCAGTCTTCACTAGTGCAATTAGGCAAGAAAAAGGGAAAAGGCATACAGATTGAAAAGGAAGAAATTAATCTGTCCTTATTCACAGACAACAAGATTTTCTATGCAGATATAGAGAACAAACTAGTGGTTACCAGTGAGGAGAGAGAATGGGGGAAGGACAATAACGGGCTAGGGGATTAAGAGGTACAAATTATTATATATAAAATAAGCTACAAGGATTGTAGCTTATTTGTACAACACAGGGAATATAGCCAATATTTTATAATAACTATAATTGGAGTATAACCTTTAAAAATTGTAATCACTATATTGTACACCTATAACTTGTAAAATATTGTACACCAACTATACTTCAATAAAAATTTTTTTAAAATTAAAAAAAAAGATTGCCTATGTAGAAAATCTCAAAGAATCTACAAAAGCAAAACAAAACAAAAAATGCCTGGAACTCATAATTAAGCAAAGCCTGGTCAGAGTATACGAGGTCAACAAACAAAAATCAATCACGCTTCTATAAACTAGAAATGTACAATTGGAAACTCCCCCAAAATGTACAACAGTTCCAACAAAAATGAAATAGTTATAAACCTAACAAAACACATACAGGAACTGTATGCTGTAAACTACATGTTGATGAAAGAAATCAGCAAGAGCGCAATAAATGTGTTCAGTGACTGGAAGACTCAGTGCAGGAAAGATGTCCATTCCCCCAAGTGGATCAAGGTATTTAATGCAATACCAATCAAAATCCCAGCAGGAGTTTCTGTAGATTTAGACAAAGTGATTCTAAAATTGATACGGAAGGACAAAGGAATTAGAGTAGTTAAAAGGATTTTGAAAAGGAAGAATAATGTTGGAGGAATCACCCTACTCGTTTTTAAGAATTTCGGTAAAACTACAGTATTCAAGACAGTATGGTATTGGCAAAGGAATAGACACATAGATCAATGGAGCAAAAGTTCAGAAATAGACTCACGCAAATACTGACCTTTGATTTTTGATGAAGTTGCAAAAGAAATTCAATGGAAGCAGGATAGTCTTTTTAAAAAATGGCACTGGAAAAATTAGTAATCTATGTGCAAAAAATGAATCTCAATGGAAACCTCAAACTTTAGACAAAAATTAACAAAAGCAGATCATAGAGCTATATGTCAAACATAAAACTATCAAACTTTTAAAAGAGAACATTGGGGGACTTCCCTGGTGGTCCAGTGGTTAGGACTCTGTGCTTCCACTGCAGGGGTTGCAGGTTATATCTATCTCTGCTTGGGGAACTAAGATCCTGCATGCCGCTCAGCCCAGCAAAAAAAAAAAAAGAAAAAACTTTTTAACCAGGAATTAGGGGAAGAGTTCTTAAACATGACATTAAACACACGATCCATAACAGAAAAATGATTAAATTCGACCTCACCAAAATTAAAAACTTTTGCTCTTTGAAAGAGTGTTAAAAGAATGAAGCTACAGATTAGGAGAAAGTATTTGCACATCACATCAGACAAAGAACTTGTATCCAGAGTATGTAAAGGATTCTTGAAGCTCAACAATAAGAAAACAAGCCCATTTTTTAAAATGGGGAGAAGATCTGAATAGATATGTCATCAAAGAAGATATAAGGTGGAATATAAACACATAAAAAGATGTTCAACCTCATTACAATTAAGGAAATGCAGATACCCACCATGATGAGATACACACGTTCTAATGAATGACTAGAATAAATAATATTGACCACACCAAATGCTGGCAAGAATATGGAGAAACTGGATCACTCATACAGTGCTGGTGGGAAAGCAAAATGTCACAGCCACTCTGGAAATCGATCGCAGTTTCACATAAAGTTAAATATACACTTACCTCATGACCCAGCAATTTCACTTCTGAGTATAAACTAGTATACCCTTGTACATGAATGCTTGTAGTAACTCTGAGCATAATTTCCCAAAGCTGGAAACAATCCAAATATCCATGAATATATAAATGGATAAACAAACTATGGTGCATCCATATAATAGAATATTACTCCAATGTTACTCATACACAGCACAACTTGAAATCTCAACATCATTATGTTGAATGAAAGAAACCTGTCTGAAAAGATTACATACTTTATGATTACATTTATACAATATTCTTGAAAAATCAAAACTCTAGTGATGGGAAGAGATCAGTGGTTTACAGAGGGTTGGGGTGGGGTGGGGTGTATCTAGAAAGGGATAGTTGGGGTGATGGAAGTGTTTTGTATCCTGATTGCTGTGGTGCTCACGTGAATATGTGGTAAAATTCATAGAACTGTACAATAAAAGGATAAAAGTCCATTCTGTGTTATGATAAATAAAACAAAATAAAAGACACAACCCTTGTTCTGAAGAGTACGCAGATCAGTCAGAGAGCTGGAGGTTTAGACATATTACACTGTATAAGACATAGGTCACTGACAGCACTGTGAGAGCACAGAGCAAGGAAATTATCACTTGAGGGCGTGGGAATCAAAGAAGGCATCACAGAGAAATAACACTTCTTTGATTATCAGGCAGCTGTTGAATATATTTTCATGTGTATTTTTTTTAATATGTGAATTTATTTATTTATTTATTTTTGGCTGCGTTGGGTCCTCATTGCTGCGCGCGGGCTTTCTCTAGTTGCGGCGGGCGGGGGTTACTCTTCGTTGTGGTGCACAGTCTTCTCATTGCCGTGGCTTCTCTTGTTGCAGAGCATGGGCTCTAGGCGCGCTGGCTTCAGTAGTTGTGGTGCACGGGCTCAGTAGTTGTGAATCGCAGGCCCAGTTGCTCTGCGGCATGTGGGATCTTCCTGGACCAGGGCTCGAACCCGTGTCCCCTGCATTGGCAGGTGGATTCTTAACCACTGCGCCACCAGGGAAGCCCTTTCATGTGTATTCTGACCACTTGTGGTGTTTAAAAAAAAATAATTTGTCATCCTTTACCCATTTAAAAAATTTGAATTTTTTTTTTTTGGTTTGTAAGAATTCTTTATGTATTAAAGAGAACACTTTGGATTTTATTTCTGTATATTTTTCCATTTATTTTCCTTTTATTTGTGTGTTGTAAGTTTGTAATAAACACAATTTTATATTTGAGCAAGAAGAATAGTAGATGTTTTTGTTGATCTTGAACCCCTTATGGACCTTCATGTTGGACAACTTGAAGGATAGGTGGATCACCCCAGGCTGATCCCAAGGCCCTTCTTGTTCACCCCACTTCTTCCCCACCCCTTGCCCCATCCACCTCCTTCCCTGACTGGCTCCCACTGGCAATGGCTGACAGAGGAGCGTCCCCACCCATCCTTTCAGTGAAGCTGAGGCCCCCTCACAGCATTCCTTATCACTTTGGATAAAAATGTAAAGATCAAATGTAAAGATCAAAAGAAAATGTAAAGATCAAAAGAAAATCCTAAAAAGGTAAAAGAAAAAAGGACAGATTAAATTTGTGAGAATAGGATCAAAGTGATATCTCATTTCTCATTCGATTGAATGGTGAAGATAAGAGCTGTTTGTTCATTGTTTTTCCTCTCATGTATGCAGTCTCTAGAACAGTACCTGACACCAAGTGGGCACTCAATAAATATTTGTTATATGACTGATTGGAGTAGTACCTTGAAAACTAGCTTTAAACTTAGATCTATAACACTACTCAATTAACGAATAGGACAAAATACAGTTATGACTGGACAAATAAGGATGTGATGATCAATGCCCACAGACCTGAGGTGAAAAATGTACCAAAGAATGTACTCCAGCTAACAGGAATATAACACAACGAAGTAGTGGGATGCAAGGGTCAAAAGTGAGCAAATAATTTGGTATAGAATGCTGGTATAGATAAACAAACATTGACTATCAAAAAAGATAACAGTAATTATATACTTTACACTTCTGATAAGTTTTGATAACAAGCTAGGCATTAAATTACCAAAAATATTAACAGGAGAGATGGGAGGAAGAAGAGTGTCCTGTGATGCTGATGAATCTCTTTTGGTTAAAGTGATTCCTCGGACTTTTAAAAAGCAGACAATAGAGATACTAATTAACTCTAGTCATTGGTAGGAATAGAAAATATAATTTCCAAGCCACTGAGGAAAAAAAAAAGAATAAAAACTCCTAAATCAATCCAAGAAGTAAAACAAATGTACATATACATTGATATTTTGTTGTAAAAATATTTATAGCCATATATGGGTAGATTAAAATTAGAAGTTATGGGGCTTCCCTGGTGGCGCGGTGGTTGAGAGTCCGCCTGCCAATGCAGGGGACACGGGTTCGTGCCCCGGTCCGGGAAGATCCCACATGCCGCGGAGCGGCTGGGCCCGTGAGCCATGGCCGCTGAGCCTGTGCTCCGCAACGGGAGAGGCCACAGCAGTGAGAGGCCTGCGTATCGCAAAAATAAATAATAAAAAAAATAAATAAATAAAATTAGAAGTTATACTACTAATTAAATTAAATCATACTGCTAATTAAATATAAAAGTAATTAGGTCTGAGGAATAGGATTAGCCTGTTTAGTTAGGCCTTTACTTTTTGGATAATTTTTGGAATACAAACTTGTGAGTAATGATCATAATATGAGGAATAGAGAAATATTATATAAAACTGTAGAAATTCATTTCATTTTTATGTGAAATATAAATATTATTCATGCAGAAAATGAATGCACCTAGAACTTTTAAACATGTGATTTTATATGAGGGTTAAAAGTAAATGATTTTCTCATTTATAATTTCTAATTTTTCTAAACTTTGTAAATGAATGTGTTGACTTTCCAATTAGAATAAACACTAGGTATTTTTTTAAATCTATAAAAAAATAAAGAAATAGCAGGCACTTTGAGAATAACTATATGGGACATTTTTATAACATGAGGGTGAATGATGAATTGAGGGCATGAAACACTATATGTGATACGATCTTAATTGTATAAAAATGTGTAATGTGTTGTTTATAACTATATTTACATATACAATTAGATGTATCTTACAAGATGAATATTATATGAATTGGTCTGATGAACCCTGGGCATTTGTATTCATGCTCATATATATTAGATATAATTGAATGATTGTATACAAATAGATATAGTCTGAAATTATGCAAATCAAGCTGGTAATGTTGGATATATTTCTAGAAAGTTAGGTTGAGATTTGAAATATTTATTTTATGTTTCTATATTTTAAAATTTTCACTATAATCAAGTATTACATTTTAATTTTAAAATTGTAAAATACGCATTCAGAAACATAATACATAGTACGTACAAGCGAACCCAATTTTAGAAACATATATTTATGTAAATAAAAACACGGAAATTTAGAAATATATAAACTTGTAAAGTACAGAAATGAGAAACTATTCCTAGGATGTTGGGTTTATGTTTGTAATTTATTTCTACTACAACGTCGTAGTTCCTTCTTTTCTGAAAAACTTGCAAGCAGCGTGGATGACCTTTCTAATGATAAAAGAAAACACCATTTCTGGAATGAAAGTAAAAGAAATAGGAAGCAACGGAAGGCTATTTAATGGGTGGGAAAGGGCTCCCGTTCCAATATAAATGATAAAACCGCAAGACAAAACTGTATCCCTCCCCTAGAGCGCACGCGCGCGTCCTCTGTGTGAGCATTGTATGGTGCACACCGATCAATTGATGGGGACCCTCTGACCGGGCTTTTGAGGACTTGCCCCAAATAGTTATTTCCCACTTAGCACACCTGGCCTAGTGCACTGGTTCACAGAATCTACTGGAGGGCTTGTTAAAACCTAGGCTGCAGGGCCTCATCCCCAGTTTTCCCCTTCAGTGGGTCTGGGGTGGGGTCCGAGGATTTACATTTCTAACACGTCCGCAGTATGCGGCTGCATCCCCGCTTTGAGAACTACCGGCCTCCCGTCTGGGTCCACAAACAGAGGAGGACACCCAGAGCCTGGCGGGTGTGTGAGGCCCGGGACCTCAGGGCTTGGTGGCTAGGGACGCCCTCCTCCAGGCCTTTAGCCTACAGCATTTCTTGACAACTTGGGGAAATTGCGGGGATCAAATGTGGGGTTAACTAGTGCGGATTTACAAAGCCTAGATCGAGTAGAAACGGAATTCTAGAAGTGATGTCTGATGGGACTTTGCAGTTTAGACCTCAGATTTATTTCATATTCAAAGGAGAAAGAAAGGCAAATTCTCCGGCAGTGAGCAGGTTTCCCGCAAACCCTGCAGCAAGCAACTTCCTTTCCAGCAGCCATCTGGCTCGGAGGCGTTTTTTTCAGACGCGAAAGGCGGGCGAAGAAACAGTGTAGATGCAGATGAGGTGAGGGATTGAGGGCATCTTGGCATTTCTGGAGCAACATTGCCATCAAGAGGAAAATTTAACAAAACCTCAAGTCATGTGGGCAAACAAAATGAGTACAATGCCAGAAAGGAAAGCTTTGTTGGAACAGAAAAACCAGAAGTCATGAGTGATTGATTCAGAAAACAAATTGAAGATGATCCCACTGATTTGTAGATGGGACGATTTGAGCGTCACCAAGGTTTTAATTGTAATGGATTGAAATACATGAAATGTAAACCTGTTTGTTTATTTTTTTTGGAGGGCGCACCCGGCGGCTGGCGGGATCTTAGTTCCCAGACCAGGATAGGACTAGGGATCTAATCGCTCCCCCTGCAGTGGGAGCCTGCAATCTTAACCACTGAACCTCCAGAGAAGTCCCTAAACCTGTTTAAAATCCACAAATTCATGATGATACAAATAAAAATAGCTTATTGGTCACCTTGGGAAACAACTCTTTTTTATTTTATTTTATTGGCCACACCGCATATTGGCCACATGCGGGGATGGCTCAAACCCATACCCCTTGAAGTGGAAGGGCAGAGTCTCAACCACTGGACCGCCAGGAAAGTCCTGGGAAACTCTTTATATTGGAAACTGGTAAATACAGGGAAAGAATCAAGCATTTATCCTGGTTTTCTTTTTTTTTTTTTTTTTTTTGCAGTACGCGGCCCTCTCACTCTTGTGGCTTCTCCCGTTGCGGAGCACAGGCTCTGGACGCGCAGGCCCAGCGGCCATGGCTCACGGGCCCAGCCGCTCCGCGGCATGTGGGATCTTCCCGGACCTGGGCACGAACCCGTGTCCCCTGCATTGGCAGGTGGACTCTCAACCACTGTGCCACCAGGGAAGTCCTATCCTGGTTTTCTTATACAAGGCAAAGAATTGGCAAGGGGAAGTTCCCTTTATAGATGTATTTGGGCTAATAAATGAAGAAGGAATGAGAGAATCAGAACATTCCATTTTGTCACCCTCTTGTGAATAAATGGATCCAGGCATCGCCCAACAATGACTGATGACATCACAAAAAGAGACAAAACCAACAGTATGTGCCTATCCATATGAAGTCATCCTGAATATATACAAAAAATCAGGGTAATATGAAGGCTGAATGGATATTTGACACTATTTAGGATTTTTAAATATTTTTAGATGAGGAAATGGTACTGAGGTTAGATTTTCTAAAGAGTCCTTATCTTTCAGACACACATACCGACATATTCTAGATAAAATAATATGATATCTGAGATTTGCTTCAAAATAATCTGAAGGGTACACAGTGCGTGGAATATAGATGAAATAAGGTTGGCCATAGTTTATAAAGGTTGCAGCTGGGTGATGGTACAGAATGCTCATTTTGATGTTCTCTAGACTTCTGTGTAAGTTTCTAATGTACCCTAATATAAAATAAAAATAAAATTTGATTAGTGGAATTATGCCTTTTATAAGCACAGTGCCCTTAATTCAGAGCTAGATTTGAATACACTCTTAGCATATATTCCATTTATATAACTTGTATACAAAAGGCTTGAGTGAAATGGGACTTAATAAAGTTTTACATGGCCTAGTTTCATACAATCCTGAGTCATGTCAACACTTATGAGTCATTTCCCAAATCCATGACACCTACTTACTGTTAAGGAAGTAGCAGTTCAATCCATGTTCAGCTTTTCTTTTTCTAGTAAAGACTGACACAAATTTATGTGGTGCTGCATTTTATATGTACATGGAATTATGTTTTACTCATAAGGGTCTAGTAAACACAGTCAGAAGTTCTCAACTTGCCCTGAACCATTTCATAGTTAATTGCACATGTAGGAAATTCATGTTTCAACTACTTGTGACAAATGAAGCTTCTCTCAATCAGCAATGTTAGCAGTTGTGTTGCTTAAAACCCTTCAATGACTCCCCGCCAAATAAAAGACACACTCTGGGGACTTCCCTGGTGGTGCAGTGGTTAAGAATCCGCCTGCCAATGCAGGGGACACAGGTTCGAGCCCTGGTCCAGGAAGATCCCACATGCTGTGGAGCACCTAAGCCTGTGCGCCACAACTACTGAGCCTGTGCGCCACAACTACTGAAGCCCATGCACCTAGAGCCCATGCTCTGCAACAAGAGAAGCCATCGCAGTAAGAAGTCCGCACATCACAACGAAGAGTAGCCCCTGCTCGCCGCAACTAGAGAAAGCCTGCGCACAGCAACGAAGACCCAACACAGCCAAAAATAAATAAATAAAAAAATTTTAAAAATAGATAAGCAACAAGCATATCTATTTAAAAAAAAAAGACACACTCTGTCCTTTAACCTGTAGGGATGGCTTCTGCTCACACATCCACTTCTGGTTTTGTCAGCTGTGGCCAAGGTAGCAAGAAGGTTCTCAACACACAGGGAAGGGATCATTTTAACCTGGACCACAAGCACCAAATGGAGCCCCCTTCCTCCCAGGGAACAATGTGACTGTCAGCCATTTCAAGGCTTCTGGAATTGGGTTTGGAGCCTGTGCTGGAAAGAGTTAACACAGGAGGCCTGCTTGCAAAATTGGCCCTTGGTTAGTGTAACAGACTTAATTGTGTCTCCACCCCAGATTCATATGTTGAAACCTTACCCCCAAAGTGATCGTATTTGGAGATGGGGCCTTTAAGGAGGTAAACAAGGTTAAATGAGGTCATAAGTGCGGGGTCCTGATCCAGTAGGACTGGTGTATTTAGATGAAGAGGAAGAGACCCCAGAGATCTCGCTCTCTCGGTGCACGCAGAGGAAAGGCCATGTGAGGACATAGCGAGAAGGCAGTTGTCTACAAGCCAGGAAAAGAGTCCTCACTAGAAACCAACCCTGGTGGCACCTTGATCTTGGACTTCTAGCCTCCAGAACTGTGAGAAAATAAATTTCTGCTGTTTAAGCCACCCAGTCTGCAGTAACTTGCATGGCAGCTGACTAATGCAGCTGACATCTGGGAACTCAGATGTGGGGAGAATTCCCAGCACTTTCTAAATGGCAAGTGGCTGACTGTGCCTAAATGGTTGTACAAACCCTGTACCCTGTTATGCTGAACGCCTGCTTTCCTTCTGGGGGTCTGGCATTTTGGTACATGTTAACCAGAGGGTGCCTACGTGACTGGCCCCTGAGAAAAATCTTGGACTCTAACCCCGGGTGAGTTTCCCTGTAGACAGCATTTCAGATGCGTTGTCACTGTTCATTTCTGGAGGAATGAAGCGTATCCTGTAGGACTCCACCAGGACGGGAGTCTTAGAAGCTTGTTCCTGGTTCCCTCCCCACTTCACCCTGTGTGCCTTTTCCCTATGCTGACTGTGCTTTGTGTCCTTTCATTGTAATAAATCATAGCCGTGAATACGACTACACAGTGTCCTGTGAGGCTTCAGAGTAGATCATCAAACTTAGGTACCCCTGACACAGAGCCTCTTGTCCATAGTAGCATGCCATCATTCTCAGAGCCCCTCCATTCATTGCTTTACTGCTTGTATTGCTGCCAGCCCCTCGGAGGCAGAGTCCTTACCTTAGTCATCACTATATTCTCAGTGCCAGGAAGAGTAGGGTGCCTGTGTCTGCTGAGTCTTTTGGCGGGGGAAGCTTAAAACAACAGACATTTTGGGAATTCCCTGGTGTTCCAGTGGTTAGGCCTCCGCGCCTTCACTGCCAGAGGGTCCAGGTTCAATCCCTGGTCAGAGAACTAAGATCCCACAAATGGCGCTGTGCGGCATGGCAAAAAACAACAACAAAAACCCCCCAAATTTTTGATGGCTCTGGAAGTTACAAGTCTGAAATCAAGGTGCTGGTGGCAGGGCCATGTTCCCTCTGAAGGCTCCAGAGGAGGGTCCTTTCTTGCCTCTTCCAGCTTCTGGTGGGTTGCCAGCAATCCTTGGCAGTCCATAGCTTGCAGACGCACCACTCTAATTCCTGCCTCCTTCGTCACACGGCATTCTCACTGTGTATGTATCTCTGTGCCTCTTCTCATCAGGAGCCAGTGATTGGAATCAGGATCTACCTTAATCTAGTATGACCTCATCTTAACTTACATCTTTTTAAAAAAATTTATTTATTTATTTTCAGCTGCGTTGGGTCTTCGTTGCTGTGCACGGGCTTTCTCTAGTTGGGGCGAGCGGGGGCTACTCGTCGTTGCGGTGCGCGGACTTCTCATTGCGGTGGTTCCTCTTGTTGCGGAGCACGGGCTCTAGGCACGCAGACCTCAGTAATTGTGGCTGGCAGGCGCAGGCTCAGTAGTTGCGGCACACAGGCTTAGTTGCTCTGCAATATGTGGGATCTTCCCAAACCTGGGCTCGAACCCGTGTCCCCTGCATTGGCAGGCGGATTCTTAACCACTGTGCCACTGGGGAAGTCCCTTAACTTACATCTTAATTACACCTGCGAAGACCTAATTTCCAAATAAGGTCACATTCACAGGTACCAGGGGTTAAGACTTGAATATATTTTGGGGGGCGGATACAATTCAACCCACAACACCTTGTTTTGGCTGTACCAAGATGCCTCATTGATCAATGCTAATGACTGTTGACAATAATTTTTTTTTGCCACACTATGCAGCATGCAGGATCTTAGTTCCTTGACCAGGGATTGAACCCATGCCCCCTGCAGTGGAAGCATGGAGTCCTAACCACTTGACCGCCAGGGAATTCTGACAATAATTTCTAATCTTCCCTGAGCACTTGCCATATTGCAGGCACTGGGCTAAGTACTTTATATGCATTATCTCATGTGATTCTCTCCCTCCACCATAGACACTATTATTATCCCCATTTAATTGATGAGGAAACTGAGGCCTAGTGAGGTGAAGCAACTTGCCCAGTGTCTTATTCAGTTAGTGGTAGATTATAATTTCCAAAAATGGTCACAGCAATATTTCTGGCCCCATGTGCCTTTCTAGAACTTTGTTGCTACCCATCAAGAAACAGAACCTTGGGGCTTCCCTGGTGGCGCAGTGGTTGAGAGTCCGCCTGCCAATGCAGGGGACACGGGTTCGAGCCCTGGTCTGGGAAGATCCCACGTGCTGCGGAGCAACTAGGCCCGTGTGCCACAACTACTGAGCCTGCGCGTCTGGAGCCTGTGCTCCGCAACAAGAGAGGCCAAGATAGTGAGAGGCCCGCGCACCGCGATGAAGAGTGACCCCCCCCTTGCCACAACTAGAGAAAGCCCACGCACAGAAACGAAGACCCAACGCAGCCAAAATAAATGCATACATAAACAAATAAGTAAATAAAAAAACTCCTACCCAACACCTAGGTATTGAAAGGTTGGTTTTTAAAAAAAAAAAAAAAAGAAGCAGAACCTGTTTTCTTCTCCATCTGAACTTGGGCAGGACCTTGTGACTGCCTCGATGAATAGGAGATGGGGGAACACTATGTAACTTCCAAAACCAGTCATGAAAGGTGATACAACTTCCACCTGTCTCTCTCTCACAGGGCTTGGCCTTGGAAGCCAGCCACCATGCTGTGAGGAAGCCCAAACCAATCACATGGAGAGGCCCAGGCTGCAGCCAGCATCAACTACCATGCGTGTGAGTGAGGGAGCCTTCAGACGATCCAGCCCCTGGCCTTCAAGCCTCCCAGCTGAGGCCCCAGACAAGGAGGAGCAGAGATAAGCCATCATTGCTGATGTGCTCTGTCTGAATTCCTGACTCACAGCATACAACTGGGAGCTTCAGGTGTAGTTTGGACGAGGCTGGATCCAGGGGCTCAGATAATACCATCAAGACTCAGAATCCCTGCATTCCTCAACTTCACCTTCTCCACGTTGTCTTCATTTTCCAGCTCCTCTTGGGGTCCCCTGGTAACCTCTGGTTCCCCATATCAAGTGATGTTTTTGAAGTTCATCCACGCTGTAGCAGGGATCAGTACTTCTTTCCTTTTCATGGTTAAATACTATTCCATCATAGGGATAGACCACATTTTGTTTATCCATTCATCAGTTGACATGTCTCCTTAAATTTTACACTCTAGACACCTTGTTTGCCTCATCCTAGCCCTGGGAGGTGATTCCAGGAAGCAATAAAATCTAAAATGGGTATTTCTAATGGGCAGGTGGCTTCTCCTCCAATCACTGACTCAGAAACCCTGGTTCCTGACATCCCATGGCGCCACCATCTCTGTCACGCTGTGTAAGAGCTCTGCTGAGTCTTTAATTGTGTCAGTGGAAAGCAAACTCTGTACAAAAACATAAACAAACACTTATCCAGACTACCTGGAAGGAAAACAAGTATAAATTCTTTGCAAGTTTTAATTATAGTTTTAGAATGCAGTTTCATATTTTAAAATATATCCAGTAACTCAAGGTTAATAAGAATTATTCAGTAGCTCTTTTGGGGGCTTTTAAAATGACACACATCTGTAATTAGCACAACTTCTAATATACAAATGGTAGCTGCTGACAAACTTAAACATGAAGATATTTCCATTTTGGAAAGCTAAGTATATCCCCTCTCTGTTTTCTCCACTTCACCCCACCCTTGAACTGAATTTATAAAGTTCTATTGAATAAATTTAACCAATAGTATTTGTACTAGCTACCTTTTGCTGTGTAACAAATTATCCCCAAAACTTAATGGCTTAAAACCACAAACATTTATTATCTTGAACATTTTCAGAGGGACAGGAGTCCAGGAGTGCCTTAGCTGGATTGTTCTGGCTCCAGTTCTCTCACAAGTTTGCGGCCAGGATGGTAGTTGGGGCTGTGGTCTCATCTGACGTCTCATTTGGACAGAAGGGTCTGCTTCCAAGCTTACTGACAAGGCTGTTGGCAGGAAGCCTCAGTTCCTAATCACATAGACCCCTCCATATGGCCGCTTGATACAGTCTCACAACATGACATCTGGCTTCCCACAGACAGGTGATCCAAGAGAGAGAACAGGCAGGAAGCTGCAGTGCCTTTTATTAGCTAGTCTAGGAAATTACATACTGTACATTTCACCAAATTCCGTTCATTAGAAGTGAGCATACTCACTATACTATACTTAGACTATACTAAGTTTAGCATACTCTCAAGGGGAGGGGAATTAAGTACCATCTCTGGAATGGAAGAGTGTCGAAGAATTCATGGACATATTCTAAACCCACCACATTAACATATTACAAGCTAACTTTCTTTAATAATTTTCTGATGAAAGATTATATGGAACCAAGTACATCTTGTACATAAGCCACAGGCAGTGCAAGTAGGATCCCTGCTCCGGGCCCTGAGATGCAGGGGCCCCCATGCTTTGGAGTGGCTTCCTCAAAGTGGCCTAAAACCCTGTCTGGTGGCTGGGACTGGCCAGGCCAGAAGTACCATTTGAGTGAGGTCCTGGTCTGGACCAGGACCCCCATGAGCCCTGATCCCTATTTTTCCTTTTTGAAGGTGCTCTCTCTTACCCTTTACCCTATGTATAGGGTCAGACAGATGCCCTGATGAGCTCTGGTACTTACACCTATAGGACTGTCCCAGAGCTCTGTGGCCAGTTCTGGGCTGGGGCTTGGGGCTGGCAAGTAGATCACTCCTGATGGCTGGTGTGGCATTTCTTTCATAAGATCTTATGAGACTGGGGCATCAGAATGGTGGCGACAGCCTGATTTTGAGTGACTATCACTCATGTTGTTTATAGGCCAAGTTCAAGGCTCTAGGCCTGAACATTCAGTTCCAGCCCTTGGGCTTGAGCTGCATGTGTACCAGCTCTCACCGTGACTATTCCAACTGTGGGACTACGTCCAGTCTAGGGCACCTAAAGGTGCAGAGGTGGTGGCAGGTGCCTTTACCTTGTATGGCACGCAGGGCTGTCATTCCCTCCACAAGCTCTGCACCAGGTGTCAAGCAGTACTCTGGGCCACGTCCACTTCCTGCAGAGACTTTCAAGACAATTGCTCCACAACTCCAATGGGGTCTCTTGGCTCATCAATGCGGTGACATCATGCTCCCCAGGTCAGTCTCAAGCCATGCCAGATGAAGAATGGACATTCTTTGTACAATTGGGACTTCCGCCATGGGCACCTTTCTTTCCTCCCCCCCGGTGGTGGTGAGTGGAAGGCAGGGGTGCAGTCAAGCTTGCAGTAGATCTCATTCTAGGAGGCACTGATTATTGTTCAAAGAGTTCAGGAGAAGACGTGGTTACAAGTTATCTTGTTCTACCTTTATGCTATAAAATTCCAAACAGAAAATTTAACATGACCAGAAAAGGAAGTATTATTCACATTTCCCCATATCCTCTGTGTAAGGCTTGCTTTTGTGGTTTTTATCAACAAAACACAGTAACTTCTGTATGAGGAGTCACTGGAAGCCAGTATTTATGGGCAGGCCAATGGATGATGCAATGTCCCAAGTAAGATGTAACCAGCATTAAATAAATGGTATTAGGGAACTGTGGAGGCAAGTGATCTATATCTTTCCAGTACAAACATGTTCTAAAGAGCCATGGCATTGTGAGTAATAATGGCGTTGCTACCTTCTTGTGGTGGAAGATGAAATTAGCCAGGAATGGCACTGTGAGATAATAGAAAACATATATTGTTTCTGCCCCGGTTTCTGACACAGAGCTCCTGAAACCCTTGTAAATTCCTACGTGATAAGAGCATTAGCAGCACCTTTATTTTACTGAGGCGACTCTGAGTGGGCTCCTGGATGGTCACCAGAAAGACCAAACCACGATTAGGAGCTTGGCATTTTCAGCCCCAGGCCCCCATCCTCCAGAGAGGGGAGAGGGCTGGAAATGGAGTTAATGATCAATCATGCCTACGTGGGGAAGCCTTCATAAAATCCCAATAGCATGGAGTTCCAGGAGCTTCCGGGTGGGTGAACACATCCACATACCAGGAGGGTGATGCAGCCCAACTCCACAGGGACAGAAGCTCCTGCACTAGGGACCCTCCCAGACCTCTCCCTAGGTATCTCTTCATCTGGCTGTTCATCGGCATCCTTTATCATGTCCTTTAACAAACTGGTAAATGTAAGTAAGTATTTCCTTGAGTTCTGTGAGTTGCTCTACAAACTAATCCAACCTGGAGAGGAGGTCGTGGGAACCTCCAAGTTGCAACCAAATCAGACAGAATTTGTGGGTAACCTGGGGACCTACTACTAGCAAATGGCATCTGAAGTGGGGTGGGGGCCAGTCTTGTGGGGCTCAGCCCTTAACCTGTGGGATCTCCAGGTAGACAGTGTCAGAACTGAGTTCAATTGTAAGACACCCAGCTGATGTCACAGAGAATTGCTTGGTGTGGGGAAAAAACCCCACACATGTGGTGTCAGAGGTGTTGTGAGTGTTCTGTGTGAGGAGTAAAGGAGACACATTGGAAAGAGAAACACAAAAGGAGGTGGAAAACTTGTTTTTTCCCTACATGGGAGGTGAAAAATTGTTATTTTTCCTTTTTAGGCATATTTGACAATAAAAAACATAAGAAGATGGTTCCTGGACCTAAGAGGAAGAGATGGAGCCTGGACACACAAGGATTATTCAGGTGTATTGATTGGACAATAAATGAATACATAAATACCTCTTCTCTATACTTTTTTCTAAATCTTCATCAATAAATCATAATACTTCATATGGACCCATGATTTTAGTACATTTTTATTCAAATTATTCATATAGACAGAGGCCTTGCAAAAAATATTTGTCTGTGGTCCCACATACCTTATTTTTTTAAATTTATTTTATTTTTAAAATTTATTTATTTGTTTGTTTATTTATTTATTTATGGCTGCGTTGGGTCTTTGTTGCTGTGCACAGGCTTTCTCTAGTTGCGGCGAGCAGGGGCTACTCTTCGTTGTGGTGCGCGGGCTTCTTACTGCGGTGGCTTCTCTTGTTGCGGAGCACGGGCTCTAGGCACGCGGGCTTCAGTAGTTGTGGCTCGAGTGCTCAGTAGCTGTGGCTCGAGGGCTCTAGAGCGCTGGCTCAGTAGTTGTGGCTCACGGGCTTAGTTGCCCCTCGGCAGGTGGGATCTTCCCGGATCAGGGATCAAACCCGTGTCCCCTGCACTGGCAGTCAGATTCCTAACCACTTCGCCACCAGGGAAGTCACACACACACCTTAGAGGCAACCTCTAAGATGGTCCCCAATGAACCCCTCCTCCTGGTGCTCATGCCCTTGTGTCATCTCTTCCCCTTGAGTGTGGCCTGGCTTTACAGAGTCACTTCTAACAAATAGAATAAGGCAGAAATGATGGAACATCATCTCAGGTTAGTTTATAAAAAGACTGCAGCTTCTGTCTTAGGTGCACTCTCTCTCACTTGCTGGTGCTCTCTCTCTCTCTCTTTTTCCCTCCCTCAACTGGAGCCCAGCCAATATATAAAGAGGTCCAAGCTATCCTGTGAAGGCCACATGGAGGAGAGAGGCCCTGGAGGGTCTAGCTGCAAAAGGTACAGCCTAACAAACCAGATACCGTGTGGTCAGATCATAAAGGCAAATCCCCAATCACTGCTGCCATCGATGGGCAATAACTTGGTTACAACAAGCCGAAAACATTTAACACACAGCTTGGCAGGCAGTGTGGCCTGGCCTCGGCTATCTATTTTTCTTTATTTGACCCCTGCAAGGAGCAGGGTGACACGAAGTAAAATTTTCTTCTTCCTGCACTTTTGTTATTGACTGCTGCTGGAATAGCCCTTCTAAAACTCACACTTATCTCTTTGCTCTCCTGCTCAAGAAGCCACAGTGGCTCCCTCCTTCCTGCTATCACATGGATCCCACCGATCATTTCCTCAGCTTCCGTGCCAGCCAGTCATCTGTCCTAATATGCATTGAGGCCACGGCACTCACTGTGTGTCACAATCATCAAAAGCAAGGCCAGAGGTGACCTCTGCTCTGAGGCTGCATCACTGGATGGATTTTAGGGGTCGCTGGGAATGCTGGTTTCCTGCGGGCAGAGGTTTTACCTGTTTTGTTCCCTGTTAAATCCTGGCACTGTGCCTGGCACACTGTAGAGGCGCAGGCAATATATGTCAGAAGAATGAATGAACTGACTCCTCAACTCTCAACTGGGTCTGGATAAAACTGAGGCACAGAGTGGAGTGGTGACTGGCTCAGGACCATAGATTAAAAAACTGGGTCCCCAGTTGCTCACCCAGTGGCCAGACGTTTCTTTCCCAGCCCCTCTCCTCATGTCTCTCCTGGCAGTGGTAGATGCGGATGTGCACCACCCAGACTCACTTTCAAGGAAGCACTGGCTGCAGCTGTCAGCTTGGCAGGGTGGGCCTCCGCTGCTGAGAGCCACCTCCCTGAGGTCAAGCCCTGCCGGGGCCAGCCCACATCTGGTGACCCAGAGAGGCTGAGACGTGAAGCCCAGCATTTCCTCCCAACAGGAGGCGCTCTGACGAGCAGACCACTGCGCCACCAGGGAAGTCCCTGTTTTTTGTTCTTTGTTTTTATAACTTGAGGGTTTCTTGTGGTTCAGTAATAGAGCAGTGCACATCTTTTTTAGTCAGACGAGGCTGTGAGGTAGAATTTGACCATCAGTGACTTCTTTTGAATAAGCACCTGAAAATGGACCTCGTGGGAGGTGGATGCTCATAGATGCAGAGAGCAGATTGGTGGTTGCCAGAGGTATGGTGGGGGGAGTGTAAAATGGGTGAAGGGAGTCAAAAGGTACAAACTTCCAGTTATAAAATAAATAAGTCATGGGGATTTAATGTACAGTGTGGCAACTATAATAATACTGTAATATTATAGTAATACTGTTAATAATTCTGTATTGCATATTTGAAAGTAAATCTTTCTTTAAAAATATTTATTTATTTGGCTGTGCCAGGTCTTAGCTGCAGCATGTGGGATCTAGTTCCCTGACCAGGGATCGAACCCAGGCCCCCTGCATTGGGAGTGCGGAGTCTTAGCTACTGGACCACCAGGGAAGCCCCCTGAAAGTAAATCTTAAAAGTTCTCATCACAAGAAAAAAAACTGTAACTATATATGGTGATGAATGTTAACAAGACCTATTGTGGTGATCATTTCACAATTTATACAAATATCAAATCATTATATTTTATTATATTTACACCTGAAACTAATATTTTATAGTATGTCATGTATACCTCAATTTAAATTAAAAAAAAATTTTTTCGGCTGTGCTGCACGGCATGCGGGTTCTTAGTTCCCTGACCCGGGATGAACCCGTGCCCCCTGTAGTGGAAGCACGGAGTCCTAACCACTGGACCGCCAGGGAATTCCCTAAAAAACAATTTTTAAAAAAAACACGGACCTAGCGTCGTCAAGATCTAATAGGAACGTTAAACATTGTACCTGTGGCCACTCATATTCACTGCAAGAGAGAACACCCAAGGCCATGAGAGTATCCCTCTTTGAGTCCGGGATAGGAAAACAAGTAGACCACTTCCTCTATTTTGCTGCATTTTCCACTAAACGTAATTTATAAGCCTATATCATATTTTTAATGTCTGGTGTGGAGACTGCTCAACTTGATCCAACCATATGGATAAGTTGGCAAGGATTCAATTGGCTGTCTTCTATTTCTTTAGCTAAAGGTCTGGTCTCTGTTATATGGACTATAGAAATTTATGACTGTTATATTTTCAATGTTGGTCATGCCCTGGATCAATAAAAAGGGTCCTTTTTAACTGCTTAATGCTTTTTTCGTTAATTTTATCTTGAATTTATATTGCAACTACTGTTTTCTCTGTCTTTACTTTTCTCACACATTTTTACTCATTGTTTAAAACAATCTTTCTGAATCATTTTGATTTAGACATTATTTGGTTGATTTTTGAATTTTTACTCAATCTGCGTGCCCTTGTCACTTAATGTATGGACTTTAATCCATTAATGTTTATTGTCAGAAAGTGAAATTCTGTGTTGTTTTATGTTTTTGGTATTTTTTATGCCTTCTTGGTATTTCCTTAGTGGTCTACCTTTTGTTATGGAATCATTTCTCATTCTTTTTCAAGTGATTTGAAAGTTCTCTTTCCTGTCTTTACTTCAACTTGTGATTATCGTTAAGTTTTTTTTAAAAAAACTTAGTTGAATCTACATTTATCTAATTATCTGCAGCAGAAATGAAAGAATATCTATTCATTTCTTCTCTCCTTTGTGAATGGAGTGTGAACACTCCTATGGTCATAAGATAGGTGTCTGAACACTTAGGGTAACAGACCGGGATGTGGAGTCCCATGAGTCATGCGCAGAGCACTTTGGAAACAGGTCAAACAGACTGGGTACAGACACTCCTGGTGTAACACAGATTGTGGTATGAACACTTCTGGAGTCATACAGACTAGGGTGTTGACATGCCTCATGTCACAAAGACTAGAATGTGGACACTCTTGGGTACATATGTACTAGGGTAGGGACCTCCTGCAGTCACACAGATTGGGGTGTAGACACTTTGGGGGTCATACAGACTGGACTTTGGACATATGCGGTCATGCAGACTAGGTCGTGGAGACTCCTCGGCTCACACAGAGTCAGGTATGGATCATGGGAGTGTCTGTGTTCCAGTCTGTGACTCCACTAGAATCTACATTTATCACTGTGAACAGTTTGGTCCACACTGCAATCTCCCACCCTATTATATCTGACTGTAGTCTGTATTTCACCAGTAGTGACCACTTTGAAGTCCTTATAAGTTCAGTAGTTTTCATCCCCTATATTTGAATTCAGACAAGAAGGCCATTAATGCCGGAGTATTTTCCA
Source organism: Delphinus delphis (assembly GCF_949987515.2). NCBI lineage: Eukaryota > Metazoa > Chordata > Mammalia > Artiodactyla > Delphinidae > Delphinus > Delphinus delphis. Next base: position 85,373,384 of record NC_082704.1, read on the forward strand.
TAAGCCCAGGTTTGAAGTCTTAACCAAAGGGGCACAGATGGTGAAAGACTTAACAATGGTCCAGGTTCAAGGTCAGAAGGTAGGGCATGGATAACGGACTAGTTAACATGCTAGGGTCCATGCTCTAAAAGAGTACTGACGGTGCAATTACTAACCTTGTTTAAGGTCAGGCCAGAGGGGCAATAACAGTGCTAGCCTTATCAGAGGCCCCAGTGGAAGGCAACACTGCCAGAAGGGAACTGACAGTGGAAGAATTAACACAGACTGTGGTTCAAAGTCAGAGAAGAGGAGCATTGATGGTAGAAGAGTTTACACACAGGGTTCAATAACAGACGAGAAAATCACTGATGGTGGAATAAAGAGACCCAGATTTGGGGTTATGTAAGAGAGGCCGGGATTTTTTTAATTAGTTAACAATAGTTCTGTTTGATTATCTAGACAGAGAGATGTTGATGTTAGAATAGTTAGCAAATGATTGAACTCAGACTAGAGGGGCATTAAGAGTTAACAGAGGTCCTGGTTTAGGGTCAGACCAAAGAAACAGAGATGGAGACAATTGAATAAATATCTGGGTTTGAGCTCAGTCAAGAGAGGAACAGATTCTAGAATAGTTAACAGAGTCCGGGGTTTGAGTTCAGATTCCAGGAGCACTGATGTTGGAAGAAATAACTGTACAAATTCAATGACAGACTCACAGGCTACTGGTAACAGAACAGTTATCAGAGGATCAGGTTTGAGGTCAAATCACGGGGGAGTTAATGGTGCTATATTTAACAGAGGTTTGAGGATAGGCCTGGAGTGGAGGGATTTAAATGGCTGTGTTGGATAATTAGACCAGTAGATCATTGAATTTGGAAGGGTAAACATCAGACAGATGGCAGAGCAAGGATAGTGGAAGAGCTTTGATAAGGAAGCAGGATGACATTGAAGGTGAAATGACAATAAAAGAGACCCTGGTTTGAGAATAGACCAGCAGGACATTGATGTTGCAGCAGTTGACAGTGGACCAGGTCTGAGGTCAGACCAATGGAGCACTGTGGCTTAAGAGTTAAAATGGCCTGGGTTCAAAGTCAGATCAGAAAGGACTGAAGGTTGAATAGTTAAAAAGAAGCCCTGCACGTCTGGAACCTGTGCTCTGCAATGGGAGAGGCCATAGCGGTGAGAGGCCCCCGTACCACACAAAAAAAAAAAATTAAAAAAAAGAAGCCTAGGTACAACAGTGTCAGAGTCTTGGATGAAGAATTAATAAGAGGTCTGGGTTTGATTTGAGACCAGAGGGGCCTTTCAGTTAGAATATGAAATGAAGGCCTGGGTTCAAGGTCATGCCTAAGGAGCAGTGATGGGAGGATACTTAACAGAGACCTTGTTTTTATGGCAGACCAGAAGGGCACTGATGGTGGAATTATTAATAGAGGGGGTCAAACCGGAGAGGCTGGCATCTTGGAATAGTTCAAAATCAGATCGGAGGCTCCCTGACTTCAGACTATACTACAAAGCTACAGTAATCAAGACACTATGGTACTGGCACAAAAACAGAAATACAGATCAATGGAACAGGATAGAAAGCCCAGAGATAAACCCACATACATATGGTCACCTTATCTTTGATAAAGGAGGCAAGAATATACAATGGAGAAAAGACAGCCTCTTCAATAACTGGTGCTGGGAAAACAGGACAGCTACATGGAAAAGAATGAAATTAGAACACTCCCTAATACCATGCACAAAAATAAACTCAAAATGGATTAAAGACCGAAATGTAAGTCCAGACTCTATAAAACTCTTAGAGGAAAACATAGGCAGAACCCTCTATGACATAAATCACAACAAGATCCTTTTTGATCCACCCCCTAGAGAAATGGAAATAAAAACAAAAATAAACAAATGGGACCTAATGGAACTTAAAAGTTTTGCACAGCAAAGGAAACCATAAACAAGATGAAAAGACAACCCTCAGAATGGGAGAAAATATTTGCAAATGAAGCAACTGACAGAGGATTAATCTCCAAAATTTACAAGCAGCTCATGCAGCTCAATATCAAAAAAACAAACAACCCAATCCAAAAATGGGCAGAAGACCTAAATAGACATTTCTTCAAAGAAGATACACAGATTGCCAACAAACACATGAAAGAATGCTCAACATCATTAATCATTAGAGAAATGCAAATCAAAACTACAATGAGGTATCACCTCACACCAGTCAGAATGGCCAGCATCAAAAAGTCTACAAACAACAAATGCTGGAGAGGGTGTGGAGAAAAGGGAACACTCTTGCACTGTTGGTGGGAGTGTAAATTGATACAGCCACTATGCAGAACAGTATGGAGGTTCCTTAAAAAACTAAAAATAGAACTACCATATGACCCAGCAATCCCACTACTGGGCAAATACCCTGAGAAAACCATAATTCAACAAGAGTCATGTACCACAATGTTCATTGCAGCTCTATTTACAATAGCCAGGACATGGAAGCAACCTAAGTGTCCATCGACAGATGAATGGATAAAGATGTGGCACATATATACAATGGAATATTACTCAGCCATAAAAAGAAACAAAATTGAGTTATTTGCAGTGAGGTGGATGGACTTAGAGTCTGTCATACAGAGTGAAGTAAGTCAGAAAGAGAAAAACAAATACCGTATGCTAACACATATATATGGAATCTAAAAAAAAAAATGGTTCTGAAGAACCTAGGGGCAGGACAGGAATAAAGACGCAGACGTAGAGAATGGACTTGAGGACACGGGGAGGGGGAAGGGTAAGCTGGGACGAAGAGAGAGAGTAGCATTGACATATATATACTACCAAATGTAAAACAGATAGCTAGTGGGAAGCAGCCGCATAGCACAGGGAGATCAGCTTGATGCTTTGTGACCACCTAGAGGTGTGGGATAGGGAGGGTGGGAGGGAGATGCAAGAGAGAGGAGATATGGGGATATATGTATATGTATAGCTGATTCACTTTGTTATAAAGCAGAAACTAACACACCATTGTAAAGCAATTATACTCCAAGAAAGTTGTTTAAAAAAAAATCAGATCAGAGGACCTTGATGTTAGAATAGTTAACAGAAGTCTCCACTCCCAGTCAGACCAGAGGGCTGATGATGGTGGAACAGTTTATAGAGGTCAGGGCAGAAGGGCACCAGCAGTGGAATAACTGAAAAAGCTCTGGGCTTTGGTTGAATGAGAAGCCTATCATGTTGGATTAGTTAAGAGATACCCCCGTGAAACTTCAGAACAAAGCGGGTCTTGAAGGAGTAAAGGCTAACAGAGCCCGAATTTGAGGTCAGACCAGAAATGCCTTGATGATTCTAGAGTTCAAAAAGGCCCAGTTGGGACTTCCCTGGTGGCACAGTGGTTAAGAATCCACCTGCCAATGCAGGGGACATGGGTTCGAGCCCTGGTCTGGGAAGATCCCACATGCCATGGAGCAACTGAGCCCGTGTGCCACAACTACTGAGCCTATGCTCTAGAGCCCACAAGCTACAATTACTGGAGCAGGCGTGCTTAGAGCCCATGCTCTGCAACAAGAGTAGCCCCTGCTCACCGCAACTAGAGAGAGCCCGCATGCAGCAACGAAGACCCAACACAGCCCCAAATGAATAAAATAAAATAAATAAATTTTTTAAAAAGGCCCAGTCAGAGCAGAAAGCCAGTGATAGTGGGATATTAACTAGAGGCCTGCATTCAAGTTTGGACCAAAGAATAGTCAGCAGAATTTCAGTTCCAGATAAGACCAAAGGGGTATTGATGGTGGAGTGGTTAAGAGTTCCAGATCTGAGGGCTTCCCTGGTGGCGCAGTGGTTGAGAGTCCGCCTGCCGACGCGTGTTCGTGCCCCAGTCCGGGAAGATCCCACATGCTGCGGAGCGGCTGGGCCCGTAAGCCATGGCCGCTGAGCCTGTGCGTCCGGAGCCTGTGCTCTGCAGCGGGAGAGGCCACAACAGTGAGAGGCCCGTGTACCGCACAAAAAAAAAAAAAAAAAAGGGTTCCAGATCTGATGTGAAATCAGAGGCACAGTGATGACGGACAAGTTAACAGAGGTCCAAGTCTGACCAGTAAGTTTATTTTTTTATTATTTGCTCTTTATTTATTTCCCCTTAGGTTGTAAGTCAAGAAAATCATGATGAAGAATTTAAAGCAGAAGGTCAACTCTGTTACCTCAAAATTTCGCAAGGAGGAAGTCCCCCAAATCATGTATAACAACATCTGTGATCAGCCATCTTGAATCCAGATGCAATGAAGACATGAAAAATGTGAAGAAAAGAAGAAAGTATTAGAGAAAAATGAGGCTCCCTGAAATGATTTTGTGATCTGCTAACCTTAGTGGAAACCAAGCGTCTTTTTGGTGCTCCATACTGTGCAGAAAAGAGTTAACAGCAGGCCTGAATTGCTGTCTTTGGAAAGGCCTGCTTTAAGGGGGGCCCTTGGCTGGCATCTGGAAATTTAGATTCCAGGAAGATTCCCACCACTCTCTAATTGATAAGAGTGACCCACTGTGCCTGAACTGTTCGTCCAAGCACCGTGGTTTATGCTAAACACCTGCTTTCCTTCAGGGAGTCAGGGAGTTGGGTATGTGCCAGGCAGAGGGTGCTTACATGACCAACCCCTAATAGAAACCATGGGCGGAGTCTCTAACAAGCTTCCGTGGTTCACAGTGTTTAACATGTGTTGTCACAACTGAGGGAATTAAGGGTGTCCTGTGAGGCCACTGGAAGATGACCCTTGGAGGCTTGTGCCTGTTTCCCCTGGACTTCACCCCACGCGCCATTTCCCTTTGCTGACTGTGCTCTGTATCTTTTTGCTGTAAAAATCATAGCCATGTATACAACCATATGAGGAGACTGAGAATCCTCCTAGCAAATCACTGAGTCTGTGAACAGTCCAGTTCTCTGGACTATCACCACATCTCATCACCATTTACCTTAAGGTCTGTCAGATGGAAGTACCAGATAGAAATGCTTCTGGCTACAAGTAACTGCACTGTCCAATAACAGTGGCTTGAATGAACAAGAGGTTATTTTCCTCCCTCAACAAGACTGCTGGTGTTAGTTCAGCAGCTCAACAATGTTGGGCCAGGTCGAGGTCTCTGTGACTCTGTGGACTGACCCTGAGGTCTCAAGATGGTAGCTACACTTCCCATTGATACATCTGGATGTGGCAGCCTATGGAGCTGGAGGGAAGGGAGCAGCTGGAGCAAGAGGCTCTTTGATACCCTGGAACTTTGACATTTCCTGGTGACTCAGGTCATTGACAAGGGATTTGGGTTATCAATCTCCCTGTCTACACCCCAAGCTTTCTGACCTCACTCAGGGCTCCTCTCAAATACTGAACATTACTCTGTGTTCTCTGAGCTGTTCCAGGCCTCGAATTTGAGCCCTGGGTGGGCATGGGAGGGGCTAGGGGTAGTCTGGAGTTTCTCTGGAGTGGAGAGAGATTCCCCATCCCTTTCCTCCCACAACAGGAGCCGCTACCTCAGCCTCAGGGTCCATAGTTGCTCTGCACCACCTTGGCGCTCTCAACACCTCTGCTCCCTGCTTGCGGAAAACAACCAATGCACCGACAGGTGTGGGGCCCAGGATGTGGCTGGCCCAGGGGTGGGGGGAGCCTCCCTGAGGAGCCAGCAGAGTCCTGCAGACTAACAGGATGAAACCCCTGTGGTAGAAGCCAGCATTCCCTACCTCAGCCCCTCTGCTGCCACCACCTTGGTGCAAGTCCCCATCACTGCTCACCTCAACTACTGCAGGGTCTCCTGACTGACCCTCCTGCTCCCGCTCCCCCATTCCAGTCTGTTCTCTTCACAGTGCCCACAAGGATCCTCTTACAACCAAGTGAGATCATGTCCCTACTCTGCCCAAAATGTTCTGGTGACTCACGTCTCACTCAGCAAAAACGCTCAAGTCCTCACTGTGCCCCCAAAGCCCTCCAGGATTGGGCCTGTCCAACCTCATCTCTTAGCAAACCTTAATCTAGCCACACTGGCCTCTACAATGGTCCTCCTGGCACACTCCAGCCTTGGTGCCTCTGAACTGCCTTTTCTCTACCTATGATATTCTTCTTCCTCACACACTATGGCTCTCTCATTTCATTCAGGTCTTTGTTTAAATTTCACACTGTCAGAGGCCCCAAATAGCCAAAGCAATCTTGAGAAAGAAAAACAGAGTTGGAAGAATTAGGCTCCCTGACTTCAGTCTACACTACAAAGCTACAGTAATCAAAACAGTATGGTACTGGCACAAAAACAGAAATACAGATCAATGGAACAAGATAGAAAGCCCAGAAATAAACCCACGCACCTATGATCAATTAATCTACAACAAAGGAGGCAAGAATATACAATGGAGAAAAGAGAGTCTCTTCAATAAGTGGTGCTGGGAAAACTGGACAGCTACCTGTAAAAGAATGAAATTAGAACATTCTTTAACACCATACACAAAAATAAACTCAAAACAGATTAAGGACCTAAATGTGAGACCGGAAACTATAAAACTCTTAGAGGAAAACATATGCAGAACACTCTTTGACATAAATCGCAGCAATATCTTTTTGGTTTCACCTCCTAGAGTAATGAAAATAAAAACAAAAATAAACAAACGGGACCTGATTAAACTTAAAAGCTTTTGCACAGCAAAGGAAACGATAAACAAGACGAAAAGACAACCCTCAGAATGGGAGAAAAGATTTGCAACTGAATCAACGGACAAAGGATTAATCTCCAAAATATATAAACAGCTCATGCAGCTCAATATTAAAAAAAACCAAACAACCCAATCAAAAAATGGGCAGAAGACCTAAATAGGCATTTCTCCAAAGAAGACATACAGATGGCCAAGAAGTACATGAAAAGCTGCTCAACATCACTAATTTGGGTTATCTATCTCCCATCTTCTCTATTAGAGAAGTGCAAATCAAACTACAATAAGGTATCACCTCACACCAGTTAGAATGGGTATCATTAGAAAATCTACAAACAACAAATGCTGGAGAGCATGTGGAGAAAAGGGAACCCTCTTGCACTGTTGGTGGGAATGTAAATTGACACAGCCACTATGGAGAACAGTATGGAGGTGCCTTAAAAAAGTAAAAATAGAACTACCAATCTACCCAGCAACCCCACCATTGGGCATATACCCTGAGAAAACCATAATTCAAAAAGAGTCATGTACCACAATGTTCATTGCAGCACTATTTACAATAACCAAGACATGGAAGTAACCTAAGTGTCCATTGACAGATGAATGGATAAAGATGTGGCACATATATACAATGCAATATTATTCAGCCATAAAAAGAAATGAAATTGAATTATCTGTAGTGAGGTGGATGGACCTAGAGTCTGTCATACAGAGCGAAGTCAGTCAGAAAGAGAAAAACAAATACCATATGCTAACACATATATATGGAATCTAAAAAAAAAGTTGTTCTGATGAACCTAGGGGTAGGACAGGAATAAAGACACAGACGTAGAGAATGGACTTGAGGACACGGGGAGGGGGAAACGTAAGCTGGGACGAAGTGAGAGAGTGGCACGGACATATATACACTACCAAATGTAAAATAGATAGCTAGTGGGAAGCAGCCACATAGCGCAGCGAGATCAGCTTGATGCTTTGTGATGACCTAGAGGGGTGGGATAGGGAGGGTGGGAGGGAGACGCAAGAGGGAAGAGATATGGGGATATATGTATATGTATAACTGATTCACTTTGTTATAAATCAGAAACTAACACACCATTGTAAAGCAATTATACTCTGATAAAGATACTAAAAAAAAAAACCCAAACCCAAAAAAAAAAAAAAAACCCATATGATCCAGCAATCCCATTCCTGGGCATAGATCCAGAGAAAAAACCATAATTTGAAAAGATACATGCACCCACAATGTTCACTGCAGCACTATTTACAATAGCCAAGACACGGAAGCAACCTAAATGTCCACTGACAGATGAATGGATAAAGAAGATGTGGTACATATATACAATGGAATATTACTCAGCCATAAAAAGGAATGAAATAATGCCATTTGCAGCAACATGGATGGGCCTAGAGATTATCATACTAAGTGAAGTAAGTCAGACAGACAAATATCATATGGTATCACTTATATGAGGAATCTAAAACAATGATACAAATGAACTTATTTACAAAACAGAAACAGACTCACAGACTTAGAAAACAAGCGTATGGTTACCAAAGGGGAAAGGTGGGAGGGGGGGATAAATTAGGAGTTTGGGATTAACGTATACACACTTCTAAACATAAAAAAGATAATCAACTAGGACCTAATGTAATACTCCAATATAAAATAAAAATTAAAGAAAAATAAATTTCACACTGTCAGGAACATCTTCCCTGATCAGGACACCAAAAAGAGCCTAACCCTCCCCTCACTCCTGCACTCTATCCCCTGCCCTTTTTCCTCACAACGCTCAGCTTTAGCTGACCTGTTATATATTTTTGTCTATTATCAACCTGCCTCCGCTAGAACGTAAGCTCCACGAGGGCAGCCACTCCTGCCAGTTTAAGTCACAGCTTGTACCCTCAGTGCCTAGAACAGGTCCCGGCGCACAGAGGTGCTCCACAATGTCTGTCCAAAGCGTGACTGTGTAAAACACTTGAAGTGGTGCCTCTGACATGGCAGACGTTCATAAACGGTTGTTGAATGAATCCATCAATGAATCAATGCATGAAGGCATGAATGAGGAGGTGAACCCCATCCCATCTTGGGTCCTAGAGCTGCCCTCTCCCCCATCCCAACCCCAGAAGACCTGGGAGCCAGTCATCGGCACAACCACAGGAACTTTATTTACAAACACAAGGCTGGGGCCGGAGGCAGGTGGGAAGGTGGACAGTGGCAAGGATGGAAGTCTCCTACTTCTGCTCCCGCCTCCAGACGATGACCATGCCGCTAGCGTCGCTGGAAGCCAGCAGGCTCTCATCGCAGTTGAAGCTGACATCCAGCACGGGCGCGCTGTGGCCCTGCAGCTTGTTGACGGCGGCCTTGGCTGCCCGCTCCACGTCAAAGAAATGCACGCACATGTCCTCGCTGCCCGTCACTGCCCAGATGAGAGACCATCAGGAGGTGTTGCAGGAGGCAGCGGGGTGCCCTGCATGTGAAGTCTCTGAGGTGTTGAGGGATTTATGTCCAAGGTGTAAGGTCCCAGGGCTGGGGGCTCTGGGGTGGACCATCCCCAGATGCAAGGTCACCTAGCTGTTTTGGCTCCGCGTCCGGAGTGTGAGGTCTCTGAGCTCTTTGTTGGTGGCGGGGAGGGGTCTGTGTCTTAGGCTGTGAGGTTTCTGGGCTGTCTGGGGGGTCTGTGTTCAAAGTGTGAGGTTGCTGGGGCGTGAGAGTTCTTGAGGCCCAGGAAGTCAGGGCATTAGGATGTCGTGACAGCTGAGCCAGATCAGCACCAGCCCTGGTCCCTGCCCCTCCCTGGCCACCCAGACACCCCAACCCCATGGGACTCACCCACACAGGCCCCCTGGCGGAAGGACATGAGGGGGCAGAAAATGCTGCGTACGGGGTGCGAGCTCTGCTCAATGGGGAAGCTTCTCTTCAGCTGCAGGGTCCCCTCGTTGTCCACCACCCTGAGAGGAGGAAGAGAGTGGGTTAGGGGGCAGCCTCAGCCCCAGAGGGGGACGAATGGTGGGCCAGTTTGTGTCCCCACCCCTGCACCTGAGGTCTTTTCAAGGTTCATGAAATCCAGTTTTGAGACGACTGCATAAACCTATAAAGCACGGGATGGTGTGTGAGTTAGTGACAGTTTGGAAACTGTATCTGTTGATACAAATGGGGAGCCTCTGCTGTTTAATTTGCTAGTTTCTTTTCCTAAGGGTCCCTAAGAGATCCTGATTTTAGGACAGGCACAAAGAGAGGGAATGACTGACCAAACTACAGCACCCCTGCACCGTGGAATACCACATGGCTATTCAAAGGAATGAACCCGAGCTACTGCAGGGAGCAGCGTGCAGCCCAGGCTGCGAACTGCATTTAGATGACAGACATAAGTGAGTGGGGATAGTAAAACTCCCAGCTTCAAAAAAAAAAATTTTAAAAAAAATGAAGGAAGGGAAAGCAGGCCACTGCTCTAAGGGGACTCTAGTCTATTTTATGGCTCAGTTTGCTCATCTGTAAAATGGACATGATTACAGCACCCACCTCACAGGGTTGCTGTGAGGATTAAATGAGGGGATATGAACAGGGCCTGGCCCAGCAACTGCTACGCACATGATAGCTACTGCTATTACTATTACTGCTCCTATTGATGTCACCATTATCATATTATTACTATTATTAGGAGACCGAACCTCTCCCCTCAATGAAGTTAACCTCCATGGCTTAGTCTGCTGGGGAGACAGGGCTCTTGTCTCAGTCTGACAGAGGCGGCAGGCCCCCCACCTCCAGGTGGCCCAGAGAGGAGACCCACCTGTAGAGCAGCAGCTTGCTGAGGCAAGCATTTATGAGCAGCGAGGGGTCCCGGGCCTCGCGGCTGACCCAGGAGCGGGCGGAGATGCTGGTCACAGGGCTGCCCTCATGCACCACCAGACGCTTGGCTTTGGTCAGCTTCCCTGCGGCAGCAGAAGGAGGGGAGGCAACGGTGAGGGTTGGGACTGTGCACCAGAAGGGTGAGGGTGTGAGCAGCTGGATGCAGGCCTAGGGTCTGCCTACCTGTGGCCATGTCGAAGAGGAAGGAGAAAACACTGCCACGGTCATCACCCGCCCAGAGCAGCCGGCCAGGGGCATCAAAGGACAGAGCGAGGACACGGCCTGTCAGCTTGCTGGATCCACCCTTCACTTTCTTGCCCGTGGAGATGTTCATGACGTGCACGTTGTGCTTGGCATTCCCCACCTGTGTGTGAGACCCGCACACCATCACCCTGCTCCCAGCCACTCCCTCCTTGAGTCTGACCACAGCAGGGCTGCTGTTGATGGGACTGGCTGATCCCTACTGGACTCTCATCACAGTGAGGGTGGGCCGGTAGACTGGAAGGTGACTCAGGCCGGTCATCCTCCCCAGCCAGTCCCTCTTGCAATCTGACCAGAAGAGACAGCTTCTCCCAGAACTCAAGGGGCCTGCCTGGTCCTTCCTGGAGCCTTGACTATACTAGGGCGGCGGCTGCTGCTACAGCTGAAAGGATCCCAGAGCACAGGCTCACTGGGCCAGCTCCCCCTACTCCCCACTCAGGACCAGGCCAGACTTTTCATTTCCTTCCCCTGCCCTCTGACTCTCTATCCGGGTCGGACCACCATGATGCTGCCACTGAGATGAAACAAGGTTTCCAACTAGTAATCCTGCTCCCCAACCAGCAGCCCCTGCAGTTGGAAAACGGTAGGACTACTGCTGATGGGACCATGACCCTACCCCCAGACCGCCCCCCATCCCCGGAGTCTACCACAGTGAGGCCATCCCAGACCAAGAACCACGTCCCCAGTTCTGCCCTGTTTCCCTCTGAGTCTGGCCAGAGGAGGACGGAGGCGATGGACTAGAGGGGACCCCCTTATCCCGACTCCCTGCGACAGCCCTCCTGGCCTGGCATCCCGCCCTCGGCAAGGGGGTGCTCTGGAGCCTGACCACAGTGAGGTTGTTGTTGACTGGCTGGAAGGTGCAGCAGAGCAGTTCGGCGCTGTCTGGGTCAGGGATCTCCCGGATGCAGCGGCCGTCCTCAGAGGCCCAGATGCGCATGGTGGCATCAAGCGAGGTGGACACGAGGATGTCGTTGGAGAGGGACCAGGCGAAGTCGGAGACCCCGCGGGTGTGGCCCCGCAGCACTCGGAGCACGGTGGGCGGGGCGGGCACCAGCTGGCACAGCGAAATGCTGCCATCGAGTGAGCAGCAGGCCAGGCGGTGCCGGTCGTCATTGGCGAAGCGCACCCTGGGGACTGCAAGGCCAAGGAGCCATTTGTGAGAGCTGCCATGCTCACCGGGTGCTTTCATTTACAGAAGGTTCTGACGTGTGAGCCAGGGGCCGGGACCGACTGCACCAGGCACAGTGGCCTCAGCAAAGGGTTTTCCTTGGCTGAGAAAGAGAGTTGGAACGCCAGAAGGCCCTCTACCCAAAGCTCCCTAAATCTTGGCAGGTACTTTATGGATTGCAAATGACTTCTGCAATGCAAAAAGCCTTCTACATCTCAGTAAGCACTTTACAGTTACCAGGGTCTTGGCAGTTTGCAAAACCCACTCTGCCCTTTGCAAGGAGATTTCTCTGCAGCAAAGGTTTTTAGCTCGTTCAAGCGACTCATGACCCCAGAAGCCTTCTGCAAAGTGCTCTTTTAAGCTGCTGAGCCCCTTTATGGTAGACAAAGTAACCAAGACTTTGCAGATCACTTTGCAGAGGGCTTTTAGGTTTTGCGAAAGGTGTGATGAATAGCAATTCCTCCGAGGTGGGCCTGAGACTCTGCATTCCAGAAAAGGATGCACTGGGTGGTTGTCACCCAGTTGTTTGGGCAAATGCGTGGTGACGGGACCCGCCATCCACTGGCTCACCTGCCTCATCCACGTGCTGGTCAAAAACATGGTACATGCCCGCAAAGGCGTAGTTCTCACTCAGCGATGTGTCCCCGGCCATGGCTCGACTTGCTTCTGCCGCTGACGTGGGAACCACGCTGCCGGGGGGCCTAGGCCCCAACAGGAGTGAGGGGTGAGAGGAGGGAGGTACTAGCGTTTGGCCTGCCATTGCCCTGTGGCTCCCCTCCTCCTCACAAACCTTCAGCTGCCCCTGGTGCATACCTGTCCTCATAGACGGCACGGTTCATCTGTGCCTGCAGCTGGTAGGAGCCTCGGCTGACAGAGCGGCGGTGCCCACGGGCCCCCAGGGCCCGAGGGTCATCCTCGAAGTCCTGCAAACAGAGGGTCAGGGTAGGTACACCTTGCAAACAGCCCTCAAGAACCTATGAGATCTAGAGTTTTCAAAATATACCCAGAACCATGGGACTTCCCTGGTGGTCCAGTGGTTAAGACTCTGTGCTTCCATTGCAGAGGGTCAAGGTAGGCGCACCTTGCAAACAGCCCTCAAGAACCTATGAGATCTAGAGTCTTCAAAATATACCCAGAACCATGGGACTTCCCTGGTGGTCCAGTGGTTAAGACTCTGCGCTTCCACTGCAGAGGGCGCAGGTTCGATCCCTGGTCAGGCAACTGAGATACCGCATGCTGGAACCAGATCCCTTCTCACCCCTTCCACTGTCACCACCGTCACCTGGACTACTGTGGTGTCCTCTGCACTAGTTCCCCTACTCTCACCCTTGCCCCACTCAGCAAATACTTAACAAATGCTCTTTGAACAAAGAATGAACACTTTTCCCCCAGAAAACCACTCAGCTTTGTCTCTTGCCTCATTCAAGTCTCAGCTCAATTGTCACCTCCTCAGAGACGCCTTCCCTGAGCATCCCCATTAAAAATAGCTTCTCTCTGTTCCCAACACCTGTCCTGTTTCATTCTCCAAGTCAGCCTTATTTTTCCATGTTAGCACTCCTCACTACAAGCCATGGTAGTTATTCACTTGTTTACCTGGTTTGCTACGTTTATTGACCTATTTATCTTGTTTAGTGCCTGCTTATCAACCTATTTATCTTATTGTCTGTTGATTTATGACATACATTATCTCTTTTTGCCCTCTGCTCATCCTAAGAGCCAGGAACAGTGCCTGGAACATAGCAGGTGCTCGACAAGTCTGTGGAGTGAATATATATGGAGGCAGGTGGCGTGGGGAGGAGCTCACCTCCATGCGGTCAAGGGTAGTGCGGCTGCTGCGGACGATGCTGTTGCTATAGGCACGAGCACTGCCTGGCTCAGAGAGGGGCCCGTAGCGCTGGCCCAGCAGCTGCCCACGCAGCCTCAGGTACTGCCGACGCAATGCTGGAGGGTGCCCAGCCTTGGCATTCTCCCGCAGTAGCTGGCTGCGCCGTCGGATATATTGTGTCCGAAACTGTGGAAACGTTGGTGTGCGGTACGCATTGTACCTGCGATGGCAGGAGGCAAGGCGGGCAGCAGGCACAGGACAGAGGGAATCAATCAGCTCAGGGGATAGGGAAGGAGAATGAGGTGTGTGGCAGTGATAGGTCAGGATGGCAAGTGATCAGCAGTGGTGATGGGGGTCACTCTGGTGTTGTGATAAGGGTGTGTCCGCAGTAATAATGGGCATGGCAATGAGGGCAGTGTGGGCACAATGGAGGCAGTCTGCAGTTCTGCTGGAATTGGTATGGGGTGACTGAGTCAGTGTAGACAATAGGGGCCAATCTGACATGGTGACGGGGGTTAGCACGGGGCAATGGTGGGGGTCAGTATGGCGATTGGGTCAGACTGGGGAAGTGATGGTAAGAGAAGTCTGGGGGCAAAAGTGGGGAACAGGATGTCACCAGCATGGGCTCTATCACCCCCCCACCCCCGACAAAGGCTCCAATACCACAGACTCTGCGCATGCCCACATGTGACTGCATTATCCTAGCGTGCTGTTTAACAACCCTCGCTTGCCAGTCATTCCCTGCGGGCAAGCCCCACACCCTGCTACTGCGCATGCTCACCTCCAGCAAGCCCACTCAGCCGCATAAGGCAAGTTCTCCGCCCAGCCTCACTTATCGCCATTGCGCATGCACCACGTAACTTCCGCTCCCGCGAGCTTCGACCCCACGCCTCACCTCGCGTCTACTGCTAAGACCTGCTGCCACACCGCAGCCATTCCCCGGCCTCCTCTTCCGGCGCGTCCGCCCGCGGGAGCCTGCAGGACAAGGGCCTGGAATGTCAGCGTCTCAAGTGAAGAGATCTAGATCCGCCCCTTCCGCCAGGCGATCGTTGCCATAGACACGGAGTCCCTCCAGTCCAGGATGTCACGATATCCCACCCGGCTCTTAGCATGGTCACCACCCCAGTCCTGCCCTTCCCAGGCAGCGCCCAGATGATTCACAGCAGACCTGGCCCCGCCCCTCCCTGGTCACCATAGCAACGCCCCTCCTCCCGCCGCCTAGCAATCCTTGTTGGCATTCTCCACCCATCTTGCCCCCACCGACCCCCGCCTTCCCTTCTCGGGTCCAAGAGCAGGACCCGGGATTAGGGACCACCTCCGGGGCTGCCTCCCGCTCTTGAGGCTCCCGGGGCGGCCCTGAAACCAGTGTCACCCTTCTCTCCTCTCTCAAGCTCCAGCAAGATGGCCGCCTGCTGCCAGGAAGAACTTCCGACCGCAGAACAGATCGATAGGAATCCTCCCCAGGGCGTGGGAGAACCACGCAAGCGCATTAAGGGACGGTAGGTTCTGACACAAGGATGGAGGCTCCGCCCTTTTAAGTTCTATCCAGCCTCAGTCCCTAATGGCATTTTTTTGTGTACACAAGAACAATGTCCAGGGACCACAGGGACAGGGGCTAGTATGCGAATCACTCACTGAAAATCAGAAATATGACTTTCAAAAAAAAAAAACGAAAGGACTTTTTTTGAAAGAGTGGTATAAGCTGCTTTTTAGCAGCACAATCTTGGCCAAGCAAGATTTGAAGTGCAGAATAAAAAATAATCACACAGGCAGAGGCCCCCAGAAAATTCTCCAGTTCCTAGGTGACTGATGGGCCTTCAGGCACGCCCAGAGTAAGAAGAGTCCTTTCTGTGTGTCTGTGTTGGGGTGGGCGGCTTGGATACTCCCAGGGAGCTTGGTCTGGGCGTGAGGCTCTGAAGCCAGAAGATATAAATAGGTACAACAAGCTTTGGGGTTTGGATCCCAGGAGGCTATCTGAAATCATCCTTATTTCAACTCCAACAAGAAGCTGCATCTCTATTCATCTTAAGGTGACCAGGATATACAATGTACGAAGTTGGAACACAATGTTTAGTAGCTTCCTTTCGGATCTTGACTTTGACACAATTCTCATTATTGTTCAGATTATTTTATGTGTTATAAAAATAGTGTTATTTTCACACTATTTTTATTTTTAAAATATATTTATTTTTTGGCTGCGTTGGGTCTTCGTTGCCGTGCGTGGGCTTTTCTCTAGTTGCGGCGAGCGGGGCTACTCTTTGCTGTGGTGTGCGGGCTTCTCATTGCGGTGGCTTCTCTTTGCTGCAGAGCACAGGCTCTAGGCATGTGGGCTGCAGTAGCTGTGGCACGTGGGCTCAGTAGTTGTGGCTCGTGGGCTCTAGAGTGCAGGCTCAGTAGTTGTGGCACACGGGCTTAGTCGCTCCACGGCATGTGGGATCTTCCCGGACCAGGGCTCAAACCCGTGTCCCCTGCATTGGCAGGTGGATTCTTAACCACTGCACCACCAGGGAAGTCCCCACACTATTTTTATAATACAACAATCTGAACAGTGTTTTTTAAAGCAAACTTAAATGAGACACGGCCAAAAACGTATTGCCCTTTGTATTCTAACAAAAATAGACCACACTGTACTGTACTGATGCAGCAACCTCCCTTGTCCATGTAACTAAGCTATGGGTGGTCTTTTCAGGATATTGAACACTCTTTTGTTTCACGATTGCTAAAGAATAAACTTTGCACAAACGTGTAACCACTAACATTTATTGGACAATGTGCTGGATACTGTTTAAGGTGATTTACATGTATTATCCACTTAATCCTAATAACTGAATGTTGTGGGTCCATTACTACCCCCATTTTACAGATAAGGAAACCTGAAGCCCAGGAAGTTCAAGGGTGACATTTTGTTGAACTGGGCCCCTATCTGTGACCAGCATTGGGTTTACAGTCGGCCCTTGAACAACACAGGTTTGAACTCCACGGGTCCACTTACACACAGATTTTTTTCAATAAATATTACAGTATTACACCATCTGTGGTTGGTTGAATCCGCATATGCATAACCGCGGATACGGAGGACCAATTATGGGATTTGAGCATCTGTGGATTCTGGTATCCATGGCAGGTCCTAAAACCCATCGGCCACAGACACTGATGAACAACTGTATTTCTTTTCTTTTCTTTTTTTTGCCGTAAAGGATGATACAATCAATGCCTTTCCCATTCACCTTGACCCTCCCAGGACAGAACCCCACCCCTTCACCCCACCATTCAGCTTCCAAAGAAACGTGGTGAGGGGACTTTCCTGGTGGTCCAATGGTTAAGACTCCACGCTCCCAATGCAGAGGGCCCGGGTTCGATCCCTGGTCAGGGAACTAGATCCCGCATGCTGCAACTAAGAGCCCACATGCCACAACTAAAAGATCCCGCGTGCCACAACTAAGACCCGGTGCAGCCAAAAAACAAACAAACAAAACAAAGAAACGTGGTGGGAAGAAATCACAGGAGAGTCAGCAATACCAAGGAGATCTACTGTCTCACTGCCAGAATTGATTTTTTGTTCTTGTTGTTTTTACAATATTCATGTTAAAATTTCAAAAATTATTTTAAAAACCTCATTCCTAGAAGGCTATATATAAGATACTATATATAAGACACTAATGACAGGGTTGTTATAAATATGAATTAGCTATTAATGCAGAGAAAGTGTTCAGAACGACACCTGTTGCGAGAACATTTGCTGTCATTCCAGGAAGTAGTACAGTACTTTTCAGAAGGCAGTATAACCTGGCCACTGCCACAGGCTCTGACAACTATGTGGTCTTGGGCAGGTCACTTAACCCCTTTGTGACTCAGCCTCCTCATCTGAAAAAAAACTGCCTCATAGACTTAGTGTGAGGACTAAATGAGTTAATATTTTTAAAGTTTAGACAAGCATCTGGAACAGAGAAGATATCCACTAAATGCTGACTACTGTTAGTTGTTTTAATAACTTTTCCCGATAACAGATCCATCTGCCAGAGGTAAATCTGGTGCAGAATAATGTGAATGAGAATGACCACTGCCACCTCTTACATTTATGTGCTCTGCATTTTTTCAATTTTTGTTTTTAAACATTTACACACTCTTACTGGATTAAAAATGGGTTTTGAACAACAAGCTGATGACAGAAGGCACTTTGTTTGTTGGGAGCCTGGAGAGAAAGGGGCAGAATTTAGGTACATGAATGGCAGGTCAGTGGGTGGGGAAAGAAGGGTCTCAGGCCTGGGGGTATCAAGTCACCAGAAGCAGCTCCTGGAGGTTGTGAGTGACCTTGGTTACAATCATGATATCTGAAAAAGCTCAAGTCCATGGGGGACTACAAGTCCCACCCACTCTAACAGAGTCTGGGGTTATTTTACTGTCAGAGTGATGGTTGAGGGTCCTAGCTGAATGAACAGACAAAAACACATTTGGACAGAAAAGACAGGTAAGCCAGAGCGGTTTAAAGATAATGCCACATCACAATAGTAACTTTAAGTGACGGCAGAAACAGGCAGGGGCCATGTCTTTTTTGGACTCCTTTCTTCATGTGCCTCCTGCCTATTTGGCCTCCAGAGTTTATAACTGCAAAGGCGAGCATTGGACCCCACTGGCTGTGTCTGCTTTTCATTACTATCACAGGCTGAAATGAAACCTGAAGTTGGGCCTCATCCTCAGGAACTAAAAGAAGCACGATTTGAGGGAAAGCTTAGGTGGCTTGGGGTGACAAGGGTGTGCTAAGAGTCAAGGCCAGAGAGCAAAGTGGGAGGACACACGGAGCTGAGGTGTAACTGGCGTGTAGACCCTGAGTCCTTATTCACTTATCTTATCCCTGAGGTTTCTTCCCAAACTGGAGAAGTGGGGGTTGGGACATAAGATCATAATTTAAATCTGACCATTTCCTGATAGGAAAACGTTTGCCTCTGAAGCCAAAGTTCTCACAATCCCCAAAGTCTTAATGGTGACAACTCTCCATGGTCTGAGTCAGAAACCAGATTCCTACACTTGGGAAAAGCCTCCCAGACCATTTGAGCAGCCTCCAGCAAGCTGCAATAGCAAGCCAGCTTTCCGACAAATATTTAGCAAGCCCCTATTAGGTGCCAGGCACTGGAAAAACAGCAGTAACTCAGACAAAAGGTCCCCACTCTCATGGAACTGCCATTTTAGCTAGAAAGATAATTGATAAATAAGATCACTTTTTAAAATTGGTGCTATCATTAAAATAGTAGTTTGGTTAGCATTGCTGAGCGGTGGGCGAAGGGGGCAGGGACGAGAAATAAATTTAAGCTGGTCACAACACTGTAAATCAACTACACTTCAATAAAATACATTTTTTTTAAATAAAACAATTTAAGCTGGAACCTGAATGAAAAGGAGCCAAATACACAAAGCTCTGGACAGTGAATGTGTGGATAAGGCCAGTGAGGCCAGAAAGTGATTGATTCAGAAGAGAAATCACTTCACAGGGCTAGAACTGGAGTCACACTTCTCTTTTCCTTTTTTTTTAAAAAATTTATTTATTTTTGGCTGCATTGGGTCTTCGTTGCTGCGCGGTGCTTTCTCTAGTTGCAGGGAGCAGGGGCTACTTTTCGCTGCGGTGCGTGGACTTCTCATTGCAGTGGCTTCCCTTGTTGCGGAGCACAGGCTCTAGGTGTGCGGGCTTCAGTAGTTGTGGCACACAGGCTCAGTAGTTGTGGCTCGCGGGCTCTAGAGCACAGGCTCAGCAGTTGTGGCACACGGGCTTAGTTGCTCCGCGGCATGTGGGATCTTCCCAGGCCAGGTCTTGAACCCGTGTCCCCTGCATTGGCAGACGGATTCTTAACCACTGCACCACCAGGGAAGCCCCACTCTACTCTTAAGATCTCAATTGCATTTACCCAGTGAGTGATTCAGGGCCAAACTGAGGGCCTGAGCAAGACTGGACCCTGGGGGCTTCCCTGGTTGACAGTCCGCCTGCTGATGCAGGGGACGCGGGTTTGTGCCCCGGTCTGGGAGGATCCCACATGCCGCGGAGCGGCTGGGCCCGTGAGCCATGGCCGCTGAGCCTGCGAGTCCAGGGCCTGTGCTCCGCAACGGGAGAGGCCACAACAGTGTGAGGCCCGCGTATCGCAAAAAAAAAAAAAAAAAAAAAAAAAAAAACCAAAACTGGACCCTAGGTTTGGTACCTCAGTCTCAGGTGATATAGCTACATGGGCACAGCCCTTGATTCATCTCATTTTTTTCTGTTAATACACTGACCTACATCTGGTTGCTTTTTAAATATTAAGCCATCCTTGCTTTCTTGGGGTACGTTTCACCTGGTTTTGGTGACCGCCTGCATTTACCAAGCTCTTACAATATCCATCTTATAGAACTGTCACAACAGCCCTAATGAGGTAGGTGCAACATTTAGCCCCACTTTGAAGATGAGGAAAGTGAACCCTGGAGGGGTTTACTGTCCATGGCCACAGACATAGAAAATATTAAAACTAGCATTTGGACCCAGGCAGGAAGTAGAACTGGACTGTTTCTTATCCTGGATACCAGAAACCACCACCCCCGGTAACTAGCCAGGAGTGTTGACAACAGTACCCTATCCCTCTCTCACCTCTCTGTATGTCTCCCCACCCACCCCCCATCCCCGCATCAAGTCCCAAATCAATTTCCACTCCTGTCTCTCTTCTGACCTTCTGCACTGGTAGATCGGCCCTGAAATCTACAACAGCTTCCAGTTGCTGTGAGAAGCCGACCTCTTTAGGCCTCCTCCCCAACTTCATCCCCTGTTGCTCTTACTTTATCTGGTTATGTTCCAGTTACACTGGCTTTCTTGCACATCCTTTTCAAACTGCACAAATTGTTCCTGAGATCTGGAACACTCTCTTCTGTGCCTGCAAACAAATACTTCTACTCATCCTACGCTAATATTACTGATAACAAAGCACTTTGTGCCAGACACTGTTCGAAATATTTTACATAGAAAACCTTCTTTAATACTCACAACAACCCTATGAAGTTGCAGGTTACTATTATTATCCCATGTCACAGATCAGGAAATGAAGACAAAAAGATGAAGTAACCTGCCCAAGGCTGCATAGCCAGTAAACAATGGAGTTGGATTTACACCCAGGCCACCTGGTTCCAGAATCCTTGCTCTTAACCACTACACTATTTTACACTAATTCCCAAGTTACTTTGTGTGAGGTTCTCCAGTGTGGATTCATAACAATTTCTCTCTCTCATCCCACCCCCTTTGTTTTTGATCTGTCAGCAAATCCTGTCGGTTCTACCTTCAGAACGTATCCAGAATCCAACCTCTCCTCTCCACATCCACTGCCGCCACCACCACTGCTGGCCTGGACTACTGTGGTGGCCTCCTCACTGCTTCCGCCCTTGCCCCCTCCCCAAGTCTGTCCTCACAGTTGCCAGAGGGTCCTGTTACAACCCAAGTCAGCCCATGGCCCTCCTCTGCTCAGACCCCTGCTCCATCTCTCTCAGAGAAAAAGCCAAAGTCCTCCCCGTGGCCAGAGAGGCCCTACAGAACCAGGCCCCGTCACCTCTCTGACCTCACCTCCTGCCACTAGTCCCCTCACTCACTCTGCTCTGGCTGTACTGACCTTCTTGCTGTTCCTTACACACACCAAGCAAGTTTCCAACTCAGGGCCTTTGCACTTACTTGCTTTTTCTTCTGCCTCTAATTCTCCTCTTCCAGATGTCAAGGAAAGGCAAGGCTGAGATATTTGGCTGGTAAAGAAACATACCCTGGTTCGATTCAGATGTTTGCTACTTACATAGACAGCAGAAACAAGAAGAGCCACAGATGCCAGCTCATGTCCCTCATGCAGGGTAACGCAGAAACAAAAAGGGGCCAGATGACTGCAGCACGGGTGGTGGGATACTGTGTTGCCGAGAAGCTAGTACATGCTAAGCAGTTCTATAACCTTAAATTGGGGGAGAGAAGGAACAGAAAGCCTCATACCTCACCAGAACCTCGGGAGATGAGAAACCGTCTCATGGCAGCCTCCTTGGTAGAGAGGATCTTAATGAGAAATGGCCATGTAGCCTCTCGTGCTCTGTGTTCCGAGGATCACAGGGCGTTCTCCCAATACTTAGATCAGCTTGCCTACGTGGCCTATGAGGAGACATGCTAGGCAGCCAGAGCACCGTGGCAGACCCATTCCCCTACCATTCTCCCTCTAATTTCAAGTCTCTGTTGTAAGGTCACCTCTTCCGAGTCGCCTTCCCTAGACCATCTTGTGTAAGACCCCAACACTCTTCATTCCCTCTGCTTTATTCTCCTTAACGCTTGTCACTTTCTAACATTACATCACATACCAATTTATTACTTTATCATCCGTAGACCCCAATATGTGATTCCTAAGCAAAGGAATCTGTCATTATGTTGCTGTGTTCCTACTATTATTATCTGGCACACATAACAAATGCTTGGTAACATTTATTGACTACACGTAACTACCAGACACTGTTCTAGGTGTTTCCCATGTCTTGACTCATTCAATGGGTATGATCCCCATTTTACTCTTAAGGAGAAAGGTTTCTAAGAGGTCCTGGGTTTTGAAGGAAGGCAGGCAGGACCTCTGGTGCTGGGCAAAGAATGGTCCATCTGCCTGGAGAAGCCAGAGGGGTCCTGAGGGCTCTGATTGGGGGGGGGGAGAGGCAGGAAGGGGTTCTAGGACCTGTATCTGGTTTTGTTTTTTTGGCCACGCAGCATGGCATACAGGATCTTAGTTCCCTGACCAGGGATCGAACCCATGACCTCTGAAGTGGAAGTGCAGAGTCCCAACCACTGGACCACCAGGGAATTCCCTAGGACCAGCATCTGGAAAGTATTGTCAGATGTCAAGAAATACAAGCTAGCATTGCAGGGTTTCTTGAGGCCCTTGGAATAGAGATGCCTGTAACAATGGAGAAGGCTTTGGGGAACAGGGGCAAGCCAGCCAAAAATAGCTGACAGCCATCCACTTCCCATGCCAACGCAAACGTCTAACAAACCACACCTCTAACAGTTTTCTTTTGAACTTTTTATTATGGAAAGTCTCAAACTTACAATAGTAGTGATTTAATGTACTTCCATGTACCTATCACCCAGGTTCAACAATTATAAACACACTGCATTTTCTAAGCTGCAGGCTCCATAAGCATTTGAGTGGTTTGGAGCCAACTGTTTTTGTTAACAAAAAGATAACTAGAAAACATCAGGGCATTTTGCACATTTAATTCATTAAACCTTTCTTCCACTTAAATAGACAAATGGGTAGATTGTATCCCAATTTAAAAAAATGTACTTCTTACTAAGGATTGCACTCAAAGTTTAAAATGGAGACCACAAGTACTGTGCTTGAATGACTATTAAGTAGACAGAGTAAAGAAAACTTTCTGAATTTTACTTGAAGGAAGCTTAAAACTGAATTTAGAACAGCATATTAGAAATTTTTATGCAGAACAATGCCACAGATTGTTTTCAACAATTTAGAAGCCTTAGATTTCTTTGTGCCTTCACTGGTTATGTTAGAACCCATGTCCCATAGGCTCCAGGGCAGTTCTCCATAACCTAACACTAATACTTCTGCAATATATTGCATACATATTCACACTAAGTGGGAAAAATAAAGATTATGAAAAGCTTCAGGTCTTGTCACTGAATTTGAAATAAAATGACTTTTAGTTTTGCAGATCTCTGTGCACTTCGAATTATAAGGGATCATGCTAGCCTGGAGAGGGGTGAGAGGTGGAAGAGGAATGCAGCTAGGCAGGAACTGTAGCATGCTTTGTCTCCAAAAGCAGGAGTGGAAGGAACACTGCCCACTGTTATCCAATATGCTTTCCTACATACCTAAGTATTTACAGCAACTTATTTTAAAAAGCTTTTTGAAAGTTTACATCCCCCAAACCAGAATGTAGGGCAAGGTGTGGGGGTAGCATCACAGACCTACCTTGTTCTAAAGGTCACCTCCAGTACCGCTCTGTGAGGTGGCACTATTATTCCCATTTTGCACGTTGAACCTGAGGCAGATAAAAAAACTAAGCTAGGAATCAGGGTCTGTGAGATGTTTGTCCAAGTTTGGTGGGGGGTAGGCAAGGTCCAGGGATTGAAAATACAAATACCTGTAGGCCAGGGGTCTGGTCTTCACAGGCTTTGGGACACAGGTTCTCAAAGCACCTTTGAATGTGCTTGTGGTCTCAGTGGGTTCTTGGGAAACATGCACACTAGTGAGATTCTGGTCAAAGTGAAGAGGACTAAGAAGCTTTTAATAAGGGTTTTCAATCTCAAGTCCAGAAATTGTATTGCTGAGTATGTGCCAAAGAAAACTGTGTCTTCTAGGCCCCTTCCTTAGAGCAAGTAAACAAGAGACTGGGCCTCTGAAGGCTGGATTACTAAACAGCACCTTCTGAAAGGACGTTTATGGTTTTTGTTGATGTCACTTGGGGGATCATTTTGTTGCAGGAACTTTGTGATTATGGGATCCTGTCTCAGGCCACATTGTGAGACGGACATTTTACTTCCTGAGGTAGGATGCAGAGGTGCCCCCCGCCCTAGACAGTAACAGTGGTCCTCCTGCCAGATCCCACAGCCTTAACTCCCTGGAGGTCCAGCACAGAATGCCTTAGACTGAGTACTCAACCAGTAAGGAGTAGCCACAATGTCCCTTTACCTGGGCCTGGATCAGCAGTCCAGGCAGGTCTCTGAAGTTCCCAAGTCTCCATCCACCTGGCAAAACAAATTCATGACTGGATGGGAGGAATGGTCCTGGGGCCTGTCTCAACTAGCTGGGAGGCACAGGAAACAGGCCATCAATACTGGAACTCTCACAATACAGGGACCCATGTAACCCGTCAGCTCTGGTTGCCATTTAACAGCACCATACACTGGGTGGTTTATAAACAGAAATTTCCCATACTTCTCGAGGCTGGAGTCCTAGATCAGGGTGCCAGCATGTCCAAGCTCTCCTGGGGGAGAGAGCTTTCTAGATTGCAGACTGCCAACTTCTTGTTGCATCCTCACATGGTGGAGAGCAGGAGATTGAAGCAAGCTTTCTTAGTGACTATTATAAGGGCACTAATCCCATCGTGACAGTGGAGCCTTCATGACCTCATCTAACCCTAATCACCCCCCACAAAGGCCTCATCTCCTAATGCCATCACATTGGGGAGTACACTATCAGTCCATTAACACCTGCCCCATGAATGAGTGAATAAGGCAGTTTAGGATGTCCTGAAACTTACAATCTGGTGGTACTTGGCTCAGTATCTGCCAGTTAGACGCAATGGACATAACTGATCAGAAACTCTAAAGAGGAATAGAGCCCATGGGACTCCAATACAGGCACCAGAACCATGACTAAAGGGAGTTAAAACTGAGGAACTACCACTTTACCACTGAAGACCCTCACACCACCATGGAAGACTGAACGCCTGTGGTTGATGCCTTTGCAAACTGTTAACAGCTATAAACATGCTTATTAAATGCACTTGACCCCCCCAACAGAAAATGTAAATTGTCCATGAGGCTGAGAGACATGTTAAATGACCCACTGAAGGTCAAATAAGTGGACAGCAGCAGAGCCTGGATTTGAATCCTGGAATCAGAACCCAGAGGCTGTGCTCCTAGAACCCTGTTTTCAAACCAGGATTCTCCTGTGTCCCTTCCTGTGTCGCTCACACCAAGGTGAGTTTACTATACCTGCCCCCACCCCCAGTATTTCAGGAGGAGGAGCTGGCACCACTGTTTACAGCAGGATTTAGCCTACATTCTCAGAACAATCTTGTGAGAAGGGCACCTACCTGATGCTCAAAGACAGGGAGATTCAAACCAAAGCAGTCATTCCAAAGGTGACACCGAGATGATCACAACGGGACCAAGACACCATCTCAGGAAACCCAATTCCAGCCATAAGGGGATTTCACCTGGACTCCCCACCCTTCCCACAAGCCTTATGTATACCAAAACCAATCCCAAACTCAACCAAACTTTGAACTCAAGGTCTCTACCCCTTCGGCAGTCCCTGCCCACCCCGTAACTAAATCCTTTTCTCAGTCTCCCTCTTGAACTTCTTCTATTTTTAATTCGTAATAAGCCTCTATACCTTAATTTGAGTAAGGAAAAAGCACTATCAATATCGATTTGTTTTCATCTTTTTAATCAACTCGTTGAAAGACATCCTAAACACTACATGAAACACAACAGAATATTTTTTTCTTCCAGTATTAAAAAAAATGACACAAATATTTTTAAGAAACTTCTATATAATCAAGGCAGAGATCTGGAGTAAAAAACACCTCTAAGTAATCATGTTCTTCATTTCTTATAGTTACAGTCAGAGATTGCTTCCTAATCATAATTAAACATTGTGTTCAAAATGTTCCTAGATGCACATTATTAAAAAAAAAATTCAGCCTGGCCAAACATTTTTTGCCAGAACCAACATTCCTGAGCCGGAACTAAAAAACTGGTATAAAAAAAAAAAAAAGGAAACAATATCCAGACTCCACAAATGTCTCAGAATTTGTCTTTAAATGGGAGAAAAATTTAACAAAAAAACACACGGAACTTTCTGAAAGGTCTTTAACAAGCTACCTTGGGAGCTCTACTCAAAAAAAGAAGTTGACGTAACTAAAACAGATGTTTCAGTGCAGCTCCAAAAATCTTTATAAATACAGCCATTTGGAGGGATGGTCCTGGATCAGAAGAAGTTTTATTCCTTGTGTATCTGAGAACAGTAAGAAGGGGGAGAATTGTGATGTTGGGAATAGGCCAACATGCTCACTTCCCAGGGCTGATGAGGATGCTGAAAGGCTAGACAGCAGGGACACCCCTCCACCTCTTCCATGCTCAATAGGAATAGATGATTATAGACGAGATAGGTTTGACACCCCCACCCCCCCAACCCCCCGCCAAAGCAGACTAGCCTTTAACAGGCACCTGAGAGCAAGGAAGGCCTAGGAATGCTGTCAGGTGGGCTTGTTGAGGTATGCATAGGCAGGAGAAAAGTGAGAGGGGCAGGACTGGTACATAGAAGTCTGCTCGGTGGCAACACAGAAGCCTCACCTACATTAGGTGTGCATGCCTCATCTCAGTTGTCATAATTATCCCTGTAATTTCCTCCTGAGTAGCGGTCATAACCACCCTGGCTTCTGGGAAAAAACATACATAAGTATCACAGGAATATCTTATATACACCTTCTAATAATACTAAAAACCATGTATACTTACAAATCCTGTCACATTTTTATGTACTATAATATGAACTTTAACGTGTAAAATGAGATGTTAAACATGAACACCAAGTAAACATCAAATAATCACATTATGTATAACTTACGTATAGCATTTTAAACCATATTAAACATTAATAGAATACACACAATTAATCAAGACAGTAGAATAAACGTGTATGTGTCACTGTCGACTGCACACTGCAATATGACCTAATATCTTACTGTTGTATTTAACCCAAATTATTGTTGCACACTTATTTTGTAGTTTCGTTATAATTTGTAAAAACAAACACTAGTAGCACCACAGTAAGAAATGTATGAATACTCAGGCAGCCGAGCTAAGATCTTGGGGAGAGGGAAGAGCACCACCAGAGTACCCCAACCCCTTGGCTACCCACCTGCCGCCATAGTCTCTGGACCTTCCATATCCATATCCATATCCTCCAGGTCGGCTATCATACCTGCCACTTCCATAGCCCTGGTCCCCACCACCTACAGCAGATAAAAAATATTCAAATGGCAATTGTCCAGACATAGACTAACAGGCAACTCTCTTCCATATCCCATTATCAAACTTACCACTGCACTTACCTCTAGAGTAGCTGCGACCACGCCCATAGGCCCCAAAGGCACCCCCTCTTGTTCCCCGGGCCGACTTGCCCGCGTGGTCTACACGGATCTGACGACCGTCCAGAGACTAGGTGTGGGGAGACACAAGGAGGATGGATGGGTTGGTGGTCAAACAGAGCAGGGATGAGGTAAGAGCGGGCTGGGCAGGTGGGCAAAAGAGCCCAGAAATTCCTGCTGGGCACCAGGTTCTGGGTACCACATTCCAGAACAAGCTCCTTTGACCAGAATGGCTTTATCAGGAGCTACAGAATCCCACAAAATGACCTGAATCCACCGTGTTCCCCCTGCTACTACTTACATCTTGACTGAACTCAGGTTGAGTTCTCCTCCCCACTCCTCTAAGCTGCCCGACTATTAGGGCTAGATAGACACCTCTCTTGGTTTGAGGCTTCAGAGTCCATCCCAGAAGACTCACGAGGTCCTCTCCGGGCCAGGCCCGCAGGTCTGCAGACTCTACTACCTAAGCCCAGAGCAGGTCAACCATCCACAGGTGGCTTCTCGGCCTCATGCAGGACCAGTCGTCGCCTCCCAGGCAGCCCGGCTCTGTCTGCCGCTGCCCTCCACCCCCTAGAACAGAAGGCAGTCACGCTCCTGTGAGTGGGCACTGCGGAGCTTGGTGGCCGCGCTGCCCCTAGCAGACACAGAGGGAAAAACAGAAAGAATGGTCGAAGTGACAGATAGGAGCAGGGCCCCTATGCAGGTAGGCGGCCTCACCTCTCCATTCATGGCTCTCATGGCATCTGAGGCATGCTCTGGATTGGTGAAGGTGATGAAGCCAAAACCCCGGGATCGCTGAGTGTCCCGGTCCTTGACAACAACCACTGGAAAAGGGAGAGGGGAGAGAGATAAGAGGACAAGTGGCAAAGGGTGTTGGACCCTCCTCCCACCAATCCTCAATGGAAAGTTATCGAGTTCTCAGTCTTAGACCTAGGAACAAAAGCAGGAGAGGAGTAATGTAAAGGCCTGGGATTCTGACCCTTTTCTCCTGTTTCCTGAAATGCATGGGCCCCAAACTTCCTTCCACACCCCCCCATCACGTGTCTGGCCCATGTCTCACCCTCAGAAATAGGTCCGAAGCTGCTGAAGTGGTCTTCCAGAGCCTGCTCATCAGTGTTGAAGTTGAGCCCTCCCACGAAGAGCTTCCCTTCTTCAGAGGACATGGCGGTAAATTCAAGTCCTGTGGAGAAAATATGGAGAAGAGTAGAAGAAGCAGTGTAGTTGGGAGAAAAAAAAGATTGGAGAAATGAGAAAAGATAAAGAGAAGAGAGGAGAGAACACAGAAGAGACAAAAGGAACAAAATAAGGGGTAACTATGTTGAAACACAGAAAGACCAAAGCGGCGGGAATCTACGGGGCGAACTCAGCGAGGTAGCCATTTGGGGGCCGCCTTCGCGCATGCCCACAACATCCCCCGCCACCGCGCCCGTCATTTTGTGCGGCTGCGCATGCCCAGAACACCCTTGCGCTCCCTCCGCACCCGCAAAACAAGATGGCGGCGGTAACGTAAGAAAACCCCCCCACCCCCACCCAGGCCTCCGCTGTCGCGCGGTCACTGCCACCAGCCACGCCGCCAGCCCTCCCGGCATTCCTCGCAATTGGATATAGCGCGCCAACCTCGCACCAAACAAAGTGTCACCTCCGAGTACGGGACCCACTCGCCCCGGAGAAGCCCAGGCCTACGTGTCAAAAGCCAGTACTCTCCCCACTCGCGCACCTCGCTCTTGCCCGGCGTGGCACACGTCAGTGGGGCGAGAAGCGGTCGCTCCGCAAAACATGCTGCTTACCTGGAAATTAAGTAAAAGGCCGACGAGACAGCTACCGCCAAGAAGCCGAGAAACTGGGAAGGGCGCCGCGCGGGAAGACTCCTGATAAAGCGTACGTAGCGGTACGTCACGGGTCGTCCGTCACGCGTGCCGGCGTGCGCGCTCATTGGCTGACGCCAGTGAGGGGGCGGGGTGGGAGGAAGGGGCGGAGATGCAAAGGGATCGATGCGCTCAGTACGCTTCCGGGAATGGAGGCGAGGCTTGTGTAGTTGGTTCCGCCTGGCATCAGCATCGCTCCACTGGCCCCAGCCGTCTTCATCCCTTACACGCACGAGCCTTTTTCCTGTCACACCCATTTCCGTCCCGGACATCACCCTCACCATCCTTGACGTCGTCTCCCCCATTGGTTTTGACGTCTTCCTCTAGGTCCCTGAGGACATAATTACCGTCCTCTGATAACTTCTTTCACCTTCTAGTCCTCTAACCTCATACCTCTCGAGGCCTCGATGTTTTCTCTCCCCACTGTCCCTGACGTCATCGCCCTTCACAGTCCTTAACATCAGACCCTTTGTTTCTTAGTCCCTGACCCTGACCCCTACGTTTCCTTCTCTGTGCCCAACATCTAGCCACTTGTTATGGGACCCTTTTCCCTGGCATCGTTCCTTCTCATTTATAACTTCAGCCCTCATCCTTACCTGACAGCCTCCTGAAGCCAGTTTCTCGAATTCCCTACCATTGGACCACTTGAGGTGCCTTCTACAGAAGAGGATGCTTCAATCTTCAGAAGGAGTAAATCCCAATCCAACAGAACGATTATCTGCTGTCACTCAGAGTTGCTGAACCCTTGATCCACAGAAAGGACTTTCACAAAACATAATGGACTTATCCAAAGCAAAGAGTGTCTGAGCCCACTCCCCACAGTTTGTTCTTGTTCAGTCTTCTGAGTGTCTGAGCTACTTTTACAATGAATGGATTTGACAGACTTTTCGTTTCTGAACTCCCCATCAAGGAAGAATGGGTTAGTTTTCCCTCAGAGACTCTAAATATGTCATCCATAGAATGGACTTGTCCAGCCTGCTAAGGGTGAGCACCCCAAACACAGACTAGATTTAACTTTTGGAGTACGGTATGGTGTGCATCCACAAAATGGACTTGTCTGGCTTTTGCCATATCCAGACTTCTATGCCCAGGATGGACGTGAAGAGATTTCACATTGTCCACACATGTGCTAGTCTTAGCCCTCTGATAATCTGAGCCCCCATGCAAAAATTAGAGGTACTTATTTACCTCTCAAAGTGTCTGAGCTCTGATCATATTTCACAGTTCGTGACACATCGTCATGGTCGTTCTATGCGAAGCCTCTCATTTTATTTATTCTTTTATTCCTGCACCCAACTATCATTCTCTTCCTCCCACCGTTAACTCTTTTATTGGGTTTAATGTTATCTCTTGGTGTGATTTCATATAAAATGTGCATTTTTGTGTATGTTTTTTTAAAAATGTATTTATTTAGGCTGCACTGGGTCTTAGTTGTGGCATACAGGATCTTAGTTGCAGCATGCAGACTTCTTGGTTGGGGCATGCAAACTCTTTAGTTGCAGCATGCATGCAGGATCTAGTTCCCTGACCAGGGATCGAACCCAGGCCCCCTGCATTGGGAGCGCAGAGTCTTACCCATTAGACCACCACGGAAGTCCCTTGGTATGCTTTTAATTTAAATGGTAGTGTCGTTTGTTTTTGGTTTTTTTTACTCTTTTTTTCAACCAGCATTATATTTTTATTCCATCTGTGGAAATTCCCTGGTGGTCCAGTGGTTAATACTCTGTGCTTTCATTCCTGGGACCCAGGTTCGATCCCTGGTCGGGGAACTAAGATCCCACAAGCTGTGCAGTGTGGCCAAAACAAAAAACAAACAAAAGAACAAACAAAAAAAACATTAATGGGAGTTTTGTTGGGATTGCATTGAATTAATAGATTTGGGGCAAAATAATATCTTAATAATATTACCTGTGGAGGTTTTAAAATATGTTCACAAACTCTTTGATAATGCCCCCTTCAAGAGTTGGAGCCTAGTTCCCTTTCCCTTGAGGGTAGGCTGGACTTTTGACTCACTTGTAATGCACAGAATGAGCACATCACTTCCAAAACTAGGTCATAAAAGGCACTTCGGGGCTTCCCTGGTGGCGCAGTGGTTGAGAGTCCGCCTGTCAATGCAGGGGACACAGGTTCATGCCCCAGTCCAGGAGGATCCCACATGCCCGGAGTGGCTGGGCCTGTGAGCCACGGCCGCTGAGCCTGTGCGTCCGGAGCCTGTGCCCCGCAACAGGAGAGGCCGCAATAGTGAGAGGCCTGCGTACCATAAAAAAAAAAAGAAAAGGCACTTCAGTTTCCTGCTTTCACACAGACTGCTTTCTCTGTGGGACGGTACCTGGTACTTCATGCAGCAGCCCCATGGTGGAACTGAAGCCTCCTGCTAACAGCTATGTGAGTGGACATTCTTGGAAGTGGAATCAAGCCTTCAGATGACTGCAGCCCCCTTCTGCATCCTGACTGCAACCTCATGAGAGACTCAGGTTCAGAACCACCCAGCTAAGCCACTCCCAGAATTCTGACCCTCTGAAACTGAGATAATGATTATTATTTTAAGTCTGGGAGTAATTTGTTGCCAATACATAGCTAATACATCACGAAATCTTCCCAGCAAAGAGCATGAGATGTCTCTCCTTTTATTCAGATCACCTACAGTATTTGTTATTAGAGTTAAAAAAAATTTTTAATAGGTTTTATTGATTTATTGATTTATTTTTTGGCTGCGTTGGGTCTTCGTTGCTGCACGCGGGCTTTCTCTAGTTGCGGCGAGTGGGGGCTACTCTTCGTTGCGGTGCGAGGGCTTCTCACAGCGGTGGCTTCTCTCGTTGCGGAGCACAGGCCCTAGGCGCGCAGGCTTCCGTAGTTGTGGCACGCGGGCTTCAGTAGTTGTGGCTCACGGGTTCTAGAGCGCAGGCTCAGTAGTTGTGGTGCACGGGCTTAGTTGCTTCGCGGCCTGTGGGATCTTCCCGGAGCAGGGCTCGAACCTGTGTCCCGTGTTGGCAGGCGGATTCTTAACCACTGCGCCACCAGGGAAGCCCCCAATTTTTTTCTTATAGAAGTCTTTTGTATTGGTTAAATTCTTTCCTAGATACTTTATTTTCTTATTGTAGAGAAATGGTTTTTATAGGTTAATCTGGAAACCTTGCCGAACTGTCTTATTGGTCCTAACAGTTTTTCTGGTCATTGTTAGTTCCTTAAGGCAGTCAGTCATATCATTTACAAATGGGTTTTTATCAATTCCTTCCAAAACTTACATCTCATTTCTTTTTCTTTCCTTACAGCACTGGCCAGCTGTATGTTAAGTAGCAATATTGAGAGGGAACATCCTTGCCTTATTCCTGATCTTAGAGGGAAAATGTGTTTAAATTTTCTCTGTTAGGCATTTTGTTTGTTGTTTTCTTTCTTTTAAAAAAAATTTGTTTTTGTTTTTTACTATTGGGCATTTTTGCTCTTTTTGCCACGTAACCTTTATCAAGTCAAAGATGTTCTCTTCTACTCTTATTTTGTTTGCTCAGTTATTTTTTTAATATCATAAACAAGTGCTGAATTTTATCAAATTTTTTTTCTGCTTTGTGACTATCATATGATTTCTCCTCCTTATTAATGTGGTAGTTCACTCATTAATTTTCTCATTTGGATTATGTTTGAATTCCTGGGATAAGCCCTACTTATGATTTTTTTTAAACTAACACTGTTGAACTCAGGTAGCTAATATTTTATTAGAATTTTTGCATCTATATTCATAAGTGAAATGGGTCTATAACTTTATTGTCTTGTATGTTCCTTATCTGGTTTTAGAATCAAGACTATACTAGCCTCAAAAAATGAGTTGGGCAGCTTTTGCTTTTTTCCTAGTTTCTGGAACGATTTGTATATTTGGGAATTAACAGTTCCTTGGAAGTTTGATGAACTACATCTGCAAAACCATCTGGGTCTGGGCCTGAGCTTTTTGTTACAATGAGATGGAGTGTCTTTTTTTTTTTTTAGCGGTACGCGGGCCTCTCACTGTTGTGGCCTCGCCCGTTGCGGAGGCGCAGGCCCAGCGGCCATGGCTCACGGGCCCAGCCGCTTCGCGGCATGTGGGATCTTCCCGGACTGGGGCACGAACCCGTGTCCCCTGCATCGGCAGGCGGACTCTCAACCACTGCGCCACCAGGGAAGCCCGAGATGGAGTGTCTTTAACTATCATTTCAAATTTTCTTAAAACTTGTTATATTTCTCAATTTCTTTTTGCATCAGTCTGAGCACATTTTAATTTTTCCAGAAACTTAAGCCTTTCATCAAGGTTTTCGAATGTATTAGCTTCCAATATTGAGCCTTTTTGTGTCTATAATTTCCCTTTTTCTGTGTTGTATTTTGCATTCTTTTAAAGCAGTCTTGGCAGAGGCCTATCATTAATATTTTAAAAGAACCAGCTTTTCATTTTGCTATTCTTTATCATTACTTTAAAAATTCTCTTTGGCACTTATTTCCTTCCTTAACGATATTTCCTTCATGACTCATGGAGTCATGGGTTTGTTCCTCTGCTGTTTTCCCAACTTCTTGATTTGAATGCTTAGGTCATTTATATTTCAACCTTTCTTCTCTCCTGATAAATGTACTTAAAGCTATGCATTTTCTTTTAATAACTGATTTTTCTGTGTCCCAGAAATTTTGCATGTAGTGTTTTTACTGTTTAGTTCTAAGTATTTCTAAAGTTCCTTTATTTCTTCCTTTACCCAGGGGTTATTTAGTAATGCTAGTTTCCAAAAATGGGGACCTTTTTTTTTTTTTTTTGGCCGTGCTGTGTGGGATATCAGTTCCCCAACCAAGGATTGATCCCAGACCATGTAGTGAAAGCCCAGAATCCTAACTAGTAGGCCACCAGGGAACTCCTGGGGCCTTTTTTTTCATTGCTTTTCATTATTGCTAATTTTATTGCATTGTGGCCAGAGACCATGGTTGATATTGATACTTTTGAATTCATTGAGGCTTTCTTTGTGCCCTAACAGGGTCTGTTTTTTGTAATTAAGTGTAAGCATAAAAGGAGTCTTCTCCATTTGTTAAGTGGAGGGTTATATAGGAACGTGTGTCATATATATGAAATTATATATCAAGCTTAAAAATGTATTGTTCAGGTCTCCTTAGGAGTATATGTGTTTATGGTAGACATATATTCTTTGTTAATGAGTATATGTCCTTCTTTGTTTTTCGCGATCTGAAATTTCATTTTGTTAGCTATTAGGATGTCTCTCCCAGCTTTCTTTGGGCTTTTATTAGTCTGCTATATATTTTCTTCATCCTTTCATTTTCAACATCCGTGTGTGTGTGTGTGTGTGTGTGTGTGTGTGTGTGTACAGTTGGACCTTTTTTTAAAAAAACAAAATCCATTGAGGGTGGTGTTCTAAATGTTTTTTGTACTTACTATTATATTAAAACTTGACATCTCATTTCATCTTCTCCATTTACAGTATTTTTGTTTCTTTTTTTTCTACCATCATACTCATACCTTATTTTGTTTTGAGTCCTTTTTCTATTTCTTGTTCCTGTTTTATATTTTCTCTCTTATTGTACTTATTTAAAAGTCTTCATCTGTATGTCCCAGTATTTCTGCTTCAGATACTGTATGTCACCCAGTGTGGTAGCCAGTCTGATATAGCCCCCAATGATCCCTGCCTCCTGATGTTCACATCCTGCATGGTTCCCCTCCATGTTTTACTAGGGCCTAGTAAAACACATAGGCCTATGTGACCAAGAAAATACAACAGAAGTGACGGTATGCCATTTCTGAGGTTAAGTTATAATAGACATTGCAGTTCTGTCTTGGTTATGGTCTCTTGCCTGCCTGCTGGGACCACGTGTTGTTTGGACCCCCATGGAGAGGCTCACGTGGTGAAAAACTGAAGCCTCCTACCAACAGCTCTGTGAGTGGGCCACGTTAGTGTTGGGTCGTTCAGCCAAGTCATGCCTTCAGCTGACTGCGGTCCTGGCTGACAACTTGACTGAAACCTCAGAAGAGACCCTGAGCCAAAACCTCATGGCTAAGCTGCTCCCAGACTCCTGACCCTCAGAAACTGAGAAAATAAGTATTTGTTGTTTTAAGCTAAGTTTGGGGGTGATTTGTTATACAGCAATAGATAACTAATACATCCAGTTTATTTTTCACTGGAGGTCATTATACTGCCCGGGTGTCTTGTTCTTTTGGCAGTGAGCTCATATTCCCCTGATGTGAGCAGCTGTTCTGGCTGGTAACTGTACTGAGGGAAGGCTGAAGGCCAGACTTGACTCTGGTTAATCACCTGGAGTCCAAGGGGTAAAGGGGTGTGAGGGGAGATGAGCCAAAGGGTGGAGAGTCCCAGGCACCACACAAGTAGAGCTCTCACTCCCATCTACGATCACACCACCCAACAATTCTGCTGGTAGGTTTCATCCTTAAACCCTAAGAGGGGGGGTCATCTCCCAGGTGTTACCACTAGCCCTGGTGTCTGGAGGGGGCAGTGGGGGAGTAATCACTCCTCTGGCTGCTCATTTCCTCCCCTCAGCAGGGTTCTTGTTACCCTGATACTAGCCCCCGCAACCAGACACCTGTACCAGTGGTTTGGATGATTTCTGCAATGAGGGGGCAGGCAAGGCAACATGGGGGAGAGGCACCAGCCAGAACTTAAATCTCTAACCTGTCCTGTATTTGTTGCCTCCAGCCATCTACCACTCAAAACACAGGTCAGTTAAAGATAACCTTCCATCTCCTCATAGGTCTTCATAGCTGTGCTAGTTTCTGGAACTCATGTTTCCCTCTGTAGTTTCTCCAGAGTAGTTTTTGGGCAAGGGAATCAGTGGCTTGTGCTGTCTGCCATCTTAGCGGGAACCAGAAGTCCCAAGTAACTTCGGAAACTAATAGAGATTTCTGTCCTTCAGGTTATCTGAGCCTCCTGTTCACAGAAAGGACTCCTCTGGCCTTCAGAGGTCCCAAGCTGCCATACACAGAATTGACTTGTCTGACTTCTCAAATATCTAAGCTCATAAATCACAGAATACACCCAGAGGGTGTCAGCTGGTTACTGACAAATGGGACATTTCAGGTCCTCAGAGGGCCAGATTCTCCCATATCTTGGATGGCCCCCGGGGCCAGGGTGCCTGAGCCCCTTATCCGCACTTGTTAGACCCACAGTCTTGGAGACCCTAGGCACAGAATGGTCTTGTCCTGCCTCCGGTGACTGAGCCCTCATCTGAGGAGTGGTCAGCCTCCTGTCCAATAATGGGGGGTGATGGGAGCCTTTTAAGAGTTAACTCCAGCTTTATATGACATTGTTTTGGGAGAGACAGATGAGAGGATAGCTGCCCTCGTGCCCCTCACCTGTCAGTATTGCCTAGAGCAGCAACTTCTGGCCAGAACCTGGCACAGTGAGGCCACGACCCGAAGGACCCCAAGTTACTTCATCCATCATCTGCCATGTCTTCTGTGGAGGGACAACTCGGCCTGTGAGAGAATCTGCCTTCTGAGAAGGTAAGTGGGAAAAATGAACTTCTTTTGGATCATTATCCTCCACACAGGTAGGTGACTCCTTTTAGGGCCTGAGCTTTATCAGTGCTTGATTTGTTTGTCCACAGTAGTGGGACGGAGAAGGCAAATAAATGGTTTCTATTGTTGAAATGGTTAAGACAGGTATCCATGAGCTGGAAACCCAGTTTAGTGCTGACAGCCTGAGGCATGGCAAGGCCATAGTCCCTTAAGCTGTCCCCAGAGCAAGTGACGAGAATAGGAACCTTAGACCCCTGTCCAGGACCACTAGCATTAGTGCATAAGACTCACAGAGAAGGGGCTGGATCCTAGAAATGGTGACGTGTGGAATGCTAGAGGTAGCTGGCCCAATGTTTCTAAGTAGCCCATACTTCCCAGTCTTTGTAATGAATCTTGCCCTTTCTGAATCAGGATCTCTCTCTCCCATCCCTCATTCAAAGGGCCTGTCCTAAAAACATACATTCACAGACATCATCCAGACCCTTACAGGCAGACAGATGTACGACAAAACAGCCTCAGGCCTCCTCAAGCAGTCCTCGACCTGGGCTCACCTTCTAGAACTGATTTCTCAGCATCCATTCTCCTGCCACTGGGGAAGCAGGAGCCGCCCTTCACCTGAAATGGGAAGTATTTCAGCTCCAGCAGGTAAAGAGGCCCTGGGGACTCCATCTACAACAAAAACCAGGGAGAAAGCAGAGAAATACACAGACCACAGGGACCTTCATGTGTGCAAAGTACAATTGTTAAAAACAAAACAACAAAAACAGAAAAAAGAGGCCGTGGTCGCCATGGGGCAGTACTGAAGCAGAGCCCCATACTCTCAGACCTGGGGAGAGAGGGCACTATGCTCCCACATGTCTAGGGCTGGCAGGCAGGGAGGCGGGGTCTCATGTGTAGGCCCTCTTGGCAAAGAACGGATATCTGGTGGGGCTGATAGTGGGCTGGAGGGAGTCTGATCAAGATGGGGCTGTGGCCTCGGCCCCCTCCTCTGAGTCCCACACCTCTGACTGCAGGTAATCAGCGAAGAGAGCCTTGGCCCGGCGTAGGACGCGCCCCAGGTGGTGTTTTCGCACGAGGCGGTCAAAGTGCATGGCCAGCTCGTTGTAATCCAGCCCGTTGCGCATGATATGGTCGCGGTGCTCCAGCAGGATGGCGAGGCACAGGAAAAGCATGAATGGGTTCCCTCGGCCAAACTCCTGGGGCGGGGGCAGGCCCAGTGGGGGTGGGGGTGGCAGGGACTTCCCAGGGTCTTGTGGGGAGCCCACCTCTGGCATCAAGGGGGATCCTGCAGCCATGTCACCAGTGGGAGAGGCATCCTGGGTGGATGGCGGAGATGAAGACGATGGGGAATCAGGGTGGGAAGAGGAGGAAAGCAGTGGGTCTGAGGAGTTCAGCAAGGGCTCAGAGAGAGACTTGGAGCTGATGAGGGCAGCTGGGTGGGGCAGCTGGACCAGAAGGTCCCTCCTGGGGCCTGTGTTATCCCTGAGTTGCTGGAGGTCATCCAGACTGGCCTGTCTCAGGAGACGCCCTCCACCACCAGGCCCCTGGCTGGTGGTGGCCAAGTGGTCAACAGCATCTTCAAAAGCACCATCTCCTCCACCGGCGGGCCTCAGCATGTGCCTCTGCCGCACGGGCCGTCCCCTGTGGCCCCCAAAGCCAGTGTCTGCCACCAGGCTGGGGGGGCCCACGAGCTCTACCTCATGCTCGGGAGGGTCGGGGGGCAGCGAGCTCCAGGTGACCTCCAGCATGCGGAGAGCGTCATCAAAGGCGAACTCGCGCTTGAGCTCGAGCAGCAGCCAGCGGTAACAGAAGAAGAGGTCGTCAGCACCGGCTTCCTGCAAGTACTGGTAGAAGTCAGGGTCGGCGTGTCTCAGCAGCAGCTTGAGGTGAGCGAACTTGGTGGCCATGGCGCGGCCATCAGGGTGGAAGTTCGCAGCCAGGCGCTTCATGATGCCACAAAAGCAGACAAAGGCATGGCCCTCGTGGTCCATGACGGCAAGGATGGGCGAGGCCAGGTCGCTCATGCCCTGGCAGTAGGACACCTGTGGGTGGGTAACGGCGTAAGTGGTGAGCAGGTCGTGCAGAGCCCGCAGGTGTGGGCCATCCTCGGGCCCTGCGAAGTAGGGGTGGGCCCGGTCGGTACGCAGCACGTCCTTGAGGACCGTGCTGCGGATGAACTCCAGGTCCTCGGGGCTCGCTCGCTGGGCCCACTCGCTCTTGAGCTGCTCATACTCGCGGCTCTTGCGTTTCATGTAGTCCATCCGCTCACGGCCTGTCAGCCCGTCTGGGTACACGTTCAGAAGGTACCTCCACACCACCTGGCCAGGGATGAAAGGGATGAGGCTGAGGGTCTACAGATGAGCTGCCACACCCTCGTGTGGATCCATCACCACCCAGCCACCCTGGGCCTCTGCCCTCCTTTGGAAAAGCCTGCCCCTCCTGAAGGTAAGCCTGCTGTGCTGGAATACTTCCACGCCATCCGCCGAGAGTGTGGCCCACCGCATGTGTCTCTTGAGCTATTCATGACTGCTGTGATGGATCCAATGAGTGACCAAGAGGGC
The DNA here is from genome assembly GCF_949987515.2 of Delphinus delphis. NCBI lineage: Eukaryota > Metazoa > Chordata > Mammalia > Artiodactyla > Delphinidae > Delphinus > Delphinus delphis. Next base: position 85,412,903 of record NC_082704.1, read on the forward strand.
TCACCTTTCGCAGGGAGGGCTCAACACCACCATGGTAGATCCGCAGGCGCAACTCCTCGGGGCGTGAGAGCTGGCCCTCGTGGTTCAGGTATGTGTGAAACTCCGCATCGCTTAGGGGAGGCTTGAAGGGCTTGACGTCTTCCCCATATGACCAGCTCAGCACCTGTTGGACCTTGGACAAGGTGCGGCCCACCTGTGAAGGAAGGAGGGAGGGAGGCCACCACTCAGCTGGGCAGGCCAGGGGCAGGTACCAACTGGCATGCTCGGAATCGGGGGTGCCAGGGATGCCCTGCCCTCCAATCACAGCTGGGCCCCGCGACTCCCTGAAAGCACCTGAGAGAGGATGGACTGTGTGAAGGGCAGGGCAGCTGTCGTCAGCGATGACCGCTTCTCAGCCAGCAGCATGTCGGAGCCAATGACATCCTTGGGGCTGATTATGTCCCAGTCTTCCAGCAGCGGGCCTGGGCACACAGAATGACGCCGTATGAGAATGCGGATGAGAACCCCAGACCTCAGGGCCGGGTTCCTCTCTCTCCAAAGCCAGGCCACCCACAGGGCAATGAGCCACTCCACTCTCCCTTCCCATGTCCTCCCAATCACGTAAAAAATAAAACCATGAATAATCCTCTTGTGGAAACTGTCTCACAGAATGGCTGAGCAGACTCTAATAGTAGTATTTTAATGATATAAGGTAATATTTATCAAGCACTTACTATGTGCCAGGCACTGTGACAGGGCTTAACGTCAATATAAACAATAAGAACAGTAGACAACACTTCCATACGGCTAAGTGCCAGGAAGCGTTCTGAGCCCTTTGCAAATATTAACTCATTTAATATTCACATCCATCCTCTAAGTTAGGCACTATTATTATCGCCACTCTATGTGGAAACATGCATAGTCAGGACTAGAAGTTGCCCAAGGCCCCACAGCAAGTGGGTGAAAGAACCGAAATTTGAAGGCCAGGCCCAAAGCTCAAGAGCCCAAACTCTTTTAATCTTATATTCCTGCTAGTTTTCCTCCCACAATTGGTATAGACTACCATTATCATTCTTATTTTGCAGACCATGACAAACAGCTTGGAACAGTTAGTAAGTGGCCAAGGAAACGGTAGGGCTGGGATGTGAATCTCATTTACCTTACTCCAGGGCCCAGATAAAGTTTAGCAAAAGTATTTGTAGAACAGGTATGCCATGCATGTTAGACAGAAGAAACAATGCTATGCTTGATATTACCCAATTCTGGCCCTTGGAACATCAGTAGAAGTCTGTCCCTTCTCTCTCTTCTTTACTCCCCCTTGCATCCTTTCTGCCCACCTCAAATGTCATGTGGCTGAAGCAGCAGTGGCCACCTGAATAAGTTCGAGAGACTTAAGAGATGTCGGCCCTGGCGCCACAGAGCTGCTAAGCTGACAACAGCAAAGACCAGTAGCTTTCAAACTCTATTATATGAAACAAATCAACTGGGATTTGTTCAAGCCATTGTCATTTGCAGGCAAATGCCGTCACTAAGCAACATTTCCATGAAGTCCACTGTACTTTCTCCCACAGAGCTGAGGGGGAAGCAAACCCTGGGCCACAAGTGGATGTCGCTGCCTCTCTTTAGGTGTCCCATGGGGCACTGCAAACCTAAGGGGTCCAAAAGGGGAGCCCAAGATCCACTCTAGACATAACCTCCTCCTCTGCTCCTCATGTGAGTGAACAGTGTCTCTACCTGTTCAGTTGCTTAAGTCCCACACCTCACAGATGTCCTTGCCGCCTCCCACTCTCTCAATTCCCAGGGCCAAACCATCGCCAAGCTCCATAGCTTCTGCATGCAGAACACACTTCAATTCCACCTCTTCTCTCAGCTCACACCACGCCTCTCACCTGAAACTGCCTCCCAACCAGTTCCTGCCTCCCCTTTGCCCCTCTGCACCCTCTCCCAACAGCTGCCAGAGTGGGCTTTCTAAAACATGAAAACACATAAAATAAAGAAGGTTGCAGTACTCAACAGGTAAAATAAAGAAGATCACACGAATGGTCTGAAATACCAAAGAGAGGGGCCCCTGTCAAGGCACAGAGCTAAAGCTTGATGATTTGAGAGGAAAGCAGAGAGACCTGGAGGACAAGTCCAGGAGACCTGACAATGCAAACCCTAAGAAATGCAGGAGGAGCAAAGGGGTCAGGTGGAGACAGAATTACCCAGATATGAAGGAAACTGTCCCTGAGATGAAGAAGTGGCTCGGCAGGTCTCAGGTAGGATGAATCAACGAACAGCACAGACCACGGGCTCCCCCAACTCTATTCACCTGCTGGCGAAGTGCCCACATTCTAAGAATGAAGACAAACTCTTGCCAGCTTCCAAAGATGAAGAACAGGCTGCTTACAACTGAAAGAAGGTCCGATTGCTGATGGGCTTCTGTTCCACAACTCTGGAAGCAAGACAGTGGCTTGCAGCACCCACGGAGTACTGACAAGAGAGGCCTGAGATCCAAGGGTCCCACATCCAGCCAACCCAGTACGTATCCACCACGACTGAAGTTTCTGATCATTAGCATACATCTAATGCATGCGCCTTACTGGAGGAGAACGAAGAAGTTCTCTAAGAAATGACTACTGAATGACTACAAGGGCTCAAGGTGGGTGGGGGAAGGCAAAAGGGAGGGTAAATGGGGACAGACCACAAGTTTTTAATATATACAGTTAAACATAAAACGACAAAGAGACTGTGACTGGGAGTTTGTAACATTGTTACGTTAGGATTCCTGAAACATAAGCGAGTGACTCTAAAGAAAAGATAATGATAGCCTGGAATTGAAAAAGAGAAAAAATTACTGTTGGAGCAAAGCCCAGAAGTTAAGGGTTAGGGAGCAGGAGAAGGATGAGAATGAGAAGTGTTCCAAAGCTTCCATTTCACGGGCTACGGAGGGTGGGGGAGACTGGAGGGGAAAAGTGCTCAAAAGATTTCACTGTCAATTGTGTAAAAAAGCATAAATCCAGCTACGGAGATTTTGTGAGAGACATACTAAAACTAGGTGACAAAGAAAGGTTAAAAATTGAAGAAACATGAAGGTATACCTGGCAAACACAAGCAGAAAGCAAGAGCAGCCATGTGAATATCAGAAAAAGCACCGCTCAACATCAAAAACATGGGACTTCCCTGGTGGCGCAGGGGCTAAGACTCGGCGCTCCCAATGCGGGGGGCCTCAGTTTGATCCCTGGTCAGGGAACTAGATCCCACAAGCAGGCCACAACTAAGAGTTCACATGCTGCAACTAAGGAGCCCGTGAGCCGCAACTAAGACCTGGTGCAACCAAATTAAAAAATAAATAAAGTGTATAACTCAGTGAGTTTAAAAAAAAATAAAAGACAAAACACATGACAGGAAAAGAGAGATATTCTATATTGACTTTTAAAAGAAAGAAAGAACCTGTTAATAAAATGGACAAAGGATTTCTACAAGCCCAAACTCATCTAGTGGCAAAACCGGATCTGAACTGACGTGTGACTATATGTAGTCTTTTTTTTTTTTAAATAAATTACTTTATTTATTTATTTTTGGCTGCGTTGGGTGTTCGTTGCTGTGCGTGGGCTATCTCTAGCTGTGGTGAGCAAGCACTCTTTGGTGCGGTGCGTGGGCTTCTCACTGCAGTGGCTTCTCTTGTTGCAGAGCACAGGCTCTAGGTGAGTGGGCTTCAGTAGTTGTGGTGCACGGGCTCAGTAGCTGTGGCACGTGGGCTTCAGTAGTTGTGGCTCATGGGCTTTAGGGTGCAGGCTCAGTAGTTGTGGTGCAAGGGCTTAGTTGCTCCGTGGCATGTGGGATCTTCCCAGACCAGGGCTCAAACCCGTGTCCCCTGCATTGGCAGGCAGATTCTTAACCACTGCGGGGAAACCCTATATCTAGTCTTTATGTAACTCACTAAGTGTGAATATGCACACACTTCCCTGAAGAAACATGCACGTTTCATTATGGGGTGCTGCCCCAGGCCCTTCTTGCAGTATTACACAATATGTACTATACATACTGTACCTCCTTACCATAAAATTGTCAAACCTCCCAAATCCTAAATTATATATGTTGTGCAATGCCAATCAGTGACGTAGTGGGTTTTTTCCTGGAACTGGATAAAATTATTTTAAGGTTCATATGAAAGAATTCACATTTAAGAATAGTTAAGAAAAAGGAGAGCCAAAAAAAAAGAATAGTGGGAGGAAGGCAATGCTTGCCTTATTAAAATGTATCAGAAAACCACTGTGATAAAAATATGGTGTTAGCATAGCATGAGACAAACAGAGCCAACTGGTGGAATTCAATATAGAAAGCCCAGAAATAAATCCAAGGACATATGGGAACTCAGTACATGACAAAAGTGGCATTTCAAATCAGTGTAGAAAAAGTGGTTATTTAATAAATGATGCTGACATACCTATTTGTCTGGAATTTTTTTTTAAAGCTAGGTCTACTAATCACAATGCTGACAGAGATTGATATGTAGAAAAGAAAATAATAAGCATATTAGAAGAAAATGTAAGAGAATATTTGTATAAGCTTGTGGATGGGGAGGATGTTCCAAAGTAAGGAGAAATTCAGAAATCATAAAGAAAAAGACAGATATATGTATAAGACTGCATACATATTTTAGTTTTTGATAGGATCAGAAAAGCACCATAAACAAAGCCATAAAACAAAAAGATAAGCTTGGAAAAAAATATCTGCAATACATATGACAGAAAGAGGATTCATATCACAAATGCACAGACTGGTTGATGGTCTAGGCTTGGTAATCTTCCAACTGTAGAGGTGACAGAAACTGACTTCTTCCCTGAAAGAGGGACTGGGCCATCTAAGTGGTCACAACATGCCTGTTGCTTTCACAGTCATAAACACGATCCCAAGAATTCCATTAATAATATTTGTAACAGCTCCATTGATTGGACACTTACTTACCTTTTTTTTTTTTTTTTTTTTTGCGGTACGCGGGCCTCTCACTGTTGTGGCCTCTCCCGTTGCGGAGCACAGGCTCCAGACGCGCAGGCTCAGCGGCCATGGCTCACGGGCCCAGCCGCTCCGTGGCATGTGGGATCTTCCTGGACCGGGGCGTGAACCCATGTCCCCTGCATCGGCAGGCGGACTCTCAACCACTGCGCCACCAGGGAAGCCCTTACTTACCTATTAATGTATAGCATGATACCATTAATGTTAAACACATACCGTCTGTGTATATATACAAATATGAATATACTTACGTATCTCTATATGTAGATTAATTTGTCTGTGTGTATGTGTGTGTGAATAAATAAAGGACCTGTAAGGTTATACATCAAACTGATCAAAGTAGCTCCTGCAGGGCAAAAGGGTAGGGGAACAAGATTAGGCACAGTGGGGGCTTCCCTGGTGGTGCAGTGGTTAAGAATCCGCCTTGACAATGCAGGAGACACAGGTTTGAGCCCTGGTCCGGGAAGATCCCACATGCCGCGGAGCAACTAAGCCCATGAACCACAACTACTGAGTCTGCACTCTAGAGCCTGCGAGCCACAACTACTGAGCCCGTGTGCCACAACTACTGAAGCCCGTGAGCCCAGAGCCCGTGCTCCCAACAAGAGAAGCCACCACAATGAGAAGCCCGCGCACTGCAACAAAGAGTAGCCCCTGCTCGCAGCAACCATAGAAAAGCCTGCGTGCAGCAACGAAGACCCGATGCAGCCAAAAATAAAATAAATAAATTAAAAAAAGAGATTAGGCACACTGGTTCCAGGAGACTTCAGCATTATTTATAATAAGGAGAATGTATTTACTGGATAATTAAAGATTAGTTTCATTAGGGAATTCCCTGGCGGTCCGGTGGTTAGGGCTCTGTGCTTTCACTGTGGAGGGCCTGGGTTCAGTCCCTGGTCGGGGAACTAAGATACCACAAGCCACGTGGTGCGGCTAAAAAAAAAAAAAAAATAGTTTCATTAAAAAATGTAAAAAAAAAAATGCAACTCCATGGAATTCTCTGGCGGTCCACTGGTTAGGACTTGGCACTTTCACTGCCGTGGGCCCAGGTTCACTGGGTTCCATTCCTGGTCAGGGAACTAAGTAAGATCCTGCAAGCTGTGTGGCACAGCCCCCCCCAAAAAAGTAGCTCCAATCAAATTCCCATCAGGATTTTAATGAAATGATAAGCTAATTCTATTAAATGAAAAGAACAGTGGGACTTCCCTGGTGGTGCAGTGGTTAAGAATCCACCTGCCAGTGCAGGGGACATGGGTTCGAGCCCTGGTCTGGGAAGATTCCACATGCCACGGAGCAACTAAGCCTGTGCGCTACAACTACTGAGCCTGCGTGCCACAACTACTGAAGCTCACGCACCCTAGAGCCCATGCTCTGCAACAAGAGAAGCCACCACAATGAGAAGCCCATGCACCACAATGAAGAGTAGCCCCCGCTTGCCGCAACTAGAGAAAGCCCATGCGTAGCAACCAAGACCCAACGCATACAAAAAATAAATAAATAATTTAAAAAAAAAGAACAGTAAGTGCGTGAGAATATTCAAGAAAAAATTTTAAAAGGAGAACATTAAAACATATCATAAAGCTACATGATTAAAACAACATAGAATTGGCTTAGGGTTGAACAAAGAGATCAGTGTAAGGGGATCAGGAATTCAGAAACAAACTCGTGTATTTGCAGGAGTTTGGGAAACAAGACAATGGTAGGAATAGAACTAACTCATCAGTAACTGGAAAGTTGATTCTCTTTAAAAAGATAACTTTTAAATGTCCTTTTGCCAAACTGATGGGTGTGTGTCTCTCTGTAATTTGCATTCCTCTCAGTTCTTGTGCAGTTGGGGTTTTCTTCACATGTTTATTAGTGGGGCAGATTTTATTTCCTTACTGAAATAGTGCTATTGTGTCTATTTTATAGGTGAGGAAATGGAGGCTTGGGGACTTAGCTAAGTGACTGACACACAGTAGCACATAGGGCTGCTCAGTGCAGAGGTTCCTGTGTTTCTGGCTACCTGTCTTTTCCCATTTGTCTCTCTGACTGTCTCTGTCACTATCTTTCCCTCTGACTCTTGTTTCTCTCTCTCTCTCTCTCTGCCTATCTTCTTCTCTAGTTTCTTTTTCTTAACAAGCCCCACATTTTGTAGAGTTAAATGGTTAAAAGCAAGGACTCTGAAGACAGTTCAGCCACCACCTGGGTTCAAATCCTGCTCCTCCACTTACTGTCTGTGTCACATGGACAAGTCCTGTCCCCTCTATGAGCCTCAGTTTCCCCATTTATAACATGGGGATAACGATTGTCCCTACCCTGTAGAATTGTTTTGACAATCCAATGAATAAACATTATGTGTGCAGAATGGCCCCAAGTGTTTGACACATGTTAGCTATTTATATGTTATTATGACATCAATAAAATGCCTCAGGACTTCCCTGGTGGCTCGGTAGTTAAGACTCTGTGCCCCCAATGCAGGGGACCCGGGTTCAATTCCTGGTCAGGGAACTAGATCCCACATGCATGCCGCAACTAAGGAGCTGGCAAGCCGCAACTAAGGAGCCCGCGAGCCGCAACTAAGACCTGGCACAACCAAATAAATAAATAAATATTAAAAATAAATAAATAAAGTAAAATAAAATGCCTCAGTCACCCCAAATAGGCACTGTGAATTCCCTGAGGCTGGGAACTGTGTCTTCCACTCCACAACTTTTTATTTTAAAAAAATTTCAAATCTATGACAAAGTTAAAAGATGAATACATTGACCATCCATATGTCCTTCATCTAGCTCCCCCAGCTGTTCACATTTTGCCACATTTGCTTCATCTTGCTCTCTCCATATATATATACATTTTTAAAATTTTTTTATTTTTTTAACATCTTTATTGGAGTATAATTGCTTTACAATGGTGTGTTAGTTTCTGCTTTATAACAAAGTGAATCAGTTATACATATACATATGTTGCCATATCTTTCCCCTCTTGCGTCTCCCTCCCTCCCACCCTCCCTATCCCACCCCTCTAGGTGGTCACAAAGCACCGAGCTGATCTCCCTGTGCCATGTGGCTGCTTCCCACTAGCTATCTATTTTACGTTTGGTAGTGTATATATGTCCATGCCACTCTCTCACTTTGTCACAGCTTACCCTTCCCCCTCCCCATATCCTCAAGTCCATGCTCTAGTAGGTCTGTGTCTTTATTCCCGTCTTACCCCTAGGTTCTTCATGACCTTTTTTTTTTCCCTTAGATTCCATATATATGTGTTAGCATACGGTATTTGTTTTTCTCTTTCTGACTTACTTCACTCTGTATGACAGACTCTAGGTCCATCCACCTCACTACAAATAACTCAATTTCGTTTATTTTTATGGCTGAGTAATATTCCATTGTATATTTTTTTGCTGAATTATTTGCAGATATCATGATGCTTTACCCCTTAATACTTAACTGTGTTTTTCCCGAGAACAAGGATATTTTCCTTCTATAACCATGATACCGTTACCATACCCAGGAACTTTAACCCTGACACACTATTATTTTCTAATGTATGCTCAATAATCAAATTTTGGGGACTGTGTCTTAATTTATCTGTGGGCTCTCAGGGACCAGTACAGGTAAGACTAGGGGAGCAAATATGAGAAGACTGGAAGTGGCTGAGAGATAAAAGGAACAAACGAATATGAGTGCAGGGTGAGTCAATGAATAAATACAATTACCATGACTATAATCAGCATTGTTATATTTACAATATTATTATAACTGAAACATATAATACTGTAGCTCTATTATTATATTGCATTATACAGTTATATGTTACTACATTATATGCTATAATAAATGTGATCATTATTGTTATTAGAGCTAATACTTTTTGAGCATTCACTATGCAGCCATGCACCTTTCCAGGTTTTTTACATGAATTTCCCTGTTTAATCATCATGATGGCCCTAAGATACCATTATCTCTACTTTACAGATAAAGAAATTGAGGGCCAGTGGCCAAGCCAGCATTTGGACCCAGGATTCCTTGCTCCCTAGCCCACCGTGAGGGAGTGCATTGTGAGGAGTGGAGTCATCCCACGGGGAAAGGGGGGCATCCCAGAGCAGTGCCCGCAAGGCACCAGGTACTCACTATCCTCAGTGGGCCGAATATCTACACGCAACTGCAGGTAAGGTTTGGAGGCGGTGGCGAAGGCCGTGCTGAGGTCCCAGTCAGACAGGAGTGAGAGATAAGCTTCCTGCCCCAGCCGATCCCGGCCCAGGTAGCTGATACCAAAATTCTTCTTCCTGGACAGAGAAGACATGGCATCTTTCAGTGCCCCAGTGCCCTGGAGGCCTCAGGGACAGTTTCCAAAAGAAGCCGAGGAGGATAGATGGTTTTGAAAACAACTTCCTACTATGTGCTGGGCACTGTGCCAAGGATTTCAGGCAGCCTGAGGTCAGATCGTTTTTTTCTATTTTGTTTCACAAACAGAAGCAGATACACACCTGCTTGTATCTGGAGAGCACACTGGGAACTGGTAACGTGGTCCCCTCTAGGGAGGGTAACAGAGTAGCTGAGGGATAGAAGCGGGAAGAAAGCAGCCTTGTGCATAAAAAAAAAAGCAATCTGTATGTTTGTTATATTTCACAACAAAAAATGTTTATGCACAAAAAGTCAAATAACAACTAAGAATTTGTTCTTCAGATACACCTGTGCAACTATGCAAAGAAGTATGTTGTGTGATAACTATTGTAACCATGGAAACATCCTAAATACCCATCACTTTTGTATTATTTGAGTTTGTTACCATGTGCATTTGTCCAAAATAACAACGACAACAAAATAACCATCACACCTGCCTCCAAGAGACACTACTTTTCATCTATCAGGTTGGCAAATTTTCCAATGTTTTCTAGTAGCCAGTGTTTGTAAGGGTGTGAGGGAAACAGGAATTTTATGGGCTGCTGGTGAGACTGTAAATTGGTAATACCTACCTGGAGAACATTTTGGAAACATCTGTTGAAATTTTAAAAAAGCATACACCGTTTAACTCAGCAATATTACTCCTATGACTAGATTTCCCCAAATATTCCAAGATATGTATGTGGCTGTTTGTTCACTGTGGGATTATTTCAATAATAATAATAATAATAATAATAATAATAATAATAGTAATAATAACAAGAAAACAACCTCCCCCTTTACCAAACAACAACAATAAAAATGCCAAACAACCGCTGTCGAGGTGGGTGGCCCACTGGCTTTCCCCAGGCTCCCGTTACTCACCCGTTCAAGTCAAAGGCTCGGATGAGGATGTGCTGTAACACATCGAGTGAGGTGATCTGGGGGTCCACAGCAAAAGAGCGAAACTCAGGTGGCAAGAAGCTCTCACATTTCTGGGGAGAGAAGACAGGGGTCGGCCATCAGGGGTCACATCACCATGCTGACATGGAGTGAGTAGCAGGGACCAGATCAAGGCGGGAGTTCTGAGCCATGGGGAGAACTGTTGTTTTTGCTCTGAATGGAGGGGGGGGGGGGCTTGGGAGGGTTCTGAGCAGAGGAGGGATGTGGTCTGACTCAGGATTTAACAGGATCCTTCTGGCTGCTCTATGAACAGTCTGTGGGGGACAAAGGAGAAAGGAGTGTTCCAGTGAGGGGGCTACTGCAATAGTCCAGGCACCCAATCCTTCTTCTACATCCCCTCAATGATGGTTGCCTGGATCACCATGTCCAGTCTGGCCCTCGCTAAACCAGTCCTCCGCGCTGCAACCAATCTAGCACATCTATCTACAACACTCCCCTGCTTAAATCTCTTCAAAGGGAACCCCAGGATCCCCAACAGGTGGGCCTATAGGACCCCAGCCAGCCTCCCTCCAGTCAGCTTTTTTGAACTTTACACTCTGGTACTACCAGACTCCTGGAAGTTATACTCTGAATACATTCTGGCTCCAGGCCTTTGCTTATGCAGATCCCCCAGTCTGGTACGTCCTTCCCACTTTCTTCAGCTGGCTCACACACAGCTCAGGCATCTTCTCTTTTCTGAACTCCCAAACCTCTACCTTTGAGCTTCCTCTATTACACTGAAGTGATCTGTTTACTTCTCACCAGAATCTACCCTCTTCTCATCACCACCAGTGCCACCACCCTAGTCTGAGCCACCATCACTGACTGCCTGCTGGAACTACTGCAACAGCTTTCTTACTCAAGAGTACATGCCAAAGGCCCTTCACAATCTGCCCCTCTCTTACCTCTCCGATTCACCTCCTACCACTCTTCCCCTCACTCTCTGGGCTCCAGCAACATGGGAACCTAAGGGAACATGCCAAGCTCATCCCCACCTCCCAGCCTTTGCCCTTGCTGTTCCCTCTGTCTAGAACACTCTTCCCCCCTGATATGCACATGCCTGACTCCTTTTTATTTGTGTCTCTGCTCCTTCAGTACCTCTCTGGGGATTTCCCTGTACGACCTTGGCTAAAGTAACTCCCTAGTTCCGAACCTTTTTCGTTATTTCCCCATGACATCTACCAGTGTCTGAAGCATCTCATTTACTGAGCTGTTTGTCTCCCCGACGAGTATGTCCGCTCATCCAGGGTGGGGACTTGCACAAAAGTGCACTCTCAACACATATGTTGACTGATGTCAGAGGTTCCTTTTCAGACAGCAACAGCCTCCCTCATTTCTCAAGGCCCCACTCAACTATTAAGGCCCCTCCTCCAGCCCTATAGCCCCTCCTCTCTACCCACAATCTCCACCCATCCATTCCAGGGGCCTCTACCTTTCCATTTGCAGTCATCACGCCCCATGCCCTGCCCTCGCATTCCCAGGTCCAGCCTCTCCCCCACCCTCCACTCACGCCACCATCACTCTGCCCTCAAGCCTCGCCCCTCACGTAACACCCCAATTCTCAGGTCCCGCCCTCCAGCCTAGGACAGCCACCGCCTTCCCTTCCCCTGGGAGCTCGGGGCAGGCTAGACGACGGGCCGCCAGCCTCACCTTGACTCGGACCCGCACCACCTCTCGCTCTTCCTCCTCAGCTGCCGCTTGGGCTCCCCCACCAGGCGGGGGCGCTCCGGAGCCGGCCAAGTCCGAGGATCCAGAGGCCGTCGCCATCCCTCCACCACCCGCCTCCGGGTGACAGCTGACCGTTGCCCCCTACCCTTGCGCACACCCCAAAATGCGGGCGCCTGCGGCCCCACCTTGCGCCCGGGCGCAGGCGCAGAGGGCGCCACGGTACCCTACCCCCCCCACCACCTGGCACAGGGTGGAGGTCGCCTCTGCGCACGCGCACAGTGTGCTGTTGCCAGGAGCCCCGCCCCCCAAAGCCGGGCATTTTGCCTCACTTTAGCCAGTGTGCAGGCGCTTATTGAGGGCCCGCCCCGCCCTTGTTCTTGGTTTGGTTGTTTGGGCAGTTTGCTTCCGGGTTCACCTAGGTGCGTGTTAAAGTGACGACCTATTCAGGCGAGAAAAGTGGGCGGGGAAAGGAAGCTGCTGCGCGACGACGTCAAGCCTCCACATCCCGCCCCAAGTCGCCTCGCGTCTCTGCTTAGAGATGATGTCATCTATTTCAAACGCCTGTGATCCTCACTTCAAATGAATCCGCTGAACGGAAGAATAATCCTTTTTCCAGAATCTTTTAAAAAATAGTTTACACGTTGTGAAAATTCATGGAGCTGTACATTTATGATTTTTGCAGTTTCTGCCCGCATGTTACACTTCAATAAGTAATTTACCCAAAAAAGCCATTTGTATGCTCTCTGGAGGTCCTAGCTTTTTAAAGTTTGCCTTTGTTTTTATTGAATCCTTACAACACGTTGAGATCGATCCTGTTATTAAATGGTGTGTCCACCAAATATCAGCTGAATACTGGACATAGCTTAGACTCCTTTGAGAAACTTTATGTACCACAAAATGCAAAAAGGCATTCTCCTCACTTTACTGTATAACATCTATATGGTTTGGACAAAATACAGGCTGCCCTTACAAATGTAATTTCTCACAAAGGAGTCCTGTAAGTTACCTGGACTCCAGCTGTTGCTGCAGTATTGTATGGATGCTACCGTTAACGTTACCTTTTTAGAGAAGTCTGCAATTCTAAAACACTTCTGTGGCACTGCTGGATTTTCTGATGGAAACAGGGAGTTTGAAAGTCTGTTTCTCATTAAAATTACCATAGGGTGGAATGAGCAAAACATTAGCCTAGAGCTTGGAGTTTTATCCTGCAGGCCCTGGAGCACAGGTTTTAGATGGGGGTATGATGTGATCAGATGTCCCTGTCTTGGTTGTGGAGAGAGCCCTGGAAGGAAAGATACTGGAAGCACGGAATTCAAAAAGGAGGTCCTTGCCATAGTGCTGGGGAGAACTTTCTCTTTCATTTGTTCATTGTTCCATTCAACAAAGTGTATGCCAGATAGTCTAAATATATTAATTCCTTTAATCTGCATAAAAACCCTATGAGATAGGTACTATTATTATAAGCATTTTACAGATGAAAGCACTGAATGAAAGGGGAAAACATGCTCTAGACCAAAGCGATAGTAAATGGCACAGAGAGCAGACAGTGCAATGGACGGAAGGTGGGCCTGTGCCTGGTGTGTCTGAGGAAGAACACAGAGGCCAGCATGCCTTAAGTAAACCATGAGGTAAGTGATGGATCTGAGGTGAGAAAGTGAAGCACGGCCTTAACAGTGAGGCATTTGTCAAAAGCTACACTGTAGGCTTGAGCGGAACCAGGATTTAAAATGAAGTCCTGCTCTGCACAGGTTACCTGGAGCCAGTTTCCAGGTATCTGCAGTTTTATTATTCATTCTTTGTCATCTCCTCAAAATTCCTCAAGTACCCATTTGTTTTATGACTGAAGGTCTATGAGGTTAATGACAGAGAGTGCAGGATGAGTGATGGGGGTCTGTAGGGTGAAGAGTATCTGTGGGTACATGACAGGTGGTCTGTGGGGTTGAGTGATAGGATATGGGGTAAGTGATGGAAGATCTGTGGGGTAATTGGGGATCTATAGGGTGAGTGATGGGGTATGTAAGGTAAGTGATGGATTCTGCAGGGTGAGTTATGGGGAGTTTATAGGGTGGTGATAGGGGATCTGTATGGTGAGTGATGAGGCCTATGGGGTAAATGATAGGGGGTTTGTGGGGAGAGTGAGAGGGTTTGTGTGACACATGATAGGGAGTCTATGAGGTGAGTCTTGGAGTTGTACGTGATGGGAGGTCTGTTGGGGCGAGTGATGGGGTCTGTGGTGTGAGTGACAGAGGTCTGTGAGGTGAATGATGGTCTGTCTCTGGAGCAAATGAAAGGCTGTGGGGAGAGTGATGGGTATCTTAGTTGTTAATGATGGAGTATGTGGTGTGAGTGATGGGAGGGTGGTGGAGTGAGTTTTGTGGGGTCTCTGGTGTGAGTGATGGGAAGGTTAGGGTAGTGATGGGGGTCTTTGGAGTAATGAGGGGCCTGTGGAGTTAGTGATGGGATAGTTGTGGGGTACCTGATCAGGAGACAAGAGGTTGAGTAAACTGAAGAACTTGGATTTGGAAAATTCTCAGCCTATCCATATTGTAAAAAGAGAGGTGTGTTCTGGAGAGAACGCCAAGGGCGTGGGTGGATGATCACGCCTTAAAAGAGCTGACAGGTGTGATTCATGGATCTAATCAGCCATCAGAGGAATCTGTGGGGTCAGTGATGGGGATTTGTGAGGTCATAGATTCGAGGTCTACATGATGATGATGGCAGTCTATGGCTGAGAGAATGATGGTCTGTGGAATGAGTGCTGGAGGGGTCTATGGGGTCAGTCATGGGGCATCTCTGGGGTTAGTCATTAAAGATCTCTCAGCATAGGGTCAAGATCTTTATTTCCTGATTTAAAAAAATTGTCCCATCACAGACTTCCAAGGTTCTCTTGTACCTTTGTCCCAACAGCTCCTGACAGTAGCTCCACACAGCTCCTTTCTTCCCCCTGTTCACCCATCAGCCTGAGTTTGACAGATCAATTTGATTTGTCCTTCCAACCTGTGAGAGCAAGGATTGGAATCTCCTGGCAGGTGGAGAGTTCCTCAATAGCCAGTGTTCAAGCCCAGTTCATCACTCATTAGTTCTGCTTGCTCTTGGCTTTTGTGGCTTTGGTGTCCAGCATGCTCTGGGCACGAGCAAGTTGCTTTATAGAATCAAGCACGAGGATTCCGGGCAGCACCAGCCACAGGGCGTTCAAGAAGACAAAGTAAAACCAGAAGTAGAGAGGGTGGCCCAGCTCCCCATGCTGGAATCCCTCACGGTGCTCTGTCAGGAAATACAGCACATCCCCGTATATCTGACCTGTGGGAGATAGAAGGGGAAGAAGGAAAGCCTGTAAGGAGGGGGAACAATTCCAAGCCATTTTCCAAGTCATCAGAGCTCAGGATTCCCAAATTCAGAGACCTAAGTGTTCTGCAATCATATGGCTGAGGATTTCAGAAAACAGAAGTGAGATTTCCAGAAATCAGAAGCTGAGACTTTCTGAACTCAGGAGAGTTCGTATCTCTAGAGTTTAAGGAAGCTCAAAATCCTTTCATTCAAGACATCTCAGGATTCCAGGACTAGAGAGAACTCACATTTCCAGAAAGTTAACAAAGTAAGAACGTAAGAGGACTGAATCTCAGATGAAGGAAACTCAGAATCTTGCTCCTGGAGGATCCGGGGGCCTCCCACCATCATGGGTCACCTCATGTAACCGTAACCTTCATGGGAGACTTTGTGATGGAGTGGGAGGAGAAATGAACCCTCCTCGCTTGAGAATGCAGGCCAAGAGGGGCATGGCTGTTCCAGAACCTCAGGGAGTTTGTCATTCAGTCTGACTCAGCCCTGGATGGGCACATTGAGAGGTCCCACCTGCAGGGATGCCCCCACGTCTGTGGATCCCCCATCAAGCCCTCAAGCACCCAGTGTGGGCCCTCTCCTCACCCACAGAGACCACAAGCTGTAGGACAAAGCGGAGGGGCTGCTGGCGGAGAAAGGCGATCACCACCCATAGGCTGAGTGGTCCCCACAAGCAAGCTGTGATGGTCTCCATGCATATCATGAAGCTATCATTCCTGCAAGAGAAAGGATTGGGGGGCACTGGCATCACTGTGCTCTCCCCACAAGGCACCCCATTAGTGGTCCCTGACTCACCACCCCTCCAAAACACAGGTCTCCCTTGACAGAGGCAAACACTTACAGGATGTATCGGCTGTCTCCCTTGGCATACTCTTTCCCTGAAGAAGACGAGAGACATACATGAAGAATATCATCAGGAAAAGGAACTCAGACTAACTTCCCCATGCCTCAGTTTCCTCATCTGTGAAATGGGGTAGTTGTTTGGACTCTAGGGTTAATATATGTATACAAGATAATGTGTGCAAACCTGGCACAGAACAATAAGTGTTGCTGTGATTGTCTGGTATTCAATAAATGTTTGTGGAGTAAAATGAGGCAGGTGTAAATGATGGAGTGAGGGACGTAGCCAATGAGTGAGTGACAGCGAGAGAGAGAGAGAGAGAGAGAGAGAGAGAGAGAGAGAAGGTGAACAGATGAGTAAATGAAAGAGTGAGAAGAGAATCAAGAAAAAGACAGATCACCCAATGTAAAAATAGGAGACTGGAATAGGCTTTTCACAAAAGAGGATTTCCAAATGGTCAGTAAACACATGAAAGCTACTCAAACTTTTGTTAGTCATTAAGGGAAAGCCAATTAAAACCATAATGAGATATCACTCACATCCACTGGAAGGACTAAAATTTAAGAAACACCTGACCATACCAAGTGTCAGTGAGGATGTGGGAAACTAGAACTCTCATATACTGCCGGTGGGAATATAAAATGGCGCAGCCATTTTTAAAATTTTTTTGGTGCAGCCATTCTTGAAAAGTTTGGCAGTTTTTCATAAAGGTAAACACACATCTACCATGTGACCCAGCCATTCCACTCCTCCATATTTACCCTAGAGAAATGAAAGCAGATCTCCACACGGAGACTTGCAGAAGAATGTTCTACCAGATTTATTCTTGAGGCCAAAAAGGAGTATTGTTTGTAACAGCAAAATATTGGTGGAAAATGCTATCAGTACTGGAAAAGTCAAATAGTTCTGTAAGTGTCCTCATTTAAAAAAAGCAAAGTTCAGAAGTGTATATAGCATGTTACCATTTACACAAAAGAAAAAATAAAAATGATGATGATGATGATAATAAGTAATATGGCATCTACTATCTGCCAAACACTGTTCTAAGTGTCTTACATATATTTGGATATGACTTATTATCCCTCTTTTATAATTGAGCAAACTGAGGCTTATGTGTGTTAATTTATGTGTAAAACCCTGAAAAGAAACATATGCAATTATTTGGGGAAACTTGGTGGATAGAACGCAGATTTTCACCGCATACCTCTTTAAATTGTTTAGTTTTGGATCCATGTGAATATATATGCAACAAAAAGTTAAATAAATTTAAAAATTTTATTTAAAATGAATGGAAAAGAGTTGGTGGGTGGGTAAACATCTAAGCCAATCCCTGCCCAGGAAATTCCCTTCCACAGCACACTGAAGAACTCAGGACTCACAGAGTTGAGACAAGATGGCTTGGTCTCCGAGAAGGTCCTCGTGGTAGAGGCTGAACCAGCCCTCAATCACCAAGTGAATGAACCCACACACTGCAAACCAGCACAGGGACAGTCTCCGCCAAGTCCCCAGTGGGATGACCGCAGCATGACCTGACAACAGCCATGTGGTCACAACTAAGACCCCAGAGATGGAGAAGAGGCCAGCCAGGAGATGCCAGGTGGGGCAGTCATTAGGCACAAAGTTGTCCAGCCTCAGGTGCCGAGGCCAGTATGGGTGCACGGGGCTGGCATTGGTGGTCATGTCTTTGTAGGCTGATGGAGGTGTGTGGATATGTAGAAAGGAGAATAAAAGGAAAGGAAAAACCTGAACAAATAGAGAGCACAGAATGAGATCATAAAATCAAATCCAAATAGTTTATTATGACAAGAAATGTAAATGGACTCAATTAACCAATTAATACAGACATGATTAAAATAATCTAATTATTTACTGTTTTAAAAAACATGACTATAAGGCCACAGAAAGACTGAAAGCTTGTTCCAGCCCTCCGGGAGCCATAGGATGCGGTAGATACAGGAACTAGAACAGGTCCCAGCCCTCATTGGTCAGTTTGCTGGGGAAGATAGGAACCAGGCCCAGTCTCTGACCTCATTGGTCACAGTCTGGTGGGCAGACACAAGAATCATACTAGGTCCCAGCCCTCATTGGTCACGCTTTGGTGGGGGAGCCACCTGATCCCCGCCCTCAGGGGTCACAGTCGGCTGGGGGAGACACAACGACCAGGTAAGGTCCCATTTGCAGGGGTCACTGTCTTGCATCATGCAACGGAAAGCTATTACCCTCCCCGTAGTCCTGGAAACTGCAGGACAGAAGAGAGAAGACTAATCAGAACGACGACCCTCAGGTTCAGTGTGTGGGATCGCCCGACTCCTCCCGAAATTGCGCAGCCTGCGGCTAACCTGCAACAAAGAGGAGCCTTGCGCGGGGCGCTAAAGAGAAAAAGGAGGGTCAAATACAGAGACCACCAATCAGAACTAGAACCCGCTAGTTCAGCTGCCCAATGAGAAGGCGGATCTTCTGTCGTCCGGACGACCGCGCGGTAGCCGGGGGTCCTGCGCAGGCGCGTGGGGGTGGCGGGGGGGGGGTGGGACGGCGCGGGATGGGGGGGGAAGGGTAGGGTCTTGCGCAGGCGCGCCGAGGGCTGGCCGTTTTGCAATTGAGAACTAAGGGATGGAGTGGCAGGCCAGGCGGAGGGAACTCACCCAGCAGCGCGGCTGCAGCGGCCTCTCCCACCGGCTCCGGGGTCTCTCTAGGATCGCTCGCTGGCTCCGAAATATCCCTAGTTCAAACCCAACCCCTCACAGGTTCCGCCTTACGGAACTGGCCAATGGAGGGGCTGGGAAGGAGGCCACCGCCGCTCCCAACCAATAGTAATTCTCTGTGCCGCCGACCCCGCCCTCACGCGTTGGTACCATTTTCGCTGTTGGTTGAGACCCAGTCAGGCGTGGAAGAGGCTGGGAGGGCCAAGGTTGGTGGGCGTTTTCGGCGGAAGCCAACCTGCAGCGAGTCGCGGCTTCAGTTTCCTATCCCCTTATAAATCACATCGGAAATCGGGTGTTTCTGTGCTGTTGCATCAGCATTGCGTTGTGTCCTCTCACCTTTGCCCTCATTTTCAAAGGCAGAGCAACGAAATCTTTTCCTAGACCAACCTTCAGTCCTAATCCCCGAATGGGCAAGGAAACTGTTAATACAACAGGCAGATCAATACTACACGCTGCCTCTGCCTCTCCCTCAGGCCATCTTCACCTCTCCTGACTTCAAGTCAGAAGAACCAATCAAAACCCAGGCCCTTCAGCCTTGTTGGCCAATTGGCATGGAGACCCTCAATCTCCCCCTGCCAACTCTAAAGAACCAATCAGGACTCCATAACTCTAACCCAGTGGGCGCCCAGACTAAGTCAGTATCCAGATCCAACCCAGGCCTCCTATCCAATTAGAACCCACAGCCCTCAGTCCTAAGGACCAATAAGCATCAACTCTTCATCAGTCTTTCCCTCCTCTGTCCCAGTCAGGGCAACCAAACCGAATGGGGATCCCTCAGTTTTTCTAGCCAATTAGTATCAGGCCTCCCCTACATCCAAGTATCCAATCTGTCCTGGCCCCACTCAAATCAAGCAGTGCTATCCTCAGGCTCATCATCCAATCATGAATGATAATAAACCATGAACCAATCACAACCTCCCTCTTCACGGTTTCTAGCTTCCAAACCTTTATCCATGCTGTGCCCCCTTCCTCACTCACTTCTATTCCCCACTGAGCAGTGAAGAGCGAGCCTTTTGTATACTTCCTACTTTTATTTGATAATAACAAACTGTATATAAAAAGGGTCAAGGAAGGCGGGGAGGCCCTGGATCTCCCCCTCTCTGCTTCCCCAAGCATCCCCCGCCCCTAGGCCCCAGCAGGGACCACTCCCTTCCCGCCTTGTGGTGGGGTGGGGATTGACAGGCATGGAAATGGTTGTGTGTGTGTGTGTGTGTGTGTGTGTGTGTGTGTGTGTGTATGGGTGTTGGGGGGTCAAGGATGGAGAGAGGGTCAAGAATTAGAGAGAGGGCCTTCCCTCATCCCCCATCAGAGCTGGCACCCTGAGGAGGGGTCTTGAGAGAGTTGTGAGGGTCCACAGATGTGCCTCAGCCTATGAGACGGTAGAAGATCCAGCATCCAAAAGTGACCCAGTGACTGGCCCAGCTGAGCTCTGACCATTTGTGGACAGTGTATGCCATGCCGTAGCCCTGTGGGAGAGAAAGCGGTGATGGTCGGTCCCACTCAGCAAGAACAAAGAAGGTCTCAGGAAAACCTACCCTTTGCTCAAGGACGTTTCTGTGACTCCACTGCAGCCCTGAGTGAGGCCCCAGAGAAGAGATTGGGTACATATGAAAGGTAGGCATATTTAGTTTTTTTCTTTTGTATTTTCTTCTCTTTCAAAAATTTAAAAAACAAGACAAGGCAATCCCACTCTCTGACCTGTACTCTCCCGTATATATAAAGAGCTCCTAGAAATTCACTTTTTAAAAAGACAAAAATTAGCAAAGGAGGTGAGTAGGCCATTTTCAGTAAAGGAAAAAAAAACCCAAATGGCTCTTAAATATACGAAAAAATACTCAGCCTCACTCATCATCTTCCTCCACTCAAACTGGCAAACATATCCATGAGGTCTGAGAGGCACTCTGTTGTCGGGGTGTCAAGCACGATCACATACTGCTGGTGAGAGGGCAAAAAGGTAACTTCTCCATTGCTGTCAAGACTAGATCCTACAGCTCTGTCTGCACCTATGTGAATCCACATGGATGTGAGGGTATTACTTGCTGCAGCACCACTTACCATAGGAAAAGAGTGGGAATCACCTGGGTGTCCACCAATAAGGGACAAACTACATTGTGTCACAATGGAAAAAATGAACGAGGACACTCTATGTCTTCATGTGGAAGGTTTTCAGGAATTATGTGAAAAAAGCAACATGCAGCACAGTGTCATTCATGTGTTACCTTTAGGGTAAAAAGCAGGGGGGAGGGAATTAAAATATATTTTTATATCTGCTTATTATGCTTCAATTTTAGAAGGATAGTTTAATAAAATGAATAAAAGTGGTTACCTGTAAGAGGGTGGGGGTAAGACGGCAGGAATAAGACTCTCCCCTGAATATCTTGAATACTGTTTGGTTTTTCAACCACGTGATATGCATTAACTTTTTTTTTTTTTTTTTTTTTTGGTCATGCCTCGTGGCTTGAGGGATCTTAGTTCCCCGACTAGGGATTGAACCCTGGCCCCCGCAGTGAAAGCGCCGAGTCCTAACCACTGGACAGCCAGGGAATTTCCTTAAATTTTTAATTGAAAATAAAACTTTATATTATTTTATATTTTGTCATTAAAAACAATTTTTAATTTTTTATTCAGGTTGAATGTGCAAAATCTGGGTTTTGCTTCTTTTTAAATAAAATTTTTGTTTTATTTTTATTAAAACTTTAAAAATAGTTAATGCAGGGTATTCCCTGGCCGTCCAGTGGTTAGGACTCGGTGCTTTCACTGCGGGGGCCAGGGTTCAATCCCTGGTCGGGGAACTAAGATCCCGAAAGCCGCCTGGAATGGCCAAAAAAAAAAAAAAAAGAAAAAAAATGAGCTGAAAGAGAAGCTAAACCGGGATCCTGCTAGTGCCATATGAATAAACATTATTTTGAAATTGTTTTTCATTTAAAAAGGAGTAAAACCTGGAACGTGCACACTCCACCTGCATAAAACTAGTATATACATTTTAATATACACTATTTTTTTTTTTTTTTTTTTGCGGTACGCGGGCCTCTCACTGTTGTGGCCTCTCCTGTTGCGGAGCACAGGCTCCGGACGCGCAGGCTCAGCAGCCATGGCTCATGGGCCCAGCCGCTCCACGGCATGTGGGATCTTCCCGGACTGGGGCACAAACCCGTGTCCCCTGCATCGGCAGGTGGACTCTCAATCACTGCACCACCAGGGAATCCCAACATACACTTTTTAAGTAGAATCCAGGATTTGCACAATCAATGTAAGTAAAACTATTTTTTTTAACAAATTAAATAAAAAAATCTTGTGAATTCTACCTAAATAAAAATATGATGAAATAATTAACTTTTAAAAAAGTAAAACCTGGATTTTGCACTCCATCTCTAGAAAATAAATTTTATAAGTAAAATAAATGTATTTTGCACACTTCACCCAAGTAAAAGACCCAACAGTATGAATCAACCAGAGGGACAAGGGGACAGAAGGACGGTAGAGCAGTGGCTACACAAGCTGGAGACAGATGACACAAGGTTCCCATGCCTTGGCCTCCCCACCTTTGTCCTCATGGTTCCCATGAATAGGTAGCATATCCCTGGGTAACCCTGAGCCCAGGGCCCCACCTCACCTGCTCCTCTGTGGTGTCGTCCACATCAACATCGAACAGGGAGCCCAGGTAGGCCAGGTGGAAGATGGCCAGGGCCCCAAAGAGCAGGTTTAAGGCTCGCACCCCCAGGCCCTGTGGGGGACAGATGGATATGCTTGGCAGCTGGACCTAATCACCATCCCCCAGCCCCACTTGGGCAGGGGCACACAGGGAAATGCACAAGGCACAGGAATGAGGATGTCCAGGGCACCCACCCCCAGGGTAGGAAAGAGATGGTTCTGATCCTCCTATGGGAGCTCAAGGGGTATCCAAGGATGAGGGTACTGTTAGCATGAGAGCGTCCAGGTTGGGGGAGATGTGAGTATTCAGGCAGAGGAGGAAAAATGGTGGGTAGGGCTTTGAGTTGGGGGTTTATGGTGATAAACATTGGTTGTCGGGTGGGAGGAAAATCTGAAATTTTCCATACTTCTTGTTGCAAAAAGAATGAGAAAAAAAAAGACTCAAACGAAAGCAAATCCCCACTGTGACCTACAGGACCCACCTCTCCCTGTCTCACTCACTCTGCTCAAGCCATACCGGCCTCCTCGCTGTTCCTCAAATATTCCAGGCCCTCTCCCATCTCAGGGCCTTTACACTGTTGTTGACTTTGCCTGGAATGCTTCCCTCCCTCACCTCCTTCAGTTAAAGAACTCAAAAGTCACCTCCCCATTTAACCTTGAAACCACTCAGCCCCTGATACTTCCCTTTCTCTTTCTCTTATGTATTTTCTCCTTGGCACTAATCACAGTCTAACAAACTATTATACTTTACTTATTTTTTATTTACTGTCTTCCCTGTTAAAATGTTTGTCCCAGAGGGCTGGGACTTTGGTCTGTTTTGTTCACCACTGTGTCTCCAGCACCTTGAACAATGCCTGATACCAGCAGGTGCTCAACAGATGTTCACTGGGGAAAATAAACGCTAGGTGGGTATATAGCAGTTGCTTGATAATGTTCGTTAGATAAATGGATGCCAGTGAATAGAGATGAGGTTATGGGGGTGGATCGGGCACTGGAAGAGGAAGCTGGGCACCCTGAGACAGATATAAGATGGAGACAGAAGTAATTTTTGAGGGGGAGAGTTGGACAAAAGGCTGCCTAGGCTGAACCCTCACCAAGCGATGCTGGTGTGAACAGTCTGCTGGGCACCGTTTCGACAAGATGCAGGCACTGAGGATCCGAGCCAGGCGCTTTCGGAGGACTAGGGCAGATGCGGGGTGGGGGTGGGGGCAGAGGTAAGGGCGTCAGGTTAGCCTCAGGGGACAGTGGTTCCAGCCCGCCACCAACCTTCCATCCCATCTACTGGGCTGGGTTCCGCCCTCACCGTGCTCCACATAAGTGATAAACGCCAGGGACAGCAGCACCGCAGCCAGGTGGAAGCTGAAGCCCTGGGGTGGGGGTGGGGGGCAATGAGGTGAGTGAGGAGGAGGCCCTACCACCCCCATCCAGCTACCACCCTGGTCCCGCTCCGCCCTGCTCACGTGCAGGAGGGCGCTGGCTGCATAGGTGACCAGCACAGCTGAGAAGGTCCCCAGGCGGAGAGCATTCTTGAAAACATCTGCAGGGGGGAGATGTGGGGCAAGTGTCTCCTGAGATTCCCCCCTGCCCTTCCTGGAGGGCCATAGGGCAGGGTGAGGATACCCACAACCTCTTGGGGCCCCCAGGATGAAGTCTCTTTATAATGGCCTCCAACTTCACATTGTCTAAAAGTTAGCTCCTGATCTTCCCTCCCAACCTGCTCCTCCTATAGTCTTTCTCAAGTGCAGCCAGTGTCAACTACACCCTTCCAGTTCCTCAGGACAAAAGCCTCACTATCACCCTTGATCTGCCCCCCACCCCCAACGCCCATAACCAAACTCAGCAAATCCTGTCAGTTCTATCTTCAGAGTTTATCCAGAATCTGACCTCTCCTCCCCATTTCCACTCTGCCCTCCCCGACTCCCTGTCTGTCCTCACAGTAGCCAGAGGGTCCTGGTACAACCTAAGTCAGCCCATGGCCCTCCTCTGCTCAGAACCCTGCTCTGAGATCTCTCTCAGAGAAAAAGCCAAAGTCCTCCCCGTGGCCAGAGAGGCCCTACAGAACCAGGCCCTGTCACCTCTCCGAACTCACCTCCTGCCACTGGTCCCCTCGCTCACTCTGATTCCACCACACTGGTCTCCTCACTGTTTTTCAAATGTGCCAGGTATGCTCCTGCCTCAGGGCCTTTGCACTTGCTGTTCCTTCCATGTGTTAAATTCCTCCCCTACATGTTTGCATTGATTGCTCTCTCACCTCCTTCAGGTCTTTGCTCAAACGTTAGCTCCTCAGTGAGACTTGCTCTGGATGATGTATTTAAAATTGCATCCACCCCTACTCACACACTCCTAAGACTCCCAGGTCATCTTTACCTGCTTTCTTTATTTTTTACCATAGCACTTATCACTACCTGAACTATTGTGTATTTTCTCTTTATTATACTGCTACCCCCACAAAAATGTCAACTCCACAAGGGCAGGAATTTGGGAGATTTTTTGGTCCCTACTATCTTCAGCTTGTTGTATGAATGTGTGAAAGGGGTGTGGGTTGAGGACTGCCAACTCTCTTGGAGTGGTGACTCACAGTTATTTAGCCAATAAGACATGGGCAGGTTCCAGCTTGTGACAACTTCCACCATGGACCGCGGCAGCTCCACGTTCAGTGGCTTAGAGACCGTCAGGTCCCTATGGGCAAAAGAGACACGCAAACTCATTTGGGATTTCAACCCACCTGATGGCCACACTTTTGTTCTTGGCTGTTCCCTCCCCCAGGAACACCCCCCTCCTCCCTGCAGCTCCTCTAGGCAGCACCCTGTGGGAGATGGGGCTCCCCAGCCCTCCCCACCATTCCAGGTGATCCTTCTCCTCGGTGAAGCCAGCCCCTGCCAACGTGGCCGTGGCCTCGGACAGAAAGCCCACAAAATAGTTGCTGAAGTGGAAGGAGACAGCACTCTCATAGGCTCGCAGCCACCTGCGGGAAAGGAGCCAGGGAGAGAGAGGCATCACGCCCAGGCCCCAGCGTGACACCCCACCATGTGCCAGCATCCCTGGCCCCTCTGTAGACTTACCTTACCATGGTGCCCCTAGGGGTCAGGAAGGCAGCAGAGAAGAAAGGAAAGAGAGTCAGAGAGGCCCTGGAGGCTGGCCTGAGTTGTTCATCAACAAGACAGACAAATATGGCGGCAAAAGAGGTGCGCTGTGATAGTCCCACACATCTATCCATCCATACACCATCAGTTAGTTTCAGGCAGCGCAAATGGATGTGTGAGCTGCCCTATAATATGACACGGTCCCGCAGCTTCACGTGGCCAGACATCCAGACCCAGGGACTGTTAGAGGCTGACCTCACAGCCACAAGGCCAGACACACATACTATCAGACTCCAAGCTCTCTGACCTGATTCGGTGACCATAAGATACCCGGAAGTCCTTTAGTTAGGCACAGAGACCATCAAGCACCCTGTTACGCATGCACACACAATTCTGTACTCAGATAGTCATCCTGTCAGTTGTACAGTCAGACACGGTCAAAGACAAGCAGCGTCTTACACTGGAAAAAGCATAGGTTCTGGATTCAGGCCTGGGATTAGTGCCTGGCTGCTTAGTTGGGTGACACTGGGCAAGTCATTCCACCCTTCAGAGCCTCATTCAGCATCAGACACAATCAGCGGCCAGTGAGTAGGGGAGAAGGTCATACAGTCAAATAGCTGGATGAAATCCTAGTCACACCCGGGGTGGAAGGTCGGTTCTGCCCCTCAGCTAGACAATACCAAGGAGCCAGAGAAGGCAGACCCACAGGCAGAATCCATCACAGACATGCGCACGACACGCGACAGTCAGACCCATTCCCAGCCAGGGTTACAGACGAGCCAGATTTATCCTATCCAGTGACAGCCACATACTCCCATCA
The DNA here is from genome assembly GCF_949987515.2 of Delphinus delphis. Lineage (NCBI taxonomy): Eukaryota > Metazoa > Chordata > Mammalia > Artiodactyla > Delphinidae > Delphinus > Delphinus delphis. The sequence continues at coordinate 85,439,290 of NC_082704.1, forward strand.
TGGACAACCGCCCAGCCAGACAGCCAGAACTCCAGTCCCACACAGGAGTCCCTGGCTGATAGGTAAACAACCTATACAAACCCCTAGCTAGAGTCACAGACAGGTCAGTGTCACCAACCAACACATACTTGTGGCACTGCAGTCACATAACTTGCTTCTGATGGTGAAATAGCAGAACAGATGGACAGCCAGGCACAGTATGTGACGGAGTATCCATTGTACACGGAGTCATAGGGCCAATCTTGGTCAAACCACAGCCACAGACACTCAGTCTCTGTCTAGTCACCGGGTGGATGGTCAGACAGTCTCAGACTCACAGAACCAATCAGTCACAGACTGTGCACCCACCCCCATTCAGCCCCACTCGCCCTCAGCACCTGCCCTCATTTACCTGGCTTTGCGTTTCTTGCTGTAGTAACAGAAGACAGACAGAAGCATTAAGAGACAACTCAGAGCTGGGGAGACCCCAGGTCCCTCCCCAACCCCCTCACTGCTGGGCAGAGGCCTCGAAGGCTGTGCTCACTTGCGAAGGAGGCGGTCACCATCAAGGGGGATGAAGTACGGGAAGAGGTAGGGGCCCACACAGGTGGACAGCACAAGGCACAGCAGGGCCAGCGCCAGACTCCGGGCCACCTTCTGCAGCCATCGGCGGCTCTGTGGGGATCAAGGCTCCATGAACACTGCCCCATGGTGGCTTCCCATGGTCCCTGCCCACCTGTCCACCCAGGACCTCACCAGCGGGCGGCCTTGGACGGCCTGTAGGTAGCTGTGGAAGGATATCCAGGGCCCAAAGACGATGGTGCCCACGAAGTAGAGGTAGCCCATGAACTCCACGGGCGAGGGCACTGCACCCACCTCACCCCGGTCCAGGTCGAAGCCCAGAGACACCGCCTTCATGGCTACAATCATCTGGGCCCCTAGGTGTGGTGCCCATGGTCAAGTGGATGAGCAGAGAGCAGGTCATCATGGGGTACGGGGAACACCAGGTGAGAGGTGGTAAGAAAGAAGAGCAAGTGTGGAGAGGTGGGCATGGGGCCAGACAGGCAGCTGAGCAGGTAGGCCCAGGACTGGCAGATGTCTTGACTCAAGAGAGTCAGGCATGGACATGAGATGGGACAGACAGATGGGGAAGAGACACGGTAGAGAGAAACACAGATGTAAGGGGAATCTAAGGGCTGCGTGTCCAGTGGGCTAGGCAGATGAGGGAGAAAAGCGGGGAAGGAAAGACAGGGTGGGGGGAGTTAGGAGATGTGGAGTGGTGCTGGAGGGCTGGGGCAGGGGAGAGGGCCAGGGCTGCCTACCTCTCATCTTGTGCCATGTCACGGTGTCCACCATGTGCATCTCACTGAGGAAAAAGGTGGTGGTCTTGGCCCTGTGACTCCTCTGGCCTCAGATACCACAAAGGGGGGAAACCAAGGTGCAGAGAGGGTATACCCTTCCCTGCCCTGCACAACCTCATGGAGGAATAGTTCTCCAGGGCTCCCTCCTCCAGGGGGAGCTCAAGTCCAGCCTGTTCTGTGTAGCCTTCGGAAAGAACAAGTCTCCCAGATTTCCATCCCCTCCAGAAACACCCCACGTCCTCCCTGTCCTGGACAGCCTCAGGAGGGGCGGCCTGGGGATCCCCCCGCCCTTCTGCGGACAGCGTGGGGATGAGGACATACACCCATACCCCATGAGTAGGTAGATGAGGATGGTGACGGAGAGGAAGACGCCACGATGGGAGGAATGTCGGCAGAGGAACAGCACGAGGTAGCACAGGAGGCTGAGCAGTACGACCCAAACCATGTGCAGCTGGAAGAAGTGGTAGAGGCTGAAGAACCCGCCTGCCACGGTGCTTGCATGCTTCAGGTAGGATGGCAACCCTTTGGGTGAGAGAAAGAGAGGACAAGAAAGGGAATTAGAGCAGGGCTGGTAGAAGGGCAGCCTGGGCAGAGGACGTAGCTCAGGCAAAGGCTTAGAGGTTGGAACGTGGTGGGATTGCAGGGGGCCCAAAGCAGGTGTTGGGGAGCTGGGGAGGTGGCAGGGCTTGGGTTTAAAGAAAAGAGACATCTATAAAGGTCACTTTGGGAATCCTGGAGGAAATTTGAATAACTTATATTGAATAATATTATGGCATCAAGATTAAATTTCCTGAGGGGTGATGGTTGAGGCTCTGGCTGTGGGGGGAAGATGTCTTTGTTCTTGGGGGACACACGCAAGAGGATTTGGGATGAAGTGTCAGCACGTTATTCAAGTGATTCAGGAAGATGATAGATAGATAGATAGGCAGATGGACGGATGGATAGGTAGGTAGATAGATAGGTAGATAGAGCAAGCTAATGTGGCAAGATGTTGACAGTTGGAGAATCAGGTGATGCATATATGGGTGTTCATTGTACTATTCTTTCAACTTAGCTTTTCAGTAACTTTGAAACTTTTCAAAGTGATAAACCTGGGGAAAAAATAAAACATCCATTTAAAATAAAAGAACAAGAAAAAAGAAAGTGTAGAACTTCTGAATCTCAGATTTCCAAAATTCTCAGCATCCCATGGGGATCTCGGGCACTTGGGATCTCGTTGTTTGGATATAGGCTTGCCACGATTTGTGGAAACATTCCAGAATCCTAGAATCCAGAGATTTTATCATGCCTTGATTCCAGAAATCCAGAATGCCAGCATTTTGGAAGCCTGGAATGTGAGAATTTCAACTTGTCAGAATCCCCAAACCCCATAACACGGCACTTTGGGATACATGGTACTTTCCATAACCCTGTGACATCAGCATTTCAGAATCTTATAACCTTGGGATGTAGGCATTTCAGGATCCCAAGATTCAAGAACCTCAGCTTTCAACAGTCCCAGAACCCAGGGATACGGAAAGGTATGGCTTGGCATGGCAGGATGTGGCTTGGTGCGGTGTAGCATGGGGTGGCTGGGTTAGTGGGACGTGGTGTGGTAGAATGGCGCTTAGCCTGGTGGGCTGTGGTAAGCTGGACGTGTACGAGCCTGGCTTGGCTTGGCAAGATGTGGCAGGATAAAGTGGGGCTTGGTACGGATGAACGCGGCAGGTGTGATTTGGCCTGGCGTGGTGGCCCATGGTGTGGCAGGCACTTACCAAGCCTCCACAGGAGGCGGCAGGCGAGGCAGATGGCAAGGAGCAGCCAGATCTGGTCAAGGCCCTGCTGGGCAGTAGGCAGGAGACAGCCCTGCAGCAGCTGCTGGAAAAATTCCTGGCGGCTGAAGGTGGCCATTGTGGACCCCCACGGATGGATGGACTGATGGATAGACCTGCCAAAGGGGGGACATAGAAGGAGCTTAGTTGGGATGTCCACGGGGCAGACGATGCTCAAGAGATGGACTTGAGCACTCAGATTTCAGTCTGGGGCTGTCCAACCCTTGTAGAGACAGGGTACTGGGGGGCTGAGGGAAGGTGTGAGTGTCAGGTACATCAGATTGAGCCGCCAGCTGTGTGTGTGGGGGTGTTCTGGGTGCACACACACAGCCCATGACCTGCGGTGAATGAAGGACCTGTGTTTCTTGTATGCTGGGAAGAGTCCGGGTCCGATAGTGATTGAATGGTGTACATTGTAGGCCTGTATATCAAATTGGGGGGCTCCCTGGTTTCCGAGGTAGAGTCACTCAGTGTGGAGGGCAGAGAGGGAGATCCTGTGACACTTGGGGGCCGTGTGCATCTCTCCTTGAACGGATGTGGGGGGTGTCCTGTATCCCCCGCGCGCCCCATCCCACCCCCAACCGGCCTCTCCCGGCCGCCAACAAAGCCCTGCCCAGGCCCGGGGGCTGCAGGGAGGTGGAGGTGGTGGAGAGGGACACAGCAGAAGGGAGAGTTGGAAAGGTGATGGAGAGGGGGCCCTAGCACACGCGCTGCAGACCCGCAAGGGGAGGCCGGCTCAGGATGCGAGCGGGAGAGCCGCACGTGCACTACCGGCGACCTACCTGGCAGTAAGAAAGCTGCGGTCCAGGGGGCCGGGGACGTACAGCCGCCGCCACCGTCGCCGCCTCCTCCGGGCAGCCTCCCCCGCAGGCCGCAAGGCCGGGACCAGCTGCGGCTCCCAGGGCAGCGCGGAGAGCGGGCCCTTTAAATCCCGGGGAGGCCCGGCCGGCCCGCTCGGCCAATAAGAGGACAGGAGCGGGGCGGGGACGGAGGAGGAGGGGAGCGGGAGGATTGAGGGAAGGAGGAGCGGGAGGTTGAGAGGAGCCGGGCGCGGGAGGACGTCGGCGCGTGGAACGTTGGATCCCGCACCTTTCCGACCTCTTGGTGTGCCAGTCCCTGAAGGGTCGCGTCGGGAGGTCTTCTGGCCGTCCAAGAACAAACTGTCCAAACGCCAAATTCCTAATCCTTGGAAGCCGAGATGGGAAAGATGGGGGAGGGAGGAGAGAAAGTCCGTTTCCCCAGCCATCAGCCTCGCCCCCGAAACTGCCCACCCGCGCACGTCTTCGTGTCACTGTTGTGCCCCCTTTTCACAGATGGGAGAATAAACCGAGGTCTCTCCTTTCCCATCCTTTGAAGGAGCTGTGGGAATTTCCAACCCTTTCCAGCACCAGGGACCGGCCAGAAACACCAGTACTGACTGTCACCTAGGAGCAAGAATTAGGCGCCTGTGCTTTCCCCTAGGGACTCCTTCCGGAGGCTAGTACGGAGCACCGATTGGGAGCATTTATAAAGCACTTACAGCGTCCCCAACGATGGTTTGTATTGGGCCCTATCTGCACCAACTCTGAGGATTTATGCAGCACTTGCTGTCTGTCTACCCTACCCTGCAGTGTCTGGACACTCCGCTCTGTCCCTAGGCTGATGAAGGGCCTTTTTCCAAAGGAGCATTTATTGGGCACGGACTGCATACTTACTTAGCTATCAGGTGGAAGGGAGAAGGAAGCCAAGGTCAAGCTGGACCCCACCCTGACCTGAGGAGCTAAGGAAAACAGGTTCTAATCAGATTAGTGCCTGCCTGTATGGAGCTGGGCAAGCCATGCCCACTCCCCGGGCTTCAGTGTCCCTTTCTGTTAAACAAAAGAGTGGGATTAGCAGTTCTTTGCTTGGAAATACCAATGGCAATTGAAGAGAAATGCATGTCTCCTCTCTTTAAAAAAATGTTAACATGAAGTTAGATGGAGTTTTACCTCATAAATGAATATGCATATATTACAAATGAAAAATATTTAACAGTTGACCCTTGAACAACGCAGGTTTGAACTGCACAATCCACTGATAGGTGGATACTTTTCAATAGTAAATACTACGGTACTACACAGTCCTTGTTTGGTTGATTCCTGGGATGCAGAGGAACTGTGGGTATGGAGGGCCGGCTATGAATTATACACGGATCGAGACCCTCCCCAGTTGTTCAGTGGTCAACTGTAATGGATAATTACATAGGCCAGATGCACAAATATTAATTCCTTTCCTTAACAGCAGAATACAGGCCATACATTTTATGACTTAGACTTCATTCTAATTTTTTCCTCAGTTTTCAAACATACTCAAATCGAGTCAACAATGACCCACAGCACAAGCAAGAAATATTTCCTTTGGTTGCAAGACCTGGCATTTAAAACTGGAAGATCCTCACTATGTGTACCCTGAGCTTCACAGACTTGATTGTTTCCATCTAGTCTTCTGATGTGTGTGACAAAGAACTAGTCTCTAGATTCTAGGACATATAAAGGGCATCTACAAATCAATAAGAAAAGGACAAACAATACACTAGAAAATGGACAGTAGACATGAATAGGTAATCCACGGCAGAAGTCACCTGAAATGGCCAATACGTATAATATATGAAAAGATAACTCAATCTCTTTATCAGGGAAATGCAAAATTAAAACAACAGATATGATTTCATATCTACTAGGTGTGATGTTTCATATTTTTACCGCTGGAGCTTAGTAGAGAGTGGGCACTCAATAAATATCTGTCAGACTTTATAGCCTTTGTAGTCATTCTGGGTTATAGATTCTAGGACATTTTAAATGGTCTCCCTATAATTAAAGATGAAAATTAAGACAAAGAGATCCCATTCTTTGCTTATTAGATTGACAAAAAAAAATTGCCAAGCCTCAGAATAATGTTTTCTCTCTCTCATTTTGTCTCTCTTTTTCTCTCAGTATATCTCTATCTATCTATCTATAATTTTTTCTAAAGTATTTGATCGTAGTTGCAAGTGTGATGCCCTTTCAATGAAATACTTCAGTATAAAATTTCTAAGAACAAGGATATTTTCTTACGTTCCTGCCAGCAGAGTATGAGGGTTCCAATTTCTCCACATCTTCACAAACACTTTGTTATCTGATTCTAGCCATCCTAGTGGGTGTGCCAATACTGTCCTTTTATAGGAAAAGGAAATCCTAGGTCACGAGCTGCATTCCTTTATCAGGTCTTTTTGGTCTCTTTCAATCTGGAACAATGTCTCCATCTTCCATTAACTTTCGCCATCTTGATGTTTTCGAAGAGCACAGGTCAGTGCTTTGGAAGAATGTCCTTAAATTTGGGTTTATCTGATGTTTCCTCAAGATTAGATTTGGATTATGCATTTTGGGCAGGAATTCCACAGAAGTGACGCTGTGTTCTCCTCAGTGTATCCGGAAGCACAAAGCATTGGTTAATTCCAAATTGTTGGTATTAGCTTTGATCATTCGATTAAGGTGGTGTTTTCCAGGTTTCTCCACCGAAATGTACTCTTTCCCCTTTGTAATTAATAAGTATCTTGTAGGGACATACTTTGAGATTATGTATCTTTCCTATTTTTCGTCAAACTTCCACTCACCAGTTTAGCATCCGCTGGTGATTCTTGCCTGAAGCAATTACTACTATGATGGTGGCCATATGATGATTTTCTTTTACATGTATAGCTGGGATTCTACTGTGAGAAAGAGCTTTCTCTTCTTCCCCATGTATTTATTTATTCGTTTGTTTATTTGTATCAGTGTGGGACTCATAATTTACAGGTTAAAATCAGTTACTATCATTTTAAAATTAATTTATTAATTAATTTATTTTTGGCTGCATTGGGTCTTCATTGCTGCACGTGGGCTTTCTCTAGTTGCGGCGAGCGGGGGCTAGTCTTCATTGTGTGGCTTCTCTTGTTGTGGAGCACGGGCTCTAGGTGCGGGGGCTTCAGTAGTTGTGGCGCGCGGGCTTAGTTGCTCCACGGCATGGGGGATCTTCCTGGACCAGGGCTCGAACCCATGTCCCCTGTATTGGCAGGTGGATTCTTAACCACTGCGCCACCAGGGAAGTCCCAGTTACTATCTTTATGTAGTTATAAAAGTAGCTTAATTGAGATATAATTTACATACCATAAAATTCACCCAAGTTAGTTGTACAAGGCAATGGTAGTTAGTGTATTTATAGGCTTGTGCAAAAATCACCACAATCTAATTTTAGGATATTTCGATCACCCCAAAAAGAAACCCTGTGACTGTTAGCATTCAATCCCTATCTGTCTCTGACAGCCCTAGGCAACCACTAATCTCATTCTGGATTTGCTTATTCTGGACATTTCATATAAATGAAATCATACAATCACAAATCTTTTGTGTCTTGTTTCTTTCACTGAACATAATTTTTTAAACTGTGATAAAATACACATAACATAAAGTTTAGCATCTTAACCATTTAAAAAATAATACATTTATTTATTTATTTTTGGCTGCATTGGGTCTTCGTTGCTGCGCGCGGGCTTTCTCTAGTTGTGGCGAGCGGGGGCTACTGTTTGTTGTGGTGCATGGGCTTCTCATTGCGGTGGCTTCTCTTGTTGTGGAGCATGGGCTCTAGGCGCACAGGCTTCAGTAGTTGTGGCATGTGGGCTCAGTAGTTGTGGCTCGTGGCTCTAGAGCACAGGCTCAGCAGTTGTGGCGCACGGGCTTAGTTGCTCCTCAGCATGTGGGATCTTCCCGGACCAGGGCTCGAACCCATGTCCCCTGCGTTGGCAGGCAGATTCTTAACCACTGCACCACCAGGGAAGTCCATCTTAACCATTTTTAAGTGTACAGTTCAGTGGCATTAAATACATTCACATTGTTGTGCAATCAACACCACCATCCATCTCCAGAACTTTTTTCATCTTTCCAAACTTAAACTCCATACCTGTTAAACATCAAATCCCCTCCCCTCGTCCCCCAACCCCTGGCAACCACCATTTTACTTTCTGTTTCTATGAATTTGGCTACTCTAAGTACCCCATGTAAATGGAAGCATACAGTATTTGCCCTTTTGTGACTGGCTTATTTCACTTAGCATAATGTCCTCAAGGTTCATCCCTATTGTATGTAGCATGTGTCAGAATCTCCTTCTTTTTTAAGACTGGATAGTGTTCCATTATATGTATATGCCACATTTTGTTTATCCACTCATCCATTGGTGAACACTTGGGTTGCTTCCACCTTTTGGCTATTATGAATAATGCTACTATGAACACAGGTGTACAGATGCCTCTCTGAGAGCCTGCTTTCAATTCTTTTGGTTATATGTCCAGAAATGGAATTGCTGTATCATATGGTAATTCTATTCTTAGTTTTCTGAGGAACCACCATATTGTTTTCTGCAGTGACTGAAGCATTTTACATTCCAACCAACAGTGCACAAGAGTTCCAACAAGGTTATCTTAACCAGCCCTTGTTATTTTTTATTTTATTTATTTATTTATTTTTATAGTAGTCACCCTAATGGGTATGAGGTGTATCTCACTGTGTGTGTTTTTTTTTAATAAATTTATTTGTTTATTAGTTTTGGCTGCATTGGGTCTTTGCTGCACACAGGCTTTCTTTAATTGCGGCGAGCGGGGGCTACTCTTTGTTGCAGTGCATGGGCTTCTCGTTGCGGTGGGTTCTCTTGTTGCAGAGCACCGGCTCTAGGTGCAAGGGCTTCAGTAGTTGTGGCACACGGGCTCAGTAGCTGTGGCTCACGGGCTTAGTCGCTCCGCGGCATGTGGGATCTTCCCGGACCAGGGCTCGAACCCATGTCCCCTGCCTTGGCAGGCGGATTCTTAACCACTGCGCCACCGGGGAAGCCCCTCACTGTGGTTTTGACTTGTATTTCCCTAATGATTAGTGATGTTTATAATCTTTTCATGTGGTTATTGGCCTCATTTATATATATTCTTTGGAGAAAGGTCTATTCAAGTCCTTTGCTCATTTGAAAATGATGGTTGTTGTTGAGTTGTAGGGGTTCTTTGTATGTTCTGGATATTAGCCCCTTATCAGATATATGATTTGTAAATATTCTTTCCCATTCCATGGATTGCCTTTTCACTCTGTTGATTTTGTCCTTTGATGCACAGAAGTTCTTAATTTTGAGATAGCCGACTTACCTATTTTTTTCTTTTGTTGCCTATGCTTTTGGTGTCATATCCAAGAAATCATTACCAAATCCAATGTCATGAAGCTTTCCCTCTGTTTTCTTCCAAGAGTTTTATAGTTTTAGGTCTAACATTTATATGTTTGATCCATTGTGAGTTAATTTTTGTATATGATATGACCCAACTTCATTCTTTTGCATGTGGATATACAGTTTTCCCAACACCATTTGTTTAAAAAAACTGTGATTATTTATTTTAATGCTCAAATTGTTCTAGTTTTGGCCAGTGGGAGTCTCTTCGAGCTGGCTCCTGTGTCCTTTTGACATGTCTCCATCATTTTTTTAAGCACATCTTTCCTTTAGATCACATCAAGATGTTTCAGGCTCATCTTGTACTTTCCCAGTCCTGGCCCTGGACTCAGACATTTCTCCAGAGAAGCTTCGTTTTCTTTGAGTGGATAATGGCACTTAGGACACCAAGATCTGGGCACTAGAAGTGCTCATTGCTTCTGTAGTGTTGCTGATTCTAGACCCTCTCCGTGGACAGAGTTAGGATATAATATGGATGCGTATATGTTGTGAATCCATATACACATATGTATGTAAATCCATGCACACATCTATCTTTCTACTTATACATTAAAATCCATGAGTTCCTACTGACATCTATTGTACAATACCAATCCAACACCAGAATGTTCCTCCGAGCCTTTCTCTGTTTCCCTTTCTGTTTGGAACTCCCTTCTCCAACAGTGAGAAACCTGATTCTCATTAGCCACAAGAATTTTACTTATTTGCTCAGTCCTAAAGTACACATTCAGTAGTTTCAGATTCACTAACCTGATTCACTGTGGAAGAGAAGTCCACCAACTAGAGGTCAGTATTTGTTACAGTCCATTTTGTCTGTAGCCTGATGGATACCTTGTTCAAAAGTTACTTCAGTTTGGGAATTCCCTGGAGGTCCAGTGGTTAGGACTCTGTGCTTCCACTGCAGGGGGCACGGGTTCAATCCCTGGTAGGATTTTTTTCCACAGCTTTTAGAAAGTTTTTTATTGGTTGCAATGATATAAAATGCATCATTTGAATTCCCCCCTGTCATTAAGTGCTTGCTAGCAACAGCATAAGAAAACTTTCTGTACATCTGACAAGCTCAAATGATTTATTTCATGCTGGAAGGGGAAAAATAGCAAACACCACTCTTAACTTGTCTGTCTATAATTAACCTCTCTCTCTCTCTCAAGGCTACGTTGGTTAAAATCAACGGACAACCCCTTTTGTATGTCAATTTGTAAATTTTAATGTTTTCATCAGAATAGTCTTTTATATCACTCTCCAACAAGAAACAATAAAATTACTAACAGCAAACTTCAATACAAGAACACTCTCCAGATTAACAACTCAAACAAAATGCAAAATGTAAATCACAATTGAAGCATCCAAAACAATTTAAATAATTTTAAATATTTTATTTTTAAACTGCTACAAACGCTTTATACAATATTTCAACATAAAGTCCCCATAACAGAAATGTAACAAAATGGGAATGATAGTGAAAGGGTTAAAGCGGCACAAATTCACCAAACAAGTATTAAACTACAAATTTTAAGAGGTAGATTACTTTTAAAGTTGAGGACAACAACAACAACAAAAAAACACGAATAAAACAGCCATTTCCCACCAACTCAGTCATTAATTAGAGGGAAGGCATATAAGAATGCACGGAGAAATGACACTTGTATACTCAGATATAGGCCAATTCGTTGGGTTTTTAAAATCTCTATTAGAGACTGATGCGTAAAACCTGATAAGTAAATTCATTTACCCTTAGGTGTAGACATACATCTATACAGGCCTGTGATGTATCCCGGGCACTGATATATTGCTACCGTCTCCGATAATATAACAGTTATAAGTTAGTGCCAGATAATAATCTGAGAGGATAATGTCCATTTGGATATATAAACGTGACACTGGAAGAGGCATAAAAAAGAGTCCATATCCAATCTGGTTTCCTCTCCATCATGCTGGCAATCGGCTTGTGGTAAAAAACAACAAACAACACAAAAAACAGGCTAAGAAAGAAGCTAAATCCCTCTGTCTACAATTCATTTAAAGGAAAGGCATCAAGGGCTGGTGTGACCAAAACATTATAAAACGAGTGCATCAGAATCCGTCATCCCTGAAATCTACAACAAACTATTGATAAAACAGCGAACTTGCTTTGCAAGATTAGGTTCAACTCATTCCTTTCTCTGCTCTGTGCCAAAAGGCAGGGCCACGCTCAGGTCTGAGTTACCAGTCCCGTGAAGAGGAGCCAGGTCAGCTAGCCCATCCTATAGCGCCCTCCTCTGTGCATCTCAATCCCCTGCGAGCCCAGCACATGTGTTGGGCGCCAGCGAAGCAGCGGATGCCTGACTCTAACCAGGGCAACAAGAAGCCCGCTGGCAATCGGCTGTGTGTTAGGGTTTCTGAGTCAGCTTCAACTGGTCTTGCAAGCTTGGTAGATTTCGTATGCTTTGCCGTAGTGCTTATCCTAAGTTGAGCATGCATTATCTTTATTTAGTCAATTAAGGTTTGTTTTGTTTGGGGGGCTTTTCTACAGGAAGTTCCTAGAAAGTAAGAAAACTGAAGATAAATGACAACATAACACAACCTTATATGAACTGACCATGTTAAAGGAAAGGTGGGAAGACCATGGGACGAATGTTAAGACAGCAACAGGATGACTCGGAAGGTGTGTGGGAACGTGGGTGTCCCATGCAAAAGAGACATGCTGGGAGGGACACAGACAGTCTCCTTGGAGTGATGTGGCAGAGATGGTATGTGAGAAACCAGCACCATTTTGTTTTTTTAACCAATTTCATGGTAAATGGAAAAGGTTGGTCTGGAATTTCGTTTTGCTTCTCCATCACTTATTTACATGTCCTTAACTGGCTGCAGTGGGAATATAGTATTAAACAGCAACAACAACGAAAGCGGCTCTAAAAGCAGAATTGAAGAATGTAAAAATGCCTTGGGATTTACAAAGATCAAAGATAGATAAGAGGGGAGTAGAAAATGTACCTCTTTCCTTATCTTTCTGTCTTACAGTCCATGGAAATGAGCCCTCAGCAACAGCTCTAAATGCAGTCCCACCGACAAGCCACAGGTGGGCTCCAACCCGACCCGTGGAAGGTGAGCCTGACACAGCATTCGCTGGGTTAAGAGCTGTAACAGGAGAATCTAGTTGGTGGTATGCCTCTGCGGCTTTGTCCTAAGAAAAGGATTTGGAGCACATGCCTTTTTCACACCCAGATTGGCACAATGGCTTGTGCTACAGGAAATGACCAAATGGCAAATTCTGCTGAGCTCTCAGTGTAGAATGGAAAACTGACGTCGTTCTCACGGCTGACTGCAAGTGTATACTTGAAAATGTGGAATCCTAAACTGGCATTTGAATGTAAAACGTCTGAGTGCTGAGGACTAGCCCTTAATCACAGTTATGATGAAACACACAGGAAAAGGGTGTACTGCCAGTTCGGGGATAAGTCCTGGAACATGCAATGGGGCAAGGACAGCGAAATCACTGAAAACCAGAGTGCAAGTGGATATTTCCAAACCTGTGCTATGAAATCACCCCTGAATAAAATTTACAAATAGAAATATACTGAAAAGGGAAGAAGACTAGTTAAAACAACTCCTTGGGCTTCCCTGGTGGTGCAGTGGTTGAGAATCTGCCTGCCGATGCAGGGGACACGGGTTCGAGCCCTGGTCTGGGAAGATCCCACATGCCGCGGAGCAACTAGGCCCATGAGCCACAACTACTGAGCCTGCGCGTCTGGAGCCTGTGCTCCGCAACAAGAGAGGCCAAGATAGTGAGAGGCCCGTGCACCGCGATGAAGAGTGGCCCCCGCTTGCCGCAACTGGAGAAAGCCCTCGCACAGAAACGAAGACCCAACACAGCCAAAAATAAATAAATAAACAAACCAATGAACCGACATTAAAAAACAAAACAAAACAAAAACAACTCCTTGCCAGTGTAATACAACAAACATGGAAAATGACGAAGCCTCCACTAAGAGCCCTGGGCTGACACCGATGGACCATCACATCCCCAGGCCTGCGCCTAGGATCCTGGCTTTATACCAAATTCACTACAAGGTACTAAGATGACCACAACTCTCTGAAGAAACTCCCACTCTTCTGCCCAGATGATCAAAATATGATGTCCCACTGAATGCTCATTTTGTAATTTCCAAAAATACTTCCCAAGTTCATGGTCATGGAAGCCTGCTGCTACCATCTACAGTCAGAATAATACCCGTGTCTTCTTACCTGATTCTTCCTTGTTTCCTTTTAGGCCAAATTTCATTCCAGCAATGTTAACTTTCAAACAAAGCAAAATAATTAAAACTAACTGGAGCAAAGAATAGAGACACAATTTTGTTAGGCACTTCAGTCCTTTGCAGTCTTTAGGGTTCTTCAAAAGCACTGGATGAACTTCACCCAGAGAGTTTTCCTTTATAGTAAGTTAATTTTTTTTTTTTTTTTTTGCGGTACGCGGGCCTCTCACTGTTGTGGCCTCTCCCGCTGCGGAGCACAGGCTCCAGACGCGCAGGCTCAGCGACCATGGCTCACGGGCCCAGCCGCTCCGCGGCATGTGGGGTCCTCCCGGACTGGGGCACGAACCCGTGTCCCCTGCATCAGCAGGAAGACTCTCAACCGCTGCGCCACCAGGGAAGCCCCAGTAAGTTAATTTTTTCATATCAACTTTACCCTTGAACTGTATAAATGGGATCCAGTACAAAATAAGTGATTCTTTCAGATACTATCGGAAACAAAGGAGAATACACATATACATTCTGAAGCATCAACCACCTGGGAAATGTTTTTTAGTACAGTCCATGAAAACGATGGCATGTTCCAGGTTCTTTAACCTTGAAAAGGACAGTTCGAGATATTAAAAAAAAAGTTACTTGAGCTAGTTCTTCCTGGTCGCCTTCAGTGAAGCTGTGTTTGAAATATGGTTAAGGTTCATTTGTTTCTGTCTGTATTCCATTTTAGGATTTTACCCCATCCTTGTTAACTTCATTTATTTTTTTAAGTATGTGAAACATTAACACGGTTTCAAAAGTCAGAACTTTATCAACAAGTATGTTGATGTGACAACAAGCAGTGTCACTTCTCTGTCCCATTTCTTCTAGCTGGCCCTCACCCAGCCCTCTAGGCAACCAATCTCAATATGTGCTGGTTTAGCCTTTGTACGTTTCTTTTTTGTAAAGGTAAGCAAATATACATATGTTTTCTTATATCATCTTGTTTATTACACGAAGGGTTGCATACCCTTTTATGCACTTGGCTTTTTTCCATTTAACAGTATGTCCTGGAAATCACTCCTCATCCATCCACAGCTTTCCTCCTCGATCTTCTTACAGCTGCATAGGACTCCCTTGTGTGACTGTACCACCGTTTTATTCGACCACTGTCTATGTATAGGAACTGGCATTGTTGCCAATATTTTGCAATTATCAATCATGCTGCAGTGAATACCTTGTGCATATGTATTTTCACATTGTTGGAGGTGTATCTTCAGGGCCAATTGCTGGAAGTGGGATTGCTGGGGCAAATGAGAAGCACATATGCATTTTTGTTAGATGTCATATTCCCTGGTATTGGAATTGTAAAAAGGACATTTTTAAAAGCACGAAGAAGAAAAGCTGCTATTCACAAGAGAAACCAAACAGTCTTTCTTACTGCCATTCAATGGTCCATGTTGGTTTTAAGACTGAGGGATTTAATTTCACAGAGACTGGTTTTAAGAGAGTGATTTAATTTCACCAACATTGTCGGAGCCTCTGCGGGTGGCTGCACCCTCCCCCACACAACCTGATGCTGCTATGAGAGCCACTCATTTCCCAGAGGCAGCAACTGAGGTCACATATGATAAGCCACATGAGGGGCCATCTTGGACAGGCGATTCAAAGCCTGTCTGGGCTCTCAGCGATTTTAGAATTTACGCATTTGTTTCTTTGTGAGATCCCAGATCTCCCAGAAAATCTGATTAAAGCCCTCTCCTTAGGAGCACACTGAGAAAGAGAAAAGCAGGCCCCATATCCAAGAGCTGGCATCCAACTCACAAACAGAACTTGGTGTGTCCCCACCCCCCCACGTTGAATGTGAACAGTTTTGTAGCACATCAGCCTCAGGCAAGGCCACTCTGCAGCCGCCATAGATCAAGACAAAAACAAGCCCGCTCCATAATTACGTTCGAACACAGACAGAGCGTGAGGATTGTCCGAGCCACAGAAATGACCAAGTGGTCCCCTAACCTGGCTAATATGCTGCTTCTTTACCAATTACAACTTTAGCCTCACTTTAATCTTCCCTCTTTCTAGATAAGATTTACTGATACGCAATCACAGAATCACTCCACTTCCAATCCAGAGCAAAGCCCTGCTTCCTTAAGCCTTCCCCCAAATCACCTAACACCAGCCCAAATCCTAGAAGAAATCCTCCCTAGCACCCTCTTACTAAGATACCCCACGGTTCCCCACAGTGTGAGCTGTCTCTTGTTGCAATGAGCAGTCAACCCAACTTGTTCAAGCACCGGCGTATTCCTGGGGGTCTTTGGCTGGAGGGCTTTGACAGCACTTACAGAGTTCGCTGAAAATTCAAGGGCTCCTTGAAACCTCTGGTCCACAGGCTCTTAATTAAATGGCCTTGTGCCTAGAGCATCAGTAATGTCATTAAATAGATGGAAAAAGTGAGGTCTAGACTGATTAAGTGACTTCCTCAAAGTCCCACCCCCCAGGGCTGGTAGCTGGGTGGGAACTGGAAACCATGGTGGCTAACCCAAAGTGTTTCATCTTCCCTGGTCCAGCTGCTCTGGGTCGCAGAGCCTGGTCCCTCACAGACCCTGTCACCAGGAGTATGCCTTATTCCCATCTCTCTGCTTCCCTTCTCATACCTCCCTGCCTTTGCCCATGCCATGCCCTCTGCCTGGAATGCCCTTCCTCTGCTTCTCATCCTTGAGCTCTCCTGATTTCCCTTCAAGAGCCAGCTTGGTATCACCTGCGAGGTGGGGGAAACCTTTCCCGTCTCCTGTCTCTGGCACTCCCACACCCTGGGCCGACCCTCCCTTCATAGGCCTTGTCACACAGAAACTCCTGTCTCCTCACTAGGCAGGGCCTGCACACCTGTTCTGTCTGGGGCCCCGAGTGCCTGTGCTGGGCTGCGCTGGGCTGGGCTTCCAGGGGATGTCCAGGGAGGGCTGACTACAGGACTCCATCAAGCAGCTGACTAGTGTGGGTGAAGGAGGGGAGGTGCTGCTGGCCTCTGCCTGCCTGGAGCATGCTTGGAATGGGGCTGCCAAGAAGACTCTCTGGATCTGGGGGGGCACTGACGCTCACCCCGCAGTCAGTCCTATTGCCCTCAGCTTCCTGCCCCACCACACCCGCAGGCTGCTGCTCCTGTTCCTTCCAGGACCCGCTTGGGCCTCTCCATAGCTCCTGGCTCCCCAGGGCCCCCTGGTACACTGTCCCTTACCCTGGGTCCCTCTGGTGCCCCAAGGTCTGACTGCACCGACCTCATGTCGAGCCGTTAAAGCTGTGGGCTTTTCCTAACTGGGCCTGACACCTGGAAGGCTGCAGCACGGGGGTTTGTTCAGCCACCGAGCCCCATCCCCTGCCAGGGATGTCATCCCTATGGCACATCCTCGACTGTCCTCCTGGCTCTTGGTAACTGTGAAAGACAACGCCATCCCACAGAGCCAACAGAGCCCAATGCTCCTGACAAAGGGCTTCGGATGGTTTCTTAGATAAAAATTCAGCTACACTCAGGAGATTTCAGAAGCTGCTTCCGTCGAGGAAATTCTTAGAGCCCCAGCTAGGAGTGGCCTCCACTTCCTGGTTAGAGATGCTCACCAGCACAGCTGCCCAGCGCTCCCCTCCCTCCTCTTCCCTTGGCGATGAGGCCGTGCATCCTGCAAGCCCCCCAGCTCTGCAGAGCCGGGTACGTTGGGATGCACATGCCTAATGCCCCCAACCATGCTGGGTCCCTCACACGCGTCCCCAGAGCACGTGGCATGAACCAGAGTTCACGATAGCATCTGCACACCAACCAGTCGTCTATGCATCCATCTGTCGTCCGTCTGTCCGTCCATCTCAGAGACAGTTCCCACAAAGGCATCCTTTCTGCGAATTTGGAGTCTTTTTGTTTCTTTGAATTGCAGGCTGGATTTGACACACATGGCTCCTTGGGGCTGGAGCAAGAGTGGGCTGGCCACCCAAAGGTCTCTGGCTACACTCTCTGGGTGCCAGCTTTTTTGCTCAAATGTCACCCCTGGCTTCCCAGGGTCAGGGATGAAAGGTCCCTCCCCCTCTTCCCAGTGTCAACTTCTGCCTCGGCCCTTCATTCACCTGATTCTTCAACCACACTCATCTCTCTTACACCTCCCCAAATTTATCCATGCTGTGCCCACTTCCAGGACTGCCCTTCCTTCTCCTCTCTCTTGGGGTTTCCACAGAATCGATCACAGAATCATGCAGTGAGGTATGCCCGTGGATGTCTCTCCAGCTAGACTGGGGGCTGCATAAAAGCAGGGGGTGGACATGATTCATCTCTGTGCTCCCGATGCATGGTATGGGCTGGATCCATAAGAGTCTCCAGTTATGTGGGTGGGGGGGTGGATGGTTGGGTAGGTGTGTGAGTGGACGGATGGGTGGATGGATGAGTGGATGAATGAATAGGTGGGTAGGTGGGTCACTGATGGGTGGATGAATGGGTGCAAGGCTAGGTGAGTGGTTGGGTGATGGGTGAGTGGGTGGGTGGATGGATGGAAGAGCGGGTGATGACTGTTCTAATGTTTTGACCTGCCCTATCTGCTTCCTGGAGCCTCCCGTCTGACCCTCCCACACAGAACTTATCTGTAATCATCCAGAAGAACAGACCTCCCTCTTTAGGAAGCTCCTTCCTCAGTGTTAGAAATTGATGCTTGATGAATACACATCTACTCAACAGCTTTGAAGCAGAACTCAAGTGACAGGTTGACAGCTGGACAGACAGAGCCCTCAGAGGAAGGGAAAAGAACTGCCTGGGAGGGCCATCTGCCTTGCATGGAGACCTAAGATAGGAAAGAGATTTCTCTTTCCTCCTGGGCTCCCTTGGGGCCTCTAGATCCACCGTGTACTTGGAAGTCTCCCCAGAGACCTCTCCTTCCTATTGCCACACTGCCCTAAATTCCACCATTAGATTAAATCGTTTCCAGCGAGGCTTTGCCTTCTTCAGATAGCCTCTGCCACAAACACGTTCACAGCTTCTGGAAGACATTGACATTTTAGTATAAAATACGTGTCACGAGAGGCAGAATTTCTGGTGGCTGAGAGAGATGAGGTTTACTGAGTCCATCCCTCAGCCCCTACAAGTTCCCCAAGCAGGCCTCAGGTGTGACCTAAGGACCAAACTCTCCTCTACATTAGCCTTGCGCACCCGGGCACTTGGGCTCTTGGCCGACTCTGCCTCTCAGCCTTTTGAGCAGCTTCCTTATTGTGGAGGGGCGTGCCTTTCCCCTTCTGGTCTGCAGTGCTTTATCTCTGAAAGCAGGGCCTGGGGTAGGGGGGAGCTTCAGTTTTCAGCTGTTATGCTCTTGGAGACCATCTGTTCCTCCCTAAAAGGTGGCTGCAAAGGTCCTCAGCAGCCAATTCCCAACTCCAACGTGTCCATTGTGCAGATGGAGAAACCAAGGCCCCAAGAGGTGACTTCCCCCAGGGAGCCCCACAGTCACCTGATGGGAATTCATCTTTCCTTGTGTTCCTCCCCGCTTCGTCCTCTGGGCCCCAGGATCCCCTGGGTGGCAGCCACAGGGGTTCCAGAGAGAGTGAGCCAGACACATCCTCGCTGGCCAGGGATCTGACTCACTGATCCATCCCCCAGGGAGCACTTCCTAGGTATCTTAGCCCAGGATGGAGAAGCTGGGCCCTGCTAGGCCAGCATCTGCAAGGGGTCCCAAGCATCCTTTCTAAGATGTCTGCCATTGGAAGTTCTGCAAACAGACCTAATGACTGGCAGCTGACATTTATTTAGTCGTTGCTCTGTGCTGGACTATTTAAAGAGCTTCTCATCCATTACCTCGGTTAATCTGCTCCGCAGGAACCATAATTACCTTCATTTCATCCATAAGGCAGCTGAGACTCAGCTGTTGAAACAACCTGCCTGAGAATAAAGCCCTTCCCACTGGTGTCACCAGCCCAGCAGCCCAGGATGGCAATGGGGCATTTCAGCACCTGTGTGTCCTGAATAAGCCCAACACAACTGGCACTGTCCAGGAAGGGGATGGGGAGCTGGCTGTGCCTTAGATCTGAATCAGGGCACAGCACTGACGGTGGGAACAAACGGGGGGGCCCTCACCCCAGAGGGTCATTCCACATCTTCAGGGTTGGGGGGGTGTCACAGCCCCCCTTTTCCACACCCTGTGCAAAGCACAGCGCTTCCCTCCAGGAGCAGGGCAGAGCCCAGGATGGCCTGGATTCAGCTGTCTCCCCACCCCAGCACCTGGGGCTCCCTTCACGCAAGACCCTTCCCCTCCCACCTCTGTACCTTATCTGTACTATGACCTGGCAGATGTGGTTAAAGAAAAATTTCCAAAACGGTAAGGTCACGACTCATACACATATAAAGTGAACACACGTCAAAGATTTTACTTAGGGCTTTTAGTAATGAGAACTGCTAAGACGTTACAATCAGGGCTTTTAGTAATGAGAACTGCTAAGACGCTACAATCAGCTCAAAGGAGAATCTGCAGAATAGATGTATATAGATGAATTTGCCAATTGCTGCCCTAGGATATTTGGAGTCATCCTTTCTACAGGGTAGAAAGCACTTGTATCTCGACAGGACAACATTCACTTGCATGTTTAATAACGGGACTCCTCAGTTCTGCTCATGTTAACTCCTGTCTCTATAGAGTTTCAAAATGGCCCAGCCACAGACAAGGGTGCTGCCCCTATGGATCAGATAAGCCATAAATGTCCCCTAGACACACGAGTGTTCCATTGAAATGACACCTGGGAATAGTTCTGCCCATTGAAAAGCCTCCCACAGTTTTTCCTGACAATGTATAGCACTGAACTAGACATTGGCTGAGACTTTTTGCAGCTCAGAGGCCTTCCTGAGTTGAGGCATGCCCAGCCCCTGTGGTTATATCCGCTTTCTGACTCATCTATCTCCTCACTTCTTTGCTTTTGAGACCTGGACGCTGAGGGGCGCCACTAGCTCACCTAGGACGTTTGCGAACTTCAGGAAAGGACGCCCCTTCCTCCTGACGGACATGGCCCCATGCCAAGACCCAGGGATGCAAGAGGAGCCCAGGCCACATCTCCGTCCCCACCTGCCTCCTTGGCCGGGTGTCCCTGGTCAGGGCACAGCCTGCCCAGCTGTGCACGGTGGCCTGCTGCCCCAATATTATACAGTCAGTAGTGGTGACCCCCTTACTAAAAGGATCTAGAAGAAAGCGATCAGCTTGGGGTTGAGGTGGGGGCCCTGACACTACACCTGAGGGGCTTTTTTGGGGTGAAGGGCTAGGGTGCTGAGACTAGAAGGGAGACCTCTCTGCTCTCTGCAAACCTGCTGTACATCTGGGCCAGCCTTGGAATTCAGGAGCAGCAGTCCCCCTGTCCAGCCAGAGCCAGGAGGAGGGTTGGGGGTCCCTGTGCCTCGCCCCCCCTGTCTGGGCAAGTTGGTGGGGGGCTGGGGCTGGCAGTGGAGCTGCTCCCTCCTAGCCCAGGGTGGCTGGTCCGCCAGGTCTGGTCTCCCCACTGCCGACAGGCCAGCAGGCATGGCTCCCTCAGCCCATTTCCGAACCTTGCCCCAGGAGAAAGGGTGTGAAGACTCAAAGGTAGCAGAGGAGCAGGACAGTGGCCTAACGCTGGGGAGCCGCTCTTCTGCCCGCTCACTGTCTGTGGGCTACTCTTTCAGGCTAAATGCTTCCCTGGGCCTGGGCTGCAAGCAGGCAAGCCATTTGACAGCAAAGAATACTGAGGCCCGGGAAGGGTTGTGGCTTACCTGGGCCCCAGTGGCCCTGGGAACCCTAAACAACTTCCTAAGTGTAAGCTGCCCATTCCAGGGACAGATCAACGACTCCCCCACCTACCAACCCTAATCCATCTCTAGGCCCCTCCTAGGCCTGGCCTCTGGGTCTCCTACAAGCGATGAGAGAGCCAGATGTGGCTTCCTGACCGAATGAACACTGCCTTCCTACTCCTAGGCCTTGGCCTTCTGAGTCGAGGCCTTTGCCTTGATTTCTGTCTCCTTTTTCCTGTTCCTGCACATCCAGGCCCTCCCTTGCCCTGGGCCCTCTTCCCTGCACCTTCCTACCCCACCCTCTAGGAAACCTTACCTGAGTCTCTGCTCCCTGATCTGAGTAGCTTGCTGGCATTTCTGCTTTGTATCATGGAGGCTTATAAGCATTGCTCATCTTTCCTGGAGTCTGGAGTTTGGTCACATCATCTCCAGGGTTCCAGAGCCCACCACTGTGCTCAACTTGGCTGAATGAAGGAAGGGGCGCTTTCCCAGCTCTAGCTTTGTCCCAAGTAACAAGGTTGGAGAAAAGCAAAACGGTCCTGAATTCCACTCCCCGGCCTCTGCCAAAACCTGGATTCCTAGAGAAAGCACACTTCTTGGTTTCTCTTACAATCCCCAGCCAGGTGTAGGTGGAAGGGGAGCAGCACGCCCACCCCCACACAGATGCTATAAGTGTGTCCCCAAGGAGACATGTGCACAGACACCAAGATCCAAGCTCATGGGTACATCTGAACACCTGAGCACATGCCATGCATGGGCCCCTAGGGATACACGTATACACATGCCCTTACCCAGGCCCATGTCCACACATGAAACCACGCACACACATGGGCATGGGCCCCCAGAGTTGTACATGCACAGATAGTGAGGCCCAGGACTGTGGGCACAGCTGCACCCACCCACCCACACACATGCACATTTATACAGGGCCCATGGGCCAATATACACCCGTGTACACACACATTTATGGGTGCCCAGGGGTACGCGTGCACAGACATCACAGTCCAGGCTCCTGGGCGCTAGTGAGTCCATACAAACACAGATGTGCTTTCATGAACCCCCTAGGGGATGTGAGCACAGACAGCCAGGCCCAGGCCGATGGAAATAACTCCAGCCATGCCTACATACATGCCCAGGCCCAGGCTCTCAGGGGTATGTGCTTACTGACACCCAGGCCCAGCCCCATGTGTGCACCTGGTCAATCACACTGGCAAATGCACCGGCACCCGGGATATACAAGCACAGACACTACACACACAAGCCTGGGCCAATGGGCTCCTCTGTACCTGTGCACTTACACACAGCCACGCATGTGCACCCTAGGGTACACCCATACACACACAGACACAAACACTCAGGCTTGCGCCCATGGTAATAGGGCTTTGAACACGAAATCTCCTGCATAAGCACATCCCAGTGTGTGTACACTATTGCTATTCACAAACACCCTGATCAGGGTACAGGCCTCCGTGTCCCTGCTGGGCTCATCTGCACCCTAGCACCTCCACAGGTGCACACTTGTACTTGTGTAATGCACATACACACCTGCACCCAAACCAGCAAAGCCTGAATGCACATGCATGTACCACATATGCGTGCACATGTGAACACTGTAAATGTGCACACACAGACATAAGCACACCAGGCGCGCATGCAAATAATTTCACACATGCTGGAATGCACACTGTGCACACACAC
The DNA here is from genome assembly GCF_949987515.2 of Delphinus delphis. Classification (NCBI taxonomy): domain Eukaryota; kingdom Metazoa; phylum Chordata; class Mammalia; order Artiodactyla; family Delphinidae; genus Delphinus; species Delphinus delphis. Next base: position 85,462,334 of record NC_082704.1, read on the forward strand.
GTCCATGTGGGCGTGCACACCCGATAACCCTTGGAAGCTTTCAATCACCAACTCTGCCTGGCTGGTAATTGCTTTCAGCTCCTGCGTCTGGCAGAACTTTCTTGTGAGATGCGGTCTGTGATCTATGATCCACCCCAGCTTTCCCCAGCCCCTGCCACCTAGAGAGATTCAGACATTTGTCCCTAACCTTGGGCTGCCACCAAGCCTGAGACTACACCATTACAGCTACTCTCCCAAACCACGGCACCAGTGGCTCTAAACTGCATACGTGTTATGTGGGAGAACAGCCTGGCGTGAACCAGGTTTGGGTGGGGTTTTAGAAGGAGGCTTAGGGCGGTTCTGAAAACTCCCCAAACAATTATTTTTTAAAAAAATTTTTATTACCCCCAACAATTCTTACTCATCTTGCAGTGTGGCTGAGGATGTCCTGTGGATACAGCCCCCAGAATCCGATCTGTGGGAGTGCTGTGGATTTCACCCTGTGTTTCTCTGGCTACACATCCCCTCTCTGAGCTTCAGAGCTCCATTCAGCTAGACAGGGAGACTGTGCTGAATTTTCCTTCTTTCACTTGAATGCCTGCTGTCCTCAGACATGGCCAAAATGAGTCTCCTGGAGTCAGATCTGAAACTGAGAGGCAAAGTATTAGTTTGCTCTATGTATTAGGGCTGCCATAACAAAATACCACTGACTGGGTGGCTTAAACAACAGACACATTTCCTCAAAGTTCTGGAGGCTGGAAGTCCAAGATCAAGGTGCCATTCGAGTTGGTTTCTGGTGAGGCATCTCTTCCTGGCTTGCAGATGGCCACCTTCTCACTGTGTCCTCACATGGCCTTTCCTCTGTGCACGTATGCATGGAAAGAGCTCGCTGGTGTCTCTTCCTCTTCTTATAAGACTCCCTCCAGTCCTATTGGATTAGGACCAACTCCTATGACCTCATTCCTCATTTAATTATGATCTCCTTAAAGCCCCCATCTTCAAAAACAGTCACATTGAGGGCTAGGGCTTCAACACATGAATTTGTAGGGGGACACAGTTCAGGTGCTAACAGTCAACAAACAAAGTGCTACCTTGAGCTGTGGCAGGATGGCTACAGCTCCTCCTTTTCCTCAGATGCGTTCCTGAGACGTGTCTGTGCAGAAACCAGATGGAGAGGAGGAGTAACAACAGGCACGATCACAGCCCATCTTGTAGACATAGAATTCCTTACTGCTTGCAAAGTACTGCACTTAAAAAAAAGTCATATTTACTGAGGTATATTTTACATACAGTAAAATGTCTCCTTTGTAGCATACAGTTCTCCGAGGCTTGACAAACAAAACTAGTTGGTTAACTGCCACTAGTAGGAGAGAAGTTCTCTCACTTCAAAATAGTTCTTTGTGTGGCCACGCTGAAGTCAGCCCCTCCCTCCACCCCTAACTCCTCCCTGGCAACCACTGATCTGTGTGCTATCCCCACAGTTTTGCTTTTTTCCAGAATGCCATATAGGTGGAATCGGACAGTATGTAGCCTTGTTATTCAGGCTCCTTTCACTTAGCCTAGTGCATTTGAGGGTCATCTATATTGGATGCATCAGTAGTTTGCTTTTCATTGCTGAGTAGTAAGTGAGGATGTATCAGTTTCTTCGTTTATTTGCCAGCAGTTGAAAGACATGTGGGTTGTTTCCAGGTTGGGGTGATTGCAAACAAAGCTGTTATGGATATTTGCATATAGGTTTTTGTATAAACACAAGTTTTCATTTTTCTTGGATAAATACCTATGAGTAGGATTGCTGGGTTGTGTGGTAGGTGTATGCTTCACTTCATAAGAAACTGCCTAACTGTTTTCCAAAGTGACTTAACCATTTAACACCCCTACCAGCACCATAGGAGAGTTTCAGCCTGGCCAACACTTAGTATGGTCAGTCTTTTTAAATTTCACCATTCGAATAACTGTATAATGATATCTCATTGTGGTTTTAACTTGCATTTCTCGAATGATTAATGATGTTGAGCATCTTTTCACATGTTTATTTGCCATCTGTATTTCCTCTTTGGTGCAGTATCTGTTCAAATCTCTTGCCCATTTTTTAATTGGGTTGTTGGTTTTCTTATTATTGAATTGTGGGAATTCTTTATATATTCTGGATACTGGTCCTTTGTCAGATAATGTATTTTGAAAATATTTTCTCCCAGTCTGTGGCTCATCCTTTCGCTTTTGCATTATACATTTATATCTATTATTTTGTTACATTTACATCTATTATTTTGTTTCATTTATACTTTCAACAAGTATTTATTAAGTGTGCCATGCACTGCTCTAGGTACTAAAAACACAGAAGAGAACACAACAGGCACAAACACCTGTCTTCAGGGACCTCCCATGCTCAGTATTATTCAATAGGCAATGGAAAACACTAAATTAACATGTTAGATATTCTACTTGTCCCCTCACCCCCGGCAATCCATTCTCCCTCCTTCCCTGTCCTGCCCTGTGTCCCAGTGTGGACTTCATCAGCCATGCTCTGCCCCACCTGGCTTCCAGCGGGGTTGGCCAATGAGAGGCCCCGGTAGGTGACTGGACAACACAAGGACAGAGAAAGCCAGGTGTTCACTGGCTGGGGCTGGGTTCCAGCTTCTCCTGGGTTTCGGGAACACTGTTCCCGTTCCTGCCCCTTCAGGCCTAGGAATGGTGGCAGCACCCCTCTGATGCCAGTCCCTGGGTAGCTCAGCAACCTTACTGGTTTACTGAACTCTCTGCACCTCTGTAATTGTCCCTTCATTCAGGTCTCTTTGAAATTCCACCTGTGTGTGCTTTGTGTCCCTCCACCCCAAATGCAGTGCCCTGGCTGACTCAACAAGTAGATATATAATATACTATTAGGATGTACTAAGTGCTATGAAGAAAAACAAAGCAGGATGCAGGGATACAGAGGTCCTATTTTGGATAGTCAGGGAAGGCTTCCTAAGGAGATGATCTTTAAGCAGAGAAAAGAAAACGAAGGGGGAAGCCATGTAACTGTGAACGATGTACATATCTTGGGACAAGTGTTCAAGCACAGGGGAAACAGCAGGCGCACAGGCCCTGAAGCGGGAATAATGCTTTGGTGTGTTTGAGGAACATCAAGGAGGCTAGTGTGGTTGGAGAGAATAGGTGAGTAGAGATGCTGGAGAGATTGGCAGGGCAAGAATTATTATACTCATCTGCCAAAGGTGGAAACCCAGGGCCCAGGGAAAGGCAAGGCTGGCCTGAGGTCCCACAGTGAGGTCATTTTCATTCAATCCCCACGACTTCTCCCCAATATATCCTGTGTTTCTGGGGAACAGGAGGAGGGCAACCACATGCCCCAGTGAGAATGTACAGCCCCCTGGGGAGGCCTGTCAAGTGGTTATGGCCCTGGCTCCTGGGGCCCCTGCCCTCCATGGCTCAGCCTGATCTCTGATCTGACTTAAGGACTCCAGTCTGTCCTCACAGCAGCCAGAGGGTCCTGTTACAATCCAAGTCAGCCCACGGCCCTCCTCTGCTCAGAGCCCTGCTCTGAGATCTCTCTCAGAAAAAAAGACAAAGTCCTCCCCGTGGCCAGAGAGGCCCTACAGAACCAGGCCCTGTAACCTCTCCGACCTCACCTCCTGCCACTCGCGCCTCGCTCACTCTGCTCCCACTCTACCTCAAGTGTGCCAGGTATGCTCCTGCCTCAGGGCCTTTGCACAGGCTTTCCCCCTTTGTCTGGATTACTCTTTCTCTAGATGTAGCCCCTCCTGGGGTCACACTGACTGGTGTATGGATCCTCCCAGGGTCACATAGCCTGGGGTGTGGCCACTCCTGGGATCAAACAGATGACAGTGTAGACATTCATGAGGTCACTAGATTTGGGCGTAAGCAATCCTGGGGTCACACTGATTGGAATGTGGACCTCCTGGGGTCACACACTCGGGTGTGGAGGCTCTAGGGCGTCACACAGCCTGGTGTGTGGTCATGCAGGATGGGGCGTGGCCACTCCTGAAGTCTCATGGGCTGGGATGTGTTCTCCTAGATTCCTACAGATTGGTGGGTGGACACTCCTGGAGTCACACGGACTATGATCTGGTACCTTCTCACACAGGTTCAACTTTGGACACCATCAGAGTCACAAACTTTGGGGTCTGGACCACAGACTGGGACAATGACATGACTGAGGACACATACACTGGGGAGCCACTGTAGTCAAAGGACTGTCGCGTGGACACTGCTAGAGTATCATAGGCAGGAGTGTCCACGCCCCAGTGTATGTAACACCAGGAGGACCCACAGTCAGCCTGTGTTTATCCAGAAGGAGACCTCTGTAGTCATGCTGCTTGCAGTGTGCCCTCTGCTGGGATCACACCAACCGCAGCAGAGATGCCTCTCAGGACAGGCAGATGGGGGTGGACAGTGGTGTGATCACACCGAATTTGGTGTGGGCATTCCTCCAGTCACACTGAATGGGTGACCAACGCCCCTGTGATCACAGACACTGGAGCATGGAGACTCCTTTGGTCACACAGATGGGGGGTATCCTCCCCTGGGTCACCCAGACTGGAGTGTAGACCCACCAACAGTCACAGGCATGGGACTTTCATACTCCTGTGGTCACCCTCATGGGAGCACACCCTCCTGAGGCCACAGGCACTGGGTATAGACACGCTGTGCCAGCAACTGTGGGGTTTGGACAATACTGGGTCACATACACTCGAGATTGGACATTGCTTCTGTCACAGAAATTCAAGTGTGGACATTCCTGGGCCACGGAGACTGGAGCGTGGACACCTCTGTGATCACACAGTTTGAGATAATCACACTCACGGTGCCACTCAGACTGTGCTGTGGAACCTCCCAAAGTCACACAGACTAAGCCATTGCCACTTCTGGACTCTGACTGTGGGGTGGACACTCCTGGGGGGTCACAAAGGCTGGGCTGTGGACGTTTCTGTAGTCAAACATTGGGATGTGGACACAGCCAGGGTAAAACCCACCGGACCCATCTGGGGTCACAAAGACAAGGGGAGGACATGTTTATGGTCACACGCACTCAAGTGTAGACACCCCTCTGCTCACCTTGTTCGGGATGTGGACGCTTGTGGCATCATGCAGACTGGAGTTCAGCTACTCCTAGGGTGACAGGGATGACGTAGTAAATGAGCCTGTGGGGCCACAGAGACTGAGGTGGGGACACTCCGCGCTCCCACACCGAGTAGAAAGCTCTGGAGTTGCAGGCTGGGGAGTGACGCCCTGGTGGTCACAGATCCCAGAGCATAGAGACTTCATTGATCACACAGTCAAGGGTGTACCATTCTAGGGACACATGGACTGGGTGGTGGCCACTCCTGTGGTCACACAGAAAGTTGATCATCCTGGGGTCATACAGACTATTGTGTAGACCCTTCTGGAGAAACACAGGCTGACTGTGGGTCCTCCTGGGGTTACATACACTGGGGTGTGGACACTCCTGGTGTTTCAAGCGCTGAGGAATGATCACTCCTAGGGGACACTGACTGGCAGGTGGAAAGCCAACAGTGACAGACTGGGGTGTAAACAAACAATGCTTTCGTAACACAGACTAGGGGTGTGCTTCCCTCAGGACACACACTGGCATCTGGAGACTCCTGGGATCAGGCAGAGGGGGTGGACATTTCTATGGTGACAGAACCTGACATATGCCACTGGTGAAGTCACCCAGACTGGGACGTGGGCACTGCCGCTGACTGACATACTTTGCAGTGGGCACCTCTGTGGTCAAACAGACTGGAGTTTTTACAACGCTGCGGTCAGAAGCTTTGGGATATGCACACTTATGGGGTCACAGACTATATTTTGAATACTCCAGGTGTCACACAGACTGGAGTGTACACCCTCCTGTGGTGACACAGACTACACTGTAGACACCCTTGGGGGGCGACAATGACTGAGGTGTGGTAACCCTGGGGGTTACAGCGACAGGGGAATGGACACCCATTGTTGTTACACAGTCTAAGCAATTGACAAACCTGCAGTCATCTGACCAGGACGTGTACACTTTTGGGGTAACACAGGCTGTGTTGCGGAAAGCCTGGGGTCACAAAGACTGGAGAATAAACAATCCTGTCATCACAGACCGGGGTGGAAAAACTCCAGGAGTCACTCAGACTAAAGTACGTACCCCACTGGGGACACACGGGCTGGGACGGATGTACCTCTGGGGACAAACTGACTTTGGCGTGGAAAATTCTGGGGTCACACTGAGGGGCGTGGACACTCCTGGAGTCGCAAGACTAGGGCCACGCAGGTGGAGAGTGGGCACTCCTGAGCTCAGAGAGCAGGCCTAGGCTGGGTGGGCCTCTCCTCGGCCACACACTTGGGGGTGTGGACTCCACTGGCTTGCACAGACTGGGAATTAGACACTGCTCCCGTCAGAGAGACTTTCGGTGTATACTTTTGACGTTACACAGATGGGGGTGGACACCAGGGACACACAGCCCAAGGTGAGTATGCCCACAGGGTCCCAAAGGCTGGTGTGTTTACGCTCCTGGGGATTGAGACGTGGATACTCCTGGGATTATACAAACTGGGCTGTCCACACTCCTGGGGCGTCACTGACTCTAGTGTGGACACTGCTGAATTTACACGGTGATGGGTGTGGACACACCACCTTTTGTGTGGATACTTCTGTTTTACATTCCTGGAGTCACACAGACTGGGGTGTGGACATTCCTGTGGTCACACTGACGTGGGTGATAAGACTCCTGGGTTAACAAGCTGTGGTGTGGGCCCCCTGGGGTTAGACTCAGTATGGACACTCCCAGGGTCACAAAGTCAGGTATAGAAACACCTGGGGTCACAGACTGGGATGTCGGTAGTCCTGAGGTCAATGGCTGGTGTGTGGACAAAGAACAGTGATTTTCTAAAGATAAGCGAGTAAGCTGCGGAAGCCGGGTCTGCCCATGTAGCTCGTGTTTGTCAGCTCCTGTTTGCTAAAATATAGAAATTCAGGACGGCAGTCATGGCAGACTTTCCGATATTCCTTTAAGAGACGGGTTCTTAATGTAAAAAATTTGCTCTGGGGAGTTCCCTGGTGGCCTAGTGGTTAGGATTCTGGGCTTTCACTGCCGTGGTGTGGGTTCAACCCCTGATCAGGGAACTGAGATCCCACAAGCCATGCAGCATAGCTAAAAAAAAAATTGTTCTGGGGAACCTTTGGCATCTGATCTGATCAAGTCTGTGGACCCCTTCATAGAATATTTTTGAAAGCATGCGTGTGCATGTGCATACACACACACACACACACGCTCAAATACACAGGATTATGGAAACTAAATAAACAGCATGGAGGTTCCTCAAAATATTAAATAGAACTACCATATGATCCAGCATTCCCCATATCCCAAATATATACTTCTGAGTATATATACAAAGGAGATGGAATCACTGCCTCTAAGAGCTATCTGCACCCCAATGTTCACTGCAGTATTATCTACAATAGCCAAGATATGCAAACAACCTAGGGATCTGTTGACAGATGAATGAATAAAGAAAATGCAGTATATGCATATGATAGAATATTATTCAGCCATAAAAAAGGAAACCCGCCATTTGTGACTACGTGGACAGACCCTGAGGTAAGTATTATGCTAAATGAAATTAGTCAGAGAAACACAAATACTGTATGATCTCACTTATATGTGGAATCTAAAAATGGGTGAAGGTGGTCAAAAGGTACAACACTTCTAGTTATAAATAAGTTCTGGGGATGTAATATACAGCATAGTGACTATACTTATCAATACTATATTGTATATTTGAAAGTTGCTAAGAGAGCAAATCTTAAAACTTCCCATCACAAGAGAAAAAACTGTAACTATGTGAGGTGATAGATGTTAATTAAACCTGCGGTAGTCATCTTGCAATATACACATGTATCAAATCATTATGTTGTACACTTTCAACTTACACATTATATCAATTATATTTCAATAAAACTAGAAAAATAGTTACCATGTTAAAATGAAACAACATTGGGATGCTATATGAACTTTTTTTATTAATACATCAAATTTTAAGATCTTATTCAAAGTAGTGACCAATGTGAACAATATTTTAAGATGCCTGCAACGACTGTAACATAACATAAAAAAGTAACTGTGATCTGTATTGGTGGAAGTTGCAGGCACTGCTTTTACTATTGTGATTTGACGCCAACATTCAGATCCGGGGGTACAGCTAAAATTTCAGTTATATTTAGTGAAAATAAAGATGTAATATATCCCTCCATCAAATCCACACATAACCCTGACTTCTACCAAGGTTAAGAACCCCCGCTCTCAGGGTAAATTCTGGACATAATCAGGACACGGCTGGAAAGATTTAGAGAAGAGGCAAGACCCCACTCAAGAATCCCCTCTGCAGTGCAGACGGACATTCCGTGATGTTTCTTTCCTCGCTGTGTTCCTGGTGGTTGCTGCAGGTTCCCACTCGGAGCTTGTACGTTCAGGACCGGTTGATGAGATATTTGAAAACAAGTTCATCAACTCAAGTTCTGGTTTTCCTGACAGCAAACAGCTTCCGAGTCCTTATCAGATTGCCAGCTAACTAAAGGTCAAAGTAAAAGGAAGTTTTAAACCAAAATATGTTTCCCCACTGTCTTCTACTATAATCATTGTTTGCTCAGCTACTAACATTTTTTTGAAGTTTTTTCCTTTACTTGCATTGTGAATCATAACACACAGAAAAATGCATAAAACATATAATGTTCATTCTTTGATGTGTAGTTCTCCACTGCGAATAAACCAGGATTTAACGATCCATACTACAGCTATTGGATATTTGGGCTGTATCTAGTCTGGGGGTACTACAAATAGTGCTGGCTAGGAACATTCTAGTACTCATTTCTTAGGAGTGGAACTGGCACACATGCAGCTTTAGCAGATAATGCCTAACAATTTTCCAGTGGCTACACCATTATATGCTGCCATGGGCGTATTCAAGAGTTCCAACTGCTGCACATCCTTCCAGACGCTTAGTATTGTCAATCTTTTTAGTTCTAGCCTGCATTTCCCTGATGAGCAGCTTTTCATGTGCTTACTGGCCATTCTCATATTTTCTTTTCCTTACTGATTTATAGCAGTTTTTTAAATATCAAGGATACTATATATAGGGATTATAAATATCTCTTCCCATTGTGATTTGCCATTTCATTTTTTTAAAGATGTCTTTTTTACTTCTTATTTTAATGGAAGACTTGGTCTGAATAACCTGCAAAGCCATTGCCAGACAGGGATGTCCTCTAATGTGGTATCCTGAGTGTGCGAAGCCCTCCAGCACTGATAGGTTTAGCCCAGACTGTTCCAGGCAAACTGGCTCCTCACTGCTCCCTCACATACCAGGCAGGGTTCCACCTCAGGGCCTTTGTATTTGCTATTTCCTCTCCCTGGAATGCTCTTCCCCTAGATAAACACACGATTCCCTCCTTCATCTTCTTCAGGTCTCTGCTCAAACATTACCTCAGTGAGACCTTCCATGATAACCTTTTCAAAAACTGCAAACTGCCACCTCCTAGAATTCTTGACCTCTTTACCCTGCTTTAAAAATTTCTTCATATCCCATATTACTTTTACATTTTATATATGTGTGTGTGTGTGTGTGTGTGTGTGTGTGTGTGTGTACGTACATATATAGAGAGGTCAAGATAAATAGTTTGTGTATGTGTGGGTGGAAACTCCTGCATTTAGACTGTGTCACTGCTTATCACCTCTTTCCCAAACTAGAAGCTCTGACGGCCAGGATATTTGTCTGTGTTATTCCCTGCTCTATCTTCAAACCTAGAACAATGCCCAGCACACAGCATGTGCTCAATAAATGTTTACTGAGTACCTCAATATGTAAAATCCTTAAAGCAGTTCCTGGCACATAAGATCAGGTGTTTTAGTAAAGGTCTGCTGACTGAAATCTTACCAGCTGATGTAAAAATTTCAAAGGTGAAATTTTACTCAGTTTTTTCTTAAAGGTGCCATTTACTCAAATTCTTAGACAAAAAGGCAAATTTACCTTAACATCTTAAGGCGAACAGTTCATTTCATTGTCTTCCACCTACTCAAGAAAAAAAGAAGGGACTCAGATACTTGGCTAAGCTTTTCTGTTCACTGTACTTGGTTTTACCCATTGACTTTTATAGCTATTGGGAGGCAGGGAAGAGAAGTTTGTCCCAGAAACCATGTGATTTGGGGCAGAAGGAGGCACACGAGGAGGGGGTCACTGTGGGCACAGAGAAAGGGCATTAAGGGCTCTGGGACCGTGTTTCCAGACCTCAGAGGCCAGCAGGGTGTGGCGCTGTGGGGCGGCCAGGGGCTGGGGCAACGTGTCCACTGTGCTGATGGGGCAGTCCTGGGGGCGCATCTCCTTGGCCAGCCGCCCCTTCTTCTTCAAGGTGCAGGCCTCCTGGTATGGTGGTGAGATGGGGGGCTGCGTGGGCGGAGTATACTTGTATTCTGAGCCGTCCTCTAGCTGCAGGGACACATATCGGCAGGGGGTGGTGAGGACCTGGGAACCTAGGACAGCACCCCCCATCCACCCACTGTTGGCTGGGCGCTTACATCCAGTGGGTAACTGCGGTCCGAATCATATGCACTCAGGTCCCCACAGGTCACAAATGGTACAATGATGCGGGTGGGACCATCTAATTGGTTGAAATCTGGATCTGACAAGCAGGGAGAGATGAGGCAGGACAGGGCTGGGGTGTCTGGGAACAGTCGTGACTCAGGCTGCACCCAGGATGGGTACCGAGGCCTCCCCAACGTATCCACCAGCTACTCTTACCCTCCTTTACCAGAAATCCTTCATTTGGTTCAGATCACTTCCTCAGGGAAGCCCTCCATGATCACCTGTTCTAAAACACACCCCCCCAACCCACTTTTCTCCGACTGCACTTATGTCCACCTGCCATATACTGTCTGGACTTTGTCTCACTCAAGTGTGCCTGCCACAAGAGCCGCTCTGTGCTTTTTCCCTCTAGGGGCCAGTCTGAAGGCCCTCACAGGATGACATTCCCAAACAGGGGTGGGGTTTCCACCTGGGGCGTGACTGAGTCTTCTTAGTCTAGAATCTCCGCAGACAAGTGGAGTCTCCCTTGGGGTAGGACTCAGGATCCTCCTGTGACAGACTTTTCACCAGGTCCAAGAGTTACCACTAGGCCACTGGGTTAAAGATCCTCCTGGGACAAAATATCCATACGGGGGTGGAATTTCCAGAGGATGGGGCTGAGGATCCTTTTGGGACAGAATTCCCCTAAGGTGCAGAGTTTCCACCAGGGGGTGGGGCTGAGGGCCCTCCTGGGACATAAATTCCATTGGTGGACAGACTCTCCCCAGGGATGGGGCCCAGGGCTCTGGCTCTCACCGTAAGAGTGGTCCAGCAGGGGTTTGGTCAGGTCCGGCAGGAAGCCCTCAGGGGGGTCATAACCCTTACAGACAGCAAAGGCCTCTGTGGGGATAAGGTGGAGTGAGGGGCGACTGCCAGCACCACCCCGTGCGGATGGGTCCCTGAGATGTGCACCCCCCAGCCTGGCCCCTCCACCCCACTGACCAATGCTGGAGTTCCGGCTGCTCTTGGGCTTGGCGCAGAGCACGGTGGAGAAGAAGACACGCAGCTGACTGTAGATCAGTGTCACATCCCGGCCTCGGAAGATCTGCAGGGTGGGGAGGCAGAGATGAAGGCATGAGGATGACCTTTGGAGACCCCTCTCTACCCCCTACCAGGTTCCCTGAGTCTTACCTTGGCCACAAAGCAGCCCCCTGGCTTCAAGACATGTGTAGCAATATTCAGAGCCTGTGGGCAGGACAGATGGCTAAGGCTGAGGTGGAGACAGCCAGGAAGGGGCCAAACTGAGGCAGGGGCAGCCAGGGTTACTCACGGCTAGGAGGAGCTGGGCCTGCATATACTCATCAACATCATGGAGGCCGGTTACTGCATCAAGAGAACAGCATTAGGGGGCCTTCCAGTCTAGCTATGCTCCTGTTCTAACCTCCCAGAGAGGTTAGAGAGCTAAAAACGTTTCCTAGGCTCTCTTACTGCTAAGGTTCTGCATGCAAATACTACCTGCCAACTAGATGCGTACTCTGAGCTCCTAACCCTTAGGCACTCATTTTTATTCTCAAAACCACCTCAGGCGCGAATATTGTTATCATCATTTCTACCTCCAGTCCAGACTGTTCCTCTTGACTCCAGACTCAGATCAGAACGAACATCTCAGACTCAATACATCCAAAAACAAACTCCCGATCTTCCTGTCCAAACCTGCTCCTCCCATCATCTTTCCCATCTCATCTGATCCTTCCAGTTGTTCAAGCCAAAAATCTTCGAGTTACCTTTGACACACACCCACCCACCACTCCCTCCTCACACCCACATTTAAGCCATTAGCAAATCTTCTCAACTCCACCTGGACGACTGCAGCGGCTTCCCCTCCCCAGGTCTCACCCCTCACACTGCTCACAGCAGCCAGAGGGATCCTGTCACAACCCAAGTCAGGCACGGCCCTCCTCTGCTCACAACCCTCTCATGGTTTTCTCCACGCTCTCATCTCAGTGAAGAAGCCAAAGTCACCACTGTGGCCCAGAAAGATCCACACAAGGATCTGTTCTCACCTCCTACAACTCTCCTGCTCACTCACTCTGATCCAGCCACGCTGATCTTGCTATACCTCACACATGCCAAGCACCCTCCTACCTCAGGGCCTTTGCATAGGCCAATTCCTTTACCTGGATTGTTCTTCCTCCAGACGTGCCCCTGGCCCATTCCCTTGACTCCTTTAGGTTTTTGTGCTAAAGCCAATGAGGCCTTCCCAACTTTATTTAAAATTCCTACAGGTACTCCCCTCTTCCCTCTCCTTTTCATTGACATCCCCATGGTACCTATCACCTTTTGACAGGCTACAAAGCTCAATCACTTGTTTCTCTTCTGTCTGCTCCCACTAGAACACCAGCTCTATAAGGTCAGAGATTAGCAGAATTTTATTCACAAATATTTTCCCAACATGTACAACAGTGCCTGACACACAACAGGTGCTCAGTAAATGTGCTGAATGGATGGATGGCTAACTAACTGAAAATAAAAAAAGAAAAAGAGTGAACACTAAGATGGAATTGGACAGTTGCAGAGAGATGAGCAATAAGAAGATGAAAGGGTGGACAAAACCCAAATGGTAGAGTACGGGGAGGGAGAAGACAGAGGCAGAGAATAGGAAACAGAGGTAGGGAGAAGTTGCTAGATATAGGAATAGCTGACAGTGGAGAGGAGAGGCAGTAAAAGAAGCCAACAGAGGCGGGACATACAGAGAAGGACACACATAGGGCCCCCGCCTGGCCTCCCAATCCCTGCTGTTTACCATCAGGAGCCCCGTCGCACACCACTAGGTCCGCGGGGCAGCCCTCAAAGTGCTGGATGATCTCCTTGGCAGTGGACAGCTATGGAAAAGAGGGAGGATGAGTGGCCCCAAAGCACCCCCTCCACAGCCCTCTAACCCCACCTGCCCTTGGCCCTGGCCCGCAGCCCCTGGGTCAGCCAAATTCTCAGGCTTTGCCTAAGACCAGGCTCCATCTCTGGGATCATTTTTTGCTGTCTCTCTGTGATGATGACAGGCTGGCTCTGTTTCTCTGCTGTTACACTCTCTTGGGTTCTCTCAGTTACTCCATCTCTGTCTGTCTTTCTCAGTCTGTTTGTCTTTCTCTTTCTCTCTTCCACTTGCCGTAGCCCACAGGTTGGGGGGCCTTTGCCCAGGATACACCCCAACACCCCAAGCCATGCTCTCACCTGGGTGATATCCCCCTGGATCTGTAACACACCTGGTAGTGGAGCCATAGCCTGAAGGTCCACGGCCACCACGTGGCCGGACCCCTGGCCCCTGTGGACAACATGGTCCATGTCAGCCCAGTTATCACTCCTGGTCCACCCTCCATCTAACCTGCCCTCCCACTCTCCCATCTGGGACTCCACACTCACCCAATCTTCTGGCTCAGCACCTGGCTCCAGCTGCCCGGGGCCGCGCACAGGTCAACTGCCCGCGTCACACCTGAGCACACACAGGAAGGTGTAGTGGTCAGCTGCACCCACCTCTCCAACCTGGGACCCTACAAAGTTCACCCCTTTCCCCTGGGGAGCACCCGTATCTATCTGCTGCCTAGATGCCCAGCTCCTTTCACATACCTGCCCATCTTCCTGCCTGGCCCCTGCCCCATAGACCCTCCAAGTCAGCCCACCTACCACAGGGAGCTCTGTAGGCCTAGCCCACTTGTCTATTCCCTTCGCCCACCCCATCCCCCCGTGACCCGCCCGCCAAGTGGGGACCTTGGAAGAGTTGGAATTCCTCGTCAAGTTGTAGCAGCTTGAAGGCACTGCGGGCACGCCAGCCATTCTCCTTGGCTAGGCGGTAGTAGACATCCCGCTTATCCTTTGACGTCCGTCCCATCTCACACACTGTTTGCCCAGGGACCTGCCAACAGTAAGCTGACGCCGCCCTATATCAGTAAGTGGGCCATCACCTACCTCTGCAGGGCAGCGAGAACCACAAAAACTAAACCGGGCTCATCTGATCCATGTGACAGCTCACTCAACAGGTGGGAAGGCTGGAGCCCAGTCACTAACCCCAATGACCTCACTGAGCCTGAAGGACCCCACCACTGAGCTCTCAGGCTCCATCACTAACCCCACAGATCCCCCCCAAAGATCCCACAAACCCAACCCACATCTCATAGATGACCCATTACTGACCCTGTCCACCTCCCACTGCTGTCACTCACACACCACATATTAAACCCCACTATCAACCCTTCTCTGCCCACCTTACCCCCAATAACATCTTACTGTCTTCCCAGCTCTCCTCATTGCCCCTAGAGTCATATAGCCCTACTAGCCCCCCATTAATCCCTTGTTTTCACCCCATTATCCTCATACTACCTCACTGCGCTCCCCACCTCCTTAATCTCTCTCCCCTGAAGTGATTAGGCCCCCAATAATTCCCTTATTACTACATCTTTATCACCGCCCCCCCATTAATGCCTGGAGAATCATGGCCTATTAGTCCCCCATCGAGCTCTCAATTACTATGATTTATCAGTCCCCATTAACCTGGCTCTCCAACTGATCCTTCACAGATCACACCACTAGCCCCTTGTAACCCTTCACTACCACACATTCATGTTAATCCCTGATAATCATACATCAGTTCCACATTCTCCCCTCACTGCCCACCTTTATCCCCACCCAACAATCACTTGATGATCACACCCAACAGCTTACTATTACCCCCTCTTTGCTCACTCTGCTCCTATTAATTCTTCAATGATCATACCATCATCACCCACTAAAATCTTTTGATTACAACACCCCTTCAGCCTCTCATTCTCTCTTCTTTGATCACTACTCCCATTAGTTCCTTGATCATGACTTTTACTGGCCTCTATTATTCCCTCCACGGTCGCACCATTATCCTTTCAATCACTATGCCCCACCACTCTTTAACCCGTTGAATATCATACCTCCATCAGTCCCTCAAGGATCACACTCCTACCTACCTCCCATTATCTTCTAGTTGCCCACTCTACCATCCTCTCATTAATTAACGAACACATCCCATTGGCCCCCTTGAACACATCGACTAAAACACGCCTTTTAGCCCTCACCGATTCCCCAATAACACTCCCACCAGACCTCTATTACACCCACGCAGCCCACCAAACCTCCACACCCACCCATTAACAGCCCTCTGGCTACACCGCCGGTCCCTCCTCCTCATTACCTGAAAGCCCAAGTCCCCAATGGGACCACAAGACCGGCTCCGCCGGTATCTGGACCTCTGCGCCCCCCCGCCCACCCCCAGACCATCCCGCATGAGTGGTCCCCTTCTCCAGACAAACCTTGGGTCTGGAGCCTACCTGGTGCCAGCTGCCCGGACTACGCAGCTGCAGCGCCGAGGGCGAACTTGCCTCCTTCCCTCACCGGCGGGACAACGCAGGCATGCCTCAACCGTCTTGGCCGGGACCCAAGTCCTCCGCGCCCCAGGGCCTACCTTAAACTTTCGGAGTGGGGAGAAGCGGAACGAAGGAGGCCGGTCCGCAAGCAGCCGGAGCCTCGGCGAGAGCGCAAACCGGTGAGAAGTCGTAGGGCTTCAGTCTGTATTCTAGTTGATCCGAATGTCTGTCGCGCATGCCTAAGGGCAACCAGAGCGTGGAAAGCCTGTCATCGTGGAACGCGGTAGCTCGCGCCAAGCGGGGACCAGACCTGAACGTACCACGTGAGTTCCGCCATCTCGCGCCGACGTAGCCGGTCGGGCGAACTGCCGTTCCCAGCATGCAACGGGCGCGAGTAAAGCGCCAAAGTCGCGCACGGCATGGCTGAAACGTCGCGAGGCACGAGAACTGACTTTGTTCTTTTGTTACAGGGCGAAAATCGACGTACTCTCCGCCCCTCCCTTCTTGTACAATAGTATTCCTTGAACCTGTGGACTACATTTCCCAAGATACAACGCGCGCGGCGGCACCTATTTATTTTTCGCACGCCGCGAAGTGCAATCACCTCTGGGGTAGCGAATTTGAGAGGAAGGAGAGTGCGTTAATTAAGTGCGCGAGCGCGCAGAAGCTGCTCGGCTGCAATTTCAAATCCCACTTCCGCTAACTGATAGCGCCTTCTGACTGTTACCGTGTCAGACCTGCGGTTTCTTCTTCTGTAAAATGGGGATGACAAGTAGTTCAGACTCCAGAGAGAGTCACTGGCAGGATTAAATAGGTGTAGTTCCGCACACTGTAATTCTGTGTTCTTCAAACACTTTTAACTCGGACCTAGAAAAAAGACTGCATCTCGACCCAGTGCACAAGCAAATATAGTAATGGAAACATTTGTTACAGCGTTTACCATGTGCCAGGCACTCTTCTGAGTGCTCTCAGTGGTGTGCTGGTAAATGGTTAACAATCAGCTCTTTAGGTGGAGAGGGAGAGGAAGCCCTGATTTCTAACATTTGCCAGTTTCCATGGTTTACATACTATCATCTTGTCAAATTTCAACTTACCAAGGTGTAGTCACGAACACAGAGTCTTGGAAGAGATGCACTAGTGCACCATTGTGTATTATTTCTACAGTACAATTAAAATAGGGATAAATGATCTCAGGAGCATAGAAATAATGAAATGTAGTAAAATAATAATTAAGAAGTGATGAGTTTTGAGTATCACCTTTTAAAATCTAATTTATTTAATTATAAGTTTACATAATTTCATTTTTAATAATAGCTGTGTTTTCCCCAGTTTACAGATGAGGAAAAGGAGACAAAGGAGAATATATATATATATATTCTATGTGTAAACATATGCCATTTACTGCGTATGTGATGATATAGAAATATATAGTGATGTCTAATATTTACTAGTATATAAATTATATATTAGCAAATAAATATAAATATGTCATGTGGAAATATATCTATGCTTTTTTGTATAGTTTATGTATAAAATATACATATCTTATATAAATGTATATGCTGATATATATATATAAATCTGCTAGTATCTATACATATCTACTTACTAAAGTAACTACTAAATGAAATATACTATTAAGTATATAAATATGTTATGTCAGGTGATGATAAAAGCTATGAAGGATAATAAAGGAGGGTGAAAGGATTGGAGAGTAACAGGGATTGAATTGCTATTTTAGACAGTGTGTTCAGGGAAGGCTTTCTGACGAGGTGACATTTGAGCTGAGACCTGAAGGGGAGCACACCCTAGGAGTATTTGGAGGAAGAGCATTCCAGGCAGAGGGAACACCAAGTGCAAAGACCCTGAAGTGGGAATGAGCTTGGCGAGTATTCAAACAACTGAACGATAGATTCATCATTCCTTAGAAATGTGAGCTTCGCTAGGCAGGGGTTTCTGTTGTTTTGTTCACTGCTGCCTCCCTGGCACCTAGAATAGGGCCCGGCACACAGGTGGTGTTCAATAGATGTTTGCTGAATTCACCCTTTTGTTGCTTTGTTCCTTCACTCTTTCCGTACTGGTGTGCTCTGCATTTATGTGGGGCCCTGGGAGGAGGTGTAGACAGCCACGCAGAGACCCTGGAGAGCCAGGGAGGAAGTCAGAGCTTCTCAGCGGAGTTCAAGGGCATTGTGGGGGGCGGTGGGAACATGGCTCCCCTGCAGAGGTGAGCAAGTGTGAGAAAGCAAGGGTTCAAGCCACCAGGCGCTGCTCCACAGAGAGGAGGGGGTGCCAGGCATTGGGGGCCCATGTTCACCCTGTGGGATGCTTCCTGTTTTCTTGCCTCTCACAAAGAGGATGTTTAATTTTTTGCAAAGAAACTTGCTTCCTCCAGCAGGGCTGGGGGGATTGGGGGACAGGAGCCAGGCTCTGAACTCCCCAGGCTCTTCCCGAAGTGGGGTGTCCGCCTGCAGCTCCCACCCAGCACCCCACTGAGTGTAAAGGTGTCCTCCCCTCAGCCTCCTGAAAAGGTCAAGGAGAGGGGAGCTGCCAGGCCGGCCCTGTGCTGGAGGGCATCTTACCACGTGAGGGAAAGACGGGGGTGGTCCAGGTGCAGGGGACCAGACACTGACTCAAAAAGCCTTGCCGTCCAGGGGCTGCTTTGAGGGACGGAAGTGTTATCCGTGGGGAGCCTGCATGAAAGGAGAGATTAGAATCCAAACCCAGCTCAGTGGGGGGATGCCTTCACTGGCAGAGAGAGTTCATTAATTCCTTTCACAAAGATGTTATTGAGCGATTACTGTATGTCAAGCATTGTTCTTAGCGTTTCACCTGTATTAATTCATTCAATCTTCCCCATGACCCTGAGTTAGGCAGTAGTAAGCCCTGTGGGAAGCTGAAACAGTGAGGTTTCGAAACTTGCTCCTGGCCGCACAGCTCCTAAGTTGCAGAGCTGGGAAAGCTTGCGTTGTTAACTGCTTTGCTCCGTGGCTCCCTCCCCTGAAGACTGCTGAGCAGTGTTTTAATGAAAAGCAGGGGTCTGCTTAGAAGAACTGACAAGATCCTAAACTGACTTTTAATAGATTCGATAGGAATCCCAAGTGTCCCACGAGGGTCTGCTTTAATGAACCAACAAAAGCCTTAAATGACCCTGAGAAAGGGCCCTACTTTGATGAACGAACAAAGCGTTCTTATCCCTGGCACGGCCTCAAGGCCTCTGTCAAGCTTAAAGACATCTGTTCCTTCTAAAGCAGGCTGCCTCTGCAGCCAGATTTCACTTTCCCTTTGTTTTTCCTCCTACCAGCATATGTGGAACACCTGCTATTTGCAATGCCCTGAAACTTAGATGAGCTATGGGGTGCAGAGCTGGATGAAGGTTTGCCCCTCCCCTAGAAGAGTTCACTCGGCAGAAATAAAAATAATGATGATAATATGACACTTGATAAGTAGCATTCATTGACCTCCAGCTGTGTGCCCAGGTGGCCTTGTGCTGGGCAATGTTGGAGGGCAGGGCTGGCCCTTGGAGGGGAGGACAGTGATCAGAGGAGGAAGCTGCTCTGGGAGGTGGTGGGTGAGGGCATCTGTTTTTTGTTGAAGTTTCACTAGTTCTTTGGATGGGACACTTCAAACTTTTCTTGGAAATCTAGACACCTGCCTAACCAGTCCCCGTCCCCCGCCCCTTAGTCATTTGGGCCAAGGCCTCTGCTGACAGGTGTCTCTTTCCCTGGCTGGCCTGAAGCACAGATGTTTGATGGCTCTCAGGGGGGAAGAGGAGAGAGACGAGAGACACGGAGTAGGCCGGGATAGACGGTGGAGTGGTGTGTGTGTGTGCACCCGCTGGCTTGTGCCCCCGCGCCTGTGTATGAATACTCTGAGGGTATCTCAGCTACCTGTACATGTTCCCAGCAACAAACACATGTATGTGAGTTCCACGTGTGTCTTACTATGTTACTTGCCTGGTTGTGTCTTGTGTCTATCGCTGCCTATCCAACTCGTGTGTTTCCTTTTTGACAACTGTGTGTTGGTCCCATCTGCTTGCGCAATGCATCTATATGGGGCTGTGTGTGTGTGTGTTCCCTGGGTGCTTATGTGTCTCCTTTGTAATGCTCGTGGGTGAGAAGTGTGTTTATCTGTCTCTCCTCTGTGTGTGTGTCTCCGACGTCTGTGTGTCTTTCTTCTCTGGCACCATGTTTGCATCTCTCCTCGGTGAGTGGCTATAGGTGTGTGCTCCGTAAGGGCATTTCTTCTGGTGCCAGTGTATGTTCCCTTGTTTCCTCTTCATGCAGCTTTAGGTGTATTTTCTGCATTTCCTCTTTGTAATGATAGTGAGTGTACTCTCTGCATCCCTGTTTTTCCAGTTTGTGCGCCTACATATGCATTCCCTGTGCGTGTCTTCCCCGACTTGATTTGTGTGAATAGCTGTGTATACACGGCTGTGTGCACCTATCTGCTTGAATGCAGTTGTGCACGTGTCTGTAACTGCGGCTTCTCTGTCTGTACAATCGTGTCTGCCTGTGGGTGCCTCTCTCTCTGTGACCAGAGCTGTATGTGGTCGCAAGTTCATACACAAATTCACATGCACAGAGGTATCATGATAGAGGCTGAACCTGGACGTTGGCCTCCAGGGTCATCTGAACCTGGAATCACGTGTGTTGGAGATGCTGGGCCTGTGTATGATGTTGTCGGCTCTGTGGAATCATATCTGTCTGTGTGCTCTGGCTCCGTGTGTGGCTGTGAGTCTGTGTGTGATTTGCCTGTTGGTTCTCTTTGGTGTGGCTGTGAGTCCGTGGGTGACGATGTCTGTGAGTCTGTAGTGGCTGTAAAGCAGTGTGAGCCTATCACTGCATCCGTCTGTGATCTCTGTGTGCGGCTCAGTGGGTGATGATACTTATCAGACTAAGTCACTCTGTGTGGCTATATGTGGCTGTCCCATGGCCTGGGCTCTCCATGTGCCATCTGCGCGTGTTCGTATTGGTCAGCCTATATTCTCTGTGTGTGGCTGGGAGTCTGCATGCGAGTTTGTACCTCTGTGGGTGATGGCGAGCCTGCCTCCATCTCTAAGCCCCTGGATGGGGCTGTGATCCCTGAGTGTGCGGGAGTCTCTCTCCTGCTGTGGGGAAGTGAACGCCCCATCCCTCACCCTCCTCCCACTGCGAGTGGGGTGGGAGCCTCCAGGCTAGCTTTGAAGCCCCAGCCAGCCCCTGGCCTTTCCGGGAATTCTGTGCTCCCTGTGGGGGGCGGGCAGGTGGGTGGAGGGGCCGGGACAGAGGCCTCTTGTCCACCTGGGCCACAAACAGCCCAGTCGAGTCGGGCCTGGACCCCATGTCCACCCCGCCTGACTTCCTGCGGGAGACACATGCTTTGCCTGGGACAGACATGCCTGTCACATGCCCGAATGGAGTCAACTGACAGACCCCTATTTAAGAGAGACAGGCAGACAGACAGTGGGGCTCCTCCGTTAGGGTGTGGACAGGCTCCACCCAATGCCTAGGCTGGGGTCCAGGACTTCAGGGTGTGCCTAGTTTGCAGACAGTGTGTATCCACACTCCCCGCCCAACTACAAGTGCCCTCCCTGCCTCCCTCTGGGGACCCCCCCCAAGATCTAGGGTCCTCTCTCAGCTGGGCTGTCTGTCTGAGGTCAGCCTCTGGTGGCCTGGCTGTGCCTCTCCCTGCACCTGTCCCACTGCTGTCCCCAGGTCTGTCTGCTCCTCTGCCTGAATCTGACTTTCTCTGCCTGTTGCCACCTGCCCCTCCATGTGTCTCTCTGCCTCAGCAGGACTTGCTCTGTCCCTTTGAGCCAGTGTGTCTGTTCCTAATCTCTGTTTGGGGATGTGTCTGGCTGTGTCCACCTGTCCATCTGCATTCATCCAGGAGCTTGCGAGAGCCTCTCCTTGCCCACCGTTTCTGAGTCTCTTTCTTCGCTGACTGCCCCTCTGCCTGTCTACCACTCCCTCATACCCTTTCTGTCCCCTCCTGTTGTCTGTCCTTGTGCTGTTTCTTCTGCCTGCCTGTCTCTATTTGGGATTGTTTCTCTTCCTATTTCTGTCTCTCCTCCTGCCATCCATCCCATCCCACTGTATGTCTGACCCCTGAGTCAGTTCCGTCTGTCCCTCTCTCTAGGAGTGGATCTACTCCCTTGATCTTTCAGCCCATCTCCCCCACCTCCGCCGAAACCTCTGTTTCCCTCCATGTGGGTTCAGATGAAGGGAGGCACACCTCCCCCCGACTTCCCCCTGCCCAGAACCAGAAGAGGGAAACCGAGTTAAAGTTAAAACTTTACAGGAAAAAAAAATCCGCCTGCCAGATGGGGCCCGGGCAGTGCTGATTAGCCACCGAGCAAGCCCGGCGGAGTTGATTGGTCAGAGGGCAGGGGAAGGCAGGGTCTGGTTGAGCGGGAGCTCTGCCGCCCGGCGGGGTCCCAGAGCCCTAGTTCTGAGTTGCTGCCGCTTCAAGAGCTGAGAGGAGCAGGAAGGTGAGGAGGGGGTGCTGGCCATCGAGGGGGGCTCCTGAGTCCCCAGGGCACGAATGGGGGTCCTGGGAGAGGGCTCAGGGGCTCCCTGGAGGCATTTTTAGCACTAGTGTGGAATTGAATGGGAGGGGGAATCCTTTTGGTACCCTGATCCCAGGAAATGAATTCAGGAGTGGGTGGGAGGCTCCAGAGGGTGCTCGTGGCTGACGAAGGGGCTCCTTGAGAGCCTTCCCCGACCCAGGAAGGGGATTCAGGGCTTGAGTAGGGGGTTTCCTGGAGGGAGTTTTAGTCATGATGGGGACCTTGAATGGGGGTTTCTGAGATACGGCGTTCCCAGGAAGTGAGTTCAGGGCTGGGGGCTTCTTCAGAGACACTCCGTCCAGAAGAGGGAGGCTCCAGGCTTGCGTGGGGATTGCAGAGACACCCCACCCCAGGAAACACATCAGGCCCTGGGAGGGGGCTTTTGATGATTGTCTCAGAGACAGCTCCTCTTCAGGAGGGGAAATTAGGGCTTGGCCATGTTCCTGAGACACCCCAAGCCCAGAAAGGATCTCAAGTCTGGAAGTGTCTCTAAAGTGACTTCTACTGGAATAGGAGTGTTTAAGACTTGACAAGGGTCCCAGAAAATACCTCTCTAGTCCCTAGAAGGGGGATTAAATGAGGGTCCCTGGGTCACTTCTATCCCTGGAGGGGGGTTCAGTTTGGGGAATTGCTTTTGGCCTCCAGTGAGAATATTCAGAGTTGTGGCAGAGAGCAGTTTGCCGCGTCCAGGTTGTGGGGGGCTGGGGTCGCTGAGCCCGCCTCCCATCCTCAGCCCCTCCAACAGGTTGCATCAGCTCTGGGCTCAGGCTGGTGGCCCGGGCGGGGAGGAGGGGGGTAGGGGGCGTTAGGAGGGGTGGGGCAGTCAGGCGGACACGTGTCCCTGTAAGGAGTGAGAGGCATAACCACTCGGTGAGGGTGGAGGGAAGAGGGGGGTGCGCGGGGGACCGGGGCAGGGAAGAGACAGACAGCAAGAGAGAGTGAGTCTGGGGTCTGGGAGGAGAGGCTATCCCAGCTCCAAATGGCCATTTCATCTGCTGAGGGGTCGGTATCTCTCTCCTTCTGTCTCTGTCTCTACCCCTCTACCTCTTGCTGCCCTCTTTTTCTCCATGTCTCAGTGAGTAACTGTTGGCGTCTCTCCCCTGAGTCCCTCTCTCTCTCTCTCATCTCTCTTTGTCGGCCTCTCCCTCTTGTCTCAATTATCTCCACTTGTCTCCCTGTCTCTCTAATCCCTCTGTTCCTGTTCCCCTCACCTCATCTTTGTGTCTCTGTTTCTATATCTATCTGTCCGTCACTATCGGACCCCCCCCGACCCCCTTCATGTAATTCTCCCCACTTTGTAAGCCCCCCTGCTCCATCTCTGAACCCCCCACCCCATTTCTCTGCCCACAGGATGGAACTGCAGGATCCAAAGATGAACGGAGCCCTCCCTGGGGGTGCTGTGGAGTGAGTCGGGGACCCAAGGGGTTGAGGTCAGGGATCAGAATTACCTTCTCATCAGCCTCAATTTCCCTGCCTATTCTAGCTACAGGCAGGAGCACGAGGGCTTCCTGCCCAGCCATAGTCCTTCTCCTGGGAGGAAGCCAGCCCAGTTCATGGATGTGAGTGACCCCACAGGATCTGTCCCAGCTGCACCTTGCCCAGCTCAGCCCCTCCCCTGCTGCTCCCTCTTCCCGGTTATTCCCTTCAGCTGTTTTGCCTCTGGTCGCTGCCCCACCCTTCCCTGTTCCTCTCCACTTCCACCTGCTCCCCTCTAAAATCTCACCTAGCCTTTCCCTTTCCAGCTCTCCTCTTCAAATCCTTTTCCTTCCTCTGATGGCCCTTCCTGGGCTTTTCCTCTGCCCCAGTCGCTTCCTCCCTAGTCTTTCCCAGGCCCCGGCACTGGTCTCCTTCCCTGGTCCCCCTCCCCATGTGTGCCCGGGCCTTGCCCCTTACCCGCAGTTCGAGGGGAAGACATCGTTTGGAATGTCAGTGTTCAACCTCAGCAACGCCATCATGGGCAGCGGCATCCTGGGGCTGGCCTATGCCATGGCCCACACAGGGGTCCTCTTCTTCTTGTGAGTCCTAGGCAGTCTGGGGTGGGGGAGGGGTGTGGTGGGCAGGCGGGAGGCCTGGGGGCCAAGTCCAATCAGTGCCATCTGCCACAGGGCCCTGCTGCTCTGCATCGCTCTTCTGTCTTCGTACTCCATCCATCTCCTGCTGACCTGTGCTGGTGTTGTAGGTGAGACCCAGAGCTCAGCCTAGACCTTGGACCCCAGATCCTGGACCCAGGACCCCAGACACCATGCTCAGCTCTCTGGGCTCCAGACCCCAGACGGCACCCTGGCCCTCAGCCCTCATCTGGGCTCCCAGGTTCCCAGCCCTCAGCCCTCAGTCTGGCCATCAAACCAGAGCCCCCACCCCAGACCACTCCACGCCACTTCTAGCCCCCACCCCTCAGTCTCCAGCACACGTACCCATGGGAGCCAGCACCGCAACCCTGAGACTGCCGGTCCTCAGCCCCCAGCTCTCAGACTTCACTCCTGCCATGGCCTCAGTCCATATCCTGCCCCAAGACCCCAACTACCCACATCTGGCCCCCAACCTTCTCCCTGGCCACAGATCCACCTACCAGACTCCAACCCCAACTGCTTAGCCCTCACCTCCAGCTCCCAGCAATGAGGCCCAATTAGCCCAAGCCCCAGCTCCTCAGCTCCCAGACTCTCTGGCCTCCAACTCACCCCTGGCCTGGGCTCCTCGACCCACAATCTGTTCCTTTCTGGTCCCCTCCCCTCCAGGCATCCGAGCCTATGAACAGCTGGGACAGAGGGCGCTGGGGCCTGCGGGGAAGGTAGTGGTGGCCGCGGTCATCTGTCTGCACAATGTTGGGGGTGAGGACTCTGGGAGGTGGGGGTCAGCTTGGGGGAAGAGGGTGGGCTGAGGTGGGCTTCCCCAGGCTGGGGTGGGAGGGAGATGCTTACACCTGCTTACACCTCCCCCCACCTGCACCAGCCATGTCCAGTTACCTGTTCATCATCAAATCCGAACTCCCCCTGGTTATCGGCACTTTCCTGGACATGGACCCTGAGGGGTGAGTGTGCAACACCCCTTGGCTCTGGCCCACAGACCACTGATTCTGCCCGTGAGGTCTGGCTACTAGCTTCAACTGTGTGTCCAGCTGACCCCCAGGTCTTCCATTTTGAGACAGTTGGGCAGGCCAGTTTGTTCAGACTGCGATTCCTGTGTGTTGTGATGCCAGTAGTACGTGTGACTGTTGCTCTGGCTGCAGGAGTCCAGTAAGACCATGTGTTGATTTTTGTGACTGTTCTGGCTGACTCTGTGTGTGCAGGGTACTCTGATGTTGACCGTGTGGCTGTACCTATCCAGTTGACCTAAACTCTGTCCGTGGGTTTGATTCTGTGACTCTTATACTGGCAGGTTCTCTGGCCATCTGTATGCTAGCTGACTACAGCTGTGTCCTGTATACTGTGGCTCCAACCATGTGTGTTTGACATTTGCTTACTCTGACTTTCTCTGTCCAGTGGATTCTGTTTGATTCTGGGTCCATTAGGCTGGCTGAATCTGTCTAGCTATAAGTGTATGGTCACTGACTCCAAGAGAGTATGTGCACGTGTGTGTGCAGTGTACCGTGGTGCCAGCTAAGTATACGTGATTTGTGTTTAACTTTCTGTGTTTAACTTGGTGACCATCGTTCTGGCAAATTCTTTCTGGCTGTTTGTGTGTGATCCTCAACTACAACTGTATATGTCTTCTGTATTATGGTTCTAGCCATGTATGTTTGCCTGTTGTTCTGAGTATGTATCCAGCTGACTGTTTAATTCTGGATCCATCGGCTGGCTGAAACTTTTCAACTGTTTGTATATGATAGCTGATTCTGTGTATACTGTTAGATCTTTGGTTTGATCCTGAAACCATCCAGGTAGCTGACAGTCTATGTGACTAGGTGTGTCTAATTATTATAATTAGCTCCCACTGTATATATGACCAATGGTACTTTGTTGGTTCATGTCTGTGTAACTGTGTGTCTAAGGTAGAAAGAGAATGTGTGAATACCTGGAGCATAGTAAGCACTTAATAAAATTCTTTTGAATAAATGAGCAGTTGTTCAGCCAATCCTGTATTAACAGACTATCTTGCCTGGGCACCTCCCTCCAATCTCTGTACAGATCCTGCTCTTTCTTTGAGCTTGGTTCCAACTGAGTGGCCAGCTGGCTGATTCTGTCTCTATTTCCATCTTTGACTGTGTGGCCAAATCGGCCCTGCCACTTTCAGGTGCTCAACAAACCTTGAGTTGTTCAAACGACCACACGTGTGTGTTTCTGACTTTTTGTCTGACTCTGCGTTGTTGCCTGCCTACCAGATCATCAGACTGGTGTTCTACCTATCAGACATACCAGGGTCATGACTCTCTCTGTGTCTGGTACCTTGTGTTGGACTATGTGAGTCTGGCTGATGTGGGGTATTGTTTGCTCATCTGGTTGTATGTCCATTTGAGGTCTGATGGCACAGTTTTGTCCAGCTGTGTGTGTGTTTCCAGCTATATCCCTCTGACTGTGTGTGACTGACAGTCTGATAATCCGTCTGGCTGTTTCCATCAATCATTTTGTGCCATTTGTCTCTGCAACCACCTGGATGACTTCTCACAGCTGAGGGGTCAGCCCATCTCTCCTGACTGCATGCAGAAACCTCTCTGTCCAGCTGTCTTCTATGAGCGTCTGCCTGACAGTTTTCTTTGGCAGGCAGCTACTCACTATGTTTACCTGTCTCCTTAGGGACTGGTTCTTGAAGGGAAACCTCCTCATCATCATTGTCAGTGTGTTAATCATCCTGCCACTGGCCCTCATGAGACACTTGGGTAAGAGGCTTCCTGAATTGGTCATTGGATCGTGGAATTAGAGAAGGGGAGCCAGATTCAAAGAATCTCGACTTTCAAGGGCTGTGGAATACCAGAGGAGAGCTTGTTTGGTGTGGGTTTTTAACAGATGAATAGGAGTTTGCTAAGTGCGTGTGTGTGTGGTGGTGGTGGGGTGGTCCAGATAGAAGTAGAAGTTTGTGTAAAGTGTGGCAAAATTGGGGTGAGGGGGCCTTGAAGGCCAGCCTGCGGGGGTTGATATTTGCTCTGGGGGGGTCCCTTGATTTCTGAGGCTCCATATATTGCCCCTTGCAGGCTACCTGGGGTATACCAGTGGTCTCTCTCTGACCTGTATGCTATTTTTCCTCATTTCGGTGAGTCTGAGGGAGAAGGACATGAAAAAGTGCGGAGGGAGTTTGGGGCATTGGGACATAGCCTTCCCCATGACCTCACTTCCACACCCTCCCTCCCCCAGGTCATCTATAAGAAGTTCCAGCTTGGGTGTGCTGTAGGCCACAATGAGACAGAAGTGGAGAGGAAGAGCCCCCCAAGCCTCAACACAAGCTGTGAGGCCCAGATGTTCACAGCTGACTCACAGGTTGGTGTGCAGGCGTATGTCTATGCCTTGCACCTCACTCAGGTCCTCTGGTTCTGTCACACAGTGCACTCTGCTCAGAGTGGAGCCAGGTATCAGACACTGGGGGCTTCCATGTGTCTGATATGGAGGGCAGTGGTGGGGCTGGGGGCATGGGGAGGAGAGGATGGAACCCTGCAGGCTCTAATCTCTTGTACTTGGGCCACTCCCCCAGATGTTCTACACAGTGCCCATTATGGCTTTTGCTTTTGTCTGCCACCCTGAGGTGCTGCCCATCTACACAGAACTCTGCCGGTGAGTGGGCAGGCAAGTGGGCATGTGTGATGGGGCAGCAGGTGGGGCGATAGTCATAAGCCACAAGCCCTACAACAGTCCTAGTGCTGTAGCTTGATTGTGGCTAGATAGTGCCAAGGGAGGGGTTTGAGGTGGCCAGGAGGCCTTGGGGGACGCAGGGCAGTGACTGTTTACTAATTGGAACTTAAGTATTCTACTCTTTTAACATCCAGTACAAGTGTGAATGGACAAGAGGGGAGGCTGAGAAGATGAGATGGAGGGGTGGCATACGTGGATGGGATCTGGAGATGGGGATGGTCAGATGGAGAAGGATATGGATGGACAAAGGGAGGGCAGGGATGATATGATGGGGGGATCTGGGGATGATCAGTCAGAGGGACAGCATGGATGATCAGAATGAAGGGAGAGGCTGTGACAGTCTAATGGAAGAGAGAGGCAGAGATAGGTGGAGAGATAGGCAAAGATGGTCATATGGGGTAAGATGGATGGACAGAGAAGGGAGGAGTGGCTAGTACAGGGGAGGCAGAGATGGGCATCCCAGTGTGTACTAGCTGAACATCAGCTCTGGGAGGAGGGGACTCTGGAGGGTGGGGGCTGGTTTTGAGGGGCCTGGACCAAGTCCAGGGGTCTGGGCATGACAGTTCTATGACCTCTATACCTCAGGCCCTCCAAGCGCAGAATGCAGGCCGTGGCCAACGTGTCCATTGGGGCCATGTTCTGCATGTATGCACTCACAGCGACCTTTGGCTACCTGACCTTCTACAGTGAGTGGGGCTGGGGCCAGGGTTGGGTAGGGAGCTGGTGTGGGGACTGGGCAGACTGCTGGGCAGGAACCTGAGCACTTTCCCTCCATGCCCTCAGACCTATCAGCTTCCAAAGGGACTGTACGCATCACACATGGAGATTTTGTCACCATCTGTGTGTGTGTGTGTGTGCGCGCGCGCGTGCACACGTATATGTTTCTGGGACACTGGTCCTGGTGCTCCAGTCACATCCTGTATCCCATGTCCCATGTCCCAGGCAGCGTGGAGGCGGAGATGCTGCACATGTACAGCCAGCAGGATCTGCTCATCCTCTGTGTGCGCCTAGCTGTGCTGCTTGCGGTGACTCTCACTGTGCCAGTCGTGCTGTTCCCTGTGCGTTGGGGGCGAGGGTGGGCCCATGGAGCGGAGGGACATGGATGGATGGGTAGAGGGCATAGACAGGAATGTTTGGATGGACAGTGGAGATGGGAGTGGATGGATGGTTGGATAGAGGAGGTTGGGACGGACAGACGGGGAAGGCAGGGTTGTCAAATGGACGGAGAGGGAAAAAATAGATGGGCAGACACAAGGTGGACATAGATGGCAAAGCAGAAAGAATCAGGAGGACAGGGGCAGTCAGTTGGAGGGAGGAGGCGCAGGTGTCTGGCTAGACAGAAGAGGGAGGCAGGAATGGTCAGACAGGGAAGAGGCACAGATAGACATTCAGGATGGAGAAATAGGGATGGCCAGAAAAAGGGTGGAGGCAGGAGTAGTGAGGTGTAGGAGGGACAAGGCTCTCAGATGGAGAGGTGGGATGACTAGACAGAGGGGGGAGATATGGAGGTTGTCAGATGGAGAGAGAGGGACAGGGATCTCAGGGTGAAAGCACAAGTGGGTGGTCAGACAGGAGGAGGCAGAGATAGTTGGATAGAGGAGGAGGACAAGATTTCAGACAGTGAATGGAGGAATAGATGGATGATCAGACAGAAGGAAGAGTCATGGGTTGTCAGACAGAAGGGAGGCAGGATGCTCATTCAGAAGTTGGAAGCACAGAAGGATGGTCAGACAGGGTGGAGAGACAGTCAGATGGAGGGGAAATCAGGGATCTCAGACTGAGGGCGGTGTTAAAGACAGATGACTACATGGAAGGGGAGGTAGTGCTTGAGCCCTGACCTGTGTCCTACCCTACTCTGGTCACAGATCCGCCGGGCTCTGCAGCAGCTGCTCTTCCCAAGCAAGGCCTTCAGCTGGCCACGCCATGTGGCCATAGCCCTGATCCTCCTTGTCTTGGTCAACGTCCTCGTCATCTGCGTGCCAACTATCCGGGATATCTTTGGGGTTATCGGTCAGTACCCCCAACCCCAGTCCCAGACCCCACCTAATATGGGCCTTGTACCCCAAACTTACATTGATTCTGTCCCTCCTGCTTGTCCTTCAGGGTCCACCTCAGCCCCCAGCCTCATTTTCATCCTTCCCAGCGTCTTCTACCTCCGCATTGTACCCTCTGAGGTGGAGCCCCTCTACTCGTGGCCCAAGATCCAGGTGAGCATTCCAGGGGAGGGCTGGGGAAAGAGGGAGCATTCTGCGGAGGGAGCACTCCAGGATGGCTAGAAGTTGAAAGAACATTTTCAAGAGAAGGCTTGGCGGGGAGGGGGGCAGATGGTCTGGAAGAATGAAGGAGATTGTCATAGGAAGGGCCTGAGCAGACAGAGCACAAGAAGGGTCTAAGAAGACAGGAAGCACTCAAAAGGGGGCTGGCTTATAGGAAGCATTCTTCAGACAGATGGAAGGAGCACTCTTAGAAGAGGGTTGGAATGTTTTCAAGGAGGATGCGGGAGAGTACTCCCTGAAGGGTTCTAGGAAGATGGAAGGAGGGTTCACAGGAAGGCGCTGGTTTTAAGGAAGGAGAGGGAGCAGGAAAGGAGGGTCATGAATGAATGGGGCACTCTCTGGAGGGGGTGGAGGGCTTGAGGAACATCCTTTGGAGGAGCTTGGGTGTAGGTACCCAACCAGCTCCATCTTTTCTCCCTCAAATCCACAGGCTCTGTGTTTTGGTATCCTGGGGGTCCTCTTCATGGCGATCAGTCTAGGTTTCATGTTTGCCAACTGGGCCACAGGCCAGAGCCATGTATCTGGACACTGACCAAGCCCTGCTCCGCCTGGGCCCCCGTGTGCATGTGCCTGCGCACGTGGAGGAAGATGGGGCTGCTCACCCGGGTCCCTCCTGCCTGGGGTGTGGAGGTGGCTGGTTCCCATCAACATGGCTGTTGGAGGAGGGGGCTACAGAGGCTGAAGAGTGGTCCTCTCCCTTCCTCCCCAGGGGATGCCGAGCTTGGATCATGGCCCTAACCCCAACTCCAGCCCCATGGGAGGAGGGGGAGGCCAGGTCCTTGGGGAGCCCCTGCCCAGCCCAGTCTTTTCTGCCTCCTCCTGGCAGAAGCTGTTTGTCAGGATCACCCTCGAGCTAAAGGGGAAGAATAAAGATGCTGAATTGCAACTCTGGCTTCAGTTTTTTGATCTCTTTCTAGGACTTCTTGGGGGACCTTTCCTAGGTTCACACAGGGGTAAATTGAGGCCCCAAGAGTAGGACTGCCAGCTCTCATCTGTTCACCCATATCTCCACAGTTCAGTAGCTCCCTACACAACTCATAGATCTGTTCACTTGCTCACTCAGGAAATATCTCTTGAGAGCCTACTGGCTGCCAGGCACTGCTCTAGGTGCTGGGGATATAGCAATGTATCAAGCAGACAATAACCCCTGAAGTTGATGTTCTAACACAAGAAAGGGCAAACTATTGCCTGCAGGCAAAATTCAGCCCACTGCCTTCTTGTATGTCCCCCAAGCTAAGGATGGTTTGCACGTTTCTAAATGATTGAAAAAAATAAAAAGAATAATTTGTGACCCTTGAAAATTAATATGAAATTGAATTTCAGTGTCTGCAAATAAAGTTTTATTAAAACACAGTCACGCTTGTTCATTTACACATTGTTGATGGTTCTTTAGTGCTACAGCAGCAGAGCTGAGGAGTTGCAACAGAGACCATAGGGCTCACAAAGCCCAAGGTATTTATTATCTGGCCCTTTTCAGGAAAAAATTGCTGATCTCTGATCTAGTAGAAGAGAGGAAAACAGATAATCATTCCCGATAAAGCTGAGCCCTATGAGGAAAATGAGTGATGACTGTGACGCCAGGGGTGGTGGCGGGGGGTGGGGGCAGTCAGGGAGACCTCACTGAGGAAAGGACAAGAAGCTGTGTCCTCGATTGGCTAGAAGGAGCAAGTCTCATGGTTATTTAGACAAAGTTCCAGACAGAGGCAGCAGCAAGTGCAGAGGGCCTGAGGTAGGAGCAAGCATAACAGGTCCAAGGAGGAGCCAGGGTGGCCATTTTGCTCTCCCATCAGCCAGTTACACCACAGCCTTGCCAACATGGAATTTTGCCCCCCAATAGGTGAAAATGGTATTGCTGTTAAAATTCACATGTGTTTCTTTATGAAAGAAGTTTTCAAGTGTTTAAGAGACATTCATTTGTCTTCTCAGATAATTTTTGTGCATACATAAGCCACTACAGTTATATAATCTTTTTTCTCCTCTCCATATTTAGAAATGGGGCAGTTGACTAGAGTTGATTACTTCTGTATACTCCTTGTTTCACTGTTCCTTCCTTCTTCACTGCCACTAAAGTGAAGCACAACAAGCTTGCTTTATTTAAAACAAATTATTTATTTTTAAAATTTATTTTTTGGCTGTGTTGGGTCTTCATTGCTGCACACGGGCTTTCTCTAGTTGTGGCAAGCGGGGGCTACTCTTTGTTGCAGTGCGCGGACTTCTCACTGTGGTGGCTTCTCTCGTTGTGGAGCATGGGCTCTAGGTGCGGGGTCTCAGTAGTTGTGGCTTGCGGACTCCAGGGCGCAGGCTCAGCAGTTGTGGCACATGGGGCAGCATGTGGGATCTTCCCGGACCAGGGCTTGAACCCTTGTCCCCTGCACTGGCAGGTGGATTCTTAGCCACTGTGCCACAAGGGAAGCCCAACAAGCTTGCTTTTTAATAATAAATGCTAACTTGAAATTCCAGTGCCTGGCCTTAAAAATGTAAATCTTCATATTGAACACCACCCAAAGAGATCATCCTCTCAACAGAGTCTCTTGCAGAGTGAAACTTAAATTTTGATGAAGTCTAATTTCTTTTTTTTTTAATGGGTTGTGCTTTTGGTGTCATGTTTAAGAACTCTTCATCATGCTCAAGTTTTAAATTTTTATGTTTTACATTTAAATCTATGATCCATTTGAATTAATTTTTATATTAGGTATGAGGTTTAGGTCAATGTTCTTTTTGGGGAGCCCGTGGATATCCAGTTGCTCCAGCACCATTTCTTAAGAAGACAATCCTTCTTCCACTGAATTACTTTTGTAATTTTGTAAAAAAATCAGTGTGCAACTATTTCTGGGTTTTCTATTTTGTTCTACTGATCTATGTGTCTATTTTCTCCACAACATCACATCTGATTCCTTGAAATTTAGTAGAGTGATTCCTTCCACTTTATTCTTTTTCAAAATTGTTTTTAGTTATTCTAGTTCCTTTGCCTTTCCATATAAACTTTAGAGTAATCTTGACTATAGCTACAATATTGCTGGAATTTTGATAAGAATTGCATTAAGTCTGTATATCAAAGTGTGGAAAACTGACACCTTTACTATGTTGAATCTTCTCTGGTTCTTTTCCTCAATATTTTGTAGTTTTCAGCATACAAGTTCTATACATGTTTTATTAGATTTACACCTAAGTATTTCATTTCCTTGGCAGCAACTGTAAATGGTATTATGTTTTAAATCTCAGTCCTCATGTGTTCATTGCCCACTATTCCCACTATTAATCACTATTCGTCAATATTGATCTGGACATGATGCCCAGTGCAATAAGAGGGGTAAATATTTTGAAATGATGGCAAATATAATATTCTTTTCAGATGATGAGATTATATACTTAGGAGGTCCAAGAAGATCAACAAAACTATTAGAATTAGAAAAAAGAATTCAGTAAGTTGGCATGGACACAAAATAAATATCCAAAAATCAACTTGTATTCCTACCTCTTGGCAATAATCAGATAGAAATTATAACGGGGGAAAATATTCCATTTACAACAACAATAAAATGGTTAAAGAAAACTAAGAATAAACTGAATCAGAAATATGCGTGACTGTAGTAACAACACTATAAAACTGAACTCAAGAATAGAAAAGAAAATAGGAACAAATTTGCAGAAATATTCTATTTCTGGATGAGGAGATTCAATATTGTACAGATGTCATTTCTTTTTTTTAAATTTAATTAATTAACTTATTTATTTTTGGCTGCATTGGGTCTTCGTTGCTGCATGGGCTTTCTCTAGTTGCCGTGAGCAGGGGTTACTGTTCGTTGTGGTGTGCGGGCTTCTCATTGCAGTGGCTTCTCTTGTTTCAGAGCACGGGCTCTAGGCATGCAGGCTTCAGTAGTTGTGGCACATGGGCTCAGTAGTTGTGGCTCGCGGGCTCTAGAGCTCAGGCTCAGTAGTTGTGGCGCACGAGCTTAGTGGCTCCACTGCATGTGGGATCCTCCTGGACTAGGGCTCGAACCCGTGTCCCCAGCATTGGCAGGCAGATTCTTAACCACTGCGCCACCAGGGAAGTCCCCAGATGTCATTTCTGATATCTATTTTATACAATTTCTATGTACTGCAATTTTCTACTTAATGCAATTTCTAAACAAAATCCAGGTGGGATTTTCTTTGGATTATGACTGGGTTTTTTTGGATTATGCCATATTGATTCTAAAGTTTGCCAGTGGAAAACCAAGTGGCAGAAGGATAAATATATGGGAATAGCCAAGAATTATTTTTAGTTTTTATGAATTATTTGAAGTTTAGACAATTATGAAACATTTTTATTTATTCTTTTGAGAAAATACTCAGATGTACAAGCCTGAATTCTTCTTTTTAAATTGAGATATAATTGACATATAACATTATATTAGTTTCAGGTGTACAACATCATGATTCAATGTTTGTATATACTGTGAAATGATCACCACAATAAGTCAAGTTAACATCCATTACTACACATAGTTACACATTTTTTTCTTGTGATGAGAACTTTTAAGATCAGTTATCTTAAGCCCCATGCACAGCAATGAAGACCCAATGTAGCCAAAAATAAATAAATAAATAAAATTTATTTTAAAAAAGATCAATTTTCTTAGCAACTTTCAAATATACAGTATAATATTATTAACTATAGTCACCATGCTGTACATTACATCACCAGGATTTATTCAGTTTATAACTAAGATTTTTTTGCAAAAGAATAGTAGGGTATTCTTGCCTTAACAAATGCTGAGATGTACTTAAAAATCAGTAAGGGGCCTGGAATAGTGCCTCTTCCTACAGAGGTGTTCATATCCTTATCCCCAGAACCTGTGAATATGTTGTTATATGTAAAGGGGAATTAAAATTGCAGGTGGAATTAGGGTTGCTAAACTTTTAAAATAGATCATCTTGGATTATCTGGGTGGGTCTAAGGTCATCACAAGGGACTTTATAAGTGGAGGATGGAAGCAGGAGTCAGAGAAAGAGATGTGATGACAGAAGCAGGGTCAGAGAGATGTTATGTGTTGGCTTCATGGATGGAGGAAAGGGGGCCATGAGCCAAGGAATGTGGGCAGCCTCTAGAAGCTGGAAAAAGCCAGAAAATGGTTTCTTTTCTGGAGCCTCCAGAAAGGAACACAGCCCTGGGAACACCTTGATTTTAGCCCAGTGAGACTCATTTTGAATTTCTGACCTACAGAGGTATAAGCTAATAAATTTGTGTTGTTTTAAGCCACTAAGTATGTGGTAATTTGTTATAACAGCAAGAGAAAACTAATACACAGAGAAACAATTAGTGAAACAAAATAGAAAGATGATAAAATAAGCTGACTTATATACAAAACTTTTACATGCATTTCCAAACAGTGGGCAAAAGACAGATTGTATAGTAAATGATAGTTTGACAAGTGTCCATCCATTTGGAAAAAATAAAGATTAAATTCTTACCTTTACCACATAAAATAATAAATTCAAGAAAAATTAGAGATTTACATGTGAAAATTTGAAGTTATAAAGAACTAGAAGAAAATTTAGGAAAATATTATGATAAATCTTGAGGTGGCATGGCATTTCTTGTCATTACACCAAGGGTAAGAGCAACAAATCTGACATATTTAAGATGTAAAAATTAAAGTGTTACCTAAGTCAAAAGACACCATAGACAAACCATTTGAAAAGCAAATTTGAAGGAAAATGTTGAAACGTTGTAGGGGAGGAAAAAAATCTTTTCCTTCTACCATTCTAGGTTCTTGGTTGGGGCTCTGTAACAAAAGACATTAATAAGAGGAAAACAAGTGGAAGTTTATTAATATGTGTAAATCATATACAGATGGGAGAGACTCAGGGATGAGTAACTCAAAGCGATGGCTAGAGCTAGGATTCAGATAGCAACTTGGCTTAAAACAAAGGAAAAAGGGGTTTGGGGCTTCCGGTTGAGAGTCAAGGTATGGGAAGGTGACCAGGGCAAGTATGGTAAACAAGGATAAGATTTGTTATGCAGATTTAAGTCAGTGCTTTCTTCATGGGTAAGAGTTTCTTGTGATTTACAGTCATCCTTCTCTTCCTAGCACAGAGAAGGTGACAGTCTTACAAATGGAGATTTCCTTTATAAATGTAAATTTCCCTTACAAAAGAGTAACTTCTCTCTAGAACTTCTCCAGTGTCCGCTGTTTCTCAAAATAATCAGCTTAAAGTAATCTTTATGCCAGAGAGGCATATTTTAGAGTGGCATCTTCTATTCTCCTACAATATGCAACAAATTAAAAGCAACTATCTTTAATATATAAAAAAGCTCTTACAAGTCAGTAAGAGAAATTGGAGCAAACCAATGAAAAAAATGTGTTCGGGTAATGGCATTACTTCACAGTATAGCACAAATGGATTAAGAAGTAGAATGTATGAAAGGAAAAAAATAAAGGAAATGGAGAATAGATGCCAGAAGTTTCAACATTCATCTAATAGGAGTTCCAGACATAGAGAATAGAAAGACTGGAGAGAAGGCAAATACATGAAGAAATAATGTTCTAGAATTTTCTAAGCTGAAGAGAGAAATGAATCTTCAAACTGAAAAGAGACACTAAGTTCTGAGCATGACTCAAACACACACACACATACACATACACACACAAAATAAAATTTTTAGGTTAAAGATAAAAACCCAGAAGATAAAGGGAAAATCCTGAAAGTTTCCAGGGAGAAAAGGGAGAGAATATAATGGAGAAGTTCTTCAAAGAGCTGATGAGAAATAACTTTGAACCTAGATTTCTAGATCCAGCCAAAATAATCCAGACGAGAGCAAAAAATATTTCAGAAAGTTCATCATACACTTACCCTTTCTGAAAGTATGATTAAGGTATGTGATCCAGCAAGAAGAAAAAAAAAATGGATTTAGGAGGAAGGAAGGGGTTCCGGTAAAGCAATGTTGAGGGGGAAAACAATAAAATTTTTTGAAAAATCTAAATAAGTTTGATTGTAAATTTTAAAAATTACAATCTTGGGACTTCCCTGGTGGCGCAGCTCGGTGCTTTGTGACCGCCTGGAGGGGTGGGATAGGGAGGGTGGGAGGGAGGGAGATGCAAGAGGGAAGAGATATGGGAACATGTGTATATGTATAACTGATTCACTTTGTTATAAAGCAGAAACTAACACACCATTGTAAAGAAATTATACCCCAATAAAGATGTTAAAAAAAAAAATCCACCTGCCAGTGCAGAGGACACGGGTTTGATCCCTGGTCCAGGAAGATCCCACATGCCTCGGAGTAACTAAGCCCATGCGCCACAACTACTGAAGCCCACACACCTAGAGCCCGTGCTCTGCAACAAGAGAAGCCACCACAATGAGAAGCCCGTGCACGGCAACGAAGAGTAGCCTCCGCTCACTGCAACTAGAGAAAGCCTGTGCGCAGCACTGAAGACCCAATGCAGCAAAAAAATAATAAATAAAAAAAATAAAAATAAGAAAAAATTACAATCTTGAGCTACAATTTCAGGTAATATAAGCATGGAAGATGAGGGGAGGGACAAGAAAGAAAAGAGAAGTTCTTGTGTTGTTTAAGGGATGGATAGAGATGCTAATTAATGGTTGAATTATAGAATAATTAAGAGCATTAGCCTTTTAGAGTGCAAACTCTGAAGGCAGAACTTATGGGTTCAAATTCTGGCTTCGAACGCAACTTACCAGCTGTGTGACCTTGAAGAGGTGAGAAGGTGGTTGGATTTCAGAACAGCTCCCAGCAACAAAACTCTTGATGGTTTGTGGGAAAAGGCCAGAGACCACAGATGGAGGATAAGCTGAGATGGAGCTTTCTAATTGCATTCCTTTTTCTCCTCATATTTTCTAGAAGGCTCATTACCTGTCCTTTAAACACCACAGAGCAGAAAAGTGGCTGGGTTGGTCCAGTGCCAGTCCAAAGTGGCATGGTCACATCAAGGCATAGTGGGGTTGGAAAGCTCATAGAAAATTGCAGTCAGGCTGACTGGTAACTAACTATTCCTTCCCTAGCACTCCCTCCACCCACTGGGCTAGGCAATTATAACAAATAACAGCCCCACCCCTATACCCCCTCTACATATCCCTAGACACAGTGAAATGTAAAATTATGAAAGATAAGCAAAAATTGTTTTTAAAACTTTCAGAGAGAAAGAGTAGCTTACTTACAAAGGAAGAATAATTAAACTGACGTCAGATCTCTCAGACAACACCGTGGAGGCAAGGAGACAGTGGTGTAATAACTCCAAAGTGTTGAAAGAAAGGAACTTTTATATTGGGCGGAATAAAAACAGTCTCAGGCATGCAGAGTCTCGGAAGGTTTAAGACAGAGAAAGCACAAGCATTAAAGACAGCACAGCAGTACAATTAATGTATGATGAAGGAGAATTTTTGCACATTTGCTCAATAAAGAATCTGCATTAACCATTCATCATTTGTATGACATATTTAAGGTTTTTTTCTCCCAAGGTGAGTATTATCTTAAACTTTAAAATTCATTCTATTGTATTTCTGATGATTGCTTTACTTTGTGTCTTGCTATGGACTTACTGGATATTTAGGCGCTGTAAACTATCCAGAGAAAGGCAGAAATGGCCACGGAGATAATTAAAGAATGGTAGTGTAACTATAAAAGAATAACCAAAGGGGAAAATTGTTAAGGTAAATAAACACAAAATTGAATTTTCCCTGTTGTCAAAAGGGAAAGACACTTCCCCTTCATTTTTCATCAAGCATTTCCTTGAGAAACCTAGTATTTGTGAATACTTCCTCTGCCCCTTTGATATGTATGTACATATTTTTAAAAGCTAAATAAGCCTCTTGCCAGCCCATAAGCCAGGAATGTCTTTCTTAAAAGCCTTGGAGCCATCTCTTTGAAATGTGGATGTTGAGGAAGATAAGCGCCCTGGCTCCCTGTCACCTGAGAGTTTAGCCTAGGCGCCCGGCTCCAGGCTGTAAGCACCTGCTAGTCTTAGAGACAGGAGTTTTAATCTTTCCTTTGGATACAGGCAATTAGCTAGCACGGATGGCTACTCCAACTACCAGGTGAATTTAGGACTTGCCTGGGAGTATTTAGCTCTCACCCTTAAATGTCATTGTAAAGCCAGGCAAATGAGCAGCACGCCTGGACTTTCTGGCCCCTCCCACCACTTTTGGCTCCTCCCACCACTTTTGGCTTGTATGAAACACTGCACCTCAAAGTGTGAGATCTGGCTTCCCAAAGAGCTGCCCAAGTGGCCAGATGATGCAAGTGTGGGGGAGTTAATGGCTACGGAGTACATTTTGATCTATAAGAAAAGAAACTGGGAGTGAGCCTGGCAGTTAAATTCTCCTTTCTTCCTCCCTCTCACGCACTGTTCCAAGCAGGGTTTCTATGTATAGTCTGTCTGGAGATGTCCTATATGGCCCAAAGGCTGTTTCCTTGGGAACCTGAGCTAAAACAAGAGCATTTAAGACAGTGTTAAGTGCTGAGTGTGGAGGACCCAGGTCTGGAGAGAGTAAAATTGTCCCAATAAGAAAATGGACATTTTGAGGATTGGGGATAGAGGAAAGCAATAGAAGAACCCAGTTGTAGAATAACTAAGGGTGATATTTTTGGACAAAAAGGAAGTTCAGGTGATTTTTGCAGTGAACTGCTTAGCTTTGTAAAATATATACTTCCTTCACTTTTACCAGTCTTCCCTATGAAATCTTCAATGAAGTATCCTTCTGTAACCATTGTCTTGTGAAATGAATTTGTTTTGGAGAATAAAACAGACTGAGTCCTGCACCAAACTTGGTGCAAGGGAACCTGCAGAGCAGAGCCTGGGGAAGCAGCAGGTCTCAGAGGACCTAAGCCTGCTACGTGAAGAAGCCCAGGCTGGCCTGTTGGAGGATAAGACCACAAGAAGCAAGGACTCATCCTAGATGAGGCCTCAACCCACCTGCCATTTGATTGTAGTTATATCAGTGATCCCAGGCAAGACCAGCAGAAAAACCATCTGGCCCAGCCCAAATAGCTGACCCACAGGATCCTGAGCAAATCACGTTTCTTTTTCTTTTTTTCTTTTTTTGCGGTACGCGGGCCTCTCACTGCTGTGGCCTCTCCCGTTGCGGAGCACAGGCTCCGGACGCGCAGGCTCAGCAGCCATGGCTCACGGGCCCAGCCGCTCCGCGGCATGTGGGATCTTCCCAGACCGGGGCACGAACCCGTGTCCCCTGCATCAGCAGGCAGACTCTCAACCACGGTGCCACCAGGGAAGCCCCACATGTTTCTTGTTATAGGTAATAATAATAACAACAATAACCATTTAGAAAATAAAATGGAGAAAAATTACATTCATCTAGTGACAAAAATGCACAACACACCCAAAAAGAGACAATTGGAGCAAGGTGACAGACACAGCTCATATGTCCACCTCACATCCCACCCAACATCCCATTGATTTGGGAGGAAAAGCGTTTTTAAGGATAAATTCTTAACAGTCCAGGAAAACAAGAAATGGTGCTTGTGGGCACCAGAAATACTGAGGCACTCCTGGGAGATAGAAAAAAGGTGGGATCAGACTTGTAGAGAAATCTGAGGAGATGAGATCGCAACTCAAATCACCAGAGGCAAGAGCTGTGCTTTGTAACCAAGCCTCTGAAAAACTCCAAACTTAGAATCAAAAGGGAGAAACAGCAGGAGTGGGCCTTAGAATAATCAGGTTAAGTTAATTTAAAGGTTCATTTGTGGACTCCCCTCCCACACCTCACAGATTGGCTGGTATCAATCACTTTCGCCTCTAAGATGAAACTCTAAGAATTGCTCATTAAAGAAAGTGAAAAATCTGCCCAACCTTCTGTATAATACCCATAATAGGCCATAAATACAATCTTGATAAATTCCACCACCACCAGCACCACCCCTAGCAAAATGTAGAAGAATACAAGGGACATTCTCTGAATACAATGTAATAAAACGAAAACCACTT
The DNA here is from genome assembly GCF_949987515.2 of Delphinus delphis. NCBI lineage: Eukaryota > Metazoa > Chordata > Mammalia > Artiodactyla > Delphinidae > Delphinus > Delphinus delphis. The sequence goes on from NC_082704.1 coordinate 85,503,812, forward strand.
TTTCTCTAGGAACTTTAAAAAACACCCTTAAAGACTATCTGAAGATGGTTGTTCAAGCAAACTTGTCTACCTCCCCACTGCTCCACTGAAATGATGGGAAAATTTCATAATGTACTGGAAAAGAAGAAAGCATGCCATCCAGGAACCAGAAATTGTGAAGAATTCCTAGAAAGAGAAAGCAGTTCAGATAAGATTTACAAGGGTGAAGAGAACCGGAAGTCAAAAGAAGAGGGCTGAAACAACTAAGAAGGTTAAGAGTATATCCAGAGAAACTGTAGGTGGAGGGTAAACGGATAGAAAGAGCAAGAACTACCCCCAGAACTACAGGGCTAGTTGGGTCCTCAACACCCTTACACGGGGTGGACAGCACTCTAATGACTTCTAATGACAGTGAAATCCCTACCTGCTACCTGGGAAGGGCCCCGAGGATAGGTATGGGGAATGCTGAGAAAGAAGCAAATTAGAGCCTGAGGTACCTTCAGCCTCCACAGTAATAATGAAAGAGAGAAACACATTTGTAGAGAGGGGACCGCTTCCAGCCTGTCTGTCCCATGGCTAATCACCCCAAAGCGAACAGGATACTCAGATGTCCTACCCACTTATGAAGAGTCTGAAAGGGTGATACTTTGATCCATGCATTTTATGAATATAATATTCAGATAAAACTGTAAAACACATAAAATGTTGTCCAAAGCATCATTGGCCTATGTCATGGGCTCAAAAACTGTGTTCCTACAAGACCATGTGTTTCCCTAAGGGAGAATAAATCTTAATTTATTAAGTCAACAAAATAAAGTGAACTGGACTAAATCCAAAGTAATATTATGAAGCCAGTATAGTTTTCTCATTGTCTCTCAGTCTCCTTTCTGCCTCTGTCCCCCACCCAGTACCTTCTAGATTTCTAAAGTCTAGTGTTGCATTGAAAGTAGAAATATGATTACTGTGGTTCCCATATAATTTCTTCTACAGTGTGGTTGGTTGGCTGACTTTCATCTGCCCCCAGCAGCACACCCCAAGCCCTCTGTCTCTAATGGAAGAATAAATCTGTCCTCTTTTACAGTTCCTTCTGTTGTGAACTGGAGAGTGGGGTCTGGCCACTTCTCTGAATCTCAGGTCCACACCAACCCCATAGATTCTTGTGAGAAATAGAGACAATAACAGAAAATAAATCTAACAAAAAATGTGTGAACTGTGGATGCAATAAATTATAAAACTTTATGGAAGACTTAAGAAAGTTCTTAAAAGTGGAGACAAAACCCAGGTTCTTAGGTGGGAAGACTCAACAGCGTAAAGATGTCATTAACCCTCAAGTTGATCGACAAATTCAATGAAATTCCAGTCAGAATCCCAATAGGGACCCTTTTTTTCAATCCTGGAACTTGACCAGCAGATTCTAAAATGTACCTGTATGTGCAAAGGACCTAAAGAAGGACAAAGAGGAAGGACTTGCCTTCTGAACAGCCAGTCATATTGTGGAGCTATGGTCCCTGACATAGGGCGGTGCTGGCACAGGGATCAACAGATTGACTGTGGGACAGAAAAGAAAGCTGAGAGACAGATCCATACGCAGACACCCTTGACATTAAGCTGAGATGGCCCTCAGAGCAGTGGGAACAAGAGGACACATTCACCATCAACTTTCTCCCTTAAGATGAAGACAGGAACCCCTCTCTTACCTTGTCAGCCTTTCCCACAGAGTTCTGTACACAGTCAAGGCTTAATAAGTGCCTTGTGATAAATTGACTGAGAAAAACTGTACCATTCTCCTTCTTGCCTACCCTCGCTGAGAGATCGCCTCTGTCTAATCTTTCCATTTAAATAGCATCCCTTTAGCCAGGGGTTTCAACCTTGGCACCATTGACATTTGGGGCTGGATATTTTTTCTTGGGGAGGGGGGACGACACTGTTCTCTGCATTGTAAGATGTTTAGCAGCATCCTTGACCTCTACCCACTAGATGCCAGTAACCTTCTCCCCATCAAGTCATGACAACCAAAAATGTTTCCAGACGTTGTCAAATGTCCCCTAGGGGACAAGATCCACACCCGCTCTCCCCCATTGAGAACCACTGGGTTAGGCAGTTCTCCCACACCACACTTTTATGATGCCACACCATCCTTGTGGCTAACTTTAGAATGTTCACAAATATCCTAGCTCTCTCTGCTCCCAGAGGACCTCACTCTTTCACCCCTTCGAGGGTCAGACTTGACCATTTGATGAGACAGTTCATGCTTAGCCACTCTCTTGTCTCTGCCGGGCCATCTACATGGCTTCTCTGTGTCCCTGGGACCTAGCATGAGGGTGTTGATAATGTGGAGAAGAGCCCCAGTCTACCTGCGGTGGGCAAGCAGCATGAGTGAGAAATAAACTCTTATTCTCTGTCATTTCTTTATAACCCGAACTACTCTGAGCTGGTATCCCTCCCCACCAAAAGGATGATGCCTTCTTTGAAATAACAGAAAAAATATATATTGGTCTCTGCCCCTGGTTCCTGGCACAGAGCTCCTAAAACCCACATAATTTCCTATGTGATAAGAGCACTAGTAGCATCTTTTGTCCTCATGAGGCGACTCTGGGTGGGCTCCTGGTCACCAGAAAGACGAAGCTATGATTTCAAGCTTGGAATTTTCAGCCCCAGGCCCCCATCCTCCAGAGAAGGGAAAGGGTTGGAAATGGAGTTAATAATTGATCATGCCTATGTGAGGAAGCCCCCAGAAAATCCCAATAGCATGGAGTTCCAGGAGCTTCCAGGTTGGTGAACACATCCATGCTGGGAGACTGGGCACCCCAATGCCACAGGGACATTGTGCTCTGAATCCTTCCGGACCTCGCCCCAGGTATTTCTTCACCTGGCTGTTCATCTGTATCCTTTATCATGTCCTTTATTATATAATAAACCAGTAAATGTAAGTAAGTGTTTCCCTGAGTTCTGTGAGCTATTCTAGCAAATGACTGAATTTGAGAAGGGGGTCATGGGAACCTCTGATGTGTAGCTGATTGGTCAGAAGTACAGGTGACAACCTGGGACTATCAGTGGGCATCTGAGCTGGAAGGGGCAGTCTTGTGGGACTGAGCCCTTAACCTGTTGGGTCTGTGCTAACTCCCATTAGTGTCAGGATTGAATTGAATTGTAGGACACCCAGCTGATGACAAAGAGAATTGCTTTGGTATGGGGAAAAAACCCACACGTCCCAGAAGTGTTGTGGGTGTGGTAGTAGTGTGAGAGTAAAAAAGAGACATAGGAGTGTTTTTCCCAGACATCTGGGATGGCCTACCCCTCCATACACCCCTCCCCCGGTCAGGCCTGTGCCAGGGGAGCAGGAAGCCTCCAGGTCAGCACCTTTCAGGGGACCCTGTATTAGAGGGACATCATGAGGCTTCCTTGAACCTTCCCTGCAGGACCCAGAGCAGCAAGTCACCTGGTGGACACACACTGGGACCCTGGAGAAGGACTTTCCACAGGTTGTGACTCATGGTCAAGAAAATATTTTATGGATCCTGAATAGAATTGCACATTTTATTTATTTATTTTAATAAATTTATTTATTTTTGGCTGTGTTGGGTCTTCGCTGCTGTGCGCGGGATTTCTCTAGTTGCAGCGAGCAGGGGCTACTCTTCATTGCGGTGTGCGGGCTTCTCATTGTGGTGGCTTCTCTTGTTGCAGAGCACGGGCTCTAGTTGCGTGCAGGCTTCAGTAGTTGTGGTGCATAGGCTCAGTAGTTTGGCTTGCAGGCTCTAGAGCGCAGGCTCAGTAGTTGTGGCGCACGGGCTTAGTTGCTCCGAGGCATGTGGGATCTTCCCGGACCAGGGCTCGAATCCGTGTCCCCTGCACTGGCAGGCGGATTCTTAACCACTGCGCCACCAAGGAAGCCCAGAATTGCACATTTTAAATGAATTAGAATGAAATAACATAGCACATCATAAAACAGAATAGAAAATATTGGAGAGTATCACACGTATAAGGGTCAGTATTGTTCTGTGAAGCATTTGTTTTAGAGTCATTTGTAAAATGTGTTCTTTACCGTGGGTCTTGGTGAATAAAGCTCAGAACTGTTTTCTTGTGATGGATGTACTGTTCTCTCTCACATGTCCTTGCATTTTCCCAGTTCTCTACTATGAAGAGGATTTTTTTTTGACTGTGCTGTGCAGCTTGTGGGATCTTAGTTCCCCAACCAGGGATTGAACCTAGGCCCTCAGCAGTGAAAGCGTGGAGTCCTAACCACTGGACCATCAGGGAATTCCCAGGATTTTGCTTTAGAACCAGTTTTTAAAATTATTGAAAGAGAAACAAAACAGAGACTGGAAATTTAATAAAAAAGTCATTTTGGACCCTCATCATAAGAGCACGTGCATCCACACTGGGCCCCAGGCTTGATGCGGGGAGGAGGCTGATTGGGGGTGTCCTTGGGGGCCACATACAGGCTGACTTCTGGGGTCGGGCAAAACCATGGTCTCCCTGCATCTCAAAATTTGGATCTGTCACATGGAGGAGGAGAAGGAGGAGGAGAAGGAAGAGGAGGAGGAGGCAGAGGGGGAGCAGGGGGAGGAGGAGGAAGAGGAGGAGGAGGAGGAGGGGGAGGAGGGGGAGGAAGAGGAAGAGGAGGAGGGGGAGGAGGAGGGGGAGGAGGAGGGGGAGGAGGAAGGGAAGGAGGAGGAGGGGGAGGAGGAAGGGAAGGAGGAGGAGAGGGAGGAAGGGGAAGAGGGGAAAGAGGAGGAGGAGAGGAAGGGAAGGGGGGAGGGATGAAGGAAGGGAGGAAGGAAGGAAGGAAAGAGCTGTATCTACCCAGGGAACCTAAGGGAAAATGCTCCCTGTCATGACTCCAGAGTGCTTTCAAGCCATCCTTCCCTGTACCCGTCTCCTGTGCAGAGGAATCCAGCTCGTGGATCCCATCTTCCTCGGGAGAAAGAAAAATCCAATCCTTCTGTAACTCTTTTGGATGTCCTCTTCCGTATCTGCACAGAGAATAAGGTACACAATGTCTACTAGCAGAATATTAAATTTGAGGAAAGAAGAACAGCACTGGGGTAAAATAGAATTTGTTTCCTCTGAGGCACAGGTAGAGTGACCTCACTGACCTGGGCAGCACCCACCTCTCCCTGCAGCGCCAGGCAGGGTGTCCTCACAGTTCTGGGGAACCTCCGACCCCAGCCAGCTGACTCCTTATGCCCTCCTTCCTGGCACCCTCTCCCGCCGATGGCTGTGATAACCCCCACTTGGCCCTGGGTCTCCCTTGCCTCTCTGCCAGCCCCTCTTCCACCTCTAGGGTTCCTTGTCTTGGAAAAATGACTCCACATTCTCCACCCTGAGATTTGGGGCAGAACTCAGAGCTCATTCAAGTCTCTCCACTCCCCAAATACATACCTATCTTCCTTAGTGTCTCTGAAGTCATGGTGAGTTCCAAACTCAACTCTTCCTGCACATGCCAGCTGTAGGTACTCTGGCAAGAAGCTGGACGTCTGTCTGTGTCTCCATCTCTCATTACAATCTCTCTCTCTAGCTGTATATAACATCTATAGTATCATAATGATGATAGTGTCTGTGCTCAGAGGTTGGTTGTGGAGATAAAACAGGAGAATCCGTACGAGATGCTTAGTATCAGCCCAGGCACTTTGCAAACATAAGATGAATAGTAATTGTACTTTCTATGGTTATTATGGAAGGTGGGCTGAGAGGGGGAGACTCCAGCGGACCACACCTCCCTCATTCCTGCAGATGTTGTTCCTGGCCTGGGATGCAGACTCCAGGGCCTGGGACCTGTCCACACAAAGGTATGACCCTAAGTGGCAAGACATTATTATTCTTGGAGGAGTAGGTGGGGACTCAGGTAAACTGGGATGCCCTCACCATGCAGCCCCCAGGAGCTGGCTCTGCAGGGAGGGTCACCCCTGTGAGGAAGGCTGTGCCTCAGAACATGCTGGTCAGGGAGGGTTTATGTGGGTGTCCACATCTGTCCATACCCAGGGCCACGCCTCCTTTTCCACTTGTCTATCACAGTCGATGCCAACTCCCAGGTCTAGAGCTCCACAGAGTGGTGATTCTCTGAGGCTCTTCTCAGTCTCCCAGAGCAAGGTCCTCTTGGGCAGGGTCCCCCATCCCCGAGGTCTTTAGGAGACCCAGACCCAGGCCCGGCCCCAGGGCTGCTGTGTGGACAGCAACCTGTGACCCTGCAGCTATCACAGAGTGTTTGTGGGAGGGGGTAGACCCAATTCTGGCCCAGCAACCATGGCTCCAACCTGAGTCACAGTGACCAGAGTCCAAGGAGAGATTTGATTCTTGCCCTTCTCCAGGAGCCCATTATCTGCTGGCTTACGGTTCCTCCCGCCTTTGATTCAAATCTGTTGGGGTGAGGGGATGGGTCCAGTGGTGGGATGAAGGCGGAGGTAGGGGAGATGGAGGCCTCAGCAGAAGAGTGGAGACCTTCCAAGGCTGGATGAGAGCCAGGAGGCTGAGGTGATGGGCAGTGGATGGTCAAAATGGTGCAACACTGCCTCCATCTGGGGCTGGTGTTTGATGTCCCATGTAAGTCACCTTGGATCTCTGTTGGTAGCCTTAATGTCCCCCAACACACACAATGGTTTGTTCTAAAATAGACTCCTCTCTTCCCTTCCCCAGAGCCGACTGTTCCAGCTCTGTGGCCTGCAACGGTTCGTTTGGGACAGGACTATCCCATTCTCAACACTTGACCCCTATCCCAGCTCCCAAGCCCTTGGTTGTGAGATGGGCAATTTCATGCCTTTGTCCAGTGGACTTTTCCATCTGTTGCTCCCCTGAATCATGACTAAGTGGACTCTTCCATTCCTGTCCACCACGGTCCTCACAATGGACCTCTCCTTCCCTATTCCTCCATGTTCCCCAGTTGACAGTTTCATCTCTGTCTCCTCCCACATACTCCCAAGTGGATCCCAGCCCCATGACCCTGAAGATCTTAGAAAGAGCAAAGGCCAAGGTGTCCAACCACCTGCAGAATCCTGCTCCAGGACTGGGGTGTACAGCATCCATCAGAATAAAAACTAGCAACATCCCCCACTAGACTATCACCTCCACATGGGCAGGGACAGTTGTTTATCTTGTTCCCAGACATCTCTCCAGCACCTAGAATGGCCCTTATTACACAGTACAAACCCATTAGGTGTTGGATGAATGAACCCTTTGACACAGCAATTCCACTTCTAAGAACGTGTCCTAAAGAAACACTCACACAGGTGCACAGGGTTGTGTGCACAAGAATGGGAGCAAACAACTGGGAAAAACTTGTAAATATTTATTAATTGTCAGTGACTGATGCAGGGTAAATGAATAATGGAGGTTTGTAGCATGGAGCACATGCTGAACAGGAAACAGAGTGAGACAGACTTGTCCACGACACGCTGCTAGTGGGGAAAAGCAGGTCAGAGATGCTCATAGTTGTACCGTGTGTGTGTGTGTGTGTGTGTGTGTGTGTGTGTGTGTGTGTAAATGCAGAGAAAAACATCTGGAATCAAACACCCAGAACTGGTCTCAGTAGTTGCATCTGGAGAGAGGGAGGCTAGTGCCGTTTTGTACAAAGAATACTTGACAATACTTGTTTTTCTAAGGTAGATGCATGGATACAAAGAGAGAAATACACATTAGGTATATGTCTTGCTCATCAACGCAACTCTAACATCTAGCAACATTTGGCACATAGTAAGAAAATTCATGTTTAACTTTTCACTGTTGTGAACTCTTTCTTTCACTTGCTATACAGCTGATGGCTAGGAGTTCACAGCCATGCCCATGTTCATGAAAGGCCACCAGGTTCTGCTTCTTATCATGGGCACTTGTCACATCCCTGAGGCTGAGGCATGGAAAGAGAAGGAAAATAAGTGGCGATGAGCTCCCATTGACTGAAAAATCACTACTTAACTCTGACCTGCATAGCCCTGTGCACTCCGATTCCACCTTGCCTTGTGGTCTATGTGCTCCTCCCGCTGCTCCTAAAGGCCAAACTTCTGCTCAGGCTACAGCAACTCCCTCATCTGTCCTATGAGTTTCTAGGCTAGAGGAAGGTGTGGCCTATACGCCAGTAGATGACCTGGGGTTTGGGAGCCCACAGCATCCTGGGGAGGGAAGATCTCTGGATATACAGAGCAGGGAGTAGAAAAAGCACAGGAAGCCTCCTCATTTAGCCTCAGAGCTGCATCCCAAGGGACAGGGAGAAAGGAATGATTTGGGAACAAGCAACAAGATGGGGTACAAGTACCATAAGAGAACAGTGCATTTTGCGGGGATGTGGGGATGGACTGAAAGGTCACTTACAGAGTTAGTCATCTTCTTCGGAATCACTGATCTCTTTATAGACCACCAAGTTCTTTCTTTCCCGCAGTCTGTGGGTCCAGACATTAATCTCCCTTCTCCTGTGTCCTGTGATGGAAAAGAGTTTGTAAATGGGGGTTGGGTGGGTTAGGGAGTGTTGGGCCCTGTTTTGTCAGATAAGGAAATGCCTCCTCCCTCCCAAGTGACCACAGGCCTTTTACATAGTCTTTTCCCCACACCTTCTGGCTCAGAGAGGCTGAGATACTAAACCTGCACCAACACACACCAAACGCCAGTTAGAGTTTTAGCTTCCGGCTCCTTCCATTGTCAGATTTAGATTCCCAACCTCTTTCCTCACCAGAACATTTATTCCGACCTTCTTTCATTCAGCACGTATTTGTTAAGGGCATATTGTATGCCAGGCATTGAGCTGAAGGTGGGGATAAAACTCCGAGTAAGATATGTTCCCAGGTTATCACGGACGGAATAGTGACCTGAGCACCTTTCATGGCATCAGGGCTTGTAGACTCAATTGAACACTTTTTTTTGGGCTGCTCTGTGCGCGGCATGCAGGATCTCCACCAGGGATGGAAACCGTGCCCCCTGCAGTGCAAGCGTGGAGTCTTAACCACAGGACCGCCAGGGAAGTTCCTTGAATTGAACACCTTTGAATAACCTGTGAACTCTGATTCTTTATTTCCGTTTTATGGACTAGGAACTGGAGCTCAGAGAATTTGGAAGGCTTGCCCTGAGTTACACAGCTTTCATATCGATGAAACTCAAGTCTGTGACTCTGGAAGTCAGTTTTTTTGGCCTTGTTTTGTTTATTTATTTATTTAAAATGTTGAGCCTTCTTTTTAAATTTATTTATTTTTATTTTTGGCTGTGTTGGGTCTTTGTTTCTGTGCGAGGGCTTTCTCTAGTTGTGGCAAGCGGGGGGCCACTCTTCATCGCGGTGCGCAGGCCTCTCACTGTCGTGGCCTCTCTCGTTGCGGAGCACAGGCTCCAGACGCGCAGGCTCAGTAGTTGTGGCTCACGGACCTAGTTGCTCCGCGGCATGTGGGATCCTCCCAGACCAGGGCTCGAACCCGTGTCCCCTGCATAAGCAGGCAGACTCCCAACCACTGTGCCACCAGGGAAGCCCCGTTTTGTTTATTTTTAATTTCTGGCTGTGCCATGCAGCTTGTGGGATCTTAGTTCCCTGACCAGGGATCGAAGCTGGGTTCCGGCAGTGAAAGCGCCAAGTCCTAACCATTGGACCACCAGGAAATTCCCTGGAAGTCAGTTCTAATGTTTCAGCTGGAGCTGGGTGAGCTCCTCAGCCCAGCCTGGCCCCAGGCCTGTCCAGGATCCATCTCCCACACCTAGCCCATGCACTTGAACATGGCCAGGGAAGCCAGAGGAGTTGTTCGCAAAGAGTTTCCTCTTACCTGATGTTTTCTTACTCTGCTGACCAGAGGTATTTGCTTTTCCCGGGGGGCACAGCTGTTCCTGAGCCTACTCTGAGCCTGATGTTACTGGTACTAACTTCGAAGGATTTTTTTTCTTTTTGGACTTCTTGGGCATCACCTTCTAAATGTGAAGGTCACATACAAAGAGTATCAATGGCATTTCTCGAGTGCTTTAGAGCTTACAAAGTGTCTTTGTGCGCAGTACCTTAATTAAAGTTCTCAACAAGTCTGGGAGATCATTATATTACCTGTACCTAAATTACAAGAAACCTGGGAAGTTAGAAGGAAAAGGAATGGTCTACATGAAGGGTGTTTCCAAGACTAGAATGCTTGTCTTCACACTCTTTCCAGACTGACACTCTCGCCAAGAGGAGTCTCCATGTGAGCAGGACTGTGGTACATGGAAGATTTGGGGAAGCAGAGCACTCTTAACAATCCACGAGGTCTGTAAAGGTGAGGAGGGGCTTCTATAAAATATAAGGGATCGAATATAAGCTAGTAGACAGCTGCTGGGAGAGTAAATGGAACAATGTACAGAAGGGACAAAACACTGCTAGCAAATGGTGTGGGGGGATGAATATAGGGAAGGGAGAAGAAAGGAATGGTTCACGGAAATTCATGTAGACAGCCAAGAAAGTGGTGCCAGATGTGACATCCTGTCCTACCCTGGCAAGAACATTTCAATTGGAATTAAGCGAGGTGGTTCCTCTACCAATTCTACTGGTGTCAGGGTGTGTCACTGACCAACAACCTCAAGCTAACCTTCATTCAGCTCCTTTGTTTATGAAACAGTGAGCAATAACAGTATAACCAGCTCCCTCATTTATGAATCAGTGAACAATAACTGTAAAACAAGCTAAATGAAAGAAATTTCTGAGCTTACAAATGCTGTTTAAACGTGGTAATAATAAAAATGAATATTTTCTTTTATGATCCTTCTTTGAATTCTCTCCTCAACCGTGTCCACACTGGCAACGCACCCGCCAGATCCCTTTACCCTCTAAACTAGAGTTTAATCTGCAATTGTGGAAGAACTTATTCAAGAACCCTCTAAGGGTCCCCCTGGGCTGGGACTGAGGCTTCAGAGATGCCTCAGGTGCAGACAAGGCCCCGAAGGAGCTCACAGAAGGGAGGTGCCAACAGTCCAGGCGATTCCCAAGCAATGTGAAAGGGGCCCTTTGACTGAGCAGATGGGAGCTGGTACTTCCTGTTGTGAGACTGGGCATCTAAACAGAAGCATCAGCAGCATCTGCGAGTTTAGCCCTAGGGGAAATGCCTGAGCTTCAGAAACATACGAAAAATTCACGAATTTGGAAATGGTTTGGGGCTTTGGGTTAGACTACGACCACTGCCACTGTGGTCTCAAGCAAATTATTTAACATCTCTATACCACAATACCCGCATGTTTGTTATTATTATTTAATAATAATAATATCCTCATTATTATTTGGGGATAATAATAGTAGCAATGTCATAGAGGTTTTCTTAGGGACTAAATAAATTAATCCATGTGAATTGCCTAAAATAAGTCTGGCATCACTATGAAAACAAAAGAAGTATCAGCTATCACAACTGTTGTTAATTACTATTAAGCTCTCAATACTACATCAGGCATTGTGATAAAGAGATCAGGAAAGGGAGGCAGTGAGGGCCAGGTCATTCTCAATATTTTCCCACTTTTACCAATATTCACATCCATGGAGAGATAAACGGTCTCTGGTCCTCTGGATTTGGGAGGCAGTCACCTTCAGGTGTTTTCTCTCTCGCATGTTGGAAGCCTCCTGAGCAGGTTCATCTAAAAGAAGGTGACAGGGGCTTCCCTGGTGGCGCAGTGGTTGAGAGTCTGCCTGCTGATGCAGGGGACACGGGTTCGTGCCCCAGTCCGGGAAGATCCCACATGCCGTGGAGCAGCTGGGCCCGTGAGCCATGACCGCTGAGCCTGCGTGTCCGGAGCCTGTGCTCCGCAACGGGAGAGGCCACAACAGTGAGAGGCCCGCGTACAGCAAAAAAAAAAAAAAAATTAAAAAAAAAATAACAATAAAAGAAGGCGACAAATCAGAATTTTTCTTTGTTGGTAAATATTCCCAAACTGCAGAGAGACTCCTGTAGTATCAGAATTCTGCAGCAGAGGGTTATGAGTCCACTCACCGTCAAGGAGTTACTTTGAGACAAGCCTCTGAATTATAACGGTTTATACATTTATTTGCAGCATCAATTCATAATTTTCCTTCTGATGATTTATAAAAAGCGAACTAAACCCCATCACTGCCTCATCCTATTCACTACATATTTCTTACTTGTTTCCCCAAAGAATTAAATAGACTGGTCTTTAACCAAAAATCACTGTATACTTAAAATGGTGAATTTTATAGTATGCCTCAATGAAACTGTTAAGTGTATGATGAACCATGGATGATTTAATCCAGCGGTTCTGGGATGTTTCCAGTATAAGAACACCTCTTAAATGTCAAGAACTTTGTAGATACTCAAGCACTGGATTTTCAGTCCTCTCGCAGTAATTTTGGGAGCTTGTGGAATCTGTCCTGTTTAGCTGGAGAGTCAAAGGTCTATTGGAGACACTTTGAACATTCTGACCCTGTCTTCTTACAACTGTGCTGTCAGAGCAAAAGAGCAAGTGAACGTATCCTATCCCCTTTTTAAGTGAGTACATACACTGCTGAAATTCACAAAGATATCTAGAATCTGTCACTTTTTTAACCCTACGTTGCCTCTGCTCACTGACAAGTAGGAAAGGTCAATGTGCAGAGGACTGCTCTCTCAGACTCTCTCTCAAACTCAACACATAGAATCAGGTTCAATTAGGAGTGAGACAACTATTTGGTTTTGGTAAAAAACACAGAGAAATAGCCATATGTCATTACATAATGTTAATCACTTTCTCTCTTAAGATAGTTATCCAATACCTATGCTCTATTATTTTAGAAGTTTTGGGTAGATTTACACTTTAAATTTTCCCCATCTGGACCCCAAAGTAGACAGGCTTCAGGAGACCCTTTTCTGTCACTTACGCAGATTCCTGGGGTTCTGATCTTTAGAATCATGCCCGTTGGATTTTGTGGCTCGTTTTTTAGGACACATGAAAGTTGGTAGGGTAGTCTTGAGACCTAGAATGACGCAAAATATTTGTTTCTTAACAGGCAACCTGAGAGGAGGGTAGAATGCTGTGACACAGCACCAACAGTAAAGCTAATCAGCTGGGGGAGGGGGGTTCTGAATCAGGGCCAGTGGGAGAGAAGTGCACAGGATCCAGGACAGATCATCTCTGTGGCCACTCCCAGTCCACAGCCTTGCACAGGACATATCAGTAAAAGAGAAGAATGCCTGGAAGCTGCCCTGGGATTTCTTCCCACACAAAAGGACAAATGTGGGACAATTGCCACAGCCTAAGAAGAAGCCATGGCATGTAAAGAGGGATGGTCATTTGTTCCCAGCCTTGTCTGGATGCAGAACTTCCTGTTACCTAGATCAGTCATGATGTCATAGTTTCTCTTCATATACACATAGGTGATTTTCTCTGAGTAACCCAGATCTGCCCATTCTTTCTTAGAGAAGTATTTGGAAATATCCTTGAAAGCCTAGAAAAGAAAGAAGAATAAATCCTAGCAATGACTCAGCTAAACATGTCTGACACTCAGCCAGGAACTCTTCCTTGGCTGCAGGACCTCCATGTTAGATCTGTAAACTGGAGATAATAATCCTTCCTGGCTGATGTCATGGCTAACTGACAGAACATGGGTAACGTTGCCTAGGTTCTCACCTGGCATGCAGTAGGTGCTTAAGGCTGGTGGCATCCTCTCCTCTCACCTTCTGGAATAGACTGAGAGTCAACCAATCCAGTACAAGGTCACAGATCTTGTACCCAGGGATGCTAGGCAAGGACAGAGTGAGGGTGGGAAGCTCTGGATGTCCTCGTGACATGCTGCTCCTTGTTCCCAGTGCCTCTGACCTCCTCTCCTCAGAAATCTAGCCACCCTACACTGTCCCCTGGTCCACTCCTCTGCCCCCTCCAGATCACCTCACCTTGGAGTTCTTCTCTGATTTCTGGCTATCTTCCCTGGGGCTCTTTTCAAAGGACCTGCCTCTGTTCATGGTCCTGGGATTGGTCTGATCTCGAGGAACACATCCTGGATCTGTCCAGCCACAAGGCCAAAAGTTCTGTTGGGAGAGAAAGTGCTGAGGGAAGGCCACACTCAGTTAGTCACCTGTAATTAAGGTTCTACTTTTCTCCATCCTTGGCTTATCTGTCCCTGAGTAAGGACATGGGGGTGGGGAAATAAGATGAGAATAGGGGGCTGGAGGTCTCTGGGAGAAGGACTGATTAGGGATGACATGTTTTCTGTGGGCATGATCAAAGCAGCATTGAGTCTTTGAGGGGGGTTACTGTTGTTAGTAGTTTTCCTGGAGTTCGGCTTATCCTGAAGGAAAGATATGAAGACCCTTGTTGGGGAAGCAGTGAAGTGAATGTATAGTTTTACTGAGGGGGGATGTTTTGAGGCAAAGCGGGGGAGGTAAGTCCCGGAGATCATATGGTGTCTCTGACTGAAGGGTTTCAGTTTTCAGGCAGAGGGATGTGGGGTTTTGCTCTGTTGAAAAGAAATGAAGATCCCTAACATGAGTGAATTTAAAGGTTATTACTAAGGCCAAATCAATAAAGTCAGAAATGAAAAACGAGAAGTTACAACCAACACCACAGAAATACAAAGGATCATAAGAAATTACTATAAAAACTATACATCAATAAAATGGACAACCTAGAAGAAACAGACAAATTCCTAGAAATGTACAATCTCCCAAGATGGAACCAGGAAGAAATAGAAAATATGAACAGACCAAATACCAGTAATGAAATTGAATTAGTAATTAAAAACTCCCAAAAGACAAAAGTCCAGGGCCAGATGGCTTCACACATGAATTCTACCAAACATTTAGAGAAGAATTAACATCTATCCTTCTCAAGCTATTCCAAAAAATTGTAGAGGAAGGAATACTTCTGAACTCATCCTATGAGGCCAGCATCACCCTGATACCAAAACTAGAGAAAGATATCACAAAAAAAGAAAATTAGAGGCCAATATCAGTGATTACTATAGATGCAAAAACGCTCAACAAAATATTAGCAAACCGAATCCAACAATACATTAAAAGGATCAAACATCATAACCAAGTGGGATTTATCCCAGGGATGCAAGGATAGTTCAATATCTGAAAATCAATCCATGTGATATACCACATTAACAAATTGAAAAATAAAAATCATAAGATCATCTCAATAGATTGATGCAGAAAAAGCTTTTAACAAAATTCAACATCCAATTATTATAAAAACTCTATACACACTTTATAAAAAAAAGTGGGTATAGAGGAAACATACCTCAACATAATAAAGGCCATATATAATAAGCCCATAGCTAACATCATACTCAACAGTGAAAAGCTAGACATTTCTCCAAAGAAGACATACAGATGGCCAAAAAGCACATGAAAAGATGCTCAACATCATTAATTATTAGAGAAATGCAAATCAAAACTACAATGAGGTATCACCTCACACAGGTCAGAATGGCCATCATCAAAAAATCTACAAACAATAAATGCTGGAGAGGGTGTGGAGAAAAGGGAATATTGGTGGAAATGTAAATTGGTACAGCTACTATGGAGAACAGTATGGAGGTTCCTTAAAAAACTAAAAATAGAGTTACCATATGATCCAGAAATCCCACTCCTGAGTATATACCTGGAGAAAACCATAATTCAAAAAGATACATGCACCTCGATGTTCATAGAAGCACTATTTACAATAGCCAAGACACGGAAGCAACCTAAATGTCCATCGACAGAGGAATGGATAAAGAAGATGTGGTACATATATTTAATGGAATATTACTCAGCCATAAAAAAGAACAAAATATAACATTTGCAGCAACATGGATGGAACTAGAGATTTTCATACTGAGTGAAGTAAGTCAGACAGAGAAGGACAAATATTGTATGATATAGCTTATATGTGGAATCTAAAAAAATGGTACAAAGGAATTTATATATAAAACAGAAATAGTCACAGATGTAGAAAACAATTTTATGGTTACCAGGGATAAAGTGGGGAGGGATAAATTGGGAGACTGAGATTGACATAAACACACTACTCTATGTAAAATAGATAACTAATAAAGACCTACTATATAGCACAGGGAACTCTACTCAATACTCTGTAATGATCTATATGGGAAAATAGTCTAAAAAAAGAGTTGATATATGTATATGTATATACACATACACTTTGATGTACAGCAGAAAGTAACACAACATTGTAAATCAACTATACTCAAGAAAAGTTTAAAAAAACAGTGAAAAGCTGAAAGCATTTCCTCTAAGATCAGGAATGTGACAAGGATGCCCACTCTTGCTACTTTTATTCAACACGGTATTTGAAGTCCTAGCCACAGCAATGAGATAAGAAAAAGAAATAAAAGGAATCCAAATCAGAAAGAAAGAAGTAAAACTGTCACTATTTGCAGATGACATGATACTACACATAGAAAATCCTAAAGATGCCACCAAAATAACGACTAGAGCTCATCAATGAATTCATTAAGTTGAAGGCCACAAAATCAATATACAGAAATTTGTTGCATTTCTATACAATAAAAATGAACTATCAGTGGGGACTTCCCTGGTGGTCCAGTGGTTAAGTGTCCACCTTCCAATGCAGGGGATGTGGGTTCGATCCCTGGTCAGGGAACTAAGATCCCACATACCGCAGGGCAACTAAGCCCGGGTGCCACAACTACTGAGCCTGCGTGCCACAACAAGAGAGCCTTGTGCTGCAACTACAGAGCCCACATGCCCTGGAGCCTGTGCTCCACAACTACAGAGCCCATGGGCTCACAACTAGAGAGCCTGCACATTGCAACTACTGAGCCCGTGTGCCCTGGAGCCTGCATGCCACAACTAGAGAAGCCCATGCACTGCAACTACTGAGCCCACACGCCCCAACTAGAGAGCCGGTGCACTGCAACTACTGCGCCCACATGCTCTGGAGCCTGCACACCACAACTAGGGAGAAGCACGTGCACTGCAACAAAGAGCCCACGTGCCACAACGAAAAATCCCATGTGCGGCAACTAAGACCCAATGCAGCCAAAAATAAATAAATAAATAAATAAAAATTTTTAAAAAACAATGAAAGAAAGAGAAATTAAGGAAATAATACCATTTACATTTGCATCAGAAAGGATAAAATACCTAGGAACAAATATAACTAAACAGGTAGAAGACTTGTACTTGGAAAACTATAAGGCACTGGTGAAAGAAACCGAAGACTACACAAACAGATGGAAAGAATCTTGTATTGGATGAATTAATATTGTTAAAATGACCATACTACCAAAGGCAATCTACAGATTTGATGCAATCCCTATCAAAATACCAATGGCATTTTTCAAAGAACTTGAACAAATTAATTAATTAATCATTTATTTATTTATTTTTGCTGCACCACATGGCATGCAGGATCTCAGTTCCCTGACCAGGGATTGAGCCTACGCCCCTGCAGTGAAAGCACAGAATCTTAACCACTGGACCACCAGGGAAGTCCTTAGAACAAATAATTTAAAATTTTTATGGAAACCCAAAAGACCCCAAATAGCCAAAATATTCTTGAGAAAGAAGAACAAAGCTGGAGGTATCACACTCCCAAATTAGTAGCTGGAGGTATCTTCAGACTATACTACAAAGCTAAAGTAATCAAAACAGTATGGTACTGGCACAAAAACAGACACATAGATCAATGGAACAGAATAGAAAGCCCAAAAATAAACCCACACACATATGGTCAATTAATCTATGACAAAGGAAATAAAAATATACAAGGGGGGAAAGACAGCCTCTTCAATAAGTGGTGCTAGGAAAATTGGAAAGCTACATGTAAAAGAATGAAATTAGAACATTTTCTCACACCATATACAAAAATAAATTCAAAATGGATTAAAGACCTAAATGTTAGACCAGAAACCATAAAACTCATAGAAGAAAACACTATGACATAAATTGTAGCAATATTTATTTGGACCTGTCTCCTACAGCAAAGGAAACAAAAACAAAAATTAAAAGATGGGATCTAGGACTTCCCTGGTGGCACAGTGGTTAAGAATCTGACTGCCAATGCAGGGGACATGGGTTCGAGCCCTGGTCCAGGAAGATCCCACATGCTGTGGAGCAACTAAGCCTGTGCACCACAGCTACTGAGCCCATGCTCTAGAGTCCATGACCACAACTGCTGAGCCCGTGTGCCACAACTACTGAAGCCTGCACACCTAGAGC
Source organism: Delphinus delphis (assembly GCF_949987515.2). NCBI lineage: Eukaryota > Metazoa > Chordata > Mammalia > Artiodactyla > Delphinidae > Delphinus > Delphinus delphis. Next base: position 85,521,877 of record NC_082704.1, read on the forward strand.
CCATGGTCTGCAACAAAGAGAAGCCAACACAATGAAAAGCCCTGAGGCCCTGCTCGCCTCAACTAGAGAAAGCCCACATGCAGCAACGAAGACCCAAAGCAGCCAAAAATAAAAATAAATAAATAAATTTATTTAAAAAAATGGGACCTAGTTAAACTTAAAAGCCTTTGAGCAGCAAAGGAAACCACTGACAAAACAAAAAGACAACCTACTGAAAGAGAGAAAATATTTGCAAATGATATGACTGATAATGGGTTAATATCCAAATTACATAAAGAGCTTATACAACTCAATATATTAAAAAACCCAAACAACCCTATTTAAAAATGGGCAGAAGAACTGAATAGACATTTTTCTGAAGAAGACATACAGATGGCCAACAAGCCCATGTAAAGATGCTCAATATCGCTAATCATTAGAGAAATACAAATCAAAACCACAAAGAGATATTGCCTCACACCTGCCACAGTGACTACCATCAAAAAGACCACAAACAACAAACACTGGGGAGGATGTGGAGAAAAGGGTACCCTTGTACATTGTTGGTGGGAATGTAAATTGGTACAGCCACTGTGGGAAACAGTATGGAGGTACATCAAAAAACTAAAAATAGGACTACAATATGACCCAGCAATTCCACTCCTGGGCATATATCAAAAAAAAAAAACCCCAAAAACTTTCATTTGAAAAGACACATGCACCCCAATATGCATAGCAGCATTATTTACACAGCCAAGATATGGAAAGCAATCTAAGTGTCCATTAACAGAAAATGGATAAAGCTGTGGTATATTTAGACAATGGAATACTACTCAGCCATAAAAAAGAATAAAATTTTCTCATTGGCAACAACATGTATGGACCTGGAGTATACTATACTTAGTGAAATAAGTCAGACAGAAGAAGACAAATACTGTATGTTATCACTTATATGCAGAATTAAAAAAATAAAACAAATGAATATAACAAAAAAGAAACAGACTCACAGATATGGAGAACAAACTAGTGGTTACCAGTGAGGAGAGGGAAGAGGGGAGGGGAAAAACAGGGGTAGGTGATTAAGAGATAAAAACTGCTATGTAGGGCCTCCTTGGTGGGGCAGTGGTTGAGAGTCCGCCTGCTGATGCACGGGACACGGGTGCATGCCCTGGTCCGGGAAGATCCCACATGCTGCGGAGCAGCTGGGCCCGTGAGCCATGGCCGCTGAGCCTGCGCGTCGGGAGCCTGTGCTCCGCAACGGGAGAGGCCACAACAGTGAGAGGCCCGCATACCGCAAAAAAAAAAAGGAGTATAATCAATTAAAATATTGAATCATTATGTTATATGCCTGAAATTAATATAATATTGTAAATCAACTATACCTTGATTTTAAAACGGCTATTACTACGTTATTTGAAAATTATTAGAGTGAAGAGAGCTGGAATCTCTGAGATTGTAGGACCACCCATCACTCAGGCTGAGAATGTAGGAAGTTTCAATGAAGCAGTCTGGCGCACCCCAAACTGATGGCATTGGGAGTCTCTCGGGGGGGGGTCTTAGGCTAAGAACATTGCTTCTTTATCCCAGAGAAGGCGATAAAAGAGTCCCTTAGGCAAAGGCTATTATCTCTGGTTGAGGAAATGTAGGGGCGTCTGGCTGATTTGGGGGTTTCTGGGGCTGAGGGGTGTTTTGCTTCCCTCAGGAAGAGCAATTAGGGAGTCTCACAGACTGAAGACAGTTTTAGTTTTATGTCTGCCTGACGGGGATTACCCCAAAAGGCTTTAAGTCGTCTCTCAGTCCTAACGATCTTGAGGATGTTGGGAGGTACAGAAAATACCCAACCACATTAATTACCAGCAGGAGCTCTTGGTTTTTCTACTTGCTCCCCCCCTTAACCTGTCTAGAGTGGCCCTCAGAGAGAACTTACCTCGGAGGTGAAGCGGCAGTGAAGCATTGCTCGACAATGAGATGAAATCCCAGAATTCAACTGCCCAAGAACAATCAACTAATCAGAGCCGTTAATGAACGTGATCTGACCAATCGGAGATCAGGAAAGTAGGTGGAGCAAGTGAGGCGGTAGTGGGATTTGTCAGTCCAGGCTCCTCGCCTTTTCGAAGTTGGCGGAGATTTCGAATTTCCGGCTTGAAGCAAGATTGCTTCCCACCAGAATTGGCCACTCGAGGTTCCGTAGGCCTGTGAGCACGCATGCTCAGATGTTACTTTTGCATTCAGCTTACATTTTTCTACCCTCTGCTGTTTAATTTTAATAAATGGTATATCTGAGGCAGGCTGCCATCTCAAATCCTTCCCATCAGTCTCCAATTTCCTCAGATATGGGGTCTTTCCTAGGGCCTCCTAGGACCTCTCTAATAACTTAAAAATTTTAAACTTAAAGAAAAAAAACCTGTTTTCGATATGTGCGTTTTCGATATGTGCTTTTTCTGGAAGACCCGATAACCAGAAACATGCTTTATCCCTTAATACTAATATTTACAATAATAGTATCAAAAAGAATACCCATGTAATTGGGGCTTGCTGCGTACCTCAGGGGGCCCGGAAGTCACTTTTTTCTAGGAAGTCTTTCCTACACCCACCCCCAATAGGTCCCCAATAGTGCCTCCAATATCCCCTGGGCTTTCCATCACAGCCCTGATCTAAGTTCCTCCTCCTTCTTAGGGCAAGGAGGACAGGGCAATGACCCATGTGCCAAGCACAAAGCCATTTATGTGCATCATTCCATTTAATTTTCACAACTGCTCCTTAAGTACTGTTATCATCCCCTGTGTGCAGATGCTGAGACTGAGGTGCTGAGAGTTAAGCAACCTGGTCAAGGTCACAGGATCAGTAGGTAGCAGAACTGGAGTTCACCCCCGAGTTGAATTGAGTCCAAAGTCTGTGCTTTTACTTACTCTTCTATATTGCCTCAAATATTTGTTGGTTGGTTGAATGAATGAATGAATCTTAAAATTACAAAGGACCTTTAACATAATTTACTTAATCTTCTATAATCACACATAATTTTATGTGGCTGCTGTAACAAATTATCAGAAACTTTGTGGCATAAAACAATAGAAATGTATGTATGCATTATTTTTTTGGTTTTTAAAAACATCTTTATTGGAGTATAATTGCTTTACAACGTTGTGCTTATTTCTGCTGTATAACAAAGTGAGTTAGCTATATGTACGCCTATATCCCCATATCCCCTCCCTCTTGAGCCTCCCTCCCACCCTCCCTATCCCACCCCTTTAGGTGGTCACAAAGCACCGAGCTGATCTCCCTGTGCTATACGGCTGCTTCCCACTACCGATCTATTTTACATTTGGTAGTGTATGTATGTCAATGCTACTCTCTCACTTCGTCCCAGCTTACCCTTCCCCCTCCCCGTGTCCTCAAGTCCATTCTATAGCAGGTCTGCATCTTTATTCCCTTCCTGCCCCTAGGTTCTTCATGACCATTAAAAAATTTTTTTTTAGATTCCATATATATGTGTTAGCATATGGTATTTGTTTTTCTCTTTCTGACTTACTTTGCTCTGTATGACAGGCTCTAGGTCCATCCACCTCACTACAGATAACTCAATTTCATTTCTTTTTATGGCTGAGTAATATTCCATTGTATATATGTGCCACATATTTATCCATTCATCTGTTGATGGACACAGGTTGTTTCCATGTATGTATGTTTTTGAATGTTTCAGTGAAATATTCTGACCTTTATTTCTCACAGTTCTGGAGGCCAGAAGTCTGAAATTAGTTTCTCTGGGCTGAAATCAAGGAGTCAGCTGGGCTGCACTCCTTCCAGAGGCTCTAGGAAAGAATCTTCTTGTTGCCTCTTCCAGCTTCTGGTGGCTGCCAGCATTCTTTGGCTTGTGGCTGCATCATTCTAATCTCTGCCTCCATGGTTATATTGCCTTCTTCCCTGGTCTGTGCCAAATCTCCCTCTGCTTTCCCCTGATAAGGACACTTATGATACATTTAGGGCCCACCCAGATAATCCAGGATAATCTCCCTATCTCAAGATCATTAATGTAATCACATCTGCAAAGTCTTTTCTATTGTTGTTGAAAGGTAATACTCATAGGTTCCAGGAATTAGGATGTGGCTATCTTTTGGGGGGGCCTGCTATTAAGTCTCCTCTCGGGTCCCCAAGGATTCATGTCCATCCCACATGCAAAATACATGCACTCCATCCCCAAGTCCCCAAATTCTCAATCCATCACAGTATCAGCTCAAGTCTAAAATCTCATCTAAATATCATCAGCTCAAGAGTACCAAATATCATCTTCTAAAATAGATATGGGTGGTACTCTGGGTACATCCATCCTGGGGCAAAATTCCTCTTTGGACTTGGACACCAGAAAACAAATTAACTGTTCCTAAAATACAGTGGTGGGACAGGCATAGAATAGTAGCTATAGACATTATCATTTCAAATAAGAGAAATGGAAGCAAGAAGGAGTCATTGGTCCTAAGCAATTTTGAAATCTAGCAGGGAAAATTCCATTGGGTTTCAAGGCCTGGGAATAATCCTCTGTGACTTGAGGCTCTGTCCTATGGACCTACAGCTCTGCCCTCAGAGTCATTCTTCCTTTCTCTTGAAGTGTGGCATATGTTTGTAATTGAGTAGTTTTATCAGCCTTTTTGATGCCTGTAGAATTTTGGGAGTCTGGCAGTCTATCCTTCATTTTTTCTTGCCTCTGTTTCGTTCAGTTCAATCTGTCCATGTTTCTGAAGATATAACATAAAAAATTGTGTGGGTCTCCCACGTATGTCCAGAGATTCACACCATTAGACCAGATGGTCCTCCATATATCTTTCCTAGATTATCCTAGCTCTATTCCTGGGTATGGCTGAGATGGTTGAAGAGATTCACGAGTCACACATCTAAATCTCTGCAGTACTAGCAAACACAGCCACACGCTTGACTTTCTCTCCAGAGTGCACCTTTCTGAGAATGAATCTATTAATTTAATGTCTTTTGCAATCTAGATAGACTGAGAATTCCCCAAATTATCAAATCCTAGATCCCTTTTGCTTAACCATTTTTCCCTCAATTTACCTCATTCCTTTGACATTTTACTATATGCAGCAAGAATAAATCAGACCACACCTTCAACACTTTGCTTGGAAATCTCCTCAGCTAAATATCCAAGTTCATTTCTTACAAGCTCTGATTTCCACACAACTGTAGGACACAACTCACTAAGTTTTCTGCCAGTGTAACAAGGATTGTCTTTCCTTAAGTTTCCAATAACATGTTCCTCATTTGCTTCTGAGCCCTTATCAACAGCACCTTTAATGTTCATATTTCTACGATTTTGCTTATGACAATATATGTATTCTCTAAGATGATGTAGGTTTTCTCTTCCATGCTCCTCACTTCCTTCTGAGATCTCACCAGAATCACCTTCAAAGTTGTTATTTCTACTGACAGTCTTTTCAATTCAATCTAGGACATTTCTATTAAGCTTCTCAACATTCTTCTAGCTTCTACCCATTAGCCAATTCCAAAGCCACTTTCATATTTTTAGGTATTTGTTACAGCAGCATTCCACTTTTAGGTAGCAAAATCAGGTATTAGTTTCTTGTGGCTGCTGTAACAAGTGACCACAAACTTGGTGACATAAAACAATAGAGCTTTATTTTCCCACAGTTTGGAGGTCATAAACCTGAAATCAGCATCACTGGCCTAAATCAAGGGTGTCAGAAGGGCTGTACTCTATCTACAGGTTCTAGGGAGAATTCATTTTTTGCCTCTTTCAGCTTCTGACTACTCACATCATTCCTTGGCTTCAGGTGGCATTATTCCAATCTTGAAGGCCAGCATCCTCAGATCTCTCTATTCCATTATCACATTGCCTTCTCCTCTGTGTATCTCTTCAAATCTCTCTCCACCTTTCTTCCTTCCTTCCTTCCTTCCCTCCCTTCCTTCCCCCCTTCCTCCCTCCCTCCCTCCCTTCTTTCCTTCCACGTTCAGTTTTTATTTTCTCTAAAAATTGAGGTAAAGGGAACTCTTTAGAAAAAGAAACAATCTGCATGATTGAAAATGGAGGTCCTAACTTACACAGTGTTATATGTCAATTATATCTCAATAAGGCTGGCAATATTTTTAACCTTAAAAAAAGAACTGGAAAAAGAAAATGGGAAGGTACAGCTTCATACAGTGGCTTCAGGATGCTCAGAGGAAGGAACTAAAGTTGGCCAAGGTTAGCCAAGATTTTCCTGAGTTGTCTAGACTCAAGAGATGCGACTAGAGAAAAGAGAAGAGAGAGAAGAAAAGAGAAGAGAAGAAGAAGAAGAAAAGAGAGAGAAGAAGAAAAGAGAAAACAGATCAGTCAAAAGTTTGAGTCTTACAGTCCCTGGAAATATGTAACCCTGATGCTCCTGTCGCCTCAGCTGAAAATGTTCGCTGGCATTTCTGGTATTGATGAAGAAATTGCCCCCAATTTCCCAGGCTCTTCTGCCTTCCCCATGCCCACCTGGGATCTTCCCAGTCCTCCTGCCCCAAGAGAGCACTCTATTCATGAAATTATTGGAGAAGAATCCTCTGCAGTTGTGAGCATCTCATGCTGTAAGCCAGCTTCACAAGAGCGTTGGGTGTGCCAAGGTAAGGGTCAGGAGAATCAGAACGGGGCAGGGTTTGCAACAGCAGTAAACCAGAAGGAAAATCCTTCAGGATGGCCCTTCTCCTTGGTCCCCTTTCATTATGGCATGGACTTGGCCTGATAAGGCTGTGGCTCTTCCACCAGCTCTACTCCCACTGGATATCTAGAAGCTCACAGCTGACATTCCACAGGCACTCAGCCATTTTGTTACTTCAGGCCCTTGGAGATACCCAGGTCCTCTTGCCGTCATTGAAGTACTTGGCACTCAGGGGCTCCAGGCCCTCAGTTATGGCACAGTGCAGTCTGGTCTGCGCCCCCTTCTCCCACACCAATTTGAAAAAGAGGGAGAAGAGCTGCCAGAGCAGGCACAGCAAGAAAGAGTATTGGACAAGCTCAGAGTGGACCATGCCTGGGTGCACTGCATACAGGGTGGCCCCCATCCGTTGGAGCCTCTTGGCCAGCTCCCAAGTAAAAAGTATATTGGCCATTTTGCTGTGGCAATATGCAAAGCCCCAGCTGTAGCACTTCTCACTCTCAAGGTCCTGGAAGTGAATCTTGTCAACATGGTGAGCCACCGATGACAGGTTCACCATCTGTGCAAGAGCAGACTCTTTCAGCTGCTCCAGGAGAGAGCAAGTGAGAAGGAAGTGGCCCAGGCAGTTGATTCCCAGGTGGGTTTCAAAGCTGTTAGCTGTCTTGGAATATGGACACATCATCATTCCTGTATTGTTGATCAGAATATGGAGCTGCTTTTGCACTGCCAGAAGGCTTTCAGCAAAAGCTCGGATGGATTTGGTACTGGATAGGTCCAGTTTCCACACCAGCACCTGGGAGTTCTTTGTATTAGCTCAGATTTCACTAGCAGCAGATTCCCACTTCAGTACATCTCAGCAGGCAATGCATACTCCTCTGCGAGTGAGCTCCCTGGCCGTCTCCTTACTGATGCCCATGTTGGCTCCAGTGATCACCACTATCTTCCTGGGAAGCTGCACATTTGTTCTCCAAATCTCACCAGCAAAGAACTTCCTAATGGACAGAGCTATCACATACAGGAAAGAAAGGAGGGAGGTGAGTAGTCCTAAGATAACCAGCATCTTTTCAACTTCTTTAGTTGCTGCTGCTTTAGCAAAAGCAGCTTCGACTCCAATTCTGGCTCCAGCCCCTGGTCTGGCTCCAATTCTTGGCTGCTTCTCTCTGCTTCTCCCTCCCACTCCCTTATCTCCTCTCTCTCCTGGACTCTGGGCATCTCTTATGCATCCCTTATGAAGATACATGTAGTTGCATTTAGGACCCACCCAGATAATCCAGGATAATCTCCACATCTCAACAGCCTTAACTTAATCATATTTGCAAAGAACCATTTTCCAAGTAAGGTAACATTTACAGTGTCCAGGGACTATGACCTACTATCTTTGGGGGCCATTATTCTGCCTACTGCAAGGAGTAAGTCAGATGCCTTGTTCTGAAGTTCTGGGGTCACTGGGTTTGGAAAGGAGTGACTGGAGCTCTTTGAGGCCGAATGGGGTGGAAGACAGTGCAGCCTGGTGGGAGGGATGTGGGCTCTGTAGGCAAACAGACCTGAGTTCACTTCCCTGCCCCAACACCTGATGACTGAGTGACCTTGGGCAAGTCACTCAACCTCCCTGACTTTCCATTTCCTCCTCTGTGAAATGAGGTAATAACTGCACCTCCCTCACAAGGCTATTGTAACTTGTGCTTGTAAAGCACTTAGCATAGGGCTAGGCACATAGTGAGTAATCTATGAACATTGACTGTTGTTATTATTGACTGATGAACATGGTGATAATAATACCATGCATGTATTGTGCGCTTACTCTGTTTTGGGTTCACAAGAAACCCAAATGCTCCCAGGAGCATGTGATATAGATGTCACAGATGTAGATTCAAGAGGCCAGAATTTGCCTAAGGTCAGACAGTCAACAAATAGTAGAGGGAGGAATGAAGACCATGTTTGGCTAATCCTTCACCACAATGCTAGTCTCCACCCCATGAGGAGACTGTAAACCCCAGCACCTGCAGAGAGCACGTGTAAATGAGGAATACATCTACAAGTAGGAAAGCCTGTGGCCAGTTGTGTGGAGGGACTTGCCTACTGTCAGGGCTACAGACTATAGTGTGAGAAACCAGGATGGTGGAAGTCTCTGTGCTCAGCACTTTTCCAACAAGGGAACAGGAGAGACTCTGTGCTGGTGGTGGTGACAGACCCCTGTGTGAGGGCAAGGCCTGCACCAGGACCCAGGATGCTGTGGACCTTCTGACTCCAGGATGGATGAATGAAAAGGCCAGCATTATGTGGCTGTGGGAGTTTCCCATATTGTCTAGAATATTGTTCATTGAGCTGAAGATTCTTTTGCTCTATAGTATATTTCCACTTCTCTTTTAAAAGAGTAAACTTTATATTGAAGTATAACATAAAGATGGAATTTTGCACAAATCATAACTATATCACTTGAGAGAAGCGGGGGAACTCAGAATCTGAGAGTTGGTGTTAAAGATAGATCATTGCTGCCGGGTATGAGATCAGAAAAATATATCTGCCAGTTTTATATCTCAACATCTTAGACTTTCTTGCATGTATTTCTGGCATGACTGATTATACAGATTGCTGCTATCTATGACGTTTTTTAAAAACAGCTTAATTGAGGTATAATTGACATACAGTAAATTGTACATATTTAAAGTATACAATTTGATAAGTTTATATTATATATAAATATATTCACCATAATCAAGTTAGTAAGCATTCATCACTCTCTCATCCCCACTTGCATACACCTAATCAAGCACTGATTTGCTCTCTGTCACTGAAGATTAATTTGCATTTTATAAGGTTTCATGTAAATAGAAACATACTATATGTACCCCTGGTTGTCTGTCTTCCTTCACTCAGTATAATTATTTTGAGATTTATCCATGTTGTGTAGTATGGACTCCAATTTGTTTATTCAGTCACCTGTTTTTTAAAATATTTATTTATTTATTTGGTTGCACCGGGTCTTAGTTGCAGCAGGCAGGCTCCTTTGTTGTGGCTCGCTGGCTCCTTAGTTGTGGCATGCGAACTCTTAGTTGCAGCATGCATATGGGATCTGGTTCCCTGACCAGGGATCACACCCAGGCCCCCTGCATTGGGAGCATGGAGTCTTATCCACTGCACCACCAGGGAAGTCCCTCATTCACCTGTTGATGGACATTAAATTGTTTTCAGTTTTTGACTATTAGAAATAAAATTGCCATGCAAATCTTGTACAAGTCTTCATAGGGACATATATTTTCTTTTCTCCTGGGTGAAAACCTAGAAGTGGAATAGCTGTTAAACCCTCCAACTTTGTTTTTATGGTAGGTGCATTGTTAGATTTTAAAGAAACTACCAAACTGTTTTCCAAATTGGTTGTACCATTTTACATTCCCATCAGCAGTGTATGGGCATTCCAGCTCTTCCACATCTATGCCAACACCTGCTATGGGCAGTCATTTTAATTTTAGCCATTTTAGTTAAGTGTGTAGTGGTATGTCTTTATGCTTTAAATTTGTATTCCCCTAATGACAATGGTGCTGAGCACCTTTTCATGTATTTGTCATTTGTATATCTTCTGCTCAAATCTTTTGCCCGTTTTTTATTGGGCTATTTTCATATTGATGAGTTTTGTGAGTCTTTTTTATACTTAGATACATGTTTTTGCAAAGACTTTTCCTAGACTGTGGCTTGTTTTTTGTTTTGTTTTAACTATAACAATTTCTTGAGTACTTTAGTTTATTTATTTATTTATTTTTGGCTGTGTTGGGTCTTCTTTGCTGTGCATGGGCTTTCTCTAGTTGCAGTAAGCGGGGGCTACTCTTCATTGTGGTGTGGGCTTCTCATTGCGGTGGCTTCTCTTGTCGCAGAGCATGGGCTCCAGGCACTCGGGCTTCAGTAGCCGTGGCCCGTGGGCTCCACAGCGCAGGCTCAGCAGCTGCGGCACATGGGCTTAGCTGCTCCACAGCATGTGGGATCCTCCTGGACCAGGGCTTGAACCCGTGTCCCCTGCATTGGCAGGCGGATTCTTAACCACTGCGCCACCAGGGAAGCCCTGTGTCTTGTTTTTTAATGATCTTAACTGTGTCCTTTAAAGAATGGATTTTTCAGTTTTGGTAAAATCTAATTTATCTATTTTTTCTTTTATGAATTGTGTTTTGCTGTCAAAACAAAGAAATATTTGCCTAACAATGTCAAAATTTTTTCCTGTGATTTCTTCTAGAAGTTTTATACTGTTAGGTTATACATGTAGGTCTATGATCCATTTTGAGTTAATTTTTGAATATATTGCAGGGTATGGATCCAAGTACATTCTTTTGCAATGAATATCCAGTTGCTCCAGCACCATTTGTTGAAAAGGCTATCCTTTCTCCACCACAATGCCTTTGTACCTTAAAAAAATCAGTTGTCTATATACATGTGTGGTTTTTTGTCTGGAGTATCTACTGTGCCCTGTGGACTGGTACACTGGTACAACCAATTTGGAAAACAGTTTGGTAGTTTCTTTAAAATCTAACAATGCACTTACCATAAAAACAAAGTTGGAGGGTTTAACAGCTGTTCCACTTCTAGGTTTTCACCCAGGAGAAAAGAAAATATATGTCGCTATGAAGACTTGAACGAGATTTGCATGGCAATTTTATTTCACTGCTTCCCAGAAGTGAAACTGATGTGTTAATGGGGCTGTGTAACCTTGGTCCCTACAACAGCAGCCCAAGTCAGCTGGATCCAGTACCCAGTACCCTGGAATGGTTGCAGTGACGCCCAGGCTCAGCATCCCTTCCAGGTGGATGTTGAGATTCACA